>NC_091246.1:74520833-76930000 GCF_042477335.2 Ovis canadensis
AGTTTGTTGTGCAAAACAGTTGAGGGAACTACCGGAATTTGTAGATCCATTTAGTGTTGTTGCTGATAACTGAGGCTGAACTGTTGAGGAAATGGTGGGTGAAGCAATGGGCTGCGGGAATGCGGCAGCTGAAACTGTGTTCTTGACTTTTCCTGCCTCACTCTGGCTAGTCTTAACTGGTGGTGCTAACAAATTACTTATGGAGGTTACAGGTGTCAAAGACTGTGGTCTAGCACTACTCACATTTGACGAAGGGGTGACTGTCTTGTTGAAAGTTGTATTAGGTAGTTGTGTAGAAACAGTTCCTGTTGGGTTGACAAGAACTGATGGTAAAGAAGAGTTTACATTTGCTGTCTGTGGGAAAGGTGAACCATGTTGTTCTGTACCTTTTTGTTGAAGTGGTGGTATTTCTTTTGCAACTGCTTTCCCTTCCTTGTGCTGAATCACAAAATTCTTAGGCAGAATGAGAACCTGTTGCATAATTTTTTCTCCTGATTTACGATCTAGCATAGGTTGCATCTGAATCTTTACAGAGCTGTTATGAAGATCTATGGGCAACCACTGACCACAGGGCATTTTGTATACCATCTGTAAAGGACCTTTTGTACTGGTGTGGCAGGTCAATGCTGGCTTTATGGGGCTTGCTTCTGGAGGAGATATCACTGGCTTTTCCACAGCAGGGGCACTTCTACCTGTGGAAGGGGGCAGTTGATTTGTTAAGGTCACTTTGTTCCCAATATTCTTTGCAAGCAAGGCCTGAATAGGTTTGGTCCCTTTCTGGAGAGTAGACACTGGTGTTGAATCCAATGAGGCAAACGACTCTGGACACAGTGGCTCTGTATGCTTTGATTCATTCAAACAGTCCATCTGCACATCACCTTCTGCATTCTCAACCACTGTCTCATTTGTGCTTAACTTTGCTTTCTTCCTTGGGGAAAGCTCTTTTGTGCTATCATCCAGGTAACTAATTTGCTTGGACTGTCGTTTAAGTGTTTTAGGCAGTGTCTTCAGTACATCTTTAGAAGGCAAATCCTTTTTCAACAACTTACTTCTGGCCATAGGAAAATCTATTTCTGACAATTTCATATCATCTGAAAATGATAAAAAACAAGCATTTTGTTTATATAAAACAACAACTGAATAGCAATGATAAGATCAGTTATAAAAACAGAAAGTCAATCTTTGATCCAGCAATTTATTAGAAAAACTGTAGTATGATTCAAAAGTCTCAGTACCACTGATGGAAATTAAGGTAAGGAGACCATTGACATGGTTATCCTGATATTGTAACCATTCCCAAGAACAACATATTATTAGTGAGAAAATTATTTTTGGTCAGATTCTGCTGCCAATACAAGTGTAAAAGGAAACTTTACAACTTGAGATACTCAAGCCAGCAATTAGGGCTCAGAATTTAGAGTAGACTAGTACTCTACTAGACTACTTTTCTTCTTTTAGACAGAGAAATCCTCATATCAAAGAGAGATGTTTCTCCCTACCTTTTTTTCTTTTTAGAGAGAGACTGTAAAGAATAAAAAACATTCAGTTTTTTTCTGCTGTTCAATTATTCCTACAGTAAAAAATTTATGTTCATATCTGGTTAAACTGGGCTGATGAGAAGTTACACCTTTTCAATTCACCAAAGACATGAAATGTAATAGGTTAATACATTTCTAAGCACAAATTTTCATACCTATCAGATAACTAAGGAAAGTTATTTAACTGGATTTATAGAATAATATAATCTGACAAACTGAAAGGAAGATAATCTTATCCAGCCTCCTTATAAGAATGAGGTGTCCATTCTAGTCACAATAGGTCATCAACATAAAAAACAAAAACAAAAAACTCTTCACAATTATTAGGGACTTGCCAAGTTCCATTTAAGCAAACATCAGATATATTGTTTCAAAAATAATAACAGTAAAAGGAAGAGGATACACCTATTTCAAAGGGATTGTATATTAACGATGTGTGGTCTGTACTGAGCAATAACATGCCTAGTTTGGAGTCAGGTACTGGTTCCAGAAACTCCCAGAACAGTAATAATGACTCCAAAGAACCTTTAATAAGACATTCACACACCTTCAAACATAACAGATTTCCCCAATCAATAAACCTCATTAATCAGACTATCTTCTATCTCCACAAAAGATACTAAAATTTCTCTTTGTGCTTGTAGTGTTGATTTAAAGAAAGTTTGAATGCCCACCTGAATCAAAATGATCCTTCTCCAGGATATCCAGAGGTTCTGTGGTGTCTACAGACTTGCTACTGATTTCTACTTTAGAGGTTTCTCTTCCAGGATCTCCTTCACCTTCTTCACTAGTCCACAGTTCTCTAGCAAATTTATCATGATCAGGCTGTCTTCTAAAATCATCATAGTCTTTCTTTAGGCGACTCCTGAAATAAAATATTCAGCATAAAAATACATATGTGTTAATCTCTTGGAAGCCAAAGTAACTCAACATTTCAAACTATTTATTTCAGTATTTTCAATTAAGTCACTAAACCTATATTTTAATCAAGTGTGTGTAAGATGTCAATGATGATTGTTCAAGAAGACACAACACAGGGTGTAGGCATAGGAAGCTTAAAGATTGTATCTGTAAAGTATTTGCACATACCACCCACTATCATTTTAAAGGCTACTGGGAGACCTATTAAGAGTGAAAATGTGAAAAAGATTAACTTTTTTTTTCTAGCTGCACTGACAGAAATAGACTTGAGATAGTCTTAAAATTGATTATAATACTATTTAAAAGGTCACTTAAAAGTGTTAATCAAAAAATTCTAAGAAACAAAATTTATTATTTTTGACTTCTACAAAGAGTAATAAACAAAAATAATCCTTCATTTAATACTGAAAGCAATCCTATCTAAACCTTGGGTCTCACTAGAATTTTTTTTTTAAGTATAGGGAAACAAAGCTGGAAAGTGATTTTTCACAAAGCTGGAAAGTGATCCTTTTCACATAAAAACATAGTACTTATGTTTCTATGAGACTGCAAGAGATAGAAACATTTCCAAGTGATTGCATGGTATTTTAGAAATCCTTTATTATTCATTTGCTTTCAATTGAGTTTTTCTGTTCTACTTTAATCTTTATTTTGTTTAAAAAAATCTGAACATACATTCTCTAATTTACTTTTGCTACAAATCCCTATCTGTGCATACCGGAGTTTAAATCTCACCTCTGTCACTTAACAGTTGTAAGACTTCAGACAAGTTCCTTAAACTTTCTAAGCATCAGTTTACTTATGTGTACAAAGATACTTAACTCATAGTATCTTTGAGTTTGCTCAAATTCATGTCCATGAGTTGGTGATGCTATTTAACCATCTCATCCTCTGAGGCCCTGCTTCTGCTGAAAAGACATTATTTTCTGTTGTTTTTTTTTTTTTTAATAGCCATCCTAATGAGTATAATGTGGTATATCACTATAGTTTGGATTTCCACTTCCCTAATAATGAATGAAATTGAGTACATTTTTTAAGTGCTTATTGGCAATTTATGTATCTTTGGAGAAACGTCTAGAGATTTTGTTGTTGTCGTTGATTGAATCTCCTTACTAGTTACGTCTATTCAGAAACAGACATGATCTGGCTACCTTTCTCTGTATTTCTCTGGAAAAGACATGATCTGGCTACCTTTCTCTGTATTTCTCTGACTCTCGACTCTAACCACTTTCCTCTTCATTCACTCAGCTCTCCTTATTCTCACCCCTTTGCATTTCCTATAAATGTCAAACATGCTTTCAACCTTAGAGCTTCTGCATCTTAGATATCCACATGGTTCTCTTCCCTATTTCCTTCAGGTCTCTTTTCAAACACCAACTCATCAAGGAAACTTTATCCAACATCCTGTAAAAAAGCAATCATTATCCCATCTAAGCCAAGCATTTCTTTCTTTTTTAAAAAGTATTTATTTATTTTTGGCTGTGTTGGGACTTTGTTGGCATGCTTGGGCTTTCTCTAGTTGTGAGTGGGGGCTTCTCATTGCAGTGGCTTCTCTTGTTGAGAAGCATGGGCTCTAGGGTGTGCAGGCTTCAGTACTCGCAACACATGGGGCCTAGAGCATGGTGGCTTCAATAGTTGTGGCCCACGGGCTTCACTGTTCCAAAGCAAGTGAAATCTTCCTGGACCAGGGGTCAAACCTGTGTCCCCCGCAGTGGCAGATGGATTTTTGACCACTGGACCACCAGGGAAGTCCAAAACAAGTATTTCCTTTTTGTTTTTCTGTAAAGCACAGTGAACTATATTCAATATCCTGTGATAAACCATTATGAAAAAGATGAAAAAGAATACAGTATATAGATGAGTCACTTTGCTGTATAGCAGAAATCAACACAACACTGTAAATCAACTATACTTGAATAAAATACATGTAAAATATTTTAAGTATAGGATAATTGCTTTACAATATTGTGTTGGCTTCTGCCTTACATTAACATGAATCAGCCATAGGTATATGTAAGTTCCTTCCCTCGTGAACCTCCCTCCCACCTCATCCCACCCCTCTAGTTGTCACAGAGCACCTGACTTGAGTTCCCCACATCATGCAGCAACTTTCCACTGCCTATCTATTTTACATATTGTAATTTATCTGCAAAATAAATATATCTTATTCCCTTTAACCAGCTTCATTTTTCTTCACAGCACTTATCATATCTGACATTTGAGTTTGTCTGAATAGACGTAACTAGTAAGGAGATTCAATCAACAACAACAACAAAATCTCTAGACGTTTCTCCAAAGATACATAAATTGCCAATAAGCACTTAAAAAAATGTACTCAATTTCATTCATTATTAGGAAAGTGGAAATCCAAACTACAGTGATATATATTATACTCATTAGGATGCCTATTAAAAAAACAAAATAACACATGCTGGTGAGGATGTGGAGAAACTGAAGCTCTTGTACACTTATGATGGGAATGTAGACTTGTACAGACACTATAGAAAACAATATGATAGTTCCTTAAAAAATCAGGTTTATGATGTCTACCTTCTTTGTGAAATGTACCTTCTATCATTAAAAACATTCATCTTTGTTTCATTTAGAAAAAAATCAGAAGTAGAATTACCATAGTCCACTTCTAGGTATACATCCCCAACATTTGAAACCATGGTCTTAGATATTTGTACACGTATGTTCACAGCAGCATTATTCATAAGAACTAAAACATGAAAAGCCTCCCAAATGCCCATTACAGATGAATGAATAAGTAAAATGTGGTATATGCATAAAATGCAATATACAGTTCAGTTGTTCAGTTGTGTCTGACTCTTTGTGAGCCCATGGACTGCAGATTGCCAGGCATCCCTGTCCATTACCAACTCCTGGACTTTACTAAAACTCATGTCCATTGAGTTGGTGATGCCATCCAACAATCTCATCCTCTTTTGTCCCCTTCTCCTCCCGCCTTCAATCTTTCCCAGCATCAGGGTCTTTTCAAATGAGTCTTTTTTTTTCTTTACATTCAGTCTTTAAAAGGAAGTAAACTCTACAAAATAGAGGAACTTTGAAAATATTATGCTAATTGAAATAATGACAGTCACGAAAAGACAAGTATTTTATATTATATGATGTACTTAGAGTGATGCTTTCAAAGGCCCACTTGACTTCACATTCCAGGATGTCTGGCTCTAGATGAGTGATCACACCATCGTGATTATCTTGGTCGTGAAGATCTTTTTTATACAGTTCTTCTGTGTATTCTTGCCACCTCTTCTTAATATCTTCTGCTTCTGTTAGGTCCCTACCATTTCCGTCCTTTATCGAGCCCATCTATGCATGAAACAGTCCCTTCATATCTCTAATTTTCTTGAAGAGTCTTTCCCATTCTGTTGTTTTCCTCTATTTCTTTGCATTGATCGCTGAGGGGGAAGGCTTTCTTATCTCTTCTTGCTATTCTTTGGAACTCTGCATTCAGATGCTTTTATCTTTCCTTTTCTCCTTTGCTTTTCACTTCCCTTCTTTTCACAGCTATTTGTAAGGCCTCCCCAGACAGCCATTTTGCTTTTTTGTATTTCTTTTCTATGGGGATGGATCCCTGTCTTGATCCCTGTCTCCTGTACAATGTCACAAACCTCCATCCACAGTTCATCAAGCACTCTATCTATCAGATCTAGTCCCTTAAATCTATTTCTCACTTCCACTGTAATCATAAGGGATTTGATTTAGGTCATACCTACAGGTGACACCACCCTTACGGCACAAAGTGAAGAGGAGCTAAAAAGACTCTTGATGAAAGTGAAAGAGGAGAGTGAAAAAGTTGGCTTAAAGCTCAACATTCAGAAAACGAAGATCATGGCATCTGGTCCCATCAGTTCATGGCAAATAGATGGGGAAACAGTAGAAACAGTGGATGACTTCATTTTGGGGGGAGCTCCAAAATCACTGCAGATGGTGACTGTAGCCATGAAATTAAAAGACGCTTACTCCTTGGAAGGAAAGTTACGACCAACCTGGATAGCATATTCAAAAGCAGAAACATTACTTTGCCAGCAAAGGCCCATCAAGTCAAGGCCATGGTTTTTCCAGTAGTCATGTATGGATGTGAGAGTCGGACTGTGAAGAAAGCTGAGCGCCAAAGAATTGATGCTTTTGATCTGTGGTGTTGGAGAAGACTCTTGAGAGTCCCTTGGACTGCAAAGAGATCCAATCAGTCTATTCTAAAGGAGATCAGTCCTGGGTGTTCTTTGGAAGGATTGATGCTAAAGCTGAAACTCCAGTACTTTGGTCACCTCTTGCGAATAGCTGACTTATTGGAAAAGACTCTGATGCTGGGAGGGATTGGGGGCAGGAGGAGAAGGGGATGACAGAGGATGAGATGGCTGGATGGCATCACCGACTTGATGGACGTGAGTCTGAGTGTGCTCTTGGAGTGGGTGATGGACAGGAATGCCTGGCATGCTGCAATTCATGGGGTCGCAAAGAGTGGGACACGACTGAGTGACTGAACTGAACTGAACTTAGAGTAGTCAAAATCATAGACACAGAAAGTACAATGGTGGTTGCTAGGAGGTGGGGGAAGGAAGGTACAGAGCTTCAGTTTCACAAGATGAAGAGTTCTGTAGATGAATGATGGGCTGAGAGAAACACAACATTATGAATGTTAAAAAAAAGTGGTATTAAATATATCACTGAACCATACACTTAAAACTAGTTAAGATGGTGAATTTTACTTGTGCATTTTAACACAATCGAATAAACTAGGGGAAAAAAAATATAAACCACACAGTAGGGATTTTGTTTAATTAACATTACCTTGTCAGGACTTAGGAAGTGCCTTGCACACAAGATCAAAAATATCTGAACTACAAATCAATGGGACACTAGTAATTCCAGGACATCTTCCATAATCATAAAGTAAGAGTGTTAAACTAAGTGAAACAGATAATAAAGCTTGATTTACCTGTTTCTTTGAAAAGCTTTCATTAACTTTGGTTCCCATGGCAGCAATTCGTTTAAAAGACGTATCAATGTACTATGCAATTCTTTTACAGCTTGCCTCCGATGATACCATTTGCCCTAAAAACACAATTTGAAAAGTAAATCCTTTAGATTTAATCTAAAAGTCAACACCAAGACTTATTTTCTGAGTAAAAAAAAACAAAAACAAAATGCTGATACCCATTAAATAAGTACAAATCTCTTCTTCAGAAGGTTGCAGAAAGGAGAAAAATATCCTATAACAAATCTTCTTCGATATACTTTAAAGATTTTCAACTATACAGGAGAAATCTAAAACGCATTGAATCAAACTAGGACATAAAAGGTTTTTTAAAGCTTTTAATTGAGTCAATTATAAATATTCAATAAATCACAAAAATGTATGTAAAGATACAAACATTCATATAATTATGTAAATTATATGGCTCATTTCTGTAATGCTTTTGTGATTTTTTTCAAAAGGCTGGGGAAAAAAAAGAAAGAGAAAAACCCAAATTGTTATCATGTCCAAAAGCAGTCCTCTTAACAAACTTCCTTAGGAAATTTTACAATTATTTTATTTAAAAATGTTTTCAGCACAGAAAAGCAAACAAGTGGTCACCATTTCCATTATTTTTATGCTATATTAAGGGATAATAATTTGACATCCCCCTCCCCATTTGCTAAGTATTATCCTAAGTATTTCATTCATACATGGAGAGAAAGAGACAGGGAGAGAGAGACTGAGTGAGCATGAGTGTGTACATGAAACAGCAGTTTCAAAAACCTTCTAAGGTGTGTTTTTAGTCTTACTTAACAAATGATGAAACTAAGGGTCAGGGAGATTAAATGACTTGTTTAAAGGTTCTCTGACTTAAACCCAGATCTGCCTGTTGGTGTAGTCCAAGTTCTAGAACTAACTGTATCACTACGTCTTAAAAACTGTATCACATAAATTCAGTCTGACACAGGTTATAAAAACCTCTAGTAAAGATATATTTCACTGTACCCATAAAATCATTTGTATACCATAGAAACAATAAGATTATAGAAGTTATATCTTTAGGTAAGCAACTTCTCCACATCTATCAACATCACCACCACTATCACTATTATCACTTACTGTTATATAACCATGTTGTAATTTTTATTTGGTAAACAGCTTTGAGATATAATTTACATACCACACAGTCCACTCATTTTACTTCTTTTATAACAAAAACATACAAGTAAATGTTACAGATCGCATTTAACCTGCATAAAACTAGATTTCATCCCACAGGAACTCTGAGTTACATTTGCATACAGGCAGAATATTAAGGCAGAAAAATAACCACTCCCTATAGTAAAGCATAGGAGAAGGCAATAGCATCCCACTCCAGTACTCCTGCCTGCAGGACAGAGGAGCCTGGTAGGTTGCAGTCCATGGGGTCACTAAGATTTGTACACGACTGAGCGACTTCACTTTCACTTTTTACTTTCATGCATTGGAGAATGAAATCGCAACCCACTCCAGGGTTCTTGCTTGCAGAATCCCAGGTTCGGGAGAGCCTGGTGGGCTGCCGTCTATGGGGTCACACAGAGTCGGACACGACTGAAGTGACTTAGCAGCAGCAGCAGAGTAAACCATATACTAATCTGTGCATAAAATTCCCAACTTTATTTGTGTCTTCTTAGCAGCACAACAAATTATAATAAGTGAAAAATTTCAAGAAAAGTTAATTTTTATTTCATATAATATACTAACTTGAATAGACATCTTGTCAAAAAGCTTTCTAAAAGGACCCAACTAACAACAAGTTATACCTCAAGTTATTTTTCTCAAAGGAATGTTATGAGGTAGTATAAAGCACTTATTCTAACCCATGAAAGTAAAACTACTAGACTATGAACAATAAAACTTAGCAAAAAAAAACTTTTAACCTATGGAAAGCTATCTGAGGAAGATGAAAAGGCAGATGATAGTCACCCTAAATTCTTTTTGGAATGAGGTTAAGATTTTGTTTCAATAAAAAATAGAAACTAGGTAGATGGAGAAGACTATTCCCTTTAAGGCGTATTAACAACATTCCTTTTTCTACATCTCAACTTCTATTTGGTTCAAAAGTGAAATGGTGACTGTAGAAATAAACTTTTCCTAAGCTAAAGAGGGAAAGTCGCTCAGTCATGTTCAACTCTTTGTGACCCTATGGCTTATACAGTCCATGGAATTATACAGGCCAGGATACTGGAGAGGGTAGCTGTTTTTCTCCAGGGGATCTTCCCAACCCAGGGATTGAACCCAGGTCTTCTGAATTGCAGGCAGATTCTTAACCAGCTGAGCCACCAGGAAGATGATGTGCTGCACTCAATATGCCAACACATTTGGAAAACTCAGCAGTGGCAACAGGACTGGAAAGGTCCGTTTTCATTCCAATCCCAAAGAAAGGCAATGCCAAAGAATATTCAAACTACTGCACAATTGCACTCATCTCACACGCTAGCAAAGTAATGCTCAAAATTCTCCCAGCCAGGCTTCAACACTACATGAACTGTGAACTTCCAGATGTTCAAGCGAGATTTAGAAAAGGCAGAGGAACCAAAGATCAAATTGCCAACAACCGTTGAATCATCAATAAAGCAAGAGAGCTCCAGAAAAACATCTACTTCTGCTTTATTAACTACGCCAAAGCCTTTGACTGTGTAGATCACAACAAATGGTGGAAAATTCTTCAAGAGATGGGAATACCAGACAACCTAGCCTGACTCCTGATAAATCTGTATACAGGTCAAGAAGCAACAGTTAGAATCGGACATGGAACAACAGACTGGTTCCAAATTGGGAAAGGAGTACCTCAAAGCTGTGTATTTCACCCTGCTTATTTAACTTACATGCAGAGTACATCATACAAAATGCCAGGCTGGATGAAGCACAAGCTGGAATCATGATTGCCGGGATAAATATAAATTAACCTCAGATACACAGAAAACACTCACCCTTATGGCAGAAAGCAAAGAGGAACTAAAGAGCCTCTTGATGAAAATCAAAGAGGAGAATGAAAAAGTTGGCTTAAAACTCAACATTCAGAAAACTAAGATCATGGCATTTGGTCCCATCACTTCATGGCAAATAGATGGGGAAACAGTGAGAGACTATTTTTGGGGGCTCCAAAATCACTGCAGACGGTGACTGCAGCCGTGAAATTAAAAGATGCTTGCTTCTTGGAAGAAAAGCTACGACCAACCTAGACAGCATATTAAAAAGCAGAGACACTCCTTTGCCAACAAAGGTCTGTCTAGTCAAAGCTGTGGTTTTTCCAGTAGTCATGTATGGATGTGAGAGTTGGTGTAAGAGTTGGACCATAAAGAAAGCTAAAAAGTGCTGAAGAATTTATGCTTTTGAACTGTGGTGTTGGAGAGGACTCTTGAGAGTCCCTTGGATTGCAAGGAGATCAAATCAGTCAGTTCTAAAGGAAATCAGTCCTGAATATTCATTGGAAGGACTGATGCTGAAGCTGAAACTCCAATACTTTGGCCACCTGATTCGAAGAACTGACTAATTAGAAAAGACCCTGATGAGAAGGGGACGGCAGAGAAGATGGTTGGATGGCATCACCAACTTGATGGACGTGAGTTTGAGAAAGCTCTCCGAGTTGGTGATGGACATGGAGGCCTGTTGTCCTTAAGTCCATGGAGTCACAAAGAGTCGGACACGACTGAGCAACTGAACTAAACTGAACTGAAGTTAAGGAAAGCAGAAAGAGGAAAGATATAAGGAATGAAGCGGGGAGAATATGCTCTTCCTGGTATAATTAAGTGGAAAAGTGTTAAAAGACTACGGGGTGCCAGCATGCTGAATTCCTTATTGTGTGTGCAAGCTAAGTCACATCAGTTGTGTCAGATTCTTTGCGACCCTATGAACTGTATAGCCCACCAGGCTCTTGTCCATGAGATTCTCTAGGCAAGAATACTGGAGTGGACAGCCATGCCTTCCCCCAGTTATTAACTGGAAGTTAATACGAAGAAGAATGACAGATTTGAGTCAACCTAGGCAGTATGGCTGCTGTATAAGTTAGCATAGTGGTGGTAGAGTAGGGAATACAGAATTAACAGAACTGCAGGATGTTTAGGACTAGGTAGTTGAGGCACATGAAGTGGAGACTGTGTAACTGGATACTATTTCAAGACATTTATTAGCTCTGTTTGTGTCTTGACTAAATTACAATATTAATTTTTACAGGAAAGAATTTGAAACATATTAGGAAGACTTTACCTTTTGATTTTATTTTGGTTACTAAATTTTAATTAATCTAATGTCCAGAAAATATATGACTGAACTAACAGCATACAGGGACGGGGTCATATATACTCATCAGAGAATAGAGATCTAACTTTTGTATAACTCTGTTTCACCTACTGACCTGTTTGTAAATGTCTAAGGCCTTTTAACTTTATATATATGTTTTTTTGGCCTTCTCCCCTTTCTTTAGTATACATATTTGCAACTTGGGGTAGTGATGGTATGGCTCCTAATTTATATTTGAAAATGCCTATTTAATCACTGTATTTCAAAAAAAGTTTATTATTTTCATAACACAAATTACAGAAAGTAAAGGCTGATAAAATGTTTGACAAGAAGATACACATAAAGGCTATAATGACCTCAACAAAAGGGCATCCCTATATCTGCCAGGGGGTATGTGTGTTATCGATCAAGAGGTGGGACATGTTTAAAAAAAAATTCAGACTCACTGCTCTGGGACTGGTGTTTGATGCAGCTGTATACTTTAATCACTTGACAGTAAAAGAGAAACTCACACTGCTTGTTTCATTTATTATCTTCTTTGGTCAATATAACCTAAATGGATTTAAAACAGTATGTTCTTTTCTACCCAGTGCTGATCTCAAGAGTATCACAGTATACAATGAAACTAATGTAGAGAACTTATGAATTTTTAAATAAAGTTAGCCAAATGGTAATAATCTGACTTAACTTAGATCTAATATAAAATAAAAATCCATTTAAAATTAAGTAAGTATTTCCTGAACTTCTGACTGACCAACTTTATATACACAGAGAAAGGAAAAACTATCATGCTTCTAGGATGAAATTTTTAAAGCTAAAGGGAATTTAGCAGACATAATTTTACAGATGGAAAATGTCTAAGGTAAACAGAGAAGTACATGTAGGTGGGAGAAGACTTTAGAACTTTAGATCTCCTGAATGCTAAAATCCACTTTCCTTCCACTGCACAAAGCCACTTCTCCTGGCTTACATATAGACAGTCCCTAAAGAACAGACTGTATTGTGTAATTCCTATATTTACATATCTCTGTGATGCAAATATTAAAATCTCTAAAATTTACTTTAGTTAAAATAGTACTTAAAACTATGGTGATCTAAAGTTTAAAAGTGAATTAAAAAACAAGGAAAACAGCAAGCTCCCCATCTCCAAATACATGAGAGGATATGGCTACAATGAAAATCAGAAAGGCTCTTACAATCTTCATCTGCACTGATCAATACAGAATAAAAGATAAAGATGGTAGGTAGACAAAAATTTAGAGATGAGCTAACACCTATCCTACTCAAACTCTTCCAGAAAATTGCAGAGGAAGGTAAACTTCCAAACTCATTCTATGAGGCCACCATCACCCTAATACCAAAACCAGACAAAGACGCCACAAAAAAAGAAAACTACAGGTCAGTATCACTGATGAACATGGATGCAAACATCCTTAACAAAATTCTAGCAAACAGAATCCAACAACACATTAAAAAGATCAACATCATGACTAAGTGGGCTTTATCCCAGGGATGCAGGTTTCGTCAATATTCACAAATCAATCAATGTGACACATCACATTAACAAATTGAAAGATAAAAACCATATGATTATCTCAGAGCAAAAGCCTCTGACAAAATTCAACATCCATTTACAATAAAAACTCTCCAGAAAGCAGGCATAGAAGGAACATACCTCAACATAATAAAAGCCATATATGATAAACCCACCGCAAACATACTCAATGGTGAAAAACTGAAAGCATTTCCCCTAAAGTCAGGAACAAGATAAGGATGCCCAGTCTCACCGCTACTATTCATCATAGTTTTGGAAGTTTTAGCCACAGCAATCAGAGAAAAAAAAGAAATGAATCTAAATTGGAAAAGAAGAAGTAAAACTCTCACTGTTTGCATATGACATGATCCTCTACATAGAAAACCCTAAATACGCCACCAGAAAATTACTAGAGCTAATCAATGAATATAGTAAAGTTACAGGATATAAAATTAACACACAGAAATCTCTTGCATACACTAACAATGAGAAAACAGAAAGAGAAATTAAAGGAACAATTCCATTCACCATTGCAACGAAAAGAATAAAATACTTAGGAATAAATCTACTACCTAAAGAAACAAAAGACTTATATATAGAAAACTATAAAACACTGATGAAAGAAATCAAAGATGACACAAATAGATGGAGAAATATACCATGTTCACAGATCAGAAGAATCAACATAGTGAAAATGAGTATACTACCCAAAGAAATCTACAGATTCAGTGTAATCCCTATCAAGCTACCAAGAGTATTTTTCACAGAACTAGAACAAATAATTTCACAATTTGCACGGAAATACAAAAAACCTTGAATAGCCAAAGCAATCTTGAGAAAGAAGAATGGAACTGGAGGAATCAACCTGCCTGGCTTCAGGCTCTACTACAAAGGTACAGTCATCAAGACAGTATGGTACTGGCACAAAAACAGAAACACAGATCAATGGAACAAAATAGAAAGCCCAGAGATAAATCCACACACCTATGGACACCTTATCTTTGACAAATGAGGCAAGAATATACAATGGAGAAAAGATACTCTCTTTAACAAGTGGTGCTGGGAAAACTGGTCAACCACATGTAAAAGAATGAAACTAGAACACTTTTTAGAACTAACACCCAAAAAAGATGTCCTTTTCATTATAGGGGACTGGAATGCAAAACTAGGAAGTCAAGAAATACCTGGAGTAAGGCAAATTTGGCCTTGGAGTACAGAATAAAGCAGGCAAAGGCTAATAAGTGTTCTGCCAAGAGAATGCACTGGTCATAGCAAACACCCTCTTCCAACAACACAAGAGAAGACTCTACACATGGACATCACCAGATGGTCAGTACTGAAATCAGACTGATTATATTCTTTGCAGCCATAGATGGAAAAGCTCTATGCAGTCAGCAAAAACAAGACTGGGAGCTGACTGTGGCTCAGATCATTAACTCCTTATTGCCAAACTCAGACTTAAATTGAAGGAAGTGGAGAAAACCACTAGATCACTTGGTTATGACCTAAATAAAATCCCTTATGACTATACGGTGGAAGTGAGAAATAGACTTAAGGGACTAGATCTGATAGACAGAGTGCCTGATGAACTATGGACAGAGGTTCGTGACACTGTACAGGAGACAGGAATCAAGACCATCCCCAAGAAAAAGAAATGCAAAAAAGCAAAATGGCTGTCTGGGGAGGCCTTACAAATAGCTATGAAAAGAAGAGAAACAAAAAGCAAAGGAGACAAGGAAAGATATAAGCATCTGAATGCAGAGTTCCAAAGAATAGCAAGGAGAGATAAGAAAGCCTTCCTCAGTGACCAACGCAAAGAAATAGAGGAAAACAATAGAAAGGGAAAGACTAGAGATCTCTTCAAGAAAATTAGAGATACCAAGGGAACATTTCATGCAAAGACGGGCTTGATAAAGGACAGAAATGGTATGAACCTAACAGAAGCAGAAGATATTAAGAAGAGGTGGCAAGAATACACAGAAGAACTGTACAAAAAAGATCTTCATGACCCAGATTACCACGATGGTGTGATCACTCACCTAGAGCCAGATATCCTGGAATGTGAAGTCAAGTGGGCCTTAGAAAGCATCACTACGAACAAAGCTAGTGGAGGTGATGGAATTCCAGTTGAGCTACTTCAAATCCTGAAAGATGATGCTGTGAAAGTTCTGCACCAAATATGACAGCAAATTTGGAAAAGTCAGCAGTGGCCACAGGACTGGAAAACATCAGTTTTCAATCCAATCCCAAAGAAAGGCAATGCCAAAGAATGCTCAAACTACTACACAACTGCACTCATCTCACACGCTAGTAAAGTAATGCTTAAAATTCTCCAAGCCAGGCTTCAGCAATACATGAACTGTGAACTTCCAGATGTTCAAGCTGGTTTTAGAAAAGGCAGAGGAACTAGAGATCAAATTGCCAACATCTGCTGGATCATCAAAAAAGCAAGAGAGTTCCAGAAAAATATCTATTTCTGCTTTATTGACTATGCCAAAGCCTTTGACTGTGTGGGTCACAATAAACTGTGGAAAATTCTGAAAGAGATGGGAATTCCAGACCACCTGACCTGCCTCTTGAGAAACCTTTATGCAGGTCAAGAAGCAACAGTTAGAACTGGACATGGAACAACAGACTGGTTCCAAATAGGAAAAGGAACATGTCAAGGCTGTATATTGTCACCCTGCTTATTTAACTTATATGCAGAGTACATCATGAGAAACACTGGGCTGGATGAAGCACAAGCTGGAATCAAGATTGCTGGGAGAAATATCAATAACCTCAGATATGCAGATGACACCACCCTTATGGCAGAAAGTGAAGAAGAACTAAAGCGCCTCTTGACGAAAGTGAAAGAGGAGTGAAAAAGTTGGCTTAAAGCTCAACATTCAGAAAACGAAGATCATGGCATCCGGTTCCATCACTTCATGGGAAATAGATGGGGAAACAGTGGAAATAGTGGCTGACTTTATTTTGGGGGGCTCCAAAATCACTGCAGATGGTGATTGCAGCCATGAAATTAAAAGACACTTACTCCTTGGAAGGAAAGTTATGACCAACCTGCTAAGTCACTTTGGTCGTGTCCGACTGTGCTACCCCATATACGGCAGCCCACCAGGCTCCCCCGTCCCTGGGATTCTCCAGGCAAGAACACTGGAGTGGGTTGCCATTTCCTTCTCCAATGCATGAAAGTGAAAAGTGAAAGTTAAGTTGCTCAGTCGTGTCCAACTCCTAGCAACCCCATGGACTGCAGCCTACCAGGCTCCTCCATCCATGGGATTCTCCAGGCAAGAGTACTGGAGTGGGGTGCCATCACCTTCTCCGTATGACCAACCTAGACAGCACATTAAAAAGCAGAGACATTACTTTGTCAACAAAGGTCAGTCTAGTCAAGGCTATGGTTTTTCAGCGGTCGTGTATGGATGTGAGAGTTGACTATAAAGAAAGCTGAGTGCCAAAGATTTGATATTTTTGAACTGTGGTGTTGGAGAAGACTCTTGAGAGTCCCTTGGACTGCAAAGAGATCCAACCAGTCCATCCTGAGGGAAATCAGTCCTGGGTGTTCACTGGTAGGACTGATGTTGAAGCTGAACCTCCAATACTTCTGAGCATTTGACCTGAACTGAACTGAGAACACTTTCTAACAGCATACAGAAAAATAAACTCAAAATGGATTAAAGATCTAAATGTAAGACCAGAAACTATTAAACTCCTAGAGAAAAACAGGCAAAACACTTTCTGACGTAAATCATAGCAGGATCCTCTATGACCCACCTCTCAGAGTAATGGAAATAAAAGCAAAAATAAACAAATGGGTTCTAATTAAACTTAAAAGCTTTTGCACAACGAAGGAAACTATAAGCAAAGTGTAAAGACAGCCTCAGAATGGGAAAAAATAATAGCAAATGAAGTACTGACAAAGAGTTAATCACAAAAATATAGAAGCAACTCTTGCAGCTCAATTCCAGAAAATTAAGCAACCCAATCAAAAAATGAGCCAAAGAACTAAACAGACATTTCTCCAAAGAAGACATATAGATGTCTAACAAACACATGAAAAGATGCTCAACATCACTCATTATCAGAGAAATGCAAATCAAAACCACAATGAGATACTATCTCACGCAGGTCAGAATGGCTGCTATCAAAAAGTCTACAAACAATAAATGCTGGAGAGGGTACAGAGAAAAAGGAATCCTCTTACACCACTGGTGGGAATGCAAATTAGTACAGCCACTATGGAGAACAGTGTGGAGATTCCTTAAAAAAACTGGAAACAGAACTGCCATACGACCCAGCAATCCCACTGCTGGGCATACACACCGAGGAAACCAGAACTGAAAGAGACACGGGTACCCCAATGTTCATCACAACACTGTTTACAATAGCCAGGACACGGAAGCAGCCTAGATGTCCATCGGCAGACGAATGGATAAGAAAGCTGTGGTACATATACACAATGGAATATTACTCAGCCATTAGAAAGAATGCATTTGAATCAGTTCTAATGAGGTGGATGAAACTGGAGCCTATTATACAGAGCAAATTAAGTCAGAAAGAAAAACACCAATATGGTATATTAATGCATATATATGGAATTTAGAAAGATGGTAACGGTGACCCTATATGCGAGACAGCGAAAGAGACACAGATGTAAAGAACAGATTTTTGGATTCTGTGGGAGAAGGCGAGGGTGGGATGATTTGAGAGAATAGCATTGAAACATGTATATTATCATATGTGAAACAGACTGCCAGTCCAGGTTCGATACATGAGACAGGGTGCTCAGGTCTGGTGCACTGGGATGACCCAGAGGGATGGGATGGGGAGGGAGGTGGGATGGAGGTTCAGGATGGGGAACACATGTACACCCATGGCTGATTCATGTGAATGTATGGCAAAAACCACCATAATATTGTAAAGTAATTAGCCTCCAACTTAAAAAAAAAAAAAAAGAACAGAAAAAAAAGATGGTAGGTAGGAAGATTAAGGAGTAAATGGTTATTTGTGGAACAGTGTTATAACTGTTTCTATAATAAAAAATACATTTTATAAGCTTTACGTATATAAGTTTAGTCCTGACTTTTCTTTATAAACAGGTATGTCAATATGGGGATAAATGAACTATTTTTAATAATTAGAATTCTATTTTCAGGAATAAAAAATGTTTCCAAAATAATCCCAATATGTTACATGAACTTAATAATCCAAATATTTACTGATGGTCTCTTTAAAAAGAAGAGAGTGATATATCTTTCTTTATAAATTTACTATAAAGTTTAACGTGAAGTATGAATTCAAGCACACACCATGGAACCAAAAGTATACAGTATGATCTAAATTTGAGGCTTACCTTTCAATATTTTCTCATCCAATGTCCACAGCAGCTGTAGATTGCCAGCTCCCTTTCCATGAGATGGCTCAACTGTCAAATACTAAAGTTTTTATAACCTGATAGGGATTACTACAACAAGGAGTTCGTCTATGGTCACAAGATAAGTGCTTTATTATATTATGCAGTTTTATAAGCTTTATAATGTGATATGTTAATAACCTAAGGAACCACAAGAGAAAAGATACTCTGAAAAAACTTACAAAACTACACAATATTGTAAAATGGAAAGCTAAGTCTCTTTGTGTGAAATGAATGGGGAGGGAAACTTACCTTACAACTAAAGAAAAACTCCATTCTGCTGCAGTAATCTGGGATGGGTATGACAGACCAGCATTAATACTGGCTGGGGTGTTGCGAGGAGAGGGAATTGGCAATCTACTGATGCTGGGGACACTGAACATCTAGAAGGAAGAAAAGAGGAAAACAAATAAATTCTAGATTTATTAAATGTCTTATCACTATGGATCTTTTGCACATTTAATAAGTTTAGATACTCTGAATATTAGGTGAAAGTGATTTATACAATTCATTCTGTTACTTTTAGATTTTCTTACACCGATTTCTAAACAAAATTGATATCAACTGTTGTATGCAGAAAAAGATTATCATATATAAATACGTAAAGAATATTTTTAAAATTGAAATGGTATTATTGTGATGATAAAAATATAATTTTTATTAAAAAGAAGAGTACAAAAACATAATGTATATGAAAAAGGCAAAAATGCTCTCTTTCTACATGCTTCTACTTACACGTGTTGCTGGAGCACAGAAACAGGGATCATAAAACAGAGCATTTTTTGTTATAGGCTTGGTTCTTGTCACCAACATAAATCATATGGTGGAAAGGGATTATATAATAATACATCATGCTTTTCTAATAAAATTCAAATAGCTTTTAGAAAAGTCAAATGGATTTATATATAAAGATGTCTTATTTAAAAACATTAGGAATATCCAAAGTTAGGTTGCAAATAATTTAATGGAAATGAATAAAAACATAGCATAAATTAACTGGAATTAAGCATTTTAATAATTTAATTATTTCACATTCTCCTTAATCTAAGTAATAGTAAATGAAAAGGTATCAAGTATTTACTTTTTTTGCTTATTGCTCACCTAAAGAAACTACCACTGTATTAATATATTTTTGCATATTCACAGTTTTGGGGGTAAAATACCACATTCATCATGGTGGTATACAGTCTCTTGAAAAAGTACTACTTAGACAATATAGTGAAGTGTTTGAATATTAGTATGGAAGAAGTTAAAAAAAAAGAATTTTAACACTACCAGAGGTCTTAATATGAACTATTCTATCATCTACTAGTATTTTCTCTTTAGGTACTCAAACCTACTTTCTCTTAATACTAATTCAATAGGAAACAAAAGCATTTAAAGATACCAACACTGCACAGCACATACAATGTTTCCATTGTATTTCTAAATGAGCATTTAACTAGAAAGCATGAAGATAAACAACAGTGATACATCAGTGATAATACTGGAAACTACATCAGTGATAATACTGGAAATTTCAGTGTCATTTGACTTTGTAGAGACAGTGGACAGATCACATTCCCAGCGAAATAGTTATTATTACTGGGGAAGAAAATCTAACAATATGGATATAACTGATGGTATGTAACCACTTCCATTCATAAAGAAGAAAAAATCCTGGACTAGAAATTAACTACTGAATAGTATCTGAATCTGACCCTTTTTAGTAAACTGGTGGTAGCAAAGAAGTTAATAACATTTAATCAAATCTACACCTGTTATCAGAAAGGTGGATTCTCATGCAATTCACAGCACAATCTGAATCACTAAGTAATGCTACACTGTAACATCAGAGCATAAAAAGTTCCATGTAAATGAAATTATGACTGGGGATAGACTAAAAGTAGGGTCAGTATTCTACTTATTTTCACTTTCTCAGGCTCCATTACAATACTAAGTACACAGTAGGTCCACAATAAGTATTCGAACCACAGAAGTAAATTTCTTAGCTGAGATTTTCTACTTAGCTGAAAAGATTTCTAAAAATTGATAATCATTCCTAAAATACATGTCTTCCAGATTTTCTGAGCACACAATGAATATAATTTAACTCTTACTGACTTGTTCATCATTATGAACAAGCCATTGTTTCATATTTTAAAGCAGTGATGCTAGGGTTTACAGGGCTATAACCTATATTCCTATATTAAATGGTTATTGATTACTGTTTTGGACCCTAAAATCTTGTTTTTTAAATTGTCTATCAGTATTTCATGCAACTAAATCTGCCTTAAAATACTTCTGTCCTAATTAAAAGCACTTGCTACAACTAGTTAGCATCATGTCTTCATTAAAAGAAACTGGTTCCATACAAGGATATATATATATATATTTGTTTGTTTGTTTTCTATTTTAAAGTGCTAGAGATCCATATGTGGACTCTGTCTTCTATTTAGACTCTTTTTTATTCTTTGGTAGATCTGGATTAATTTTCCTTTAATATATAGTGTATCACTTTTACCTTCGTATCTACAGAGTATAAGATGGTAGGGAAGTTTTATTAGTGTTTAATCTTCTCTATTGTTTGGATGATATTCTTCCCTAATTCACAAAAGATATTAAACTATTCTATCTTTAAATTTGGGGGGCTTTCCAAAGATTTTGATTTCTTCTGTAATATAAATAAATAGAATGATGCAAAGTTTATTTTTGGTCTCAAGCACCTCATGGATTTAAATTCAATTTGTCAGAACTCTTGTCAGTGAAAGGCAGTAGAGTTAAATAAAACTAATAGATAAATTAAATAGAAAATAATACAAATTTACTTGCGGCTTTGAAAAATATTTGCCATTTAAACTTATTTATATTTGAGTAAGTGTGTATGATTTGTAATTCAAAAGAGTTTAAGGCAAATTATAAAAGCTGCACCATGAATCTCTAACTACAGAAGGATCTGTCACCTAGTTCAATTCTTCCTTGAAGTTCACTCCTTGCTGAGAAGACACAGTATTAATATTCTGGCTGATGTAAAAAATATAAAAATTTTCCCTTTTTAATTGGAACTTTCATTGGGAGAAAATAGGTTCAAATATTACTTTTAAGAAAGTTTCCCTGATGGGATACAGACTACGCCAAATTCCAGTAATGGAAAAGGTGAGCACTATTAATAGGAGTTAATATCCCGTTCTCAGTTGAGCAGAGTAGTTATTAAATGTTAAAAAAAAAAAAAAAAAGGCCCAAAGTGAGACCTACCATGGACAAATGAAGATAATGCATTCTCAGATAATTTGGTGACTACAGTCAATTGAAGCTTTGTCTTACTAGCCAGCTACTGTTCTGGTTCATGTTTCCAGTCATCTAGTTCTCTTTCCTTACTATTATTTTGAGTATGTCAGTTAATATTTGATTCTTCAGAAAGTCCATATGTTATCTACCCTTCCACCCTTACTCCCAAATAATACATAAACATGTCTTTAAGTGAGTGAAGCAAGTGTCTAGAAGCAGTGGCTCCTGAATTTAAATGGCTTGAAAAATCAAAGATCAAGTCTTTTATAAAAGGATAGGAATCAGCTCAACCAATACTGATTAAAGATTTATCCTCAGGACTGGGGAGAAAAAGCTTAAGCTCTAAAGTGAATTCCTTGAGGATAAAGACTTTCAGTCTCTGAATATCTACCAAGTTCCTTGGTGTTATGTACAGTACACAGACCACAATGAGGAAGTATGTGCCTATTGAATAAGACTAGAATATGACAGGTAAAGGAACTTATTATACAGGGTTTCCAAAAGGCTATTTTAACTTTTTGAAAGCTTTAAATATGACTATTTAATGGGAAAGCATCTTTTTCCCCACAGCTGAGAGTTTTTTCAGTTTTGTTAACCTTTATCAAAAGATCTAGAATAAGAAAATAAGATATACAACGATGTAATGGTCAAAAACTTATTTAAGGATAATTTAGATATTACTGCAATCTCTGCATGACTGGTAATTGAGGCCAGATAATTCTTTGTTGTGGGGGGCTATCATGTGCATTATAAGATTATACAATGTAGAATATTTTTAGTAGCACTACTGGCCTCTATCCATTAAGTGCCAGTACCACCTCTTCAACTATGTCAATCAAATATATCTTCAGACATTACCAAAGTCTCATAGTGGGGGTGCAAAGTCATTCCTCATTGATAACCACTGGCTTTTACAAAACTCTGACAAAAACTAGGGTGTAATCATCTTTGATCTAACTTCTGATTTCTCTAATGTTTGATCTAGTTAATGCACAGCCTTTGGTTAAGCAAGAGAAGTCTTATTATTATGAATTTAAATTATTTCAAGAACATAGTAAAGATTAATTTTGTTCATGACTTGTAATTTCTCTCTAATTCTCTTAAAACATGTCTTACAAAAAAACTATGCCTTTTGACATACTGTAATTATTGTGTATATATTTTTGAATGTTTTTAAAAGTTAACAATTTTACAAATACTTCCATATAGTAACAATGATCTACAAATATTTTATTTTACCAGCCTTATGACATACCACTGTTAATATTATTGTTCTCTCTACTATGAGAGAGATATTGAACATAATATTGTGTAAATTACTTTTGGGGGGATAGGGGAATAGTGTGCAAAATGGGGAGGATAAAAGTTAAATACTAACTACAACTACAGGACCAAAGAGTACAGACAGTTTTATAGCTTTTATTACATACTGAATATGAAATCTGGAAATATCTGAAGTCTTAAAACCTGCTCAGTGCTGAAGTGCTTAACTGCTAAAAGGTATATTAGAAAGATATGGTATTATATTTTAAAGTTTAGTTTGTTTATATTGATGACTATTATTTATCATGTCGTAGTCCAGACAAGGTTTCTTTTATCTTTTTGTTTTCTGCCAAATGTTCACTTTTCCATACACCCCATCTCTACACTGACTTTTCATTATCAAAAAGACTGAAAACTCTTTAAGATCTAAACAATAATATAAAACATAAGGAAATTATGCAAATATGAGAGATTAGGGTCACATGAAAAATTAAGAAACATAATAACCATTTCTGTATTAGTCTTACAAAAATCTATCAAGTTTGATTATTTATACAGCAAAAATGTTTAACAAATTTCAAATATAGGATCAGGAAAATATATCAATTATCTTAGGTGTAAAGCTGTCTTTCTGGAAAACTAATAAATTTCCAAAGTACAACTTTTATCTCTTGATTAAACCCACAAAGATAAAAACAATAAAATATCACAATGTCTTCTTTAGAGCACTAAAAAAAAAAAAACCCCTATCATCTAAATAATAATGAGACAGACAAAATTAAAGGATTTTGTCAAATTATATAATTCTATTTAGCTCTGTCAGTTGTCTCACTTTAAACAAAACTCAGGTAGGTAATTTGTATGGCACTGGAAGATGTAAAGGACATTGATTCCTCTTTGAATAAACCTTTAAATGAAGTAATGGGATAAAGTGAACTAAAGTAAACTCAAGAAAATTAAATCACTTATTTCTCTCTTCACACTCTAAATCATAAGTAGAATTAATTGTCCTGCAATAATGAGTAAACAATCCAGATTTTAGGAGACTAACTCTTCCAGTACAACGAGCAGTTCAATGGCAAAACCTCCAAGAGATTAAGAAAGCTTTTTTAATGGAACGTTGACCTGGATGAGGAAATGGGGTAATTCTTCCTTGTTGCTTTGGTAAGAAAAACATCTTGAAATGCCCTGTAGAGAAGCTTCCCAAAACAACCAGGTGTTTAAATGAATCCGTGTTAAAACCCTCTATCACATATATAATTTCTATCTTTAGTAATGACATGCTAATATGCTAATCCCTTTATGACAACCAAAAGTTTATAGGGAATATATATCTTCTTTGTTATTGAAGCCATTATTATGGATATGAAAGTTGATGATGAACAACAGAGTTGTTTTGACATTATTTTTCAGTGATATCCTCTTACGAAGAACAATATTAATAACTTCATTTGTCTGGCAATGGTGAAGGAAGCTCACTATGCAAGGAATAAACAAAATGGTTATCATTACCACCAAGTTCATACATTTCATTATTAATAAAATCTCTCAGGTCCTTACCATGAGCCCAATTTTGACAACATGGCTACTTGCTCTGCAACCATCAGTTAGGGCAAGTAAATGGACACACACAAGAAATGACAGACTGACAATGAAGAGACAGAACAAAAGCAAGCAAACAAACAAAAACCTTCAAAACATATAACCTAAAGGCCTATCTGTGAATGTTTAATAGAGTTACTGACATCAATAGATTTTTAGGGTATCAGTACAATTATGGATATTCATAATGATCCCTGAGTTTTCAAGAAAAGGGTTCAATTATGTTCAGTATAGTACCAGGAGGCAGGGAAATCTTTTTCATTAAATGATTAAAGTAAGGATTTTAGTACTGAATGTTTAGGTTTTCTAGAAAATTCAGTTAAGTGGAACCCCTACTCCCAAATGATGACAAACTAGTATTCAATACCAACATAAAAGTTCAATAAAATTTATCATACTCAGTATCAGCTTTTGTAAAAAAATAAGGAATGACACTGAGATGCAAACTTTTACTATTCCTTTATTCCTGGACATTTTATTAAGATAAGTTATTCATGAAAACAATATTTTAGTCAGTTTATTTTAGGGCAAGTAGCCTGTATACTGGTAATCTCAATTATTCCCAATAAATAAAGTTCAAAGAATTTCTATTTCTTGAAGAGCAGAAAACATATTTTAAAACTAATATGCAAATACCAAGGGTTATGGACAAGTCAAAAATTTAGAGACACAAAATCTAAACAATTAAAACCTATACATAACCTAAAATTTTCTGATAAACACACCCCCAAGTACTATAGAGTCAAATATTTGTAATTTATATTTTCTTTTACTCTTATAATTACTTTCATGAAGGAAGGCAATATGCTAATCCCTTATACTACCAATGGAAATGAGGTGGATGGCTTATAGAAAAACTCTAGGATGCTTGCAAAAGTCTTTTTGTCTTATACTACATACCGTAAGTAAGCACATAAGCCTATTATGCTTTGAACTATCCATTAAAAACAAAATCCTAATTTATAATATGAGAACAAATTAAGATGAATGTTATTGTTTAACTGTAGCTAATAAAAAACAAATAACAAATTTACTTAACAGAATTCTGTTTAGAGTCATGAAGTATGGACAAGTCACTAAAAATAAATGGCTTCTGCAAAAAAAAAAAACAAACTTTAAATATCCTGATCAAAATATTTTTCCTATTAAATAATAGAATCAATCATTTAAAAACATACACATAAAATACATTTAGAAAAACACTGGTTGGGGAAAAAATATTTTAATATAGTTTGATATATCACAGAGGTTGTTTTAAAACAACATGTAGGGTTCATTCCACACCAAGAGATTGCTGACATATTCAAAACAAAACAAAGCAAAACAAAACAGATAACCTCTCATAGTCTTATAATGATCTAAACCATTTTTAATGGAAATAATCCTAAAATAAAGTTTTGTGCATTCTCAGATTATATATTGTACACAAAAGTGTACTGAACATGATGCTTTCTTAATGCTTTTGATAGCTGTCCTCATATTATCTCATCTCTTAGATTATAGCCAATAGTCTCAGGGGTATCATGTGAGATACTTCTGAAATACTTAAGGCTGTTTTACCTCTGTATTAAATGATCTCCCAGTACTTTAATTTCCTTCCTTCAGAGTGCTACCAATATGTCCTTTCTGAACAACATATAAAATGAGTATTACAAATCTGCTGATATGAATGAAGCTTGCTGTACCTCTAACCTTATTATCATACACAATTCTAGATTAACAGGTTCTGAACAAGTTCCTAAATGTGGTTTCATGACATTCCTGAGGCATAAAATAAAGAGATTTTTAAAAATAGTGACTGATTTTTTTTTCAACGCTTAAAGCCTTCTCCATTTATTTATTGGTGTTTGTGTTTCAAATCTATGATATAATAGAACTATAAGTGTCAGTTAAATGGGTATTACTAACTTAATAAATAACATAATTGAGTGTTTTACCAAGTGCTGGGTAAATAAAAATAAAGCCCTTTATACTCTATTCTCTCAAGAACAGTTAAAAGCGAAGGTAAAGATTAATTGTGAATTTAGTATAGTGAAAGTTAAAAGAAGACCTTTAGATGATAAAGGTTCTTAAGATTTACTGTTAAGCATGTATCAAAAACATCTGGGGCAAGATTAAATAATTTACATGTTACTTATGTCAGAGCTAATCCATTAAAAGCATATATTATTAATTAAGAATATCTGTAAGGTAAGTACTACTCCAAAACTACCAGTCAGAAAACAACTAACCAGTATACTGGGAAATACATCAAACTAAACCTGATAGAAACCAGGCAAACAAAATTAATGTACTTGCCCCAGCACCATGTTTGTCTATTAAAAGTGAAAACTAGACCACATAGGAAAAATAAAAGAAACACCTTTCTATTTTTCAAGCAAATTTATATGTAATTCAGGACAACAAGATTTAAAAAGGCTTTAGAAAAAGCAGGAATAAATTTTAATGCTGACAATAATAGATAGAACTTTTGGATCAACACCTACCGATTTTTTTCTATTGTTTTCCAGATCTTTGAGTTCATTCTCGATTTTTGTGATTAATTCCCTGAGTTCATCAAGATTAGTGCAAATAAGCTAAAATAAAACACAAAAACACAGCTTGATAACACATAATATAAAACACCCAAAATGTGGTAACAGAAGTTGTTTTAACACACATTGAATTCACAATTATTTGTCTTTGTAACAGTAAAACGCAAAAAAGCTCCACAGTTGATATTTTAAAAGATATTTACTTGTTATGATGTATGAACTTCAGGCTTAGTATAAAATTAGCTGAAATTTCAACATTGGTGGTTTCATCCCACGTCCCCATCTTTCAGTTTGTTTTATAATCCAGGTTTTTTTTGTTTTTTGTTTTTTTTTTTAAAAAACATTCTTAACTTTCAGCCCAGAATGACAAAGATCTGGAAACTCACCCTAGATTTCACAAGTTACTGGATCACCTTTATGAAGTGTTTCATCAAGCAGTCTCCGAGCAGGTGAGTAAGTGCACCCCTGGAGAACAATTGCTTTACTTTTGCTTTGGTTGCTAACTATATAACTTAACAAATTGTATCACTGCTGTTGGGACTGCTAATAAAGAGGGACTCCAACTATATGAATATACTGAAAGAAGTTAATGAAATTAAGTATACATTCTTTATATGATCTTAGTAGTCTTTAATAAAACCAGATCCAAAGATAGCATCTATTGCCTTTCATAACTGTGTGGTTTACCTTATTTCACTTTGGTAATATTGGCAAATGGTCAAAACAATTGGTCTTTAGTTACTAACTGATAATCAAACAAGTCTGGCTTAACTGCTAAATATTTATAAACAGTGAAGCATCAGCAACATAACAAAAATATTAGTAACTACATTTTAGATCTTGTAAAATTATACTGAATGTTTCAATCAGTTTGATAATATTCAACTTTTTTTCTAAAATAATTTAAACTTACATTTTAAAAAATCTGTTGTGTAAAAGAAATAGAAGATTTCTAAAACAGAACTGCAATCACATACAGGGGAAAAGTTTTAGATTTAATGAAAGTCTTATAATGTATATACTGTATAAATGAAAAAATACTACACTTATAAAGCTATTAATTCATTATTAATTTTTTATTAGTTTCATGTTTTTTACATTCATTAATTTTTGGTAAGGGCACTGTTTTCCTAAAAGGCATATTTTCTTTTAAAAGAAAATGGACAAAAACACAAAGCAAAAGAGAATTACAACAAGATCATTCCTAGTGACTACTATGTGACAAAAATGGGAGACTAGGAGCCTCCACACTTTAAGTTGAACCATATGAAACGTTGATATGCCTTTGGTTACAAAAGAGACAATATGGTTCAACCGAATAGACTAAGAAAGAATTATCACAGATAATATAAATTATACTCAGTATTAACAATGATTAGAAACATCTACATAATTTCAAACTCACAGAACTGACAAAGCAGGGGAAACATATATTTAGGTAACCCAAATTAACAATTTCAGAGTACAAAACACCAGTATAACAACTAAATAGTAGGATATTGCTGCTGACACATTATACACATTTCCATTTGCCAAATCTAGAATTATGGAAGAAATGCTGATGGTTAAGTAGTAAAGTGGCTAATTACGTAAGTGCCTTTAGAACTAGATAATGTCTTCAACTTCCATCATATAAATAAAGCCTCAGAACCGTGTTGGCCCTACACCAGGTTTCTAGTAAGTACTCAATGGGAACTAGACTTGTATAAAATGCTATTATGATTACTATGTCAAATTTGCCATGGAACTTGCAAATGGTTACACCCCATTCATTCAACTTGGTGTACTAGTTAATGACATAGCATGGATTTCTCATTTGTACATAAGGCAAAGCTCAGAGCTATTTTCACTTGCATTTTCACTTAGCTGTCTCATTATACATGGAGTAAAGGTACATTTTCTTTGTACTTTGTAGAAACTCACAGTAACAATGAAAATATATACCCCTATACCTGAACACATCCTAAAATATTTAAGATCTTTTAATTAGCAATTAGTCATGAGATCAGAAAATATTTCTATTTCATTTAAGGAAACAGATAATGTAGTTTTGAAGTCAAACTAGGAATTATTTCTATACTGTAAGAGCTATATATTAAAAAAATACTTTACTAGTTATCAAGCTGTATTAAATCAGTGCTTCTCAAACTTCAATGTGTGTAGGAGTCACTTGGGAATCTTGTTAAAATGAGGTCTTTGATTTAGTAGGTCTGAGGTGGGACCTAGGATTCTACATTTGTAACAAGTTCTCAGGTATGGGCTGCAAATCTCACATTTTTGGGCAATTATGTACTAAATGATTATGAATTACAAATCTGCATGGTCACAGAAACATTTGGTAGTATGGAGCTAAATGAGTACAAAATTTAAAAAGATTATCTTCAAATAGGGGATGGAATACTGAATTAAAAGCACAAATGTTCAATGTTAATGCACAAATGTTCCTTAAATGCCATGATTCAAACATAAATTTTATTGAATTTGAGAGTTAAAATATTTTTAGCAATATTTACTTTGAACCTATCTTAAAGCAACTTAATACCTACCTAACAATTTATACTCTTTAAGTACTAATATATACCTCCCTCTACATATGTATATAATATGTAATACATATACTCCAAATATAGAGTCAAGTTATTAGAAAATTCTTATATGAGAACATATTCTAAATTTGTTACTTATCATTTTGAGGTTATATTTTAAGGGAAAATATTTATGTCAATTCTGTCATTTACACACTCTTCTCTTTACAAAGTAAGGTGTGTGTTTGTGTGGCCTTTTTGTGTGTGTGTGGGCTTTACACTCAGCTTAATTTCAAATGATGCTTTTAAAAATAGAATCAATCCAATAAGAAAAGTTGACTTTAATAAGAACATGAATTTTTTTGAACAAAGCAAAAAACCTTATCAAGACCTCCTTCTCATTACCTTAAATTTGGGGGAAAAAAAATCTAGGGCTTAGTGCCTCCAAGGGTGAAAGAAAGCTCCACAGCAGCTTGGATTACAGTCAGGACACACTGCCAACACTCAAAGAGAAGGTTTTCAGTCATACTGCAGAGGTTAACAAGAAGAGTTTTATCTCCCAGGAAGAACCTCTTCAAGGCTGTTAAACTCTCCCTCAAATTAATCTTTCACTTGGTGCAACTCGTGACAGTCACAAAATCATAAATTTTAGAGCTGAAAGGGACCAAAAGAAAAAAAAAGTAATTTGGTCCAAACCTTGGCCAAGGCTAAAGAGGGGTATCTCTAATTCACACACAAGCTAGTTTAAGAGAGATTAAGTGACCAAAGATGACACACTCATAGAGGAACACCATGGAACGTAGGACTCCTCTTCCTCTTACATCATATTCTTTAAGGGTTCTCTCTAAGCAAAATAAAACAAATTAGAAAAAAATCTAACAATAATTTGAACGTGTAGTTTTGCGCTTTATAGGTGGCGCCAGTGGTAAAGAATTCGCCTGCCAGTGCAGGAGCCATAAGAGATGCAGGTACTATTCCTCAGTGGGGAAGATGCCCTGGAGAAGGGAATGGCAACCCACTTCAGCACTGTCTGTAAAATCCCATGGACAGAGGAGCCTGGTGGGCTACAGTCTTGCAAAGAGTCAGACAGAACTGAACGACTGAGCACCCCATTATAGTTTAAGGAATTAATTTATATCTAAGCTTTCATATCTATTTAAGTATTAAAAGGCCCTCTCTCCAACTCAAGAAGCAAAAATGTGTGTATATAGTCTATAGAAATAAGTGTATATGGGGGAGAAGGGGAGGTCCTGTAGAGATCAAAAGAACTCCATAATCACATCTCAGAAAAATTACAAAGTAAATCACTATTTTAAGCTACATACTATGTCCTTCAGGTAAAAATTCCATAAGTTTGAGAGATATTTACTTTATTTGCTCCAAAAAGACTGTAAGTAAGATAGCATACAAAAGTAAAACAATATGGTAAATTACATTAAAAAGCAAAGGGAAATGCAGAGAAGTCAAAATGAATAGGTCCAAATAAAATGGACCATGCTCACTACCATTCTAATAAAACATTCCAATAATTTATTACATTATAAAGTTATAAGCAAAAAACTAAATGCATGGTATAAATTTAAAATCTATATTATACTTAAACTAAAATTATATTGACATCTGTTAAAATTATTGGGACAGAACACTCCTTCTCACTTCTTAGGATCATCATATCAGCAATAATGATTACTTCAAAACCTGCAAATAAAGATATCATGAGCAACATGACAAGTCTGATTAATAAATCAAAACATTTTTATACCACTATATGAAGAAAAACCTTTCTCTCAAGGCACAATATATAAAAACAGAAAAAAATTTCAGCGGGAAGTAAAATTCCATGATGTTAAAAGTGAAATAAAAAGCTGAAGCTGAAAATACTCATTTTAAGAGGCAGCAATTCAAAACAACAATACAATCAAAAGGTCCTTAACTCTGTGAGGCAGTTAAATTCTAATTTTAATCCCAAATTGTCACATTGAGGATAGTACTTTATTTCATATCCCTTAGTTTCTCCATTGGTTAAATGGAGCAACAGTGTTTTTTTCAGAGGTATGTTAAGGATCATTGAGTTTATGCTTATGCTAAAAAACAATACTTCTATATAAATCTTAGTCAACACCTGGGTTCTGGATTTTCTCTGCAAAGAAGCCTTTAGAATAAATTACACACATGTAATAGGAGCAAGCACACGACATAAGGTTCTTAAATTATTTTAAAACTGTATCTTGAGACGACAAACCACGTATTAGGAATACTTTCTATGACTCTGTTATAACTGTGCACAAAAAGAAAATTCATATAATATTAGGCTTCTCTTTCAAATATTAAACATTAATATTCTTGGTAAAAGTTAACTTTATTAAGAAAATCAATATTCACTTTTCAATCTAACAGTCTTCCTTGTACTACAAAACTGGATATAGAAAAACAAAAAAATAGTCTAGTCAATTTAACAAAGTAATCAGTAAAATTGTTAAATCTGACACAAAAGCTTAAATCACCCACATGCTGAAGACTAAAAATATTTCCTGACTTTCTGAAACTATTGCTAAGTAAAAACATGGCAACTTCCCCTATATGCCAAATGTATAACTCCCAATAGCACTACAGTAAGAAGGGCTAAGCACAGGTTTTCCCTCTAATATAATGATGCAAATACTACCACTTGGTTTTCCACTTTTCAAATACTTGTAGGCTTAATGATGAAATCTGACCAAATCTGAGACTTATTCCAAGCTCTTAAGGTGCTGGGGAAAGTGGTAAAGGTCAGTAATAGATGCTCTTTAACCAATAATTAATTATTTTCCTACTCACAAGTACAGTACTGTCTGAAGCATCTGACATGCTTATTTAAAAAATAAGATAATAAAACATTAAGTTCTATCACTTAATCCTGATAACAACCTTGTGAGGTGGGAACTATTATTATTACCCCATTGTACATATGAGAAATTAGAAGCTTTGAGCAGTTAAGTTACAGAGTTAGTGCTAAAATGGCATTCTAACCCAAGTAGCCTGGTTCCAGAATCTACATGCTTAAGCACTGTCCAGATTACTAATATCTATCTAGACTCTCTGAATCAAGGATGGACCATTAGAGGATGAAACCCAGGATTTTTCATTTTTAATAAACGTATAAGTTTCTTTTTATGCCATTGAACATTTGAGAACCACTGATATAACTCCTAGGAAAAACTGGTACAGATATGGTCAGTCTCATTATAATATACACATAAATATAAATACAACAGGCCTTTGACTGTTTACAGTGTATACTTTAAACAGGAGTGGGAGATTACTGTCTTGTCCTGAAGTATAGGTATCACTTGTTTATATGAATAAATATGGATTCTTCCTGAAACAAACAGGCTTACCCATTTCAACTAGCTAAAAAAAATCAACAACTATCAAATTAAAAACTAGTTGAAGTCAAAGACAGGATTTACTTTTTCAATTCACCAGAACCTTAAAAAAAAAAAAAGAAAAAAACTTCATGCAATTTAATCCCTGGACATGTTTCTGAAGTACTAAATGTCATATTGTTAGAGCTTTTTGAGAAGGAAATAAATTCACTTCTTTGTTTTATAATAACCAGTCTTCTTACATGTGGAAGACTTTCAAATACTTAAAGAAACTATCACAGAATTATTCTGAAAGGCAAAACTGTAAGTTCTGCATGTAACAACAAAGTTTACTAGTGACCAATATTATCTCCTATTCTTTGCTTATTTGAAGCAAATGACCTATTTCTTGGGAGATGGCTGTTAATTTTCTTTCTCAATACTACCATGGTATTTAAATTGTAAATCAGGAATAAGAACACCTGTTCTCATAAGTCTATTCCCCATACCTAGCCCCACCCACCCCCAACACACAGCCCTGCTCTCTTTCCAGAAAACCTTAAGAACCAGGAAGAGGACGTTGTTTATTTTAAACAGTTCAATTCAGCAAAACATGTACTTTTGACCTTCAGTTTCTGAGTGGTAAGCAAATGGTTGGTAACTAACTAAAAGCATCACTTAAGACAGTATTTTTCATACTTTTTTGCCCAGAACTCATGGTCAGAAATACAGTTTACACTGCATGTCAGTAAACACACACAATGGAAACCAAGGTTTTATGAAATAACATTACCTTTACTATATTTGACACACTCTTAAAATTTCTATTTTAACTGTGTTAGCTTAAAAAGAAATGCTGGCCATGTAATATACTAAATTAATTTTCATGCCTCACTAATGAGTATCACCTTCAATTAAAAAAAAACAATTACTTTATGCAGTGTTACTTACTACATATAAAAATCAGCCATTTAATATAGGGATGAAGGCAAATATCAACAATGGACCAGATTTGTCTTGAGATTCATATTCCCAGGATGAATACTTTGAGGTATTAAGGAAAAAAAATAAGTGGGAGAAGCACAAAATCAGTGGAAGAATGAATAACCATATACTCTTGTAGCATTAAATAAGGCACACAAGCAATGGTAGAAAGGTCTCTAAATAAACAGTAAATATTTTTTTTCCTTTTTACAGAATATGCTGAAACCAGGGTTACTTTATATAAAAGGATTCTGTAGAAATTATTCATCCTAAGGATGTCATTAAAAATATTCTAAAATACTAAGAGAAAAACATATCTCTTTTATTGTTCATTTAAAAGTATTAAATTTGACCAGTTATTAACTTCCATTTAAAACAAACACTTCTAAAATAGAAATTTTACTTAAAAGAAAAAAAAGGATGTGTCTACATTTTTGGATATATGTAATTGTTAAACTCATATTATATATTATCAATATTTTCATAGTTATTACTCCTTTATTTTCTTTTTTGTTACATTTTAACATCACTTATATTTTTTGGAATTGTTAGTTTTATAACCTAAACCAGAAATAGATAGGACACACTACTACAAGAAAATTTTTAGAAAGTCATTTGTTGTAGAAAACTCATCTTTTATAAAGTAGAAAATAAAAATATTATTTAAGGTAAACTTCTTTGCTTATTCCAGTATCAGCTTCAAACAGAAAACTCTTTACATAATCACACAGCAGAACATAAAAGTACTTTTTTTCTTTTTGCAGAAATGTTTAAAAACCATTCAGTTAATAGTCTCTCTGAAGTTTATATAGCTGTTAAAAAAAACCTGTTTTTTAAGTTAGTAAATCTATCATTTCTACAGTGCCCAAATAAATTAAAATAGATTACCTAGGCAATATTAGCATGTACAAACTAGAGTTTGTTCTTGGAAGACTTTAACACATTTACATATATGTGTGTATGTGTATATATGTATATACACACACATACACTATATGCTACACTGTAGTTAACAGTTTAACATATTTCTATTAAACCACTTCTATAAGATAGCATAGCATAAACAAACCACAGATTTTTTTAATATCAAGACAAAAAGAGAGGTAAAAATTTCTGAAATACTAGCAGATTAAATCATTGCTATGTCTGCACTTGCAGGGAAAAAGTCATAGTTGGAAATATTTCATTGAAGTATTGTGTGTTATGGTGGAACTTGGCCAGTCTCTTGAGGAACAATGTAAACACAGATATAAAAAATTAAACTGAAAAACTTTGAGACAAAATTGAAACATTTACCTGAAATTCTGGTACAGTAGGTGACTTTGTGACAGTTTTCCTCTTCTTTGTGATTGCTTTTTTAGATATGGATTTTTTTCCTTTCAAGATTAAAAGAGAAAAGCTTCATAATGCTGTTTATAGCATTTCATTAACAAAAAGCAAATTACATAGAACCTTGAAAGTTAAATTATAACTAACAGATGGCTTCTAGTGAGTCAAATAAAAATGATGAATCAAAACAAGCCCCAGCAAAAGCAAACATCAAACTGTAACTACCCATAACAGACATATTAACAAATGGTGTTTTCTTAACAGCCAAACTATTATAATCTCTAATGTGTTGCACGTTACCAGAATTAATTACAATAAGATTTGGAAAATAAAAAGTCATATTACTACTGCTTAGTTAAAATGTAACTCACAACTTAAAATGAGGTTACATAAGGGAAAAAAAACCTTACCTTTAACAACGACTTCTGTTGTCAGGAACCTGTACAGAACTATATTCTGAAGACTATGGTCTTTATTCAACCTAACGTGAAAATCCTCTCAGTAGCTTAGGAAACAAGATTTTCCTTCTATCTCTTTAGCTCTGCACTCCCCTAATGGGCTGCTGTTGGCAGTATTCAATAACCAGTTTTAAAACAAGGTAAACATTTCCCTTTAAAGTGCACCTCATCATTTGTGCAATCAGAAACCACAGGGAAGAATAAATCCATATTCTTAAAGAATTTCAGTTTATAGCATAAAGTATATATAATCTACAATATGTATTTAAGTAGACTAAAGAAATACTTGCATACATACAGCCTCTACCTTATTTTAAGGAACATATTAAAGTAAATGTTTTTTCCCATTTATAATTGGCAAAATCAATTAATAAATTATTTAAACAGGAGATACAGTACAATTTATGGGGACAACAAAGAATTATAAAATGGAAACCCTGCCCTCCAAAAGTTTACAATGTAAGGGAATAAAAAATTAATTTTAGCTCACAATCATTTGTATGCTAAAATCAGTTTAAAAACTATTTTTTCAAAAGAGAAAATTGCTATACTAAATAATTCCTACTGTTCTTTTCTAAATATTTTAATAGATATGATGATTTTGCATGAAAACAATCAATCTGATAGCACATTTTATTCAAGTCATAAGCATATTCTAGTTTACAATATAGTTCTATTTTCTTTTGTATTTGTAAAATCAGATCACAGAACTGTAATTTGAATCATTTCTAACTTTGACTCAACAGAATCCAACTATACCACACTTGAACTACTGCAAATTTTCAACTGCTGAGATTCACAAGGGTTTTAGTGTTTTGTTTTAATAGGTAACAACCTGCTGACTTTTGCTTTTAATTAAATTTAAGAACCTAACATATATTTTCTTTTCTCATTACTCTTATTTGCTTATGTGCTCACACAGTACAAATATTAGAACTAAATTTATACAAAAATAGGTAAGTGGGTGAGCTGCTTTAGCAATATCCGAGAAGTGATTCCCAGGTGGTGCTACTGCTAAAGAACCCACCTGTCAATGCAGGAGATGCAAGGGATGTGGGTTCAATCCCTGGGTCCAGAAGATCCCCTGGAGTAGGAAGTGGTAATCCACTCCAGTATTCTTGCCTTGAAAATCCCATGGACAGAGGAGCCTGGCAGGCTACAGTCCATGGGGACCACAAAGAGCTGGACATGACTGAGTACTATCTTACTATATAATACAGCTAATAACTGATTTCTAAACTGGGTGCAATAGGAAACTCTCAAGTGGACTGATGGATCTGAACACCAAAATGTCTCTCCTCTGAGACATGCTATCTTTACTATTATCGAAAGTTTACAGGAAAAGATTTAATTGCTTGCTGACTTAAGACAGTTTGAAGGAAATGAAATCCTTCCTCATTCCTATTCCCCACCCCTCAGAACGCCTCTAACTAGCTTTTTAAAAATAATTTGATTTTGTATTTACTTATTTACAAGCACAACAGAGGACATTTTTTATGTTTCCAATCAATTTGATATTATTGCCACAGAAACACCAAACTTACATAATAAATTCTCAATTAACTCTTAACAACCACTCTATCTGAATAAATTAAGCAGCTGAGGTGATTACTGGGAACCTCCTTTCATCATGTCATTTAGATAATTTAAATGTTATTAAGAAACTGGAATTAGTATTGGGAGTTTTGGAACTAAACTACCTGGATTGGAATTTCAGCTCTAACCACTTACAAGCTGCAAGACCTTGAGCGAATTATTTTATTCCCTTGTGCAGCTTCACTAAAACAGGAATAATATTTCCAACTTTGTGAGAATTATACAAATTAAAGCATGCTAAGAGCTTAGACTACTATTAGGCACAGGGTAAATCATCAACACATGTTAGTGGTTCTCATCTGCCTTAGATACGTTGTGATAAGAGTTTAAACAAAATGTTAATTATTTTTCAACCTTCTTCAATTTATTAACTTACTCCTTCATTTTAATTATTCTTGTTCTGATGTTCTCTGTTACCACTCAACTTTGTACATATATCAATTAATGTAACACTTACCATACAGTGTTACAATTATCTGTTTACATGTTTCTCTTCCTTACTAGATTGGGAATTACTGACAACAAAAATCCCATTATTCATTCTGTATACAAGTTAAGATGCTTAAATGTAAGAATCCTACTCTTCATCAGAAATGTTCAGTCTGGGGATAGGGAAAGGGAGGCAGGTAACTGTTTACAATTCTGAGTCTATAATCGAATGTAAATAATTTACACAATTTGCCAAAGAGTTTCACAACATGACCTAGGAAGGAAACTAACATTTATTGAGCACTTACTATGTGTCAGACACTTAGTAAGGTGATATATAAGTTATCTCAGTTAATTCTCAAAGAAACCTTCCAAGGTAGGCAAAACCTCCATTTTAATGTGGGATAAATGAAGATCAAAAGATTTTTAACTTACTTAAGTGTTACACTATAATAAGTAATCCCCACAGCCAGGGCCTCTTAACTCCAAAGTTCATGCTTTTTCCATTACGTAATTCTAACCTCTAAAAAATCATAGTTAACATTTACTGATTCCTACCATGTGCCAGACACCATGCTAGGTACCATGCATTCAGTATTCCATTAATTTTTGTGAAATTACAGCAAGATAAGTATTAGCTCATTTTTCACAGAGAAATAAACAGGCTATAATCAGGTAAATAAATTAACAGAGAACTTATAACTAACATGCACTGAAGCACATATTTGTACTAGATATGTCTCACTTCAAAGCTGTGCTCTTTTTATGGTAAAACACTGCATTTTTTCAGGCTTTCTGCAGGGATGTAATTTGTATTTGTATTTGACTGGTTAATTAGGGTTATAAGATTTGCATATTCACTATTACTTAATATCTTTGTCCTCAACGGAACAATATGAATACAAAGTTTTCTATATTCATCAATAAAAATTAACTGTTACTGTTCATTAATTATTGCTTTTAAAATGGAGAATGGAATACTATAAAACCACACAGCCTTTATTTGGTAATGTGTTTTTGCTCCAGGGCAACCCACTCCAGTATTCTCGCCTGGGAAACCAATGGACAGAGAAGCCTGGCAGGCTACACAGTCCATAGGGTCACAGAGCTGGAAACGACTAAAAAACAACAAGTTATATAGAGGGCAAGTTACATATTCCTATTAACTTCAACAGTTAATAGTTGAAAAACTATTCAACACACATACTTCTATCTCAGTACTTTCATTTTAGGGATTCTGATGTGAATGAATACTAAGACATTGATCACTGTTAAAATTAGAAACCCAAGGGCATTTGTATTATCAGCAATTCTGGCAAGTGCCTGTTAGACTGTAAAGTCACAGAAAGTCTAAATATGATTTTTACTTACTAAATGTCCATATCTTGGCTAATATATATATTTTTTTAAGTTGGCATTTTACTTTTATTTATTTGTTCTAAGATTTAGATGAGACTTAAAAGGCTTAGAATAGTGCCTCGTACACAGTAGGCATTATAAGAGTACTGGGTTTTGGGGGGTGGGGTAAGTAGAAGGCATTAAAATAAAAGGCCATGGAATATAATCAATTCTTTCACTCTAGTATCTTGACATCTTGAATTGGTTCTCTAAGAATTTTCTCCATAAAGACACATATCTATAGTAATATTAACACAGAATTATACAACTGTTTCACAAATATAGGCCTGGGTTTATCTGATTATTCAATATAATCAAATATTGTAGATTACATTACTTTCTCAGTCATTCCCTATAAGCAGCTCATTACTTTTTTATACATTTGATATATTTTATTTCAACCTCATTTCCCAGACTGTATTCCTGATTCAATTATCTAAAACAGCACCACAAACCCAGAAAGAGATCATCCCCAAATGGCATATTTCCATCATTCAAATGCCTTCTAAACCGTCAACTTTTCAACTTTTTCCTTAAGTTCTTCTCTAATTACTCTACTTTTTCTCAGTGAAACTTTGCTGATTTATACCTCCGTGGTTTTGCTCACTTACTAACCACTTTCATCTACCCAACCCCCTTATTCTTCAAAGTCCTTCATCCTCTATAAAATCATACTATAGAATACATTGATTTATCCTCTCTGACCTTTGATTGTATGGTCTTTACTGTATACTTAACAATTATTAAATGAGGCTATTTACTAATTTTGAATCTTAATTTCTTCAATAATAAGAAAATAACAATACTTGTCCTGTTTATTTTAGTTGGTTTAGATGAACTACACAAAATGATTTGATTGAAAATAACTGCCATGTAAATAGGGAAAAAACCTTCCAAACCAAACTAGTTGAAATAAATAACTTAAAAACACCACAAGCTTTTTCATAACAGTCAGTGTATTGTGAATCATTTCTGTTTATTTTTTCAGGTTTTATAAAAAAATCTTCTCATTTTTAAAATTTATAACTCATTTCAGTCAACTCTATTTGCTCTATACAATCTACAATAGTATGTTACTGAAATCAACTGAAATGTCCATTAAGGAAGCTAGTTAAATGAACTACACAATACATATAACAGAATCCTAGGTACTCATTTATTTTTTATTTTTTATTTTTTTTTTTAAATTTTTAGTCTGGCTCCTAATTTTTTTTTATTATTTTTTTTATTTTTTTTTTTTTAATTTTAAAATCTTTAATTCTTACATGCGTTCCCAAACATGACCCCCCCTCCCACCTCCCTCCCCACAACATCTCTCTGGGTCATCCCCATGTACCAGCCCCAAGCATGCTGCACCCTACGTCAGACATGGACTGGCGATTCAATTCTTACATGATAGTATACATGTTAGAATTCCCATTCTCCCAAATCATCCCACCCTCTCCCTCTCCCTCTGAGACCAAAAGTCCGTTATACCCATCTGTGTCTTTTTTCCTGACTTGCATACAGGGTCGTCATTGCCATCTTCCTAAATTCCATATATATGTGTTAGTATACTGTATTGGTGTTTTTCTTTCTGGCTTACTTCACTCTGTATAATTGGCTCCAGTTTCATCCATCTCATCAGAACTGATTCAAATGAATTCTTTTTAACGGCTGAGTAATACTCCATTGTGTATATGTACCACAGCTTTCTTATCCATTCATCTGCTGATGGACATCTAGGTTGTTTCCATGTCCTGGCTATTATAAACAGTGCTGCGATGAACATTGGGGTACATGTGTCTCTTTCTAACACCGTACACAAAAATAAACTCAAAATGGATTAAAGATCTAAATGTAAGATCAGAAACTATAAAACTCCTAGAGGAGAATATAGGCAAAACACTCTCAGAAATAAATCACAGCAGGATCCTCTATGATCCACCTCCCAGAATTCTAGGTACTCATTTAAAATGATGGTACAGAGATCTACTTATTGCACAAAGATGTTCATGGTAAACTGCCATGTAGGGAAAAAAGCAGACTGCAAAATAGTATGTATAGTATAATACTACTCAAAAATAAAAATGCTTTGAAAGAATATGAAAATACATGTTAAATGGTAAATCTTAGTTATTAATATATCTTAGAGAATCATACTATGTGTGTTCATTTATTCATTCAATAGATTCTTATGCAATGTGTCAGTTATTGTGCTAAGTATTAGGGAGCAAAACATAAAATAATCCTTCTATTCTCAAGGATGTTATAGAAATGAGGGGAGATAAGCATCAAAATAACCTAGAAATAAATGCAACTATTAAGAATAAATTTTATAAATAAGTATTATGAAGGAGAAGTATCTGGTGCTCTAAGTATGCACAATTGGGAAAATGACAATGTTTTTATATTCTGTAATGTTTCTAAGAATAAGGAACAGGTTTAAATAATTGAAAATAAATTCAAAATTTACAAGGCAGAAAGAGGGCTCCCCTGATGGCTCAGTGGTAAACAATCCACCTGTCAGTGGAGGAGACACAGGTTCAATCCCTGGTCTGGGAAGATTCCACATATTGCGGAGCAACTAAGCCTGTGCACAACTATTGAGCCCATGTGCCCTAAAGCCTATACTCTGTAACTATAGAAGCCAGTGCAATGAGAAGTCAGTGCACTGCCACTAGAGAGTAGCCTCCGCTTGCTGCAACTAGAAGAAAGCCTGCACGACAATCAAGACCCAGCACAGCCACACATAAACAAATTAAAAACAAAATTATATTTTAAAAAAGCAGAAAGAAAAGTCTAACTCTGAAAATAGACTAAAATGTTTATGGGTCACAAAACTGCCTCAGTGCACTTAAATTAGCAAATCATTTTCACCCAATTTGTCTTTGCACCTTCTACTAAAAATCGTCTGCCATTACAATAAGAAGGTTTTACTGACCTGAGGAGTCCACCAAAATTTCAGGTACGTGTAATCTACAGAAAATGGACCAGGTTGACTACATAAATCCAGACCAACCACATTTAGTCCACCCTAAGTAGAGGTTCATAAATCAGCCATGGATGACACAGCTTATCCCAAAGCATATTCTACAGCAAGGGTCCCCAACCCCCGGGCCTCAGATTGGAACTGATGCAGGGACTGGTACTGGGTCTTGGCTTGGTAGGAACTGGGCTGTACAGCGAGTGGCAAGTGAGCAAAGCTTCCTCTGCCACTGCCCCGCCCCCATTACCACGTGACCCATCACCCTCCCCAGCTACTCCCATTCCCGTCCATGGAAAAAGTGTCTTCCCTGGTGCCAAAAAAAGCTTGGGGACTGCTGTTCTACAGATTATTATTACTTGAAAAAAATTTCTGTGCCAGTAGCCAGCACGGGAGATTCCACCCATGACAAGGTCATGCGGAGAGACCTGACGGGGCAAGGTGAGTCAGGTCTCAAGGGGTCCTCTGCCTGAGCATCTACCCTGAAACCAAAATCTGTCTGTTTATTGTCTGCTATACTATACTCTTCTGACATTACAGGGGGCTATCCTCGACCACCTTTCTCTGGAAAAAGTTAACTTAGAGCTCCAACTGGTCTCCTGCATATGAAAGGAGTGTCTCAGCTCAAATCCCTCTGATGGTTCTCTAACTTGCCTGACAGTTAGAGACTTACAACTTGTGATTGGTTACAGCCCCCCAACCATGAGAGGCATGAAGCTTAAAACATCTTAAAGATATAGGGCCTTTTCTAAAGAGCTAAAAATTATACTGGTGATGGGTTTCACTGTTGAGTCAATGACTGCTGCCAGGCCTCCATATTCTTTATCTTTTAGGCACCTGGAGGATATTAATCAATGTAACTGGGATATAGAAAAAGGAATATAGTAGTTTTGATGTTAGCAACACTAGACTTTTGAGTTAGTGAACTTTCTCTTTGTTATCAATCACTGTACTCCTCTTTCCTTGTTATAAATTGTTGTGTCCTTGCTATATAAGAATGTAACTTTATTTACTGCTTTCTGAGAGTGGCACCAGACTTTGGAAAGAACAACACTTTTAAGGCAAATAAGTTTTCTGGTTGACAGACCCTTATCAGAAAAGGGCCATAAAATGGTAATAGGCTTCCTGGCCAGAAGATGATGCAAACCACCTAAGACTTGTGTATACAGCTAGGTATGCAGAGAGAAAGCCTGGTCTCGGTAAGAGTCAGGGCTGCTGACACTACATAATTTTGTATTATCCATTGATCTCTATGTACAACCAAAAGTATAAAAAGCTTTTCTGGACCATAAAGGATGGACCAGTCACTGGAAAGACTGGTTCCCCCGTATCTTCTTTTCTTTCTTACTCTATTTTCTGGCTGATTCCCATCTGGGGCTTAGAGGCTAGCCATGTCTACTTATTTGCCCGGGCTTCTAAGACCCACGTGAGAGAGCGCCCGAGGCGGGGCACCCTCTGCTATTCAAGCGGGCGCCTGTGGCCCTACGTAGACGGTTCAAGTCCCTTGTCTCAGGGCTTTATTGGCTTTCTATGTAAACTAAGGAATACAGCCTCTTTCCTCCTCTAAATTTTCTACTACACTATTCTTTCCTAATCTCTCTTTATATTTCTAAATAAATAAGTTTTTCCTCGCCAACTCCGTCCCCACTTTGAATTCCCTGGATCCAATGGGGCTGGATCCCGGCAGTTCTGTATTCAAGTAAACTTGAAAAGTACTAGGTTAAACAAAACTAAACAGTTTTCTTCAAGATTTTCTGGAGTCCTTAATACACCAGCTTAGAATCATATATGTGTAATTCTGAAGTCCAAAAGTTTCTGAAAACTAAAATTTTAAAAACAACTTCTATCAAAACATGATGAAGTGTTATGAGGTTCTTTATAGTCTTCATCTCATTTAGACTATCCATACATTTTCCTTTTGAAATTATACATTTGATTACAGGGTTGCCCTAAGGTCCACTGGGGATGTAATTTAATAAACATTACATGCATACCCTTCTAAAATCTGAAAATTTCTGAAATATCTGGTACAAAGTTTTGTAAGCTGCATTGTGGACCTGTATTAATGGAAAATGTGAATCTATAAGAGGAATAGTTCCCAAACATATGACCATGAGGCTCACTTTTAAAGAGTAAGAAAGAAAACACTGGATTAGGATATGCCCAAAACCAACTATAAAAGGCTCTGAAGTTGAATATCTAATAAAAAAAAAAAAAGCTCAGGGCAAAGTATCAGAAAGACAAGTATACAGAATGATGTAAAACAAATGTTTTGTTGTTATATCATTTTATATAATACTGTTATGATAGTAAGAAGTTTAGTGTCCAATGAAGCAAAATAATTGGTCTATGCTTACTCAGTACTAACAAGGGAGAGGAAAAGTGTATTAGCCAGATCCTAGTACTTTTGTCATGGAAAACCGACTTTCTAAAATTTGCTCTGAAGAAAAAAAGAAAAAGTATACAGGCAAGTGCATTATTTTCTTCTACTTCATGCTGAAAGCCTTTTTTTCCCAACAACAGGCTCTGAGAGCATGCACAAGTACTCACTGAATTTGCTTTCGAGTTTTTTTCATATACATGTCTAGAACTGGACATGCAACTCCCACAAATTTTATATCTGACCTACACACACTCCGAACTTTCATTTAAAAACTGTAGCAATGCTTTGTGTGTTTACAATATAAACTTCTTTTAATTCAGTCCTCAGGAGCTAATGTTTTTCTTCTGCAATTGGTAGTCTGTATAGAAGCTACCATCAATATGTATTCGATAAACCATCATAAATAAGTCATAATTACATTTGAACACACGAATAGTAGGTCATAAATGAACACTTAAAAGGTTTTAGGTGACAATGATATTAATAAAACTACATACTTTAGAATTGAAAAAAGTTTTTAAATTTAAAAATATTACTTACTATTTTAGAGGCTAACATTTCAAAGAGAACTTGGCAAATCAGTCAAAATAAATTTATATAGCCTAACGGATTGCTTGTAAAATTTAATGGATTTATTGCTGAGAGTTACCTTAAAAAAAAAAAACTGCACCTTTTTATCATATAGATCATTGTGGATTACTCTGCAATTTTTAGTTCAACAAACTAAGCCTGTTCTTGATGGTAAATTTTATACTATTTCTTTATCAATTATATATTACATACACATTTTAATATATTTAATTGTATTTAGTGATTTAAACAACTAAGGTATAACAGCAACTATATCAACTAAACAAAGTTCACTTCCCTCATTTGCCAACTCATTAAGTTATTGCCAAATCTTAATTATCTTTGTTACTGAGGGAAAGAGTAAAAACTGAAACCCACAAATGATGATAAACCACAACTTGTTTCAGTAAAACATTCAAGCTTTTCCCAATCAGGCAACATTTTCTTAGGGTTAATTAAAAGAAGCTTTTATCTCATCCATCCTATTGGTAACTGAGACAGAAACTGATTAAATGGCAAACAACAGGAAAAGCAAAGGCACCTGACTAACTTAAAATGCAGCACAATCACTCACTGAAAACTTTATTCGTAAGATTTTCTTGTTGTTAACGTTCGACAGGCTTGTGACAAATACAATGAGTACTTATATTTGGTGTAAGACAAACTTACAAATCCTTAAATAAGCTTCATAAGTTATTAAAGTAAAGTAGTCGCTCAGTTGTGTCCGACTCTTTGTAACCCAATGGACTATAGCCTACCAGGCTCCTCTGTCCATGGAATTTCCCAGGCAAGAGTACTGGAGACGGTTGCCATTTCCTTCTCCAGGGGCTCTTCTTGACCCAGAGATTGAACCTGGGTCTCCAGCATTGAAGGCAGACGCTTTACTATCTGAGCCACCAGGGAAGCCCATAAGTTATTAAGTTGATGTAATTTTTTCCTTATAGACAACATTTTTTTCTGGATATGAGAGTATATACTAAGAGAACTTTTCAGAGTGCTAAAAATATATAATGTGGGAAAAAACTAGGACCCAGAAAGATAATCTAACTTGTCTTGGTTTAAGAAGCTAGTTGCTATGAACTTTAGTCTTAGGAATGCTAGTTCCTGACATCAGTGCTTTGTCCACTGTATGGAACTGCCCTTAAGCTGGGGGAAAAAACACTTCTTAAAAAGGATGGCAAGGATCACTTATGGAGAAACTGGTCCAGAGAATGTTCAAAGATTTTAAAACTGAGAATTAAATTCAAATGTATTACATTGGTATTTTGTTGTTGCTAGTATGTAAAACCTCTTCTGCTCTGGGTTTTAATTATGGGGACTAATATAAAACTTGACATTCACACACACACACACAAAATATATTTCATTTTGTCAATCAGAGCCTTCCATGATGCCTAATTGAAAGAACTACTTGAAGTATGCTAAAATGTAATCATTGCCCATTTGTGTCAGCTTACCAGATTTGTGCTTCTTGTGTTTTGCTTTCTTTTTGATGATCAGTAACTTATTTTGGATCTCAGGTTTGTAAGACTTGAACGCAAGGGAATGAAGACTTTCGCGCTTTCTCTGTAAGTTTTCATTCAAAATATCTTTCAATTTCTTTTTTTTCTTTTTCTTCTTTTTTGCCCTCATTTTAGTTAGTTTAAGTTTCTTGTGGCTCTGCAGTGACTGTTCTAATAGAATATCCCTTACAACTTTGTGGCAGTTAATGTCTGGATGATCACTGTGGCTTCCATTTACATGTATCTGGCAAGATTTCAGAGCATTTTCTTTTAATGGACTGGGTTCAAGCTTTACTCTGGAAGCTTCACCATATTTTTCCTGATTTTCTATAAACCTTATTTCACCTGGACTGAGAGGCTCTCCAAAGCTAGTAACCTCCCCTGGACTTCCTGGTTTCTCTAAATTTTCTTTACAACAATCAGTTATATTCATTTCACAGGGCCTGCGAATTCTAATTTCACAGTTAGACTTCACTTCTGTTTCAACAGAGATATCATGATTATCTAAGTTCGTTTTAGCAGGGCAGCAGGTTGGATCAAAATTAATTTCCTGCTCTTTTCTGAAGGCAGAGGGCAGGCCTTCTCTGCTACACCTATGCTCTCCATTACTTGCACTCACATAGTCACACTTCAATTTCTCCAGTTTAATCCGAGGTACTCTTTGTATTTTAATGGGTGGAATTGGAAATTCTGGGGCCTGAAAAGGTCTTTGTTTGTAAATCCGTACATCTGCACCACAGAACTGTGGAAAATGTACATAAGCATTCTCCAAATAATCATAACCAAGAATGACTTCCCTGCATTCATGAATAGGTTGCCCAAGTACAGCATCTTGAACTTCCTTTTGTGTTTCATACACAAAGTCACAAAGACCCTTAAGTATCCACACTTTTTGGTAGAAAGGTAGCTCATGAAAAGGTTTTTCTTCCAATGGATTAACTTCTCCAAGAACTTTAAAAAACTGAGGACACAACCCAAGTTTTTCAGCACAGTTGTCAGGATTTTCTGTCTGCCCTACAGCTGTGTACCACTGCTGCACTTTCTGTCTCAGTGCTGCTTCCCAGGTCCTATAAGGCAAAGTAGGTCTTCGATGTAAGGTAGGTCTGCGATGGGGAGGACTTAATAGAGAAGTCATTATTTTAGATAGAAAAGCATTACATTGAGGCATCAGAAGACAACGTTCCAATTCGTAAAAGACTATTTCTGGCAAATTTAAAATTTGCTGGGCTAAACAAAGGAAATGCCCAATAGCTGGAATTTCCCACATGGTCTCCATACAAGTTGGAGCTGCTTGAGCTAGAAGTTTTCTTTCCCATTCTTCTATTTCCTTTTGACTAGCTTCTTCTGCTTCTTTTCTTTCCTGCTCCCGAAGCCTAAAAAAATTTAACAAATTATATTATTACTATTTAAAATAGAAGATACCATGAAATACTCAATTTTAAGTATGTCATATTTATCTTCAGACAACAAGGCTTTCCAGTTTAGATGTACTTTTTTTTTTCTTTTTTTTTTTTCAGATGAAGAAATACATATACAACTTGATACTGAGTTTTACGGATGGAGGATTATCACTGACATTGCCACTCAAAAGTAAAATTCAAATCACAAGTCCATCAACTTCAAAATAAATGGACAAAAATTTTAACTGTTTACTAAACAAAAGCACAATGGCACCCCACTCCAGTACTCTTGCCTGGAAAATCCATGGATGGAGGAACATGGTAGGCTGTAGTCCATGGGGTCACTAAGAGTCAGACACGACTGAGTGACTTCACTTTCACTTTTCACTTTCATGCACTGGAGAAGGAAATGGCAACCCACTCCAGTGTTCTTGCCTGGAGAATCCCAGGGATGGCAGAGCCTGGTGGGCTGCCGTCTATGGGGTCACACAGAGTCGGACACAACTGAAGTGACTTAGCAGCAAACAAAAGCACAGTTTAATGTTTTCTAGAAGCAATATGATGTCATATAAGAACTATAAAGATGTTTACATCCTTTAATCCCATAATTCCATGCCTAAAGAGTTATATGAGGAGGATAATTCAATAGAAGCAAAAGTTACATGTCTGTGCAAAGAGTTGACTCATTGGAAAAAAAAAAGAAAAAAAAAAAGTTACATGTCTGTCAGTGTTAACTGGAGTTCTATATAAAAAAAAAGAACTATAAGGAAGTTGTATTACACAGCTGGAAAATAAGCTTGCTATATTATATAGCCTTTAAATTAAAATTATGAATATCATCTATAAACATCATCAGAACACAGCACTTAACAAACAGTATCAATAATAAGTATATGCACATACTAAATAAGGAAATGACAATATTCCAAACATAAATGGCTCCTAGGTCAGTGAGATTATGAGTGTTTTTTTCCCCTTAAAAATTTCCTCATGTTGAAACTGTAAAAACAAACAAAAATTTTTCTTTATGGGCACTGCTTTAAATTTTCTTAAATAAAAAATTAAATTAGATAAAAAGAAGTCTTGTGATTTTGCATTAGGCAATGTGTTTTTAGATATAGCACCAAAAGCACAGTGACAAAAGGAAAAATGATGAAGTGGACATCATCAAAACTAAAGCTTTTTGTGCTTTCAAAGGACATCATCCGAGTGAAAAGACAGCGACAGAATGGGAGAAAATTTTTTCAAAATCATGTATCTAGTTAAGAGATCTGTAATTAGAAAATGAAAGAACACATAGAATAATAAAAAAGGATAAAACAGCCCAACTAAAAATGGACAAAGAATAATTTCTCCAACGAAGACATACAAATGAATAATAAGCGAATAAAAAGCTCAACATCATTATGCATTCAAGAAATGTAAATCAAAAACCAAAATAGGATACCAATCCATGCCTACTAAGATGATTATTGTAAGAGAGATAATAACAATTATTGGTGAGAAATGTGGAGAAACTGGAAACCTCACACACTGTAAAAGGTACAGATGCTTTGGAAGGCAGTCTAACAGTTCCTCAAAAAGTTAAACATGTGACCCAGGAATCCTACTTCTTGGTACATGTCCAAGAGAAATGAAAATATCAAAAACCTGTACATGAATGATCATAGAATTACTCAAAATGGCCAAAGAGTAGAAACATGAAATGTCCATCAACTGTCCAATGGATTAATAAGAAGTGGCATATCCATACAATGCAATATTATTTGGCAATAAAAAATATACAGTGCTGATACATGTTACAATATGGATGAACTCTGAAACATAATACTACATGAAAGAAGTCACCCACAAAATATCACATATTGTATAATTCTACTTATATGAAATGTCCAGAAATGTACAGAGACAGAAAGTAGATCAGAGGTTTCCTAGGATTGAAAAGGTGTGGAAAATGGGAAGTATCTTAATAGTCTTTCTGTCTTAGATGATGAAATGTTCTAAAATTGACTGTAGTATGTGTGTATAACTCTGTGAATATACAAAAAACAAAAGAATTTTATATTTAAATACGTAAATTCTATGGTGTGTGATACAATAAATCTGTATTTAAAAAAACTGGAGCATATAAGGTTTTAGGAGAGACATTACAATATGACAATAAATAGGGGAAAATATAATAACTTCTCTTATTTCTGAATTTTCAAGAGTGAACTCTTCCTCTAGAATAGATATATAAAGATGTGACTAATTCATGAACTCTAAATGAACACTGAGGTATAATGTCTGACATTGGCTATTTTTCTGTTAAAAAATAGCCTAAAATCATATTATAATCTGTTAAAACACAGTAAGAACACTATTTTAGCAGTATTGGGACTTCTCATTTTATCAAAAAATCCTACTTTTACATTTCTGGCTGAGAGGTCACACTATAACTACCTTGCTATTACTGATAAAACAAATTATCTGATCAAGTAGCCTGGTTCATTAAAGAAGTTAATAGAGAAACATACAAAATGTGTGATTTGGCATTTAAGTATATTAATTACATCTAAATATCCAAACAATGTTAGACATTTTAGCAAAAAATTTTTTTTTCAAAAGTGCTTATGGTTTTGAGGAGTTTCAGTTTTTCATTGAATGGGGGTGGTGGTGGGATGGTAGAATTTGGCTTCCCTAGTACAAAGCTGAGATTCCAAAGGCCCACAGAATTAGCAGAAAGGTGTACTAGCAATAGTAGTCCCTTCTTCTGGCCCCAACTAAAGGCCTGAAAGGAAAACTGTCTTCACAACAGGAGTGGTGGATGGAAAAAAATAAAATCTCTTCTAAGAATTTATAACTGTAAGCTGACTAATGTGGATTTATTGCCCACATTCACATTTCCTGGGTGCTCAGAAAAGTTTAACGTAGTTTCATGTCAAAATGTAGTTTCATGACTTGAACAGAAAAAAATTAAATCTCTAAGGCAATGCACTTTGTAACTGGATCTTAAGGAACTCCCACACAGATACAATGACAAGGAACGAGTTAAAAAAAAAAAACAAACTCAAAATATAAAAGGAAAGAAGTTATTGCGAGGCTCAGGAAAAAAAAGTATGACTTCTAAAAAAACTACAGATATGGAAAATTTAGGAGGTGGAAAATAGGTCTGGTGAAAAGAAACTGAAAACATCAGTAAAGAGGAGATTATTTTAAAATGGCAAGGTAGTATGAAAAAGAACTGAAGAAAATGAGTAAATATGGAAACTAAGAACTTAAAAGATTTACACTTAACAGAAATCATGGAAGCCAGAAGACAATGGAATATCTTTAATGTACTTAAAAAATAACTATCAATGTAAATTTCCATTCAGAGCAAAAGTATCTTTCAAAAATGACAAAAATAAAGATATTTTCAAACAAAAATGTCATATTTGTGATGAACAGAACCTCAGCCAAAGGAAATGCTAAAGTATTTACCTCAAGTGGAAGAAAGGTCATTGATACTGGACTGATGATTAGAGATGGGAAAAGAGTGAGAAATTGGAAATATATAGGTTAATCTATACAGATAGGGCATAAAATAATGATAAAAGTGCTTTGTGGAGTTTAAAAAGACGACAAGATAAAATTAAAATATATTATAACAATAGCAAATAAGCTGTGTGAGAGATGATTAAATTTAATAGTGTTTCAAGGTCCTTGTATTAATCAGGAAGATGGTAAAAATACTGATTAGGCTTTAATAAGTTAATGAGGCATGTGAAAGTTCAAGGTAGGGACTAAAGTAACAGACTTGAAACATACAAATTAGTAGAACCAGAAATATGGAAGGAAAAACATATAGCAATGAAAACTGGTGGGATACACGTTAACTAAAGCAGTACTTGGAGGGGCATTTAAAAGAATGTATATTTAGAAAAGAAGGAAAGTTGAAAATAAAATATTCATATTCATTAAAAGAAAAGAAAAAACTAGAAAAAAACAGCAAATCAAAAGTCCCAAAGTTGAAAGGAAATAGCAAAAATTAATGATATAAAACAAACAGAAAAATAATTAAATTCAAATGTTTGTTCTTCAAAAATGTTATTCAAATTAACAAACGCCTGACAAGACTGATGAGGAAAACAAAACATACACACAAAAAACCAATACCAGAAATGAAAATGAATTTATAGATTCTATAATTTAATCCTATAGATTCTACAGATATAGCTACTACAATGTTTACTGTAAGAAATTTTATGCCGAGACAATTTTAATGAATAAGCAAGTTTTTTGAAGAACACAAATCAACAAAACTGACACAAGAATGAAAATCTGAATAAACCTGTATTTACTGAAGAAACTACACACTTCAAAATCTTCTCTACATAGAAAAACTGGGGTCCTAAAGCCTTCACAAGAATTCATCTCAAAAATTTCAGTTAATGAAACAAAATATAAAACGGACATGTTAAAGAAGTAAAAGAGGGAATTTAAAATAATGAGTAATAAGAATTTATCAGAATGATTCAGAAAGATTTGTTTTAAAAAGGAACTTCTAAAAATAAGAAAATACAAACCAAAAATAAAACACAAAAAATAAAAGTCTAACAATCAACCGGAGTGCTAGAAAATAAGAATACAGAAGTGGGGTAAGAGTGTGGTGATGAGAGCAAAATTTGAAGAGATAATGGCTAAGAACTTCCTAGAAATAATGAAGGACACAAATCCCCAATTCAAAAGGCCCTAGAAAATAAATTAAGACAACCACCTTTGGGCATATCATAATAAAGCAATAAAACATCAAAGGAAAAAAAAATCTTGCAAGCAGTCAGAAGAGAAGAAAAAACAGATTCCATATACAAAAATGACAAAAAGATTGAGAGATTTCTCAATAGCAACAAAATAAATGCAAAACAATAACTATCATTCATGGATAAGGATAAATTAAAGTTATTTTCATTTAGATAAAAATCACAACTCATTCTAAAGTAAAAACTTCTAAAACATCTGTTTCCACCTGACAAAGTAACAAGGAGTCAAATTTACTTTCCTACCTGAACCAATCATAAAAATCCTGACAAAATACATAAAACAATGGTTTGTAAGAATTTAAGTATAAAGCAAAGGACAGTGATCTCAGAGAGATGGGAAACAGAAGGTGAGACCAAAAACTACTGCAATTTGTCGCTTTCAAAGAATTTTCAGGCCATGATGCAGGAAGGGAAACCCAGATAAGAGTCTAGCAGACTCCACAAGATGAGAAGCCAAGAGTCCAGAGATACCAAGGCAGCAGAGTCTACAAGAGATAAAACTCAAGAAGAAAAAGCTGCACATAAAATGAGAACAGCAAATTTTTACAGAGTCCTCCTCAACTTCAGAGCAATGACTAGTGTATGCATGCAAGGTAATAACCCAAAACTAGGTGAGGGAAAAATACCCCAAAGATTAGAAAATAAAGTGTTTATTCCCACAAGCCACGCTGGAAAAATTCAAAGGATGTTAGACAGCATCCTTTGCACAGTCTTGCACAGGCAGTAGAGAACAATTAGCCCTAGACAGAGTATTGCTCTGAACTCAACTAACAAATCATAAAAGATTCAAAATGACCAAACTGTTTCAAAATAATTACCGGCATTTCAGAAAAAAAGCTCTAGAAGACCTATAGAAATATAAACATATCTGGCACCCTCCAAGATAAAACTCACAATGTTTGGCATCCAAACCAAAAGTACTAGGCATACAACAAAGTACAAACACATGATCCATAATGAGATAAATAATCAATCAAAATAGACCCATAAATGAAACAAATGGTAGGATTAGCAAATAAGGTCATTAAAGTAGTAACTGAAACTGTAATCCATATAGTCAAAAAGTTAAGTAGAGACATGAAAAATTAAGTAGTGACATGGAAGATATAAAACAGATTCAAGTCAAACTTTTAGAGATGAAAACTACAATGTCTGAGAGGAAAATATACTGAATGGGACTAATGGCAAATTAGACACAGCAGAAGAAAAGATTAGTGAACTTGAGGACAGTAACAGAAACTATCTAAATTTAAAGATACAGAGAAAATACTTCTATAGTATATACTTCAGGAAAAAGATGATCATAGAAGTTCTAAGATGAAAGAAGGATTGAAGAACAAATCAACTGTGAACCATGTAGGTAAATAAACATTATTACAAAAAACAGTAACAATAATGTCTAGTTTGGGGTAAAAAATCAGATAGAGCTGAATTATTAATCAATAATACATAAAAAAGATGAGGCAGAAAATATCCATATTAACAGAAAAAGAGCATGTAACTTGCAAATAAGCAGAAATACTTATAAGTGAAATAAATCTTCACTTCCACAGATGGATGTCAACAGATAATGCCAAGCTAAAAAATCAAGAACTCTTAATAGCCACATAGGCATATATTAAGAAATATGGAAATAATTACTAGAAAAATTACCTAAAAAGTTAAAGGTAGATGTCTCTGAGTCATGGATTTGAAGATGAGCTGAAGTAAGGGTTGCTGTCTTTCATTAAAAGCCTCAGTAGTACTATGTGACTTTTAAACTATACAGCCAATGAAATTTAAAAAAATTTCATAAATCAACTTTTTAAAAGCTAAAGAATATTAGCCAGGAGATATAAAAGAGCCAAAATGAAAAAGACTTATACTGTATATCTTACCATGTTAGATTTATGTATATTTTGTATCTTAACATGAAACTGAGTTTCTCTACAGTTAATATATACTGAGAAGAGTAATCATTTATTCAATGTTCTGTTAACTAAAGAAAAGGTTTTCAATTTATTTCTCATGAAATGTAATTCAAGAATTTAAAGGTTTGGTATAGGAAATTGTATCTGTTCAAATATCAACCATCAAAAAGTGCATTTAGTATACTTGGCACTGAAACTGATTTTGGTCAACCATGTCACAATCAATTATGCTCTGTTTTTGTATAGGTGAAAGAGTAATAACTAGTACTCAGGGAAGAAAATGAAACGAGGAGTTGGAGCAGACAAAACACTTTTATGGACTTGTTTTTGCCTAAAACAGTGTTAGCAACGTTTGGCCAATAAAGGCTAGAGATATGGCAATTTCAGATACTATTCAACTTACAGATGGGGACATTAAGGACATAGAAGGACAATGAGATAATTTCTTTAGGCTTACATAGTGTATTAGTGTAAGATCAGCAATATAAATAGTCTGCCATTGGTAGGTTAAAGTTAGCACCAACTGGCTTACTCTGGGAAGAAGAAAATTTAGGCAATAATTCATGCATCCTGCAGGATCACGTACCTGGAAAGGCCGTGACATAGTAGTGTTATGATACAGCCAAATATGGACATTGCCTGAAGTTATTCAAGGGCCGCTACTCATGCTTATGTTTCCTACGAACTAAACCTTTTAGGAGACAATGATGGATTCTAAATTCAAACCATGAGTACTGAAGAGGTAGGAGGAAGAGAAAGTCTGGTCTGGTACAGGCCAGCATAATGTGGAATAATCCTTTAGAATTGGAACTGTGAGTCTCCATCCTGTCCTCAGCAGTGTGGTACATATGGAATGGGAGCTTGCCAAAGACCTCTAGAGTCAATATCTATAATATGCCAATAAAAAAACAAACACTTAAAATATAAGCAAAACATTTAAAAAACACTATATTAAAAAATGCTGAAGCAAACCAGTGTGCTCACAAGGACAGATTTTAAAAAAACAGCTTTCAAAGTTATTCTCAATTTAAAAAATTGTTGAGGTGTTATACTAAAATCAGATATAGTGCTACATGTTTCTAAAATGCTAGCTCAAAAAGTAAGCCTTCAGTATTTGGGGAATGCTATAAGACTGCCTGAGGATACTTACAAAAACCACATTCACTAATGGAAAAAGGAAAGTTAAACAGAGTAGATCCTAATAGTTCTCTTCACAAGGAGAATTTTCATCTTTTCATTACATCCATATAAGATGATCAATATAATTAAACCTACTTTGGTAATCATTTATGTAAATCAAACCATCATGCTGTTTATCTTAAACTTATACAGTGATATATATCAATCATTTCTCAATAAAACTGTAAATAAAGGTTAACACTACAAAATGAACAAATTTTTTTTTTCCTGGACAAGTTCTTGATTGTTCCTTACTGGCTTAGAGAACATTAATCTGTTACTACACAAAATACTAATAGAAGCTGTGCCTAAGGTTATTTTGATCATATATAACTTGACAGGAACATCACTCATGAGGAAATAGCTTTACAAAAAAGTTATTATATGTTTTAAAGTATCCTAACTTCAGTAGTTTTGTAAATTTTATCTAATGCCTATCATGTATAAAAATACAAAGAGGTGAAAGTATGGGCCACACACTTTACAATCTAGTAAGAAACATATACAGGAGCTGTAATGCCAAATAATCCATTAACTGAAAAACCATTATAACATAATGTTTAAGCTGGTTGAATGAAAAAGGAAAGCAAGACATTCATTTACATTTTTAATATAAAATATTATATTTTAGGAAAAGCAATTATTGATATTGTTTAGTCAAGCTTTTTACTTAGCTACAAACAAAAGAATCTCTTCCAGCTAAGTAGAAAAGGAATTAAGCTCTGTTAAGCGTTTGTTGTTACAAACCAAACTTAACAGATATGAACTGCAACTACACTTTGACAACTTCTCCAGGAAAAATTAGACTGCCACTATTATTTGGTACTTCTGATACTAGCAACCTAGAACAACTAGAATCTCCCACCACCACCTCTATCAAAAGATAAACTTCCTTGCCTAAGACTGCCACCTCATGTTGGTCCCAAGCAATTTCAAGTGAGAAGAGTATGACTGGTCATGGACCTTCTTACCTTAGTTGTGAGTGGGTATGAGAATACAGATTTCCTGACAACTGCTTTGCGAAGTCAAGAAGGAAGGAGGAGAAGGGGATGACAGAGGATGAGATGGCTGGATGACATCACCAACTCGATGGACATGAGTTTGAGCAAGCTCTGGGAGTTGGTGATGGACAGGGAAGCCTGGTGTGCTACAGTCCATAGGGTCGCAGAGTTGGACACAACCAAGTGACTGAACTGTGCTGAACTGCTTTGTTAAGTTAGGGCTTATAACATGGGAAATTACCAAAATGTAGGGCAACTGTTCAAAACTGTGGGGTTGTCACAAATGACAAATGTCTACTTCATTAAGTCATTGTTACTTTAGGTTATTAAGAATTTGAAAATAAATCAAAGTCATAATTTCTAAATCACAAAAATGCAGAAAACATTTTTACTTTTAACTTCAGCAATTTCCAGATCAATAAAATACCAATAAGTTTATACAACTTACATGCACACTACTTCTGGTAATCCAAATCATTTTGCAAAGAAAAGAATGGTGCAGTGGTACAATATTTTTAACACGGCTATTTGATTAAAACTGCTACCTAATACTATCATATTTCGGATTAACTGAAATTTGCTTGAGGAAAGCTAGCTTTCAATTTTAACAATTTTTTAAAAAACAGTTATCTAAAATGTATTACATACATTCTGGCTTAATAAACAAGGAACACAAAATATAGTTTAATCTTTCCTTAATGATTCAACGTCATCATTATTAACAAAATGCAGTGGTCATGAGTAGCTTAAAGACTATTCCAGCAACTACACATTAACCAGCCCTTTCGTTCCTCCTTGACTTATAGTGCTCCTGTCTTCTAAATCAATAGTGCCTCTCTACACTAATCAGCTCCAAGACTGGCTGCTACCCTATTAGCATTTACCTGGAGAAGGCCAGACTACCAACCCCTCAGTTCAGTTCAGTTGCTCAGTCATGTCCGACTTTGCGACCCCATTGACTGCAGCACGCCAGCCTTTCCTGTCCATATCCAACCCTTACTCAATGTTTATTTCTCTCTGTTTAAATACATATCATCTGCTATCTCCTTTGTATTGGTTTCCAGTGTATCTAGGTAAATAAAGATAACAGTATAGGAATGTCAGGATTTTTGTAATCTGATCTAAAAAACCATGGTTTTTATGGCCTATAATGTACAAGCAAGGGAAACTACCTACTGTATAAAAATAAAATACAGAGTAAAGACTGCCTTCCTTTAACTGAAATAGATCACAAATCAGAGACCTAACTGTTGGACTTAAAGATTTTTAAAAATAGTTTACTTTTAGGTCTGTGTCTGCCCAGATGATCACCTAAAAATTATTAGATACCTGTCAGTTAACTGAAGTATTGCCATATTACCATAATATGGACTAGAATTATTCAGTTTGCTGCCAACTTGAATTTCCAATATATTGAATAAAAAGTTGTTTAAAGCTAATGAACAGGAGGAGAACATTATTTTCCCACTTCTTATACCAGAAGTTTTAATCAAAAAACAACGAAAAAGAGAAAGCTACGCCCAAGTTTTTCAGCACAACTACAGTAACCTCTGCAACCTTCCCTGTCTTCCAATCTGACCTTTCTTTATGTTTCCAAAGTCCCTTTCAGACCAAATTTTTCAGTAGCCATATTCTCAGCTAGTCTCTGACTAACTCTCAACAGGATAATTAGATTGACAGATTGATAATATCATGATAGCCGGCAGAATAATCGTACATAGGGAGGGAGGCTTTGTTTAGCACTCCTATGAATCACATTACATGTTGCTGATGAAATGTCATATTTTCCTTCTGAAGACATATCATAATTTCCTTCCTTTTTTTCCCACCAAAAAATCTTGGGAAAGGCCCAAAAGACATAAAAAAAATAACAAAAACAAAAAACTCTGCTTATCCCATTAGTTAGGTGGCACTTTATAAATTTTAATACTTACTGCATTTTCAACTATAAAAGAAAATCATGCTTATGTTGGAAAAATTAGAAAACAAAGCTTAAGATAAAAGGTCTAACTATTCTTGATACATTTCATATGTTTTTAATGTAAACTCTAAATTTGGATGCACATACAGTTAACAATCTCTTGGCACAGAAGAGAGAAAAGGGAGGCTAGCGTGGCAAGGATAGCAAGAATGTGGGATAAAGGGTGTAAAATGGGGTTAGAGAGATAGGATGAGGCCAAAAGCTGAAAGCAGGGTCTTATAAACTATATTAAGCCATTAAAGTTCTTGTGTGTACCTGCTTTGTTTTGAGGAGGTAGAAAGTAATGGGAACAGGGAAGAGGCATGATCAAATCTGCATTGGGAAAAGTTCATTCTACTTTTTAGACATGAATCTGAGCAAATTCTGGAGACAGTGAAGGATAGGGAAGCCAGGCATGCTGCAGTCTATGGGGTCGCAAAGAGTTGGATACGACTTACCTACTGAACAACAACAAAATTCTACCTTTAATGTGAAAAACAGAATAGAATGAGGGTAAGCATGGACAGAGTTTCACTAATTAAGAGAAGATTATAGTTGTCTAAGTGAGAGATTAAGGAACTGGATGGAAACAGAGAAGACAGAGGGAAGCAGATTAAAGAGAGATTTAGGAAATAAAACATCAATATTTGGGACTGAATTTTGTGTATAAGGGAAAGGAGGATGTCCTGTATGAATCTCAGATTTCTAACTTAAGTAATCTAACAGATGGTGGTGCCATTCACAAAGATAGGGAGCACAACAGTGAGATCAAGATCTAGGTGTAAGCATTAGGCTTTCATAATTAATTTTTGATGTAATCATTTTGAAGAAGAGATCTATGGCAAATATCTTTTGTTTGCCTCCAGAACTATTCTCTACTGTATAGTTTTATCTGTATCAGTAGGCAACCTCATCCGCTAGCTTTCCTTAGGTTTAGTCAAGAGTGTCCTGGCAAGATAGGAAAGTAGGGTAAAGTATTTATTCCCTTGGCCTCCTCTTTGTGAAGTTTTTGGTATTTGCCTAACACACATGTGCTATACAAATAATAACAGGGAAATAACTTGAGATAATGACTAGCTCTGTTTAATGTCCTGTTAAAATTTCATGAACAATATAAGCATAACTGTTAAGAACGTGTGTATTAAGTTCATGTAAGTGGAATAAAACTTTTATAAATGGACTTAAAAGTTTTGTGGGGGGAGTTGTGTCCTTTAACAGAAGGTATCATCTCAATAGTCTCTTCTTTGTACTCCTAATGGCAACCCACTCAGGTACTCTTGCCTGGAGAATCCCACGGAGGGAGGAGCCTGGTAGGCTACAGTCCATGGGGTCACAAAGAGTCGGACACGACTAAGCGACTTCACTTTCACGGTACCAGTACATAATTCCCCTTGTTTGCTAACAGCCTTATATCTTTTTTTTTTTAAGACACATTTATTCAGAGTCATGATCAGACTATTACATTTAGCAATCAACAGCATGGGTGCAAAAAAAAACCCCAACAACAAACTACAGTAGAACACTTTGTTGAAATGCTTTACACTTTCCACAGAACAGAAATCAAAATTAGCTGTTACACAATTAATCACAAGTACAGTCCTCAACTTGCATTGTCTAAAACATGTCTTCTTTGTAGCAGATAGGCCCTGCTACCACTCTGCTTGGCTGAGTTCACAAATCTGTTGTAAACTGTAGTTTCCCTGTCACTTCTCTGGCTCTCCACTCCTGCTAAGTTTTGTTTCCTGCCAGTAATTAAAACATTCCATCACTGCCATAGCTACTGCTACTACTGGAACCACCAAAGTGACCTTGGTTTCATGGTTTGGTGAAGTACTGGCCTCTACTGCCATAGGGGACAGAACTTCTGCCTCCAAAGTTTCCACCTTTTGTAGGTCCAAAATTTGAAGACTGATTGCTGCAATTGCCAAAATCATTGTAGCTTCCATCATCTCCAAAATTGTTTCCATCATTACCAAGTCCATTATAGCCATTCTCACAGCCACGATATCCACCACCAAAGCCACCTCAACCACTAAAGCTTCCTCCATGACCAAAGTTGTCGTTCCTACCAAAACCACCTCCACATTCACCACTGAAGTTTCCAGAACCACTTCGACCTCTTTGGTGGATGAAGCACTAGCTATCTCTTACTTAGTTAGAGCTTTTCTTAATTCACAGTTGTGGCCATTCACAGTGTGGTATTTCTGAATGACAATCTTGTCTATGGAGTTATGGTCATCAAAGGTTACAAAAAGAAAGCCTCTCTTCCACTGCCTCAATCAGTCATGATTTCAATCACTTCAAATTTCCCGTACTGTTCAAAATAATCTCTCAGGTGATGTTCTTCAGTGTCGTTAAGGTCATCAATAAAAACTTTTTTTACAGTTAAGAGGGCACCGGGTATTTGAGAATCTTCTCTTGAGATGGTCCTCTTTGCTTCCACAATTCTTCCAACCGCCTTGTGTGACCTCACACAAGGTGTGAGGCTGCATCCACCTCCTGCATAGGCATATGTGACAAACCTGAAGCCTCTGCAGTGCTTGGTGTTTGGATCCCTCATTACCACACAGTCTGTGAGTGCTTTCCATTGCTCAAAATGGCTTCTCAGACTCTCATTGGTTGTTTCAAAGCTCAGTCCTCCGATGAAGAGCTGCCACAGCTGTTTGGGCTCTTTGGGAGACTCTGACTTAGACATGACAGCAGTGGAGTGGGGAGACTTCTATGATGTTTACTGACAGCATCCATGGGCAGAAAGGAGTAACCTAACGAATGTATCTCAGCTTCATGTCTTAATGTTCAGCTATATTCCAACTTCTCTGGAAATAAACCCTCTTTGAATTACCCCATTTTGAATGTGCCACCTATTTCCTGACAGATGAGATACACTGGTATCATCACTGATAGATATTACATCCAGAGAATATATTAAGCATGCAATTAGGCTTCAAATTTAGAGAAGTTTGAGCAAGAGACATCTATCTATAAGTCTTCTATATATAGGTGGTATGAGAATGAATGAAATCACTTATGAAGAAAGTATGAGAAAGGAGAGAATCTTAGATTAAAAACTAGAGCTGTGGCAACAGTTGGGCAGTTAAGAACCAGAAAGAACTAAAATATTGAACAATGATGGCACTTAAGACTGAGGGGGAGTATCTAGAGTTTAAAAGTTTAAATATTCATGTGTTCTTGGGAAGGAAAATAAGTATATTAAATTTACTCTTTAAATATATATAATAAGACACTTTACTGTCATAATTAACTGCTTTATACAAAACTAATATGATGGCAACTACTTTATCAATATAACTTCCTTACAACAACTTTAAGAACATATTAGTGTAGTTATTAGTGTAGCAACACTCTTTAAAGCACTAAAGAACTTGCCATGACCATAAGATTAAAGGCAGAATGAATACAGAATTGAATGGAAAAGAATGAATTACCTAGAAGGTGAAAGACCAAACAAAGCTAGACGCATCATGCTCCCTGACTTCAAGTGATGTTACAAAGCTATAGTAATCAAGACAGTTGGTTACTGGCATAAAGACAGACTCACAGATCAATGGAAAAGAATAGACAGCCCAGAAATAAACCCATGTATATATATCAACTATTTTATGACAAAGGAGACAAGAATATACAGTGTGGAAATCACAATCCCTTCAATAAATGGTGTTGGGGAAACTGGACAGCTACATGTAAAAGAATGAAATTTGACCACTATATTACAACATACACAAAAATGAACTCAAATGGATTAAAGACTTGAATGTAAGATCTTATACTATAGAACTCCTGGAAGAAAAAGACAGTCAATAAGCTCCTTGACATAGGTCTTGGTAAAGAGTTTTGGATCTGACAACAAAAGCAAAAGCAAGAAAAGAAAAAAACAACTAAGTGTGACTACATCATACTAAAAAGCTCTCTACAGCAAAGGAAGTCATCAACAAAATGAAAAGGCAAGCTATTAATGGGAGAAAATATCTGCAAATCATGTATCTGGTAAGAGGCTAAAATCCAAAATATATTTAAAAATTTATACAATGCATTAGTAGAAAACAATTTGATAAAAAATGGACAGATCTGAATGTACATTTTTCCAAAGACACAGAGGGTCTACAGGTACATGAGAAAATGCTCAACATCACTAATTATCAGGGAAATGCAAATGAAAACCACAATGAGATATCACCTCATACCTGTCAGAATGACCATTATCAAAAACACACACACAAAAACAAATCATTGGTTAGGATGTGGATACAAGGGAACCTTTGAGCACTATTGATGGTAATATAAACTGGTGCAACCACTATGAAAAACAGTATGGAAGCTCCCCCCCAAAATTAAAAATAAAACTACAATATAACCCAGTAATTCCACCTCTGAGGATTTATCTGGAGAAAACGAAAACACTAACTTGAAAATATGTATCCCCATATTTACTGCAGTATTATACACAACAGCCAAGATATAAAAACAACCTAAGTATCCATCAATGGGTGAATGGATAAAGAAATTGTGGTATTCACACACAATGGAGTACTATATAGCTACAAAACAGAAGGAAATATTGCCACTTCTGACAGCATGGATGGATTTTGAGGACATTACGCTAAGTGAAAAAAAAAGTCAGACAGCAAATGATAAAACTGTATGATCTTTCTTGTATGTAGAGTCTGAAAAAAAAAAAAAAAGAGAGAGAGAGAGAACAGATTGGTGGTTGCCAGAGGAGAAAGAGGAGAGTTGGGAACATAGGTTAAGTGAGTCAAAACATAAAGAAGAAAAATAAAATTAAAAACAATGTAGAATGGATACATACCCACAGATCTATTTATCCATATCCTCATCCTTAAATAAGACAAGTACATGAATGTTTACTGTAGCATTCTATATAATGCAACTCTAGAACTAATCCAAAATGTGTATCTTATCAGGTAAATAGATAAACTGTAATACAGTCAAATAATGGGATATTATACACTAGCACTGGAAATAAAATACAATGAAATAATTCAACACAGCTAAATCTCAAGACACATAATGTTGACTGAAAACAGAAGACTGCCATTTATATAAAGGTTAAAGGCATACAAAACAATGCTATATATTATCTATTAATATATACATAAAATTTGCCCAGAAATGACCTCCTTTTCCTGGTCATGATGCAATAACTGAACCAATCTTACCCTCACTCTGTAAACAATTACAAATTGAATAAGATGCATGAAACAAATGTTTTCAGACATTGAATATCAAACAGTACAAGACTGTGATCCCCAAGAAATGAAATAAATGAGGTGATCCCTACAACTGACTGACTTCCTAACTAAAAGCAATTAATTTCCAGACCATGAGCAGAGACAGCAGAAACCCAAATGGTCCAGTGGAGTTGAGTTGAGATGAGATGAAAATCAGCATTAGGGGAGTAAGGCACCTAGAAGTTGTGAGATAATTCTAAAAACAAGGAAGCTATGCAGAAAAGAGCTTCAGAAATCTATACAAGGGTACAAAGTAGGACAAGAATGACTAGAAAATTGTAAGATCAAGGAGTTCATAGACACAATAGGGAGACCAGAGGAGGTCCGGAGTTCTCAGTCATCACTTGGGGGCATTTGGTGGAGACTCCAGAGAGGTCAGATCTTAGTCTGTGCTTAGTCACTCAGTCGTGTCCAAATCTTTGCGACCCTATGGATTGTAGCCTGCCAGGCTCCTCTGTTCATGGGATTTTTCCAGAAATAATACTGGAATGGATTGCCATTTCCTTCTCCATGGGATCTTTCAGACCCAGGAACCAAACCTTTGTCTCCAGTGTCTCCTTAATAGAAGGAGGATTCTTTACTGCTGAGCCACCAGGAAAGCTCATTAGATTTTAGTAGCAGGGCTGAACTGGAGTGAAGGTTATTCTAGACCCATCCTATAAGAGCTTAAAGTTGGAGTTGAAAGGATCATCAAACTGATCCACAAGGAACTTAACTTCCTGGAAGAACAAAGCTCAGTCCTCTTTTAAGAAGGTAAATACAAATCTAAATACTCAACAAGGTAACATTCACAACATACAATTTCTAATAAAAAAATTACTGGACACGTCAAGAAACAGAAAAATGTTACTTACAACAAGGAGAAAAATTGGTCAATTGGCTTAGCAAAGACAAAGATGATGGAGCTAGCAGAAAAGGACATTAAAAGGAACACAATAAGACATGAAGATATTAAAAAAACAAATGTAACTTCTGGAGCTGAAAAAATACAAACTCTGAAATAAAAAAGTTCCCTGGATTAGACACTACATTAAAAAAAGATTAGCAAAACTTCCATGCAATCTCAATCAAAATTCCCTCAGGTGTTTTTATTTTTTGAAGGATTTCCAGTATGATTCTAAAATTATACAGATATGCAAAGATCCCAGGGTAGCCTAAAAATTTTAGGGGGAAAAGAAACAAAATACAAAGTTGGAATATTCACACTACCAAATTTCAAAGCTTATTATAAAGCCATAGTCATCAAGTCAACATAACTTAAGGATGGACCTATAGATGGTTAAGAACAGAAAGTCCAGAAAAACTCACAAATGTATGTTCAACTGATTTTTAGCAAAGATGCAAAAGTAACTTATGAATGCTGCTGCTGCTTCTAAGTCGCTTCAGTCGTGTCCGACTCTGTGCGACCCCAGAGACCGCAGCCCACCAGGTTCCCCCGTCCCTGGGATTCTCCAGGCAAGAACACTGGAGTGGGTTGCCATTTCCTTCTCCAATCATGAAAATGAAAAGTGAAAGCGAAGTCGCTTAGTTGTGTCCGACTCTTAGCGACCTCATGGGCTGCAGCCTACCAGGCTCCTCCATCCATGGGATTTTCCAGGCAAGAGAACTGGAGTGGGTTGCCATTGCCTTCTCCAACTTAAGAATAATAAATAACAAAACTTAAAACTATTAAAAAAAAAAACTGCTGAGTAGTGGGTACCAAGGCCTTTGATTTTATTCTTTGTTCCATGCTTAAAATATCCCTAGTTTAAAAAGAAAAGGTTAATGCTTTACCCAAAGAGCAAGCTTAATTCATATTAAATTATCATGGTTACTAGACATTTAAAGGAGGGTTTTTCCCCCATGTCTTAATTCACCCATGTTTATTTGATGTTACGCACAGGACACACACACATACATACATAAAACTGGAGAAAAGAAAAGGATTCTCATATTTCCAGATTCTTACTAGCCATTCCTACTTACTTGCTTAAATGTTTCCCTCATCACTTCAAACAACTATTAAAGACTGCAGTTCACGGGATCTGTCTCCACACCACTGACTCAAGCTCTTTTATTTTCTTTGATGGTTCCGTCATTTTTAGGTCATAGGGACAGCATACTTCTCAGGAGTACAAACTATAACCACAATGCTCTGGTTCAAATCTTAAATTTACCATTCAAAAACTGCCTGACTTTGGGAAAGTTACTCTATCTGATTCAGGACAAATACTGAATACATATGAGGTACTTAGAGGTGCTGCTGCTGCTAAGTTGCTTCAGTCTGAACCTGGCAAATAGCCCTGCACAGTAAACATTAACTATTCTTTTTTATTTTCTTCTTATTGCTACTATTACAACTATCTCCAGTCTCCTCTTTGTCTCTTCCTATGTTCCCCCAATATCAAGGAAGGTACTAAGTCCTGCTGATTGTTTTCAGAACAATCTGACCTTCTTCCTATTTCTGGTCATCAGTAGTGGAGCACTAGACTCCTTACAGCCTTCTTCCTATAAGCCTTCCTTTTCTTCAATTTCTCTCTACACTAACCTATTACATACTACTGTCAGATTAATCTTTAGCCCCTTCCATACAACCCCCTTTTCTATACCAGGAGTAGTTTAATGAGGCTCTATACAAGGAAAAGAAGTGGGTTTTGTTTAGTTTTTTTTTTTTTTTTTGAGAACACTGTGGGTTCTCAACTACCAACTATTATTAAAAAGTATGGTGGTACTGAAAGCCTCAGGGTGAATTTTAATCCTACAAAGCAAGCTAAATTCATTATTACAATATATTATAAATTGACTTTGACTAGCGTTAGTAGTTCTCTATTACATCAGCAATTGCTAATATAGTTTGGGATAAGATTTAATATAAAAATTATCAGTCTTTTCTGAGTAATCACTTACCTCTCTGGGCCCTACTCTTGCTATTCAAAAAAACCTTATAGATAGGTCATCAATCTCTGTACTCCCTGACCCTAAAAGTTAATACTAATTGAGCACAACATTCTTTCCTGATGAGTCCAGAGTAAGCATAATTATTCAGGAAATTAATACCAGTGAGGGAACTGGCATAAGTGAACTTATATGTCATTTTGAACTACATTATCTCCAGAGGTTCTCCTAATTTTAAATGTTAAAGGTCTGTGCTTCTATTCTAAAGTTCTACAAATCTATTCAAAATTTTTCTCATTTAAAATTTATAATTCAATTGAGACTACTTCCAGAAGTATAGAAAGCAACCTGAAATCTTTCACAAAAATTATTTTTGTATAGTTTTTAAATAATTTGGTTTAACATTTAAAACTGTACTTTGAAACAAATTCGAGTTTGCTATTTCAGTATTAACTCATATTTAGGTGAGAATGCATTTTGGAAACACTACTAAAATGGGCCCAGAAATTTGATATGGGCACACAAAAGTTACACAGCTACTCTCTGAAATGTAGTTCTTAAAAATTTAAACAACATGAAACTTAACTGTTTTTGTGGGGGTTTTTTACATTTACCTTTTTTCTTCTTTTGCTCTCAGCTGTTCTTCCTGTCTCAAAACTTGAACCATTACAGATTCAAAAACTCCACTTGTCAAGCCTGCCAAACTTCGTGGTGTTGACCGACGCCTTGTTGAAGTACATGCAGTTCCCTTCTCATCCTCCAATCCATAATAGCCTCTAGATGTAACTGCTATCGTTGTCTTTTCTCTCAAGTGCCTTGGAGAAGAATAAGTCATTCACAGGTCAAATCTTCTGGGTAAGCAATAAACCCCCTCAACCAGCATCTTAAGAAGAATCCTTTTTGCTAACTACATAAAACTTAGTTAAACTGTGCTTAGCTATGTTTCAGATTTTTATCCTTGCTACATAATTTCTAATTTTCCTTACTCATGTCATAAAATCAGTCTAAGGGATAGTGTCTTCCCTACATTAAAAAATATAAAACTGAAGCACTAAATTAAGAATTGAAGATCTCTTTAATGAAAAAAATTTGTAAAATTAAATCTAGCACATCTTTACATCTCTTTATAGATTTCATACTACTTATCATTGGTATGGGAAAGTATATAATAATAATAAAACATTTTGGGAGAGAAAATTTATGATACATAAACATGTTTAAGTAATTACAAACAAATGAAGTATTATAATATATAAATATTAAGTGGTAAGCATTATGATATATAATTGTAAATTTAGAAACTTTCTGACTAAACTATATAAAGAGCTTAGAGTTCTTCAACATCACCATGAATATCTTCCTTACCCTATATTTAGTAATACAATATTAACCTAACACTTAAAGATAATGATGAAAAAGTTTCTCAGCAGTTTGATTAATTACCCATAATTGAATAAAAACTATTTACACTAAAGAAACACTAAATTAATCTTATAAATTTTTAAGCCTAGACCAAAAACTGACTTCTGAATTTATGAGTTAATTGTGAAAAGCATTAGGGAAAATAACTGCTGTTGTATCTTTGCAAAACATGCCAGAGCCTCTGAAAGCTTTGTACAGGTTGTTTCTACAATGGTAAAATCAAACCAATCTTAAAAGCAAGCATTCATTATGCTGGAAAGGAATGTACGTCAATTAGAATAGAAGTCGACCCTGTAGTTTTATTTCCCTACTGTCCTACAGGCACAGCTTTCTTTAATACAAAATAAGCTAAAGGATCACCAAAACAAGATTTTATGGCATGAAATAAACTCCTGTATGTCTTGGACTATATTTACAGTGGTTTATTACTCTAAGTTAGAATAACTTTATAACAGTCTTACTCTCAGGCCATCTAGGTCCCATGAATAGTATGACTGCAAGGGTCTACTGAACTGTGGCACTGTTACCTGTTTTGTTTACTATGAGGAGATAACATTTTAATTAATACAGCTTTCCGCAGGGCATAAACTTTTAAACTGGTTTTTCAGTGTTGCTAAAGAACTTGAGCTAATCTATCCATACTATTTCAGGCTGTGATCTTTTAATCACAACAGCATACATCCGTATAATAGTTAATTGGGCTGGGAGTAAGGAATGTGGGCCCAAGGAAAAGAAACTGGCAATAACAGATACTGAATGGATATATCTGGGTTCATTTTAGTAGAGTGTTCACATTGGCAGAATGACTAGTTCTATAATTTTATTTATCTCCTTGTCAATACTAATGGAAAAGGACATTCATGGACAGTATTACACTAAAAGATGAAGACATGTCAGAAGTCACAGGGCATGGAGCACGGGGGAGAAGAAGAGTTAAGGGAAACATTAAGTCATATGCTTAAACTGTCATGTAAACAAGTCAGAAACTAAATTTTACCCTTTAACTTCAGTCATTTAAGTACAGAAGATGAAGTATCAAACTACTTTTTTTAAAACATTATTTTCTCAAAGAGAAATTAATATCCTTTATACTCATCAGAAATAAGAATTTATAAGCTTTGATATTTATCGTTCATAGTTCAAATACAAAGAAAACTGTTTGTCTTGTATCAATATGTAAAGATAAAAGGGTCTAAGGAAAAAATTCTTATCCAACGTGAGTGGGTATGTAAAACTGTCACAACCTTCTCGGAAGTCACTTTGGTAATAATCATTAAGATTTAATGTGCACATATCTTTTGACCAATCATGCTTCTAGTAATTTAGCCTACAGACATATATCCATGACTGTGAGCAATAATACACACACACAATATTGTCTTGTTATTCAAAAGAACAACATGGAAACAAACTTCTTTCAGTATGAGATCAAATAAAGTTACATACATCACACTGGAGAAGGAAATGGCAACCCACTTCAGTATTCTTGCCTGGAAAATTTCATGGAGAGAGAAGCCTGGTAGACTATAGTCCATGGGGTCACAAAAAGTCGGACATGAGTGAGCACGCACATCACACCACAGAATATCATCTATTAAAAGCAATAGGTAAATCTGTATGTACTCACTATAAAAGATGTCCTTATTACATTGCTGAATGTAAAAAAGAAATTTCTGGACAAAACATATTTTTTTAACCCAAAGGAATTATATAGAAGTATATGCATATGTACACCAGGACTTCCCTAGTGGCTCAGGCGGTTAAGCGTCTGTCTACAATGTGTGAGACCTGGGTTCGATCCCTGGGTCGGGAAGATCCCCTGGAGAAGGAAATGGCAATCCACTCTAGTAATTAGAGATACCAAGGGAACATTTCATACAAAGATGGGCTCGATAAAGGACAGAAATTGTAGGGACCTAACAGGAGCAGAAGATATTAAGAAGAGGTGGCAAGAATACACAGAAGAACTGTACAAAAAAGATCTTCACGACCCAGATAATCATGATGATGTGATCACTCATCTAGAGCCAGACATCTTGGAATGTGAAGTCAAGTGGGCCTTAGAAAGCTTCACTACAAACAAAGCTAGTGGAGGTGATGGAATTCCAGTGGAGCTGTTTCAAATCCTGAAAGATGATGCTGTGAAAGTGCTGCACTCAATATGCCAGCAAGTTTGGAAAACTCAGCAGTGGCCACAGGACTGGAAACGGTCAGTTTTCATTCCAATTCCAAAGAAAGGCAATGCCAAAGAACGCTCAAACTACCGCACAATTGCATTCATCTTATATGCTAGTAAAGTAATGCTCAAAATTCTCCAAGCCAGACTTCAGCAGTACGTGAACCGTGAACTCCCTGATGTTCATGCTGGTTTTAGAAAAGGCAGAGGAACCAGACATCAAACTGCCAACATCTGCTGGATCATGGAAAAAGCAAGAGAGTTCCAGAAAAACATCGATTTCTGCTTTATTGACTATGCCAAAGCCTTTGACTGTGTGGATCACAACAAACTGTGGAAAATTCTGAAAGAGATGGGAATACCAGACCACCTAACCTGCCTCTTGAGAAACCTATATGCAGGTCAGGAAGCAACAGTTAGAACTGGACATGGAACAGACTGGTTCCAAATAGGAAAAGGAGTACGTCAAGGCTGTATATTGTCACCCTGCTTATTGTAGGGTACACTTATATGCAGAGTACATCAAGAGAAACGCTGGACTGGAAGAAACACAAGCTGGAATCAAGATTGCCAGGAGAAATATCAATAACCTCAGATATGCAGATGACACCACCCTTATGGCAGAAAGTGAAGAGGAGCTAAAAAGCCAGATAAAACTGACCTTTTCTTGATGAAAGTGAAAGAGGAGAGTGAAAAAGTTGGCTTAAAGCTCAACATTCAGAAAACGAAGATCATGGCATCTGATCCCATCACTTCATGGGAAATAGATGGGGAAACAGTAGAAACAGTGTCAGACTTTATTTTTGGGGGCTCCAAAATCACTGCAGATGGTGACTGCAGCCATGAAATTAAAAGACGCTTACTCCTTGGAAGAAAAGTTATGACCAACCTAGATTGTATATTCAAAAGCAGAGACATTACTTTGCTGACTAAGGTCCATCTAGTCAAGGCTATGGTTTTTCCTGTGGTCATGTATGGATGTGAGAGTTAGACTGTGAAGAAGGCTGAGTGCCGAAGAATGGATGCTTTTGAACTGTGGTGTTGGAGAAGACTCTTGAGAGTCCCTTGGACTGCAAGGAAATCCAACCAGTCCATTCTGAAGGAGATCAGCCCTGGGATTTCTTTGGAAGGAATGATACAAAAGCTGAAGCTCCAGTACTTTGGCCACCTCATGCGAAGAGTTGATTCATTGGAAAAGACTCTGATGCTGGGAGGGATTGGGGGCAGGAGGAGAAGGGGACGACCCAGGATGAGACGGCTGGATGACATCACTGACTCGATGGACGTGAGTCTGAATGAACTCCGGGAGATGGTTATGGACAGGGAGGCCTGGCGTGCTGCGATTCATGGGGTCGCAAAGAGTCGGACACAACTGAGCCTTCTATGGTAGATATGCATATTTAAACATACATATGGCATCCAGTAGTGTGTAGTGTGTGTTTGTGTACATGTTCAAACTCTTACCTAGATTACTGCAGTCTCTTTGTGACAGTCCCCTGGCTTCTACTCAGACTTCTCTACAGTCTATCCTTTAGGCAACAAACCAAGTAATCCTTTTAAAAAGGTAATTAGAGTAAGTCAATGCCCTGCTGTCTCCTCTAAAGCCTTCCAGTTATACTTAAAATACAACACCAAGTTTTGATGACCTACAAGAGCTAGTATGATATGGTTCTCATTTACCTCTGCAGACCCTATCTTCTATGACTCTGCCTTTAGCTTTTTGTGTTCTGGTCACGAATGTCTCCTTATGATTCTCAATCACAGCAACATTCGCTTTGCACTGGATCTCTCTCCTGTAAGGCACTTTCCCCCTAGATATTTGTATGGCTAGGCATTATCACTTCCCTCAAATCTCTATTAAAACGTCACCATATCTGAGGGGGCTTTCTTGACCACCACAACCAGCAACAGATTCCCTGTCATTCTCTATTCCCTTACTCCACTTTCGTTTTCTTCATGCTACTCATCATATACTACATGATATAATTATCTGTTTACTTGGTAATTATTCATCTCCTTACCAGAATGAAAGCTCCAGAAGGATAAGGACTTTGTTTTTTAATGGCCATTACCTTCAGAGCCTCAAATACTATATATACACGGCATTTGAAAGGATACAAGCCAAACTATATTTTATTTTAAATTTACACACATAAAGTTGAAAAATTCCAGTCATTTATTCTGTTGTTCACAGTAAAAGAATCTTTATCAAACATCTCTTACTAACTAGTAGTTTTCATTTTCATTCATCAGAGAATAAAAGGCAATATTATAAGATGAAAATAAGTCTCACTTCCAAATAAGAACTGTTAGATAATTAATCAACCTTCAAGTTATACAAAAAATAACTCCCCTTTTCTAAAACTGAAGCTTTTTCCTTCCTACTAGGAAAATTATTCTATGAAATCAGTCTGGTAGTAGTTTGAAAATAACAGATTGCTAACTGTAAGTAAAAGCTAAGCAACAATTATAGTTGATTCATTGACTTTTTTAAAATTAAATTTTTATTTTTACTTTACTTTACAATACTGTATTGGTTTTGCCATACATTGACATGAATCCACCACGGGTGTACATGCGTTCCCAAATATGAAGCCCCCCTCCCACCTCCCTCACCATAACATCTCTCTGGGTCATCCCCGTGCACCAGCCACTCACAAAGTGTGAAAGGTCTTTTCTGTGGTGTTGATATATTCCAAATTTCAGAATTCAGAGGTTCAATTTTGTTTAAAATGACTAAAATATATATTAAGATGGAAATGAGCTGACATTAAGTTTTATTTAATGTTAACATATGGAGTAACACTGACCCTCTACTAAATACAGATATTTGGAAAGGTTTCCACTATTACATGACTTTATGTTACTAAAACAATGTAAAAGTGACACCTATAAAATTTTTTATCTGTATACTTTAAAGTTGGAAACAGAATCATCTAATCTGCTTAAAAATATTCTAAATGGAGAGTTTCAACCTCTTTTAAACCCATTTACTTAAAAAATTTTAAATGCAATACAGCCCTCAGGGTCCTGACAAGGAAGAGAGAATACTCAAAAGGAGGTGATATTTAATGAAGAATCTATTTACAAATGTGCAACTAAGCTTCAGGGAAACTAGGAAGGGATGGAGAAGCACTCGTGGACCAGCCATACAGCATTTTATCACTCTAGATTCAACAGGGGAGGGGAGGGAGTAGTTACTGGAACCAAGAAGCTGCCATTGTAGGAGAGAGCTACACATGATGATGTACAGTCACTGACAACCTGCAACACAGCAAAAAAGAAGCTGTTAGGTAAATATTTCTATCTCTCTGTCAGTGCCTCCAATTCACTGAATCCAATCAGAAGCCAGAGAACAAGGCAGACTAACTGAAGGAGTCCTTAGAGATCAGCCTCCCAGGACACACAGCATAGTGCAAAGGGTAGAGAATAGATTTGAAGGGGACTAATGTATGCAGGTCAGGAGGCAACAGTTAGAACTGGACATGGAACAACAGACTGGTTCCAAATAGGAAAAGGAGTACATCAAGGCTGTATATTGTCATCCTGCTTATTTACCTTATATGCAGAGTACATGAGAAACGCTGGGCTGGAAGAAACACAAGCTGGAATCAAGATTGCCAGGAGAAATATCAATAACCTCAGATATGCAGATGACACCACCCTTATGGCAGAAAGTGAAGAAGAACTAAAGAGCCACTTGATGAAAGTGAAAAAGTTGGCTTAAAGCTCAACATTCAGAAAATTAAGATCATGACATCCAGTCCCATCACTTCATGGGAAATAGATGGGGAAACAGTAGAAACAGTGTCAGACTTTATTTTTGGGGGCTCCAAAATCACTGCAGATGGTGACTGCAGCCATGAAATTAAAAGACGCTTACTCCTTGGAAGGAAAGTTAAGACCAACCTAGACAGCATATTAAAAAGCAGAGACATTACTTTGCCAACAAAGGTCTGTCTAGTCAAGGCTATGGTTTTTCCAGTAGTCATGTATGGATGTGAGAGTTGGACTATAAAGAAAGCTGAGCGCTGAAGAATTGATGCTTTTGAACTGTGGTGTTGGAGAAGACTCTTGAGAGTCCCTTAGACTGCAAGGAGAGCCAACCAGTCCATCCTAAAGGAGATCAGTCCTAGGTGTTCATTGGTAGGACTGATGTTGAAGCTGAAACTCCAATACTCTGGCCACCTGATGCGAAGAGCTGACTCACTTGAAAAGACCCTGATGCTGGGAAAGATTGAGGGCAGGAGGAGAAGGGGACAACAGAGGATGAGATGGTTGGATGACATCATCAACTCAGTGGACATGGGTTTGGGTAAACTCTTCGAGTTGGTGATGGACAGGGAAGCCTGGCATGCTGTGGTTCATGGGGTCTCAAAGAGTCGGACACAACTGAGCGACTGAACTGAACTGACTGAATGAAGACTATCCAGCACAACAGTTCAGTACTGGTTTTCAATAGCAACTGACTGATATTAGGGAAGGCAGAACTTTTTTTGGTGGGTTTGAACAAAACCTTTTGCATGTCTGATAGATAAGAATCATTATGCAGTTAGCCCAGCCTGTCATGCACTTTTTTCATCTGTATTTGTGTATCTTTATGAACTCTGAAATGAGCTTCCTTGATAGCTCAGTTGGTAAAGAATCTGCCTGCAATGCGGGAGACCCTGGTTTAATTCCTGGGTCTAGAAGATCCCCTGGAGAAGGGACAGGCTACCCACTCCAAACTACAACAGTCTTTGAAATCAAGTACCAAAAGAACCCCAACTTAAAACAAACCTTTCAAATAGCTCTAGAGTCAAGGATTAAAACAAGATTTTGAAAAACTAATGAAATATCAAAACATCCTACCCCAAATAACTTCATATTGGTATTTTTTTTAAGTAAAATATGCTTAATCTATTATTTCAATTATCTTGTTTAATGTGTTATATATAATGTTTTACAATATATACAGCACAACTGTACAGAAGAATCCATATATAATTTGTAAATAAATACGCATACAATTGGGGTACATATTGGAAACCTGGAAACTTTTTCTGCTTGAGGAGCCAGACCATAAAAATTTGGAGACCACTTCTCTCATTGCAGGTATATATCTGATACCCCAGTTTTCAGAACAAAGAGTCTTCATCCACACACACACACATTTATCACAGACTGTTAAATCTGTTTCCTAATTGATCTTCTTTACTTTCTATTCTCCCAATTGTTACTCTTATTCCCTGTGCATTTTTAACTCCTCTTTATCCAACCCTCCAGTTCCTTGAGTTTCAGCCTCATGTAGATAACTAGTTGGGATCCACTGATCCATCATATATGACTAAACCTCTCTTTTTCATGTTTTTGTTTTGGCCGCACACTGCAGCATGCAAGATCGTAGCTCCCCAGTGACAGAACCCGTACCCCTTGCAGTGGAAGTGCAGAGTCTTAACTATTGGACCGCCAGAGAAGTCCCATGACTCACCTCTTCTTTTATCTCATCTCCCTTGACCAATATATCTTTCTGTCTCAGGCACCCTATCTCTCTCTTGCATCTCAGCTGAAAGGTCCTTCACTCCTATATCTTCACTACTAAGGACGGTAGGAAAAAAAAAAAAATCACCACTTTGTAGTCTACTGTCTAACTGTAACCTAAACTGGACTCACCTAAGATGACTGCTCTGAAGGAAGTCAACTCCCTCTTTGGTTCTCCATAACAGCAACTTCAAATGTCACCATTATTCAAAAGCTTCACCTCACTATTCATTATCACATAGTAGCTGACTTTGCCTACTACTAATTTCACAGAGAAAATGGTAGTTTTAAAGAAAGAGTTCCATTAACTTTGTTTCTCAAAAAATAAAATTATCTGAATCCAAACAAAATTTATCTGAATTTTAAGTTGCAGTGAAAAAAGTGCTTACCAAAAACTAATCCAGGAGTAGGTTTTCAGAATTTGTATTTCATTAATTATTTCCTGCATTTTCAGCCTGTCCCTGCTAGTTGCCTTTAGCATATAAACATGTCCAAGTTTTTATTAAATACAAACCATTCCCCTCAAGAAGTACCACATCTAAACTCTTGGTCCATTTCACTTTTCACACTTCAAACTATCATTTGCCTACACCTACTCCACTGAAATTCCTCTTCCCAAATGACCTCCTACTTATATAATTCAAATGATAATTTTTCATTTCTTATTCACTCAACTTCTCTATACCATCCAATTACTCTTCTGTCAAGACTTTAACATGGACTTTGCAGAAAGAATAGTTTTAGATAGATAGGCAAGAGTGGAGTAGCAATACAAATTAACAAGAAAAATATTCATTCATAGTATTCAAATTCATTCATTCAAAATATTTACTGAGCAACAGGGATTCCTCAAGGACATGCTGACAGTTTGCATATCAGGTTGAAACAATGGTGACACCACTGGAAAAAAAAAAGTGAGAGTTGAAAAGAAAAACAGGAAATCTGGGAAGACCTGGGTTAGAAACACATTTAGTTTTTAACATTTTCACATAACAGTTACACAACCAGCTGTGAAAGTTCTATGGACAGAAATAGGAAACTAAAACAAAAGGAAAGGCTGAAGATACAGATGTGGAAGTCTTAGCAATAAAGTCATAAAAAACAATCTCTCCACAGAGGAACAAATATAGGGACACATGATCTAGAACATAACATTAGGGATCATCCATAATTATAAAGAAAAACATAGCAAAAGAGGAGGAAGATTCAAAAGATAAGTTATTCTTAAGACAAGAAATAGCACAATAACCAACAAAGAGAAAAGTTTTAATATCAAGTGATCTAAACTACTTAATCCTCCAGGTAGATGGCGAAAGTACTAAGTAAAAGCCAAGGATTAAACAAGAAGACATTCATTAGTAAAATTCAAGAGGGCAACTTCAATTAGGGAATAATTAGAAATAACTTTGTAAGTTAAAAAATACCTCAGAATTTTTGCTCATACCTGAAGTGGACATCAAAAAAATTGACGATAACACCCCTCCCCCAAAGAAGCATCAAAGACCACCACTGAAAACCAATCATTTCACTCAGAATAAATTTCCGTTTCTTGATTTTGCCTTTCTAATTTAAGGAAGGCACAAAGGTAAATGTCAAGTTTTTATTTACATAGGAAGGATGCTGAGAAGTGCCTTACCAACCTTGATAGCTCTGATATGCATTTTCCATAAGTTAGGACTGCCCTGTTGAACATTTTACTAACTTTACAGCTATTCCTTATCACACAGAAGCAATCAAGAGTTCTCAGCACAGAGGGCTGAGAACAGAGGGCTGTAGAACAGAGGGCTCCCTAGGTCACTATCTTTCAAAGACTGGTTACGTTCATTTTCCCTAGAAAACACTAAATCTGTGACAAGTCTGCAAAGTGGGCAGACAGATACTTTGGCTTCCTTTTCTTGGCTAACTCCTCTAAATATCTGCCAAGTATTGATGAGGATTTAAAGTGGGATACTGTAAATTCAGAATACTTTCAGATGTGACAAAGACACAAAGAAAAAAGCTGGGAAAGCTAGGGTGAGTTTTGCCTCTACCTACCTGAAATAACAGATCATAAACAAGAGATGTAGGGACCTGACAAGAGCTGAAGACTTAAATGAAATTAGGAAGATGTAGAAAGTGGATATCATGGTGTTTATATAAAATAAGTAATGCTACCAACTTCTCTATTGTTCATTTCAAGAATGGGAAGAATGTCATTCTTACTCCCCACAAACTAGTAATTCCTATTGTTCTCTCATATACTTTTAATTCAAAAAGGAGCATTTTATTTCCCCTCCTTTATGGAGATATAACTGACACAAACCACTATGTAAGTTTAAGGTGTAGGATATGTTGATTTGATACACACATATTTTGCAAAATGATTACCAGAGGGTTAGCTAACACCTCCACCAGGTCACGTAACTAAAAACAAGTATTTAAAATTTTCATTTCTGAATATTATTTTTCTTCTGATTTAAAAAATCTTCAGTTGTTTTACCCTGCCCTCTGGGTTTTGCAAGGTTTAGCGTGTGTTACAGGACTATCTGGCTGTATTGTCTCTCCTTCATTCCATAAACATTTATTGAGCACTACTGGGCCCCAGGCTCTGCTTTGGGAGCTGGGGATTCAGAAGACAATGGTCTTCGTCTTCCAGGTACTTCACTGCTCTCTTGCATTTTTCCATTCAGATATGCTGCTTGGTACTGCACCTCTGCACCAGTTTCTCTGTTCTTTCTTCCCCTCACCATCTGGTAACCTTGTTTCTTCAAAACCCAAGCCAAATCTCTCCCTCCTTGGATACTTCTCTATCTTTGACAATAATCATTCAACTCCATCTCATTGTGGTTCTGGTCTTTTTCACTGATGGCTATTCTTCAAATAGTTATGATTTTGGTGTGCTTGTGAGATGAGGTGAGCTTGGGGTCTTTCTACTCTGTCATCTTAGCTAATCTCTCCATCTCTCACTTATTTCTTTTGCCAACTGACCAAAAAATGAGTGGTTCAAATGTTGATTCCACAATACTATAAAAAAATATAAAAAGTACCTTATGTAAAAGTAAGAACATAAAAATTTCATTTATGGAAAACTAAGAAAAAATCATTTGACAGAGGACTCATCTGATTAGATCTTAAAATGGATTTTAAAAGTCACAGTAATAAAGAATTTTAATGCCAGAAGATGAAGAGCTAAAACATACCAACAGTATAGTGAAAAGAGTCCAAAAGTAGATCCAAATATTTAAATATATTAATATTACAAAATGGTATATCAAAGCAATGGAAAAAAATAATGCTGTGACAAATAGCTGGATGTGAGACAAAAAATAAAGCTCAACTTCAACCTCAATGCTTGATCAGACTCATTTATTTATTTCTTTTTTCAATACTAAGTTCTCACAGATATTGAGTTAGGTGCTGGCATCAACACTTACAGGCAAAATTCCTCCTTGCTGAGCTTGCAAGCTAGTAAGAAGATACACAAAAAGTGAGTAAACAAATACATACACATAAGTCCTAACTATAAGATACTGTAAGTTCTGTGAAAGACAGTCAAGAATGATTTCTCCAAGGAAGTGACAGGAGTCGCCAGCCACGATGAAAACAAGCAAACAAAAAAAGCAAACCAAAACACCGAAGAAAACTTTGGGGATAAGAGTGTTCTAGGTAAAAGAAAGAGCAAGTTTTATAAAGATGAGGCGAGGTGAGAAATGGCTTGGCAGGTATATAAAGAACAGTAAGCCAAACTCCTCACTATAGCCTCAGTGCAAATGAAGTGCCTGATGCAAGGTACTGACTTCTCAATGCACATTTTTTTTTTTTGAAGTTTACCCTGGCTGCTGAGTAGAAAATGGACTCTAAGAGAAAAAAGCAGAAGCAGGAAAAACAAATCAGCAAACTACAGCAGTATTCCAGTCAAGAAATAATAGTCTGTACTTAAGGGGAGACAGTGAAGAGAAATGGGCAAGATTCAAAATATACTTCAGTTCTATTTGCAATTTTTAAGGAATCCCACTGCTTGGCATACACACCGAGGAAACCAGAATTGAAAGAGACACATGTACCCCAATGTTCATCGCAGCACTGTTTATAATAGCCAGGACATGGAAACAACCTAGATGTCCATAAGCAGATGAATGGATAAGAAAGCTGTGGTACCATATACACAATGGAGTATTACTCAGCCATTAAAAAGAATACATTTGAATCAGTTCTGATGACATGGATGAAACTGGAGCCGATTATACCGAGTGAAGTAAGCCAGAAAGAAAAACACCAATACAGTATACTAACACATATATATGGAATTTAGAATGATGGCAATGACGACCCTGTATGCAAGACAGCAAAAAAGACACAGATGTGTATAGCGGACTTTTGGACTCAGAGGGAGAGGGAGAGGGTGGATGATTTGGGAGAATGGCATTGAAACATGTATACTATCATGAAAGAATCGAATCGCCAGTCTATGTCTGATGCAGGATACAGCATGCTTGCGGCTGGTGCACGGGGATGACCCAGAGAGATGTTATGGGGAGGGAGGTGGGAGGGGGGTTCATGTTTGGGAATGCATGTACACCCGGGGTGGATTCATGTCAATGTATGGCAAAACCAATACAGTATTGTAAAGTAAAATAAAGTAAAATAAATAAATATCATATAACTAAAAAAAAAAAAAATATATATATATATACACTTCAGAGGAAGAAAACTCAAAAATTGTTGACATACTTAAAATGAGAAATAAGTAAAAAGGAAGAATCAATGAAAAGAGCTAGGTTTTTGGTCAGAGCAACTTCACAGACAGTGGAATCATTTGCTCAGAACACAAGAATAGGCAGAATAGGCTTAGAAAAGAAAAAACAAACCCAAAGCTAAGTGTTTTTTTTTTTAATTTCAATACTTTATTTATTTGGCTGTGCCATGTCTCAGTTGTGGCACTCAGGATCTTTGATCTTCACTATGGCATTCAGGATCCTTTTTACTTTCTGCATGCAGGATCTAGTTCCCTGACCAGGGATTGAACCCAGACCCCCTTCACTGGGAGCACAGATTCTTAGCTACTGGATCACCAGAGAAGTTCCTAAAGTTCAATTCTGAACATGCTAAAATTTGGAATAGCTAACTTGTGTTCAACATAGTACTGGAAATCCTTATCACAGCAACCAGAAAATGAAAAGAAATCAAAATTGGAAAGGAAGAAGTAAAACTGTCACTGTTGGCATATGACATGATACTATACATATAAAATTGTAAAGACACCACCAAAAAACTACTAAAGCTTATCAATGAATTCAGTAAAGCTACAGAATACAAAATTAATATATAGTAATCTGTTGAGTTTCCATACACGAACAATTAACTATAAGAAAGAGAAATTTTAAAAAAAATCCCATTTACCATCAAAGCAAAAAGAATAAAATATCTAGGAAAAATATCTAGGAATAAATCTAAGGAAATAAAAGATCTGTACTTGGTACAGTGTACATTTTAAGACTAATGAAAGAAACTAAAAATGATAAACAGATGGAAAGATACTCCATGTTCAGTGAACGGAAGAATTAATATTGTTAAAATAACTATTCTACCCGAGAAAACCTAGAGTCAATGCAATCCCTATCAAAACACCAATAGTATTTTTCACAGAACTAGAATAAAGAATTTGAAAACGTGTATGGAAACAAAAAGACACTGAAGAGACAAAGCAATCTTGAGAAAAGAAGACACATGAAGGTATCAGGTTCCCTGACTTTACTACAAAGCTACAATAATGAAAACAATACAATACTAGTACAAAAGCAGACACACAGACCAATGCAATAGAATTGAACACCTCCCTCCCCATGGTTAATTGATCTGTTACAAAGCAGGCAAGAATATGCAATGGAGAAAGGAAGTCTCTTCAACAAATGGAGTAAAATAATGAAATTAGATTATTTTCTTATGTACAAAAGTAAACTCAAAATGGACTAAAAAACTAAACGTAAGATGGAAAACCATAAAACTACCAGAAGAAAACATAAGAAGAGCACTCTCTGACATAATTCATAGTAATGTTTTTTAAATATTTCCTTTCCTATAGCAGTATTTCCTTTACTAAAGCAAAAGAAACAAAAGCAAAAATTTTACAGTGACATCTTACTAAACCGAAAGCTTTTGCACAACAAAGAAAACCACCAATAAAGTGAAAAGACAACCTACACTGGGAAAAAATACTTGCAAACAATGCGAATAACAAGAGATTACTCTTCAAAATATACAAACAGCTCATACAGCTCAGTATCAAAATACCAGTACTAATTTAAAAATGGGTGGAAGCCCTGATAAGACATTTTTCCAAATAACACATACAGATGACCAACAGGCACATGAAAAGATGTTCAACATTGCTAATCATCAGAGAAATGGAAATCAAAATCACAATGCGGTATCATCTTATATCTGTCAGAATGGCTATTATCAATAAGACCATAAATAACAAATACTGGCAAGGATACTGAGAAAAGGGAACCCTTACCTACTGTTGGTGGGAATGTCAACTGGCACAAGTACAGAGACTCCTCAAAAGACTAAAATAGACCAACCATATGATCCAGCGATTCCACTCCTGGGTATATATTCAAAGAAAACGAAAACACTAATTTAAAAAGACACATGCATCCCAATGTTCATAGTAGCACTATTTACAATTGCCAAAATATGACAGCAACCTAAGAAAACATCAACAGATGAGTGGATTAAAAAAGATGTGGTTTGTGTGTATGTGTATAAAATATACACAACAGAATAGTACTGAGCCATAAAAAAGAATAAATTTTACCATCTGCAACAACACAGATGGACCTGAAGGGTATTATGCTTAGTGAAATAAGTCACACAGAGAAAGACAAATACTGTATGATATCACTTATATGTGGAATCTAAAAAATAAATAAAGAAAACAAACAAAAGCAGACTCATAGATATAGAAAACAAACTAATATGTACCAGTGGAGACAGGGAAGTAGGGAGAGGCAATCATAGGGGTAGGGGATTAAACAGATGCCAACTACTAGGCATAAAATAAATAAGCTGCAAGGATATACTATACAATATAGGAAATATAGCTTATATTTTATAATAGCTTTAAATGGAGTATAATATATAAAAATTTTCAATCAGTATGTTGTACACCTGAAACTAATATTGTAAATGAAGTTATACCTCAATACGAAAAAAATGGTAAAACTTCACACAAACAGAAAAAAAAAAAAAAAAAACCTGAAACATCCAAATGAATACAAGAAACTAGTGACAGTATTTACCTATTTTAGTAGGGGACCAGGCAAATGAAGAGGAGATATTTTTACTGTAATACTTCTACCATTTAATTTTTTGCCACCAAGATGTATATATTATTTTTTAAATTAATAAACTACTGACAAAACAAACACTACTGAATTGTTAAGCAAAGTCAGTGTACATCAGTTACACTATTTCCTTTAGATTATCACAGTAGTTACACTTTATATGCTTAGTTTTTAATAATTTATACTGTAAACACATATTATTGATCTCACCACCACAAGTATCTAAATGCTCCCTCCACCCTGAAATCTGTAATGATCCTATTCTCTCCAGTTTCTCTTTCAGGTAGAAAGGCTTCTTTCTCTCAATCTCTACAGCTCTAGATCATAAGCAGCAAGCACTGTGATTAAGCACCTGGGCTCTGGAGCTAAACAGATTCAAATCCAGGTTCTGTCATTAATTAGCTTGGGTAAACTAATTTTCCTGTGTCTCATTTCTTCATTTGTAAAATATGTTATCTAAATCATTAATTACTTCAAGAGTTGTGGGGATTAATAATCTAATATAGATAAAGCCTTTCAAACAGAGTGGCATTACTGGCATGATGCAGCCAAGGCAGGTTACTGCTACTCCTTGTTGTAAACTGGCAAATTAATCACACGTATTGTTTAAAAGTATAGCTATACAGTAATGAAAACATTAGGAACTAACTTGTGTGACTGAAAACATTCAAAAATAGTTTTAATGTATGTTCTTATTATTTCACAAATTCATCATACCATCATTGATGGCTTCAACCTATTTCTTAATAAGTTATGCTAATTTTTAGTGAAAAGCAGTGTGCATTTTTTTGTTGGTAGCCAAACAAAGCACACGGAGAAGGCGATGGCACCCCACTCCAGTACTCTTGCCTGGAAAATTCCGTGGATGGAGGAGCCTAGTGGACTGCAGTCCATGGGGTCGCAAAGAGTAGGACACGACTGAGTGACTTCACTTTCACTTTTCACTTTCATGCATTGGAGAAGGAAATGGCAACCCACTCCAGTGTTCTTGCCTGGAGAATCCCAGGGACGGGGAAGCCTGGTGGGCTGCCGTCTATGGGGTCGCACAGAGTCGGACACGACTGAAGTGACTTAGCGGCAGCAGCAAACAAAGCACAAGATGGCTAATCCACATGATGAAAAAATAACCTTAGAAGAAAAAACTACAGAGTCAAACAAAACAAAGCAAAACAAAACCATCACTAAAGAAAAAGGTCCTACTGTTGCTATCCGATAATCTGACATGCAACAATATACACACATAACAATCAAACAACCAGTAAAATCAAATCTAGTTAAGTGATAAGCAGAATATATGGCAAAATACATAAACTACATATGGTAAATTAAAATTTTGTCCTGAACTTTTTGTGTTGAGTAAATGATACATATATAGATGAGATAAAGAAGACTAACAAGTGATATCTGATGGGATAGGTGATTTTGTATTTTTATTTTTTTTAACAATTTTCCATGTGTTTCCAGTCTTCTTCAAAGAGCATACAGAGTGCTTAGCAAAGTATTATAGTCAGCATATAGAAAGAATGGATAAATGTTAACCATTCGTAAAAAAGGATTCACATGCCAATTCGGTGGTGGTCTGCTGCAGAGTTGGAGGCACTGAGTGCAGCAGCGGGTGCATGGGACCTTTTGAAGGAGGTCACCATTATCTTCATTACCTTCACCATAGTTTGAAGTAAAGTGAAGCTGCTCAGTCAAGTCCAACTCTTTGCAACCCCATGGACTGTAGCCCACCAGGCTTCTCCATCCATGGAATTTTCCACCCAAGAGTACTGGAGTGGGTTGCCATTTCCTTCTCCAGGGGATCTTCCTGACCCAGGTATCAAACCTGGGTCTTCTGCCTTGAAGGCAGATGCTTTACCTTCTGAGCCACTTTGGAAGGGGCTGAGCCACCAGAGAAGCCCCCACCATAGTTTAGCCCCAGGTAAATAACAGCCCCACCCATCCACAGAAAACTGAATTAAAGATTTACTGAGCCTGGCCCCGCCCATCAGAACAAGACCAGTTTCCCCCTCAGTCAGTCTTTCCCATCAGGAAGCTTCCATAACCTCTTATCCTTCTTCATCAGAGGGCAGGCAGACTGAAAAACCACAATCACAGAAAACTAACCAATCTGATCACATGGACCACAGCTTTGTCTAACTCAATGAAACTATGAGCCATATTGTATAGGGCCATCCAACGGGCAGGTCATGGTGGTGAGTTCTGACAAAACATGGTCCACTGGAGAAGGGCAAACCATTTCAGTATTCTTGCCTTGAGAACTCCATGAACAGTATGAAAAGGCAAAAAGAGAGTTCACTGAAAGATGAACTCCCCAGGTCAGCAGGTGCCCAATATGCTACTGGAGATCCGTGGAGAAATAACTCCAGAAAGAATGAAGAAACAGAGCCAAAGCAAAACCACCAACCCAGTTGTGGATGTGACTAGTGATGCAAGTAAGGTCTGATGCTGTAAAGAGCAATATTGCATAGGAACCTGGAATGTTAGCTCCATGAATCAAGGCAAACTGGAAGTGGTCAAACAGGAGATGGCAAGAGTGAACATCAACATTTTAGGAATCAGCGAACTAAAATGAACTGAAATGGGTGAATTTAACTCAGATGACCATTATATCTACTACTGTGGGAAAGAATCCCTTATAAGAAATGGAGTAACCCTCACAGTCAACAAGAGAGTCCAAAATGCAGGACTTGCATGCAATCTCAAAAATGAGAGAACGATCTCTGTTTGTCTCCAAGGCAAACCATTCAATATCACAGTAACCCCAGTCTATGCCCCTACCAGTAATGTTGAAGAAGCTGAAGCTGAACAGTTCTATGAAGACCTACAAGACCTTCTAGAACTAACACCCCAAAAAGATGTCCTTTTCATTACAGGGGACTGGAATGCAAAAGTAGGAAGTCAAGAAATACCTGGAGTAACAGGCAAATTTGAAATTTGGCCTTGGAGTACAAAATGAAGCAGGTCGAAGGCTAAGAGAGTTTTGCCAAGAGAACGCACTAGTCATAGCAAACACCCTCTTCCAACAACACAAGAGAAGACTCTACACATGGACATCACCAGATGGTCAGTATCAAAATCAGATTGATTATATTCTTTGCAGCAAAAGATGGAGAAGCTCTACACAGTCAGCAAAAACAAGACCAGGAGCTGACTGTAGATCAGATCATGAACTCCTTATTACCAAATTCAGACTTAAATTGAACAAAGTAAGGAAAACCACTACACCATTCAGGTATGACCTAAATCAAGTCCCTTACAATTATACAGTGGAAGTGACAAATAGATTCAAGGGCTTAGAGCTGATAGACAGAGTGCCTGAAGAACTATGGACGGAGGTTCGTGACATTGTACAGGAGGCAAGGATCAAGACCATCCCCAAGAAAAAGAAATGCAAAAAGGCAAAATGGTTGTCTGAAGAGGCCTTACTGACAGCTGTGGAAAGAAGAGAAGCAAAGGCAAAGGAGAAAAGAAAGATATATCCATCTGAATGCAGATTTCCAAAGAATAGCAAGAAGAGATAAGAAAGCCTTCCTCAGTGATCAACGCAAAGAAATAGAGGAAAACAACAGAATGGGAAAGACTAGAGATCTCTTCAAGAAAACGAGAGATACCAAAGGAACAAATCATGCAAAGATGGGCTCAATAAAGGACAGAAATGACATAGACCTACCAGAAGCAGAAGATATTAAGAAGAGGTGGCAAGAAAACACAGAAGAACTATACAAAAAAGATCTTCATGACTCAGATAATCAAGATAGTGTGATCACTCACCTAGAGCCAGATATCCTGGAATGCGAAGTCAAGTGGGTCTTAGGAAGCATCACTACGAACAAAGTTAGTGGAGATGATGGAATTCCAGTTGAGCTATTTCAAATTCTAAAAGGTGATTCTGTGAAAGTGCTGCACTCAGTATGCCGGCAAATTTGGAAAACGCAGCAGTAGCCACAGGACTGGAAAAGGTCAGTTTTCATTCCAATCACAAAGAAAGGCAATACCAAACAATGTTCGAACTGTTGCGCAATTACACTCATCTCACAAGCTAACAAAGTAATGCTCAAAATTCTCCAAGCCAGGCTTCAACAGTACGTGAACCGTGGACTTCCAGATGTTCAAGCTGGATTTTGAAAAGGCAGAGGAACCAGAGATCAAACTGCCAACATCCGTTGCATCATCGAAAAGCAAGAGAGTGCCAGAAGAACATCTACTTCTGCTTTATTGACTACACCAAAGCCTTTGATTGTGTGGATCACAACAAACTGTGGAAAATTCTGAAAGAGATGGGAATACTAGACCACCTGACCTGCCTGCTGAGAAATCTGTATGTACGTCAGGAAGCAACAATTAGAACTGGACGTGGAACAACAGACTGGTTCCAAATCAGGGAAGGAGTACATCAAGGCTGTATATTGTCACTCTGCTTACTTAACTTATATGCAGAATACATCATGTGAAATGCCAGGCTGGATGAAGCTGGAATCAAGATTTCCAAGAGAAACACCAATAACCTCAGATATGCAGATGACACCACCCTTATGGCAGGAAGCAAAGAACTACTAAGATCCAGTTGATAAAAGTGAAAGAAGAGAGTGAAAAAGTTGGCTTAAAACTCAACAGAAAACTAAGGTCACGCATCTGGTCCCATCACTTCATGGCAAACAGATGGGGGAAAGAATGGAAACAGTGACAAACTTTATTTTGGGGGCTTCCAAAATTACTGTAGATGGTGACTGCAGCCATTAAATCAAAAGACACTTGCTCCTTGAAAAAAAAAGTTATTACCAACTTAGACAGCATATTAAAAAGCAGAGACACTACTTTGCCAACAAAGATCCATCTAGTCAAAGCTAAGGTTTTTCCAGTAGTCACGTATGGATGTGAGAGTTGGACTATAAAGAAAGAAGCATGTCGAAGAATTCATGCTTTTGAATTGTGGTGGAGGAGTCACTTGCGAGTACCTTGGACTGCAAGGAGATCCAACCAGTCCATCCTAAAGGAAATCAGTCCTGAATATACATTCATTGGAAGGACTGATGGTAAGCTGAAACTCCAATATTTTGGCTACCTAATGCAAAGAACTGATTCATTGGAAAAGACCCTGATGCTGGGGAAGACTGAAACCAGAAGAAGGGGACGACAGAGGATGAGACGGTTGGATAGCATCACCGACTCAATGGACATGAGTTTGAGTGAACTCCAGGACTTCATGATAGACAGGAAGGCCTGGCATGCTGCAGTCCATGGGGTCGCAAAGAGTCGGATATGACTGACTGACTGAACTGAAAAAATTAAAAATAGTTATACTATCATTTACACACTTGCCAAAAAATCTTTAGAAATAACAGTTGATTTCAATTTCATTACCAACCAAATTCCCTACCATGGAATTAGTAAGTAGAGGAACTTATTAATGTACAGGCAGTTGTATCATTATCAGGGATTCAGATAAACTGGAGGATATTAATGGTTCTCATACTTGTTCAGTGCTCTCTGGCTCACCATGAAATAATGTCGTATTTAACATAATTTTTTTAAAAAACCTTTTATTTAGCTTGTTATGATGTTTAAGATTATGTTCTTATAAGTACCTATCAGATACAAATATAGGTTTGGGTCTATAAAAATCAAGCTGACAAATTAAGCATAACTAGCTGATACTGTCAATATGTACTTGCAATATAATAATTATATTTGTCCTGTTCATTTTTTTTTTTTTTGGTGACTGGTAAACAAAGTTGTAGAAAATAACTTGGAAGATATAGTAATTTAAATAGGAAAAATTCTGTATTTAACATAGTTTTTTCCCCGAGAACTGGAAGACTGAAATTATCCACTTATAGAAACAAAATTAAGTCCAACTTAAATTATTTAGATATTTAAACATGGCACATTATCCAAGTTATTTAGCAAAAGAAAATATTGTCTCTTCTTTATAGCATTATTCTTTTTGCTTTAATAAAAAATCCTTTTATATAATGTAAACAGATACATTTCTATTTAATCCTTCACCAAATCTGCTAAAAGAAGCAAAGTCAAATGTAAAATTAAAATCTATTAACTAAGCTTAAAATTAAGGGATGGGAAAACATCAAACTGATGTTAGTTTTCTCTTCTAATTCATCCCATCTATATGTCTCTTGTAATTCTCTAGCATAAAAGCTTTTAACTTAATAACTCACTAACAAGGAATATCAAACTTTCTATTAGCACAGCATATTAGACCCTTTAAGATCTGGCTCCATAATCTGGCCCTTCCAGTCACAGCTGTCATTACTTTTCTATATATAACTAGCACTCTAGCCAAACTAAACTACTGACCATTCCCTAACTACATATAGTGACTCTGCTGCCTCTGAACTTTTGAGTATGCTATTCTTGTTGACTGGAATGACCTTCACATCAATTTAGTTTATCAGCTTCTGTCTTCTCATTTTCATCTTGAACCCCTCTACACTGTTGATCAAATAATAAGCACTGTAAATATATTTTGACCATAAGGAACATTACCCATCTTTCTACATTAACCATACACTACCTTCTATTATGCTTTTATTTATTGTATCCATCCTTTAAGAGAGGATATGGTATCTGAATTCAATTAATATATGCTAAGTTTCTCTGCCCTTGAAGAGCTGGTTTCTAGAAGTACAAAAGCATCAGAAAATCTTAAACTTGGGGGGGGTGGGCAAACAGATAGCTTCAATATCATGATATTCAAAATCTTCAATACAAATCATATGAATACAAAAAGTGGGTTAAGAACAGAGGAATATACCTAACCCAAGCTGAAACAAAGGCAGAAGAAATTGTGTAATTCTCCTTAGGAGATAACAACTTTGCTGAATAGTTTATAAAAAGCAGCTATTCTGACTTGATATAACTGAGTATTTATTTGATTTTGATAAGCTCATTTATTTCATTAACTGAAGAATTACCAAACAATTAATATCACAATACAGACAGACACATAACTACCACAGAATTTTTAAGTGCTATAACCAAATGCAAAGCGAAGACTCATGGAATGCAGTGAAACAACAATTCTGTATCAGACTTCGTAGAAGAGGTAAAATCGGAGCTGAGCCTCAGATATAATTAGGATTTCACTAGACATAGAAAAAAGAAGAGAAGTAGAAAAGAAGACACTCCTGATGTTTTGAAATTGCTCTGAATTTGATGAAGTTAATGGCAACAACTGGAAATTGAATTCCAGAGAAAGTCAATGTCTAGTTCAACACAAGTGTCGGTGTCAAAACCAGAATTAAACTCACTTTACTTCCAAAGTTAAGATATCTTCAGTGCAGTAAGTCATATATTAACTTTCAGAGTCCAGAATACCAAGGGGGCTATTTCTAAAACATTTTTCCTCTTAATTTAATGCAGAGCAAAACTACTACTTAGTAAACAAGTCTCTCTGAACACCAAAGAGTATAAACACGGGCATAATGTAAGACTATCTTCAGGTACTATTCAAATTCTGTTATTTCTGTTAAAAGCCTAATTCTTCCTTCATTTAATTGGAATTTTCTCTACTTTAACCAAACATCATCATAACTTATTGAATGTTTGTTAATTCTGTGTCTTAAAATTACGGTTCTTAACCTATTTTGGGTCCGTGCTCCTCTGCTGACCTAATAAAAAGTTTTGTACCCTCTCCCTAGATAAAATGTAGGCACCAGTCCACACTACCACACACACTTTTGCATACATTACGGGGTAGGGATGGTTTAGAACTCTAATTTTTAAATATTATAAAGGCTTGGAACTCAAACTTAACTATAAAAGAAAAACATAAAATTTAAAAAACAAAAGACTATGAGGTCAACTAGTACATCACTTTGCCTGATATAGTGCAGAGCAAAGCTATGAGAGCTAACCTAGATCTCTTTTCATTGCTCCCCCAAATCAAATAAGGAACATAAAGAATACCATTATTATCCACAGCTGATTTATGATGTAAGATCATACAAACAGGCTTAAATGCATAAGTGACAGGAATAGAAACTTGGATCTTTAATTTCAGGCTTTTAAAAATTCTGGTATTATTTAACACATTAGCCCTATGTAACAGGAATTACTCAGAGTATTTTAATTCTAAATTAGAGATTGATCTGTGTAATATTCTATGGTAAACATGTGACTTTCAAGGTCTCTCCATTCTTTTTTCAAAGGAATAGAAATGCAAACACCAATATCATGTGTCCCCACCCCTCCCCCAACACTATCCCTCACTTGTTACCACTTCTTCAAGCTGTATGTATTTCACAGGAACACGACTATATGAAATCTGCTTCTTAATTCTCTACCGTCCCTTCATTCTGCCTAAAGGTTGACAAGTGTAAAAGAATAATTTAAAAAAATATACTTCAATGAAAGAAATTTTAAATTCTGAGGTGAAATCAATCATGAAACATTGTTACTATATCCTGAAGTATCAGTCCTGAAACTTTATTTTGCATAAAAATCATTTAGGAGTTTATTAAAAATGTAGCTTCCTTATCCCCACCCTGAGATAGTGGGTTAACAGATTTAAGTATGCTATTCTGGGGCCAAGATCTCTGCCTTTAACACAATTCAAATGCTGGTTATTTAGGAAACACTGAGAGGCATAGCCCCAAAACCTTTTAAAATGACCAGTATAACCTATAGCTACCTACTACTTAATTTTTAATCAAAATTTATAGAAGTCAATAGCAACAAGCCAAGCAGAAAAAGTCCCTGCCTGCACAGATTTTATATTCTAGTGAGACAGGAGAAACAGATATATAATTAAATCATATTATATATTACATTTCAATAAATGCTCTGAAGGAAGACAAAGAAGGTTAAGAAAGGATAGAGACTGACCAGACAGAGGGAAAATTTGCATATAAGGTAGCAACAAAGTAGAAAGTGAGGAAGACAGAAAATGAGCTTATCTGTGGGAAGAGTCAAATTTAAACCTGCTTTTCCTCAAGCACAAGTATTTGAAGATAGATATAAAATATGTTTTATATGTTCTATTTTGTTTACTGATTATATTTTAATATTTTTATCTTCCAATTTTAGTAACTCATATGTTAAAAATTGGGCTCGTGGGCGAACATGGAAACAGTTCACATTTATGTCTATGGGGAAATGATTCTATGTAATGTAAGTTTTTGAGATGATCTGCTTCTTTCCTTAGCGCCAAATGAAATGGATTTGTCCTTATTTTATGAAGACACAAGAACAGACCCTAAATTCGCTAGGAATTATATTTTTAGCAGAATCTTGGTATACCTTACTGCATTTGTTAAGTAAGCTACCACTGAAATTGAAAATAAGTTTAAGAACATAAAACATGAAATGCTGCAGGGAAAGTAATTCCAATATTCTACTTGCATGCACATTTTGTAAGAGAGATTTTCCTTCTAATCTCAACCATAAAAAACTGAAAATATACATACATCATTACCATAAAGGTCAATGTACTAGGCTAGTATAAATTGTAGAACTGAAACAAAACTATTTACCTTTAAAGCTTTCGCAAACTTAAACTGTAGTAATTATAAACCGGCATGTTACCATTTGAAAGAAACCTTATGTCTAGTAGATGAGACATATCTGAAGGATAAGTCCTTCAAACATATCTGAAGGAAAAAGAGGGATATCTTTTGGAAAGAGAAGCTCTCTAAAACACTTCATGTGCTAAATAGTCAGTTCAAATACTTTATGCAATTTTATCTTGGCACAGTTTTTTTCACTGATTCTAACTTAAGGGCAAAGTTTTTTTCGCTGATTCTAACTTAAAAGGCTTAAACTTCCACAAAAGAGCAATATTAGTAAAGTAGTACTTACAAGGTAGAACAAGAGGTAAATAGTTTTACCTTAAACTAGTTTATCTCAATCTGTATTCTCATCTTTTTTTCTCTTTTAGAGGGATGCCTAGAGAGAAATGAACAAGCCTGAATTTCCAGATACACTACCATTGAAGAGATATAAAACAAGCTATCAGAAGAGTTATTTTTGTCTGAAGGTACATTCATCATTTGCAGCCATGAAATTAAAAGATGCTTACTCCTTGGAAGGAAACTTATGACCAACCTAGATAGCATATTCAAAAACAGAGACATTACTTTGCCAACAAACATCCGTCTAGTCAAGGCTATGGTTTTTCCAGTAGTCATGTATGGATGTTAGAACTGAACTATAAAGAAAGCTGAGCGCCGAAGAATCGATGCTTTTGAACTGTGGTGTTGGAGAAGACTCTTGAGAGTCCCTTGGACTGCAAGGAGATCCAACCAGTCCATCCTAAAGGAGATCAGTCCTGGGTGTTCATTGGAAGGACTGACGTTGAAGCTGAAACTCCAATACTTTGGCCACCTGATGCAAAGAGCTGACTCATTTGAAAAGACCCTGATGCTGGGAAAGATTGAGGGCAGGAGGAGAAGGGGACGACAGACGATGAGATGGTTGGATGGCATCACCGACTCGATGGACATGGGTCTGGATGAACTCCGGGAGTTGGTGATGGACAGGGAGGCCTGGTGTGCTGTGGTTCATGGGGTCGCAAAGAGCTGGATATGACTGAGCGACTGGACTGAACTGAACTGAACATTCAGATGGCTCTACTCAAAACCTTTAAATAAGAAAGCTTAAAATGAGTTCTTAATACTAGCTATTTCAAGCATTTCAAACCGTACCTACAAAATCTGAAGATTTTATATTTTGAATGATATTATAAAAAGTAACAACAATAACACATGATCAGGGTTTCCCAGGTGGTGCTAGTGGTAAAATAACCTGCCTGCCAGTGCAGGAGACGTAAGAGACACAGGTTTGATCCCTGGGTCCAGAAGATCTCCTGGCTGAGGGCATGGCAACCCACTCCAATATTCTTGCCTGGAGAATTCCATGGACAGAGGAGCCTGGCAGGCAGCAGTCCGGGGGATTGCAGAATTAGACATGACTGAAGCAACTAAGCATGCATGCACATATTGTAAAAAAAAATAAAAAATACAAAGTGGATGGGAAAATTAATCACCCACAGTTACACCACCCACTTACAGCATCTAACATGACTGTACTGTCTTACAACTTTGATAATACATATTTTTAACCCAATTCTTTTTCAAAGTTGTAGATTCTAATTTCCTTTAAATATAATCTTTTATTAACTATAAAACAGAAAATCTGACATATAGAAAAATTTAAAAGTAAAATGAATAACCACTATTAACACTTTATTGGTTTTCATAAGTCTTTTTTTTCCAAAGTGTATATATTTAATACCTTGATTTTAAGCACAATTAATTGTGGAACATTCACTGGTCCCCAGTGGACGATGATGTAATAAAGGGCTTGGTTATAAGATAATATCACCACTGGGGTTTATTAGTGCTTCCCATTAAAAAAGAAGAACAACCTCTTCAAGTAATTTAAAATACATTTTAAAGATTCATATTATTGTGGAAGCTCCCTGGAAATGAAAACAGCTATTATTTGTTCTCTACTCTTGTGGAGAGAACCTAGAGATGATTTGAGGGCTAAAACACAAATACAAAAAGAACATAATCTTCTCTCCAAAAACGTGATTTCTTTTCCTTGCTCTAATTTTTTTCTTAGAAATAAAAATAATTACAAGGGCACAAATACAATGAGAAACAAACTTTGAGGCAAAACACCTTACAGTCTATTAGGGCTTTTTTTTTTACTGTATTAGATTTAAATCATTTTCAAATGAAACAAAATCTCCTAAAATACTAAAGCCTGTAACTTTACTATATTCCAACTGATACTTTTTATTTATTCCACAATTTTTTCTTTTTTTGGTGCACAGGCTTATTAGCTGCTTCATGGCATGTGGGATCTTCCTGGACCAGGGACTAAACTTGTGTTATCTTGCATTGGCAGGCAGATTCTTTACCACTGAGACACCAGGGAAGCCCTTATTTACTCCAGAATAAACTTTTCAGCTTTATTAACTGCCTTTTCTCAATTAAGCATTTCAACTTTTAATATACATTATACACACTTTAATCATATTTTTCTAATCTTTCCAAATTGAAGACAAATCCTTACACAAGGTTCTGTCTTGGATCCCCTTGTATTTTTACTAGACTCTATCCTGGGCCTTCCCTCCTATTTCTTCAACCATTCTCCTTTTGCAGGTTAATTCCTAATTAAACACCTCTAATCTAGCACCAGCCACTCTGCAGAGCTCCATATTCAGCCTTCTAATAATTCTCAGCTGCCTATCTTCAAATGCATGCCTCCTTTCACATTCCCTCAGCATCACCATCACTTGGGCTCAAATTTATTCTCTTTTGGACATCATCCTCTCCATCACACCCACATCCAGTAGCTTGCTACTGTACTACTTTTACTTGCAGAATTTACTCTTATAGCTTTATCCGCCTATTTATTTCTACTGCTTATTATTTTTGATGGTATTAACTCAAGAGCCTTTTAATAGGTTTCCTTCATTCTCTCTTCTTCCATTTTAGCCCTCAAACGTCAAAATAGTAGTACAATCATGTCACTCCCTTAGCTAAAAATTGTGATGAATCCATACTGCCTACATTATAAATTCCTTAGCAAGCAATCAAGGCCCTCCGTAATTACTGTTGCTGTTGTTCAGTCGCTAAGTCGTGTCTGACTCTTTGTGACCCCATGGACTGCAACACACCAGGCCTCCCTGTCCTTCACTATCTCCCTGAGTTTGCTCAAATTCTTGCCCATTGAGTCCGTGATACTATCTAACTATCTCACCCTCTGTCACCCCCCTCTCCTTTTGCCATCAATCTTTCCCAGCATCAGGGTCTTTTTGAACGAATCCTCCAAAATTAGTCCCAGCTTATCTTTCTAGACTTATCTGCCACTACAGGATCTCATCATTCTAACCAACCACTGGATATAAACCACTCCTCTGCAATATGCCCTCTCCTGCCTCCATACATGTAATTGTTTGTTTACCTACCACCTTGAAGTTAGGGATAAAGTCATGTTTATCATTGTAACCACAAAGCTTCACAAACTACTCATCATAGGATAGGTCAAATAATTGTCTCATGAACTCTTAAACTTCACCTATCAATAGTCTACTCACCTTTCAAAATTATGACCTATAAAACAAAATCTAATGAAGTATTTTTTTCAATCCCAGCTTTCCCACCTCCTTCGAGTAGTTGATCCCTCCCCTGTACTTTCATAAAACTCTATAATAAAGCTCATCATAGTAGTCCTCAAAGAATGCACCCTTAGAATATATAGTTAATCCTTGAACAAAAGATGTTTTAACTGCTTGAGTCCACTTAAACACAGGTCTTTTTCAACAGTAAATACTACAGCACTACACAGTCCTCAGTTGGATTCAGCTGGTTGAATCTGCAGATTCAGAACCCCAGATAGGAAAGAACCAAGTACATGCATTTGAACTGTGATGTTGGAGAAGACTCTTGAGAATCCCTTGGACTGCAAGGAGATCAAATCAATCAATCCTAAAGGAAATCAACCCTGAATACTCATTGGAAGGACTGATGCTGAAGCTGAAGCTCCAATACTATAGCCACCTGATGAGAAGAGCTGACTCATTGGAAAAAGACCCTGATGCTGAGAAAGATTGAGGGCAGGAGGAAAAGGGGACGACAGAGGAAGAGATGGTTGCATGGCATCACTGACTCAATGAACATCAGTTTGAGCAAACTTCGGAAGATGGTGAAGGACAGGGAAGCCTGCTGTGCTGCAATCCATAGGGTCCCAAAGAGTCAGATATGACTGAGCAACAGAACAACAATAAAATATACAGAGGGTCTATGCAGCGTAACGGAGAAGGCAATGGCACCCCACTCCAGTCCTCCTGCCTGGAAAATCCCATGGATGGAGAAGCCTGGTAGGCTGCAGTCCAAGGGGTCGCTGGACACGACTGAGAGACTTCACTTTGACTTTTCACTTTTGTGCGTTGGAGAAGGAAATGGCAACCCACTCCAGTGTTCTTGCCTGGAGAATCCCAGGGATGGGGAAGCCTGGTGGGCTTGCACACAGTCTATGGGGTTGCACACAGTCGGACATGACTGAAGTGACTTAGCAGCAGCATGCAGGGTAAACTTAGATGCAGGTTTTAAACTGCATCAAAAAAAATAAAAAATAAAAAAAAATAAACTGCATCAAAACCAACATATACCACCAAAAATCCAAAAATGATTATGTTTGCCCAGTTTGTAGGGAGAAAAATCTGAGGAGCTAGGCAGAATCTTATCATTAAGGGTTTCCTTCCATAATTTCTTTTAAACCTTTTTTATCCCCTAGCAAAAAATCATACAACTAAATATATCGATATCTCAGGATGCACTGTAAACAGTCCCATGACTTCCAGGTGTTTTGACAATGGATCAAGTCTGAAAATCAGTTTCAACGTATTTTAACCCTTTACCATAACTGTATGTAAACCTCTTGGGCCAAGAACTGTCCCTTAAGTCACAGAACAAAGCAGGAGCTCAAAAAACGTTTTGTTAGTTGAAATCCTTCCTCCATCCTTTCATCACTGCACTTAAAACATGCACTGAATCTTCTTAAATAGCACTTTTTTTAAAGAATGGAAACTATAATAAATAGAATTACATGGCGTATCAAGCACTAACATTCTATAATTCTGAACAAGAAGTAAATCCAGATTCTATTAGCAAAGGTACTCAATTGTTAAAGATTTACATAAAAAAGATAGAATTACACATTCCACTGGGAGTTGAACTACTAGGGAATAAGAAACACCTTGTTAAAATCCCCAGTTAATTTCTGGGTTTTGATCTGAGTTGAGAATAAGCAAGCCAACAAATTTCAAATTTAACTAAGGAGATTAAAATCAGTGTACAAAATCCATATGTAGTTCAATTACTACTTGTACTTGGAAACCAGTTTTTAAATTTCTGAAGCTTCATAATGATGCTTTTGTATTTTCACCTCCAACTAAAAAGCAATTACAAAACTAAGTAATCTTTACCTATATTTAAGAAATCCTTTTTTTTAAATAACCCCTTATATGTGCCTCTCTTTAACAGCAACTTAACTCAGAAATCAACAAAGATATATCATGTTCAAGCTTATTTTCACCAAAATATTATTTTAAATGGCCAAAACTAAAACTTCAAGTTCAGCTCTGTTGGGGTCACGGGTGATGCCTATTCCGTAATTACAACTTATTAAAACTACATAGCAATATTCTTAAAGCTTTCAAAAATGTTTAAATTTAAAAGCATTCAAAAATATAATTTAAAATTCAGAAGAGGCAAAAATTCTTATTAGGCATAATTTCTATTAAGTATTTTCTATTCCTTTCCACTTATTCAATGATTTTCTCCCTGTTCCTTAATGCTAATTGCTATTTCCCTCCTGGGTGTGTGGGCGTGTTCAGTTAAATCCGATTCTCTGTGACCCCATGGACTGTAGCCCACCAGGCTCCTCTATCCATTGGATTTTCCAGGCAAGAACACTGGAGTGGGTTGCCATTTTCTACTCCAGACGATCTTCCCAGCCCAGGGATTGAACCATATCTCTGGCGTCTCCTGCACTGGCAGGTGGATTCTTTACCACTAGCACCACCTGGGAAACCCTCAGTTGCCTCAAATACATGAATGAGATCCTTTCTAAAATATGTAACTGTGAGACTAGATACGCTACTCTTAGTCGTAGTTCTATCACAAATATTATATATATAAAACATTGTTATATATTACTAATATAGTTACATATGATTAAATGTCATTTGCAGATCATATACATGTAGTGTTATCATAAACACAAGACGCAAACCAAAAAACTTAGAAATGTTAACAGGATAAAATAAAAATAAAATATACTAAAGTTGTAATATTTTCTTCCTCCTCCCCAGTTGATCATCCTGCATACCTGCTGAAAAGCAGACACTACCCTGGAGACCATACTGTAGCCACAGGAAGTACCTGTAGTTCCCAGAAACACCTTGCTATCCCATGCCTTGCATTCATTGTAGTTCAATATTCTGGAATGTCTCTCTCAAACCCTCTAAGAAACTCCAGAAGCAATCTTCAACTTGTTTAAGAAATAGTTCAAGTATAAACTTCTCTATACCTTTTAACTCCATTATATTGTAGAATCATCAATCTTTTTAAGTGTCTTTTCCCCTACTCAACTATATACCACTTAAAAGAGTAGAAAACCTCTTTTGATATCTGAATGTCTAGTTCAGACAGATACACATTTGTGCAATCAATACTTTCAAAGAACAGATGAAAACACTGAGATTCAAGTTATACAATCTGCCCAAGGTACATGCCACTGAACTGCTCTGCAATAATGTGACACCCTCTCTATCTGATGTACCTCATTTCTTGCTCAGTAATATATGAAGCAGCTGTAAAATTCTCCTTAAATTTGAAAATAAGGGTTAATTCAGTATCTTACAAATACATATGAAAAGACAAAAGAGAACAAATTTAATACGTGTTCTTTATTACTAAAATATGATATACCACTTATTTAGAAATAAGGTATCTGAATTATCTACTTGCTGAAAATCATACTCATGTGGACAGTCTACAGAGTATTGTTCTGGAACATCTATATATCCTAACTGCATACCAAACAGTTATAATCTATGCTTTTCTTGAAGTGGTGCCCATTCAAAGCATTTATTTAGTAATGACTTGGATTTTAGACTAGTACAGAAAAAGAAATGATTTCCTAGATCTACAACTGTGGTTTGTTGAACCTATTATTTACAAAATGTTTGTACGTATCAAATACAAAAAAAGTGAGGGACTCAAAAAGCCTTAATTATCTCTTTGAGATCATCATATTACTATTTACTACTAAACTGCAAGAATTTTATCTCTCCTGGACTAAGAACGTCAGAAATACATTATTATGTTTATAAACAAAAGAATGTTTTAAGTATGGGTGCTATTAGATCATATGGTAATATAGTATTTTGAACTTTAGTCATTAGGAATGATTCAAAACATTCAGAAATTAACCTTTATGTAAAAGAGAAATGGTCTTCCTGCTATTTTGCAGGACTTATATAGGCAAAGGTTCTGAAAACACCTGTATTCAAACCTATTTGCAACTTCTTAGCACTTTTCATGCAATCATTATCCAGCCTCATTCTAAATCCCTGTTTCTAATCTGCAAAACTAGATGCTTGAACTAGATAAACTCTATGGCTTCTTCCACATCTAAAATCTTGCAACATCAACTTGGAATATATTTTACTACTTAAAAATAATGTGAATGGACTGTTTCTCATGTGAGTCATAACTATAAAACACCGTGAAGACAAGGGTAACAAACACACCACACAAATAAAATGCCACTAAATAAAGTATTAAAAGTAATATACAAATTTGTGAATTATTCTATTACCAAATAATTCAGTATTAAGAAAAGATTCAAGAAGAGGTTCCTTTAGTTTAAACAGAGCCGCCCTAATGAGTCAAGCACTACCGTAACCGTTGTTTTCAGTAAAAGAAGTCACTGGTAGCCTTGGAAACAGCATAATTGGAAGCCAGCAACAGTTGATTATTTTAAAATTACAATTATAAATCAAGGACAGAAAAGTTAACACAACTTTTCAGGAGCTTTTGGATAAAAGCACTGGCACACGTCCCAGTTTCAGATATGAGAATATTCATTTTATTCAACTACCACTACTAGTATCATAATGGTTAAAACTTGAGCTAACTATATGGGACTGGCACATTCGACTTTACATTTATTAATGCATTTAAGAAACAGCAACCCCATTAATTAGGTACTGTCATTATCCTCATTTTATAGATGAGGAAACTGAGGCCAAAAAGGTAGAGTGACTTGCAAGTTCACTTCCACTAGTAAAGAAAGGGTCAAACAACTGGATCACTTCAACCACAATTTCCAACAACTTTCAATTACTTTTTTATTCCTGACGAATTTCCACTAGAGAAATTCAACTGGCTCCTATCAATCACAGAATTATAAATTAATGTTTATTTTGGTAGCCTCCTGTGTTACATTATCACTTATTATAAAGGAAAAATAATTGAGTAGATATACGGGTGGAGCATACCTGAGTGTGAGGAGGGCATGGGCACCCCACTCCAGTATTCTTGCCTGGAGAATCCCCATGGACAGAGGACCGGGCGGGGTACAGTCAATGGGGTCTTAAAGAGTCGGACACGACTGAGCACACCCACCCACCTAGAGTGTACCGAGAGCATACACACACCTACTCACCCTCCCACCCACGTCGAGCCACCTGACCTCCCTATGACTTCTGGGAGAATAAACACCAACATCCTAAGCGTATTAAAATTTTTGTGTTGATACAAAAATTCAGTCCTCTCAGAGGAAGATGAGAGAAAAAACCAAGAATATGCCACAGTAACTGTTAACCATTTAATAACACTATACACTCCGATGACCGAGCTGAGTAGTAAAACGATATAACCTTAAGTTTGACACCACCTTTTACACGAGCCAACATAAATTTCTAATGATATTTCATTTCAAAAACGTTTAAAATTTTCTTGCCAAAATTGTCTAATAAAAGTTGCAAGGCCATCTTCCATCCCACTAAAACTTTTCCTCTCCCTACTCCTATAATTCTTCCTACGGGCACCTTTTCACTTTACTTCCACAAACTTTACCTGCTCTTCAGCGCTCGGTTCCCGGCTTTCTCCTCGGGTTCTTTTCCGTCTGGGCGCGGGGTTCTTTCGGCCCACACCCACCACACCCCTGCGGGCCCCCGCCCAGCACTGCTCCTCCTCCCGGGTTCTGACTCAGCACCTATCAGCGACGCCCCCCGGCCCCTGGCCCAACCCATCCTCGGACACGTGCGAGGGTGTGTTTGTGTCAGTCCGTCAGTCCCGCCGGGAACTGGGCTCACTCACCGAGAAAGAAGCGCCAACTTCTGCTCCAGCATCATCTCCAGCTTCTGGCCCTGTTTGGAGATCCAGTGGTCTACTCCATGCTGGCGGTAGCACGTCTCCAGCATCAACCTGAAGTCAGCCACGAACTCGGTGATGCCCCCGTACTGGCCGCTGGCGAACTTCTCCTCCATCTTCAGCAGACACATGCCCTGACCCGGCTGCTGCGGGAGGGCGCGACTGCCCCGGCCTCCGCCGCGCGGCCCCTCGGCCGCCTCTTCTTCCCTCGTGGCAACGCCCCCCAAGGGCTGGAGGAATGGGGCGGTGAGGCCTCGGTGCTTCTCCTGCAGGAACTCGCCCAGGATGCGGTAGCCCTGCTGCAGCTCGTAGGTCAGCTCCTGCTCCTTGCAGCCACCGCCCCCGACCACCATCTCCTCCTCCTCTTCGTCGTCGTCCGCGTCCTCCCTAGAGGAGGCACTCCTTCGAGCCGGCCGTGAGGCCGGGGCCGCTGCCACCAACTCGTCGTCGTCCTCTTCCTCGGCCGCCGCTGGCGGCCGCTCCTCTTCTCCGACCGGCTTCATCTCCCCCGGCTTCCCGGGCACGCTCATGCCTCCGGCAGGCCCAGCTTGGGCGGTGTGCAGGGGCCGCTCGAGGCGCCGGGGCACGCGTGAGCGCGGACCGCTTCCTCAGGGCTCAGGGGCGCCGCGCAGCCTCAGCCGCATCGGGCCTTGCTCTTCTCAGCCGCCGGCTCGGCTCGGTGCGCGCGGGGGTCTCGAGCTTGCCGCCGGCGGGGCGGGGTTACATGGGGCGCGGGGGAGGGGGGAGAGAAGAGGAGAGCCTAGGTGCCCTCCTCTCCCCTCCCCCCGGCGGCGGCGCGCGCGCACGGCCCTAGCCTGCCTCACCCCTCCGCGCCCCGCCCGGCCGCTCTTAACCCGCCAGGCCTGGCTTGGCCTCCGCGCCCCACCCCCTCCCGGGCCGGCTTGAAGGCAGGGAGGGGGCGAGGAGAAAAGTGGGCTTCTTCTCTAGCCTCCCCGGAGGGCGCCGAAACGCTGGGCCACCGCGGCTCGGGCTCCTCCTCCTCTCCCTCACACTCCCTCCCTCCCCTCTCTACCTGCGGGGGACCCAGGCAGGAGGAGGTGGCGCGCGGACGGGGCCTGGCGACAACTGTCAGTTAGAAGCCCTACTGGGCGGGGGGAAGAGGAGGGGCCGGGAGAGAAGGGGGAGGGCACTCAGCGCCCCCCCCCCCAACCCCCCCTCCCCGGCTCTCCAGGTTGGGGCGAGCTGTGGAAAGAAGCAAAGAAAGAGGCACCGTCGCCGTCGACGGTGAGCATGCGTAGTAGAACACTACCACCCCCACTTCACGTACCGATACGTGAAAGCCAGGACTTCGTCTCAGCTTCAGGCCCTGAGGCCTGGTAGGTTGCGCGGAGCAATGATGTCATCAGCTTGTAGCCAACTGGAAGGGGCGGAGTGAAGAGAGAAGCAAGGCGGCCGCTGGGCTTTGCTCGCCACCTCCTGAGTGGGAGGCTGAAAGGGTTTTAGAAGTGGGCTGTGCTAAAAGGGTATTTGTTCCGCGAGATCCCTGTTAGCGATACAAGCTAAAATTAATCCTGCAGGCGCTTGCTAGACAACTTTCGTTGATGGAAAGTGAATTGTAAGTAGACATAGAATGTAAATCCTATCCCTATTGTAAAAAGTTTCCCTTTGCACACTCCCATCCTCCACCCCCGTGACTGCTAGTTTTTCAATGTAGAATTGAAATTTTGTAAAGTTTAGAAAGGTTCAAGGACTCGATCATTTGGAACAAATGTTCACATGCAAAAGAAAAAGAGATGATGTGTAGAACTCGAATTCTAAAACTCCCGTCCCCGTCTTAACATCAGTTCCTATTTTGGAAGTTAATCCCATGTTTTCCGTTAAAGTGAAAAGACATCCCCACCTTCTCAATTTTTGACATCTGGCATCTGGTCCCATCACTTCATGGGAAATAGATGGGGAAACAGTGGAAACAGTGGCAGACTTTAGCTCCAAAATCACTGCAGATGGTGACAGCAGCCATGAAATTAAAAGACGCTTACTCCTTGGAAGAAAAGTTATGACCAACCTAGATTGTATATTCAAAAGCAGAGACATTACTTTGCCGACTAAGGTCCGTCTAGTCAAGGCTGTGGTTTTTCCTGTGGTCATGTATGGATGTGAGAGTTGGACTGTGAAGAAGGGTGAGCGCCGAAGAATTGATGCTTTTGAACTGTGGTGTTGGAGGACTCTTGAGGGTCCCTTGGACTGCAAGGAGATCCAAGCAGTCCATTCTGAAGGAGATCAGCCCTGGGGTTTCTTTGGAAGGAATGATGCTAAAGCTGAAGCTCCAGTACTTTGGCCACCTCATGTGAAGAGTTGACTCATTGGAAAAGACCCTGATGCTGGGAGAGATTGGGGGCAGGAGGAGAAGGGGACGACTAAGGATGAAATGGCTGGATGGCATCACTGACTCGATGGATGTGAGTCTGAGTGAACTCCGGGAGTTGGTGATGGACAGGGAGGCCTGACGTGCTGCGATTCATGGGGTCGCAAAGAATCGGACACGACTGAGCGACTAGACAGAACTGAAACTGAACTGAACTGAAGAGTCATGGAAGGGAATGGAACCTCATTTAAAGTCCTTGGGACTTAGTCTTCAAATATTTCAAATTAAAAATGAGTAGAAAGTAACTAACGGTCCCTTAATGCAGATAATAGTATTTTCTCAGGTTCTTTTTCGAAGATGCACATATTCCTTTTTCTGCTCTTGCTTGAAACGTCAAATTACTTTCAAAATTTTAGAAAGTAAAATTTTAAAAGATGTGTAACAAAGTGATTGCGATATATTGACTTTTAAGTCTGTTTTACTTCCCATCAATGTGGACCTTTAAAGCACTGATAAAATTCGAAACTAAAAAGCTTTTTCTTTTTTTTTTGCGGGTTGGGGGGTGTCTAGTATGTTAGATAGTCTTAGGTAAGAGTTAAATGGGGACACTTTTAAGGTTTTAGGGTATTGACAACCCCCCCCCACACAAACACACACCCATCATCTAGTTTATCTAGATCTCCTCTTACCTCATCAGACATTTGTAATTTATTAGGCATTTACAGCGTTCTCTCTCCTTAGCCCATGAGTGAAAGTCGCTTAGCTGTGTGGACTCTTTGGGACCCTATGGACTATACAGTCCATGGAATTCTCCAGGCCACAATATTGGAGTGGGTAGCCTTTCCCTTCTTCCCAACCAAGGAATCGAACTCAGGTCTACAGATGTACTTTAAATCAGGAACAAAGGCAGACCAGTCTTACTTCAGGGACTGGCAACCAAAAATGTGTCTGACTGGACATCTTTCCTTTGAGAAAGCTTAAGAATCTGGAGCCATCCTATCAGATATCACCTCCTTCTCTTTAGCCACCAACCATATTTCATGACTCCCAGATAATATTAGCTTACATTTATTGAACCCTGTGCCACTGATCACTTTATATTCATTACCTTCTTTAATTCTCACAATTAGCTAGGCCTTATGTTTATTTCACTGATGGAAAACTGTTTAGATTAAAAAAGCAGCTTGCCAAAATTCAAATCTAGGTTTGTCTTCAAAATTCTCCAGGTGCCTAATTCCAAGTCATATGGTAGGTTTTCCAATTTTTCATGCACAAGAATATATGGAATTGGTAGAAATGTTTACCAAAAGCTTCTTAAATAAAGAATATTAATAGACACCTGGATGAGTAGCAGGAAAGTTAGCTACATGTCACTGAGAGGCCAATTAACTTCGATCTTAACTATTACGAAAGTAGAATCAGGTCCTTGAACTTTTAAAAAATATAGATCAATGAGAAGAAAAACTGCCTTTCAATCCCACCATCCATAGAAAACCTCTATTAATACTTTGTGGTGGGGTTTTTCTATTTATTCATCTATACTTTTAAATTTAATCTTATTAAAATAATGACTATACCCCAACCAATGTCCTTTTCTTTCTTTCCCCTCATTAACAATAAATAACTACAGGGAATGTATAGGAATTGCATATTTAAAATCTCAATTTCGTATCTCTGTCCACAGTGGCCTAGATGGCCTGGTCATGAACTGGTAGGAGGGGAAACAGGGAGATTTTAATATAAAAGGAATTCCAGACCATAAAAAAGAACACAGAAGAGGTACAAACACCAACAGCAGTAACAGCTACCATTTATTAAGCACTTACTAGGTCTTAAATACTCACTAAATACATACACAGTACTCATAACAGCCCAAGGAAATCCATTACAGATGTATTTGTTCTTAAATTTTGGATCAATAATTTGCTGAGTAGAAAGCTTTTTCTACCCTACAAAAAGCCTGAGATTAAAGACCAACATTGTAATTAATATGTTACCCCAAATTTATAGAACTGCTTTCTTAGAATTCACACTGCTAAATGACTGGTCATCTCAAAGCTGTTTTCTTTTTCATGTTTAAAGATTAATTTTGCTTCCCTTTCATGATCACAATTGAATTCTCTTTAATGCTACTAAACAACTGAGTTTCTTCAAAATAGAAATCTATTTAAGCCCCATTTTGAATCAGGGCTTCTCTTGTTGAACTGCTTTGCAGGGAAAAATGGCTTACATACACAATGCAATATTCTGCTCAAACACGTAACAGTGATTGACCCCCACAAATAATCATTTACTCTTTGTCAAATACTGTATTACAGTATGTTATATGCTACCAATGTTAGATGTACCAGGATACCCTTTACAGTAACTGTGGTCCTTAAGAGTCCTGGTTAAGTTAAAATAGACAGACTGATCTGGCTAAGTAACTATCAGCTGGACACCTTGGGAAGCAGCATATGGATATGTCTCAGCCTCAGGAGGACATTATTAAAAAGTTCTTATGTATTATGGAGAAAACTCCCCACATCCACTGCAGTATCTCAAAACTTTTCCAATACCAGCATCCTCCCATTACTATGAAATCTAGGAGTATCATAAAGGAGGAATAAGCCTGCCACTATATTCTTCACTCAATTCCAAAGAGTTTGTCCTGGAAGTTCTTCTATCCCATCTTTGTGCACTCTTAACATCTTGTGTTAGGCAGCAGGACACCCTGACACCAAGCACACTGCTTGCCCAGCATCAGGAATTTAGACAAATAGCAACAATGTACATACTTCACATCAAATAGAGGAAAGGTGACAAACATTTTAAGACAACAGAAGCACAGGTTATCACCAAGGTCTGTATTTGATAAAACATGCAAGGTAAACAGAGGCTATAACACTGACTAATCATGGAGAAACACTGGGAAGGAATATAAACTGCTCAGCAGGAAGAGAACAGCTCTCTCAATCATAATAGAATCCACTCACAACACTTAGTTGGAGTTACTTTTATGGGGGATGATATTCAAGTAATAAAGTGCTTCAAGCAAAATTTAGCAGTTCCTGTAAGGCTTCCTGCTGCTCATCATCAAGATGGGAAATGCATTCCAACCATAATTCTTCAGAAGTCTGTACCTGACGTACAACATTAGCTAGGCGTTTGGCACAAGGATCTTCATAGTTAATAGTCTCGTTAATTTTTCCTTCTGCAATTATACTAATTATTTTTGGAAGATTGGAATTATTTGGACCAAGTACAACTGGGTGGTTACTTTCAATTAAGTCACAGAGAAAACTCAAAGTCTGAATAGCTTCCTCTTTATCCTCATGCAGCGGAAGCCATGACAACCAGTGTGGAAGAACTTCATCTACATTTACACAGTTAGGCTTAAACCTCAAAATCTTCCCTACTGCTGAGATACAGTTCTCTGTAGCAATGACATTTTTTTTGGTTTTGGAATTTGCACACTTAATAACTTTTACCAGCAGCGGAACAGCTTCTGAACATAAAGAACGATAATCATCTCCACCATACTGTGCCATAACACCCAGGCCATAAGCAGCAGCTTGCCTGACTTCAGGGTTGTTGTCACGCATATTTAGTAGCATTGGCCACCGAAAATATTCAACATATTTAAATGAAGTTGGACTGCAGTGCTCTATGATATCATCAAATATGCACAATCCCCACTGTCTGTCTGGCCATGGCCTATTAGAACAAATTAGATTTACAATTAATGGAAGTAGCTGTTCAAACCACGGTAAAATCTTTTCCTTGTAAGTACTAAATAAGGAGTGCAAAATATCTGATACTTTGGTCAGAATATAAACATCACATTCATCCTCATCTTGCAGAGACATTTCAACCTGTTGATCATAGTTTTCTTCCTGTCTTTTGACCTGTCTTAGTTCTTGGTTTTTAAAGTGCCCTTCAAGTTTTGCTTTCAGTATTTCTCCCAGTTCTTCCAAGTGTTCATCATTAAGGCACCCATCTCCCATTACTTCAATGGATTTTGCAAAAGAATTCATTATTTCTGAGAGTACATCTGTATCAGGTTCGGTCCCAATAGCCTTGATTAAGGGATCACATATGAACTGCCACATCTGTGCAAGATACTCTGGCCCCCGAATTCTTGCACATTCCAGGAGAAAAGGCAAGGACTCTGCAGCTGCCACTCGAACATTGTCATGGAAATAAAATTTCAGTAAAGGAACCATCAGTTTTACAACTTGTTCTGTATAGTCCATAAATCCTTCTCTTAACTCCTTAGCATAATAAACCAACATCTGGCAAGCAGTTGCTTTTGCTTCAAGTCCTGAAGTTTTAATTCCAAAACTTTGCTGGTCTCCAAGATTTACAAATTGCCATCCATCATCATCACTCATATTCTCCACATCTTGTGTGTCTAAGAGAGCAACGTCAGGTTTAGCTGAAGCAGTCTTAATAAGAGGCTCAATAACCAGTGGAAGGTACTGTTGAAAATCACTTCCAAGAATTTTACACATTCTAGCCCATGCTGAAACCATGTAAGAGGTCTGAGGGTCATCATCTTCCATATTATTTAACTCTGATTGTGTCTTCAACAATAACTGCATCACATTTGATGCATCTTGCATAAATTTTTCCTTACCAACAGCAAGACCAACATGGCTAATGCATTCAATAGTCTTTCCTTTCAGAAGTTTGAGTTCCTTTTGAACAGCAAGCTCAACAGTATGCTTTAGTGAGGGCATAAATATATCATAGTATGGTACAAATTTTTCTTCTATTGTATCTGCAACTGAGGCAATGGTTGTCACAAGCTGTTCTAAGGCCAACTTAGTTCCATTGCGAATCAACTCTTGAAGTTTAATCACCAAGATGGAATGTAGATTTCTTACCATACTATCCAAATATAGAACCAGCAATGATTTGGGACAGTCTTCAATAAAAATAATAAGCGCAGAAGCTGCATGTGACTGTACACGCTGATTACCTTGATTTTCCATAGTACGCAACAGAGCTGCAATCACAGTTTCATGGAATTTCTTTTGGAAGTTAGGTGCAAAATCTGTAGCCATCTGTCCAAGTGTAGTACAGGCTGCAGCCCTCACCCTTGGATGAGGATCCTGAAGAAAAAGCAAAACAGAGTTAACTGTTTCATCTAAAATTGATTCCATTTGCTGATGGCATCCTTCTCCAATAGCAGATAAGGCCATTAATCCAGCATGTCGGTATTTCCAGTCAGGGCTCTGCAGCATCTGCATGATATGCTCCTTAGTCATTGGTAAAACAAGTTTTCCACCGAGCCCACAAGCCAGTCTGTCTAATGCACTCTCAGCAGCAACTGCATTGCTGTCAAAATCATCTTCTTCCATTTCATCAGCATTTACCCAGTCCTCGTCATCTTGTAGATCAACCATCATTGCTAATATATGAGGAACTGCCTGTGCAATAATATTTGTATGTTTTTTCAACATTGGGGTGGCAGTTTCAGACAAGGTCACTATTACTTCAAGTGCCAGCTGGCGTTGCAGATTACTAAGTCTAGAGTCTCCACATAACTTTAGACTCAGTTGCAGAGTATCTTCTAAATAAGGACCCAAATATTTAGGTACAGTATCTGCAATCTCGACAAGGGATTCTAGCACTGAATCATCATCCTGGTAGCATGAATCATTCACAGCCTGTAAGATTCCAGGAAGCAAGTCTGCAAAGTCTTTGAAAAGACCAATATTATTCTCATTAGCAAGTACAAATGCAGCTGCAGCTCTAGCAGATAATGTCCTGATTGCTGGATGTTCTTGATCTTGAATACACTGGTCCAACAACCTTTTGATGATATCCAAATCGTGCCGCTCCTGGTTCCCAAAAATCCCCGGAAAGTGCCAGAAAACGTGAAGTGCAACTTCCCATAGAACCACATTTTTAGAGTAGATTGAATCAACAAGGAACTTCAGACCTTCAGGCCAGTGGTTAGTGCCATCCTCATCTATCAAATTCCTGGCCAGGACTGCAAAAATGTCACAAAGTTTTTTCCTCATACTAGCATGTGTTTCTAACTTAACAGCCAGTATCAGTTCAATCTTGACGTCCCTCTGAACATCAGAAGGCAAATTTGGATAGACTTCCTCAAACCCAGAGGACAAAAGCCGTCGTAGCAGGGCGGCAGCCATTTGTCTCACCTCATAACCTGCTCTTCTATTTCTGACGGCATCTAAGAGGAATGTAGTCTTACACAGACCTGGGATATTTTCATAGATTTCCTCTGCCTGCCGCCGCACCATACAGCTTGGATTGATCAGGTTCTTCAGAAGCTGGTAAAACTCTTGCTTTCCCGACACGGTCGCCGGTACTCCGGCAGACCCGGACGCCGCCATCGCGTTCTGTCAAAGCAACCGCGACGGGGAAGGAGGGCGGGGGTCTGCGTCCCGGAGCAGTGACATCAGCGAGGCGCCGGCGCGGAGGGGCGGGGCGGGGCCACTTCCTCCCCTGCCGTGGCTCGTCTTGGTCCGGGCTTTGGGAGGCCGGGAGGCCGGTGGCGCGGGACTCATGGGGTCGTGGTGGGAGCGAGGGTCACTCTCCATCTGATTTCCAATAAAATGAAAATGCACCTATAGAGAGGAAAAAATAAAAGTATGATAATGACTATTAGAATGGGATTATGGGTTTTTTCGTCTTCTATTTCTAAACTATATCTACGGTTGTTACACTGATAATTTTAAAACAGAGCGTACGCCTTGAAAATCTAAGTGAAAGAAGACAATCACGAAAGGCTACATGTTTTATGATTCCTTTTATATGAAAGGTCTAAAATGGAAAATCCATACAGAAAGTAGATTAGTGTTTGGCAATGGCTGAGGGGAAGAGAGAATAGAGAATAACTGCTGTCAGGAAAGTTCTTTCTGGGTGATGAAAATGTGAAATTGATAGTGGAGATAGCTGCACGACTCTGTGATTATACTCAAACCATTGAATTGTACAATTTAGTTTGGTGAATTGTATTGCATGTGGATAATACCTCAATAAAGCTTTTTATCAAATAAGTACAATAAAAGATAAAGACAATGATTAGCACCCACTATTACATCTAATGCAGTAGAGCAGAGGTGCTCAGATTCAGGTGTGTGTTGGAATCACTTGCTCTGTGGATTATAATAAAGAATGAGAAAGGTATTTGAGTAATGTATGATGAAAAGTAACGTGGGTTAGTAAGATTAGAATCCTGGTCTTGTCTCAAAATTGATTTGAATCCCTGGTCTTGTCACTGAAGTTGTTTTTTTTTTTTTTTTTGCAAACTTAAAATGTTTTTACAGTTTTCCTTTTCCTAGAGAGCAGCTGAGGTTATTCTAAGAAATAAATGCCCCTGAGGCTAAATATTGTTTCTTTAATTCAGAAAGGGTTGCTTCCCTGCAATTACCAGGCTCATTAATTACACGGGCTCAGCGGTAAATAATCCACCTGCCAATGCAGGGGGCACAATTTTGATCTCTGGTCCTAGAAGATGCCACATGCTGTGGAGCAACTAAGCCCTTGTGCTACAACTATTGAGCTGTACTCTGCTGCTGCTGCTAGGTCGCTTCAATCGTGTCCAACTCTGTGTGACCCCATAGACGGCAGCCCACCAGGCTCCGCCGTCCCTGGGATTCTCCAGGCAAGAGCACTGGAGTGGGTTTCCATTTCCTTCTCCAATGCATGAAAGTGAAAACTGAAAGTGAAGTTGCTCAGTCGTGTCTGACTCTTAGCGACCTCATGGACTGCAGCCTACCAGGCTCCTCCATCCATGGGATTTTCCAAGCAAGAGTACTGGAGTGGAGTGCCATTGTCTTCTAGAGCCTGGTAAATAGGAACTGCAACTACTGAGCCCACAAATCCAACTACTGAAGCCTGTGTGTCTAGAGCCTAGTGCTCTGCAACAAGATAAGCCAGTTCAATGAGAAGCCTGCCCACTGCAACAAAGAGTAGACCCTGCTTGCTGCAATGAGAGAAAAGCCTGCACAGCAAGGAAGACCCAGCACAGCCAAAAATAATTAGTAAAATACATAAATAAAATTATATATTAAAAAAATCATCATTACTTTAACAATGATTAGATCTTACTTTTGTATGGGCCTTGCCAATCTATCATTTTAACCATTACACAGGTTTGCAAGATTGGTAGAATAGATATAATACTAATTTTAGGTGAGAAATGGAAACTCAGGAAGGTTAAGGGATTTGCCTAAGATGACGCACCCTGAGTCTCCAATCTACCTCTTCTGAAAGCAACACTGATGCTCTTTCACCATACCACTTCCCCATAATTACTCTTGATTTTGCAATACAATCAGACGTTTTCGCTTATTGCACGGTATATTTTAAACTTCTCTGAGTCGGCTGAACTTTAATTTTGTTCCTGGTAGTTCATCAATAAAGAATCTGCCTGCCAATGCAGGAGATGCAGGTTTGATCCCTGGGTCAGGAAGATTCCTTTGAAAAGGAAATGGCAACTCACTCCAGTATTCTTGCCTGGGAAATCCAATGGACAAAGGAGCCTGGTGGGCTACAGGCAGCAGAGTCACAAAGAGTCAGACACGACTTAGTGACTAAACAACAACAAAAACAACAACAACAAATGCTCGTTTAGGAAAAAACCTTATTCTCTAAACAGTGCTTTTTATTCTGTGGACTGAAAGTCAACTGCATCAGAATCACTTGAGAAACTTATTTTAAAATGTAGATATTAGGGCTCAATCTCTGAACTACTGAATCAGAATTTCTGGGTGATACAACCTAAGAATGTTCAATTTTAACAAGGACACTGGGTTTTCATGTGAATACAAAAATTTGAGAACCACTGCTGAAATCAGTGTTGGTTCTGATTCCAAGATCTTGACTACAGTTCTGCATCTTGCTCCAGAGTCAATGGCTTTCCCACCATTCTTTGGAAAAGTCTAATTATAGGACCTTTGCATTCACTCTTTCAGAAAATCTTAATAACTATTACATGTTGGGGGGAAAAAGCTTGTCTTAAAACCATATCTGTTAGCATATTAAAGACACAAAAACTAGAATGAGATACCACCACAGGCCCAATACAATGTTTTAAATTTAAGTCTAAGAATATCAAGTGACAGTGAAAATATGGAATAATAGGAAACTCAATGATACTTTTGGTGGTAGTTTAAGTGAGTTGGTAGAACCACTCTGTAAAAAATGTTTGGAAAATGCTGGGTTAACATTACGCAGTTATTCATTTATTTTCTCAGCACACGTTCATTGAGGGTATACTCAAGTATGGTGCTGTGTGCTGGGGATAAACATTAAATACATGAGGATGCCATGAGAGACAGCAAATACCATATAGTGTAGTGATCACTGTGGTGATGCAACCACGTGAGTTTGTGGAGGCAGCTAAGGGAAATCAGGCAAGGCTTCCCAAAGGTGGTGATACCAGGGCTGGCTTTTAAAGGATAAATCTTTATTCACTATTTGAATAAAGAGAAGAAGTTTCTAAGTAAAGGGAACAGCTGTGTTCAAATGTGGAAAGGTCTTAGAGCCTAGTGTGATGAGTTCTGCCAGTATTTCTTGCTGGAGCATTGGGTATGTGACTTGAGGGGGCTTGGGATGACATAAGAGGCAGGAAGGAGGAAGACAGAAGTTCTATAGAAGCCAGATCATGAAGGGTCTCATATTCCATGTTAAGAAATTTGGCTTTTTTCCCCCAAAGGTAAAGAGGAGCAGTTTAAGGATTTTAATCAAGTGCTGTGAAATGATCCACATTTAGAAATATTACTTTGATAGCAATGCAAAAACTGAATTGTGAAGATTGGAGGCATTTAGGGTTTTCCAGGCAGCAGAATGGTAAAGAATCCACCTGCCAATGCAGGAGACGTAGGGAACATGAGTTTGATCCCTGGGTCGGTAAGATCCCCTGGAGTAGAAAACGGCAACCTGCTCCAGTATTCATGCCTGGAAATTTTCATGGACAGAGGTTCCTGGCAGTCTACAGTCTACAGGGTCACAAAGAGTTGGACAGGACCGAGCACACACACACCTTAGTTCAGTTAAACTGAAAGTCTAAATCATTGCAGTGGTGGAAGGAAAGAAAAGAGGGCAAGGACTAGATAGGTTGAAAGAAGTCATATCAATAACACCTTACATGGGAAGAAGCAGCCTAGGAAATCTTCCTAAGTTTTGACCTGGGCATCTGGTTGGAGATGCTGTAATTTACCTGTTTCTTTACCCACACATGAGGAAAGAACAGTATTAATGCAGACCAAAAGACTGCTAACTCTTTCTGGAAGAATTCCCTAACAAATGAAAGTGTTAATCCCTCAGTTATGTCCAACTCTTTGTGACCCCATGGACTGTAGCCCAACAGCTCCTCTGTCCATAGAATTTCCCAAGCAAGAATACAGGAGTGGGTTGTCATTCCCTTCTCCAGGGGACCTTCCCAACCCAGGTGTCAGACCCAGGTCTTTAGATTTCATGCAAATTCTTTACTGTCTGAGCCACCAGGGAAGTCCTGGCTATGTACCAGGTGGTACTCAGTGACATTTTATGAACAAAGATGGAGTTACTCCCAGTCTTATCAAAACTCTCCAGTATCTAGTGAAAGCAAAAGTGAGAGTCATGTCCGTCTCTTTGCGACCCCATGAACTATAGTCTATGGAATTTTCCAGGCCAAAATACTGGATAGGGTAGCCTTTCCATTCTCCAGGGGATCTTCCCAACCCAGGGATCAAGCCCAGGTCTCCCACATTGCAGGCAGATTATTTACCAGTTAAGCAACAAGGGAAGCCCAAGAATACTGGAGTAGGTCTTCCTTAAGAAGATGAGTCCCCAAATCCATATTTTGTTCTCTAGTTGCTCCCACACTCCATAGTGATGGTCATTGTTACAAAGGTAAGAGCTAAATGGAATCCATTTTAGGAAAAATATTTATGTTCTTAGTTTAGAAGAACATACACAGATTTAAAATCTTAAAGTACTTCCTCTCTAGATTGCATAATTCAATTCTATTTACCTTTTGCAGTGTTATTTCCTACCCCCTCACCCCCTAAGGAGCACACAAATATTCAAGATTTCAAGAATGGACTTGAATATTTGGTTAAAGAACTTTATTAAACTTTGTAATTAAAATTGGATTTTAAATTTGTTTGCACTGTTGAGAGGGCATTTAAAAATATTTCCGTAAGGTGTAAGGTGGCTCAGAAGTGGACGATTCAAGTATTTATTAGCACCTTGCTAAGCGAAGAAAGGTGAAAAGTAAGTTGCAAATTTCTTCCAAGATCTGAGAGATTTAGAATCAAGTGGGAGGAAGTAGAATTAAATTGGACATTCTTGACAGTTTTGCAAGAATAATCCATAATAAATAAAAATATAGAAAACAAAAAATACTATGAAGGCTCCTACCAACCTAAATTAAAACAATCAGAATATCAGAAAGAATAATGCTTCTGATGAATTAAAAAGACTTTAAATATAATCAGCAAAAGTTCCAAGTGTCTAATACTAACAAAAGTCACAACTCATTGGTCATCTTTGGATGCTAGGTCAGCAACTGAAAATTAATAATAATCACAATTTTTCCTGCCTTTTCTGTATAAACTGTATTTCAGGAAAACCTAACAGTTATTCACATTCTTCTCTATAGAATTCCATATAAAAAGTGCACAAAAATGCTAAAATCAGAAAATTACTGTGTTGTAACCCAAATGAAATAATGAATGTAGGCAGCAATAACCAGTGGATGCTAAAACCATTAATGAAACATTGATTGGGATTTGATAATAGAAGGATTAGGCTGAAACCATCTGAAGTTCCTGATCTTAGTATTATTAAAAGTGGGATAAACCAGAAGTTTCATTTATGTGTTATCTTTTGGTTTCGCATTCAAATTTTCTCTAATTTGTTCTCTGATGCTGAGGCTGGGCTCTGGAAGCAAAATTTCTCCTTTCTTAGCGTGGTCCCTCAGAGTTTCCACCAGAAAAGAGACAGAAAAGAGATTGCTCCTTCTTGTTTTTCCTTTTCTTGTCTGGATTGCCCCAGCAGTGGCCCCTCCTCCTGGTAACAGTAATTTCCTCTTAATCCAATCGCTTCCTGTTTCTGCAGAGATACCCACAGTAACCTGGGGGCACTCATTCCTCTGAGGTTTCACCTGGAGCTCTGAGCTCAAAGATGCCAGTTCTATTTTGTTCCTTCAGCTTTAGGGATGGTAGCAGGTCCTTCAGTTACCATTTTTTATTACATCAGTGCTGTTTATTCACTCCTTCAGGTCTCTCACACCTATGTAACCAATCTTTTAAATCTCCTCTTCAAGTAATTAGTGTGGTTTCCATTTTTCCACCTGGACCTTGGCTCATTCATATATCAGGCATTAAGTGATGCAATAGGGAGCACAACTATAACATATTTTTATTTAAAATCAGGTTTATTAAGGTATAATTTACATGCAATTGTTGTTGTTCAGTCGCTAAGTCATGTCTGACTCTGCGACCCCATGGGCTGCAGCACGCCAGACTTCCCTGTCCTTCACCAACTCCTAGCGTTTGCTCAGACTTATGTCCATTGGGTCAATGATGCCATCTCTGTCACCCCTTTTTCCTCATGTTCTCAACCTTCCCCAGTGTCAGGGTCTTTTCCAGTGAGTTGGTTCTTTGCATCAGGTGGCAAAAATATTGGAATTTCGGCATCAGTCCTTCCAATGAATATTCATTGTATTAATTTCCTTTAGGATTGACTAGTTTAATCTTGCTGTCCAAGGGACTCTCAAGAGTCTTCTCCAGCACAACAGTTTGAAAGCATCAATTCTTTGGCGCTCAGCCTTCTTTTTGGTCCAACTCTCACATCAGTACACGACTACTGGAAAAACCATAGTTTTGACTGTATGAACCTTTGCTGGTAAAGAAATATCTCTGCTTTTAATATGCTGTCTAAGTTTGTCACAGCTTTTCTTCCAAGGAGCAAGTGTCTTTTAATTTCATGGCTGCAGTCACCATCTGCAGTGATTTTGGAGCCCAAGAAAATCAAGTCTGTCACTGTTTCCATTGTTTCCCCATCTATTTGCCGTGAAGTGATAGGACTGCATGCCATGATCTTAGTTTCTTGAATGTTGACTTTTCCAGTTTTTTCACTCTCCTCTTTCACTTTCATCAAGAGGCTCTTTAGTTCCTTTTCACTCTCTGCCATAAAGGTGGTGTCATCTGTATATCTGAGGTTATTGATATTTCTCCTAGCAATCTTGATTCCAGGTTGTGATTCATCCAGTCCAGCATTTCACATGATGTACACTGCATATAAGTTAAATAAGCAGGGTGACAATATACAGCCTTGACATAGTCCTTTCCTGATTTGGAACCAGACATACTCCTTTCCTGATTTGGAACCAGTCTGTTGTTCTATGTCTGGTACTAACTGTTGCTTCTTGACCTGCATACGGGTTTCTCAGGAGGCAGGTAAGATGGTCTGGTATTCCCATCTCTTCAAGAATTTTCCACCGTTTGTTGTGATCCACACAGTCAAAAGTTCTCAGTTCAAGTACTATCGAAGCCTTGCTTGGAGAATACTGAGCATTACTTTGCTAGTGTGTGAGGATGAGTGTAATTGTGTTGTAGTTTGGACATTCTTTGGCATTGCCTTTCTTTGGGATTGGAATGAAAACTGACCTTTTCCAGTCCTGTGGCCCCTGCTGAGTTTCCCAAATTTGCTGGCATATTGAGTGCAGTGCTTTCACAGTGTCACCTTTTAGGATTTGAAATAGCTCAGCTGGAATTCCATCACCTCCACTAGCTTTGTAGATGCTTCCTAAGGCCCGCTTGACTTCACATTCCAGGATGTCTGCTTCTAGGTTAGCGCTCACACCATCGTGGTTATCTGGGTCATGAAAATCTTTTTTGTATAGTCCTTCTATGTATTCTTGCCACGTTTTCTTAATGTCTTCTGCTTCTGTTAGGTCCATACCATTTCTGTCCTTTATTGTGCCCATCTTTGCATGAAATGTTCTCTTGGTATCTAATTTTCTTGAAAAGATCTCTAGTCTTTCCCATTCTATTGTTTTCCTCTATTTCTTTGCATTGATCACTGATGAAGACTTTCTTATCTCTCCTTGCTATCCTTTGAAACTCTGCATTCAGATGGATACATGTTTCCTTTTCTCCTTTGCCTTTAGCTTCTCTTCTTTTCTCAGCTATTCATAAGGCCTCCTCAGACAGCTGTTTTGCTTTTTTGCATTTCTTTTTTGGGGGATGGTTTTAGCTGACTGTGGCTCAGATCATGAACTCCTTATTGCAAAATTTAGACTTAAGTTGAAGAAAGTAGGGAAATCCACTAGACCGTTTGGATATGACCTAAATCAAATCCCTTACAATTATATAGTGGAAGTGACAAACAGATTTAAGGAATTAGATCTGATAGATAGAGTGCCTAAAGAACTATGGACGGATGTTCGTTTTCCACAATAGATCTATGCTGTTAGAGTATTAAAAAATTGAAAATAACCAAACAATGGAAATAATAGTTGTTGCATAAGCCATGGTATTTTAACATGTGTTAAAATGGTTCTGTGGGAAAAGAAGATATATAATATGTGCACACCACATATACTTTGTATAAAAATATGGCTCTGTGGGCCTGGAGTGAGGCAGAGGGAGAGACTTCCTCCACAGAGGGCATCTTAGTGGGCCCCAAGTTGTGTGTCAGGCCTGGGGTCTTCCCCTTAGGTCATGCTCCAGGACAAGCAGATAGGTCTCTTTCTCACAGGGGCAGTGGTGTACTTCTGTCCATCTTTTGTGATATGCCCTGGGATAGCGGGCTACCAAAAGCTGTCTCTCTATTTGTTGCAGTCCCAGGAGACTCATGAGTGCAGGCTCTTCTGGCCATTAACCAAACAATCTAGAAGTGTCCCCTGGGTGCGCGTGCGTGCTCAGCCACTTAGTCGTGTCTGCCTCTTTGTGACCCCATGAACTGTGGCCTGCCAGGCTCCTCATGGGATTCTCCCAACAAGAATACTGGAGTGGGTTTCCATTTCCTCCTCGAGGGGATATTCTTGTCCCAGGGATCGAATCTACATATCCTGCATTGGCAGGTGGATTCTTTACCACTGAGCCACCTGGGAGGCCCATAGATATACTTTAGAGTATTGTAAAATCTGGGATCTTGTGCCTTGGAGCATGACAGAGAAAAGCAGGAATATAGTATCAGCAGGAAGATAGTATCTGTCCTCTAGGGTCTCTGGAGAGGAATACAGTCAGCCCTTAGATGGGTGTTTAATTGCAGGCTTTCCCGTTAGGCTGTGGCTATGAAAACAAGGCATCTGAAGTCTGTGTCTTGGCCCAGGGTGACACAGGTGGGGTTAGATGGCAGCAGCACATATCGTGGACAGGAGTGAGGGAACTGCTCCCAGACTTTACTTCCATTAAGGACATCCAGACTCACTTATGCACCACAACTTCCTACCGGAATCTATGGGGAGATGTGACATGAAAGAAAGCACCTTAAGCTTAAAGGCACATAGCAATAATCTCAGTTCTCAGAAAAGTAGTGAAACATCATGGTGAGAGGAATGTTATGCATAAAAGCATGTGGCAAGTTTTGCATAATATCCCATAGCAGGTGAACCTCTGGATAACCCAATCATTAAACAGTAGACTCTACTATCAATGATTCTAACACCTTAGATGGAGAAGGCAATGGCACCTTACTCCAGTACTCTTGCCTGGAAAATCCCATGGACGGAGGAACCTGGTAGGCTGCAGTCCATGGGGTCGATAGGAATTGGACACGACTGAGCGACTTCACTTTCACTTTTCACTTTCATGCACTGGAGAAGGAAATGGCAACCCACTCCAGGGTTCTTGCCTGGAGAATCCCAGGGATGGCAGAGCCTGGTGGGCTGCCATCTATGGGGTCACCCAGAGTCAGATACGACTGAAGAGACTTAGAAGCAGTGCAGCACCTTAGATGAGACTTCTTAGAGTGCTGATTAAGCTATCACAAGTCATGGACAGCAGAAACCTACCACGAGATTAGCCAACACAACAAACTTAAATATAAGAGAAAGTTTTTTCTTTTTTTTTTAAAGTTCATTCTTCTGGAGACTTCTCAAGCATAAGTTTCTTTCTTTGAAAATGAAGCACCCAAGACAACAGATTTCCTCAGGAAATTTAAATCCTATTTTAAGAAAAGAATCATCTAGATAGAATTGCATGTGGAGTTTTCTCCCTATGATCATAACTATGGCAACAATATTAGAAAGAGCTACTCTGTGCTTTGGACTAGGTGAACCTTCTTAAGGGTCCTTTTCAAATTCCCATGCTATAGTTTTGGGAGTCATTTAATGGAAAACTTTTACAGAAATAGTAGTCGACTGCCTGACAGTAGATTTCCTGTTATTCCTCCATCCTCGTTGTTGTTTTAATAACAATAAGTGACAGGCTGATAAGAAAATATAGGTTTAGGTTCTTTGGGTTCTTTTCTGTTTTCCTGTAAAGTTTTTAAGATTTCTAATTTATTTTAAAGATGTTGATTTACATAGCAATTTAGTACAACATTCTATGTTTGTGGCATTTACTTGGTCTTTTACCTAGGCATTTTTTAAAATGAAGAAAACGATATATTAACAAAATTGATGAAAATGTTATGCGAAGAGACAGAATAATGACTGGACCAGTGAATGTTCTTTCAGTTTTTCAGTTCAGCCGCTAAGTTGTGTCCTGCTGTTTGCAACCCCCATGGACTGCAGCATGCCAGGCTTCCCTGTCCACCACCAACTGAGTGTTCTTAGAGGACAATAGAAAAAAAACCTTTTAGATTAGCATCATTATAAATCATTCACTGACAATGAGCACAGACCCTTTCCTGGGATCAGAGAACTTAGGTAACTTGTCTGAGGTCATACAGCTAGGAAGTGCAGAACAAGACTGGAACTTAGACTGTTTAGCTCTCACACCATCCCTGGTGTGGGAATGTACAAGTAGAGGGATAGATTTTAAGGAAAAGAATGATGCTTCTATTGCAAAGAAGGAGAGCCTGAAAGAGAATGCACCTGAGGTAAGCTTGCAGTTGTGATGGTAGGTAGGCAGTGATTGAAGGACTTTTTTTTTTTCTAAAGATGAGTGAATGATGAATAAAGATGAATAAAGATCATCATGGTCTCTATTTTCTTGGTGAGACCACTGGTCTTAAGCACGGCAGTGAGGGTTTGAGGAAAAAGTCAAAGGTTTTGGAGAAGCCATGGGAGTGAGGAGTGAGGTATCCCTCGTTGAACAAAAATAATTTTAGGAATTGAAACAGGGAAAAAAAATAATTGCAAACTTTTCTTCAGTTGAGATTAGAAACCAGGAACCCACAGTGGCGACAATCCATTAATTATACTCTAAAGTAAAAAACGCAGAGTTCAGTGTCATTGGTTCAATTCTACTTCGTAAAACACCTGCACGTGTGTATAAAACATGTGTAGGAAAATGTTTAGTATATATACCAATTTGTTACAGTGGTTACTTTTTACCCATACATTTCAGTATGGTTTGAATTTTTATAACAATATATTTCTGTATTACTTGCATAAAAAATGGGGAAGGTGATGGCCTGGTAAAGACTTTAGGCTCCTGAGCATATCTGCGTCTCCACAGTGATCACCTAGAGGCAACTGTATAGTGATTGAAGCTTCAGAGCCAGGAAAAGTCCTACCTGAAGCCTCGTGGCACAGTTCATAGCTCCTGCATAAACCACAATGTTTAAACCAGAGCCAGTACTCTAGGATTAGTGGTATCCAACCCCACTGCTGCTCTGGTAGAAGACTCCAGCTTCCCAAACAGCTTGCATCTGTCCATTAAAAGCATTCAGACTCAGGGAGGATCTGGAAAGGTTCATAAAATTATATTTTCCAGCTGCTGAAATCTATGCCTATAGGGAATCTCCCTCCTGCTTGTGGGAGAGGTTTCTAGATTCTGTTTTGGCACTTGTAATGAGTGACAACTGCAGCAATTCCATGGCTGGTCCAGATTGTAAGTGCTTTTCTATTTATATTTGTATGTCAAGACACACCTAAAGCAACACAAGTTAATTTTTTGAAATATGTCTAGTCAATGCAGTCTTCTTGTGAAGATTAATTCTATAAAATAAGACAAATGAGAGATAGCAGTGACAAATAGAACATTCAATTAAGCAAGATTCTTTTTGTGATAAAGAAAATAGAAATAGAGGATTGAAGGCCAAAAATCAAAACAAAACTGTTCATCCCAATAACACAGCACTAATACTGGAAAAGACTTGGAAGGTAGACAGAGCTAGATTCAAATTTGTGCTTCACCACTTTGAGACTCTGGGGAGAATTACTAAACTTCAAGCTATCTGCTCATCTTCAACGGGGAATAATAAGATCTAGTTCACTGGGTAATTCTAACATCCAAATGAGACAAAATATAAACGTTGAAATTTGGTTTGCAGTATTAATTCATGTGAGTTTTCCCCTCCTATTGTTTTGCCTTCTTCATTTTCCAAGAAGGTCATTTGTGCATCCCTTCCTTGGGAGTTATTATAAGGAAGAAAGCTGTTGTTTGAAAACAAAGTTGCTTTTCTTGTGTTTTGTGAACACTTAAACTCATCAAGGAGATTATTTTAGGTATGAGTGGTTTGGGAGGGGGGAGTGGGTATTCTTATAGGGAATGAAATAGGAGCAGAATGAAGTAGGAGAGGAAGTGGACATTTCTGCTCAAATTAAGGAAAGGATGGAGGATATTCTATTAAGATGGGGGAACTACTGTTCTTCTGGAGGTTGGATCTCCACAGGTGTGTAGTGAACAGGTGAGACTACATGCTAGTACCTGATTCCCAGATCTGTGACCAAAAGGGGCATGCTTCCATGCTTGCAAACTTCCAAAGGACTATTTGAGCTCAAGAAATGAATATCTATCTCAGCTGGTGGCGCAAAGTGGGGACCAAAGCCTGGAGTGGTTTCTCCATTTACTTTGTTTTTTGTAAGACCCATTGAACCTTCTGTATAACTCAGTTGGATGGGAGTGGGTCTTTGCCTGTATTTCCTTGAGATGACAGCTTGAGACAAAAGCTGGGGCATACGTAATCTGAGACGTAATCCCATGGAACAGGAGTTCAGCACAGAGAGCGAGGAGAAATCAATCTCAAGTTGTATTATTGAGCTGGTTACTGGCATGGGTTCAAATCAGAATTGTTTCCCCAGTGAGGACTAAGAGAAGGAGGAAGAAGCATTTATTCTTCTACTCCTGCCTGTAATCAGTTGGGACATAAAACGCTCTTGCTTTCATGTATATGTGAGAGCTGAGCAGGCACCTATGGGCACTTACAATAAGGAATCAGAAAAGCCCTGAGGCAGGAAGCTAGGAAAAGTAGGCACAGCTTGAAGGGAGGTGCTTTCATACTAAGAGAGAGGAAGCCTGCAGGAACCTGTTTGTCACAGCCATTGGAGTTGAAAGTTTGAGAATGTGAAGTGGGGCTCCAGATGTCTGATACAGAGAAAGGCTCAATAATGACTGAGCAATATGGGCATAGAGATTTTTTAAATTTATTTTCCTCCTGATAAAAAAGTAATGTGTATTTTTGGAGTAGACTCTAACTTAATTTGATTAAATACAATTATCGTCTTTCTGATATATCCTTAGTTGGGGTCTAAAATTTAAACCTGCCATAGTAGCACAATGCCTAACAAAACAGGCACTAAAAATACACTCAATGACACAAACAAAAAAAGATTAGTTACCATCGTCTAATCACACATGAATATTCATAGGCACACACAAAACACATATATACACAGCTTTTTCTAAAATAAGAGGAAAAGATATTAATAAGTGTTGTGATTCCATTATGAGTTTGCACCTGTGTGACATTAGCATTTGGCTCTGAACCTCCAAGAAACTGACCAATAGCCTCCCCTCTGATTGGCACCAGAGTCCTCGCAATGCTCTCTAATGGTACCCAGAGTTACTTCAATAGCCCTGTGAGCAACAAATTAATTCTGAGCAGAATCACCCAGCAGAGCTGTATCAGAGCATCAACTGCTCAGTCTGCCTCACTTTGTGGGTCTCATGAAGGCACACAGGGTGAGCCCTTATTCTCCAAGTCCACCCCTTCAGAAGCACCCTGTGAAATCCATCCTTTCTTCTTGGCAAGGGTAACTAAATTTCAAGTATTTAGAGGACCTGGATATAAACCCCAGCATTTTTTCACGGTTCAGACTACAATCCTGCTCATTCTTATAAAGCATATAAATATTGATAAAGATTAGGGAAAAACCATTATATGATTCCTAAAGACCTACCTGCAAACACAACTAAAATTACAATCCACAATTACAAAAATAATAGAGAAGAGATACTTCTGAAGGAAAAATAATTTCATGTTCCTAGTCTCCTATTCCAGATATTCAAGTTGGTTTTAGAAAAGGTAGAGGAACCAGAAATCAAATTGCCAACATCCCCTGGATCATGGAAAAAACAAGAGAGTTCCAGAAAAACATCTATTTCTGCTTTATTGACTATGCCAAAGCCTTTGACTGTGTGGGTCACAATAAACTGTGGAAAATTCTGAAAGAGATGGGAATACCAGACCATCTGACCTGCCTCTTGAGAAACCTATATGCAGGTCAGGAAGCAACAGTTAGAACTGGACATGGAACAACAGACTGGTTCCAAATAGGAAAAGGAGTATTGTCACCCTGCTTCTTTAACATCTATGCAGAGTACATCATGAGAAACGCTGGGCTGGAAGAAGCACAAGCTGGAATCAAGATTGCCAGGAGAAATATCAATAACCTCAGATATGCAGATGACACCACCCTTATGGCAGAAAGTGAAGAGGAACTAACAAGCCTCTTGATGAAAGTGAAAGAGGAGAGTGAAAAAGTTGGCTTAAAGCTCAACATTCAGAAAACGAAGATCATGGCATCTGGTCCCATCACTTCATGGGAAATAGATGGAGAAACAGTAGAAACAGTGTCAGACTTTATTTTTGGGGGCTCCAAAATCACTGCAGATGGTGATTGCAGCCATGAAATTAAAAGACGCTTACCCCTTGGAAGAAAAGTTATGACTAACCTAGATAGCATATTAAAAAGCAGAGACATTACTTTGCCAACAAAGGTCCATCTAGTCAAGGCTATGGTTTTTCCAGTAGTCATGTATGGATGTGAGAGTTGGACTGTGAAGAAAGCTGAGCGTCGAAGAGTTGATGCTACTCAAGTGTGGTGTTGTAGAAGACTCTTGAGAGTCCCTTGGAGTGCAAGGAGATCCAACCAGTCCATCCTAAAGGAGATCAGTCCTGGGCGTTCTTTGGAAGGAATGATGCTAAGGCTGAAACTCCAGTACTTTGGCTACCTCATGTGAAGAATTGACTCATTGGAAAAGACCCTGATGCTGGGAGGGATTGGGGGCAGGAGGAGAAGGGGATGACAGAGGATGAGATGGCTGGATGGCATCATCGACTTGATGGATGTGGGTTTGGGTGGACTCCGGGAGTTGGTGATGGACAAGGAGGCCTGGCGTGCTGCAATTCATGGGGTCACAAAGAATTGGACATGACTGAGCGACTGAACTGAACTGAACTGAGTCTCCTATTCTGGCTTCTTGTATAAAAATACAACAATATTATAGTACCTAGAATTACAAACATAACTACTCATACTGTTTTTACATGGGTAGTTCTGTTTGTAATTCTAGGTACTGTATTTTGTGTATTTACAAATATTAATCTGAGAAGGCATCCAAAGCTTCATCACAGTGCCAAAGAGTTATTTGTCATGTTAAGAACAGCTGTAAATACATGTAAAAGAATAAAATTAGAATACTTCTTAACACCATTGACAAAGATAAACTCTAAATGGATTAAAGACCTAAATGTAAGACCAGAAACTATAAAACTCTTAGAAGAAAACATGAGCAGAACACCCTTCAACATAAATCATAGCAAGATCTTCTATGACCCATCACCTACAATAATGGAAATAAAAGCAAAAATAAACAAATGGGAACTAATTAAACATAAATGCTTTCACACAGCAAAGCAAACCACAAACAGGATGAAAAGACAACACTCAGAATAGGAGAAAATAATTGCAAATGAAGCAACTGACAAAGGATTAATCTCCAAAATATACAAGCAGCTCATACAGTTAACATCAGAAAAAAGAACCTAATAAAAAACTGAGCAGAAGACCTAAACAGACATTTCTCCAAAGAAGATATACAGATGGCCAATAGGTACATGAAAAGATGCTCAACATCACTAATTATTAGAGAAATGCAAATCAAAAGTACAATGAGGTCTCACCTCACTCTAGTCAGGAAGGCCACCATCAAAAAATCTACAAACAATAAATGCTGGAGAGAATGTGGAGAAAAGGGAGCCCTCTTGCACTGTTGGTAGGATACAGCCACTATGGAGAACAATACAGAGATTTCTTATAAAAAAAAAAAAAACTAGGAATAAAACTACCATATGACCCAGCAATCCCACCTGAGAAAACCTGAGAAAACTACAATTCTAAAAGACACATGTATCCCAATGTTCGTTGCAGCACTATTTACGATAGCTAGGACATGGAAGCAATGTAGATGTCCACCAACAGATGAATGGCTAAAGAAGTTCTGGTACATACATTCAATGGAATATTACTCAGCCATACAAAGGAATGAATTTAAGTCAGTTTTAGTGAGGTGGATGAACTTAGAGCCTGTTGTACAGAATGAAGCAGGTCAGAAAGAGAAAAACAAATATCATTAACAAATATTAATGCACATATATGGAATCTAGAAAAATGATCTGATGAACCTATCTGCAGGACACCAATAGAGGCACAGACATAGAGAAGAGACTTGTGGACATGGAGGTGGAAGGAGAATGTAGGACAAACTGTAGGTGGAAGGAGAGTGTAGGATGAATTGAGAGAGTAGCATTAAAACATATACATCACCATATGTAAGACAGATAGCCAGTGGGAATTTGCTGTATGCGGCAGGGAGTTCAAACTAGTGCTCTGTGACAATCTAGAGTGAAATGGGGTGGGATGTGGGAAGGAGGTTCAATAAGGAGGGGACGTAAGTATACCTATGCTGATTCATGTTGATGCATGGCAGAATCCAACACCACATTGCAAAACAACTCCTTGGTGGCTCCGATGGTAAAGAATCTGCGTAATGCAGGAGACCTGGGTTCAATTTCTGGGTTGGGAAGTTCCCCTGGAGAAGGAAACAGCAATCCACTCCAGTATTCTTGCCTGGAGGGTTCCATGGACAGAGGAACGGAGCAGGCTACAGTCCATGGGGTCACAAAGAGTCAGACACAACTGAGAGACTTTCACACTTCAGTTCAGTTCAGTTCAGTTCAATCACTCAGTTGTGTCCGACTCTTTGTGACCCCATGAATCGCAGCACACCAGGCCTCCCTGTCCATCACCAACTCCCAGAGTTCACTCAGACCCATGTCCATCGAGTCAGTGATGCCATCCAGCCATCTCATCCTCTGTTATCCCCTTCTCCTCCCACCCCCAATCCCTCCCAGCATCAGTCTTTTCCAATGAGTCAACTCTTCACATGAGGTGTCCAAAGCATTGGAGTTTCAGCTTTAGCATAATTCCTTCCAAAGAAATCCCAGGGCTGATCTCCTTCAGAATGGACTGGTTGGATCTCCTTGCAAGGGTCTCCAAGGGACTCTCAAGAGTTTTCTCCAACACCACAGTTTAAAAGCATCAATTCTTCGGCGCTCAGCTTTCTTCACAGTCCAACTCTCACATCCATACATGACTACTGGAAAAACCATAGCCTTGGCTAGATGGACCTTTGTTGGCAAAGTAATGTCTCTGCTTTTTAATATGCTATCTAGGTTGGTCATAACTTTTCTTCCAAGGGGTAAGCGTCTTTTAATTTCATGGCTTCAATCACCATCTGCAGTGATTTTGGAGCCCCCCCAAAATAAAGTCTGACACTGTTTCCCCATCTATTTCCCATAAAGTGATGGGATCAGATGCTGTGATCTTCATTTTCTGAATGTTGAGCTTTAATCCAACTTTTTCACTCTCCTCTTTCACTTTCGTCAAGAGGCTTGTTAGTTCCTCTTCACTTTCTGCCATAAGGGTGGTGTCATCTGCGTATCTGAGGTTATTGATATTTCTCCTGGCAATCTTGATTCCAGCTTGTGCTTCTTCCAGCCCAGCGTTTCTCATGATGTACACTGCATATATGTTAAATAAACAGGGTGACAATATACAGCCTGGATGTACTCCTTTTCCTATTTGGAACCAGTCTGTTGTTCCATGTCGAGTTCTGTTGCTTCCTGACCTGCATATAGGTTTCTCAAGAGGCAGGTCAGGTGGTCTGGTATTCCCATCTCTTTCAGAATTTTCCACAGTTTATTGTGACCCACACAGTCAAAGGCTTTGGCATAGTCAATAAAGCAGAAATAGATGTTTTTCTGGAACTCTCTTGTTTTTTCCATGATCCAGGGGATGTTGGCAATTTGATTTCTGGTTCCTCTACCTTTTCTAAAACCAGCTTGAACATCTGGAAGTTCACACTTCACGCTCACACAAATAAATAAATTTTAAAAATAAATTGACAAACACACACAAAGAACAGCTGTAAAAATTTGTATGTACTTCTGTGAGGCAGGCTTGCAAGACTCAATGAAGCTATGAGTCATGCCGTGCATGGTGACTCAAGACAGTCAGGTCATAGTAAAGAGTTCTGACAAAATGTAGTCTACTGGTGAAGGAAATGGCAACCTACTACAGTATTCTTGCCTAGAGAACCCCATGGACAGCATGAAAGGCAAAAAAAGATATGACATCAGAAGGTGAGTTCTCCAGGTTGGAAGGTGTTCAATATGTTACTGGGGAAGAGCAGAGAGCAATTACTAATAGCTCCAGTAAAGATGAAGCAGTTGGGTCAAAGTGGGATCAACTGCTCAGCAGATGTGTCTGGTGGTGAAAGTAAAGTCCAATGCTGTAAAGAACAATACTGCATTGCAACATAGTTAGGTCCATGAATCAAGGTGAATTGGATGTGGTCAAGCAGGAGATGCCAAGAGTGAACATCGACATCTTCAGTCAGTTCATTTGCTCAGTCGTGTCCGACTCTTTGTGACCCCATGAATCGCAGCATGCCAGGCCTCCCTGTCCATCACTAACTCCTGGAGTTCACTCAGACTCACGTCCATCCAGTCAGTGATGCCATCCAACCATCTCATCCTCTGTCATCCCTTAGGAATCAGTGAACTAAAATGGACGAGAATGGAATAATTTAATTCAGATGACCATTATATCTACTACCGTTAATAAGTATTCCCTAGAACAAATGGTCAACAAAAGAGTCCAAGATGCAGTACTTGGTGTAATCTCAAAAATGACAGAATAATCTTATTGTTTAGAATAATAGAATAATCTGCTTATTTAACTTACATGCAGAGTACATCACTCAAAATGCCAAGCTGGATGAATCCCAAGCTGGAATCTAGATTGCCAGAAGTTTCAACAACCTCAGATATGCAGACAAAACCACTCTAATGGCAGAAAGTGAAGAGGAACTAAGGAGCTCCTTGATGAGGGTGAAAGAAAAGAGTGAAAAAGCTGGCTCGAAACTCAACATTCAAAAAACGAAGATCGTGGCATCTGGTCCCATCACTTCATGGCAAATGGAAGGGGAAAAAGTGGAAGTAGTGATAGATTTTATTTTCTTGGGCTCCAAAATCACTGCTGACAGTGACTGCAACCATGAAATTAAAAGATACTTGCTCCTTGGGAGGAAAATTATGACAAACATAGACAGCATTTTACAAAGCAGATACATCACTTTGCCAACAAAAGATCAGTCTAATCAAAACTGTGGTTTTTCCAGTAGCCATGTATGGATGTGAGAGTTGGACCATAAAGAAGGTTGAGCACCGAAGAACTGATGCTTTTGAATTACGCTGGAGAAGACTCTTGAGAGTTCCTTGGATGGCAAGATCAAAACACTCAACCCTAAAGGAAATCAATCCTGAATATTCACTGGAAGGACTAATGTTGAAGCTGAAATTCCAATATACTGGCCACCTTATGCGAGGTTGCCTTATTAGAAAAGATCTCCATGCTGGGAAAGATTGAAAGCAAAAGGAGAAGGGGGCGGCAGAGGTTGAGATGGTTAGATAGCATTACCGACTCAGTTGACACAAATTTGAGCAAACACCAGGAGATAGTGGAAGGACAGAGGAGCCTGGAGTGCTGTAGTTCACGGGGGTTGCAAAGAGATGGACAGGACCTGGTAACTGAACATTTTAATCTTACCACAGGGTGGTGCTATTGCTTTAAGAACAGGGAGACTAAGGCAAGCTCCTTGAACAGGCATACAACTTACTTCAGAGAAACTTGAGAAAAAAGGGTGTCACGTGGTCACAGAAAGTCACAATAGTCTTAGTCTTTCAAGAAAGTTTCAAATTCTTAGCAGATAAAATGCAAATCCATTAACTAAGATATCAGGATCTAATATCTTTATGTGATTTAATATAGACAATCTGATTGGATTTTGCTGTTTTAAAATAGTATGTAACACAAAACCACAAGGTTTTAAGGATCTATTGGCTAACAAGTTCCCTAAACATTTATTGTACAGATTTATTGTACAACATTTATTGTACAACATTTATTGTATAGATTCTTTTCAGCACACAGAATGTCTCTGGGTTTTATTTTTCCCACTGTATGTAGTATGTGTGTGTGTTAGTCACTCAGTTGTGTCTGACTCTTTGCAACCCCATGGACTGTAGCCCACCAGGCTGCTCTGTCCATGGACTTCTCCAGGCAAGAACACTGGAGTGGACTGCTGTTGCCCTTCTCCAGAGGATCTTCCTGACCCAGGGACTGAACGCTGGTCTCCTGCGTTGTAGGAGATTCCATGATCTTTGATTTTTTTTTTAGGTTTTTATTTTATTTTCTTATTTATTTATATTTTTAAATTTTAAAATCTTTAATTTTTACATGCGTTCCCAAACATGAACCCCCCTCCCACCTCCCTCCCCATAACATCTCTCTGGGTCATCCCCATGCACCAGCCCCAAGCATGCTGTATCCTGCGTCAGACATAGACTGGCGATTCAATTCTTACATGATAGTATACATGTTAGAATGCCATTCTCCCAAATCATCCCACCCTCTCCCTCTCCCTCTGAGTCCAAAAGTCCGTTATACACATCTGTGTCTTTTTTCCTGTCTTGCATACAGGGTTGTCATTGCCATCTTTCTAAATTCCATATATATGTGTTAGTATACTGTGTTGGTGTTTTTCTTTCTGGCTTACTTCACTCTGTATAATCGGCTCCAGTTTCATCCATCTCATCAGAACTGATTCAAATGTATTCTTTTTAACGGCTGAGTAATACTCCATTGTGTATATGTACCACAGCTTTCTTATCCATTCATCTGCTGATGGACATCTAGGTTGTTTCCATGTCCTGGCTATTATAAACAGTGTTGCAATGAACATTGGGGTACATGTGTCTCTTTCAATTCTGGTTTCCTTGGTGTGTATGCCCAGCAGTGGGATTCCTGGGTCATAAGGTAGTTCTATTTGCAATTTTTTAAGGAATCTCCACACTGTTCTCCATAGTGGCTGTACTAGTTTGCATTCCCACCAACAGTGTAGGAGGGTTCCCTTTTCTCCACACCCTGTCCAGCATTTATTGCTTGCAGATTTTTGTTTTGTTTTTGTTTTTTTAATTTATTTTTTATTTTTTAAATTTTAAAATCTTTAATTCTTACATGCGTTTGGGAACGCATGCTTGCAGATTTTTGGATCGCAGACATTCTGACTGGTGTGAAGTGGTACCTCATTGTGGTTTTGATTTGCATTTCTCTAATAATGAGTGATGTTGAGCATCTTTTCATGTGTTTGTTAGACATCCGTATGTCTTCTTTGGAGAAATGTCTATTTAGTTCTTTGGCCCATTTTTTGATTGGGTCATTTATTTTTCTGGAATTGAGCTGCATAAGTTGCTTGTATATTTTTGAGATTAGTTGTTTGTCAGTTGCTTCATTTGCTATTATTTTCTCCCATTCAGAAGGCTGTCTTTTCACCTTGCTTATATTTTCCTTTGTTGTGCAGAAGCTTTTAATTTTAATTAGATCCCATTTGTTTATTTTTGCTTTTATTTCCAGAATTCTGGGAGGTGGATCATAGAGGATCCTGCTGTGATTTATGTCTGAGAGTGTTTTGCCTATGTTCTCCTCTAGGAGTTTTATAGTTTCTGATCTTACATTTAGATCTTTAATCCATTTTGAGTTTATTTTTGTGTGCGGTGTTAGAAAGTGATCTAGTTTCATTCTTTTACAAGTGGTTGACCAGTTTTCCCAGCACCACTTGTTAAAGAGATTGTCTTTCCTCCATTGTATATTCTTGCCTCCTTTGTCAAAGATAAGGTGTCCATATGTGTGTGGATTTATCTCTGGGCTTTCTATTTTGTTCCATTGATCTATATGTCTGTCTTTGTGCCAGTACCATACTGTCTTGATGACTGTGGCTTTGTAGTAGAGCCTGAAGTCAGGCAAGTTGATTCCTCCAGTTTCATTCTTATTTCTCAAGATTGCTTTGGCTATTCGAGGTTTTTTTAATTTCCATACAAATCTTGAAATTATTTGTTCTAGTTCTGTGAAAAATGATCTTTGATTTTTTGAATGTTGAGTTTGAAGCCAGCTTTTTCACTCTCCTCTTTCACCCTCATCAATGCTCTTAACCATTTGAATCACAGACATCATATTTAACATGCACTGAATTCCAGCTAGATCTAAACATTTATTAGATGCAGACAGAAAGTTCGAAAAGAAGATACAACTTCTGCACAGGGCATAGTGGTTTCTTTTATGGTTTGTGCCTTTTGTGACCCATTTGAAAAACCTGTATCTATCCCAAAGATTGAAAAGATTTTCTCCTATGTTTTCTTTTAGGAATTTTATAGCTACTTACATTTCAGGTTCATGAGAATAACCTGTCACCTAGTTTTCTATAAGTGTTGTCTAAGAGGTTTTTGTTCACTATTTACCTGCCCTGTTCTATGCGGGGATTAAGAGAGATTCAAAAATTATGCTATTACTGCTATATTTTCAGAATGTCCCTGTCGCATTTCGTGACTCATAAATCTGTTATGTTTCCTGTAGTAATACCTGTCTTTGTTTTTATTTGCTTAGTGTTCCTTTCACTGTCAATATGGACAATTCCTATTTTTCTCCATTATAGACTGCATAGTTCCTGGGTACTATGTTTTCTACTTTGTTTCATTTACTTTTCATGAAGAGTGATGGTTGCTTGCCTACTTAATATTAATTATCCCCTATTTCCAAGCAGAATCCTGCTTTATTTGAGGGTGGCAATCTGTCCAACAAAAATCCATATTTCTTACTGACCTTGTAGATAAACAGGTCATGAAACATGGTTCCGGTTGGTGTAATAGAAGCAGAAGTTGTTGGATGAGGCTTCCTTAAAACTTCTCTTAAGAAAGTTAGGGTAGGACTTCCCTGGTGGTCCAGTGGTTGAGAATCCTCCTGCCAGTGGAGGGGACATGGGTTCAATCCCTGGTCCGAGAATATTCCACATGCCACAGAGCAACTAAGCCTGTGTGCCACAACCGACGAGACAGCACTCTAGAGCCTGTGAACCGCGACTGCCGAGCCTGTGGGCCACGACTGCTGGAGCCTGGGTGCTCTAGAGCCCATGCTCTGCAACAAGAGAAGCCAACGCAGTGAGAAACCCATGCCCCACAACCAGAGAAAGCCCGTGTACAAGCAGTGAAGAGTCAGCTGAGCCACTAATAAATAAATGATTTAAAATTTAAAAACAAAGCAATGTAAGAAAAAAACTTAAAAAAAAAGAATGTAGGGGTATAGGCGTGCACATTGTGCCCTTTGTCTTTCCCTTTCTTCCTGTATGAATGAAGCTATGAGTCTTCCCACCCGGAGAAAATATATGTTACATAGACTTAGTAATTTAAGTCCGCACAATTTAAAATTTCTCATTGTAAGTTGATAAATTAGTATTCAGGTTTGTACATCAGACTCAGTGGGCCTGTTTAATTGGATTTTGCCTTGAGAGATAAACCCAAGACTGCAAGACAGAAATTCATCATTTTCTGTGAAGCTTCTTAGGCTATAAGACACCACCAGCCTTCCCAGGCAACATCCTAAACACATTAAACATTTCTTCTGAACATCAGTAGATTATGTATCCCCTATATTTGTACTGATATACGTAACATTCCACTGAACAAGGAATGGAATCTGCTCAGAGGCCATCCATGAGGAGGCATAAAAGATTTCTTCACAAGGTGATGCTATATTGGCTAACAATTTATTTAACCAATCAGATTTTCTCTAGAGAATTTGAATGTAAGGCATATACAGAAGGACACAAGTGGTTGAGAAACGCAGAAACAGTAACATGGAGAAAACTGTAAGAAGCCAAAACCAGGAGGTGGGGAAATCATAAGCGAACAGAAACTATGAGTCAATTGAAATAATATCAAATTGCATGAGTTGTATCATGTCCTGATAATGATTTATTTCTCTACAAAACCTGCTGAGAATACTTAGCTTCATATTTCTTATTTCCTCATCCATCTTTCCAATCTATTATCTGAGATCATCTGAGTGAGTCGATGCGCCTTGCAACTTGGAAGAGAAATTAGCATAAGCATTTCCTAAATCTGTTTCCTCACTTCTTCCCTTTCACTTTTCACTTTCATGCATTGGAGAAGGAAATGGCAACCCATGCCAGTGTTCTTGCCTGGAGAATCCCAGGGACGTGGGAGCCTGGGGGGCTGCCGTCTATGGGGTCGCACAGAGTCGGACACGACTGAAGCGACTTAGCAGCAGCAGCAGCAGCAGCAGCATTTCTAAGTTTACTGCCATGCTTAGATCAGGCTTTCATTCTTACTCACATAGATGACTAGGATAATAATTTATACCTTCCAAAGTTTCAGTCATCCTTCATGTAACCTTTCTAAAACACAAATCTTGTCACTCTGTTCATAAATAATGCACATGTGAGCACTGGCACATCATACAACAGCAAATCATAGTGTTGGCTCCAGAATGGTTCTACTCTTTCTGCGTACATGCACTGGAGGCTGAGAGAGGAGCATTGTCATACCCTTTAGAAGGGAACTGCATCTCAGAGAGGCTGGGTGATTTAATTCACTCTTTTGGCTTGCATCACCAAGTATATGCTGAAGACCTCTGCTTCACTCCACCTTCTCCTGACCTTAGGATGCATATAGGCAACTGTGAAGACTTACAGACAGCTGAATCTGAACATGTCTAAAGCAAAGCTCATTAGCTTTTCCTTCCTGTGAGAGTGATTCAGTTTCTTTCTTTAAAGACTGTTATTACCACTTGTCCAGGTCAAAAAGCTTGGGGTCCTCCCTGACCTCTCCTACTTCCTCATTCATATTCAAGAAATCACCAAGTTCTCTTAATTCTGCTTCTTAAATATTTTTTAATCTAAACTCTTTTTTCTATCCCACTGAATTTACCTTATTTTAATCCATTTCTCTCAGGTACGTCACTTACAGGTCCTCCCCACCTACTCTAGTGCTCCACCCCTCACCTCCACCAAGCCATTCCATTCTGTAGTCTGTATTTGTCCATGGAGTGTGTGCATGTGTGCTAAGTCACTTCAGTTGTGTCTGACTCCTTGAAACCCTATAGACTGTAGCCTGCTAGGCTCCTCTGTCCATGGGATTCTCCAATCAAGAATACTGGAGTGAGTTGCCATGCCATCCTCCAGGGGCCCTTCCCAACCAAGGGATCAAACCCATGTCTCTTACGTCTCCTGCATTGGCAGATGAGTTCTTTCCTAATAGCACCACCTGGGAAGCCCATTAGTCCATGGATGACTACTTAAATAAATTGTAATAGATTACAGTATACCTATACAGTGTATTATTGAATAGCCTTTAGAAAGAATAAAGCAGATTTGTATGTGACAAATAGAAAGTTTTCTAGAATATTTTGCTTAATAAAAATGCAAATTACTGAACAGTATCTATGATATCATCCTTTTAGGCAAACTAATTATAAAGTAAAAAATGTTGTGATATGTGTGTATAGATTATTTTTATTATTTTTCTAACTATTCCAAATAAAATGGCTACTTATGAGAAGTACTAAGGGCTGGAGTGGTAAAGGCAGAAGTACGGAGACTCTATTAATTTTCTACTATGGAAAATTTCAAACATACATATATGTAGGGAGAATAGATCGTTTCTTCCTTCCCTATGATCCAACTTCAATAATGATCAGTTCGATTTGTTTATATTCCTACCCACTCTACTTTTATCTACACTGGATTATTTTAAAGCAAGTTCCAGACATTATATTATTTAATTAATAAATAATTCAGTATTTGTGGCTAAGACAGAGCTGTCCAATAGAACTGTCTGCAATGATAGAAATATTCTACACATGTACTGTCCAATACATAGCTAATCATACATGGCTACCAAACACTGAAATGTGGCTGATGTGCCTAAGAAACTAAACATTTTAACTTTAAAATTTTAATTGACCTAAATCTAAATTTAAATAGCTACATGTAGCTGGTGGTTACCATCTTGAATAGCACTGCTCTTAGATATATAGGCTCTTTTTAAAAAACACAATTGCTATACATCACATTAAAAATTACTACTACTTTAACATCATCAGATTTGAAATGCCAGGGCTCAAATTTCCCCAGATATATTATAATTGTTCTTTTACAGTTAATTTGTTTGAATCTAAAGCCAAACACTTTATAGCTGGGTTGATATATCTCAAGTTGTCTTAATCTAAATTGAAGAAAGTAGGGAAAACCACTATACCATTCAGGTATGACCTAAATCAAATCCCTCATGATTATACAGTGGAAATGACAAATAGATTCAAGGGATTAGATCTGATAGACTGCCTGAAGAACTATGGATGGAGGTTCGTGACATTGTAGAAGAGGCAGGGATCAAGACCATCCCCAAGAAAAAGAAACGCAAAAAGGCAAAACGGTTGTCTGAGGATGCCTTATGAATAGTTGAGAAAAGAAGAGAAGCTAAAGGTAAAGGAGAAAAGGAAACATATATCCATCTGAATGCGGAGTTCCAAAGAATAGCAAGGAGAGATAAGAAAGCCTTTCTCAGTGTTCAGTGCAAAGAAATAGAGGAAAACAATAGAATGGGAAAGACTAGAGATCTCTTCAAGAAAATCAGAGATGCCAAGGGAAAATTTTATGCAAAGATGAGTACAATAAAGGACAGAAATGGTATGGTCCTAACAGAAGCAGAAGATATTAAGAAGAGGTGGCAAGAACACACAGAAGAACTGTACAAAAGATTTTCATGACCCAGATAACCACGATGGTGTGAGCACTAACCTAGAACCAGACATCTTGGAATGCAAAGTCAAATGGGCCTTAGGAAACATCACTACAAACAAAGCTAGTGGAGGTGATGGAATTTCAGCTGAGCTATTTCAAATCCAAAAAGATGATTCTGTAAAGTGCTGCTCTCAACATGCCAGCAAATTTGGGAAACTCAGCAGTGGCCACAGGACTGGAAAAGGTCAGTTTTCATTCCAATCCCAAAGAGAGGCAATGCCAAAGAATGTTCAAACTACTGCACAATTGCACTCATCTCACAAGCTAACAAAGTAATGCTCAAAATTCTCCCAGCCAGGCTTCAACAGTACACGAACTGAGAACTCCCTGATGTCCAAGTTGGATTTAGGCAGAGGAACTGGAGATCAAATTACCAACATGCACTGGATCATCAAAAAAGCAAGAGAGTTCCAGAAAAACATCTATTTCTGCTTTATTGACAACACTAAAGGCTTTGTGTGGATCACAACAAACTGTTGAAGATTCTTAAATAGATGGGAATACCAGACCACCTGACCTGCCTCCTGAGAAATCTGTATGCAGCCCAAGAAGCAACAATTAGAACTGGACATGGAAAAACAGACTGCTTCCAAATAGGGAAAGGAGTATGTCAAGGCTGTATATTGTCACCCTGCTTATTTAACTTATATGCACAGTACATCACGTGAAATACTGGGCTGGATGAAGCACAGGCTAGAAACAAGATTGCTGGGAGAAATATCAATAACCTCAGATATGCAGATGACACCACCCTTATGGCAGAAAGTGAAGAAGAACTAAGAGCCTCTTGATGAAAGTAAAAGAGGAGAGTGAAAAAGTTGGCTTAAAACTCAACATTCAGAAAATTAAGATCGTGGTATCTGGTCCCATCACTTGGTGGCAAATAGATGGGGAAACAATGGAAACAGTGACAGACTTTATGTTCTTGGTCTCTAAAATCACTGCAGATGCAGCCATGAAATTAAAAGATGCTTGCTCCTTGGAAGAAAAGCTATGACCAACCTAGACAGCATATTTAAAAGCAGAGACATTACTTTGCCAACAAAGGTCTGTCTAGTCAAAGCTATGGGTTTTCCAGTAGTCATATATGGAAGAAAGCTGAGTGCTGAAGAATCAATGCTTTTGAACTGTGGTGTTGGAGAAGATTCTTGAGAGTCCCTTGAACTGCAAGGATATTGAACCAGTCAATCCTAAAGGAAATCAGTCCTGAATATTCATTGGAAGGACTAATGCTGAAGCTGAAACTCAGATCCTTTGGCCACCTGATGCGAAGAACTGACTCATTGGAAAAGACCCTGATGCTGGGAAAGATTGAAGGCGGGAGGATAAGGCGATGACAGAGGATGAGATGGTTGGATGGCATCACCGACTTCATGGACATGAAGTTGAATAAGCTCCAGGAGTTGGTAATGGACAGGGAAGACTGGCGTGCTGCAGTCCATGGGATCACAAAGAATCAGACATGACTGAGCGACTGGACTGAACTGAAATCTGTTGATGACCTATGATTTTTCACTTTATATCAACCTATATAGTTTGAGTGTTTAAAAAGGCTTTAAACCATGGCTGTATATCACTTTTAACCATTAGTATCAGTATATCATTAGGGCTTGTCTGAGGTGGTGGGACTGTATGCCAATGCTGTGTGTATTTAAAAAAAGCTTACTTTTAAAAAAAGTATAAATCTTTTCATATCTTTTCTCTGCTTAAAATGCTTCAGATTTTCTCTCGGCTTCCAGGAAAACAATGAACCTGTTCTACAGGTCTTTCAAGATTCTTGGAAGGTTTTCAAGAAGGTTTTGCTGCCTCTCTTACCTCTTTCTTTCTACCTTCCTCTTTTCCAACCCACTTGCTGCAATTATACTGATTCCCTTTCAGTTTCCATACCAAGCCACGATCTTCTTCTCCGGTGAGTCTCTGCATACACTGTTCCACTCCTTGATGTTTCTTCCTTCTGTTTTGCCCATAACTTCCATTCACTGTAGCTCTAGATTAAGAGTTATTTCCTCTATGAAGTCTTCTCTCACCTAAGACTTAGTTACAGGTCTTAAAGAACCCTGTGCTTACAGCTATCACAGTCTTTACTACACTGAGGTTCAAAACTGCCTTTCCAAATTTAATTCTGTGTGGACTCTTTTTGAGTAAGGATTATGTCAAACATATTTTTGTAACTGTGGTTGCTATTAGAAATGCCTAACACATGATAGGTCTTTTATTAAATATTTATTGAGTCAATGAATTAGGTATTTTACTCAAGGTCAAAAATCAACAATTTTCTTTGGAGCTAGTATTGTCAAATGCTACTTTGAACCATTTAGTCTTATAATGTTCTTATTTTTCCCTATTTGTTGTTTATTTTTCTTTCCACTTGCTAGAATATAAGCTCCATGGGGGCAGGGATCTTTACCTGTTTTGTTCACTGATGATATAAAACTTACAGAAGAGAGCTGGAACACAGTAAGTACTTAATAAATATTTTTTGGATGAAAAAAAATCCCTTCTCTGGAAATAATGTGCAGTAATGTTTTCTTATCAAGTTTACTGAGGTATAATTTACATACAGTAAATTATATCTATTTTAAGTATATAATTCCATGAGTTTTGACAAATGATTGTACTCATGTAACCACCATGATGATCAAGATATAGAACAATTCCATCACCTCAAAATATTCCCTTGTATCCCTTCTCAATCAATAATTCCAGGCCCGGGCAATCACTGATGTGCTGTCTGTATAGATTAGATCAGCCTCTCCTAATGTTTCATATAGGGATCACACAACAGGTACTGTCTTGAATTTGACTTCTTTTACTCTGCACATTGTGTTAGAAGTAATGATTTGTAGTTTCTTTTTTGGTGCAAGTTTTGTTATCTCTATGTAATGCTATGACTTGTGAGTATCTCTACCCACACTTTAGGCTTGTGCTGGATGTTTCTGTGCTTGGTGTTACTATAGGAACCAGATGGTGGCACCAGACTACTGCACAGAACCCACTAAAGAATTCTGAGTCCAAGCTCATGTCTCTGTGTCCATTAATTAGGTGATGTATGACGGAAAGAGAGGTTGAATATGTTTCTTTCACTAAATTAGTTAATTTAGTATTGCTCCTTCATAGGAGGAGTGATGGAATAGAAGTTAAACATATGATTCCTAGAACCAGATTGCAGGGTTTGCATCTTGGCTGTGCCACTAACTAGCTGTGTGATCCTGGGCAAGTCAATTAGTCTGTAAAATAGGGATGTTTTCTAAGTCATTGTAAGAATTGAATACATTAAGCTGTGCTAAGTATTTAGAATAATACTTGGCAAGTGGTAACCTCTCAATAAGTTTCTACTGATGCTGTTATTTACATTGTTAAAGCAGTGTTTTGCCTGCTCTCACATAAATATACCCAGAAGATCATTAAGGATGTATACAGGAGTCCTCAAAATCTTTGGCACAGTCATTTTTTTGGAAATTTCACTTTGATATATTGTAGTGCTTTGATTTGTCTATTTTTGAGAAATCTCTATATTCTTACTATGCAATTCAAATCCTTGATCATGTCCCTATGGGAAAAAAGGTCTCTTTCAAACCTTATGATGAAGTTGCAACTCCCTGGACATGATATTTACTTTGCTTAAGAGGGAATAACATCTCCTAATAACTGGATATATTTTTCAATAAATGAAGGTTTAATTTTCATATGGAAAGATAATGACTGATAGACTGAATGTTACATCAGCCAGAAGCAACTTCTTAAAATATAATTTCTGAAAAACTAAAGCTTTGTGAAAAACACTAAAATTAAGATATGTGTTTGTTATTAAGCTACTATCCCTCAGCTTCAAATCTATCCTCTGTTTGCCTCTATAAAGGTGGGGACAGAATTCTGCAAACCCCATTACATCCTTCTTTGCCATTTGGACCCTGTTAGGCTCCCTTAATACAGGTGCTAGAGGGAGACTGGAAGGCTGGAGTGAACGGAAGAATCTGACTCCTTCCTGTGTGCTTCTCATCCCTCTCCCATCACTCCAGCAAAGACTCTTCACCTTGAGTGTCATGCCTTCTGTTAGCCAGAGCTGATTCTAGTTTGCAGTTTTCCCAGCACTTCTAGAACCAGGTCCATTGCACCTCTCCAGAGACACCAGCCCCAACTAGCTCATGTTCCTTCCTCAGAGGTCTCAGTCCAGCTCTGGAGTCCCTCATTCAAACGCCTGGAGCCCCAATCATTGTACAGCAGCATCCCTCCTCAGAAGTCTGAGTCATAGCCCCAAAAGGCTCCTCCTTCAGGGGTCTAAGATTTACTTTCCTAACTTTTTTCTTAATTTCCCCAGTCCCAGCTGTGATAGTCACTTTCTTTAATATCCATTTCCATCATATCTTCAGTGTTCCCTGTTTACCTTGCCAATTCTCTAATATCTGTTTAACAATATAATTCTTTATATCAACGTGTGACAAGATGTCATCTAAGTTATTTTCAGCAAACTATCCAGACTATCTGTGCATTTATTATCTATCTCTCTCTGTTTATCTTATTATCTTTCTATTTAGCTAGTCAGTACATTTTTATCAAGAATTTTACATATTTTGTGGAGATCACTTGACAGTCTGACTTGGTGTACAAAATTCTCTTCCTGGTATGGTTTGAAATATACTTTATGGCCCCAGCATATCTCCCATAGGAGGCTGTTGCCTACTAAAATTTCCAGTATTATGAAAATCATCCTTTTTAGGATGAGTTTTAAGAGGATCTCTAGAGATCCTCTTAAAATGCGGATTCTCCTTGGAGGGTACAATATGGTGTCATTTATAGATTAGTAAGTTATATTGGAACATGGAACATTGTAAGTATGCATAAGTAGCATATGAGCCCCTTTCCTGAATGTTCTCCTATATCCCCAGGAATTTCTTACTAACTTGCGCACATTATGCTTTCAATGAATATGTGTCAAGCGCGCATGACAGTTGAGGTAGGGAAGACTTCGTGTGGGACAAGAGGCAACGTTTGAGTGTGGTGGTCTCATAGTCAGAAGGAAACCTGAGGACAATGGCTACCTGAAAAGAGAAGGGCAGAGAAATAGCCAGAAAGAGTGCTGCTTATTTCAGAAGTCTCATCTTAGGCTGGCCTCCTGAGGTAAAGATCATGCTTGAGATAAAATTAAATTGGCAACAGACGATCTTTCCTGGGAACCTGGTAAGAAATTATTTCTTGCATCAGGGTATAGATTCCTCTCTACATCTACTTCAGTTCAGTTCAGTTCAGTTCAGTCGCTCAGTCGTGTCCGACTCTTTGCGACCCCATGAATTGCAGCACGCCAAGCCTCCCTGTCCATCACCAACTCTGGAGTTCACTCAAACTCACACGTCCATTGAGTCAGTGATGCCATCCAGCCATCTCATCCTCTGTTGTCCTCTTCTCCTGCCCCCAATCCCTCCCAGCATCACAGTCTTTTCTAATGAGTCAACTCTTCGCATGAGGTGGCCAAAGTACTGGAGTTTCAGCCTTAGCATCATTCCTTCCAAAGAACACCCAGGACTGATCTTTAGAATGGACTGGTGAGATCTCCTTGCAGTCCAAGGGACTCTCAAGAGTCTTCTCCAACACCACAGTTCAAAAGCATCAATTCTTTGGCGTTCAGCTTTCTTCACAGTCCAACTCTCACATCCATACATGACTACTGGAAAAACCACAGCCTTGACTAGACAGACCTTTGTTGGCAAAGTAATGTCTCTGCTTTTGGTACGCTATTACATTTACTTCATCCCCTGTATATTAGTGCAAAATCAGTCATCAGATCAGGTTTACCGAAAATCACTGACCTAGCCAAACTCAACATGTGAAATAAATTACAGATTAAGAAATCACATTTCTTCTGCAATCCCTTTTCTTCTTTAGGCAAGACCAGTTTTCCTTAAGCACTTCTGGGAATGAGGAACTGACAAATGCTTAATTCACTTAGCCCTGGTGTCTCCGTATCTTCTTCATCCTCATTCACAAGGTTTCCAGCATGGACACTTTTCATTAACCTTTCTCTTTTCTCCTGTTCTCCAAATGTTGTCAGAGAAAAGGTGTTTTTAGAAATTTTTCTTATATCAATATCTGTGTCCAAATTTTTATTTTTTTCCTCAGCAGAGCTGTCTTTAGAGAGGGCTTTGCAGTATGCTAAGCAGCATCATAAAAGTATAAGAAAACCAAAAGAAAAGGTGGCTCAAGGAGAGCAATGTCAGCATCACAGTGGAATAAGACATCCCTTATTTTTGTCCCCTCCTTCTACTGCCAACAGTAATCTGGCATTTATCCACAGACACAAGTTCTTTGTGAGAGCTATGGATCCAGTACTATACACCAGGAGACCCAGGAGGAGTCATACCTTCCAGGTAATAGGCATACAAACCTAGGTCCTGGCTTTGGACCCTGCAGCGTTCACGAACCAGCTGCAGTCCTTCTCTGCCTCAGTCTGGGAACCCCTAGAAGACTGTCTTAGACAATTACCCACAGATGCAAAAGACTTTGTGGAAGCCCAGGTTTCCAGAGAAGTCCTAGGAAATTGTTGGAGCCAAGAGAAAAAAAAAAAGTGAGTTTGAAACATTGGACTGGGTAAAAGAACAACTTGACTTTACCCACATCATTCCTCCCCCAAGGTTGCACAGCTCAGGGCCAGGAATGATCTTCCTTAGCCTATGATTTATCCTGTAGGTGAAAAGGAGAGTCTGTGAGTGAGCACCCAGCTTCCCCAATTGTGTGGGACATTGCCAAAGGGGGCTCATTTCTCTCTCACCTCATCCAGAGTACTTAATCATGAGCTGCAAGCCTGGGAGATGGGAAGAGTCTGGGAGGATAGCATATAGGACTACTGGAGAGCTTAAGGGGCAAAGATCCTATTAATTGCAGTGTGAACTCCATCAAAAAGCACACGCATGAGCCACTGGGAATGTCACACCCATGGATACCTTTAACTGGCCCACAGGCATTCCCAGAATTCCATGAACCTCAACCATACCCACTTCTACCTCAACCCTCTGTATACTCCTAAGGGCAGTAGTGAGAGTGACCTTTGGCAGACAGCTAATGAGCATGCACATACAGCCAATCTGGATCTGAGGTTCAGCAGGAGATAACAAATTTAAGACTTAGTTTCACCTTTGGAAAAACAAATAGGAGGTTGTCAGCACTTGGCCTAGTGTGTTATAGGATTGAGAGAAAGCATATAAGCTTAAGAATTCTGCTATAAGAGGAAGCAAGAAGCATGGAGCAGGTGTATCCACAGAAGTCCTGAGAAAGCCTCAGAATCCTTACCAGGGTTAAAAAAAGTATCTTGCTGAAGGCAGAGGGTAAAGACTGGAGGAAGCAGCTGCTACTTCATATGCAAAGATAGCTATGCACAACTTTAAGGAACATGAAAAATCAAGGAAACATGATCCCATCAAGAATCACAATAATCACTGACCCAAAAGACATGGAGATCTATAATTTAAATAATTTAAAATAGCCGTTTTGAGGAAACTCAATGGGTTACAAGAAAACACTGAAAGAAAATTCAATGAAATTAGGAAAACAATGTATAAAAAAAATGAGTTCAACAGAGATAAAAAATGATTAACAACAATCAAGCAGAAATTCTGGAGCTGAAGAATATAGTGAATGAACTACAATAGAAAGCCTCAGTAGCACCAGAGATCAAGCAAAAAAAAAAAAAAAAAAAAGAATATGTGAGACAGAAGACAGAAGAGAATAAAGAAAAAAGAATAAAAAAGAATGAAGATTTATGGGATACCATTTAAAGAACTAATTTGTGGATTACTGGAGTTCCAGAAGAAACAGAGAGGGAGAAGATGGCAGAAAGATTTTATAAGGAAATAATGGCTGAGAACGTCCCAAATTGGGGAGAGATTTGGATATCTAAGTTCATGAAGTTCACAGGTCATCAAACAAAATTAACTTAAAGAGATCCCTTCCAAGATACAGCATAATAAAACTTTCAAATATCCAAAACAAAGAGAGAAACTTAAAAGCAGCAAAAGAAAAAGAGCTTGAGACTTAAAAGGGAACTCCCTAAGGCTATCAGCAGATTTTTCAGCATGGATCTTGCAACCAGAGGAAGTGGAATCATATATTCTAAGTGCTGAAAGAAAAAAGGCTGCCAACCAAAAATGCTTTACCTATAAAGCTGCCCATCAGACATGAAGGAGCAATAAAGACTTGCTCAGACAAAAAAAGGGAATTCATTACTACTAGATCTATCTTACAAGAAATGCTGAAAGGAGATCTTGAAGCAGAAGTGACAGGTCACCAGTTAGTAACATAAATGCTATGAAAATATAAAGCACAATAGTAAAGGAAAGTAGAGACAAATTTAAAATACCTTAACTGAGTGCCGAAGAATTGATGCTTTTGAACTGTGGTTTTGGAGAAGACTCTTGAGAGTCCCTTGGACTGCAAGGAGATACAATCAGTCCATCCTAAAGGAGATCAGTCCTGGGTATTCACTGGAAGGACTGATGCTGAAGCTGAAGCTCCAATACTTTGGCCACCTAATGTGAAGAGCTGACTCATTTGAAAAGACCCTGATGCTGGGAGGGATTGGGGGCAGGAGGAGAAGGGGACGACAGAGGATGAGATGGCTGGATGGCATCACCGACTCGATGGACATGAGTTTGGGTAGACTCTGGGAGTTGGTGATGTATAGGGAGGCCTGGCGTGCTGCAATTCATGGGGTCACAAAGAGTCAGACACGACTGAGTAACTGAACTGAACTGAATTCTATAACACGGTGGAGCGCTAACCACTTAACTTTAATATAAAGCTTAAAAGAGTATTAAAAATAACTAAAACCACAATAATCTGATAATGAACACACAATATAAAAAGAGGTAAGTTGTGACATCAAAAACGTATGTGATCTAAGTTAAGTTGTTAACATCTTAAAATAGAGCATTATGAGTGTTATGTTTTATGTAAGTTTCATGGTAACCATAAACAATAAAACAAACCTATAGTGAATTCACAAACAGATAAGAAGGTATTCAAGGCATCAGTTCAGTTCAGTTCAGTCGCTCAGTCATGTCCAACTCTTTTCGACCCCATGAATTGCAGCACGCCAGGCCTCCCTGTCCATCACCAACTCCCGGAGTTCACTCAGACCCATGTCCATCGAGTCAGTGATGCCATCCAGCCATCTCATCCTCTGTCGTCCCCTTCTCCTCCTGCCCCCAATCCCTCCCAGCATCACAGTCTTTTCCAATGAGTCAACTCTTCGCATGAGGTGGCCAAAGTACTGGAGCTTCAGCTTTAGCATCATGCCTTCCAAAGAAATCCCAGGGCTGATCTCCTTCAGAATGGACTGGCTGGATCTCCTTGCAGTCCAAGGGACTCTCAAGAGTCTTCTCCAACACCACACTTCAAAAGCATCAATTCTTCGGCGCTCAGCCTTCTTCACAGTCCAACTCTCACATCCATACATGACCACAGGAAAAACCATAGCCTTGACTAGACAGACCTTAGTCGGCAAAGTAATGTCTCTGCTTTTGAATATACTATCTAGGTTGGTCAAAACTTTTCTTCCAAGGAGTAAGCGTCTTTTAATTTCATGGCTGCAATCACCATGTGCAGTGATTTTGGCGCCTAAAAAAATAAAGTCTGACACTGTTTCTACTGTTTCCCCATCTATTTCCCATGAAGTGATGCGACCAGATGCATAGGCAACCACTATGAGAAATCAGTAATTTACAAAGGAAGGTAGCAATATATGAAAAAAAAGAACAAGGAAAGTATAACACATTCAGAAAAAATTAATAAGATGACAGTAAGTTCTAACCTATCAACAATTACTCTAAAAGTAAATGGATTGAGTTCTCCAATAAAAATGTATAAAGTGGGTGATGGACTTAGAGTTGGTCATATACTGCCTACAACGGATTCATTCCAGCTTTAAGGACACATCAAAGCTTAAAATGAAGGCAAGACAAGAGATATTCCTAGAAAGCAAAACCAAACGTGAGCAGGAGTAGCTTTGTTTATATCAGACAAAATAGATTTTAGACCAAAAACAGTAGCAAAAGACAAAGGAGGTCATACATAATGATAAAAGGGTTAATTCAGTAAGAAGATGTACCAGGACTTCCATGGCGGTCCCGTGGTTAAGAATCTACCTGCGAATGCAGAAGACATGAGTTCAATCCCTGGTCTGTGAAGATCCCACGTGCTGCGGGGCACCTAAACCTGTGTACCACCACTGTTGAGCTCTTGCTCTAGAGCCTTCAGCATGAAGTTGCAGAATGCAACTACTGAGCCTGTGTGCTGCATTTGCTGAAGCTAGTATGCCCTAGAGCCTGTGCTCTGCAATAAGAGATGCCGCTGCAACGAGAAACTTGAGCACTGCAATTAGAGAGTACCTGCCACTTGCCGTAACTAGGGGAAGCCAGCATACAGCAACAAAGACTCAGCATAGCCAAAAATAAATTCATTAATTTAAAAATTATAAAAAGATGTGACAATAATAAATATATGTATTATGCATCCATTATTAGAGTATGTAAATATATAGCACAAATAATAACAGATCTGAAGGGCAATATAGACAAAAACACAATAATGGTGGGAAATTTCAATACACCACTTTCAAGAATGGACAAATATTCCACACCAAAAATCAAAAATGAAACTTTGGATTTAAATTATACTTTAGCCCGAATGTCTAACAGACATATAGAAAACATTACATTGAACAGAACAGAATATACATTCTTCTAAGGTACACCCAGAATATTTTCTAGGATAGATCAAATGTTAGGTCATAAAACATGTCTAAGCAAATTTAAGAAGACTGGAAAATTAAAAAAATGTGGAAATTAAATAAGTTTACACTCCTGAACAGCCAAGAGTTAAGGAAATATCAAAAGGGAAATAAAAAATACCTTGAATCAAATGAAATGCAAATACAACATACTAGAATATATGATGTATAGTAAAAGCAGCACTAAGAGGTAAGTTATAGAAACCAATGCTTATATTAAGAAAAAAGAAAGATCTTAATTTGGACCGCTATCTTTTACCACTCACAAAAATTAACTTGAGATGGATTAAATACTTTGGGAAATAATAGGTCTGATAAGGGGTTAATGTCCAAAACATATAAAGAATTCACATAATCCAATAGCAAAAATCCAAACAATCCAATTAATAATGGACAGACATTTTTCCAAAGAAGACTTACAAATAGCCAGCAGGTGCTTGGCATCCTTGTAGAAAATCAGTTGACTATAGACACATGGGTTTACTTCTGGGCTCTCTAATCTATTTCATTTATCTATATGTATATCCTTATGTAAGTACCATACTGTCTTGATTACTGAAACTTTGTAGTAAGCTTTAAGATTGGAATCTGTGGTCCTCCAGCTATGATTTTTATTTTCAAGATGGTTTTAGTGTTAAACTTTATTTTACTTTTTATTGGTGTATAATTAACTTACAATATTACATTAGCTTCAGATGTACACCATAGTGACTCAACATTTTTATACACTGTAAAATGATCATTACAATAAGTCCAGTTACTGACACCATACAAAGATATTATGATATCACTGTATTTCTCATGCTGTGCATTTCATCCCTGTGACCCATTTCTTTTGTAACTGAAAGCTTGTATTTTGTAAACTCTCTTACCTATTTCAGTCATTGCCTCCACCCTCTCCTTTTCTGCTTATTGACTATGGCCAAACCTTTGACTGTGTGGATCACCAGAAACTGTAGAAAATTCTGAAAGAGTTGTGAATACCAAACCACCTGACCTACCTCTTAAGAAATCTGTATGCAGGTCAGGAAGCAACAGTAGAACTGGACATGGAACAACAGACTGTTTCCAAATAGGGAAAGGAGTATGTCAAGGCTGTATATTGTCACCCTGCTTATTTAACTTATATGCAGAGTACATCATGAGAAATGCTGGGCTGGATGAAGCACAAGCTGAAATCAAGATTGCTGGGAGAAATATCAATAACCTCAGATATGCAGATGACACCACCCTTATGGCAGAAAGTGAAGAGGAACTAAAAAGCCTCTTGATGAAAGTGAAAGAGGAGAGCAAAAAAGTTGGCTTAAAGCTCAACATTCAGAAAACTAAGATCATGGCATCGGTCCTATCACTTCATATCAAGTAGATGGGGAAACAGTGTCAGACTTTATTTTTTGGGGCTCCAAAATCACTGTAAATGGTGACTGAAGCTATGAAATTGAAAGATGCTTACTCCTTGGAAGGAAAGTTATGACCAATCTAGAGAGCAAAGTAAGGTCTTTGCCAACAAAGGTCCATCTAGTCAAGGCTATGGTTTTTCCAGTAGTCAGGTATGGATGTGAGAGTTGGACTGTAAAGAAAGCTGAGCACAGAAAAATTGATGCTTTTGAACTGTGGTGTTGGAGAAGACTCTTAGGCATCCCTTGGACTGCAAGGAGATCCAACCAGTCCATCCTAATGGAGATCAGTCCTGGGTGTTCATTGGAAGGACTGATGCTGAAGCTGAAACTCCAATATTTTGACCACCTGATGCGACGAGCTGACTCATTTGAAAAGACCCTGATGCTGGGAAAGATTGAGGGCAGGAGGAGAAGGGGACGACAGGATGAGATGGTTGGATGGCATCACCAACTCAATGGACATGAGTTTGGGTATACTCCAGGAGTTGGTGATGGACAGGGAGGCCTGGGGTGCTGCAGTCCATGGGGTTGCAAAGAGTTGGACGCAGCTGAGCGACTGAACTGAACTGAACTCCTTTCTTGCAATCACACGTTTATTCTCCGTGAGTACGTTTCTCCTTTATTATGTTTATTCATTTGGGATTTGGGGGATTCCAAATGTAAGTGAAGTCATATAACATTTGTCTCCCTCTGTTTGACTTATTTCACTAAGCGTAATACCCTGTAGGTCCATTCATGTTGTTGCAAATGGCAAGATTTTATTCTTTTTTAATGGCAGCGTAAGATTCTATTGTGTATATATACCACATCTCCTTTAACCAGTCATCTATTGACAGACACATAGGTTGCTTTCAAATCTTGACTTGTGTAAATAATGCAAGGAACATAGTAGGGGTTCATATAGGTTTTGAATTAGTGTTTTCATTTTCTTTGATATTTACCCAGAAGTGGAATTGATGTATCATATGGTACTTCTATTTTTAATTTTTTTGAGAAACTTCTATATTGTTTTCCATAAAGTATGCACCAATTTACATTCCTACCAACAGTGCACAAGGGTTCCTTTCTCTCCAAACCCTTGCCGATACCTATGATTTGTTGTACTTTTGATAACAGCCATTCTGGCAGTGGTGAAGTGATACCTCATTGTGGTTTTGATTTGCAGTTTCCTAATAATTAGTGACACTGATCATTTTTTTCATGTGTCTGTTGGTCATCTCTTTGTCTCTGCTGTTGATGCTTCTCACAAATTTTGAGAAGTTGTATTTTCATTTTTTATTTTCTCTTGAGACCTGTTATTTGACCAATGGATTATTTAGAAATGCATTGTTTAATTTCCAGATATTTGTGAATTTTCCAGCTATCTTTCTCTTGCTTATTTCTAGTTCTATTTCATTGTGGTACAAGGACCTCCTTTGTATGATTTTTATCTTTCTACATCTCTTAAAGTTTTGTTTATAGGCCAGAATGTGGCCTATCATGATGAGTGTACATGTGAGGTTGAGAAGAATGTGTATTCTGCTGTCATTGGGAGGAGTGTACTATAAATATCAATTAGATGTAATTGATAGTGTTGCTCTATATCCTTATTTTTTTTCTGCTTTTATTACTAACAGAAGGTTATTGAAGGCCATGTTTAAATAAAGTGAATTTGTCTATCAGGTTTTGTCACATATTTTGACACCTTCTTGTTAGTTGCATACACATTTAATATTGTTATGTTTTCTCTGAAAATTTATCATTGTGTACTGCCTTTATTATTATGCAATGCTCTTCTTTAACCCTGATAACCTTTCTTGTTTCAAAGTCTGTTTTGTCAGGTATTAGTACAGATACTTTAGCTTTATTTTGAGCTGCTCTGTTCCTTTACTATTAACTTAATAAAGCCTTCATCTTTAAAGTGGGATTCTTTTTTTTCAGGGAATGATATTTTAAGACAATTTTTTTTTTTTTTGCCACGATTCACTACTGATTCCTCCAAGATGGTGCAATCTTCTTCAACAGTGACCAGGACATTCATGATTGCCAGATTATAGATGTCTTCAGGGAGATAGCCTTTGGGCTCATCTATCTTCATAGTGAGCATGTCTAGTGCTAGAATGATGCTTTCTGGAATTTTCCAAGTTGGTTTCTTGTAAACAACATACAGTTAGGTCTTTTTTCACTCTGATAGTCTTTCTTTTAATTGGCATATTTAGAAGATTCACATTTAAAGTGATTATTGATAGAGGTATATTAATACCTACCATGTTTTTAACTGTTTTCTATTCATTGCATTTATTTTTTGTTTCTTCTTTGCTCCCATCTTTCTTGCCTTCTTTTGTTTTAATGGAAAGCACATTTTATATGGATCCATTTAACATCTCCTCTGTTAACAATTATTCTATGTAAAAACTGTAATGATATTTACAACATAATTTTTAACTAGTCTAAGCCCCTTTCAGATAACACTATGCCACTTCACATGGGCAGATGCTGTAAAACAGAGTACTTCTAATTCCTCCCTCTCATCCTTTGTGACACTGCTGTCATTCATTTATCCACATGCTATAATGACCTGCTGCTGCTGCTGCTAAGTCGCTTTAGTCATGTCCGACTCTTGCAACCCCATGGACTGCAGCCTATGAGGCTCCCCGTCCATGGGATTCTTCAGGCAAGAGTACTGGAGTGGGTTGCCATTGCCTCCTCGGAACGATCTATTACCTTGTTACTATTATTGCTTTAAAAAGTTATACCTTAAATCAACTAAGATTAATAAATTTTTATTTTACTTTTATTTATTCCCTGATTCTATTCCTTTTTTTTTAATTTTTAACAAAGCAGGTTTCTGAGCTGCCTTATTTTTCTTCTGCCTACAGAACATTCTTTTTGGTTAAAATAATTTTATTATAATTTTGCTTAGCAATATAAAATTAATACTACATAAAAATTTCCTAATCTCATGACATTGGTACCATAATAAAATCCAAACCAACTTTGAAATCAAAATACAATATAAAATAGAATTTAAAAATTAGTAATATTAATTCAATATGCTAGATTTTATTTCACTAAAATCACCATTAGTAAGAATATATAGTACTGATTGCTTGGGGTATGGGCTCCTTTGAGTTTGGCATGCCTATGTTCTATTTTATTTTTTTAAGCTTTTTTATTATTGAAAATCTCAAACACACACAAAAGTGGAAGGATTAGTGTAATAAATCCTCAGGAATCTATCAGCTTCAAGAATTATCAATGACCAACCTCATCACATCTACAGCATGCTCTTGTCCCCTCTCCATTTTTTCGGAATACAGTAGGTCTTTATTGGTTATTTATTTTAAATATAGCAGTGTGCACATGTCAATCCCAAATTTCCTAACTAACCACCAACAGAAGAATGGAAAAAGAAGTTGTGGTACATATATACAATGGAATATGACTCAGCCATTCAAAAGAGTGAAACAATATCATTTGGTATTGTTCACTGGATGAACCTAGAAATTGTCATACTGAGTGAAGTCAGATAGACAAAGAGAAATATTGCATGATAGTGCTTATATGCAGAAATGTAGAAAAATTATACAAATGAACTTATTTATAAAACAGAAACAGACTTATTTACAATACAGAAACAGACTCAGAGACTTAAAGAACAAATTTCTCGTTACCAGGAGGGAAGGGTGAAGGAAAGGGATAGTTACAGAATTTTAAAAACATTTCTTCTGGTGGTGAATTCTCTTGTTGTTATGGGTTTTGTATTTTGTTTTGATTTTGTCTGAGAAAGTCTTTATTTATCCCTTAGTTTTGGAGAGTAAGTTCAGTGGATATAGAATTCTGGGTTGGTGGGTTTTATTTTTTTCCCCCCAACACTTTAAATATTTCATTCCACTTTCTTCTTCTTTGCATGGTTTCTGACAGAAGTCTATTAAAATTCTTATCCCTGTTGTCCTATTAGATAATGTATTATTTTTTTCCAAAGATTATTTTAAGATTATCTTTTTTGGTTTTGGGTTCTGAAGTGGGAGTTTGGGGTTGTTGTTTGGTTTTATTATTTCTCCTTCTTGATGTTCTCTGAGCTTCCTGGATCTGTAGTTTGTCTGGCATTAATTTTGCAAAGTCTTAATCATTACTACTGTACATATTCTTCTGTTTGTTCTCACTTTCTTCTCCCTCTGACATTCTAATTATATGCCTACTACCCCTTTGGGGATGTTCTACAGCTCTTAAATGTTATATTCCAATTTTCTTGTCTTCCTTTTTTTCTGTTTGCATTTCAGGTTGCGAATTTTCTACTGACATATATTCAAGCTCACTGATTCTTTTTTTGTCAGTCATGCTGAGTTTACTGATGAGTCCATCAAAGGTACCACTTTGTTGTATCCTCCACCTGTTTTTGCATGTAGTCTACCTTTTCCATTATAGCACTTAATAATAATCATAGTTATTTAAATTCCCTGTCTGATAATTCCAATATGTATTTCATAGCTGGGTCTGATTCTGCTGATTTGTCTCTTTAGACTGTGTCTGTTCTTGCCTTTAGAGGATTAATTTTAAACTGGTTAGAAATTCAGATGTTTTAAATATTTCCTATAGACACTGGTGCCAGAGACTTTGCCTGCAGTGTCTATTTTGTCTCACCTCTTGACTTTGGGCTTCCCTCAGTACTTCTCTTCAGAAAATTTGTATCTTTCATCTCTTTCAGCTGTGGTCCATGGTTGTTACGGTGCAGTCCAGTCCCATCAGTGTGGCATAGGGGAGGGGGAGCTTTCACCATCATCTGATTGCATCTCAGTCTTTTAGTAGGTCTATGTCTTCAGGCTGTGATCTTTACAAGTGTTTCTTCAGTGATATGGCTTTCCCATCCTACTTTCCACTTCTTTACTTGGTTTCTGCTTTCCGAGTCTATTTTATTGAAGACCTCATGCCTGTTGATTATGCTTTTTTCCTCAAATTAGGTGAGACAGGAAAGTTAAAGGAGACTGAAGTATTAGAGAAGGAATGCCTTTCCCAGCTGTTATAAGGCTCTGCCAATGTACTTTCACCTGGAGAGTGGGTCTTTGTCATGGAGAAGATACCGGGCATATTTCACAATGGTCACTCTTTACCTTACCTTATCAGAGCCACAAAGAATCTTTTTGAGGACCTGATGTTGTTCCTGAAAGCAAAAGCCACAAAAGTGTACTGGCCTTCAATAGTTTCTCATTACAAGTGTGTGTGCTCAGTAACTCAGTCATGTCCAACTATTTGTGATCCCATGGACCGTAGCCTGTCAAGCTCCTCTGTCGTTGGGATTCTCCAGGCAAGAATACTGGAGTGGGTAGTCATTCTCTTCTCCAGTTTCTCGTTACACACCAGTCCATTAGTCCACATAGCCTCCAGAAATTCATCAAATTACCAGTTACTTGTTTTTACCATTTTATGGTTCCAGCAGTTTCTGCCTCAGATAAGCATTGTTGTTCAGTCCCTAAGTCACGTCTGACTATTTGTGACCCATGTACTATAGCACACCAGGCTCCTCTGTCCTCCATCTATCTCCTGAAGTTTGCTCAAATTCATATCCATTGAGTCGGTGATGCTATTTAATCAATTTATCCTCTGCCTCCCCCTTTTCTTTTTGCCTTCAATTTTTCCCAGCATCAGGGACTTTTCCAATGAGTCGACTCTTCCCATCAAGTGGCCAAAGTATTGCAGCTTCAGTTTCAGAATCAGTCCTTCCAATGAATATTCAGGAATGATTTCCTTTAGGATTGACTGGTTTGATTTCTTTTTTGTCCAAGGAACTCTCAGGAGTCTTCTCCAGCACCACAGTTCAAAAGCATCAACTCTTCAGTACTCAACCTTCTTTATGGTCCAACTCTCATATCCATACATGACTACAGGAAAAACCATAGCTTTGACTATAAGGACCTACCTTTCATGGCAAAATGTCTGCATTTTAATACTCTGTCTAGGTTTGTCATAGCTTTTCTTCCAAGGAGCAAGCATCTTTCAATTTCATGGCTGCAGTTACCACCTGCAGTGATTTTGGAGCCCGAGAAAATAAAGTCTGTCACTGTTTCCATTATTTCCACTCTATTTGCCATGACATGATGGGACTGGATGCCATGATCTTGGTTTTTTGAATGTTGAGTTTCAAGCCAACTTTTTCACTCTCCTCTTTCACCTTTATCAAGAGGCTCTTTAGTTCCTCTTTGCTTTCTGCCATTACAGTGGTATCACCTGCACATCTCAGTTTGTTGATATTTCTCCTGAAAATCTTGATTCCAGTGTGATTCATCCAGCCTGGCATGTCTCATGATGTACTCTGCATATGAGTTAAATAAGCAGAGTGACAATGTACAGCCTTGATGTACTCTTTTCCCAATTTTGAACCAGTCCATTGTTTCATGGCTGGTTCTAACTGTTGCTTTTTGATCTGTACACAGGTTTCTCAGGATACACGTAAGGTGGTCTTGTATTTCCATCTCTTTAAGAAGTTTTCACAGTTTATTGTGATCTACACAGTCAAAGGCTTTAGCATAGTCAATGAAGCAGAAGTAGATGTTTTTCTGGAATTCCCTTGTTTTTTTCTATGATCCAGAGGATGTTGGCAATTTGATCTCTGGTTCCTCTGCCTTTTCTAATTCCAGCTTCTACATCTGGAAGTTCTCATTTCACATACTGCTGAAGCATAGCTTGAAGGATTTTGAGCGTTACCTTGCTAGCATGTGAAATGAGAACAATTGTATGGTAGTTTAAACATTCTTTGGCATTGACTTTCTTTAGGACTGAAATGAAAACTGGCCTTTTCTAGTCCTGTGACTACTGCTGAGTTTTCCAAATTTGCTGGCATATTGAGTGCAGCACTTTCACAGCATCATCTTTTAGGATTTGAAATAGCTCAGCTGGAATTCCATCACTTCCATTAGCTTTGTTTGCAGTAACACTTCCTAAGGCCCACTGTTTCGGTCTTTTATCATGCCCATCTTTGCATGAAATGTTTGTTTGGTATCTCCAATTTTCTTGAAGAGATCTCTAGTCTTTCCTATTCTATTGTTTTCTTCTATTTCTTTGCATTGTTCACTTAAGTCTCCTTAAGGTAAGTATATCTCACCTTTTTCTCTCTGATTATACTGTTTCTCTGGGCTTCCCAGGTGACATTAGTGGTAAAGAATCTACCTGCCAATGCAGGGGACATAGGAGAGGCAGGTTTGATCCCTAAGTAGGGAAGATCCCCTGGAGGAGGGCATGGCAATGCACTCCAGTACTCTTGCCTGTAGAATCCAGGGGCTAAGGAGCCAAGAGCTGGACGTGACTGAAGCGACTGAGCACACATGCATAAGAAGCCAGTCACTGTGGCCACTGGGAGCATGAGTCAGAATTACTAAAAACGACTGGAACTTTATTCAAACAATGACTTAAAATTAAGCACCAAAAACTATCATCTCCTAAGAAATATTCACTAGCTTCCTTACAGTATAGTCACCAGCCTTCCATTTAATTAGAGGAAGGCAGTGAGTAAGGACGGAGAAGGCAATGGCACCCCACTCCAGTGTTCTTGCCTGGAGAATCCCAGGGACAGCAGAGCCTGGTGGGCTGCCGTCTATGGGGTCGCACAGAGTCAGACATGACTGAAGCGACTTAGCAGCAGCAGCAGCAGTAAGGAAACTTTCCTGGAGATAAGGAAACATCAGTGGTCATAGTTGACTGTGATTATCAAAATAATCTGAAAATTAATCTAGTAACACTGAAACCTGCATGTATCATTGAAAGACAGAAGTGCATCCAAAATGTATCCAAATAGGCCATGGCTCCTCCAACAAAAAGATGACTAAATGGCAATTCCATGTGACCATAAAACTCCAAAGAGCTGCTGAAACACATTATCAAGCATCAGCTCAGTTCAGTTCAGTCGCTCAGTCATGTCCGACTCTTTGCGATCCCATGAATTGCAGCACGCCAGGCCTCCCTGTCCATCACCAACTCCCGGAGTTCACTCAGAGTCACGTCCATCGAGTCAGTGATGCCATCCAGCCATCTCATCCTCGGTTGTCCCCTTCTCCTCCTGCCCCCAATCCCTCCCAGCATCAGGGTCATTTCCAATGAGTCAACTCTTCGCATGAGGTGGCCAAAGTACTGGAGTTTCAGCTTTAGCATCATTCCTTCCAAAGAAATCGCAGGGCTGATCTCCTTCAAAATGGACTGGTTGGATCTCCTTGCAGTCCAAGGGACTCTCAAGAGTCTTCTCCAACACCACAGTTCAAAAGCATCAGTTCTTCGGCACTCAGCCTTCTTCACAGTCCAACTCTCACATCCATACAGGAAAAACAGCCTTGACTAGACAGACCTTTGTTGGCAAAGTAACATCTCTGCTTTTGAATATGCTATCTAGGTTGGTCATAACTTTTCTTCCAAGGAGTAAGTGTCTTTTAATTTCATGCCTGCAATCACCATCTGCAGTGATTTTGGAGCCGCCCCCAAATAAAGTCTGACACTGTTTCCACTGTTTCCCCATCTATTTCCCATGAAGTGACGGGACCAGATGCCATGATCTTCGTTTTCTGAATGTTGAGCTTTAAGCCAACTTTTCCACTTTATCCAGCTACTTTAACTTACCCCATGTATAACACTATTACTTTCAAAGCTTCATAACAGATTGTTCTATATTTTACACATATTTTACTTACAAATTTTTCAATTTGAAGCTAATATAGTTGTTTCAAATTTTTCAGAAGTATGATATAAGTAATGGCCAAGTTGAAACTACCTAGTAGAAGAAATGAAGGAGACTTTGACCGTGGTCAGGCCCTGGACACTGGGTTTAAGATTCTCCATCAAAAAAGGGGAACTAAGACTATCCTGGGTTTAGGATCTAGATGTAGTAGGGCAGGAGATACAGGGGAAGGTCAGGACATCTATCTAATGTTACAATTGAAATATTTGAGTCCCTTATCAGATCCTGGGGCTGCATCAGAGCAAAGCGCTAGATAAGATCATCTCTCTTCTGCTACCCACTTTCTTCCTGGTGATTCCTTCCAAGCAGTAGCCTTTAACTTGGAGTAACTGGGTGGCTGCTTGAGGGTTAAACCATGTAGAGGTCATTCTTTCTAAGGGTTGGTAGAATAACTGGTCCATCTGCAAATTCTTTCTTTCGGGAAGAAGCACCATGGTTCTCAGAAAACTTCGATTTAATAGCACTGGTAGAAATGGGGCAGGAACAGAACCGGTGACAGTTATCTTCTTGTTATCTTCTGCGGCCAATGTATCATCTCTTTTCCAACTCTGCCTGACTTCAACACTTCCTCCTCGATTCCCCAATTTCAGGCAGGCCCCACCATCCACCTTGTTACCCAAATTGCACACCTGGATGTCCACTTGACACTGCCTTTTTCTGGTCAAATATTTTCTTATGCACATATGAACACTGCAATAAATAGAGAATCTAACCCATGTCTAAATATTGTCAAGTGGTTGAATGAATTACTGAATAAGTGGACTCAGAGTTATCGAAGATTTTTCTATATGCAGATGGCCAATAGGCACATGAAAAGATGCTCATCATTGCTAATTATTAGAGAAATACAAATAAAAACTATAGTGAAGTACCATTTCACATCACTCAGAATGGCCATCATTTAAAAAGTCTAATAAATGCTTGAGGGGAATGTGGAGAAAAGGGAACCCTCATGCTGTTGGTAGGAATGTAAGTTGGTGTATCCATGATGGAAAACAGCATGGAGGTTCCTCAAAAAAACTAAAAACAGAGTTTCCATATGATTCAGCAATCCCACTTTTGGGCATATATCCAGACAAAACTATAATTTGAAAAGATATATGCACTCCTATGTTCATAGCTGCACTATTTACAACAGCGAAGATATGGAAACAGCCTAAATATTCATTAACAGATGAATGGATAAAAAAGATATGGTGTGTGTGTGTAAATATATATATATGACTATTTCTCAGCCATAAAAAGAATGAAATAATGCCATTTGCAGCAACATGAGATTATCATACTAAGTGAAGGAAGTCAGAAAGGGAAAGAGAAATACCATATGATATCAGTTATATCTGGAATATAAAATACAACACAAATGAACATATCTATGAAACAGAAACAGACTCACACAGAGAACAGACTAGTGGCTGTCAAGGGGGAGGGAGGTTGAGGGAGGGAAAGATTAAGAGATTGAGATTAGCAGACACAAATTATTATATATAGGGTGGATAAACAAGATCCTACCATACAGTGCAGGGAACTATACTTACTATCCCGTGATAAACTAATTGAAAATAATGTGAAAAAAATATATACATATATGTGTATAACTATCTATTTGTTGTACAGCAGAAACTAATGCAAATCTGTAAATCAACTATACTTCAATAACATTAAACACATTTTTAAAAGATTCTGTGTGCAGAATGTGGAAAACTGGAGCTATTTCTGAACATATTTATTACTACACTTCTGTGTATATTGTTTCAATTAAAATAATTCTGATCAAACATGATTTACTTCAGATTGCTTGTGCCTGGCATACAAGAAGAGTTTAATTGAACTGATAGAGTTCTACATGAGGTCCATAACCACTAGCAAATTTTTAGTTATTTCTTACAGAAGACAATGATTCAAACAGGCAGAATGCTCTTTTGCTGTGTTCAAAACTTTAAAATTAAAAAAATATTCTAATCTTGTTTCTTTAACAAATAGATAGCAAGGGAAAAAAGTAGGAGAAGGTGAACTGCAGAAAACCAGGGAGACTTAAGAGATGTATGAGAAATGTTTGGATCCTCATGTAAATAAACAAAAGGTTAAAAAAGTCTGAGACAAACAAGGGGATCTGCACTATAAACTATAACATTAATATTATAACTTAATAATATTAAAGAATTAATGTCATTTTTTAGATGTGCATTGTGTTTTCATGTTTTAAAAAAGAGTCAGAGAAAGACAAATACAGAATGAGATCACTTATATGTGGACCCTAAAAAATTTGAACTTGTAGAAACAGAGTAGAATGGTGGTTGCCAGGGGCTGAGGAGTGGGAGTGAGGGGAATGTGGAGATATTGGACAAAGGGTATAAACTTCCAGTTACAAGATGAGTAAGTTCTGGGGATCCAAGGTATAGCACAGTGACTATAGTTAACAGTGCTTTGTTATATACTTAAAATTGCCAGGAGAGTGGACCTTAATGGCTCTCACCACCGCCACCTCCAAAAAAGAAAAGGTAATTATGTGAGGTGATGGATGTGTTAACTAAGCTTATTTTGGTAATCTTTTCACAATATGTATGTGTCAAATAATCATATTGTACATTTTAAACTTACACACTATTATATTATATAGGGCTCATCCTAAAAATGTTGCTGGACTGAGCATAGTGAGAAATGAGAGGAGAGAAGATAAAATCGAGAATCCAGAGTCAGGCTTTGGATACAGCTTCTGTGATAGCCAGCAGTCCTTTTATTTCAGATCTCCTATTGCTGGTGACATTACTTTGCACAACTTCATCACCTCTGTGGAATCCATTCTACTCTTGCCCATTACGATTGTTTGCTTATTCTATGCACCTACGCAGAGCATTTCTCACTGAGGCTGTCCCCATTCATGACCACATTCCAGTTTTCCTAGTACAGAAAGTTTATTCACTGGTGATTAAAACCTGATTCACTAGTGAGTCGCATACCAAAGTAGATCATATTTTACAAAAGGTCTGCAAATTTCCTTATTTCCAAGAACTGGATAGTTGGTTTTTTCTTGACCAGGTTTAGAACAGCTTATCAGGTATGCGAGAGTCCTTTTTTGGAGAATTTCTATTTTAGTAGGTGCTAAGCTACCTGGTAGAATTCATGGTTTCTTTCTTTTAGACGTATCCCTGGAATGTGCCACTCAGGGCTCAAAATTCTTTGCTAAAAAATGGCTGGAGAGGAATTCTATAGATATGAATCTCAAAGGCTTAACTATCTTAATATTTACTAGTGCTTTATGTTAATACATACCTGTAAATTTTCTCGATTTTAATTTTAATATATATTCATCAGCTGCAAACTTGGCTGTAGTAAGCACCTGATGAGGTCAACAAAGTGAGGACTCATTACTGTCAGTTGTGGTTGTTGCTGCTGTTTTTTTTTTTTTTAACTTTATTTTTAAAAGTTTTAGATTAACAGAAAAATGTTACTGCTATTTTACACAGGTTAGCTACATAGAATCCTTGTGTACAGGAGACCCTGGTTATCCTCTTAGAATCAACCAGTCAGTCCTGCCCCTTTCACCATTTCCTAACCTATAACACTGGCTAAATCACTTTGGATTGTTTGACTAGAAAACTGCACTAAGCAGGGGTCCAGTACCCCAAAACCAGACTTAGGGAGGAGGGAGTGGAGGGAAGCCAAGATACCAGACGTGGCTCATTGGATATAACCTGACCGTCATTACCAGAAAGTTCTTGGGGCCAGCCAAAGGGGTCAGTTACTGTGTAACAAAAAGATGCGTAAAACTGGAAATCACAAAATTCCTAGAAGAAAAACACAGACAGAATACTGTATAACATAAATTGTAGCAATACTCTTTTGGATCTGTCTAGTAAAGCAAAGGACATAAAAGCAAAAATAACACATGGGACCTAATTAAGTTTAAAAGTTTTTGTACAGCAAAGGAAACCATTGACAAAATAAAAAGACAATCTACTGAATGGAAGAAAACATACACAAGTGAGGTGACCAATAAAAGTTAAATCCAAAATACATAAACAGCTCATACAACTCAATATCAAAAACAAAAAACAATCTGATTTTTTAAATGGGCAGAAGACCTGAATAGACATTTTTCCAAAGAAGACATATAGATGGTCAACAGGCAAGTGAAAAGATGCTAACCACTATTAATCATCAGAGGAATGCAAATTAAAACTACAAAGAGATAATCACGTCACACCTGTCAGAATGATTATCATCAAAAAGAACACAAGTAATAAATGTTGGTGAGAATGTGAAGAAAAGGGAATCCTCATATACTGTTGGTGGAAACATAAATTAGTGGAACCACTGTGAAAAATGCTATAGAGGTTTCTCAAAAAGCTAAAAATAGAACTACCACATGAGCCAGCAATTGTACTCCTGGGTATATATATATATATATAAAAAGAAAACATTAATCTGAAAAGACACATGCACCCCAATGTTCATAGCACATTATCTACAACTGCCAAGATATGGAAGCAGCCTAAACTTGCACCCATGGAAGAATGGATAAAGATGCAGCATACACACACACAACAGAATATTACTTACCCAGAAAAAAGAATGACATTTTGCCATTTGCAACAACATGAGTTGTTTGGAGGATATTATGCTGAGTGAAATAAGACAGAGAAAGACAAACACTGTTTGATATCACTTACGTGTGGAATCTAAGAAATAAAACAAACTAATGAACGTAACAAAAAAGAAACAAGGAGGAATCAAGACGTAATAGAAGGATGTGGAACTCACCTACCCCCATAAATATATCAAAAATTCACCTACATGTGGAAAAATTTCCACAGAATACCTTACTGAACGCTGGCAAAAGATACCAGATGCCCAGAAGTGCAAGAAAGATCTTCATTTAATGGTAGGGTGAAAGAAAAAAAGAAGGGAATTAGGACCAGACTTGCACACTGGGAAGGGAGCTGTGAAAGACGAAAGATTCCCACACTCTGGGAAGACCTTACACCAGTGGGAAGATCAGCCAGGACAGAAAGGGAGCTTCAGAGGCTCAGAGAGTGCAACAGCCAGCTGTCAGCAGGCAGTACAGAGAGACTGGCAGAGAGAATCCATGCTACCTTGCTGCAATCCCCAGCCCAAGATGTGTGCCTGCTAGTATATATGTGGGCAGGGTGCTGAAATGGCAGTTTCCGAAGACAGACCCAGGGAGATGACTGGGGTTGGTGACTGGAAGACAGCCAGAAGTGGGTGTAATATGGGCCAAAAATGAGGGAGGAGGAGGTATACACAGAAGCAGCTCAGCTCTGCCTTTGAAACAAAGTATCATTGCTAAACAATGTGCAAAGGGAGGGGTAGGGCCTGCTGCAGCAGCCTCTTTCTTAGCTCTGCCTCTAAGAGCTCTGAAGTGGAACGTTGGGGGCTTCTGTGACTAGGATGGGTCCAGCCTTAGCTGTGGACTTTGTGGGTGTGTGCATGCCCCCTTTTCAACGGAATAACAATAGGCACAATAAGGAACAGAAATCGTATGGACCTAACAGAAGCAAAAGATATTAAGAAGTGGCAAAATACACAGAAGAACTGTACAAAAAAGCTCTTGATGACCTGGATAACCAGATGGTGTGATCACTCACCTAGAGCCAGAAATCCTGAAGTGTGAAGTCAACAGGGCCTTAGGAAGCATTACTACAAGCAAAACTAGTGAAAGTGAAGGCATTCCAGATGAGCTATTTCAAATCCTAAAAGATGCTGCTGCTAGGAACAGCAGATAGAAAGTCAAATACAAAAAAAAAAACAAAAGCAATACACAAGCCCAATGGAATAATATAAAGTTTGCCAATCTACGCGTAGTAGATATATCAGAAGGAGAATAAAGAGTTCAGTTTAGTTCAGTCGCTCAGTCATGTCCGACTCTTTGCGACCCCATGAATTGCAGCACGCAGGGCCTCCCTGTCCATCATCAACTCCCGGAGTTCAGTCAAACTCATGTGCATAGAGTTGGTGATGCCATCCAGCCATCTCATCCTCTGTCGCCCCCTTCTCCTCCTGCCCCCAATCCCTCCCAGCATCAGGGTCTTTTCCAATGGTCAACTCTTCACATGATGTGGCCAAAGAATGGGAGTTTCAGCTTTAGCATCAGTCCTTGCAATGAACACCCAGGACTGGTCTCCTTTAGGATGGACTGGTTGGACCTCCTTGCACTCCAAGGGACTCTCAATAGTCTTTTCCAACACCATAGTTCAAAAACATAAATTCTTCGGTGCTCAGCTTTCTTCCCAGTCCAACTCTCACATCCATACATGACTACTGGAAAAACCATTGCCTTGACTAGATGGACCTTTGTTGGTAAAGTAATGTCTCTGCTTTTGAATATGCTATCTAGTTTGGTCATAACTTTTATTCCAAGGAGTAAACGTCTTTTAATTTCATGGCTGCAATCACCATCTGCAGTGATTTTGGAGCCCCTAAAAATAAAGTCTGACACTGTTTCCACTGTTTCCCCATCTATTTCCCATGAAGAGATGGAACCAGATGCCATGATCTTCATTTTCTGAATGTTGAGCTTTAAGCCAACTTTTTCACTCTCCTCTTTCACTTTCATCAAGAGCTTTTTAGCTCCTCTTCACTTTCTGCCATAAGGGTGTCATCTGCATATCTGAGGTTATTGATATTTCTCCCGGCAATCTTGATTCCAGCTTGTGCTTCTTCCAGTCCAGCGTTTCTCATGATGTACTCTGCATAGACATTAAAGAAGCAGGGTGACAATATACAGCCTTGACGTACTCCCTTTCCTATTTGGAACCAGTCTGTTGCTCCATGTCCAGTTCTAACTGTTGCTTCCTGACCTGCACACAGGTTTCTCAAGAGGCAGGTCAGGTGGTCTGGTATTCCCATCTCTTTCACAGTTTATTGTGACCCACACAGTCAAAGGCTTTGGCATAGTCAATAAAGCAGAAATAGATGTTTTCCTGGAACTCTCTTGCTTTTTCCATGATCCAGCAGATGTTGGCGATTTGATCTCTGGTTCCTCTGCCTTTTCTAAACCCAGCTTGAACAGCAGGAAGTTCTCGGTTCATGTATTGCTGAAGCCTGGCTTGGAGAATTTTGAGCATCACTTTACTAGCGTGTGAGATGAGTGCAATTGTGTGGTAGTTTGAGCATTCCTTGTTATTGTCTTTCTTTGGAATTGGAATGAAAACTGACCTTTTCCAGTTCTGTGGCCACTGCTGAGTTTTCCAAATTTGTTGGCATATTGAGTGAAGCATTTTCACAGCATCATCTTTCAGGATTTGAAATAGCTCAACTGGAATTCCATCACCTCCACTAGCTTTGTTCATAGTGATGCTTTCTAAAAGGCCCAGTTGACTTCACATTCTAGATGTCAAGGAGATTAAAAATGTATTTATGCTGAAAAATTTCCATACTTAAAGAAGAAAACAGATATCCAGTTACAAGAAGCAGAGGGGTCCCAAGTAAGTTAAACTGAAACAGAACTACACCAAGACATATAATAATTAAAATGACAAAATTTAAAGATAAAGAGAGAATTCTAAGGGCAGCAAGATAAAAAGAGAGTTAGTTATAATGGAACCTCCATAAGGCTATTTGCTGATTTCTCTACAGAAAGATTGCAGGCCAGAAGGGAGTGATAAGATATATTCAAAGTTCGGAAAGGGAAAAATATGCAACCTAGGATACTCTACCCAGCAAGATTACCATTTAGAATAGAAGAAGAGACAAAGAATTTCTCAGAAATTAAAAACTAAAAGAATACAATAATACCAAACCTATCCTTAAAAAATATTGAAAAACCTTCTGTAAATTAAAAAGAAGCAAGAATCTAGGAAAGAGAACATCCCCAAAGTAAATCACTTATATAAACCAGTATAAAATCTTTTTAATCAAAAATATTTTATGAAAGCAATGATAACCACAATAAACAGCAAAAGGGTAAATATGAATGTGTAAAAGAGAACATCATAAAATGCAGGGGAAGGGAGTAAGAAAATGCGGATTCCACACTGCCCCTGCCATGCCTTGAATGTGTTTGAGCCTATATAACTACCAGTTAAATGCAAATAGATATCAGAGGAGCCTAACATACATGAAAAATGGAGTAACTGTGAATCAAAAATACACAATAGATTCCCAAAAACTAAAAGAAGATAACAGAAGCATAACACAAAATAAAATTGTAAAACCACAAGAGAAAAATGAAAAAGAAAGGGACAAAAAAGAAATACAAAATTAATGGACAAACAAGGTTTAAAACGGCAATAAATACATATCTCTCAGTAACTACCTTAAATGCCAATGATCTAACTGCTCTAATCAAACGACATAGAGTGGCAGATTGGATAAAAGAACAAGAGCCCATAATATGCTGCTTACAAGACATCCACTTAAGGGTGAAGGATCCACATAGATTGAAAGTGAGGGGATAGAAAAAAATACATTTCATGCAAATGGAAAAGATAGCAAACCAGGGGTCACGATAGTCACATCAGACAAAACGGACTTTAAAACAAAGGCTATAAAGAAAGATATAGAAGTACACTATATATATGATGACAAAAGGATCAACACAAGTAGAGGATATCGCTAACATGTATACACCCAACATCAGTTCAGTTCAGTTCAGTCGCTCAGTAGTGTCCGACTCTTTGCGACCCCATGAATCACAGCACGCCAGGCCTCCCTGTCCATCACCAACTCCCGGAGTTCACTCAAACTCACGTCCATTGAGTCAGTGATGCCATCCAGCCATCTCATCCTCTGTCGTCCCCTTCTCCTCCTGCCCCCAATCCCTCCCAGCATCAGAGTCATTTCCAATGAGTCAACTCTTTGCATGAGGTGGCCAAAGTACTGGAGTTTCAGCTTTAGCATCATGCCTTCCAAAGAAATCCCTGGGTTGATCTCCTTCAGAATGGACTGGCTGGATCTCCTTGCAGTCCAAGGGACTCTCAAGAGTCTTCTCCAACACCACAGTTTAAAAGCATCAATTCTTCGGCACTCAGCCTTCTTCACAGTCCAACTCTCACATCCATACATGACCACAGGAAAAACCATAACCTAGATGGACCTTTGTTGGCAAAGTAACGTCTCTGCTTTTCAATATGCTATCTAGGTTGGTCATAACTTTCCTTCCAAGGGGTAAGCATCTTTTAATTTCATGGCTGCAATTACCATCTGCAGTGATTTTGGAGCCCCCCAAAATAAAGTCTGACACTGTTTCCACTGTTTCCCCGTCTATTTCCCATGAAGTGATGGGACCAGATGCCATGATCTTCGTTTTCTGAATGTTGAGCTTTAAGCCAACTTTTTCGCTCTCCTCTTTCACTTTCATCAAGAGCTTTTTAGTTCCTCTTCACTTTCTGCCATAAGGGTGGTGTCATCTGCATATCTGAGGTTATTGATATTTCTCCCGGCAATCTTGATTCCAGCCTGTGCTTCTTCCAGCCCAGCGTTTCTCATGTTGTACTCTGCATATAAGTTAAATAAGCAGGGTGACAATATACAGCCCTGATGTACTCCTTTTCCTATTTGGAACTAGTCTGTTGTTTCATGTATAGTTCTAACCGTTGCTTCCTGGCCTACATTTAGATCTCTCAAGAGGCAGGTCAAGTGATCTAGTATTCCCATCTCTTCCAGAATTTTCCACAGCTTATTGTGATCCACACAGTCAAAGGCTTTGGCATAGTCAATAAAGCAGAAATAGATATTTTTCTGGAACTCTGTTGCTTTTTTCATGATCCAGGGGATGTTGGCAATTTGATCTCTGGTTCCTCTGCCTTTTCTAAAACCAGCTTGAATATCTGGAAGTAGGAGTATCCAAATACATAAACAAATAAAACAGCCAAAAAGGGAGAAACTGACAGGAATACAATAATGGTAAGTGACTTTAACACCCTAATCCCAGTCTCTTCAAAAAGTGGTTTTGGAAAAGTTGGACAGCCACAGGCAAATCAATGAAGTTGGAACACACTCTCACACCATACATAAAAAAAACTCAAAGTGACTTAAAGCGTTAAATATAAGACAAGACATCATAAAATGGGAACCCTCTTGCCCTCTTGTTATGAATGTAAATTGGTGCAGCCACTATGGAAAGTAGTATGGAGGTTCCTCAAAAAACTAAAAATACAGCTGTCATACGATCCAGGATTTCCATTCCTGGACATACACTCAGACAAAACTATAATTCAAAAAGTTGCACGCACCCCTATGTTCATAGCAGCACTTTTTTTTTTTTTACAATAACCAAGGCATGGAAACAACCTAAACGTCTATCAACAGATGAAGGGATATAGAAGATGTAGTGTATCTATGTATACAATTGTATATAATGTATTTATTTGTGTGTGTATATATATACATATATAATGGAATATTACTCAGCCATAAAAAGAACAAAATAGCAACATTTGCAGCAACATGGATGGACCCAGAAATTATCATTAAGTGAGGTAAATAAGTAAGATTACTTAAGTGAAGTAAGTCAGAAAAAAAGATATCATAAAATATTACTTGTAATGGAGTCTAAAATATGACACAAATAAACATATCTATGAACATATCTAGAAACAGACTCATAGATAATAGAGAACAGACCTGTGGTTGCCAAGGGTGAGGGTGACAGGGTGAGAAGTACTGGGAGTCTGGATTAGTAGATACAAACTGTTATATATAATATGGATAAACAACCAACTACTACTGTATAGCACAAGGAAGTATATTCAATATCCTGTGATAAGCTAATGGAAAATAATATGAAAAATAATATATACACACACATATATACAATCAAATAACTTTGTTGAATAGGAGAAATGAACAACATTGTAAATCAATTATACTGCAAAAAAAAATTTTTTTTAAGAGAAACGGACCCACAGTTACAGAGAACAAACTAATCATTACCATTGGAGAGAGGAAAGTGGGAGAGGGCAAGGTAGAGGTAGGGGATTAAGAGATACAAACTATTATGTACAAATAAATTAGCTACAACATATTCTTTCCTGGAAAATTCCATGGACAGAAGAGCCTGGTGGGCTTACAGTCCATAGGGCTGCAAAGAGTCAGACAGGACTGAATGACTGAGCACAGAACACAAGGAATATAGCCAGTTGTATACAGTGTGGTACAGTATAAGCGAGTGAATGCAAAGCCAGCAGCCTAGGTTGTCAGACTAACCTATCATGGAATAGCAGAAAGAACGAGAACTGCAGGAAAGGGCCACCGTAGAGCAAAGAGCACTGGTGTGAGACTCCAGCCTCATGTGCTTCAGAGATGCCAGGTCCCAACCATCACAAACCCTTCACACATGGTTTGAGGGCTCTGAAGTGGTTGAGGGTTCTGATGTCCCACAGAGAGACTACCTTGCACACTGTGCCTATACCCCTTTTATCCCAACATCTCCCAAAAAATTACCTGCCAGGGTCATTATCTAGAACACCTAGCTGAACATTGGACCCATCTAGGTGCTTCTGAACTTTATCAATGTCCAGACACCAATGCATTGTGAATGACTTCTCTCAAATATCAAGCTTTCTTTCTTCCTTCCTTTCTTTCTTTCTTTCTTCCTTTCTTTCTTTCTTTCTTTCTTTCTTTCTTTTTCTTTCTTTCTTTCTTTTTTTTTTTTTTTACATTCCCAGAGTGGAACCAGAGAGAAGGGAAAAATAGACCCCAGAGGCTGCAGTAAAGCTGTTGGCTAGATGGACTCTTTCCTGGCTTGGAATTTAATTTCTTCTGTCTCAGGGCACCCATATCTCTGCTGCACCCTAATCCACCTGCAGAGAACAACCGCATCAGTGCAGTCTCTAACTCTGTAACAAGGCTCTGTCAGATGAGTCCTAGCAGGAAAACCGTGGCACTAAAAACAGGGAACCCAAGGAGGGTTAACAAAAGAATCCGTTTCAAAAGGCTGGGCAGTGTGACGGGGAACCAAGCACAGTGCTGCTTTTTGTGCTGGAAGGGTCATGAAGGAGGAGAAGGGCTGGGCCCAGAAAGTGTAGCTCTAGGAAGGGATTGTCAGGTGGCAGCTGAGGGTTCAGTACAGGGAATCCACCAATGCACAGAAACTTGGTTAAGGAGGGAGCCCAGGATCGAAAATCCCTGACGTCACTCTCTTCCTGTATGTCCCAAGAGCGACTGATCCTTTAGCTAGGGGCCCTGGATTTGAAGACAGATATGTGGAACAGATTTGTAGTGCCCCATATCCACAGTTGAGCCACAGAGGTGTTATCAACTCTCAGTCCTTGTGTCACATGAGAGAGAAACAGGTATTTGTTTGAAACTAATCTGGGCAAAGATACCAAGGGGAGCAACCCATAATGTCAGCCTCTATAATCATCAGAAGGGTTGTGGAGAGTGGAGACTGGACCTTGAGAGGCACACCAAAGGCATCCAGCTCAAAGGCCTGAGATCCCCATCTCTAGGCATCTTCCTGGGGCAGACATCTCTGCCAGAGGACCAGGGGTCTAGTCGGGGCAGAACTGGCAGTATGGTCCCTGGGTATCTTCTCAGATTGACAGCCCCTCCTAGATGCAGTTCCTAATGTCTCATTCTTCTTTGTATCCTCTGTGCCCAATACCTGCTCATGGAGACATAGTAGAGACATAATAAACACATAGGTGCTGAGTGCATATAAAGCCACTTATTTCTGCCACACGAATTTCAGAGAATCATATTACTCAAGACCAACTGGATAATCTCTTAATAATTAATCTGAAAGGTTTTCTCCCCTATTGTCATAATGTCTGTTGAGCAGAGTACGGTGTGAGTAAAACAATGTGGTTGCTTAAGTCGTAAATGCTTCATCATAAGTCTGTAGCTCTTAGTTCCCACTCTTCTGCAATTACGTACAAACCAGGATTATTGAAAGGTTGATCTTCTACTGAAGTTAAACAATAGAATCCAAAATATTGAGGCCAGTCGGGATAGAAAGGCTGAAAGTTTAACCCGAAATGTTGACTCAGCTATAACTAATTCTCCCCTCCAGTTTTCTCTTGACTTAAAAGCTCTTATTGGGTAATCTGATTCTTCATAGTTGCAGAAAGATGAATTTGCAAGAGTGGCAAAATAAAGAGACTCACAAGTGTGTCCTCCTCAAGAGACATTTTAGTAAATAAGATTTATGGTTGGAATCTCCTACAGTCATTGTGACTGGGCATTTCTAGCCAACATCAAAGTACTTTATACTTCAAAAAAGTTTCTATAGTCTCAGTTTTATCTGAGTGGCTTCCCCAAGGAATTTTAACCATAACCCCTTCAAATCTGAACTTGTATTCAAAATACAAATATTTATTTCAATTAGTACTTTTGGAGGGCATAAGTGGATGAGTAGATGATTTTCTGAATTCTTTTAATAAGACTTTTTGCTTCCATGCCCTGTTGCTTACTTTGAGCCATGCACCATATTAAACACCTTACATGTACTATCTCGCTTAGTCCCATAATACCTATAGAAGGTAGATACTATTTTGTCAGGGAATGTTTAACGGGAGGATTCCTACATGCTGTTTCTCATAAATCCTCTGTTCCTTATCAGCCTCTGTCGGAGGTGAGTAGAACTGCACGCAGCTCTCAGGACTGAGGTCATTGTGTGAGACAGGCTTGGGTCTCCTTTAGTAAACATTCTCTTTATAACAAGACTGCTTAGTCTTGCCCCCCTTTTTCTTAAGATATGGATTGTTTCCTGACCTTGTGACCATTATTATCTCTTGTTCCCTTGGTAACGGTTACTATACGTTTGGTTTTCTGACCTTTATCATTGTCGAAAGAAATTTCTTATACAACAGCCTATACATACACACATAAAAATCATTAAAGCACCTTTGCTCCATCAGAGCTTGGGTCCCCGTGTCTTTCTTTCTTTCTCTCTCTCTGGCTGTCTCTTTCACTTTCTTATCGTGGACTCCGGACCGCCAGGTCCCGGTCCATTAAAGGACCCCAGCACTATTTATCTTCATGTTACTGATTTATAACTAATGTTCAGAGATGTTAAGCAACTGACCCAAGTCAACCTTCATAAGATCCAGAATTTAATCATTTGTTACCACTTCCATTGCTCTTACCTGGTCTACATCACCATCACTTCTTAATGGGATTATGGCTATAGCCTCTTTTCAAGTCTCCCTGTTTTGACCCTACACACCCTACAGTCTATTCAGATCAAGCTACTCTTCTGCTAAATGCCTGTGGTGGCTCCCCATTTGTCTCTGAATAAAAAGTCAAGGCCTTTCTTTGAGCCTTAAGGTCCTATCTAACATGCCACAGTCACCTCTTTAAACAAACCCACAGCATGTCCCTTTACTCTCTTCCTTCCTCAAAGGAATTCTTGCTATTTCTTAAGGCCAAATGTGTTACCCTAGCCTTGTGGCCTTTGTCTCTGCTGTTTCCTCACACTGGAACAGTTTTCCCCCAGATACCTGTATGACTACTTCTTAATATTCTTGATGAAGTTACTTAAATGACACCTTCTCAATGAAGCCTACCCTCCCTCACCTTCCTATGTTAAATTGAAACCCGTCTGCTTTATCCCTTTGCATTCCTTTCTTTGAGAGCCCAAACCCTCCAGATCAATCTGAATTTGAGATGCCTTTTTTGCTTACTCCAGGTTGTTGTGCAAATGCAATTGTTTTCTATATGTCCTAGGTCAAAAGGCTTGACAAGATCTGCTTTAAGCAATCATGCAGATAATTTAACTTCTCAGGTTTCTTACTATTAAGCAAGACAAATACACAAAAGAGAAATTACAAATGAAAAAGATTTTTAAAAAAATCTTAGCTATTCTTAGATATGATACAGAATGAATATTCAATTACATACATTGAAAAAATAAAGCTATAATAATTAAAGCAATGTGACACTGTTACAAAAATAACAACGATCAAACTTTTTCTTTAAAAGAGTCTTTGAAAAACAAATTTCAGGTTTTCCTTACTTTAAGTATAGTAACCATGCCACATTAGAATTCCAGGACTTACTCATTTCATAACTGAAAGTTCATACCCTTGAGCAACACCTCTCCACTTCCCCCGTCCTCCCTCCTGATAACTACCACTCAACTCTCTGTTTCCGCAAGCTCAATTTTTTTTCTCATATTTCACATATAAGCAAGATCATGCAATGTTTTTATTTCCATGTCTGGTTTATTACACTTAGCATAATGTCCTCTAGGTTCATCTATATTGCCATAAATGATAGGATCTCTTCTTTTTAATGGCTGAATAATGTTTCTCTCTGTGTTTGTGCAAGTTCTTGTGCCTGATGCACAGTGAGGTTAAACAAAATGAAACGTCAGTTTGGAGCAGAGAAAAGTTTATTGCAAGGCCATGAAAGGAGATGGGTGGCTTGTGCCACCCCAAACCTCGAACTCTGTGTATGTTTGTATTTACATGTGAGTACACATCCGTATTTTCTACACCCATTCATCCACTGCCAATTAGGTTGTTCCATGTCTTTTCTACTGTGAATAATGTTGCAACAAACATGAGAGTACAAATGCCTTTTCAAGACAATGATTTCATTTTCTTTGAATATATACCCAGTGAAGAATATATATTTCTTTGAATATATATTCAGCAGTGGGACTGCTGAATCATATTGTAGTTCTATTTTTAATTTTTTGAGAAGTTGCTGTACTGTTTCCCATAATGGCTGAACTATTTCACAAGCCCACCAACACTGTACAAAGGATTTCCTTTTGTCCACATCCTTACCAGCATTTGCTATTTTTTAATTTTTAAATAATAGTCATCCTAACAGGTGTGAGGTGATATCTTACTATAGTTTTGATTTGTATTTTCATGTATATTTTTTGGCACCTTTTTCATATATCTGTTGATCACTTGTGCATCTCCTTCAGAAAAATGTCTATTTGTGTCATTTACCCATTTTTTAAAAGTGGGTGCTGATTGTTTGGCTTACTTGTTTTTTCTTCTGGGAGGATACTGATTTCAGGTCTTATCCTTAAGTCTTTAATGCATTTTGAGTTGACTTTTATACATGGTATAAAATATAGTTCCAATTTCATTATTTTGCATGTGGCTGTCCAGTTTCCCAATACCATTTACTGAGGAGATTATCCTTTTTCCAATGTGTGTTCTTGATGGTCCTGTTGAAAATTAGTGGACAATATATGTTTAGGTTTATTTCCATGCTGTCTATTTTGTTCCATTATTCTATGAGTCTGTTTTTTACATCAGATCATACTGTTCCTGATCAGAATAGAAAAGAATACATTTACCAAATTGTTTGCATACTATTTACTGAAGGCCTTATCCATCTATTCTAGTAAGTATACCATGTCTGGCACAGAAGATGTTATTAGGCTATTACTTGGTTGAGCTTATAGTAGCTATAGTCATCCTTCCGAATCTAGTCACTTTATACAGGGAACAGACTTATAAATTAAATGGAGATACTATAAGGACCATCACTGCTATGACATTAAGTCTTTAAAAATGGCACTAATTTCCACCAGCACTGCCTTCCCATCTGCCACGAGGATGTGATACTGTGTTTGACTTCATATGTTGGCCAGCTAGGGGAAGGCAGTTTCCAAAGTTTCTACTTGGTTTTTCCTACTACTAGAGCTCTTTTCTTTAGGTCAAAGGAACTGGGAACTGATTTTTCTCCAGTATACACTCATCTGAGTAAATGGTCATAAGGAAGAACTGAAAAAATCATTATAGTATATGCTTGCCATCATGTTTCAGGGTCCCTCCTACTCACGACCTAGCTTCGTTTTCAGTCAGTGGGTTCTCTGTATAAAAATTGGTTTAGATCTAAGAACTGAGCAAGGTACCATAACTCTACTAGGACTTCTGTGTTCAACTTCTATGTATTCCATGATTGCCTCCTCCCTTTCTTTTTTTGGTTGCACAATACTCTTGAGTGCCTGCCAAAATAACTGCCTGTGTATTTTGCCTATAGGGGTCTCAAACTCCATTAATATCTCAATAACCTCCTGAAGATCAAGCTTTCTTGGCAGCCTCTCTGATTTTGCTGGTCATTGTGAAAACTATGACACTTTGGCTTTAAGTAGTCAAGTACTACCACCTGACTTCTACTACTTCAAGGGCTCTGTTATCCACATGACATTAATGAACCTGGCTCTGTGACTGCATCTCCTACCAACAGCCTGAGTAAGCAGAAAAGACCTGCCACTGAACTTCTTAATGATCCTGATATCCTTTTAACCAGTGCATTCCTAATATCTGGAGAAACGACATGTACTCTGAGCCCTTATTTGGCACATCATCATCTGAGAGTCTTTGGTTTCACATAACATATTTGTTTCAGCTTGGCTATTTCCTTTGCCTCTTTATTCCCTACTCTGTTATCTTCTGGGAAACTTGGCATTAGTCATGATTCTTTCCAACCGATAAAGAGTCACCCTAGAAGGTAACTTAGAGTCACCCAGTTTGTCCTATACTCAAGAGTCCTTGTCAAGGTTTAAATCTCATATTCCATAAAAGTGCTCATAGTTCAGTTCAGTTGCTCAGTTGTGCCGATTCTGTGCAACCCCATGGACCACAGCACGCCAGGCTTCCCTGTCCATCATCAAGTCCTGGAACTTATTCAAACTAATGTCCAGTGAGTCAGTGATGCCATCCAATCATCTCAACCTCTGTTGTCCCCTTATCCTCCCACCTTCAATCTTTCCCAGCATCAGGGTCTTTTCCAGTGAGTCAGTGCTTCACATCATGTGGCCAAAGTATTGGAGTTTCAGCTACATCATCAGTCCTTCCAATGAATTGTCAGGACAGATTTCCTTTACGATTGACTGGTTGGATCTCCTTGCAGTCCAAAGTACTCTCAAGAGTCTTCTCCAACACCACAGTTCAAAAGCATCAATTCTCCATTGCTCAGCTTTCTTTATGGTCCAATTCTCACATCCATACATGACTACTGGAAAAACCATAGCTTTGACTAGATGGACCGTTGTTGGCGAAGTAATGTCTCTGCTTTTTAATATGCTGTCTAGGTTGGAGAAGGAAATGGCAACCCACTCCAATGTTCTTGCCTGGAGAATCCCAGGGATGGGGGAGCCTGGTGGGCTGCCGTCTATGGGGTCGCACAGAGTCGGACACGACTGAAGCGACTTAGCAGCAGCAGCAGCAGGTTGGTCATAGCTTTTCTTCCAAGGAGCAAGCATCTTTTAATTTCATGGCTGCAGTCACCATCTGCAGGGACTTTGGAGCCCTCCAAAATAAAGTTTGTCACTGTTTCCATTGTTTCTCCATCTATTTGCCATCAAATGATGGAACCGGATGTCATGATCTTAGTTTTGTGAATGTTGAGTATTAAGCCAACTTTTTCACTCTCCTTTTTCACTTTCATCAAGAAGCTCTTTAGTTCTTCTTCACTTTCTGCCATAAGGGTGGTGTCATCTGCATGTCTGAGGTTATTGATATTTCTCCCAGCAGTCTTGAGTCTACCCTGTGTTTCATCCAGCCCAGCATTTTGCGTGATGTACTCTGCATATATGTTAAACACAGCCTTGATGTACTCCTTTCCCGATTTGGAACCAGTCTGTTGTCCTATGTCCAGTTCTAACTGTTGCCTCTTGACCTGCATATAGATTTCTCAGGAGGCCGGTCAGGTGGTCTGGTATTCCCATCTCTTAAAGAAATTTCCACAGTTTGTTGTGATCAACATGGTCAAAGACATTGGCATAGTCGATAAAGCAGAGGTAGATGTTTTCCTGGTACTCTCTTGCTTTTTCGATGATCCAACAGATGTTGGCAACTTGATCTCTGGTTCCTCTGCCTTTTCTAAATCCAGCTTGAACATCTGGAAGTTCACAGTTCAAGTACTCTTGAAGCCTGGCTTGGAGAATTTTGAACATTACTTTGCTAGCGTGTGAGATGAGTGCAAATGTGCAATAGTTTGAACATTCTTTGGCATTGCCTTTCTTTGGGATTGGAATGAAAACTGACCTTTGCCAGTCCTGTAGCTACTGCTGAGTGTTCCAAATTTGCTGGCATATTGAGTGCAGCATTTTCACAGCATCATCTTTCAGGATTTGATATAGCTCAGCTGGAATTCCATCACCTCCACTAGCTTTGTTCATAGTGATGCTTCTTAAGGCCCACTTGACTTTACATTCCAGGATATCTGGCTCTAGTTGAGTAATCACACCATTGTGATTATCTGAGTCATGAAGATCTTTTTTGTATAGTTCTTCTTTGTATCCTTGCCACCTCTTCTTAATATCTTCTGCTTCTGTTAGGTCCATACCATTTCTGTCCTTTATAGTGCCCATCGTTGCATGAAATGTTCCTTTGGTATCTCTAGTTTTCTTGAAGAGTTCTCTAGTCTTTCCCATTCTATTATTTTCTTCTATTTCTTTGCATTGATCACAGAGGAAGGCTTTCTTATCTCTCCTTGCTATTCTTTGGAACTCTGAATTCAAATGGGTATATCTTTCCTTTTCTCCTTTGCCTTTAGCTTCTCTTCTTTTCTCAGCTATTTGTAAGGCCTCTTCAGACAACTATTTTGCCTTTTTGCATTTCTTTTTCTTGGAGATGGTCTTGATCACTGCCTCTTGTACAATGTCCCAACCCTTGTCCATAGTTCTTCAGGCACTCTGTCTATCAGATCTAAGCCCTTGAATCCATTTGTCACTTCCACAGTATAATTGTAAGGGATTTGATTTAGGTCACACCTAAATGGTATGTTTAGTTTAGGTCTAGTGATTTTCCCTACTTTCTTCAATTTAAGTCTGAATTTGGCATAAGGTGGTCATGGTCTGAGCCACAGTCAGCTCCCATTCTTGTTTTTGCTGACTGTATAGAGCTTCTCCATCTTTGGCTGCAAAGAATATAATCAATCTGACTTCAGTACTGACCATCTGGTGATGTCCATGTGTAGAGTCTTCTTTTGTGTTATTGGAAGAAGTTGTTTGCTATGATCAGTGCGTTCTCTTGGCAAAACTCTGATAGCCTTTGACCTGCTTCATTTTGTACTCCAAGGCCAACTATGCCTGTTACTCCAGGTATTTCTTGGCTTCCTACTTTTGCATTCCAGCCCCCTATGATGAAAAGGACATCTTTTTTTGGGTGTTAGTTCTAGAAGGTCTTGTCGGTCTTCATAGAACCATTCAACTTCAGCTTCTTCAACATTACTGGTAGGGGCATAGACTGGGATTACTGTGATATTGAATGGTTTGCCTTGGAAACGAACAGAGATCATTCTGTCATTTTTGAGATTGCATCCAAGTACTGCAATTCGGACTCTTTTGTTGACTGTGATTGCTGCTCCATTTCTTCTAAGAGATTCTTGCCCACAGTAGTAGATATAATGGTCATCTGAGTTAAATTCACCCATTCCAATCAATTTTAGTTCACTGATTCCTAAAATGTCAGTGTTCACTCTTGCCATCTCTTGTTTGACCACTTCCAATTTGCCTTGATTCATGGAGCTAACATTTCAGGTTGCTATGCAATATTGCTCTTTATGGAATCAGGCTTTACTTCCACCACCTGTCACATCCATAACTGGATGTTGTTTTTGCCTTGGCTCCATCTCTTCAATCTTTCTGGAGTTATTTCTCCACTGATCTCCCATAGCATATTGGGCACCTACCAACCTGGGGTGTTCATCTTTTGGTGTCCTATCTTTTTGTCTTTTCATGCTGTTCATGGGGTTCTCAAGGCAAGAATACTGAAGTGGTTTGCCATTCCCTTCTCTAGTGGATCACATTTTGTCAGGACTCTCCACCATGACCCATCTGTCTTGGGTGGCCCTACATGCCTTGGCTCATATTTTCATTGAGTTAGATATCTAACTTGCTTACTTACTTACATACATGTGGAAGCTAAAAAACAAAACAAATGAACAAACATAAAATAGAACATACTCAAAAATAGAGAAAACAAACTGGTGATTTCGGGGAGAGGGGTAGGTGGATGAGTGAAATAGTTGAGGGAGATTAAGAGGTCCAAACTTCTAGTTATAAAATTGAAAATCATGAAGATATAATAATGTACAGAATTGGAAACATAGTCAATAATATTGTTAATAACTTCATACGGTGATAGATGGTAACTAGACTTTTCATGATTATTGCCGGGAGCCAGAATGAGGAACTCCGCCCATGGCAAAGGTCATGAGGAAGGAGGCTCGGCATTATGCAAAGGTGGGATCGAACCTCAGGAGACCCCCTGTTCCCGAGCATCTACCCCCAAAAGCAGAATCTGCCTACTTTACTGTTTCATGCTATTACCTACACCTCTGACTTTATGGGGGTGCTGCCCCCCACCCCACCTCTCTCAGAGAAGGAGTTAACTTGCAGCTCCAGTCAATAAAAATTCCTGGGCATGACAACAGTGTTTCAACTTACAAACTCCTCTGAAGGTTCTCTAGCCTGCCTGAGCAGGTTCGTCTGGCCACATGTGATTGTATATAGCCTCCCAATCGTGAGAGGCACAAGATGCTTTAAACTTTCTAAATACATATTCTTTTGAGAAGTTAGAAAATTATTAGTATAGTATAGTGGGTTGATTAGAAATTATATTGGTGAAGGGTTTTTCATTTGTTGAGCCAATATTTGCTGCTAAATCTCCATATTCCCTGCCCTTATAATGAATATAACTAGCATATGGGAGAAATAAGTATTAACCTTTGATATTAATCATGTTAAACCTTAGGCCAAGTAAATTCCTTTTCTTGATTATAACCCCCTGCACCCTCACCCTATAGGAATGCAACTTTATCTGATATCTTCAGAGGGTGGTGCCTAGTTTAAGAAAAAATCACCCCTGGAAAAAATAAGTTTTCTGGTTGACTGACCATTATCAGAAAGGGCCATAAAATGTCAGCAGGCCTCATAGCCAGAAGATGATGTGAAATCCCTAAGACCTTTGTACACTTTTATATGAAGCACCTAATTTTGATAAAGGTCAGGTCTGCTGATCCTGCGTGACTCTGTATTCATCCCTATGTATAACAAAAAGTATATAAGCAAACCTGAAAATAAAGAAAACGGATCAGTTTCTGGAAAGACTGATTCCCCCGTGTCGTTCTTTCTTTCCCCTTCTGGCTGAATTCCCATCTGGAGTGTGGATACTCGCCAAGGCTGCTAATTTTGCCTGGGCTTCTAAGATTTGACTGGGGAGGCCTCAGTGTCTCCTCTCCTTCGGGAGAACGGAAAGACGCCTGTGGCCTACATAGCTGGTGCAAACTCCTTGTCTTGGAGTTTTATTGGTATTCCATGTAAACCAAGTTATTCAGCATCTTTTTCTCCACTAATATTTCCTACTACCCTATCATTTTCTAATCTCTCTTTATATCTGTAATTAAATAAGTTATTTCCCAGGACGCCTACTCCGTCTCCCCTTCTAATTACCCTGGATCCACCAGGGCTGGACCCTGGCAGATTATCATTTTGTAACATATAAAAATACTGAATATCTTACATACCTGAAACTAATATAATATTGTACATCAAAAATAAAACTAGATCTGTTTAAAGGAATGAGATATACTGTGCTTAAAATTAACATTTAAAACAAAATGATCAAGCTTGAAAATGAATAAACAGATAATTTTAAGCAAAAAAGAAAGCAGGAATATTAATATTAATATTAGTTAAAATTGAATTTAAGATGAAAAAATTGCACATGAAAAAGAGCATTAGGTTATTTTAAAAGGTACAATTTATAAAGTAAATACAACTCTCATAAATCTGCATGCACCTCCCAGAGTATTGGAAATAAAAGCAAAAATAAACAAATGGGACCCAATTAAACTTAAAAGCATTTGCACAACAAAGGAAACTATAAACAAGGTGAAAAGACAGCCTTCAGAATGGGAGAAAATAATAACAAATGAAGCAACTGACAAAGAATTAATCTCAAAAATTTACAACCAACTCCTGCAGCTCAATTCTGGAAAAATAAACAACCCAATCAAAAAATGGGCCAAAGAACTAAATAGACATTTCTCCAAAGAAGATATACAGATGGCTAACAAACACATGAAAAGATGCTCAACATTACTCAATATCAGAGAAATGCAAATCAAAACCACAATGAGGTACCATTTCACACCAGTCAGAATGTCTGCGATCCAAAAGTCTACAAGCAATAAATGCTGACGTGGGTGTGGAGAAAAGGGAACCCTCTAACACTGTGGTGGGAATGCAAACTAGTAGAGCCACTATGGAGAACAGTGTGGAGATTCCTTAAAACTGGAAATAGAACTGCCATATGACCCAGCAATCCCACTGCTGGGCATACACACCGAGGAAACCAGAATTGAAAGAGATACGTGTACTCCAATGTTCATCACAGCACTGTTTATAATAGCCAGGACATGGAAGCAACTTAGATGTCCATCAGCAGACGAATGGATAAGAAAGCTGTGGTACATATACACAATGGAGTATTACTCAGCCATTAAAAAGAATACATTTGAATCAGTTCTAATGAGATGGATGAAACTGGAGCCGATTATACAGAGTGATGTAAGCCAGAAAGAAAAACACCAGTACAGTATACTAACACATATATATGGAATTTAGAAAGATGGTAATGATAACCCTGTATGAGAGACAGCAAAAGAGACACAGATGTATAGAACAGTCTTTTGGATTCTGTGGGAGAGGGCAAGGGTGGGATGGTTTGGGAGAATGGCATTGAAACATGTATATTATCATATGTGAAACAAATCACCAGTCCAGGTTCGATGCATGAGACAGGGTTCTCGGGGCTGGTGCACTGGGATGACCCAGAGGGATGGGATGGGGAGGGAGGAGAGAGGGGGGTTCAGGATGGGGAACACATGGTGGATTCAAAAATAAATAAATAAATCTGCATGCAGCAAAAACTGTTATAAACAAAGAAAGCACTAATAGCAATATAACTATCATGTATATTAATATGCTTCTTCAAGAATTAATTTTCTAAACAATGAATAACTAATAATACATGTAAATAAAACTTGACTTAATAGATACATATAGAACCTATATATTTAGAATTGATAATATGTATTTTACCTGAGCATTATTTATTTATAAAAATTAATATTTGGTGGAAAAAATTAAAAAAATAAAACAACAAAGGCTTTTAAAACCAGACACTCATTATAATCCAATAAAATCAGAAATATATAATATAAAGATGATCTTAAAAATTAGAAGGAACAGAGGTCAATCTTGACCCACTTAGTTTAGGAGTAATGACTTTGCCTACCTCAAGGGTATTTTTTCATTGCTGAATTAGAACTGCTGCTTTTAATAATGAATTTTAACTATGAGAATGGTTGTTAGGCTTATTTGTTTAGTAAGATAAGAAAAGTATAAACATTTTAGCAGCATTTCCAAACTGTGAAGAAAAATTAAAAACTTGATAAAAAAAATTAGAACAAATGAGTACTCAAACTAGGAAAATAAAATATAACCTAAAATTGAAGGATTAAACAGAAAAAAAATGCAGAAAAAAATGTTCATTTAAAAGCTACTCCTTTGAAAGTATCAATAAAAATATCCTTCACAAACCTAATTCTAGCAAAATATTGTAAAAAAACAAATTACACCAGATGAGGAATGAAAAGGGATTTACCTGTGGCCATCACAATATTATAAAGTAATTATTCCCAAATTAAAATAAATTAATTAATTAAAAATAAATCCTCTATGATCCACCTCCCAGAATTCTGGAAATAAAAGCAAAAATAAACAAATGGGATCTAATTAAAATTAAAAGCTTCTGCACAACAAAGGAAAATATAAGCAAGGTGAAAAGACAGCCATCTGAATGGGAGAAAATAATAGCAAATGAAGCAACTGACAAACAACTAATCTCAAAAATATACAAGCAACTTCTGCAGCTCAACTCCAGAAAAATAAACGACCCAATCAAAAAATGGGCCAAAGAACTAAATAGACATTTCTCCAAAGAAGACATATGGATGGCTAACAAACACATGAAAAGATGCTCAACATCACTCATTATTAGAGAAATGCAAATCAAAACCACAATGAGGTACCACTTCACACCAGTCAGAATGGCTGCGATCCAAAAATCTGCAAGCAATAAATGCTGGAGAGGGTGTGGAGAAAAGGGAACCCTCCTACACTGTTGGTGGGAATGCAAACTAGTACAGCCACTATGGAGAACAGTGTGGAGATTCCTTAAAAAATTGCAAATAGAACTACCTTATGACCCAGCAATCCCACTTCTGGGCATACACACCGAGGAAACCAGAATTGAAAGAGACACATGTACCCCAATGTTCATCGCAGCACTGTTTATAATAGCCAGGACATGGAAACAACCTAGATGTCCATCAGCAGATGAATGGATAAGAAAGCTGTGGTACATATACACAATGGAGTATTACTCAGCCGTTAAAAAGAATTCATTTGAATCAGTTCTGATGAGATGGATGAAACTGGAGCCGATTATACAGAGTGAAGTAAGCCAGAAAGAAAAACACCAATACAGTATACTAACACATATATATGGAATTTAGGAAGATGGCAATGATGACCCTGTATGCAAGACAGGGAAAGAGACACAGATGTGTATAATGGACTTTTGGACTCAGAGGGAGAGGGAGAGGGTGGGATGATTTGGGAGAATGACATTCTAACATGTATACTATCATGTGAATTGAATCGCCAGTCTATGTCTGACGCAGGATGCAGCATTCTTGGGGCTGGTGCATGGGGATGACCCAGAAAGATGTTCTGGGGAGGGAGGTGGGAGGGGGGGTCATGTTTGGGAATGCATGTAAGAATTAAAGATTTTAAAATTTAAAAAATAAAAAACTAAAAATTAAAAAATAAATAAATAAATAAATAAATAAAAATTATGAGAATATTTTATACAAATCTTCAGGAACAAATTTTAGGAGTAGAGAGAAATTGATTATTTCCTTCCACAATGGAAATGGCTAGACCTGACCTAAAGAAGTATAAAACATTAAAAGACCAATTTCCACAGAAAAGATTTGAAAGGTAATATGGTAGACTGAAAAATGATCCCCCAAAGAGGTCTGTGTGCTTGTCCCTGAATCTGTGAATGAGTTGTTTTATATAGTCAAAGGATTATGTTTGGAAGATAAAGAGCTTATCCTACATTATCTGGTTGGTCCAAATGATGCAATCTCAGTTCAGTTCAGTCCAACTCAGTCGTGTCCAACTCTTTGTGACCCCACGTACTGCAGCAGGCCAGGCCTCCCTGTCCATCGCCAACTCCCGGAGTTTACTCCAACTCATGTCCATTGAGTTGGTGATGCCATCCAACTATCTCATGCTCTGTCGTCCCCTTCTCCTCCTGCAATCTCAAGAGTTTGTATATAATAAGAAGAGTAGTAGGATAAGTAATGACCCTCAAGTATACTAAGGTTCTATTACCTGGAATTTGTGAACATTACCCTTTGTAGCAAAGAGATTTTTGCAGGTGTAACTTCAGCATTTTATTTAATTATCTAGGTTGCCCCAAATGTAATAACAAGTATCTTTATAAGATGGAGGTAGAAGGTGATCTGACCATAAATGAAGACAGTGCAACTGGGAAGCAGAGATTTGAAGATGCTACACTACTAGTTTGAAGATGCAAGAAAAGACCAGGAGCAAAAAAATGTAAGTGGTCTCTAGAAGCTGGAAAAGACAAGGAAGTGCTTTTCCCATTCCAACACAATACTCAGTCTTCTCTAGAGCCCTCAGAGGAGGTGCAGCCCTAATGACTTTAGCCAGTAAGCTGATTTTGCTTATTTGACCTCTATAACTATGAGTGAATCAATATGTGTTGTTTTACTAATTTTGTGCTACTTTGTTACAGTAGCAACAGGAAACTAATGCAGGTGATTATTAAAGCCATTAAAACAAGGATCGCAAAACCAATACAATATTATAAAGTAATTAACCTCCAATTAAAATAAATAAATTTATATTAAAAAAATAAAACAAGGATCGATTTTTCATAACTGTGCTCTAACTCTTAAATAACAGGTAATTCTGATGCAATTTAAGCTCCTCTATTTATTTTATAAGCCAGCATAATCCTTTTGCTGAAACCAATTAAAGAGCATGAAAAAGCAAAACTTTCAGGCCACGTTCACTAATGAATCTAGATATAAAAATTCTAAGTAAGTTATCAGCAAACAAAATTTAGCATCTAATAAAATGAATTACACGTATTATTACCAGATGGTAAAACTTTTAGGAATCCAAGTGTATGGTCTAAAATCAATAATTTATTACAACAGAAAATTAAAGAGAAAAACCATATGACCACATGAACACTTGCTGAAAAGACACTGATACAATCTAGCAGCCTCTCCTAATAAACTCTCTCCGTAAAATAGATACAAAATAAATCAATAGAAAAGGTAGTGAATGACAAGTACATGAAATCTAATAAATGCTCATTCATTCAGTAAGTGCTTACCAGTACCAGGCACACCAAGGAGACAATGGTGAACATGATAGATAAAATCTGTGCTCCCTAAAGCTTACAGCATAGTGGGAGTGACAGGAAGTTCACTTCAGGTTTTGATGTGGAAGTAGGATATGGGAATTCATGAGAAACCACTAAACCCAATCAGGGTCACGTAAGAATAGACGTATTGCAGGAAGTAACATTTAATGAGATTGAAAAAGTGAGCTCACTGCATCTAGATTAAAGTGAGAGTGACTGATTGTAGTATACAACATGATAAATGTAATTGCATTTTATATATGAAAGTTGCTGAGAGTAAATCCTAAGAATTTTAATTATAAGGAATTTTGTCTTTAAGTTTGGCATCTCTATGAAATGATAGAGGTTCTAAACTTACTGTAATAATCATTTCATAATGCATGTAAGTCAAATCATTATGCCATACAACTTTAACTTACACAGTGTTGTATGTCAATTATATTTCAATAAAACTGAAGAAAAAGGTAGAGTGGAGAAAATATTTCTGAAAGAGAGAATAGTTCTTAAAAGGCCTGGATATGAAAGACCCAGAGTTGACGTGAGTGAAGTATAGAGCAGGAAGAGAGGGAAATATGTGATAAAATTGGTGAAGAAGACCCAGTCTAGATCAGGGAACAGCTAGAACCATATCAAGGATCTTGGACTTTATCCTACAAGCACAGTGAAGACATTGGTGAGGTTTAAGCAGGGGTATTGTGTTGGTTCTTTTCTGCTTCCCTTACATGAAAACCTATTCTTTGCCTTGATCTTGCCATGGAAAGCTGATCCCCACAGGGTCCACCACCCAGTTTCTCTTGCCTGCTGGCTTTTGGTTCAGTTTGGCCAATGAGTTGTCTATGCCTCATGCCCTCTTGCTTCAGTGCTGTATCCTGTCAATGACTATTTATCTCTCCTGGGTCTCCAGCTCTCACGGAGTAACTATCTCTTGACTCTACAGGCCTTAAAGATGGATATGACTTCCCCTGTTCCTAGTCTCCTTAATTTTGCTCACATCTCTTGTAAGAAACTTTTCTATGGAAAGTTTTCATCTGAACCATCTCAATTAAAGTCTATTTCTTTTAGAGAATCTGACTGATATAGGAATGATTAGATCATATTTCTATTTTACAAAGATCCTTTAGGCAGCTTTATGGAAAACAACCTAGAGGATGGCAAGCCTGTCTTCAAGGAGATGAGTAAGGAGGCTGTTTCAGAGGTAAGAGAGGACAGTGGCCTGGGCTAAGGTTGCAGAACAAGGAATAGGGACCAAGGAGTCCAGCTTCTTGCCAAAATTCTGTCTGTGGCTTTTCAGGTCCTACAACAGGCAATCACAAAGGCTTTACCAGGCAGGCCGCACCGGGAAAAGCCTCTCTCCCACACTAGCCAATGCACTGCAGTCTCTAAAGGGAGTTGCAGCCATCTCTTATATACTCTGTATCCTAGTCCAGATATCTCCACTAGGAGGTCTCCTTATCAGGGACCCTAGAAAGTGCTTTCCCCATTCCAACACAATACTCAGTATTTTTCCACTTCTAGCCCTTCTCCATCTTCCTCTCCTTTGGCTCCACAGTTCATAAAATTGTAGTAGCCCCTTGTTTGGGGTTCACTCAACAGTGAGTCAACTTCATCTGTTCATAATTCCACAGCAGAAAATGAAATGGATGGTGTCAACACTTAGTTTGCTTTTATCCTCTTCCTTGTACTATTGTAGTTAAATGATTAAAGACTTGACTATTACTTTTAGCTCGTTAATCAGCAACTCCAACACCTGACAGCTAAATGTTCTCTGGCTCACTTGAGCTCCCGACAGACAGAAGTATGTGGATTCCAGGGATAACTGGAAGACAGAGTTGACAGGTTCAGTTATTAACTAGATTCAGAGTGAAGTGGATGAAGAGCAGTAAGGGAAAATATAAAGCCAAGGAAGTTGCTTAGTTTTCTCATTTAGACAACTGAGTGGATAGAGCTGTCATTCACTGGAATGTGAAACAAGGAGCAAGAGAAGAGCAGCAGGGAGATATTTCCATTTGAGGTCTGTGGGTCATCCAAGTTAGATCTGCACAAGGGAGTTGGATATGTGAAAAGAAATTTAGGGGAGAGGTCTGGATTGTGGTATAGATTTGAGAGTCACTGGTTTATAAAAGGTATTTGTAGCTATGGACATGGATAAAATGGTCCTGGGAGAATACAGAGGAAGAAGAGATGGCCTGAGACTAAAGCCTACAATGGTCCTTAAAGCTGACCTTTTGGGATTCTTTAGAGAAATTCTCTAATAATATATTTGTCTATGAATCTAGCAATACCCTTCTTAAACTTACTGAATAAAGTAGATATAGCAGATTACAACAGAGCACCAAAATTTATAGTCAGTCTCATCATTCCTACTCTCCTCTGGCCTCCACATTGCCCTCCCTGCCCCCATAACTCTAAATTATGCCCTGGCTCACTCTTCTCGGGGAGTTGGAGGATGATGGACCCAGTCAAGCTTTCCATGAACTCACACAATCCTGACCTCCCTGTAATTTGAGTCTCTCCAAAGAGCAAAGGAATAGCCAGAATTTAGAGTTCAACTCTTGAGTTTTTCTTTCTTTGAAGACAGGGATAATAATAGCGCTTACTTCATAACATTCTATATCAAATGATATGAGAAAATTAAAGCATTTATGAATGAGCTTGGAACACTGTAGATACTCAGCAAATGTGAGCCCTTTCTTTGAACTCCTTGTCCCTCAGAGTTGATAGAAATCCAAAGAGCTGATTAAAGCACATGGTTAATGGCAAGCTGTTCCTAAATGAAAGCAGCTGCCTTCACAACTGCAGGTAATATAGTTCTTGGAATAATGTGTTCTGTACATTTATATCAATGGTGTAAATGATCATTTATACTATTTGGTTCACAAATAATTTCTCCTAATCAGTAAAGAGTACTACCTCTAAACCAAACCTGACTAAACCCTTTTCTCAGGGAGCAGGCACCATGCCTCTGAATAAAACTGCAGAATAATTTCTTGAAATCTTTCTCTTTTTTTTTTTCCATTTCCTATTGGCAAGCCAAACCAAGCAGAAGGCTAATTCCTAAGTATCAGGAAATATAAGGGTCACTGTGTATAATTCATCTTGAAAGGTTGAAATTAAATCAATCTGATAAAGATGGGGATTTCCTGATTTTCATCCTGTTTATAACGAGCTATTCTTTTGTTATGTTTAAAAGCATTCCTTAAAAACAAAGACTTGGCAAGATGCCTGAGTATCTAATTTCTTTCTAACCCCTCTTTTAATTTCTGTGTCTCCATATGAGAGGCAGCACAGGCCCCACAGTTCTATGAAAAAAATGTAAGTTTTGGAATTAGGCAATCTTGGGCTCAACTTTGAGCTTCACTACTAAGTAGATTTGTGACCTTGGATCAACCACTTAAACTCTATGAGCCTTAATTTTTCTATATATGTAATGATAATTTCACTGGGGTCCTGTGTCAATTAAATGAAATAATATGTATAAAGCCTCAGGAACACAGTAGGTACCCAACAAATGGAAGTCATGATGATATTTACTATGGAGGGCTAAACCAGAGAGAAGAATGGAGTGGGCCCAGAAAACATTTCTTGAAAGGAAGAAAGAAAGGAAAGGACTAGACAGAACGGGAAGAGAATCTCATGATCTTTTATCCACTTCTCAGGGAAACAGGAAGGGACAATATAAGTGTGGGAGGGTCACTTGGGAAGCTGTCCTAGATGAAAAGCATATGAATAAAGTTTCACCAGGTCAAAAAAGAGAAGCAAAATTCACTAATACTTCTTTTTGCATTCAAACAAAAATTTCTAAGAAAAAAATTCTAATTAGAGACGGGGTTGTGATTTTCAGGGAAGTGAAATGGATATCATCATCCCAGAGGACTCAACAATAGAATCAGCCTATAGGGAAAACACTAGAGAAAATACCTGGGAATGGGACCTGCAAGTGTAGCTGGTATTATTTGTCTCCATGTCTGTTTGATTTATATTTTCTGTCCAAGAGCCATTTCTGTATCTGAGTGAGAGGTCCCTATTTTACTTTGGGAAGATTATCTTTCCTAATGAAGTTGCAAAGGAGGAACTAAAGCAAAGACAAACAAAAGAGCCTCTTGATGAAGGTGAAGGAGGAGAGTGAAAGTGGCCCCATTACTTCATGGCAAATAGAAGGGGAAAAGGTGGAAGTAGTGACAGATTTCCTCTTCTTGGGCTCTAAAATCACTGCAGATGGTAACTGCAGCCATAAAATCAGAAGATGATTGCTTCTTGGCAGGAAAGCTATGACAAACCTAGACAGTGCATTGAAAAGCAGAGACATTACTCTGCCGACAAAAGTCCATATAGTGAAGGCTATGGTCTTCCCAGTGGTTAGGTACAGTTGTGAGAGCTGGACCATAAAGAAGACAGAGTGCCAAAGAATTGATCTTTTCGAGTTTGTGGTGCTGGAGAAGATTCCTGAAAGTCCTTTGGAGAGCAAGGAGATCAAACCAACCAATCTTAAGGAAAATCAACCCTGAATACTTGTTGGAAGAACTGATGTTGAAGCTTAAACTCCAGTATTTTGGTCATCTGATGCAAAGAGCTGACTCATTGGAAAAGTCCCTGATGCTTAGAAAGATTGAGGGCAGGAGAAGAGGGCATCAGAGGATAAGATAGCTGGATGGCATCACCGAAGCAATGGACACGAACTTGGGCAAACTTTGGGAGATGGTGAGGGACAGGGAGGCTTGGCGTGCTGCAGTCCATGGGGTCGCAAAGAGGCAGACATGACTGGGTGACTGAACAACAACAACAACAATAAAGTTGCCATCCTTTCAAAGACTGATCAACTTAATTATCTTTTCTTGAACTTTGATTTAAAAATGAAAAATGGATACAATGAATTCCTCTAAACGGGAGTGCCTAGCAGAGTTCCTACCCTTACCCTACCCCCATCAGTTTCTGTTTTCCAGTTCCAGCTTTCCCCTCACTTCTGTTAGCACCCAATTATCTTTCCAATGAATCTCTTTACTGCTTAAGTACATGAGAGATGAAAATCCAGTTGCTCAGTGATGGCACTGAATTACAACACAATTAACAAGAAAAGAGAGCTCTAAAAGTAAGAAGATGATCAAGTGACTATTATGATATCATTCCTTGGGAAAGCTGATTTTTAGTTTCATTCACGCTTTTTAGCATTCTTTATATTGAAGGGTGCTGGAAATCTGCAAACTAGATTTTCTAGGTTTCCTTGCCAGGTAGTTTCCAGTGAGATTCCACCAAACGCAGGCCTAGAGAAAGACTAGGCAAGAGAAGAGAGAAGGTGTCTTTACCATTTGCTGCATCTGGATCAGTGGAAACAAGCAACCATAAGCCCCAGAAGTCCTGGCTACTCCAGTAACACCAGTGGAACTGTGGGCTTCCATGATCTTTCAGCTTAAGTAAGAGTGCAAATTCTCAGCTCCTAGAAGTATCAACAAATACAGAAGGGTCCCAATAGCATAGCCTCAGTACTACGACTCTTCTGAGCTCTGGGCACCATCATATGCCCATTTTGGCCTCTTTGGATTTTATCCCCTTTATCTGAACTGCCTAGAGCACTTCTGCTTTTCTGACTAGGCACTGACTAATAACTAGGTGATTTAATAATAAAGTTTTTATGGGACTATTAACACACAAGTAGAATCAAGCACCCAGGTACTGCATTTTGGACTCTTTTGTTGAGTCCATTCCTTCTAAGAGATTCTTGTCCACAGTAGTAGATATAATGGTCATCTGAATTAAATTCACCCATTCCAGTCCATTTTAGTTCACTGATTTCTAAAATGTCGATGCTCACTCTTGCTGTCTCCTGTTTGACCACATCCAATTTACCTTGATTCATGGACCTAACATTCCAGGTTCCAATGTAATATTGTTCTTTACAGCATTGGACTTTACTTTCACCACCAGACACAACCATAACTTGGCATCATTTCTGCTTTGGCTCAGCTTCTACATTCCTTCTGGAGCTATTTCTCAGCTCTTCTCCAGAAGCATATTGGACACCTTCCTCCCTGGGTGGCTCATTTTCTGGGATCAATTTTTTTTTTTTTTTTTTGCCTTTTCTACTGTTTCTGGAGTTCTCCAGGCAAGAATACTGGAGTGGTTTGCCATTCCCCTCTCCAGTGGACCACATTTTGTCAAACCCTGCCTAGGAGGACAGGTCCTTCAGTAGCTCCACATAGCTGGATGACATTGCTGGTGCCCTGGTTGTCCCACTGCTGGTCCTCCTTGAGTGTATAAATCTTCACCAGCCATTGAATTTTGGTCAACGTGCCACCAGTGAGCCAAGGCAGAGGCCCTGCTGGAGTCCCCCCCAGAAGGGGATCCGAGAAAGGCTGAAGGAAATGATCGACGGCACCCAGGAGCAGAGAGCACATAGGCCTCTCCTCTCCTCTCCGCCCTTATAAGTGGACTTTCTCTTCATATTCCTGCTTGAGCTCATGGTTGTATCTGAGGGGCATGGGCAATGACCTTCACACTTACTGAGATCTGTTTTCCTAAGACACATGCTTGATATTCTAGTTTGCACTAAGAAGGGTATGTTTGTCCATCTGAACCACAGATGGGTCTGGTAGACAGCCCACAGCACTACCTGCAGGTGGATGGAGGGGGCCCTTCCAGGGCTTATGCCCAACTCCCAAATCTTTCATACTGTGCATGAGCCTCTGATGATCAACTGCAGACCGCGGTGTGAGAACCTTGAACGATGCACACTTCGTGGTGACTACATTTCATCCTTTAGCCTGATAGAAATCTTTCCTGGACTTCAAGTGCAGAAATAATCATCATCTCAGAAGCGGTTCCACTGTCCGGCCTCTTGGTTATACTGGGACACCTCGCTGAGCTACTGTTTGTCTTCCAGAAAACTGCCGCCATCCAGCTGGCCCGCAGCTGCCCCCTGAGCCTGCCAGAACCAAGCAGTCACACCCATGCACAGCACTGCCGGTGCCCGGAGCATCTAGGGATGCAGACACCGGAGCCAAATCATACGGAGGCCCAGAACACACGGCTCAACCAGGAGCAGGGGTGAGAAGGCAGCCGGTGTCAATCCTGTGAGCCACCCAGCCCCTGCCGGACGCACTGGACAAGCTCCCAGAGCCTCTCCTGGATCCCATGGCCACTGATGCCTGCCGAATCCAAATCCATATCCAAACCACTAATGTCGAAGCTGAAGTAGATTTAGAACGATTCTATGAAGAATCACAAGACCTCCTAGAACTAACACCAAAGAAATATGTCCTTTTTATCACTGGGGACTGGAATGCAAAATTAGGAAGTCAAGAGATACCTGGAGTAAAAGGCAAGTTTGGCCTTGGAGTACAAAATGAAGCAGGTTAAAAGCTAACAGAGTTTTGCCAAGAGAACACACTGGTTATAGCAAACACCCTCTTCCAACAACAGAAGAGATGCCCCTACACATGGACATCACCAGATGGTCAATACCAAAATCAGATTGATTCTATTATTTGTAGCTAAAGATGGAGAAGTTGTATACAGTCAGCAAAAACAAGACCAGGAGCTGACTGGCTCAGACCATGAGCTCCTTACTGCAAAATTCAGACTTATATTGAAGAAAGTAGGGAAAACCATGAGGCCACTGAGGTATGACCTAAAAATCCCTTATGTCATACAGTAGAGGTGACAGATAGATTCAAGGGACTAAGTCTGGTAGGCAGAATGCCTGAAGAACTATGGATGGAGGTTTGTAAAACTGTACAGGAAGTGGTAACTAAAACCATCCCCAAGAAAAAGAAATGGAAGAAGGCAAAGTGATTGTCGGAGGAGGTCTTACAAATAGCTGAGAAATTAAAGGCAAAGGACAAAGGAAAATATATACCCAACTGAATGCAGAGTTTGAGAGAATAGCAAGGAGAGATAAGAAAGCCTTCTTAAGTGAACAATGCAAAGAAATGGAGGAAAACAGTAGAATGGGAAAGACTAGAAATCTCTTTAAGAAAATTAGAGATACAGAAATGGCAAGGACCTAACAGAAGCAGAAGAGATTCTGTGCAAAAACACACAGAAGAACTATACAATATAGTTCTTAACGACCCAGATAACCATGATGGTGTGGTCACTCACCTAGAGTCAGATATCCTGGAATGTGAAGTCAAGTGGGCCTTAGGAAGTATTACTATGAACAAAGCTAGTGAATTCCAGCTGAACTATTTCAAATCCTAAAAGATGATTCTGTGAAAGTGCTGCTCTAAATATGCCAGCAAATTTGGAAAACTCAGCAGTGGCCACAGGACTGGAAAAGGTCAGTTTTCATTCCAATCCCAAAGAAGGGCAATGCTTAAGAAGGTTCAAACTACTACACAATTGCCCTCATTTCACATACTAGCAAGGTAATGCTCAAAATCCTTCAAGCTTGGTTTCAATGATACATGAGCTGAGAACTTCTAGATGTAGAAGCTGGATTTAGAAAAGGCAGAGGAACCAGAGATCAAATTTCCAACACCCACTGGATTACAGAAAAAGCAAGGGAATTCCAAACATCTCTTTTATTAACTATGCTAAAGGCTTTGACTGTGTGAATTGCAACAAACTGTGGAAAATTCTTAAAGAGATGAGAATACCAGACCACCTTACTTGCCTCCTGAGAAACCTGTATACAGGTCAAGAAGCAACAGTTAGAAGCAGACATGGAAGAATGGACTGGTTCCAAATTGAGAAAGGAGTTGTCAAGGCTGTATATTGTCACCTTGCTTATTTAACTTATATGCAGAGTACATCATTCAAAATGCTGGGCTGGAGTGGGTAGCCTTTCCCTTCTCCAGGGGATCCTCATAACCCAGGGATCGAACCCAGGTCTCCCACATTGCAAGCGGATTCTTTACCAGCTGAGCCACAAGGGAAGCCTAAGAATACTGGAGTGGTAGCCTATTCCTTCTCCAGCCGATCTTCCCAACCCAGGAGTCTAACCAGGGTCTTCTGCATTGTAAGCAGATTCTTTACCAACCAAGTTATCAGGGGAGCCCCTATATGCAGAGTACATCATGCAAAATGCTGGGCTGGATGAAGCACAAGCTGGAATCAAGGTTGCTGGGAGAAATATCAACAACCTCAGATATGCAATTGATACCACACTAATGGCAGACAGTGAGGAGGAACTAAAGAGCCTCTTGATGTGGGTGAAAGATAATAGTTTATGAAAAAGCTAGCTTAAAACTCAACATTCAAAAAATTAAGATCATGGCATATGGTCCCATCATTCATGGCAAATAGATGGGAAAAAAGTGGAAACAGTGACAAATTTCATTTCTTGGTCTCCAAAACCACTGCAGATGGTAAGTGCAGCCATGAAATTAAAAGATGCTTGCTCCTTGGAAGAAAAGCTATGACAAACCTAGACAGTGTATTAAAAAGCAGAGACATCACTTTGCTGACAAAGGTCCATCTAGTCAAAGCTATGGATTTTCCAGTAGTCATGTATGGATGCGAGAGTTGGACCATAAAGAAGGCTGAGGGCCAAAAAACTGATGCTTTTGAACTGTGGTGTTGGGGAAGACTCTTGAGAGTCCCTTGGACTGCAAGGAGATCAAACCAATCAATCCTAAAGAAAATTCACCCTGAGTATTCATTGGCAGGACTGATGCTAAAGCCGAAGCTCCAATACTTTGGCCCCCTGATGTGAAAAGCTAACTCATTAGAAAATACCTTGATGCTGGGAAAGATTGAGGGCAAGAGGAGAAGGGGTCTACAGAGGATGAGATGGTTGGATGGCATCATTCACTCAATGGACATAAGCTTGAGAAAACTCAGGGAGATAGCAAAGGACAAGGAAGCCTGGCGTGGCACAGTTCATGGGGTTGCAAAGAGTTGGACTTAGAATCAGCAAGGTGTACTGCAGTCAGACAGACCTGTGTTTAAACCTGGCTCTTTCACCGAGGCAGTGTCTTAGGCAAGTAACCTAACTTAAACATGCCTCAGTTTCCTTATTTGTAAAATAGAGATGACAAGATTCCTCATAGAGATACTATATAGATTAAATGATAATATGTATGTACTTGACACTTAGTAGGCACTTAACAAATTATAGCTTCCTGTATATCTCTTTTTCACCACTTGCCTACACATGGCTTGGGGCTTCCCTGGTGGCTCAGAAGTAAAGAATCCGCCTGCCGATGCAGGAGATGTGAGTTTGATCCTTGGGTCAGGAAGATCCCTTGGAGGAGGAAATGGCAACCCACTCCAGTATTATTGCTTGGGAAATCCAAGAACAGAGAAGCTTGGATGGCTGCAGTCCATGGGGTCACAAAAGAATCAGACATGACTTAGCAACTAAACAACAACACATGATTTGGGTACGTAAGTACAAACATGGTTCAGAAATTTTTACTTCAGACAAGCTTATCTCAAGAACTAAGATACAATAAAATTGGACTATAAGAAGAAGTTAGAAATGGAAAGGAAACATTTCCTGTCAGTTGCTGATAGGAAATTTAAGCTGAGTTTGCAGAAAGGATGCTTTCCAGAAGATAAATATGACATACACACACAAAATTTAAATCCTCACTTCATAACAACCTAGCTCAAATCATAAATATAGGGCTCTACTCAGAAAAATTATGTTCTTATGTAAGTGTGGGAATTAGATATTAATTTGGTAAAAATTTACTGCTAATCTTACTGTGGAGAATTTTCATAATCTTACTTGGAAAATGGAATGAGTTATTTTTGACCTATCTGTATAGGTCACATTTTGTGTCATTTAGTATGAGTCATCAAAGATGTTAACAGAGAAAAAATGCCTTTTCATATAGGGCCGCTTTAGCCCTTTGGAGCACTGGCTCTTTAGAATGAATTATTTGAAGTAAACCCAAAAGAGATAAATAAAAATGACTAAATGACTAAAGGATTATTGCAAGGACTTCATGAGCAAATATTAGGGATTAAAGATGTTTAAGCCTAAATAAATTATAAGATACTAGTATTGGATGAGGAGATCCTTACCTTCATTCTTATTTTGGATGAGGAGATCTAAGGTCAGAGGAGAAGGGACCCACTCCTAAGTCACACATATATTTGAAGGCAGAAATGTAATGAGGTTTCTTATATCTGGGAGGGAGGCCCCCAAATGTGCTATCTTTTGATGTTTTCTGTAATGGCTTTGGCCACAGTCTTTAGCTTCTGATGGTGGGGCTGGAGGATAATCATTGCTATTCACCTTCTTAGGGGTAACAAGCATTTGACATTTTTTTTTTTAAACCATCTATCAGGAAAGCTCAGCCTCTCTCTCAGGGGGAGCACCAGCTGTTCATTCCTAACAGTGCAACCATACCAGGTACATTGGTTCCAGGGGAAGGGCAGCACCATACAGTGCCCTCTGAGCAAACTCTGCCCAGATCTTTGACTTTGGGGAGCTCCAACAGTGATCTCCCATTCTTGGTTAGTAAGGTCACACATAACAATATGCCACTCTGCCATATATGTTTCAATCTAGTATTGAATAGACAGACATTTGCTTTCACATACATCCTTCCATATACTTTCATCATAAGCTTTGCAACTTTATAATTACAAATGATCAAAAAGGCCTCAATTTTGACAAAGGCATATAAAATGAAGAGTGACTGCTCCCCTCTGTTCTAGCAAGGAACAGAAACTGGCTTGGAAAGCATGCCTTTTGATATTCAGTCTTATGTTTTTCCTGCTGCTGCTGCTAGGTAGCTTCAGTAGTGTCCAATTCTGTGCGACCCCACAGACGGCCTCCTACCAGGCTCCGCCATCCCTGGGATTCTCCAGGCAAGAACACTGGAGTGGGTTGCCATTTCCTTCTCCAATGCATGAAAGTGAAAAGTGAAAGTGAAGTCGCTCAGTCGTGTCCGTCTCTTAGTGACCTCATGGTTTCTCCAAAATACCTAACAATAGCTTACAAAAGTATTAAAATACAGCGCCCTGCATGTGTTTTATAAGAAGACTTTATTTTCCCTTAAAAAAGAGACTTGTAATAGCTGGTCTAAATTTCTAGGAGGCACAATCAAAGAATTTAAAGTAAATATTTTAATATTACACTAATGGTTACTAAGGATCATCTAGTATGACTACTATTTCTAGAAAGCTTAAAGACTATGTTTCACCATGTGAAGGGATGAAAAGATAGCCAGAAGATAGTTTTAGTTCACACTGTTCTTTGAATGTGTTGACAAGTGATGATGCTGAGAAGTCATCCCCACAGGATCCAGTCAAACGGGAAAGAAAGAGATACGGTATTGGCAGTTAACTTAAGAAAACAGACATTTTGAGTGTTGCTGTTGTTATTTTTAACCACTATATTTTAAAAAACTGTTTTATTGAAATACAATTCACATATGTACAATTCACTCACTGAAAGTGTACAAATCAATGGTTTTAATATATTCATAGGGTTGTGGTACTATCACTACACTCAGTTTTAGAACACTTTCTAAATGAAACCCTGTACCCATCAGCAGTCACTCCCCGTTTCATCCTTCATCCCATCTCAGACCCTGGCCACCACTAATCTGCTTTTTGTTTCAATGGAGTTGCCTATGCTGGACCTTTCATATACATGGACTCACACAATGTAGCAGAATGTTTTCAAGGTTTGTCTATGTTATAGTATGTACCAGTATTTCATTCATTTATATTGCTAAATAATATTCCATTATATAAATATACCACATTTTAAAAATTCATTCACTAGTTGATGGACATTTAGGTTGTTTCTCTTTTTGGCTATTACAAAAGTCAGTATGAATATTCAGGTACAGGTTTTTGCATGGGCATAATGCTTTCACATCTCTTGACTATCTACCTGGGAGTGGATTTCCTAGGTCATATGGTAACTCTATGATTAACCTTTTGAGAAATTTCCAGACTGTTTTCCAAAGTGGTTACACCATTTTATATTCCTACCAGCAGTATCAGAGGGTTCCAACTTTCCACATCCCTTCAAAAATCTGTTATTTTGCCTCTTTTTCATTTTAGCCATTCTAGTTTATAAGGTGTGGCACCTGATAGTTTTGATTTGCATTTCCTAATAAGATAGTAATGTTGAGTCTTTTCATGTACTTTTTGGCCTTGTTTATTTTCTTTAAAAAGTTATCCTTTTATGGAAGAAAGTTTTGCTGTACATACGTCCTGATAGTCACTTTCTTTCAGTACTTTCAAAATGTGATCTCACTGCCTTCTGGTATCTTGTTTCTTATGCGAATTCAGTGATCAAACTAATTGGAATTCCACTTCATATAATCACTCATTTTTCTCTTAAAAATTTCTATTTTTGGATTTTTACATTTATGATACATTGTGTATCTCTATATTTATCCCACTTAGAATTTATTGAGCTTTATGGATGTGTAAATTAAAACTTTTCATGAATTTGGGAAGTTTTCAAACACTAAATCTTCTTTAAATTTTTATTTATATTTATTTTTTGGCCGTGCTGGGTCTTTGTTGCTGCATGTGTTTTTCTGTAGTTGCAGCGAGCAGGGGCAACTCTCTAGTTGCAGTGACAGTCTTCTCACTGAGGTGGCTTCTCTTGTTGTGGAGCCAGGGCTTTAGGCACGTGGGCTTCAGTAGTTGTGGCTTGCAGGCTGACAGCATTGGCTCAGTAGTTATGGTTCACTGGCTTGGTTGCTCCCTGGCATGTGGGTTCTTCCCGGTGTCCCTTGCATTGCAAGATGGCTTCTTACCACTGAGGCACCAAGGAAGCTCTCAATCATTAATTCTTTGATCATTTTTTCTGCTCCTTTCTCTTCTCTCTTTAAGGTACTTCCATTAAACAGATATACACATACTTAATGGTGTCCCACATTTCTCTAAGACTGTTCATTTCCATTTTTTTTTCTTTTTGTTCTTCAGATGGCATAATCTGTATCAATTTATCTTTAAGTTCACTGTTTTTTGTTTGTTTGTTTTTTAATGCTTGTTGAAATCTACTACTGAGTTTTTCTAGTCAATTTTTCTTTCAATTACTGTATTCTTCACCTCCAGAACGTCCATGAGTTTATAATTTCTATCTCTTTATTGATACTCTCTATTTGGTAAGACACCATCATCTTGCCTTTTTAGGCTTTAAAGCACGGTTCCAAACATATATTTAATAGCTTTCTTGCAGTCTTTTTTCGCTGAGTCCATTTGGGTATTCTCATAGGAAGTTTCTATTCCCTGCTATTTTTCCTGAATATCACACCTTCCTGTTTCTTTGTGTTAGGTAGTTAGAATAGGAAAAAGGAGCCCAAAATGGCAGTGGCCAAAAGATAAGGAAGGAAAAAGCCCACAAAAATAGAACAAAGGAAGGTCCAAAGACCGGAGTGAGGACCTCAGGTAAAACCACCAGCACTCCTTGCTAGACCAATTTACATAGGGCAGGCCCAGAGGGAGGAGAAAAGACATATAAAAACAGGAGCCAAAGGGCCAGGGGTCTCTCTCTTTTCTTCGCGTCTTTTGAGTCAGCATACCCTCACGTTTCGAGGATGTATTTTCTTTACTTTCTAAATAAAACTGAGCTGTAACACGAAGCTGTAACACTGGTCCATCCGAGGGCTGTAACACTGGTCCATCCGAGGGCTGTAACACTGGTACATCACTTCAAGTTTTTGTTGTGACGAGACAGAACCGAGGAAATTACACACTCCCCCAATATATATGGTGCCATAACTCAGATTTAACCTGGCTGAAACAACCCTGGCATGGCCTGTTCAAGGAGGAGGCCAAGCACAGCACAAGCCCAACTTGGTGAAAGCTCCCACGGTGAAAGCTAAATACGAAGAAAACCCAGCACAGGGGAAGTGACAAGAAGCCCAGCATCCTGGAAGTGGGACAGCGAAAAAGGAAATCAGCAGAAAGCTCATGCAGCTCAGTCTCAGATTCCAGAAAACCCCAAGTTAAGGTAGGAGGTCCTTGGTCCTATGGGTGGAAGGACATACGTCTAACAAAATCTTAATTCCTTTACAGTCTCTCGTTTCTTGTTTTCTTGAATCCCCTGTGAACAGGTGAGCAGCAGTAGATGCAATTGAGGTACTCTGGAGAGGTTACACCTCAGTGTGTCCTGAAGACTATCCTCTGCACTCTAGTAGCTGTTACTGAAGCTGGTGGGGGTTCTTCTGTCCTTAATCTTCTTTGTGTCATGGATCAGGCCAATGAAAATTGTGAGCACAGGTCAGGTATTTAGCAGATTTTCCAGCAGGTTATGAAGGAGATTCCTCAGCACGTTTCCCCCAACTGGTTTTTCCTCCTGTCCTTCTCTTCTCTCCTGGGACTTGAGCCCGGTCAAACCCATGATGCCTGGCTTCAGGATCTAATGAAGCTCAGGGTCTGCAGTCTCATTGCAAAAATTCAGTTAGAGACACAGCAACAGTGAAGAGGTGGATTTGTTGGGATTCAGAGAGAAGCACACTCTGCAGGGTGTGGTTCATTGCAGAGGGCAAGTGCTGAGGCCATGAAATGTGGTGTGGCTAGTTTTTGTGAACTGGATGAATTCATATGCTAATGAGTGGGAGGATCATCCCAACCATTGGGGAACCACCCACTCTTCTATCTTTTGACAGTGCCTTGGAACTGTTCTGCCACCTCTGGGTGTGTCATTTAGCTTGCAGATTGGGGATCAAGGTTTAGTTGAATTTGGCTTGTCATCTTGGATCCACTTGATTTTAATTGGTTTATGTTATGCCCTTGGGCTATGTAATTCTTTCAAAAGTTTTGCCCTACTCCCTTCCCTCCTGTTTCATGCTCTTTTCCTGAGCCCTGTCCGGACCCACAATGTTGCCTCTACAGTCTTCTAGAGGGACAACCAGAAAAGAGCTGGCCCTTGGGAGGGAAATACTGTATAATATCCAATCCCTCTAGATATTCAGGCTTTCATCTTCTCTGTCCTATAACATGCGCAACATCAGCATCTCTCAGTGAACCCACTAGGGTGGGAGACAGGCATACAATGCCTGCTAGAAGTCCATCTGCTGGCATCCCTTCAAAGGCAATTGGGCTTCCAGGGATAATGTTGGCCACTTTGGGAATTAGCCCTGCAAGCCATTTGGGCCCAAACCCTTACCACCCTTTTCCTAAAGTTACAAACATAACCCTGGATCAAATCTCCACTCCACTTTTATGCAACATCTGGTCTGTTGCCTCTTATCAATTTGTTCTTAAGCCAATTACTAACTCTTATGACCAGAACCCTGCCCCCGTTGTAGGCAGAATTGACCCACCCTGCTTATTATTAAAATATTCTTAATGACCCTAACAGGACCACATAGTTCAGTTCAGTTCAGTCGCTCAGTTGTGTCTGACTCTTTGCGACCCATGAATCGCAGCACGCTAGGCCTCCCTGTCCATCACCATCCCCCGGAGTTCACTCAGACTCACGTCCATCGAGTCTGTGATGCCATCCAGCCATCTCATCCTCGGTCGTCCCCTTCTCCTCCTGCCCCCAATCCCTCCCAGCATCAGAGTCTTTTCCAATGAATCAACTCTTCGCATGAGGTGGCCAAAGTACTGGAGCTTCAGCTTTAGCATCATGCCTTCCAAAGAAATCCCAGGGCTGATCTCCTTTGAATGGACTGGTTGGATCTCCTTGCAGTCCAAGGGACTCTCAAGAGTCTTCTCCAACACCACACCTCAAAAGCATCAATTCTTCAGTGCTCAGCCTTCTTCACAGTCCAACTCTCACATCCATACATGACCACAGGAAAAACCATAGCCTTGACTAGATGGACCTTAATCGGCAAAGTAATGTCTCTGCTTTTGAATATACTATCTAGGTTGGTCATAACTTTTCTTCCAAGGAGTAAGTGTTTTTTAATTTCATGGCTGCAGTCACCATTTGCAGTGATTTTGGAGCCCAAAAAAATAAAGTCTGACACTGTTTCTACTGTTTCCCCATCTATTTCCCATGAAGTGATGGGACCAGATGCCATGATCTTCATTTTCTGAATGTTGAGCTTTAAGTCAACTTTTTCACTCTCCTCTTTCACTTTCATCAAGAGGCTTTTTAGCTCCTCTTCACTTTCTGCCATAAGGGTGGTGTCATCTGCATATCTGAGGTTATTGATATTTCTCCCAGCAATCTTGATTCCAGCTTGTGTTTCTTCCAGTCCAGCGTTTCTCATGATGTACTCTGCATATATGTTAAACAAGCAGGGTGACAATATACAGCCTTGACATACTCCTTTTCCTATTTGGAACCAGTCTGTTGTTCCATGTCCAGTTCTAACTGTTGCTTCCTGACCTGCATACAGATTTCTCAAGAAGCAGGTTAGGTGGTCTGGTATTCCCATCTCTTTCAGAATTTTCCACAGTTTATTGTGATCCACACTGTCAAAGGCTTTGGCATAGTCAATAAAGCAGAAATAGATGTTTTTCTGGAACTCTCTTGCTTTTTCCATGATCCATGAGCAGATGTTGGCAATTTGATCTCTGGTTCCTCTGCCTTTTCTAAAACCAGCTTGATCATCAGGAAGTTCATGGTTCACGTATTGCTGAAGCCTGGCTTGGAGAATTTTGAGCATTACTTTACTAGCATGTGAGATGAGTGCAATTGTGTGGTAGTTTGAGCATTCTTTGGCATTGCCTTTCTTTGGGATTGGAATGAAAACTGACCTTTTCCAGTCCTGTGGCCACTGCTAAGTTTTCCAAACTTGCTGGCATATTGAGTGCAGCACTTTCACAGCATCATCTTTCAGGATTTGAAACAGCTCAACTGGAATTCCATCACCTCCACTAGCTTTGTTCAAGGCCCACTTGACTTCACATTCCAGGATGTCTGTCTCTAGATGAGTGATCACATCATCATGATTATCTGGGTCGTGAAGATCTTTTTTGTACAGTTCTTCTGTGTATTCTTGCCACCTCTGTATAATCATAAGGGATTTGATTTAGGTCATACCTGAATGATCTAGCGGTTTTCCCTACTTTCTTCAATTTGAGTCTGAATTTGGTAATAAGGAGTTCATGATCTGAGCCACAGTCAGCTCCTGGTCTTGTTTTTGCTGACTGTATAGAGCTTCTCCATCTTTGGCTGCAAAGATTATAATCAATCTGATTTCGGAGTTGACCATCTGGTGATGTCCATGTGTAGAGTCTTCTCTTGTGTTGTTGGAAGAGGGTGTTTGCTATGACCAGTGCATTTTCTTGGCAAAACTCTATTAGTCTTTGCCCTGCTTCATTCCACATTCCAAGGCCAAATTTGCCTATTCCCTGGTGGCTCAGATGTTGAAACATCTGCCTGCAGTGTGGGAGACCTGGGTTCGATCCCTGGGTTGGGAAGATCCCCTGGAGAAGGAAATGGCAACCCACTCCAGTATTCTTGTCTGGTGAATCCCATGGACAGAGGAGCCTGGTGGGCTACAGTCCATGGGGTCACAAAGAGTTGGACAAGACTGAGCAACTTCACTTCACTTCCAGGTGTTTCTGGACTTCCTACTTTTGCATTCCAGTCCCCTATAATGAAAAGGATGTGTTTTTTGGGTGTTAGTTCGAAAAGGTCTTGTAGGTCTTCATAGAACTGTTCAACTTCAGCTTCTTCAGTGTTACTGGTTGGGGCATAGACTTGGGTTACCGTGATATTGAATGGTTTGCTTTGGAAACGAACAGAGATCATTCTGTCGTTTTTGAGATTGCATCCAAATACTGCATTTCAGACTCTTTTGTTGACCATGATGGCTACTCCATTTCTTCTGAGGGATTCCTGCCCACAGTAGTAGATATAATGGTCATCTGAGTTAAATTCACCCATTCCAGTCCATTTTAGTTCGCTGATTCCTAGAATGTCGACGTTCACTCTTGTCATCTCTTGTTTGACCACTTCCAATTTGCCTTGATTCATGGACCTGACATTCCAGGTTCCTAAGCAATATTGCTCTTTACTGCATTGGACCTTGCTTCTATCACCAGTCACATCCACAGCTGGGTATTGTTTTTGCTTTGGCTTCATCCCTTCATTCTTTCTGAAGTTATTTCGCCACTGATCTCCAGTAGCTTATTGGGCACCTACTGACCTGGAGAGTTTCTCTTTCAGTATCCTGTCATTTTGCCTTTTCATATTGTTCATGGGGTTCTCAAGGCAAGAATACTGAAGTGGTTTGCCATTCCCTTCTCCAGTGGGTCACATTCTGTCAGACCTCTCCACCATGACCCACCAGTCTTGGGTTGCCTCGCGGGCATGGCTTAGTTTCATTGAGTTAATGCTCAAAATTCTTCAAGCCAGGCTTCAGCAGTACATGAACCGTGAACTCCCTGATGTTCAAGCTGGTTTTAGAAAAGGCAGAGGAACCAGAGATCAAATTGCCAACATCCGCTGGATCATTGAAAAAGCAAGAGAGTTCCAGAAAAACATCTATTTCTGCTTTATTGACTATGCCAAAGCCTTTGACTGTGTGGATCACAATAAACTGTGGAAAATTCTGAAAGAGATGGGAATACCAGACCACCTAACCTGCTTCTTGAGAAATCTGTGTGCAGGTCAGGAAGCAACAGTTAGAACTGGACATGGAACAACAGACTGGTTCCAAATAGGAAAAGGAGTATGTCAAGGCTGTATATTGTCACCCTGCTTGTTTAACATATATGCAGAGTACATCATGAGAAACGCTGGACTGGAAGAAACACAAGCTGGAATCAAGATTGCTGGGAGAAATATCAATAACCTCAGATATGCAGATGACACCACCCTTATGGCAGAAAGTGAAGAGGAGCTAAAAAGCCTCTTGATGAAAGTGAAAGAGGAGAGTGAAAAAGTTGACTTAAAGCTCAACATTCAGAAAATGAAGATCATGGCATCTGGTCCCATCACTTCATGGGAAATAGATGGGGAAACAGTAGAAACAGTGTCAGACTTTATTTTTTTGGGCTCCAAAATCACTGCAAATGGTGACTGCAGCCATGAAATTAAAAAACACTTACTCCTTGGAAGAAAAGTTATGACCAACCTAGATAGTATATTCAAAAGCAGAGACATTACTTTGCCGATTAAGGTCCATCTAGTCAAGGCTATGGTTTTTCCTGTGGTCATGTATGGATGTGAGAGTTGGACTGTGAAGAAGGCTGAGCACTGAAGAATTGATGCTTTTGAGGTGTGGTGTTGGAGAAGACTCTTGAGAGTCCCTTGGACTGCAAGGAGATCCAACCAGTCCATTCAAAGGAGATCAGCCCTGGGATTTCTTTGGAAGGCATGATGCTAAAGCTGAAGCTCCAGTACTTTGGCCACCTCATGCGAAGAGTTGATTCATTGGAAAAGACTCTGATGCTGGGAGGGATTGGGGGCAGGAGGAGAAGGGGACGACCGAGGATGAGATGGCTGGATGGCATCACAGACTCGATGGACGTGAGTCTGAGTGAACTCCGGGGGATGGTGATGGACAGGGAGGCCTAGCGTGCTGCGATTCATGGGTCGCAAAGAGTCAGACACAACTGAGCGACTGAACTGAACTGTGGTCCTAGTGTGATTAGATTGACTAGTTTTCTGTGAGTAGGTTTCAGTGTGTCTGCCCTCTCATGCCCTCTTGCAACACCTCCCATCTTACTTGGATTTCTCTTACCTTGGGCGTGGGTATCTCTTCATGGCTGCTCCAGCAAAGCACCGCCGCTGCTCCTTACCTTGGAGGAGGGGTATCTCCTCACCGCCACCCTTCCTGACCTTCAATGTGGGATAGCTGCTCTAGGCCCTCCTATGCCCTCTCAGCCACCGCTCCTCGGGTTGCTCCTCCTGGCCGCCGGCCCTGGCCTCGGGGGCGGGGTGGCTCCTCCCAGCTGCCACTGACCTTGGACGCGGGGTGTCTCCTTCCGGCCGCCACTGACCTCGGACGCAGGGTAGCTCCTCTCGGCCGCCGCCCCTGGCCTCGGACTAGGGGTAGCTCCTCTCTGCGGCCGCCCCTGACCTCGGACGCAGGGTGTCTCCTTCCGTCCGCCACTGACCTCGGACGCAGGGTAGCTCCTCCCGGCCGCCGCCCCTGACCTCGGACTTGGGTAGCTCCTCTCAGCCGTTCCTGCGTCGTTGCAGCCTGGCACTCTCGGCCGCTGCCCCTGACCTCGGACTTTGGGTAACTCCTCTCGGCCGTGCTTAGTGCGCCGGGTCCATGTTAAACAAAGACTGATCTAAAACTCTACTGTCAAATATAAGATCATGTAGATACCTCTATATTTTCTACTATGATTTTTGTGGTTTTAGTTCTTACATTTAAGTCTTTGGTCCATTTTTATGTATTTTGTCTACATGTGAGGCAGTTCAGTTTCATTATCCACTGTCCCAACATAATCTGTGAAAAAGTCTGCTCCTTTCCCTATTGAATGACCTTGGCACCCTTGTCAAAAATCATCCAAACGTATATACAAGAAATTACTTCTAGGCTCTCTACTCTATCCCACAGTTCTTTGTGTCTGTCTTCATGCCTGTACCACACTATTTTGATCAATGCAGCTCGGTAGTCAGTTTTGAAATCAGGAAGTGTGAATCCTTTTGTTTTTGTTGTTGTTCTAGATTGTTCTGACTATTCTTGGTCTCTTGAAATTCTACACGAATTTAGAATCAGATTGTCCTTTCTACAAAGAAGCTAGCTGGAATTCTGATAGGGATTGTGTAAAATTTGTAGATCAATAGCCATCTTAACAATATGTAAGCACTTTGATTCATAAACATGGAATGTCTTTCCGTTCATTTAGGTCTTCTTTAATTTTTTCAATGTTTTGTCATTTTCAATGTACAATTCTTCTATCTCCTTAGTCAAATCTATTTTTAGGTATTTTATTCTTTTTTGGCACTGCAATGGACATTTAGGTTGCTTCCATGTCCTGTTGATTGTAATTAGTGTTGCAGTGAACACTACCAGGAGCCTACCAGGATCCTCTGTCCAAGGAATTTTCCAAGCAAGACTACTAGAGTGGGTTGCCACAGGGATCGAACCCAGGGCTCCCGCATTGCAGGCACACACTTCACCATCTAAGCTACCAGGGAAGCCTGATGAACACTGATGTGCATGTGACTTTTTGAATTACGGTTTTCTCGGGGCATGCTAGTAGAGGAATTACTGTATCATATGGTAGTTCTATTTTTAGATTTTTAAGGAACTTCCATACTGTTCTCCGTGGTGGTGGTGGTGGCAGTTTAGTCTCTCAGTCGTGTTTGACTTTATGACCCCATGGATGCCAGGTTCCTCTGTCCATGGGATTCTCCAGGAGTGGGCTGCCATTTCCTTCTCCAGGACTGTTCTCCATAGTGGATTCATTAATTTACATTCCCACCAACAGTGCAAGAGGATTCCCTTTTCTCCACACCCTCTCCAGCATTAATTGTTTGTAGATTTTTTGATGGTAGTCACTCTGACTGGTGTGAGGTAAAACCTCATTGTAGTTTTAGTCTGCATTTCTCTAATAATTAGTGATGTTGATAACCTTTTTATGTGCCTCTTGGCCATATGTCTGTCTACTTGGAGAAATGTCTATTTAGGTCTTCTGCCCAGTTTTTGATTGGGTTGTTTTTTGTCACTGAGCTGCATGAGCTATTTGTATATTTTGGATATTATTCCCTTGTCAGTTGCTTAATTTGCAAATATTTTCTCCCATTCTGAGGGTTGCCTTTTCATCTATTTACAATTTTCTATTCTGTGAAAAAGCTTTTAAGTTTAATTAGGTCTCAATTGTTTATTTTTATTTTCATTACACTAGGAAGTGGGTCAAAAAAGATCTTGCATGATTTATGTCAGAGTGTATTTCCTGTGTTTTTCTCTAAGAGTTCTGTAGTGTCTAGTCTTACATTTAGGCATTTAATCCATTTTGAATTTATTTTTGTGTATAGTGTTATGGAGTGTTCTAATTTCATCCTTTTATATGCAGCTGTCCAGTTTTCCCTGTACCATTTATTGAAGAAATTGTCTTTTCTCCACTGTATATTCTTGCCCCTTCTGTCATAGATTAGGTAACCTTAGGTTCACGGGTTTATCTCTGGGCTTTCCATCTTGTTTCATTCATCTATATTTCTATTTTTGTGCTAATATTGTGCTGTCTTGATCACTATAGCTTTGTAGTATAGTCTAAAGTTGGGGAACCTGATTCCTTCAGCTCCATTCTTCTTTCTCAAGATTGCTTTGGCTATTCATGGTCTTCTGTGTTTCCATACAAATTAAAATTTTTTTTTTGTTCTAATTCTGTGGAAAATACCATTGTAATTTGATAGGGGTTGCACTGAATCTGTAAATTGCTTTGGGTAGCATAGTCAAAATACTGATTCTTCTGATCTAAGAACATGATATATCTCTCCATCTGTTTGTGTCATCTTTGATTTCTCTCACTGAGAAGAAATAGTTTTCTGAGTACAGGTCTTTTGTCTCCCTATGTAAGTTTGCTCTTAAGTATTTTATTATTTTTTCTTACAGTGGTAAATGAAATTGTTTCTTTCTCTTTCTGATCTTTTGTTGTTAGTGTACAGAAATGCATGAGATTTCTGCACATTGATTTTGTATACTGCAATTTTACCATTTCATTGATTAGCTCTAGCAGTTTTCTTGTGGCATCTTTATTATTTTTTTTTTTATGTATAGTATCATGTCATCTGCATGGTTTTTCCAGTAGTCATGTATGGGTGTGAGAGTTGGGCCATAAAGAAGACTGAGTGCCAAAGAATTGATGTTTTCGAACTGTGGTGCTGGAGAAGATTCTTGAGAGTCACTTGGACAGCAAGAGATCAAACCAGCCAATCCTAAGGGAAATCAATCCTAAATATTCATTGGAAGGACTAGTGCTGAAGCTCCAATACGCTGGCCACCTGATGTGAAGATCTGGCTCGTTGGAAAAGACCCTGATGCTATGAAAGATTGAGAGCAAGAGGAGAAGGGGGTGACAGAGGATGACATGGTTGAATGGCATCACTGACTCAACGGACATGAGTTTGAGAAAACTCGGGGAGATATGAAGGATAGGAAAGCCTGGTGTGTTGCAGTTCATGGGGTCACAAAGAATTGGACGTGATTTAGCAACTGAACATCATCATCATCATCATATCTACATGTGTCTGTGGGTCAGCAAAATTTCAGACAGTCACCTTGCATCTACCCTGAAAGAAGGTAGCTGGTATTTGAGAAGGAATAGGAGAGGAGAAACAACTATATAAATCATAAAACTGGGGTGACCATATCTCAATGTTCGCCTATTACTCTGGGCTGATTATTAATAACACTCTTTTCATTCTCAAAAGTTTTACAGTTTTGATAATAAATTATTCTATTGTCACTTGAATAAAGCCCCAAAGACCTGCAGTCCTCCTGGCTTCTGGAGACATGCTTTCATCTACACTGAACTCAAATTTCAATTTGAATGGAATGGCATACTTTGTGGCAGTCCAGTATTGTCATTAAGATTAACCAGAAGGGCTGAAAAAGCCCCACAAACAAAAAACAAATTAAAAATCCATATAAACGTAAGAGAAAGAAAAGAAGCATTGAGGATGAGGAATCAAGATTCCAGGAAGACAGAAGCTGAAGCTACAGCTACTTTTTTCCAGGGGCATTTGACAATTCCATGTGTGTACCAGGAAGCAGGCAATCTGGATTTCTGGGCAGAAGGCCACTGCTAGGAAACAGGAAGATCAACAAAGTCTTTGATTGTCTTGTGGGGATGAAGAGACAAAATTGGAGGCCTGAAGAGCCAAGAATTCAGTGAAAAAAGAGGGCTGGCGAGAACTGAGCCTGACATTCAAGGAATTTTCACCTCAAAACATTTGCCAAATTACACAGCTGCATTAGGCAGAGGATTAAAAAAAAAGGAAAGAAAGAAAGCAAGCCACTTAAAAGCAGAGCTGAAGTTTTGGCAGTTTTCATTTTGCAATCTTACTCCACTGAGGAGACAAGAGTTATAGAGCATGAATGCTAGGGGAAATTTTTGTAATTTAAACATTTTGTTAATCCAAAAGAAGCAAACATAGAAAGAAAATGAGGCATAAACAAGATTGACAAAATATAGAAAGAATAAAGCAAAATTTCAGAAATAAATGCAAATATACCAGCAACTGAGAGAAGGCAATGGCAACCCACTCCAGTACTCTTGCCTGGAAAATCCCATGGACGGAGGAGCCTGGTAGGCTGCAGTCCATGGGGTTGCAAAGAGTCGGACACGACTGAGTGACTTCACTTTCACTTTTCACTTTCATGCGTTGTAGAAGGAAATGGCAACCCACTCCAGTGTTCTTGCCTGGAGAATCCCAGGGACGGAGGAGCCTGGTGGGCTGCCATCTATGGGGTTGCACAGAGTCGGACACAACTGAAGTGACTTTGCAGCAGCAGCAGTATACCAGCAATTACAGTCTAGTACAAAGACAAACTGGTAAAAACCAGAACAAAACAAAAGTCAACTATACCCTGCTTATGAGACACTTCTTAAATAAACATCAATAGATAATAGATAAAGAGGGACTTCCCTTGTGGCTCAGCTGGTAAAGAATCAACCTGCAATGCAGGAGACCTGGGTTTGATCCCTGGGTTGGGAAGATCTCCTAGAGAAGGGAACTGCTACCCACTCCAGTATTCTGGCCTGGAGAATTCCATAAACTGTATAGTCCCTGGGGTCGCAAAGAGTTGGACATGACTGAGTGAGTTTCACTTTCAATAGATAAAGAGGGGCATTTTGTAGGAACAAAGTCAAAGAATTGCACTGTTTATTCTTTGTATTCTTAGTATTCGCAAGAATTTCCAAGGTAAAACATAATGACAGTCCCTTGGTTGCTATTAATACCTGTCGTCTCTCCCTCCCATTTACTGTACACAGCTCAATTCCTAATCAGAACAGATTGTCTAGCTTCCTGTCTGTTTGTGTTCTTCCTTCATGCTTTATCTCAAGGAGTGGATACAGCCGTCTTCTTTCATTCCTCAGAAATGCAAGACTTGGCTTGCTCAAGATCATTGCTCAAGTTTGGGGATGATGAAAGTGTTGCATATGAGTTGATTTTGGTAGGAATTGGAAGCATAAAAACACAGAACATCAAATTCATAATTGCAGGATTAACTTAAGATGGAAATGGGGAGAAGACTGAATTTTAGCTGACAGGATTGTAACTATTGTTTACATGCTATTAAAAATCTGCTAAAATACCATCCAATCAGCTCTTCCTTCCACAGCAGCTTGGTTCTCTGCCAAACTTTCAATAACAAATAGAGCCTGCAAGCGCTCTGAACACAGAGCTGCAGCTTTTCAGGGGAGAAATCAAAATAAGATCACAAGGTAAGAATGAAACCAATATTCTGGTACATTTTAATAAGGTCTTACAAAGTAAAGTCTTGAGAACTACAGAGAAATGCTTTTTATTTCTATAAAATAAAGAATTAGGTTGACTTATTATTATTGCCAATAGAATTAAAAGTTGATAACAGTTGTTGCTAACTTAGAATTCCTCTTGGTTCTCTTTTGAGTGATTTATAAAATTATTAATAAATTGTTAAAATAAGTTGTCTTTATAGTACATGTTCCCCTTTTGCACCACAAAACTTTATAAAGCAAGTTGATATTCTACTTCTTACTCCTGAAATGCTTATCCAAGGCAAACCTACTCACAATTGTTTACAACTGGTTTTTAAGAAAGAAGGACAAATATAAGAACTAAAGATGCCATCCTCTCAAAAACAATTTGTGGAAAAAATAAGGAATTAGTTTTGCTACTATTCTTCATTTACAGTGAAAATTGCTTTTTTTTCCCCCCTCCTCTTCAATTCTTGCTGTCTTGCACTTTTCTCTGCCTTATATTTCCTTGCATAAATATGTGCCTCCTGGCTATTTTAATTAAAATAAAAAATGGCACAAAGTCCTAAATACTGTGGCTGCACACAAGTTGATTCTAGAGGGTTTTTGGAGACTTGAGAGTTAAGTAACTAGGACTAGGGGTGGCTGGACTTGACTCTCACTACCTCCTCAGCACTGTGCTTATTCTGTTTGACTCGTCCCTGTATGTGATCCTATGCTGTTCTCTATAGTCCTACCTACTGCTTCTCATATTTGTCTTTTGAATACTTAATGCTCTTCTTTTAATTTTGACCCTGAAAAGGCACAGCTCTGTGTTCAGAAAACTTCAGAATTCTCTATTTCTTAGAGTTTGGGGTGCTTGAGCTGAATCACACAACTGGGTAGTATCCTTAAATTGTAAAGAACTCTCACAGGCATCATTTTCTGCAACTCAAATTTCACATTTTCTTCTACATGCTTCTCTGAAAGAATCCTAGATTTCCTACTAATCTTTAACTGGTGGCTGCCTAATTCATTTTCTCAGCAATGTATTGACCTAGATGTTTTACTGTTTCCCATCACTTTTTAACTTACAATATCTAAAGCCAAAAGATACCTCTTTTCCTTTCCCATTTATAGAGAGGGAAGAATGCTGAGGGGAATTTTCACTGAAACATTGAAACAGTGCTAAAAAGTAAAGGAAGAGACTGAGAAATGGGAGCCACCTCTCCTGGACACAGTCTGTAAATGATTAAAGAAACAGTTTTCAACCAACTTCAGGGAATGTACTGAGTCACTGTAAAAAGTTCTGCTCTATGAAGGAATTAAATCATTTCAGCAAATACTGCGGGAGGTGAGAAGGGGGATAGCGGTGCAGCAATGAAGGAGGAAAAAAAAAAAAAGCACCAAAAATTGTTCATACCAATAAATCTGATATCATGAGGTCTTTTTGGAGAATATGAGTGTAAAGTTAAATTGTTACATGGAAGTACTCCAGAGGGAGTAGCATTGGGGGAAGAAAGATATTACATTAGAGAAACTTATGCCAGTAAATCTGACAACAGGATGTCTGTTTTTGAGATGAGAGTGTGACTGTGCCAAAATCATTGTATCTTTCATGCGACAAGGTGAAATTTTGGAAAACACGGTGGGAATCAAGTGATAGAATTCTTCTTTTATATCTCAATTTGCAGCAGGGACATTTAGAAACATTAAGACCAAAAATAATCTTGAACAGCAGAAAGAAATTTTAATTCCATTAAAAACAACAACAACAAAAACAATATTTGGTTCAAGGACTTTGAGACATAGTAGAACCTCTAATCTCTTTTCATTTTCCGTCTGGTTTCCCTGGTGTTGATATCTGTACACAGGAGGAATCTTTAAGGGTACACAGTCTTAAAGGACAGGCAAAGTTCATTGTTGGGGGTGTTAAAGATGGTATAAGGAGTTTAGGGCACTTCCTCACTGTAGCAGACTCCTGGCATGACATGCTTACATGCTGTCCTTTCTACTAATGGTAAATCATCCTATAACTGTGAAGATTTTTGTTTCTGTTCATTTTTTGCCCTAAGTGTAGACTGCAGTATAGCATAATAGTAAAAAAAAACACAAAATTTTAAAGAAGATAGGCCTCAACTCCATCATCTGTCATTGACTAGCTGTGTGATTTTGTATCTTAACATTCCTAAGCCTGAATTATTTTCTCTTGTGTAAAATGTAAAACAAAAACAAAAGAATAATAAGATACTCTACCTTAGAGAGGTGTTGAGATGCTTTTGAAGGTAAAGCAAGTAAGAAGCAGTCATGAAAGGTAACTATTAATAATCACTGAAATTGCATTAAATGTGAGACATTAATTCCACATTCTCTCATTTAATCTTCATAGAATCTCTATGAAATAAATATTATCTTCTCCATTTATAAAATTAAACAGGTGAGATTTCAAAAGACTGTACTAACCCGAAATGACACAACCGGCAAATTTCAAACCAGCAATTAAAACCCAGAGTCAAGTTCCAGGAAGGAGAAAGAACCGACAAGGAAGATGGATTCCAAATGACTTCATTTAATGCATCTCTAACCATCTTTGTGAAGCCATTTTCTATTTAAGGTTTCGGTCATTTTCAAATAAAAATTTTAATGAAATAACATTAAAATATTTCAGCTATTTTCTTTAGGACTACATTTATTGCCATCTGAAGGAAAGGGTTCCTGTCAGCCACTATTCTCTTAAGTAATTTTCTATTGTCGCTGCCACTAGTAATGCAGTACAGCATCCACCCATAACCTTGGCTTCACTTTTAACCAGCAGAGCAGTCTACATCTAGTTCCCCCTCACTTTGCACAGATCATGAATTGGGTCATCATTACTATTTTCCCCAGAAGTGCTAATACACCTGAGACCTTTTGCAAGTGTAAGAATGTTTTGCTCATCACTTCTCTTGGATTTCATAGCAAAGATTAGATATTTTCTTAAAGAACTTCATAGTTTTGCATATCTGCTGTGTTCAAATCTCAGCCACCCTAACTCCTTAGCCTGCTGGCTCTATCATTGGCTGCTGTTTAAGAAATGCTGTGTAAGTAGTTTATGTGTGTGTTGTGTTTCAGTCACTCAGTTGTGTCTGACTCTTTGCAGCCCCATGGACTGTAGCCCACCAGGCTCCTCTGTCCATGTAATTCTGCAGGCAAGAATACTGGAATGGGTTGCCATGTCCTCCTCCAGGAGATCTTCCTGACCTAGGAATTGATCCTGTGTCTCTTGAGTCTCTTGCATTGTCAGGAAGATTCTTTACCACTGGCACCGCCTAGGAAGACTTTAAGTAGTTTATATTTTCTTTTTAAAAAGAAAATTATATGCCTTTCTCCCATGTTCTTTCATTTGGGACCTTATTAAACCCAATCACGAACTTTCCTCTAACTTGAATTTACCAAAAATTTTTCCTTCCTGAGGTTTTATTTATCCATTATCTTTTATACATATACTATGTAGCAATTGTCTACATTCTTTAGCAAAGGTGTTTAAACAGTTTATCAGTAGTCAGCATGGCTACTTCATACTAATCAATGAATAGTAGTAGGATTGTTTTCTTGAGTAAATATTTCTTTTCTTCTAGACTTTTTTTAAAAGTTTGAGCTACAGGTTTAGGTGCCAACATTCATTTTAATATAATTTGGTGGCTACTTTTAGCTTCTTTTTTTTCTTCAATGTGACTTTTATAAGATTCATATTACATCAATGTATATGTGGCATTATTTATCAAAGAGCAGGAACAGTTTTTTCTTCACTTACTCAAGTGCCATATGGCTTGTGAAATCATAAGCATAATCATAATTGTCACTATGTGGTATAAAACAGTATAAGCTGTTTTAATAAACAAGTTTGGAGAGTGCCATGCCTAGGATGTGGCATATAATGCTTACATCTGGCTGTCTAATTACCATTACCTTTCAAATGTCAAGTGGAAAGACTTCTACTCAGTGCTAAAAGTCCCTGAGAGTAGACTCAGCATTTAGAAGCATTGAAGTCATTTGCATTGTGGTATGTCAGTTGGAAAAAAAATACTATCTGTAAATCCTTGTATTTTTTTAATTCATAGAAGTATAAAAATTGGATAGAAATCCAATTTTTAGAGCATCCATTTTTTTTCTGGTTATTTGTGACAAATGCTCCTAAAAGAGCATCTGTTTTTAGACTTATTGGTTCTCTCTACTATCTAGGTAGAACCATGCAGGGACTAGTAGCCTCAAGGATTGTGGTTCACTGTTAGATCTGGATAACTTCTTTACCTATCCCATGCAACACCCCTTCTTGGCAAAGTAAGAGACCCCAGTTACATTCTTCTGCCCTGCATCATTAGATATACCCATAAAGAGGTCATCTCTGTCCAAAGAAGGAAAATGATTAGGTCTATCTTGGAGAATAAGAGAAGTATCTAGCACAGTCTTTTCACTTTAAGCCCAGCTACCAGGTAAGCCTAGATTCCCATGTAAGGATGATGAAGTCAGCCATTTGTGAAATGGTTGCAACACACGAATTAGGCGGGGTGGAGACAAGGTTTATCATTCCATGGTGGACAAGTTTCCAGACCTCTGAACTGTATTTTCTGATCATTGAACAAGGTAACTCTATTGAAACTCTTATGGGAATTAAATATACCGGATGTGGATTACAACTTAGCCTGTTCAGATCAATGTGCAGAAACTCTAACATCTGTGAGTAGAAAGAGTTTATACTCTTGATTTTTAAATGTCTTCTAACAATAAAAGTTTAATATTTAATACACAGTGCAGTATATCACTGGGTGGCCACTGGCTTGAGAAAGAAAATCTCATAGTCTGTACAGGGTGAGGTACAAAACATTTAACAGCTGGCACGGCATAAGCAGTATAATAGTGAGAAAGGAACTAGCCATTTGGAGCATGCCAGCTGAATGCCAGCACTGGGAGTGACCTTCACTGTGGCTTTGATGTGTATCAGCCAATCTAGGATAACATGGGAATGACAGCGCAGTGGAAAAGTTAAAGGTTTACAGAACTTTCAACAAGTTGGCCAGTGTTTCTGTTACTGTTCGATAAGGAAATCCCAAACAGAAGAGAAAAATCGTATAAAAGTTATGCTAGCAATAACTTTAGTCATTGTACAAGGAAACACTTTCACATACTATGAGACTATATTTATAATTAACTTCTGAATGAAGGTAATGTGAGATAATGTTTGATCTAAAAACAGCTTTTTAGTCCATCATTATGGACTCATGATTTTGGTGATACTACAATTAACTCATTTTCAGACTTGGTCTGATTAGCTACAGTTTTTTGTTGTGCTGAGCCACATGGTCACAATTTATCACACAGAAGCCCTTTCATGGTGGCTCATTTTAAAATTTTCTCAGAACTTTAAAATTTTCTCAGAACTTTAAAATATGCATCACTGCTTTCAGGCAAAAGTTATTCAGGCTTATCCTGCATTTCTTTTACCTGAAATAATAAATCAGCCATTCTCCAAAGAACCCCAATTTCTTTAGTGGAGAACATTATTAGGTTACCAAAAATCTGGGCCCTGGGATACACATTGGATTATTTCATCTTAATACTGAAATTAAAGCAGTTCAGTTACCAGATATAGGGAAGAAAATTATATATTATATGAAATCATTAGTTCATATTTGTATTATCATTGGAATTCTATGATATATGTCAAAATACTTCTTACAATTTATTTTTAATATTTTATTTTGTTATGAGTATATAATCATTTGTTTTATTTACACTGTGGTCCAATTGTTTAAATTCTTTTAACTTTGAAAATGTTGGTGTCTTATTAATTGACAGCTTTTGTTTGGTTCCTATATTAGTTTGGAGTAGGAAATGGCAACCCACTACAGTATTCTTGCCTGGGAAATTCCATGGACAGAGGAGCCTGGCAGGCTACAAATCCATGGGGTTGCAAAGAAGTGAACATATTACTGGAGGATATGGTGTAACTGGTGTCCATTACTTTGCCAAATAAAGGTATTGCATATGATAGGTACAGAAGTTATCTGGATCTACCAGTGAACCACAGTCCTCGAGGTTACTAGTCTCTGCATGGTTCTACCTATTAAACAGTTCACTGTATAAGTAGGATGTTAACTGAAGTTTGATCTTCAATGTTTTTATAAGTCATTTCGTTTTGTCATTATTTGTCCACTCGTAACGAGATAATGCATCATTATAAGATATGATTTTCATAATCAATTTTATACACAAATTAATATGTATAAAAAATTATGGCAAACAAGCTCAACTGGTGTTTTACAAGAGTAAAATATCAATAAAAGTACTATATTGGCAATCTGTAAAATTAGTAGTAAAAATACTAATAGTACCATTATTGGCAATCTGAATTTAAAAACAGAAAAAGAACAGAACTGAAATAGTTACTTATACATTTCAAAATTTTTCCCTGATACACAAAAATAATTTAGTTTACCCATTCTGTTTCTGGTGTATCATGCTGTTTTCTGATAAATAATATTTTTATTGATTTTAAAATATCAATGTATATATTCTTATTATTTTACTAAAATTTTGCTTAAAATATAACATTACTTAAATATTAAAATTTTAAACTAGCTGCAATAGGACACAGTATGAAGATTCCTCAAAAAAATTAAAAATAGAACCACCACATGATCTAGTATTCCCACTTTTGGGTACATATCCAAAAGAATCAAAAATGGGATGTTGAAGAGATAGCTGCATACCTATGTTTGTTATAATATTATTCAAAATAGCCAAGAGGTGGAATCAACCCAAATGTCCACTAATGAATGGATAAAGAAAATATAGTATACAAATATGATGAAATATCATTCAGGCTTAAAAAAGAAAGAAATCTTGTCACATGCTCAACAGGGATGAACCTTGAGAACATTATGTTAAGTGAAATAAGCCAAACACAAATACTGTGTACTATATGATCCCACTTACATGAGGTACTAAAGTAGTCAAACACAAGAGACAGAGGGTAAAACGATGTTGCCATGGGCTTTGGGAAGGTGAAATGAGGAGTTTTTTAAGTTTAAAACTAAACTCTAGTTTTAGTTTTGCAAGATGAAAAAGTTCTAGAGGTCTGTTGCACAACAATGTGAATGTAGTTAACACTACTGAAATATACTTAAAATGGGTAAGATGGTAAATTTTATTTTATTTTATTTTATTGGTAAATTTTATATTATCCATTTTTACAATTAAAAAATTTTTTAAGAAGAGCTTTGAGCAGGGGATAAGGAAGAATGTTTAAACAACCCAACTGTATTTAGAGATATTATTAATTCAGAGTCCAGAATACATTAGTTGTTAGCTACTTCTTTTTAGGATTTAGAAAAAGCCAATGCAGATCACATTTAGACAAAAATATATATAAAGATAATTTATATCACTTGATAAGCTTTAACTAGAATAAAAGATAAATTGACTATGTAAGGACACTTAGTGCTCAGTTAACAAGAGGTTCTGAAGTTGGCAGCCCCAGAGTTAGTACAAAGAATTGAGGACATCACCTAAAGACCCAAGCTCATCTTATCCTTCTGCTCTGCCATTCTTAGACTATCCATGATCTCTCCCTTCTGGGGAGAGGATGGCTGGCCTAGCTCTGAGCATCACATCCTCACAGAAGCCAAGTGAGTGGAAGTTAAACGGCACTTACTTCTAAGGAGAAAAGTTTTTTCAGAAGTCTCAGACATGCCTCGCCTTTGTCTCATTAGCAAGATCTGTGTCACATGCCCATACTTAGACCTGTTATTAGCAGATGGAAACAGTATTGCCACGAATGGCTTAGGTTTCTGTATATCTAAATTTCTTCTTTGGTGGACGAAAAGATATTTGTTGGATAAGAAACAACATTTATACTAGGTAAGTCTCAGCATCATTTCATTTTTGCAGAACTCCAAGCATTTTTGGTTTTTAAGAACTTCTTGCCCGTTGCTGAGAAGGGCAGCCAAATTTTTTCAAAGTCATCACAAGGATTCTGCCTCAGTCTGCAAAATACCTCAAAAATCATCTTTAATATGATTTTTCAGTTCTTTCAGAACAAAAAACTAGGTCTTAAATCAGGTATATCAGAAGAACTTCTACCATATTAAGGAAAGACAGGAATATGTTCATTTCCCATCTAACCATTTTCTAGTCAGCTCAATTCATTCTTAAATACAGACAATAGTGTTCATTTAGCCATGAAAAAGATTGCTTACTTAGTTCTGTCAATCTCTTTGACCACCTCACTTGAGAATGTAGAATCCATATATTTTAGAATTCACTGACAGTCTCTGTTTCCTTTAACTTAAAAAGTTCATTAACATATAACATACACACAGAAAATTGTACAAGTCATTGCTATACAGCTTAATGAGTTATCACAAAGTGAACAAACTTCAGTCCAGTTCAGTCGCTCAGTCATGTCTGACTCTTTGCAGTCTCATAGACTGCAGCACACCAGGCTTCCCTGTCCATAACCAACTCCTGGAGCTTGCTCACACTTAAGTCCATCGAATCAGTGATGCCATCCAACCATCACATCCTCTGTTGTCCCCTTATCCTCCTGCCTTCAATATTGCCCAGCATCTGGGTCTTTTCCAGTGACTCAGTTCTTCGCGTCAGGTGGCCGAGGTTTTGGAGTTTAGCTTCAGCATCAGTCCTTTCAATGAACATTCAGGACTGATTTCCTTTAGGATGGATTAGTTTGATCTCCTAGCAATGCAAGGGGCTCTCAAGAGTCTTCTCCAACATCACAGTTCAGAAGCATCAGTTCTTTGAAGCTCAGCTTTCTTTATAGTCAAACTCTCACATCCATACATGACTACTGGAAAAACCATAGCTTTGACTAGACACACCTTTGTCAGCAAGGTAATGTTTCTGCTTTTTAATATGCTGTCTAGATCGATCATAGCTTTGTTTCCAAGGAGCAAGCATCTTTTGATTTCATGGCTTCAGTCACCGTCTGCAGTGATTTGGGGGCCCCCAAAAATAAAGTCTGACACTGTTTCCCCATCTATTTGTCATGAAGTGATGGGACTGGATGCCATGATCTTTGTTTTTTGAATGTTGAGTTTTAAGCCAGCTTTTTCACTCTCCTCTTTCACTTTCATCAAGAGGCTCTTCAGTTCAGTTGCTTTCTGCCATAAGCATGGTGTCATCTGCGTATCAGAGATTATTGATATTTCCCCCTGGCAATCTTGACTCCAGCTTGCACAAACGTATGCAACCATAAAAAGAAACAGAAGAGTAAAGGATTCCAGAAGCCTCCTCTTTCCCTCTTCTAGTCATTTCTCTCTACCTCAAGAAAAGCCATTATTAGCTTTTCTAACATACATTCAATTCACCTGTGGGGGTTTTGACCTATTTATAAATAAATTCACACATTAGTTCAGTTCAGTCACTCAGTCATGTCCGACTCTTTGCGACCCCATGAACCAAAGCATGCCAGGCCTCCCTGTCCATCACCAACTCCCGGAGTTCACTCAGACTCAACATCCATCGAATCAGTGATGCCATCCAGCCATCTCATCCTCTGTCGTCCCCTTCTCCTCCTGCCCCCAATCCCTCCCAGCATCAAAGATTTTTCCAATGAGTCAACTCTTTGCATGAGGTGGCCAAAGTATTGGAGTTTCAGCTTTAGCATCATGCCTTCCAAAGGAATCCCAGGGCTGATCTCCTTTGAATGGACTGGTTGGATCTCCTTGCAGTCCAAGGGACTCTCAAGAGTCTTCTCCAACACCACACTTCAAAAGCATCAATTCTTCGGCGCTCAGCTTTCTTCACAGTCCAACTCTCACATCCATACATGACCACAGGAAAAACCATAGCCTTGACTAGACGGACCTTAGTTGGCAAAGTAATGTCTCTGCTTTTGAAAACACTATCTAGGTTGGTCATAACTTTTCTTCCAAGGAGTAAGCTTCTTTTAATTTCATGGCTGCAATCACCATCTGCAGTGATTTTGGAGCCCCCCAAAATAAAGTCTGACACTGTTTCCACTGTTTCCCTATCTATTTCCCATGAAGGGACGGGACCAAATGCCATGATCTTCGTTTTCTGAATGGTGAGCTTTAAGCCAACTTTTTCACTCTCCTCTTTCACTTTCATCAAGAGGCTTTTTAGCTCCTCTTCACTTTCTGCCATAAGCGTGGTGTCATCTGCATATCTGAGGTTATTGATATTTCTCCTGGCAATCTTGATTCCTGCTTGTGTTTCTTCCAGTCCAGCATTTCTCATGATGTACTCTGCATATATGTTAAACAAGCAGGGTGACAATATACAGCCTTGATGTACTCCTTTTCCTATTTGGAACCAGTCTGTTGTTCCATGTCCAGTTCTAACTGTTGCTTCCTGACCTGCATATAGGTTTCTCAAGAGGCAGGTCAGTTGGTCTGGTATTCCCATCTCTCTCAGACTTTCCCACAGTTTATTGTGATCCACACAGTCAAAGGCTTTGGCATAGTCAATAAAGCAGAAATAGATGTTTTTCTGGAACTCTCTTGCTTTTTCGATGATCCAGCAGATGTTGGCAATTTGATCTCTGGTTCCTCTATGTTTTCTAAAACCAGCTTGAACATCAGGAAGTTCATGGTTCATGTATTGCTGAAGCCTGGCTTGAAGAATTTTGAGCATTACTTTACTAGCATGTGAGATGAGTGCAACTGTCTAACTCAATGAAACTAAGCCATTTCCATGGGGCAATCCAAGATGGGCAGGTCGTGGTGGAGAGGTCTGACAGAATGTGGTCCACTGGAGAAGGGAATGGCAAACCACTTCAGTATTCTTGCCTTGAGAACTCCATGAACAATATGAAAAGGCAAAATGATACGATACTAAAAGAGGAACTCTCCAGGTCAGTAGGTTCCCAATATGCTACTGGAGATCAGTGGAGAAATAACTCTAGAAAGAATGAAGGGATGGAGCCAAAGCAAAAACAATACCCAGCTGTGGATGTGACTGGTGATAGAAGCAAGGTCCAAGGCAGTAAAGAGCAATATTGCATAGGAACCTGGAATGTCAGGTCCATGAATCAAGGCAAATTGGAAGTGGTCAAACAAGAGACGGCAAGAGTGAATGTCGACATTCTAGGAATCAGCAAACTAAAATGGACTGGAAAGGGTGAATTTAACTCAGATGACAATTATATCTACTACTGTGGGCAGGAATCCCTCAGAAGAAATGGAGTAGCCATCATAGTCAACAAAAGAGTCTGAAATGCAGTACTTGGATGCAATCTCAAAAACAACAGAATGATCTCTGTTCGTCTCCAAGGCAAACCATTCAATATCACAGTAATCCAAGTCTATGCCCCAACCAGTAACGCTGAAGAAGCTGAAGTTGAACGGTTCCATGAATACATACAAGACCTTTTAGAACTGACACCCATAAAAGAAGTCCTTTTCATTATAGGGGACTGGAATGCAAAAGTAGAAAGTCAAGAAACACCTGGAGTAACAGGCAAATTTGGCCTTGGAATGCAGAAGGAAGCAGGGCAAAGATTAATAGAGTTTTGCCAAGAAAATGCACTGGTCATAGCAAACACCTTCTTCCAACAACACAAGAGAAGACTCTACACACGGACATCACCAAATGGTCGACTCCGAAATCAGATTGATTATATTCTTTGCAGCCAAAGATGGAGAAGCTCTATACAGTCAACAAAAACAAGACCAGGAGCTGACTGTGGCTCAGATCATGAACTCCTTATTGCCAAATTCAGACTTAAATTGAAGAAAGTAGGGAAAACCACTAGACCATTCAGGTATGACCTAAATCAAATCCCTTATGATTATACAGTGGAAGTGAGAAGTAGATTTAAGGGCCTAGATCTGATAGATAGAGTGCCTGATGAACTATGGAATGAGGTTCGCGACATTGTATGGGAGACAGGGATCAAGACCATCCCCATGGAAAAGAAATGCAAAAAAGCAAAATGGCTGTCTGGGGAGGCCTTACAAATAGTTGTGAAAAGAAGAGAAGTGGAAAGCAAAGGAGACAAGGAAAGATATAAGCATCTGAATGCAGAGTTCCAAAGAACAGCAAGAAGAGATAAGAAAGCCTTCTTCAGCGATCAATGCAAAGAAATAGAGGAGAAGAACAGAATGGGAAAGACTAGAGATCTCTTCAAGAAAATTAGAGATACCAAGGGAACATTTCATGCAAAGATGTGCTCAATAAAGGACAGAAATGGTATGGACCTAACAGAAGCAGAAGATATTAAGAAGAGGTGGCAAGAATACCGAGAAGAACTGTACAAAAAAGATCGTGACCTGGATAATCACGATGGTGCGATCACTCATCTAGAGTTAGACATCCTGGAATGTGAAGTCAAGTGGGCCTTAGAAAGCATCAGTATGAACAAAGCTAGTGGAGGTGATGGAATTCCAGTTGAGCTATTTCAAATCCTGAAAGATGATGCTGTGAAAGCGCTGCACTCAATATGCCAACAAATTTGGAAAACTCAGCAGTGGCCACAGGACTGGAAGAGGTCAGTTTTCATTCCAATTCCAAAGAAAGGCAATGCCAAAGAATGCTCCAACTACTGCACGATTGCACTCATCTCACAATTCACACATTGTTTACCTTTTTTTGTCTGGCCTCATTCACTCAAGATTATGGTTGTGAGCTGCCTCTGTGTTGCATATAGAAGTAGCTTGTCTTCTGCACAACAAAGGAAAATATAAGCAAGGTGAAAAGACAGCCTTCTGAATGGGAGAAAATAATAGCAAATGAAGCAACTGACAAACAACTAATCTCAAAAATATACAAGCAACTTATGCAGCTCAATTCCAGGAAAATAAACGTCCCAATCAAAAAATGGGCCAAAGAACTAAATAGACATTTCTCCAAAGAAGACATACGGATGGCTAACAAACACATGAAAAGATGCTCAACATCACTCATTATCAGGGAAATGCAAATCAAAACCACAATGAGGTACCACTTCACACCAGTCAGAATGTCTGTGATCCAAAAATCTGCAAGCAATAAATGCTGGAGAGGGTGTGGAGAAAAGGGAACCCTCCTACACTGTTGGTGGGAATGCAAACTAGTACAGCCACTATGGAGAACAGTGTGGAGATTCCTTAAAAAATTGCAAATAGAACTACCGTATGACCCAGGAATCCCACTTCTGGGCATACACACTGAGGAAACCAGAATTGAAAGAGACACATGTACCCCAATGTTCATCACAGCACTGTTTATAATAGCCAGGACATGGAAACAACCTAGATGTCCATCAGCAGATGAATGGATAAGAAAGCTGTGGTACATATACACAATGGAGTATTACTCAGCCGTTAAAAAGAATTCATTTGAATCAGTTCTGATGAGATGGATGAAACTGGAGCCGATTATACAGAGTGAGAAAGCCAGAAAGAAAAACACCAATACAGTATACTAACACATATATATGGAATTTAGAAAGATGGCAATGACGACCCCGTATGCAAGACAGGAAAAAAGACACAGATGTGTATAATGGACTTTTGGACTCAGAGGGAGAGGGAGAGGGTGGGATGATTTGGGAGAATGGCATTCTAACATGTATACTATCATGTAAGAATCGAATCACCAGTCTAATGTCTGATGCAGGATACAGCATGCTTGGGGCTGGTGCATGGGGATGACCCAGAGAGATGTTATGGGGAGGGAGGTGGGAGGGGGGTTCATGTTTGGGAACACATGTAAGAATTAAAGATTTTAAAATTAAAAAAAAAAAAGATTAAAAAAAAGTTACTTTATGCCACAACTAAAAAAAAAAAAAAAAAGAAGAAGAAGTAGCTTGTTTACTCTCATTACTAGTTAGAATTCCTCTAAATGAACATACCATAATTTATCCATTATGATGTAGATGGACATTTGCATTGTTTCCAGCTTGGAGTTACATGACTAGGACTGTAGGAACATTCCCTTACATATATTTTGGCAAATACTTTTATGTCTTTCTGTCAGATATATTAACTTTAAGTAAACTTGTCAGGTCAAAGGTATATATATGTTTTATGTGTGTGTGTGTGTATATATATATATATATACAAATATATATAAATATATTTTCCAAAGTGGTTGTAGCAATTTACACTTTCAGCACCCATGTATAAGAATTACAGTTATCTGAAACCCTTGCAAATAACTGGTATTTTCTGTCTTCTTTACTGTATTCATTCTGATAGGCATTGTGGTTCTCCTTTAATGCATGCATTTTTTCAACTTTTCCTAGAAATATGTAGCTTTTTATTTATATATTACACTTAAGTTAATATGTACAGTTAACTACATGTTAGTTGACTTAATATGTAAGTCATATTATATATTAATATGTAATAATTACATATTATTTGTAATTAATGCAACTACACTTAAGTTAGTTGACAAACCTAGGTTGCTTCCATGTCCTAGCTATTGTAAATAGTGCTTCATTGAACATCTGGGTACATGTGTCTTCCTGACTATATTTTTCTGAAACCCAACTAACTTAGTTAACAAACACTTTAGAAAAAGATATCTTCCCTATGACTATATTTTGGAGTTAAAGTATTCCTCTCTTGTATACCAATAGCAAGAAAACATTAGTTAGAGAGGAAAACATTAAAACAAACCATTATACTATATTTGGGTTTCAGAAAAATAAAAAAATTGTCAGGAAGACAAATGGACAGATGAATGGATAAATAAGTTGTGGTACATATAAACAATGGAATTTAAAAAAATGCTCAGCCATAAAATGGAATGCATTTGATTCAGTTCTAACGAGGTGAATGAACTTAGAGCCTATTATACAGACGGCAGTAAGTAGAAAGAGAAAGACAAATACTGTTTATTAGCACATATATATGGAATCTAGAATGATGGTACTGATGAACCTATCTCCAGGGCAGCAGTGGAGATGCAGACATAGAGAACAGACTTGTGGACACAGGAGGGAGGGAAAGGGGGGGACAAATTGAGAGAGTAGCACTGAAACATATACATTACATATGTAAAATTAGATAGCTGTATGATGCAGGGAGCTCAAATCCAGTGCTCTGTGGCAACCTAGAGGGGTGGGAGGCAAGAAGGAGTTTAAGGAGGTTAAGAGGGGACATATGTATACTTATGACTGATTCATGTTGATATATGGCAGCAACCAACACAATATTGTAAAGCAATTATCCTCCAATTAAAAATAAAATAAAAAGTTACGCTATAGTGGGAAAAATGGATAATTTCTCTTATCCCCATGATCACAAATGGAGTTTCTATAGACCTTGAACACAACATACTTTAAGAAAATTTAGTCAAGTATTGTTGAACTATTATGAGCTAATAATCCACCTCAATGTTTTCTTAATTAAAACATAGTTCAAATGACATAGAATTTAATTTATAACAAGCAAACTAATAAACCAGATAAAATAGAGGCTCTACTTGTGACATCAAAACTTTAAAGGCTGACAAACTGGCTGGTTTGGGGTCTTTATTAAGCACAAGGACAATTCTTATCTTTATTTTTTAATTTTTTGGTTGTCTATTTTATGATTTTTTCTTTTTATTTATTTATTTATTTTTAATTTATTTTTTTATTGAAGGATAATTGCTTTACAGAACTTTGTTGTTTTCTGTCAAACCTCAACATGAATCAGCCATAGGTATAGATATATCCCCTCCCTTTTGGACCTCCTTCCCATCTCCCTCCCCATCCCACCCCTCTAGGTTGATCAGAGCCCCTGTTTGAGTTTCCTGAGCCACACAGCAAATTCCCGTTGGCTATATATTTTACATATGGTAATGTAAGTTTCCATGTTACACTTTCCATACATCTCACCCTCTCCTTCCCTTTCCCCATGTCCATAAGTCTCTTCTCTATGTCTGTTTCTCCATTGCTGCCCTGTAAATAAATTCTTCAGTACCATTTTTCTAGACTCCATATATGTGCGTTAGAATATATTTATCTTTCTCTTTCTGACTCACTTCACTCTGTATAATAGGTTCTAGGTTCATCCACCTCATCAGAACTGACTCAAATGTGTTTCTCTTTACGGCTGAGTAATAGTCTATTGTGTATATGTACCACAACTTCTTTATCCATTCATCTGCTGATGGATATCTAGGTTGCATCCATGATCTAGCTATTGTAAATAGTACAGCAATGAACAATGGAAAACATGTGTCTTTTTCAATTTTGGTTTCCTCAAGGTATATTCCTCAGGGATTGCTGGGTCTTATGGTAGATTTATTCCTAGTATTTTAAGGAATCTCCATACTGTCTTCCATAGTGGCTGTATCAATTTACATTCCTAACAACAGTGCAAGAGAGTGCCCTTTTCTCCACACCCTCTCCAGCATTTATTGTTTGTAGATTTTTTGATGATGGCCATTCTGACCGGTGTGAGGTGATATCTCCTTGTGGTTTTGATTTGCATTTCTCTAATAATGAGTGATGTTGAGCATCTTTACACGTGTTTGTTAGCCATCTGTATGTCTTCTTTGGAGAAATGTCTGTTTAGGTCTTTTTCCCACTTCTTGATTGGGTTGTTTGTTTTTCTGGTATTGAGTTGTATGAGTTGCTTGTATATTTTGGCAATTAATCCTTTGTCAGTTGCTTCATTTGCTATTATTTTCTCCCATTCTGAGAGTTGTCTTTTCACCCTGCTTATAGTTTCCTTTGTTGCGCAAAAGCTTTTAAGTTTAATTAGGTCCCACTTGTTTACTTTTGTTTTTATTTCCATTACTCTAGGAGGTGGGTCATAGAGCACCTTGCTTTGATTTATGTCATCTACTATTCTGCCTATGTTTTCCTCTAAGAGTTTTATAGTTTCTGGTCTCATATTTAGGTCTTTAATCCATTTTGAGTTTATCTTTGTGTGTGTTGTTAGGAAGTGTTCTAATTTCATTCTTAGCTACATTCTGGACATGTAGCTGTCCAGTTTTCCCAGCACCATTTTTTGAAGAGGCTATCTTTGCCCCATTGTATATTCTCCCTTCCTTTGTCAAAAATAAGGTACCCATGGGGCATGGGTTTATTTCTGGGCTTTCTATCTTGTTGCATTGGTCTATATTTCTGTTTTTGTGCCAATACCATACTGTCTCCATGACTGAAGTTTTGTAGTATACTCTGAAGTCAGGGAAGTTGATTCCTCCAGCTCCATTCTTCTTTCTCAAGACTGCTTTGGCTATTCAGGGTCTTCTGTGTTTCCATATGAATTGTGAAATTTTTTGTTCTAGTTCTGTGAAAAATTCCATTGGTAATTTGATAAGGGTCACACTGAATCTGTAGATTGCATTTAGTAGTGTAGTCATTTTCACAATATTGATCCTTCCTACCCAGGAACATGGAATATCTCTCTATCTGTTTATGTCATCTTTGATTTCTTTCATCAGAGTCTTATAATTTTCTGTATACAGTTCTTTTGTCTCCTTAGGTAAGTTTATTCCTAGATATTTAATTCCTTTTGTTGCAATGGTGAATGGGATTGATTCCTTAATTTCTCTTTCTGATTTTTCATTGTTAGTATATAGAAATGCAAGTGATTTCAGTGTACTGATTTTGTATCTTGCAACTTTGCTAAATTTACTGATTAGCTCTAGTAATTTTCTGATACTATCTTTAGGGTTTTCTATGTACAGTATCATGTCATCTGCAAACAGTGAGAGCTTTACTTCTTTTCTGATCTGGATTCCTTTTATTTCTTTTTCTTCTCTGATTGCTATAGCTAGGACTTCCAGCACTATGTTGAATAGTAGTGGTGAGAGTGGACACGCTAGTCTTGTTCCTGTTCTTAGGGGGAATGCTTTCAGTTTCTCACCATTGAGAATAATGTTTGCTGTAGGCTTATCATATATGGCCTTTACTATGTTGAGGTAGATTCCTTCAATGCCCATTTTCTGAAGAGTTTTAATCATAAATGTGTGCTGAGCTTTATCAAAGGCTTTTTCTGCATCTATTGAGATTACCATATGGTTTTATCTTTCAATTTGTTAACATGGTATATCACATTGATTGATTTGCATATATTGAAGAATTCTTGTATCCCCGGAATAAACCCAATTTGATCATGGTGTATGAGCTTTTTGATGTGTTGCTGAATTCTGTTTGCTAAAATTTTGTTGAGGATTTTTGCACCTATGTTCATCAGTGATATTGGCTGGCCTGTAGTTTTCTTTTTGTGTGTTGTCTTTGTCTGGTTTTGGTATCAGGGTGATGGTGGCCTCTTAGAATGAGTTTGGAAGTGTTCCTTCCTCTGCAATTTTTTGAAAGAGTTTTAGAAGGACAGGCATTAGCTCCTCTCTAAATGTCTGACAGAATTCCTCTGTGAGGCCATCTGGTCCTGGGCTTTGTTTTTTTGGGTGATTTTTGAGCACAGATTCAATTTCAGTGCTTGTGCTTGGGTTGTTCACAATTTCTATTTCTCCCTGGTTCAGTCTTCAGAGATTGAACTTTTCTAAGAATCTGTCCATTTCTTCCAGGTTATCCATTTTATTGCTGTATGGTTGTTCATAATAGTCTCTTATAATCCTTTGTATTTCTGCATTGTCTGTTGTAACCTCTCCTGTTTCATTTCTAATTTTGTTGATTTGATTCTCCTCTCTTTTTTCTTGATCATCTGGTTAATGGTTTGTCAATTTTGTTTATCTTCACAAAGAACCAGCTTTTAGTTTTATTATTCTTTACTATTATTTCTTTCATTTCTTTTTCATTTATTTCTGCTCAGATCTTTATGATTTCTTTCCTTCTACTAATTTTGGGGCTTTTTTGTTCTTTTTTCGGTTGTTTTAGGTGTAAAGTTAGGTTGTCTATTTGATGTTTTTCTGATTTCTTGAGGTAGGATTTTACTGTTATACACTTCCTCTCAGAACTGCTTTTGCTGCATCCTATAAGTTTTGAGTTGTCATGTTTTCATTGTCATTTGTTTCTAGAAATTGTTTGATTTCCCTTTTGATTTCTTCAGTAACCTTTTGGTTATTTAGAGCATATTTTTTAATCTCCACGTGTTTGTGTTTCTTGCATTTTTTTTCTTGTAATTGATACCTAGTCTCATAGCATTGTGGTCAGAGATGCTTGATACGATTTCAGTTTTCTCAAATTTACTGAGGTTTGATTTGTGACCCAAGATGTGGTCTATCTCGTAGAGTGTTCCATGTGCACTTGAGAAGAAGGTGTATTCTTCTGCATTTGGATGGAATGTCCTGAAGATCAATGAGATCCATCTTATCTAATGAATCATAATGTATCATTAGACTTGTGTTTCCTTATTAATTTTCTATTTTGATGATCTGTCCATTGGTGTGAGTGGGGTGTTAAATCTCCTAGTATTATTGTGTTATTGTCAATTTCTCCTTTTATGTCTGTTAGTGTTTGTCTTATGTGTTGAGGTACTCCTATGTTGGGTGCAAAGATATTTACGATTGTTATGTCTTCCTCTTGGATTGATCTCTTTATCATTATGTAGTGTCCTTCCTTATCTCTTGTAATATTCTTTATTTAAAGTTTTATTTTGTCTGATATGAGGATTGCTACTCCAGCTTTCTTTTGCTTCTCATTTGCATGGAATCTACTTTCCCATCCTCTCACTTTCAGTCTATATGTGTCTTTAGGTCTGAAGTGGGTTTCTTGTAGACAGCATATATATGGGTCTTGTTTTTGTATCCAATCAGCCAGTCTGTGTCTTTTGGTTGGAGCATTTAATCCATTTACATTTAAAGTAATTATTGATATATGTGTTCCTATTGCCATTTTTTAATTGTTTGGGGTTGACTGTGTAAATCTTTTTTCTTCTTTTGTATTTCTTGACTATCTAAATCCATTTAACATTTGTTGTAAAGCTGGTTTGGTGGTACTGAATTCTCTTAACTTTTGCTTGTCTGAAAAACTTTTGATTTCTCCATCAATTTTGAATGGACCCTTTCCAGGTACAGTAATCTTGGTTGTAGATTTTTCCATTTCAGTACTTTAAATATATCCTGCCATTCCCTTCTGGCCTGCAGAGTTTCTGCTGAAAGATCAGCTGTTAAGCATATGGGGTTTTCTTGTACGTTACTTGTTGCTTTTCCCTTGCTGCTCTCAATATTCTTTCTTTGTGTTTAGTCTTTGTTAGTTTAATTAGCATATGTCTTGGTGTGTTTCTCCTTGGGTTTACCCTGTATGGGACTCTTTGTGCCTCTTGGACTTGATTGACTATTTCCTTTTCCATGTTGGTGAAATTTTCAACTATAATCTCTTCAAAAATCTTCTCATACCCTTTCTTTTTCTCTTCTTCTTCTGGGACCCCTATTATATGAATGTTGGTGTTTTTGATATTGTCCCAGAGGTCTCTGAGACTATCCTCAGTTCTTTTCATTCTTTTTACTTTATTCTGCTCTTCAGAAGTTATTTCCACCATTTTATCTTCAGCTCACTGATTCATTCTGCTTCAGGTATTCTGGTATTGATTCCTTCTAGAGTATTTTTGATTTCAGTAATCATGTTGTTTGTCTCTGTATGTATATTCTTTGACTCTTCTAGGTCTTTGTTAATTGATTCTTGCTTTTTCTCCATTTTGCTTTCAAAGTTTTTGATCATTACTATCATTATTCTGAATTCTTTTTCAGGTAGTTTGCCTATTTCCTCGCCATTTATTTGGACTTCTGTGTTTCTAGTTTGTTGCTTCATTCGTGAGTATTTCTCTGCCTTTTCATTATTATTATTATTATTATTTTAACTTCTTGTGTTTGAAGTCTCTTTTTCTCAGTCCAGTGATTTGTGTAAGCTTCTTATAGGGTGAGATTTGTGCTGAGTTTTTGTTTGTTTTTCCTCTGATGGTAAAGGCTGAGTGAGGTGGTAATCCTGTCTGCTGATGATTTTGTTTGTATTTTTGTTTTGTTTGCTGTTTAGATGAGGTGTCCTGCACAGGGTGCTATTGGTGATTGGGGGATGCCAGGTCTTGTATTCAGGTGGTTTCCTTTGTGTGAGTTCTCATCATTTGATACCCCCTAGGGTTATTTCTCTGGTAGTCTAGGGTCTTTGCTTCAGTGCTCCCACTCCAAAGGCTCAGGGCTTGATCTCTAGTTTTGCATGCATCTATATATTCTTTTCTGCTGGTCATTTACTCCTGTTTGCTCTCAGCTGGTGTTCTGCATGCACTTCTGTGTGTGAATGTGTATTCCTGATGTACCTTGTGCTGTGAACTGGGACAGCAATCACATGTCTTAGGGGTTTAGTTTTCTTCCAGATCTCTTCATGACACTGGGGAAGGCAAATTTTTCTTAGGTTCAGTTCAGTTCAGTTCAGTTGCTCAGGCGTGACCTCATGAATTGCAGCACACCAGGCCTCCCTGTCCATCACCAGCTCCTGGAGTTCACTCACACTCACATCCATCGAGTTGGTGATGCCATCCAGCCATCTCATCCTCTGTCATCCCCTTCTCCTCCTGCCCCTAATTCCTCCCAGCATCAGGGTCTTTTCCAATGAGTCAGCTCTTCACATGAGGTGGCCAAAGTATTGGAGTTTCAGCTTCAACATCAGTCCTTCCAATGAACATGCAGGACTGATCTCTTTTAGAATGGACTGGTTGGATCTCCTTGCAGTCCTAGGGACGCCTAAGAGTCTTCTCCAACACCACACTTCAAAAGCATCAGTTCTTCAGTGCTCAGCTTTCTTCACAGTCCAACTTTCACATCCATACATGACTACTGGAAAGACCATAGCCTTGACTAGATAGACCTTTGTTGGCAAAGTAATGTCTCTGCTTTTGAATATGCTATCTAAGTTGGTCACAACGTTCCTTCCAAGGAATAAACGTCTTTTAATTTCATGGCTGCAATCACCATCTGCAGTGATTTTGGAGCCCCCAAAAATAAAGTCTGACACTGTTTCCACTGTTTCCCCATCTATTTCCCATGAAGTGATGGGACTAGATGCCATGATCTTCGTTTTCTGAATGTTGAGTTTTAGGCCAACTTTTTCACTCTCCTCTTTCACTTTCATCAAGAGGCTCTTTAGTTCCTCTTCACTTTCTGCCATAAGGGTGGTGTCATCTGCATATCTGAGGTTATTGATATTTCTCCTGGCAATCTTGATTCCAGCTTGTGTTTCTTAGAGTCCAGCGTTTCTCATGATGTGCTCTGCATAGAAGTTATATAAGCAGGGTGACAATATACAGCCTTGACGTACTCCTTTTCCTATTTGGAACCAGTCCATTGTTCTATGTCCAGTTCTAACTGTTGCTTCCTGACCTGCATATAGGTTTCTCAAGAGGCAGGTCAGGTGGTCTGGTATTCCCATCTCTTTCAGAGTTTTCCACAGTTTATTGTGACCCACACAGTCAAAGGCTTTGGCATAGTCAATAAAGCAGAAATAGATGTTTTTCTGGAACTCTCTTGCTTTTTTGATGATCCAGCAGATGTTGGCAATTTGATCTCTGGTTCCTCTGCCTTTTCTAAAACCAGCTTGAAAGGACCTTGAAAACACCATCTCTCAGAGTTCAGTCTTCTTGGATGCTCAACAGCAATTCTTATTTTTTGCTGAGTGTCAGAAGCTTTAAAGTAGAAAGTTCAGACAAAGGAAAACATATTTTTAGAATTTACATTTAATCTTCATAATATTGCTAGAACGTACTATGTAGCAGTTGACTTCCATTCTTAAAGAAGCTTTTTCCTTAACTGTTTTTATTTTTAAAGCAGGTCTGGTACATTTATCTTCCACCAATGCAAAGATTTGCTATATCAACTACTGCTTTGGGTTGCCTTCTCTTGGCCCTTTTTTTTTTTTTTTTTGCCTACACTTGCTGTGGAAGTCCCCTTTGGTCTTAAATTTTAGATTTAGATTCCTTATTTCTCCACTACTATAAATATCTGGCTCACCCTTTCAGAAGCTCCTCTTGTTATTCCTCAGTTTTCCACATCTGCCTTCAAATGAAGTTTACTACCTCCAGGATCAATTCCAGAAGTATCTAGTGGCATCCCTTTGCACTGGGAATGGAAGTTAGGTACACTTTCACTGGCTTTAAAGATATATATATATCTGTGGTATCTGGAGGAAACTCTTCTTATCAATGTTTTATGTAGTTAATAAATGCACCACACCCAAATCAGGCTACTACTTTAGGAATTGAAAAATAAATATTGCATTCTTTGAAGATAGGCTTCAAAATCTAATACTTTTTCTTGTCTAAAATCTGATATTTCTCTTAAAAAAAAACAAACATCAAGTCATCTGATAGAATTTTGGATGCTGCCCAAAGAACCCTATCCTTGTTAGGATTTGGAATTATAATAATTCACAAATAATAAGTCATGTTAGGCTCTGGAATCTGGGCACTATTCCCAGAGTCAATGGTGAAATTAATGGGCAAATTCTTATCTTTGAGTAAGCAATTGTTTTGGTTGAATTGTTGCCATCCAGATTGGTGTATGTATTTGCAGAGACTAGGCAAGATCCAGAAATAACACTTCCAAGCCTACATACAAACAGATACAATTACTATCATTAATAAATAACCAGGAATAATAGAGTTTGATATATCTTCATTGTCTTCCCTTGCAAGTTGTCTTCCTTTGTGGATCTAGGTATAAACTGCTTTTTGGCAGTGCAATTTCTGGTAATACTTATTTTCACAAGTTTTCTGACACATAGATTAATTTTATAATCAGAAAAACTTATCATAGTATATTGCTAAATGAAAACAATTATAAAATAGTAACAGATGGTGGCTATTTAAAAATATATGTATATAAAAACACTAAGATAGATAACAGAATGTAAAATAATTCCACTTGAGTAATGGAATTATAAATTTTATTCATTATTTCCTAAATTTCTTATAAAAAAACATTACTTTGGTAAAATTAACTTATGTTAAGTGGAGTGGGAGTTCTGGCATGCACTACCAGGAAGGGCGTCATACCTCATGATCTCAACTAACTTGACCTGTGGCCATATGGCTACTTCCCATCCTAGTTTTTCTTCTCATTTTTTCACCCCTCCCCACAACATATCTAAATCTGCTCTTTTTACTGCTTAGCTCTGAAATCCCCCAGAAATGGTTCAGGCTACCCTCATAGTCAAGGTGAGAGGTGTGGAACAAAACACTAGGCAGTGGCATGCGAAGTGGAGAGAGAGGCTTGGCTGGATTGTGGGGATTTTTCTAAGGTGGAAGATTTTAGACTCTGGTGGTGAAGGAGAGGGAAGAGCAGAGATTTCTAATCTGGACAGCTGGCTGGATGGTGGCAGGAATACAGGAAAGGTGCAGGTGTGGACAAGTTGAGTTTGCACAGCCACAGTCCTGGGGGTGATGTGCAATAGGTGGTTAGGTATGTGGATGCTGAAAGTTCAAGAAAGGTCTAGATTTGAGCATGAGGAATGCAGGGGTGAGCAGTACTGAAGTCATGGAGTGGGTAAGGTCAGCCACAAACGACAGAAAAGAGTAAATCAGGTTGATAGAATCTTGGGGATTCTCCCTTTAGGAGGTAAAGAGAACTCTTAAAAAGGGAGGGTAGGCAGCAACTAGACTTCAGTGGCTGAAATAAATGAGTTAGGAGAGTGGAAGCAGAAAATATTTAGATATCTTTACCACTTGGTGGTAGAAGAAGCTACAAACTGATGGTCTACCACGCTTCTGTAAAATACTGAATTTGTTGTCAGGATTTAAGTTAAGTAAACTTCTCATAAATCTGGATTTCTGGCTTTCCTCAAGAAATAAGGAGATTCAACAACACTGGACAGTTATTTCTGTTTGGCAATAAGCAGCAGGAATCACATAAAAGCAACTTCATAGTTCTTAGACATAAACTTTTTAGAAAACAAAGCAAGGCAAGTCTAAACAGTGAACTGGAGCAAAACAGATGGGATTTTGTCTTCAGTTTTGAATGCTGATTTTATGACCTAGTGACTCAGGTATATTCACACACTGTAGTTTGACACCTGCTTTTACCTTGTGTATTTTTTAGAAAAACCTTTGTCCAGGCTGGAATTTTGCTCCCACTCCTTGTTCCCCTGCCATTAATGTAATGCTATGCCAGTAATATTTTCTGTGATTCAGTTTTAATCACATCTTCTAAAACCTGTCTCACTCTTCCCGCACTTTGTCCTACAAGCTAGAAGAAAACAAAGCAAGACTGCATGCCCTTATCCCCATCCAAAAAAGTGAGCAGTTACCTTGGTTCCTAGAGATGGGACATTGTACTGTGGAAGAAGTTATTCAAATATTTATTAAATTCTGTAAGTGAGACAAAACAACAGCATCAAAAAGTTACCTGATAAAATGGAAGTCTTCCCTGTACTTTCTTCATTTTGTTTTTATTTGCTGCTGTTGCTTAAATTTTTAAAGAAACAGCATCAGGTTATAAAGGAAAGAGCAGTCATAGCTATGGCTCTGTGAGTTGGGGACCTAAGTTCTGGTCCTGGCTCCACCATGTACTCACTTCCTAGCTGTGTGACCTTGAAGAAGACCAGCTTTGAGTGTCACTTCCCTCATCTGTAAAACAAGGAATTTTAGACCAGCCCTGCAGTTTTTAATGGTACTCAGTGGACTGAAAAAATGTGCTTTCGTGGTTCTACAAATACCTGATGCTAATTTCATGGATTCTGGACTACATAGTTCTAAGACTACATACTCACCCATAAATCCAATAAAAAATTCCTTTCTTCTAATCCAAATTGTTTCATTGTTTTTAGTGGCTCACATTACAATCTTCTCTTTTTTAAAATGTCCTGCAGTTTCATAATTAATATGTCAAGATGTTTATTTATTTCTTTTGTTTTTTAAACCCACATTGGGATTTTTAGATCTCAGGATTTGAGTCTCTCAATAATTCTGGAAACTTCTCAGCCTTTATTCCTTCAAATATTGCTTCTTTCTTATTCTACTGCCTTTTAAAATTCCAACTAGATACACATTAGACTGTTTCATCCTGTTCTTTCAGTTTCTTACCCCCTTTTTATCTTTAAGTATTCCTTGACTATATTCCAAGGAATATTTTCAGGTATATTTTCTAGTTTATTGACTCTTCATTTGTGTCTAATCCATTTAATCAATCCATGGAGCTATAATTTCAACAATATGTTTTTCATTGCTAGATATTCTATTTGGATCTTTTTCATATCCATTTGTTCTTTGTTCATGTCTTCAATCTTTTTAGAACACTACCTAAACATATTAAAATCAGCTGCTGTATATGTCATTTCTGATTGTCCTAATACATAAAGTCTTTGCAATTTGGTTTCTGCTGTCTGTTCCCTTTTGGGGCTCTCAACATGGTGCCTACTATTCTTGTTTGCTTAACAAATCTTGGCTGCAAATAACTAATTCATCTGGGAAATTTTTTGTGTGTAAATGTTTTGCAGCTTGGTATGCAGTTCATGAGATTCATCAGATAAGATCTGAGTTTGTCTTTCCAATATGACTTGGGATACTAGCAACCTACAACCATTTTATATTTAATTCTCTATTTCAGGCTTTTGGAAGCACACAGGTAGTGAGTATGATTTCAAGCTTCCAGCACTTGTGGGGGCTGATTTTTCATGTTGTTGTTGTTCAGTCGGTGGTTCGTGTCCAAGTCTTTGCAACTCTATAGTCTGTAGTATGCCAGGCTTTCCTGTCTTTCACAATCTCCCTGTGTCAGTAATGGTATCTAGCCAGCTCATCCTCTGTCACCCTCTTCTCTTCCTGCCCTCAGTCTTTCCCAGCATCTTTTCCAATGAAAAGTTGGCTCTTTGCATCAGGTGGCCAAGTACTGGAGCTTCAGTTTCAGCATCAGTCCTTCCAGTGAATTTTCAGGGTTGATTTCCTTTAGGATTGACTGCTTTGATCTCCCTGCTGTCCAAGGGACTCTCAAGAGTCTTCTCCAGCACCACAATTCAAAAGCATCAATTCTTAAGCTCTCAGCCTTCTTTATGGTCCAAATCTCACATCTGTTCATGACTACTGGAAAAACATAGCTCTGACTGTAAGAACCTTTGTCAGTAAAGTAATGTCTCTGTTTTTTAGTACACTGTCTAGGTTTATCACAGCTTTCCTTCCAAGAAATAAGTGTCTTTTAAACTTCAGGCCTACAGTACCATCCACAGTGAGTTTGGAGCCCAAGAAAATAAAGTCTGTCACTGTTTCCATTGTTTCCCTATTTGTCATGAAATGATGGGACCAGATGCCATGCTCTTAGTTTCTTGAATGTTGAGCTTTAAGCCCGCTTTTTCACTCTCTTCTTTTACCCTCATCAGGAGGCTCTTTAGGTCTTCTTTGCTTCCTGCCATTAGAGTGGTAACATTCGCAAATCTAAGGTTGTTGATATTTCTCCTGGCAATCTTGATTCCAGCTTGTGAGTCATCTAGCCCAGCATTTCACATGAAGTACTCTACATATAAGTTAAATAAGCAGGGTTACAATATACAGCCTTGATGTACTACTCCTTTCCCAATTTTGAACCAGTCTGTTGTTCTATGTACAGTTCTAGCTGTTGCTTCTTGACCTGCATACAGGTTTCTCAGGAGGTAGGTAAGATCTAGTATTTCCATCTCGCCAGGGTCCAGCCCCGGTGGATCCAGGGTAATTCGAAGCAGCGATGGTGTCGGCGATCTGATAAGATTATTTATTTAGAGATATAAAGAGAGATTAGCAAAGAATAGTGTAGTGGAGAAAATAGAGGAGAAAAAAGGCTGTATCCCTTGGTTTACACAAGAAGCCAATGAAGTCTCAAGACAAGAGACTTGCACCATCTGTGTAGGCTGCAGGTGCCTTCCCGGTCTCCCAAAGGAGTGGAGACGCAAAGCGCCTCCCTGTTCTGGTCTTAGAAACCCAGGCAAAATTAGTAGACATGGAGAGCCTTTGTGTTCCAGATGGGAATTCAGCCTGAAAAGGAGAATGAGAGAAAAGACGACATGGGGAGAACAGTCTTTCCAGGAACTGATCCAACTCTTTATTTTTCGGGACAGCTTTTATACCTCAGGTTGTACATAGAGATAAATGCAGAATACAAAGTCATGCAGGGTCAGTAGTCCTGACCTTTGTTGAGACCAGACACTTCTTTATACATACGTACAAAGGTCTTAGATGGTTTTACATCATCTTCTGGCTAAGGGGCCTGCCAACATTTTATGAACCTTTCTGTCTGATAACGGGCAGTCAACCAGAAAACTTATTTTCTCCAGAGGTGATTTTTCTTAAACCAGGCACCACCCTCCGAAGGCACCAGATAAAGTTGCATTCCTATAGGGCAAAGGTTCAGTGGGCTATAATCAAGAAAAGAATTTACTAGTCTAAGGTCTAACGTGATTAATATCAAAGATTATTACTTATTTTTCTCATATGCCAGTTATATCAATTAATGTATATAAGGGACAAGGGATATGGAGACTTAGCAGCAAATATTGGCTCAACAATAAAACCCTCCACCGGTATATTTCTAAAAACCCACTAATACTACGCTAATAATTTCTAATTTCTCATAAGACTTTGTATTTAGAAAGTTCAAACATCCCATGCCTCTCACGGTTGGGAGGCTGTGAAAAATTATGTGTGGTTGTAAGAGGCCGGACAAACTTGTCAGACAGGATAGAAAGCCATCAGAAGAGTTTTTGGACTGAAACACTCTTGTTATGCCCAGGAGACTTATTAACTGGAGCTGCAAGTTAACTCCTTTTAGAGGAAGGTGGTGGGGGACAGCCCCCCTGTAATGTCAGAAGAGTAGGTGGAAAACATAATGCAGTAAGGCAGGCAGACTCTGGTTTTGGGGGTAGATGCTCAAGAAAGTCTAGGGGGACCCCTGAGGCCTGATCCTGCCTTTGCGTTTGTCAGGCCCCTTTCCTCATGACCTTTGCCATGGGCAGGATTCCCCATGCTGGCTCCCGGCACATCTCTTTAAGAATTTTCCAGTTTGTTGTGATCTACACAGACAAAGTCATTAGCACAGTCAATGAAGCAGAAGGAAATGTTTTTCTAGAATTTCTTTGTTTTTTCTATGATTCAACAGATTGGCAATTGGCAGTTTGATCTCTGGTTCCTCTGCCTTCTCTAAATCCAGCTTGTACATCTGAAAGTTCTCAGTTCAGGTAGAGTTGAAACTTGGCTTGAAAGATTTTGAGTATTACCTTGTTAGCATGTGAAATGAATATGGTAGTTTGAATATTCTTTCTCATTGCCTTTCTTTGGGACTGGAATGAAAACTGACCTTTTCCAGTCCTGTGGCCACTGCTGAGTTTTCCAAATTGTTGGCATATATTGAGTACAGCACTTTATTTTTTAATATAAATTTATTTAATTGGAGGCTAATTACTTTACAATATTGTATTGGTTTTGCCATACATCAACATGAATCTGCCACGGGTATACACATGTTCCCTATCCCCTCCCACCTCCATCCCCATACCTTCCCTTTGGGTCATCCCAGTGCACCAGCCCCAAGCATCCTGTATCATGCATCGAACCTGGACTGGTGATTGGTTTCACATATATTATACATGTTTCAATGCCATTCTCCCAAATCATCCCACCCTTGCCCTCTCCCACAGAATCCAAAAGACTGTTCTATACATCTGTGTCTCTTTTGCTGTCTCGCATACAGGGTTATGTTTACCATCTTTCTAAATTCCATATATATGCATTAGTATACTGTATTGGTGTTTTTCGTTCTGGCTTACTTCACTCTGTACAACAGGCTCCAGTTTCATCCACCTGATTAGAACTGATTCAAATGTATTCTTTTTAATGGCTGAGTAATACTCCATTGTGTATATGTACCACAGCTTTCTTATCCATTCGTCTGCTGATGGACATCTAAGTTGCTTCCATGTCCTGGCTATTATAAACAGTGCTGCGATGAACATTGGAGTACACGTGTCTCTTTCAATTCTGGTTTCCTCGGTGTGTATACACAGCAGTGGGATTGCTGGGTCGTCTGGCAGTTCTATTTACAGTTTTTTAAGGAATCTCCACACTGTTCTCCATAGTGGCTGTACTAGTTTGCATTCCCACCACAGTGTAAGAGGGTTCCCTTTTCTCCACACCCTCTCCAGCATTTATTGCTTGTAGATTTTTGGATAGCAGACATTCTGAGTGGCATGAATTGGTACCTCATTGTGGCTTTGATTTGCATTTCTCTGATAATGAGTGATGTTGAGCATTTTTTCACATGTTTGTTAGCCATCTGTATGTCTTCTTTGGAGAAATGTCTGTTTAGCTCTTTGGCCCATTTTTTGATTGAGTTGTTTATATTTCTGGAATTGAGCTACAGGAGTTGGTTGTATATTTTTGAGATTAATTCTTTGTCAGTTGCTTCATTTGTTATTATTTTCTCCTATTCTGAAGGCTGTCTTTTTACCTTTCTTATAGTTTCCTTTGCTGTGCAGAAGCTTTTAATTTTAATTAGGTCCCATTTGTTTATTTTTGCTTTTATTTCCAATATTCTGGGAGGTGGGTCACAGAGGATCTTGCTGTGATTTATGTCGGAGAGTGTTTTGCCTACGTTCTCCTCTAGGAGTTTTATAGTTTCTGGTCTTATGTTTAGATCTTTAATCCATTTTGAGTTTATTTTTGTGTGTGGTGTTAGAAAGCATTCTAGTTTCATTCTTTTACAAGTGGCTGACCAGTTTTCCCAGCACACCACTTGTTAAAGAGATTGTCTTTCTCCACTGTATATTCTTGCCTCCTTTGTCGAAGATAAGGTGTCCATAGGTGTGTGGATTTATCTCTGGGCTTTCTATTTTGTTCCATTGATCTATATTTCTGTCTTTGTGCCAGTACCATACTGTCTTGATGACTGTGGCTTTGTAGTAGAGCCTGAATTCAGGCAGGTTGATTCCTCCAGTTCCATTCTTCTTTCTCAAGATTGCTTGGCTATTTGATTTTTTTTGTATTTCCATACAAATTGTGAAATTATTTGTTCTAGCTCTGTGAAAAATACTGTTGGTAGCTTGATAAGGATTGCATTGAATCTATAGATTGCTTGGGGTAGTAAACTCATTTTCACTATATTGATTCTTCTGATCCATGATCACGCTGTATTTCTCCATCTATTAGTGTCCTCTTTGATTTCTTTCACCAGTATTTTATAGTTTTCTATATATAGGTCTTTTGTTTCTTTAGGTAGATATATTCCTAAGTATTTTATTCTTTTCGTTGCAATGGTGAATGGAATTGTTTCCTTAACTTCTCTTTCTATTTTCTCATTATTAGTGTATAGGAATGCAAGGGATTTCTGTGTGTTGACTAAACTTTACTATATTCATTGATTCAGTTCGGTTCAGTTGAGTTCAGTCACTCAATCGTGTCCGACTCTGCGACCCCATGAATCGCAGCACACCAGGCCTCCCTGTCCATCACCAACTCCTGGAGTTCACTCAGACTCACATCCATCAAGTCAGTGATGCCATCCAGCCATCTCATCCTCTGTTGTCCCCTTCTCCTCCTGCCCCCAATCCCTCCAAGCATCAGAGTCTTTTCCAATGAGTTAACTCTTCACATGAGGTGGCCAAAGTATTGGAGTTTCAGCTTTAGCATCATGCCTTCCAAAGAAATCCCAGAGCTGATCTCCTTCAGAATGGACTGCTTGGGTCTCCTTGCAGTCCAATGGACTCTCAAGAGTCTTCTCCAACACCACACTTCAAAAGCATCAATTCTTCGGCACTCAGCTTTCTTCACAGTCCAACTCTCACATCCGTACATGACCACTGGAAAAACCATAGCCTTGACTAGACAGACCTTTGTTGGCAAAGTAATGTCTCTGCTTTTGAATATGCTATCTAGGTTGGTCATAACTTTTCTTCCAAGGAGTAAGCGCTCTAGTAATTTTCTGGTGGAGTCTTTAGGGTTTTCTAACGAGAGGATCATGTCATCTGCAAACAGTGAGAGTTTACTTCTTTTCCATTTTGGATTTCTTTTACTTCTTTTTCTGCTCTGATTGCTGTGGCCAAAACTTCCAGAACTATGTTGAATAGTAGTGATGAAAGTGGGCACCCTTGTCTTGTTCCTGACTTTAGGGGAAATGCTTTCAATTTTTCACCATTGAGGATAATGTTTGCTGTGGGTTTGTCATATATAGCTTTTATTATATTGAGGTATGTTCCTTCCATTCCTGCTTTCTGGAGAGTTTTTATCATAAATGGATGTTGAATTTTGTCAAAGGCTTTCTGTGCATCTATTGAGATAATCATATGGCTTTTATTTTTCAATTTGTTAATATGGTGAATTACATTGATTGATTTGTGGATATTGAAGAATCCTTGCATCCCTGGGATAAAGCCCACTTGGTCATGATGTATGATTTTTCAATGTGTTGTTGGATTCTGATTGCTAGAATCCTGTTAAGGATTTTTGCATCTATGTTCATCAGTGATGTTGGCCTATAGTTTGTGTGTGTGTGTGTGTGTGTGGCATCTTTGTCAGGCTTTGGTATTAGGGTGATGGTGGCCTCATAGAATGAGTTTGGAAGTTTACCTTCCTCTGAAAAATTCTGGAAGAGTTTGAGTAGGATAGGTGTTAGCTCTTCTCGAAATTTTTGGTAGAATTCAGCTGTGAAGCCATCTGGACCTGGGCTTTTGTCTGCTGGAAGATTTCTGATTACAGTTTCAATTTCCATGCTTGTGATGGGTCTGTTAAGATTTTCTATTTCTTCTTGGTTCAGTTTTGGAAAGTTGTACTTTTCTAAGAATTTGTCCATTTCTTCCACGTTGTCCATTTTATTGGCATATAATTACTGATAGTAGTCTTTTATGATCCTTTGTATTTCTGTGTTGTCTGTTGTGATCTCTCCATTTTCATTTCTAATTTTATTGATTTGATTTTTCTCCCTTTGTTTCTTGATAGGTCTGGCTACTGGTTTGTCAATTTTATTTATCCTCTCAAAGAACCAGCTTTTGGCTTTGTTGATTTTTGCTATGGTCTCTTTTGTTTCTTTTGCATTTATTTCTGCCATAATTTTTAAGATATCTTTCCTTCTACTAAGCCTGGGGATCTCATTTCTTCCTTTTCTAGTTGCTTTAGGTGTAGAGTTAGGTTATTTATTTGACTTTTTTCTTGTTTCTTGAGGTATGCCTGTATTGCTATGAACCTTCCCCTTAGCACTGATTTTACAGTGTCCCACAGGTTTTAGGTTGCTGTGTTTTCATTTTCATTCATTTCTATGCATATTTTTATTTCTTTTTTATTTCTTCTGTGATTTGTTGGTTATTCAGCAGCGTGTTGTTCAGCCTCCATATGTTGGAATTTTTAATAGTTTTTCTCCTGTAATTGAGATCTAATCTTACTGCATTGTGGTCAGAAAAGATGCTTGGAATGATTTCAATTTTTTTGAATTTACCAAGGCTAGATTTATGGCCCAGGATGTGGTCTATCCTGGAGAAGTTTCCGTGTGCCCTTGAGAAAAAGGTGAAATTCATTATTTTGGGGTGAAATGTCCTATAGAATCAATTAGGTCTAACAGGTCTGTTGTATCATTTAAAGTTTGTGTTTCCTTGTTAATTTTGTGTTTAGTTGATCTATCCATAAGTGTGAGTAAGGTATTAAAGTCTTCCACTATTATTGCGTTATTGTTAATTTCCCTTTTATACTTGTTAGCATTTGTCTTACATATTGCGGTGCTCCTATGTTGGGTGCATATATATTTATAATTGTTATATCTTCTTCTAGGATTGATCCTTTGATCATTATGTAGTGTCCTTCTTTGTCTCTTTTCACAGCCTTTGTTTTAAAGTCTATTTTATCTAATATGAGTATTGCTACTCCTGCTTTCTTTTGGTCTCTATTTGCGTGGAATATCTTTTTCCAGCCCTTCACTTTCAGTCTGTATGTGTCCCTTGTTTTGAAGTGGGTCTCTTGTAGACAACATATATAGGGGTCTTGTTTTTGTATCCATTCAGCCAGTCTTTGTCTTTTGGTTAAGGTATTCAACCCATTTACATTTAAGGTAATTATTGATCTGTGATCCCGTTGAGTTAAATTCACCCATTCCAGTCCATTTTAGTTCACTGATTCCTAGAATGTTGACGTTCACTCTTGCCATCTCTTGCTTGACCACTTCCAATTTGCCTTGATTCATGGACCTGACATTCCAGGTTCCTATGCAATATTGCTCTTTACCGCATTGGACCTTGCTTCTATCACCAGTCACATCCACAGCTGGGTATTGTTTTTGCTTTGGCTCCATCCCTTCATTCTTTCTAGAGTTATTTCTCCACTGATCTCCAGTAGCATATTGGGCACCTACTGACCTGGAGAGTTCCTCTTTCAGTATCCTATCATTTTGCCTTTTCATACTGTTCATGGGGTTCTCAAGGTAAGAATACTGAAGTGGTTTGCCATTCCCTTCTCCAGTGGACCACATTCTGTCAGACCTCTCCACCATGACCCACCGTCTTGGGTTGCCTCGTGGGCATGGCTTAGTTTCATTGAGTTAGACAAGGCTGTGGTCCTAGTGTGATTAGATTGACTAGTTTTCTGTGAGTATGGTTTCAGTGTGTCTGCCCTCTGATGCCCTCTTGCAACACCTACCATCTTACTTGGATTTCTCTTACCTTGGGCGTGGGGTATCCTTCATGGATGCTCCTTACCTTAGATGAGGGATATCTCCTCACTGCCGCCCTTCCTGACCTTCAACGTGGGATAGATACTACTGCAGGCAGGAATCCCTCAGAAGAAATGGAGTAATCATCATGGTCAACAAAAGAGTCCAAAATGCAGTACTTGGATACAATCTCAAAAACGACAGAATGATCTCTGTTCGTCTCCAAGGCAAACCATTCAATATCACAGTAATCCAAATCTATGCCCCAACCAGTAATGCTGAAGAAGCTGAAGTTGAAAGGTTCTATGAAGACCTACAAGACCTTTTAGAACTAACACCCAAAAAAGTAGGAAGTCAAGAAACACCTGGAGTAACAGGCAAATTTGGCCTTGGAATGTGGAATGAAGCAGGGCAAAGACTAATAGAGTTTTGCCAAGAAATGCACTGGTCATAGCAAACACCTTCTTCCAACAACACAAGAGAAGACTCTACACATGGACATCACCAAATGGTCAACACCAAACTCAGATTGATTATAAACTTTGCAGCCAAAGATGGAGAAGCTCTATACAGTCAACAAAAACAAGACCAGGAGCTGACTGTGGCTCAGATCATGAACTCCTTATTACCAAATTCAGACTCAAATTGAAGAAAGTAGGGAAAACTGCTAGACCATTCAGGTATGACCTAAATCAAATCCTTTATGATTATAAAGTGGAAGTGAGAAATAGATTTAAGGGCCTAGATCTGATAGAGTGCCTGATGAACTATGGAATGAGGTTCGTGACATTGTACAGGAGACAGGAATCAAGACCATCCCCAAGAAAAAGAAATGCAAAAAAGCAAAATGGCTGTCTGGGGAGGCCTTACAAATAGCTGTGAAAGAAGAGAGGAGAAAAGCAAAGGAGAAAAGAAAAGATATAAGCATCTGAATGCAGAGTTCCAGAGAATAGCAAGAAGAGATAAGAAAGCCTTCCTCAGCAATCAATGCAAAGAAATAGAGGAAAAGAACAGAATGGGAAAGACTAGAGATCTCTTCAAGAAAATTAGAGATACCAAGGGAACATTTCATGCAAAGATGAGCTCGATAAAGGATAGAAATGGTATGGACCTAACAGAAGCAGAAGATATTAAGAAGAGGTGGCAAGAATACACAGAAGAAATGTACAAAAAATATCTTCATGACCCAGATAATCATGATGATGTGATCACTCATCTAAAGCCAGACATCCTGGAATGTGAAGTCAAGGGGGCCTTAGAAAGCATCACTACGAACAAAGCTAGTGGAGGTGATGGAATTCCAGTTGAGCTGTTTCAAATCCTGAAAGATGATGCTGTGAAAGTGCTGCACTCAATATGCCAGCAAATTTGGAAAACTCAGCAGTGGCCACAGGACTGGAAAAGATCAGTTTTCATTCCAATCCCAAAGAAAGGCAATGCCAAAGAATGCTCAAACTATCGCACAATTGCACTCATCTCACATGCTAGTAAAGTAATGCTCAAAATTCTCCAAGCCAGGCTTCAGCAATACGTGAACCATTAACTTCCTGATGTTCAAGCTGGTTTTAGAAAAGGCAGAGGAACCAGAGATCAAATTGCCAACATCTGCTGGATCATCAAAAAAGCAAGAGAGTTCCAGAAAAACATCTATTTCTGCTTTATTGACTATGCCAAAGCCTTTGACTGTGTGGATCACAATAAACTGTGGAAAATTCTGAAAGAGATGGGAATACCAGACCACCTGACCTGCCTCTTGAGAAATGTGTATGCAGGTCAGGAAGCACCAGTTAGAACTGGACATGGAACAACAGATTGGTTCCAAATAGGAAAAGGAGTACATCAAGGCTGTATATTGTCACCCTGCTTATTTAACTTCTATGCAGAGTACATCATGAGAAACGCTGGGCTGGAAGAAACACAAGCTGGCATCAAGATTGCTGGGAGAAATATCAATAATCTCAGATATGCAGATGACACCACCCTTATGGCAGAAAGTGAAGAGGAGCTAAAAAGCTCTTGATGAAAGTGAAAGAGGAGAGTGAAAAAGTTGGCTTAAAGCTCAACATTCAGAAAACGAAGATCATGGCATCTGGTCCCATCACTTCATGGGAAATAGATGGGGAAACAGTGGAAACAGTGTCAGACTTTATTTTTGGGGGCTCCAAAATCACTGCAGATGGTGATTGCAGCCATGAAATTAAAAGAAGCTTACTCCTTGGAAGAAAAGTTATGACCAACCTAGATAGCATATTCAAAAGCAGAGACATTACTTTGCTGACTAAGGTCCGTCTAGTCAAGGCTATGGTTTTTCCTGTGGTTATGTATGGATGTGAGAGTTGGACTATGAAGAAGGCAGAGTACCGAAGAATTGATGCTTTTGAAGTGTGGTGTTGGCGAAGACTCTTGAGAGTCCCTTGGACTGCAAGGAGATCGAGCCAGTCCATTCTGAAGATCAGCCCTGGGATATCTTTGGAAGGAATGATGCTAAAGCTGAAAGTCCAGTACTTTGGCCACCTCATGCAAAGAGTTGACTCATTGGAAAAGACTCTGATGCTGGGAGGGATTGGGGGCAGGAGGAGAAGGGGACGACAGAGGATGAGATGGCTGGATGGCATCACTGACTTGATGGACGTGAGTATGAGTGAACTCCGGGAGTTGGTGATGGACAGGGAGGCCTGGTGTGCTACGATTCATGGGGTTGCAAAGAGTCGGACATGACTGAGCGACTAAACTGAACTGTGATATCGTTGCCATTTACTTTATTGTTTTGGTTTCAGGTTTATACACCCTTTTTGTGTTTCCTGTCTAGAGAAGATCCTTTAGCATTTGCTGGAGAGCTGGTTTGGCGGTGCTGATTTCCCTCAGCTTTTGCTTGCTTGTCTGTAAAGCTTTTGATTTCTCCTTCATATTTGAATGAGATCCTTGCTGGGTACAGTAATCTGGGCTGTAGGTTATTTTTTTTTCATCACTTTAAGTATGCTCTGCCATTCCCTCCTGGCCTGAAGAGTTCCTATTGAAAGATCAGCTGGTATCCTTATGGGAATCCCCTTGTGTGTTATTTGTTATTTTCCCCTTGCTGCTTTTAATATTTGTTCTTTGTGTTTGATCTTTATTAATGTGATTAATATGTGTCTTGGGGTGTTTTGCCTTGGGTTTATCCTGTTTGGGACTCTCTGGATTTCTTAGACTTGGGTGATTATTTCCTTCCCCATTTTAGGGAAGTTTTCAACTATTATCTCTTGAAGTATTTTCTCATGATCTTTCTTTTTGTCTTCTTCTTCTGGGACTCCTATAACTCGAATGTTGGAGCATTTAATATTGTCCTGGTGGTCTCTGAGATTGTCCTCATTTCTTTTAATTCATTTTTCTTTTTTTCCTCTCTGATTCATTTATTTCTACCATTCTATCTTCCACCTCACTAATCCTATCTTCTGCCTCCATTATTCTACTATTTGTTCCCTCCAGAGTGTTTTTTATCTCATTTATTGCATTATTCATTATATATTGACTCTTTTTTTTTCTTCTAGGTCCTTGTTAAACCTTTCTTGCATCTTCTCAATCCTTGTCTCCAGGCTATTTATCTCTGATTCCATTTTGTTTTCAAGATTTTGGATCATTTTCACTATCATTATTTGTAATTCTTTATCAGGTAGATTCCTTATCTCTTCCTCTTTTGTTTGGTTTGGTGGGCATTTATCCTGTTCCTTTACCTGCTGGGTATTCCTCTGTCTCTTCATCTTGTTTATATTGCTGTGTTTGGGGTGGCCTTTCTGTATTCTGGCAGTTTGTGGAGTTCTCTTTATTGTGGAGTTTCCTCACTGTGAGTGGGATTGTACGGGTGGCTTGTCAAGGTTTCCTGGTTAGGGAAGCTTGTGTTGGTGTTCTGGTGGGTGGAGCTGGATTTCTTCTCTCTGGAGTGCAATGAATTATCCAATAATGAGTTATGAAATGTCAGTGGGTTTGGAGAGACTTTGGGCAGCCTGTATATTGAAGCTCAGGGCTATGTTCCTGCATTGCTGGAGAATTTGCGTGGTAGGTCTTGCTCTGGAACTTGTTGGCCCTTGGGTGGTGCTTGGTTTCAGTTTAGGTATGGAGGCATTTGATGAGGTCCTGTTGACTAATGTTCCCTGGAGTCAGGAGTTTTCTGGTGTTCTCAAGATTTGGACTTAAGCCTGCTGCTTCTGGTTTTCAGTCTTATTTTTACAGTAGCCTCAAGACTTCTCCATCTATAAAGCACCATTGATAAAACATCTAGGTTAAAGATGAAAAGTTTCTCCACAGTGAGGGACACCCAGAGAAGTTCACAGAGTTACATGGAGAAGAGAAGAGGGAGGAGGGAGATAGAGGTGACCCAGATGAGATGAGGTGGAATCAAAAGAGGAGAGAGCAAGCTAGCCAGTAATCACTTCCTTATGTGCACTCCATAGTCTGGACTGCTCAGAGATGTTCACGGAGTTACACAGAGAAGAGAAGAGGGAGGAAGGAGACAGAGGTGGCCAGGAGGATAAAGGGGGGAATCAAAAGGAGAGAGACAGATCCAGCCAGTAATCAGTTCCCTAAGTGTTCTCCACTGTCCGGAATACACAAAGAGATTCACAGAGTTGGGTAGAGAAGAGAAGGGGGAGGGAGGAGATAGAAGCGACCTGGCAGAGAAAAAGGAGAGTTCAAAGGGGAAGAGAGCAGTCAAGCCAGTAATCTCGCTCCCAAGTAAGAAGGGGTACTGAAGATTGGGTTCTTAAAAGTACAAAATTGATAACAAATACCAAAAGTCAAAGATTAAAAAGCTAGAGTAGAGGTTGCACTTTCAAAAATGCAATATTAAAGAAAAAAGTCACAAAAATTATAATAGATATATATGAAGTTTGCTTTAAAAATAGGGTCTCTCTCTTTTTTTTTTTTTGCAAAGTAATAGTAGGTTACAAAAATGAAAATTAAAGGAGTAATACAGAACTTAAAAATAAAAAAAGATTAAAGAATGATAGTAAAAATAGTAAAAATGTATCTAGGACTTTCTCTGGTGTTGTTATGAGCAGTGTGGGGTCAGTTCATTTTCGGATAGTTCCTTGATCCAGCTTATATTTCTCAAGATCTATAGGCCCTTTCCTAGGTAGTCAGTACTAACTACAGGGTTTTAATCAATTGCACCTCTCACTTCCAAGGAGGTTCCCTATGTTTTAGCTTCTTCTGTTTGCTGGTCTCTTCAGTGTCTAATTTCCACCCTGACACAAGGGGGCAGTGGTGGACACTTTTTTAGGCTCACTTGTTCAGTTGTACTGTGGGGAGGGAGGGTCGCTGCAAACGAATAACACTGGCATGTGCTCACAGTGTCTCGGCCACACTGGGTTTGTCCCCGCTCACTGCGTGTGTGGTTTCCCTGTCAACACTGCTTAGGCTCTATGTTGCTCTGCTGGGAACTATCTGAGGCCAGCCCTGGGTTGTATACACTTCCCAGGTCTAAGCTGCTCAGGTTCAGGTACTCAGGTAGCCCTCAGAGGCGCAGACTCAGTTGGGCCTGCGTTTTGTGCCCTTCCCAGGTCCGAGCAGCTCAGGTGACCAGGTGTTTGGCAAGCGTGGTCACTGTGACTTATCGCCTCCCTCGTCCCTGCCACTCGGTTTTCTGGGTGTACAACTGGCACACCTTCTCAAGAGGATGTTGAGCATCCAGAATCCCAAGAAGTCTTGGTTAGCAACAAAGCCTGTTTGCAGTTTGGTAGATAATGCCTCTCTGGGGCCATGATTGCCCCTTCTGGCTTTGGCTGCACTCGCTTGCCCATCCTTTGTTCTGTGAGTGGGCCTGGTGGTGTCTTAGGTTAGGGCTTTTCGCGTGGTAGCTATCCCACAGTCTGGTTTGCTACCTCAAGTTAGTTCCCTCGGATTGCCCTCGGGGCATTCAGGCCCGGTCCTTACTCTAAGCAATGCAGCCCACGCCTCCCTGCCCAGCCCTGGCTTGCTAGTGGCAGATGCAGGCATCTGTGCTGCTTCTCCGCTGGGGCAGTTACCGTTGGGCACGTAATCTGTGGGTTTTAATTATTTATTTATTTTTCCTCCCGGTTATGTTGCCCTCTATGGTTCCAAGACTCGCCACAGACTCGGCAGTGAGAGTGTTTTCTGGTGTTTGGAAACTTCTCTCTTTTTTAAGACTCCCTTCCTGGGACAGAGCTCTATCTTTTATATTTTTTCCTACCTCCTTTCTAAGACAATGGGCTGCTTTTCTGGGTGCCTGATGTCCTCTGCTGGCATTCAGAAGTTGTTTTGTGGAATTTACTCAGCATTCAAATGTTCTTTTGATGAATTTGTGGGGGAGAAAATGGTCTCCCTGTCCTATTCCTCTGCCATCTTAGGACCGCATCCCCCTGAGTGCAGCACTTTAAAAGCATCATCTTTTAGGATTTTAAACAGCTCAGCTGGAATCCCATCACCTCTACTAGGGTTTTTTTTTTTTTCACAGTAAAGCTTCCTGCAGCCCACTTGACCTCATACTCCAAGATGTCTGGCTCCAGGTGAGTGACCAAACCATTGTGGTTATCTGGTCATTAAGATTTTTTCTGTATAGTTTTTCTGTATATTCTTGCCACCTCTTCTTAATCTCTTCTGCTTCTGTTAGGTCCTCACCATTTCTGTCCTTTATTGTGCCCATCTTTGCATGAAATGTTCCCTTAGTATCTCCAATTAAAGAGATTTCTAGTCTTTTTCATTCTATTGTTTTCCTCCATTTATTTGTATTGTTCACTTAAGAAGGCTTTCTTATCTCTTCTTGCTATTCTGTGGATCTCTGCATTCAGTTGGGTATATCTTTCCTTTTCTCCTTTGCTTTTCACTTCTTTTCTCAGCTACTTGTAAGGCCTCCTCAGACAACCACTTTGCCTTCTTCCCTTTCTTTTTCTTTGGGATGGCTTTGGTCACCACCTCCTGTACGATGTTAGGAATCTCTGTCCATAGTTCTTCAGACATTCTGTCTACCAGATCTAATTCCTTGAATCTATTTGCCACATATGTGAGGCATGAGGTGGGGCAACCAAAGGGAATAAAACAACACATTGAACTGAATAATTCAAAATGTTGATCACACTAAAACCACAGAGCCAGAGACTAAACATAAAGTCAGCTTTTAAAAATGCTTTAGAACAAGCACTGACCCAAGAACAAGAAGACCTGGGTTCTATCAGGTTGAGTCATATAAAAGTGTTATTTTTATAGGTCAAAATTCAGTAGTGCCAGTTTCATATTGCTCAACCCACAGTTCCTGCTACACCACTCTGTGGTGATCTTTGGGATTTGGATAGGGCTTCCACATCTGTCCAGCTGATGATGCCTGCCTTGCCTAGTTTGTAGGGTTTCTGCAAGGACCTATACAAATTATACAACATTTTATTGAGTGTCTGCTTATGAGTAGTTGCTTGGAAAACAAAAAATGACTAAGGTATAATGTTTGTTCCCAAGGAGCTAACAGCCAATGAAGGAAACAAAGAGAAGCAACATTGGATATGATAAGCAAGTAAGGAAGGAAGCAATAAATTCTATTGGATTGGTAGACAAAATCATTTCAATTGAGCTCTAAAGGTTAAATAGAAGTTTCCCATGTAAAGGGGAAGAGACAAATTTAGCAAGAGGAACAACTTGAACAAGGCATGCAGGTGTGAAAGTGCATGGTAACTTGAGGAACAGTAAATCATCCAGTGGGTCTAAAATGTACAGGGTAATGAGGAAAGGGGTGTGTGAGGCCAAAAAGTTTGAAGGGGTGGGTCACACCAGGGTATGAAAATGATTGGATAAGATGCATCTAGAGGAACTGTAAGAAAGCATAGAGTGTTTTACAAATGCTGTTATTTACCTTGAATACATAAAAGAAAGTTTCCCTGAAAACTCATACCATCCCTCCCTGAAACTCACATCATCCCTTCCCTGAAAACTCACAAAAGGTTTGGCTTGAGTCATAGATTGATTTGCCAAATTTCTTAATAGAGTGTTTCCTCTCCCTAGGAGGCACGTAGAAATTTTCAGAGTGGTGGGGAGTGGAGAACAGGAAGTGATTCAGTTTGAGTGCTATCTCATTGTTGCCCCCTTCTTCCATATCAGTTAGTCTGATCTCCCCCAAGAAAGAATTAAAGCCACCACAAACAATGGAGGAGAGGGTCAGTGTAAGCACACTTCCCTCTTATCTTTTCCCTTCTGCTTCCCTGTAAAATCTCTCAGAATTAAGGCATTCAGTGTTGCCAAGCTTAGTCATATTTTCCATTTCCCCTCTCTCCTACCAGCCAGGATCAATTTTGGGGTGCTGACTTCTTTCAATAATTTTCTTGTACCCAACAATAGGTTAGTATAATTCCACCATACCCTCAGAGTTCCTCTGCACAAACAAGAACATGCAAGCCTGACAACACAGTGAATGGCATTGAAGGCCCAGGAATCAATTTCACCTTATTCTACCAATGGCTCCCATGGAATAAGAGAAAGAACCAAATGGACTTGATTTCAAATTCTGCCTTTGCTACTTACTGACTATGTGGCCTTTTGCAAGACAATTAATCACTCTGAGTCTCTATTTCCTCACTTCTAAAATGGAGGAAATAATATCAAATACTGGTGTTATGGTGACTATTATAAACAATGTATGTAAAATATCTGATCCACAGAAGATGCCCAAGATACTGTAACTGTTATCACCATTAGTGTTATCGCCACCACCATCATTAAGAGTCTGAACTAATGCAGACTCCCTGCTGGTCTCATTCCTTCTCTCTTACTGCCCTCCATCTGTTCCTCACATGGCAGCCAGAGCACTCTTTAAAAAACTAAGTCATATTCCACCTTACTTAAAACCCTTCTTTGGCTTCCCATTGCACTTTGAATGAAATCCAACTCCTTCCCCTGGCCTCCAGGGCCCAGCCCTACTTGGTTTCTTCCTCCTTCCAACTCCAACCCCATTACATTATACTCTCCCAATTGCCCAATCTGCTCCAGCCACACTGGTGCTCTTAGTTCCCTAAAAACTGCAAGTTCTGTCAGGGCCTGTGCCCCTGGAGTTTTCTCTATCCAGAAGGCATCCTCTGTCCCCTTTCAGCCATATGTTCTTCACACCCTTTGGGCACAGCTTAAATGCCACCTTCTCTGACCACACTATCTTAGTTCCATTCTAGTCCTTAAACTTCCTCATCAATCTAATTCTTACTTATCATATTGATTTATTTGTATGGTTTATTTTCTCAAAATATATCTCCCCAAAAAAGAATAAACTCCAGGAGGGCAGGAAGAAGTTTGCTTTATTCACTACTGTATCCCTAGCACCTAGCTGAGCACTAGAAAAGTGTTTGATTTATTATTGTTATTCTTAGCACTCTGTGCAGATACAAATCCATACCACTTGTGAACTCGGGACCTCAGAGAGGTTGGGATTTCTCTATAATGATTACTAGCTATATTTCTTTTCAAAGCATTTAACTACTTTGTAGGACATCAAAGATTAAACTTTCTATTTTCTGTATCATCCAAATTGTCCATAATGAACATATATTTTTAATAAAAATTTCTCATAAACTCTGCATTTTAACAAGACTCCTCACTCCAATTTGATTAAATTCATTTATTTTAAAAGTAAAATCCACAAAGAGGAAAGAAAGACCAGCAGCCAACTTAACACTCTTAAGGGTATCAATTTTGGGAAAAGAGGAATTGCTAATCAAACATGATATATAAGAGACATTTACTGATTCAATAAACAATTTTCCATTTGATCAAATGTAGATTATATGACAAAGTAAAATGAAAACTGTTGTGCAGTGTCCCATGGGTTAACACTGATGGAATACATAGTCCCTGGCAACTAATGGGCACTCACTATTTGTGGAATGTAGGTTTCTGGAAGCCTTCTCCAGCCAAAGAAGCAATCATACACATGGCAACTTTGGAAATGATAATATCGCATACATTTTTGTTGTTGTTGTTGCTCAGAAATGAATTACCAACTAATGAATTTCTTTTTAAGACACTATTCCTTGATTAAAATCTCATTTCAGGTTTTTATTTTACTTTTTTGTGATTTAGTGTTAGTCGCTCAGTCGTGTCCGACTCTCAGTGACCCTATGGACTGTAGCCAGCCGGGCTCCTCTGTCCATGGAATTCTCCAGGCAAGAATACTGGAGTGGGTGGCGATTTTCTTCAGGGTTTAGTGATTTAAATGTATGTCATTTCCTCTGAAATGTTCCTCTCCACTACACATACACTCTTACCCTCTTCTTCCTCCTTTCTTAAAAAGTTCCTGTTCTTTCCTTGTATTGTCTAAAACATGGCTTTCCCCTTGTGACACCACTATTCTTAAACCCACTCTCCTTCATTGTGTGCCCATTTCCTAGCACCAGTACAGGAAGTGGCACATTTCTCATTTTCCACTGCCCTTAGTAACCTCAACCCTGGGCCCAACTACTTTTGTTAATGTCTTTCCATTCTGGTTACCAGGGATCCCAACATCCTTTTCTGTTTGAGTTGCCTTCTCTATCATCACCCTCAGTTGACTTCATTGCCTGTTTTAATGATTCTTTAGTCCTCTACAGGGCTTTGCTGGTGGCTCAGATGGTAAAGAACCCACATGCAATGCACAGCTCACTGACAAAGCCTCATCCTGACCGCCATTATCATCAGAACATCTCCACCTCCAAGATAAGAACACTGGAATTCACCTGCTTATAATGTAAAACAAGCTTCTGTATTTTTACTTCTCCCACTCCCATTTTTAAAACCTTTAGAAATTGTGCTAAAATGTAACAATAAATATAATACATCTGATTTTCATTTTAATTATTTTAAGTGTATATAAAATACACTGACATTAGTGAGCAACCATCATAATCCAGCTCCAAAATTTTTTTCATCTTCCCAAAATGAAGCTTGATATCCATGAACAGTATTACCCCATTTCCTAGTTAAGTCTTTTAAGCATATTTATATTTCCCTTAATCGCTGTAAAGCTTCTCACAACCTACTTTATGAAGAAGAATCAGGCCATTTTACAAGACCCTCAAGTTCATGTTCCTAGACCTGACATTTCACATCTCCCTCATTCTCTCACTTTTCCTCCTCTCCTGCACAAAGAAATATGCCCCCTCCTTTTCAAAGCTGACCTTCCACTAGTATTCTTTCCCCCTCTCTCTTCTCTGTTTCCTCTGGGACTTTGATATAGAAAACTATATAGTTTTGATATAGAAAACTATATCAGTTTTCTCTTTCTCATTCACTACTTTCTCTCTACACTGAAATACACCTAGGAGTTTAATATTCTAATAAAAAATAATAACGGGTTAAGTTTTACTATGTTCTAGCTATTATGCTAAGTGCTTAAAATGTACCTCCTTATATAATTCTCATAAAAATCCCATGAGTTCAAAATATTATAAGAAAAAGTGTTATTATGAGGAAACTGAGGCTTTAGAGACATCAAGTAACTTGCCCTAGACTTTTCACCTGACTAGTTAGCAGCATCCTCCCTTCTCCATGCTGCTGTCAAGATACCATTTTCCCTGTGTTTCCCTTTCATTACTGTACTTTTTAAAAAGTCTTTCTTCTTTCTTCTTCACACTGTGCAGTGCACTACAGTTTCCTACCTTGCCTAAAGGACTCTCTCCAAGGCCTCTAATCTGCTAGTTCTCTGCACTGCTCATCAAATGTTCCTTTTTGAGAGGATCTGCTTTCTTAGCCTTCATAATATGACCTGGTTTTTTTGTTTGTTTGTTTGTTTTGTCCTTCTCTTTCTGATCTTCTTTGCTAACTCCTTTTCTTCTCTTACCCCTTAAATGTAAGAGTCTCCACAGTTCCATCTAGACACAGCTTTCTCTTCCTGCTCCACACTCAGCTGAGCCAATCTCACTTTGCTCCCACATAATCAACAGTTATGCTTTCACAAATGAACAAATCCACATGGCTAAGTCTGGCCTTCTCAACCCACAACCCAGCTCCAGCTCCCTGCTGAAATTTCCATATAACTGTTCCTTAAGTTTGAGATACCATTTGCCCCATATTACTCATTACTTGTTCCTGTCAATGAACTCTTCACCTGAGTTTCCTACCCAGACCACTGGCACCAATTTCACTTCCCTTTGCCTTCCCTTCCCCTGTCCAGAGCTAATACATCCACATCCAAAAAGAGCTATGGAGGCTCTGTGGCAGACACAACACTGAACTGCGAATGAACTTTTGTTCTAATCCTGACTCAGCCACTAAGGACCTATGCAACAATGGAGGTAGGACCAGGGATCTCTGGGGCCCTTCCTCATTCAACATTTAAGGATTCTTATGAAATATGCCTGAAGCACTAATCACATTCATCCCCTCCTGACTACTCTCACTGACACTGCCCTAGCTCTATCCTCACTGCTTTTTGCCTGGGTTATTTAATTGGCCTCCTAACTGGCATTCTTTCCTTTCTTCTAGTCCTTCATACAGCCATAAAATTACATTCATAAAACACATCTTTGATATTTCTCACTTGCTTAAAAAACTTATAAAAGATTCCTGTTAGCTACAGAGTAAAAGTCAAACTCCTTACCATTATATTCACAGCTCCTTGAATTCTACTCCCCACATAACATAGGAAGCCTCACTTTTTCTAAATTGGATTACAAAGGTGTTTGGGATAAGCATTTGGGGGAAAAAAATCCCTAAATTACTCTTTATACTAGACATAATAAGGGATTAAAGATTTAAATATTAAATAGTAAAGAATAAAACTTTTAGAAAGTGGCATGATAAATTAATTTATAATCTTTTATAAATCTATAATTTATAAATTAATTTATAATCTTCAAAGCAGGACACAAAATTCAGAAGTTATAGAAGGAAATGTTGATTAAAATTTATGACATAACATGGGTGTACCTATGCCTGATTCTTGTTGATGTTTGACAGAAAACCACAAAATTCTGTAAAGCAATTATCCTTCAATTAAAAAATAAATAAATTGGCAAAAAATCAATCAAACATGAGTAAACCTATGGCTGAGCATCTTGATGTTTGCTAGAAATCAGTGCAACACTGTAAAGCAATTATCCTTCAATTAAAAATAAATAAATAAAATAAAGTAAATAAATAAAAAATAAATTGTTCCTCCCCTACCCACACTGGACCCCTGCTGCTAAGGCAATGGAGAAAGGGCATGCACTTGAATTGCTGAAATTACAAATCAATACAAACTTTTTGAAGTCAGTTGGATAATATCTATCAAAATATAAGATGCTTATACAGTTTGATCCAGAAATCTTGCTACAAGGAATGTATGCTACCAATGAATTTCCAAAGGCTTACCAGAATCACAACACACAAACACACACACACATAGACCTGTAAGTTACAACTCTGGTTATAGCAGAAAAGAAGAAAAGGGGAAAACTGGAAACGGCCAAAGAATTGATCAATACAAGATTGCTTATAGTATATTTATATGATTATATATATTGTTGTTGCGGTCCTGTAATGGACCGGAACCTGGTGGTCCAGAGTCGACGTTAAGAAAGTGAAAGAGACAGAGAGAGAGAGAAAGAGAGACAGACAGACAGACATGGGGACCCAAGCTCTGATGGAGAAAGGGTGCTTTATTAGCAGAAATGCAGGCTTATATATCTTTACAACAGACTGGTTCCAAATAGGAAAAGGAGTACGTCAAGGCTGTATATTGTCACCCTGCTTCTTTAACGTCTATGCAGAGTACATCATGAGAAACGCTGGGCTGGAAGAAGCGCAAGCTGGAATCAAGATTGCCGGGAGAAATATCAACAACCTCAGATATGCAGATGACACCACCCTTATGGCAGAAAGTGAAGAAGAACTAAAGAGCCTCTTGATGAAAGTGAAAGTGGAGAGTGAAAAAGTTGGCTTAAAGCTTAATATTCAGAAAACGAAGATCATGGCATCTGGTCCCATCACTTCATGGGAAATTGATGGGAAAACAGTGGAAACAGTGTCAGACTTTATTTTGGGGGGCTCCAAAATCACTGCAGATGGTGATTGCAGCCATGAAATTAAAAGACGCTTGTTCCTTGGAAGATAGTTATGACCAACCTAGATAGCATATTGAAAAGCAGAGATATTATTTTGCCAACAAAGGTCCGTCTAGTCAAGGCTATTTCCTGTGGTCATGTATGGATGTGAGAGTTGGACTGTGAAGAAAGCTGAGCGCTGAAGAATTGATGCTTCTGAAGTTTGGTGTTGGAAAAGACTCTTGAGAGTCCCTTGGACTGCAAGGAGATCCAGCCAGTCCATTCTGAAGGAGATCAGCCCTGGGATTTCTTTGGAAGGAATGATGCTAAAGCTGAAAGTCCAGTACTTTGGCCACCTCATGCAAAGAGTTGACTCACTGGAAAAGACTCTGATGTTGGGAGGGATTGGGGGCAGGAGGAGAAGGGGAAGACAGAGGATGAGATGGCTGGACTGCATCACTGACTCAATGGACATGAGTCTGAGTAAACTCCGGGAGTTAGTAATGGACAGGGAGGCCTGGCGGGCTGCGATTCATGGGGCCACAAAGAGTCAGACACGACTGAGCGACTGAAATGAACTGAATACATACAAGGTCGCTGACGCTGAAAAGAGTCGCTGCATGTCTCATCCTATGACTTCAGTCCTAAGAACTGCGTGCAGCTCTACTCATTCTCAGAATAGGAACAAATAAGGAACAGAGAATCCTTGAGAAATAGAAAACAGCATGCAGGAATAGGCCTGTTAAATGTTCTCTGACAATTTGTAATGCTCCCTGTAAAAAGAATTATTCTGACATGTAAAAATGTCATGTTTATGCTTATGATGTATGTTAACTGTATAATGAAAAAGCTTATAAAATAACATCTGCAGTATGATTCTACTTTTTATTTAAAAAAATAGATATATATAGTACTTCTTCACTGAAAAAAAGAATGTTAGGATCTACAGTATACATGCTTTCCTGTCATTTACCCATTTCCTAAGTGTACATATATCATTTTTATAACCAGAAAAAAAATTACTTGAAAAGTTTTCAACTTTCTGTAGGAAAGAGAAAGGCAATTAAATAATCTGGGTCCTTATACGCTCCGTGGTGAGTAATAAACAGTATGTAGAGTCCAAATGACAGAGGTTTTATCAAAGTTAATGATTAACTGAGTACAGCTCATTGAAAGTGCTATGGCTAAAATAATCTAAAAGCTCTGTTTAGGATTTTGTTGTGGGAATGGGAATGCATTCCCACCCATTCTAACCCATTCAACTGGCTCTATTAGGATTGCCTCATTCATCTAATGCTGTCATCCAACGTTGCTTAATCCAAGAGTGTGTATATATAAGTAGAGTTGGACTATAACTGCATCAACTACTACCAAGTGTGGACAACAGGAAGCCGCATCATTTGAGACCAGCCCTTCACATTTATAACTTAGGTGGGTATCATAACCAGTATGCGAGAATATTTGCCATATATTATTAGAAAGAGCAGCTCAAAAGAACCAGTAATGTTTACAATGCCATACTCTAATATTTCTGATTTTAAAATAAGAGAATAAACAGTAAATTTTAAGCATAAAATTTTTTTAAGAGTGATTGTATTTTTTAAGGTAAAAGATTTGTAGGTTGTTTAAAGAAAATGTTTTGTTTTTCAGACAAAGATTAGAAAATATTTCCTGTTTTTGACTTATTGCATGCTCCTTAAAAAGCAGTTGACCTTTTCTGTGTCAGTGACTCCATTTTAAATGTTATATTTCAGTTTCTTATCTATCTTACATGAATCTACAGGCTAATATTGGTTTAGAACAGAGTTCCTCCAAGTGTGTTCTCTCAAACTAACCATGGGAATATTAACAGAGTGAACTGAGGAGATTATTTGAGATCAAATAATCACTGAAAATAATTAATTAAACAAAGGTACCCACAATTCTACAGTGAGGGAATGTCAGCACCTTTACTATGCTAATATGAATTCTGACTTTCCAAGAAGTGGAATATAGATTGAAATATTTCCCAGATTTATTTGAAAATACAACTTTTAAAAATGTCTATCCAAGAGATTTTTTTTCTAGGACATAAAGATTCTTGGATAAAAGAGAAAAACAAATCCAGCAATGTAATCTTCATGTTATCAGTAAAATATTACCTGAACACCTACTGTGTGCAGGGTACTATTTGAACTATTTTCTGTACAATTTAAAATTTAACACAATAAAGCTACTTAAATGCACTATCCCACATTATGGTTACAAATTAAATATCGTATTCTGAAATTTATGATTTAAAAGAATTTGGACAATTGCTTGAGCATTTGAAGCTGAATTCTCATTTCTGCTTACTTTCTTTCTACATTTGGAGGGAGAAGAGAATAGCCAGGGTCGGGAAGCTCTGACATAAAGATGGAAATCACGAGACTAGATTCTAGTCCTGGTTCTGCTTTTGTGAACCTGGGCGAGGCACTTAACCTTTCAGACCTAGCCTACTCAACTACAGAGCTGGGGTGGGTGGGGTGCTCAGGAAATGATGTCTAAGTTTCTCTGCTTCTTATGTTCAACTGTTCTTGATCAAGAAAGGCAGCAGAATCAGAGGAAGAAGGTAAGGATTGATGTGAGCCCCTCATGCTCTGTGAGGATAATATTTACTCCCGTGGACGATACATTCATTTCTAGGGGCAAAATAGGGAATCTCAATTATGCTATCATTGAAGGATTTTGCTCATCAGACAGGCTATAAATAGAATGGCTTTGTGTAAGATTCTAGTTCCATTTAAACAAGAAAATTTGGAATTTCAGCCTACTGGGGACTTGGCAAGGGACAAAAATAAAGGTGCAGAAAGTTTATTTTCCAGTGAATCCTCTAACCCAGGAACTCAATGTTCCTCCTTTAGTCTGCTAGAAGAGCTGGTCCTAATGAAGTTTATAAGAGATTTAAATAGTAACCACTCTTGGGATAATTTGGATTAAAAAATTTTAAATCTAGCACAAAGAGAGCAATGCTTACTAAAAGAAGTATTAACTATTATAGAATTTCAGATAATATTAGAGAAAGTTTAAGACTGGAGGAGCAATCTTGCTCCCTCCACAAAGCACAGCAACAATGCCTTACCTTGACCATGAAGCCTGGTTGCAGTACCCTACTGAAAGAATACATGAAAGTGAAAGTGAAAACGTTACACAGTCATGTCTGACTCTTTGCGATCCCACAGATTGTAGCCCAGTAGGCTCCTTTGTCCATGGAATTCTCTATGGAAGAATACTGGAGTGAGTAGCCATTCCCCCAGGGAATCTTCCTGACCTAGGCAATTTATAAGACAACTCCATATTCCTTCAAAATGGTACTATGACCCAGCTTGATAATTAAGGAACAGCATCATTGATGATCCTTGCCTGAATCAAATATTAAATTGGACGCTGCAAAACGGTGATTTTTCTAATTCTATCATTCCTTCCATAATGAATAAATCTTATTTATTCTTAAGAAATGCTATGGACTTGCAGCTTTTTTTTTTTAATAAAATGCTTTATAGTCAATTACCATCATTTTTTCTGATGCTCAAACTGTGCCAAATTTATGCAGCAGGAGACCCTTCAAGGGGACTCCTGTGTCCTTTTGACACAATCTCACTAGTTTTTGAATGATTCACTGCTTTCTGGCACAATGAGATACTCAGTGTTCACTTCTATTATTTCTCAACCCAGATCTAGAATCTTGGTTCCCTTCAATGGAAAAAGTAGCTAGAAACTAAGATACAGGCACATTGATATTGATAATTCAAATTTAACACTACAGGGATTTTCTTTTCTACTTTTATATTTATATCTCCTTTTCCCTGCAGTGAAAATCCTATAACACCAATACATCTGTTCTATTCCATAGTATAGCAAAAAACAGTCTCAGAATTTCAAAACCAATATTTCCACTAACAACAAGCCCACAAAGTAAAGTTTAAGATTGGAATTCTTTTCACCCTCTGACAATAGTTCTAGTATGTATGTATGTGTATATATATATATATATATATATATATATATATATATATATATTCAGAATACTACATTCAAATTTTACTGAATTATTTTTCTATGTAGCTTTGTTATCAATTTTATATTGTTAGCCACAGTTGTTTCTGTTTGTTTTCAAGTTGAGACAATTGAACTAACATTATATTTTAATTCAACAGAAGCCTGAAAAATGAAGCCTAAAATGAAGTATTCAACCACCAAAATTTCCCCAACAAAGATGAAAAGCACAGCAGGCAAAGCCTTGGTAAAATCTCCCAAGTTGAGAAGTAAGGACTTAAGTCTTTCTGATTGTTTTACACACTATTGTTTATCTGTTACCAAATCTTTATTAATCCAATGTTTATACATGTAAACTTATTAAAAACTACTAAGATGGCTCATAAGTGTATAATAGAGAAGGCTTTGGTTGTAAAATCAGACTATAAAGGGCCAACTTTTGTTTATTTGATATATCACAGAACAGGAGAGGTTTAGGTGATTTAAACCTGCTAATAGTGATAAATATAATTACAGCCTGTCATATCAATTCCTTCTCTACCCAAACCTACTGCCACCAAATCCCAAAACCTTTTTCCCAGATCACCTAACAAAAATTTAAACTGACTGACTTTTATTCAACAAACATTTATTAAGACCTTTGGTATATCAAGTTTTTGGTCTTGACTTCAGATAAAGGAGAGAATAACAAGTGAAGATATTTGAATAATCCGGGCACCAAATAAAGCAAAATTGACCAAATGATGCTCAAGTTTATCCAGTTGCAAACTCAAAGTGTCTGAAATAAGTTGAAGGGCAGATAAAATCAGAGAGTAGCTATACCTTCAAGATGAAAGAATTATTAACATCTTTGATTCTTAAAATAACCTATCCTAGGAAAAAATTATACAAATTTACACTCATGTTTTTCATTTGAGAGCAGTAGCACAAGAGAATTAACAGAGCTCTGGTGTACTGAGAAAAAAAAGAGAATGAAAAATGGTAGTGGGCACTGGCATATCTTTGTCTTTTGTGCGCCTCTTCATTTCCCTGAACATGTAAGGCTAGAAGAGAAAGCAATGTCAGACAGAATATCATTTCTGTCTTCCCTGAGGCTCTGGCCCATTAATGCTCCTCTCTTATAAGTAGGAAGACCAATCTGCTGCGGTATCTGAATCACCAGGTATCTGAGTCACAGCTAAGTTAGTTGTTTTATTTATGTCTGAGCCAAAATGCTCCTTTCAGAAACAGTGACTCATTAGAAGTGACTCTGTGTCCCCAAATTCCCTCTTAATAAAGAATGCATTTTCTTTGTACCCTAGGAGATGTGGGCTCTCCGTAGATAACTGATATGAAGCAGGAGGCTGGGAATATGTACCAGAGTCGCTGGCATTAGTGGAAAATGAAAATGTAACCCATCCTTTAAGGGTGCAAAGGACCCAACAGCTTATTTATGCCATTTAGAGAAACAATGATTAAGATTATCCCCAAATCACATTACATTATTTTTATCATCCCTTAGCAGATTTTTCCCTTCCAATAATAACTGGTTCAGTTTAATACTAAAATTGTCATTATTTAAACACTCTTGGCTAAAATTGCAACAGATACCTATGTGGTATCTGACAGATATGAACTGCTTCTCAAAACTGAAGGTGCAAGGAATGTCACACCTTATTTTTGTAAATAAACTGCTCTGAGTACCCAAGCAACAAAGTCTATTTTAATACTGTCTCCTCCCGTGGGCTAGCAGGATCTTACACAGTGGAAAAGCCACAAAACTCAGTACTTAACCTCTACCGGTATCCATACAGTCAGATCCCACATAAGTTCTGGTCAGCACCAGAGCATTTCACCTCTAGTTTTCACCTCTAGTGCCAACACAGTACAGAACTTCAGGAGTTAGAGGAAAGCCTCTCCCCAAATGTATCTCCTTTCCAGGAACCTACTCCTTAGAGTTAGCCCATTCTCCCCTACTATTTCCTCTCCCCATACCCATTAATCCTTTCCCTGCCCTGACAATCCAGTGTCGTTATGGATCTATTCAGAAGTCACAATAAGGAAGCCTTGGCCCATATCCATCCAACAGAAGTATTTTAGTTGGCCTGAACAGTGTTACTGTTGTTTTTCAATTGAGGTAACATTTAAAAATTGGGAGATTTTGCATACAAATCTGAATTACAGCTTCTCAGGAGAAATTTGAAGATCTAGCAACAACTGGGCCCATATATCCCTACATGACAATAGCTGGAGGCAGAATACAGTAGGGATCACCCCCTTTAGTTTGGAGTTGTCTATAAGATAATCTTCTGTTACAGTGAAGGAGCTTTAACTTTATCCTGTGGATAGCAGGGAACCACTGAAAATGTTTAATTGGGAAATAATAAGACATTTTTACTTTGGATAGATCATGTTGGTGGTAGTAAAGATAGAGTAAAGAGGCAAGAGTGGAAACAGAGACTGGTCAGAGGTCTACTGCATTCATCTTAGGGGACTGATGATGAGGGCCTGCCCTAAGATGACAGAATGGAAAGGAAAAACTAAAATTCAGATACATTCAGAAAATGAAATCAGTAAGGCTTAATAACAAACTGAATAAATTGAAGAATGGAGACAGGCGGGGAAATGATTAATTCTCAGCTTTTTGATTTTAAAGTTGGGCAGATATGGCAGATAGCAGTACTATTTTTAAAGATGGGGAATTCTTCAGGAATATATTGGGGGCAGAGAAAGATAAAGTTTATTTTTTTTTATTGTAAGTGTATTTTCATTTGGGGTAAGTGTAGGTCATCTGGGTCAAGATATCCAGAATTCAGGAGGCTCTACATAGATAGAAATAGGGATGCTTTCAGTTCAGTCGCTCAGTTGTGTCCGACTGTTTGCAATCCCGTGAATCGCAGCATGCCAGGCCTTCCTGTCCATCACCCACTCCTGGAGTTCACCCAAACTCAAGGCTATTGAGTCGGTGATGCCATCCAGCCATCTCATCCTCTGTCGTCCCCTTCTCCTCCTGCCCCCACTCCCTCCCAGCATCAGAGTCTTTTCCAGTGAGTCAACTCTTTGCATGAGGTGGCCAAAGTATTGGAGTTTCAGCTTCAGCATCCAAAGAAATTCCAGGGCTGATCTCCTTTAGAATGGACTGGTTGGATCTCTGTGCAGTCCAAGGGACTCTCAAGAGTCTTCTCCAACACTACACTTCAAAAGCATCAATTCTTGGGCTCTCAGCTTTCTTCACAGTCCAACTCTCACATCCATACATAACCAGAGGAAAAACCATAGCCTTGACTAGACGGACCATTGTTGGTAAAGTAATATTTCTGCTTTTCAATATGCTATCTAGGTTGGTCATAACTTTTCTTCCAAGGAGTAAGCGTCTTTTAATTTCATGGCTGCAGTCACTATCTGCAGTGATTTTGGTGTCCAAAAACATAAAGTCTGACACTGTTTCCATTTCCCATGAAGTGATGGGACCAGATGCCATGATCTTCATTTTCTGAATGTTGAGCTTTAATCCAACTTTTTCACTCTCCTCTTTCACTTTCATCCAGAGGCTTTTTAGTACCTCTTCACTTTCTGCCATAAGGGTGGTGTCATCTGCATATCTGAGGTTCTTGATATTTCTCCCGGCAATCTTGATTCCAGCTTGTGCTTCTTCCAGCTCAGCGTTTCTCATGATGTACTCTGCATAGAAGTTAAATAAGCAGGGTGACAATATACAGCCTTGATGTACTCCTTTTCCTATTTGGAACCAGTCTGCCACTGGTTCCATGTCCAGTTCTAACTATTGTTTCCTGACCTGCATATAGGTTTCTCAAGAGGCAGGTCAGGTGGTCTGGTATTTCCATCTCTTTCAGAATTTTCCACAGTTTATTGTGATCCACACAGTCAAAGGCTTTGGCATAGTCAATGAGGCAGAAATAGATGTTTTTCTGGAACTCTCTTGCTTTTTCCATGATCCAGCAGATGTTGGCAATTTGATATCTGGTTCCTCTGCCTTTTCTAAAACCAGCTTCAACATCTGGAAGTTCACGGTTCACATATTGCTGAAGCCTGGCTTGGAGAATTTTGGCCATTACTTTACTAGCATATGAGATGAGTGCAATTGTGTGGTAGTTTGAGCATTCTTTGGCATTGCCTTTCTTGGGAACTTAAGTCAAAATGCCCCATGGGATCAAAATTTCTGTGGAGAAAAAACAAAAGATACAAAGCTTGGGAGAGAGACCAAAGGTCTACTTACTTTTGGGGAATCATCAACATAAAAAGATGATTGAAGTCATTGGAGCAAGCAAGATTGCCTGGAAAGTCTAAACTGAGAAGAAAGACAAAGGACAAAACCTTTAGGAAGACCAACATTTTAGGACCAAGCAGAGAAGGAAGAACAACAAAGAGACAGAGATGGAGTGATCAGAGGGAAATAAAAATAATCCAAGAAGAGTGCTAATTCAACAGTAAGGGAAGAAGGATTCAGAAAGGATGTGGTCCCCAAATCAAATGTCACAGACAGGTCAAAGATAGTAAACATAAGGGGAGGCCTTTGGTGAAATTAGTGCTTGGGGAATAAAGAAAGATGAAGTCACTCACTTCTGCAGTTCTTGTCAGCCATGGTCTGGCTCTCTCTGTAGCATATTTTAAAAAAAAGATTTCTGGGCCCATCCTCATGACACGCCTGAGAAATCTCATCATGCTGTTGCTATGATGAAATTCTAGGTTATGAGAATTTCCTTAAAAGACTTTTAAAGACATTTCCCTCAGATATCAAACAGGATGGAGACATAGGAAATGGCAACAGTAAGTCTGAAAGGCTTTGACCCTAATGGAACACTCTCTTCAACAGAGTTCCCATAGCCATGCCACCTTTATGCTTTCCTCTCAAAAACACAACCTTCATACCAGTTTCAGCTACCCCAAATATTAAAGTATACCTTCTTCCAAATTCTCCCATCCTGGAATGTGAAGTCAAGTGGGCCTTAGAAAGCATCACTACGAACAAAGCTAGTGGAGGTGATGGAATTCCAGTGGAGCTATTTCAAATCCTGAAAGATGATGCTGTGAAAGTGCTGCACTCAATATGCCAACAAATTTGGAACACTCAGCAGTGGCCACAGGACTGGAAAAGGTCAGTTTAATTCCAATCCCAAAGAAAGGCAATGCCAAAGAATGTTCAAACTACTGCACAATTGCACTCATCTTACATGCTAGTAAAGTAATGCTCAAAATTCTCCAAGCCAGGCTTCAGCAATACTTGAACAGAGAACTTCCAGATGCTCAAGATGGTTTTAGAAAAGGCAGAGAACCAGAGATCAAATTGCCAACATCTGCTGGATCATGGAAAAATCAAGAGAGTTCCAGAAAAACATCTATTTCTGCTTTATTGACTATGCCAAAGCCTTTGACTGTGTGGATCACAATAAACTGTGGAAAATTCTGAGAAAGATGGGAATACCAGACCACCTGACCTGCCTCTTGAGAAACCTATATGCAGGTCAGGAAGCAACAGTTAGAACTGGACATGGAACCAGTGGCAGACTGGTTCCAAATAGGAAAAGGAGTACATCAAGGCTGTATATTGTCACCCTGCTTATTTAACTTCTATGCAGAGTACATCATGAGAAATGCTGGGCTGGAAGAAGCACAAGCTGGAATCAAGATTGCTGGGAGCAATATCAAGAACCTCAGATATGCAGATGACACCACCCTTATGGCAGAAAGTGAAGAGGTACTAAAAAGCCTCTGGATGAAAGTGAAAGAGGAGAGTGAAAAAGTTGGATTAAAGCTCAACATTCAGAAAATGAAGATCATGGCATCTGGTCCCATCACTTCATGGGAAATAGATGGGGAAATAGTGGCAAAATTTATTGTTTTGGGCTCCAAAATCACTGATGGTGATGGTGATGGTAACTGTAGCCATGAAATTAAAAGACGCTTACTCCTTGGAATGAAAGTTGTGACCAACCTAGATAGCATATTGAAAAGCAGAGATATTACTTTGCCAACAAAGGTCCATCTACTCAAGGCTATGGTTTTTCCTGTGGTCATGTATGGATGTGAGAGTTGGACTGTGAAGAAAGCTGAGTGCTGAAGAATTGATGCTTTTGAAGTGTAGTGTTGGAGAAGACTCTTGAGAGTCCCTTGGACTGCACGGAGATCCAACCAGTCCATCCTGAAGGAGATCAGTCCTGGGTGTTCATTGGAAGGACTGATGCTGAAACTGAAACTCCAATACTTTGGCCACCTCATGCAGAGTTGACTCATTGGAAAAGACTCTGATGCTGGGAGGGATTGGGGGCAGGAGGAGAAGGGGACGACAGAGGATGAGATGGCTGGATGGCATCACCGACTCAATGGACAGGAGTTTGAGAGAACTCCGGGAGTTGGTGATGGACAGGGAGGCCTGGCATGCTGTGATTCATGGGCTCACAAAGAGTTGGACTCGACTGAGCAACTGAACTGAACTGAAAGTATTCTAAATACTTCAAACACAGTCAGCTCCCAAGGAATTATATCCAGATTTTGTCTCACTAGATGGTACTTGCTACATTACTATCTTTAGCCCCTAATCCTCTTTCACATCCACAATATTTCCTCAATTCTATGACCTTCATTTCTAACTGCCCAAGACCCATATCCTACTCCCCACAGAGTCTACTTTCAATATTGGACATACCTGGCATGGCCCTATGGGATGCTACACATTAAGATAAGCTTATAAGGAATGAACATATTTAGAGTATCATCTATGCCTTTTAACTCGGAAAAGACAATGGGATACAATATAGTGTAAGCCATGACAGTTGAATTTTGCTTTTCTATTTTGTAATGCAAGTGCCTGACTTAAGCTTTGATTGCTGAGGCATCTACTTCAAAAATGATCATCTCAAATAAGTCCATGGAATTATCCAGGCCAGAATACTGGAGTGGGTAGCTTTTCCCTTCTCCATTGGATCTTCCCAACCCAGGGATCGAACCCAGGTCTCCCACATTGCAGGCAGATTCTTTATCAGCTATAGTCCATGGAATTATCCAGGCCAGAATACTGGAATGGGTAGCTTTTCCCTCCTCCACTGGATCTTCCCAACCCAGGGATCGAACCCAAGTCTCCCACATTGCAGGCAGATTCTTTATCAGCTGAGCCATAAGGGAAGCCCAAGAATACTGGGGTGGGTAGTCTATCCCTTCCCCAGTGTATCTTTCTGACCCAGGAATCAAACCAGGGTCTCCTGCATTGCAGGCAGATTCTTTACCAACTGAGCTACCAGAGAAGCCCAAATATACACAGCCAGTCACAAAGCTAGATAAAGATCAGAAGATCTTGGTTGATTTCCATAACTGACCATTTGGACTACTTGCTTTTTTTCCCCTACTCTTACCATGCTTTAAGGGGCTTCCCTGGTGGCTCAGAGGTTAAAGTGTCTGCCTCCAATGTGGGAGACCCGGGTTCGATCCCTGGGTAAGGAAGATCCCCTGGAGAAGGAAATGGTAACCCACTCCAGTATTCTTGCCTGGAGAATCCCATGGATGGAGAAGCCTGGTAGGCTACAGTCCATGGGGTCGCAAAGAGTCGGACATGACTGCGCGACTTCGCTATATTCACTATACCATGCTTTAAATTCCTGCTCGTATATTTTAAATTCACCAATAAACAGTGAGCTCTCACTATCCTAGGATCACACACTCAATCCCAATAAAAAGCAGAACCTCAGGCCCATGCACTCTCTCTACCTGTGACCTCTCTGTGTGGTCCCAGATATGCAGTGTAATTTCCAAATCCTATAATTATAGTCAAAGCTATGGGTTTTCCAATAGTCATGTATGGATGTGAGAGTTAGACCATAAAGAAGGCTGAGTGCCAAAGGATTGATGCTTTTAAACTGTGACGTTGGAGGAGACTCTTGAGAGTCCCTTCGACTGCAAGGAGATCAAACCAGTCAATCCTAAAGGAAATCAACTCTGAATATTCATTGGAAGGACTGCTGCTGAAGCTGAAACTCCAATATTTTGGCCACCTGATGTGAAGAACTGACTCACTGAAAAAGTCCCTGATTGTAGGCAGGAGGAAAAGGGGACAACAGAGGATGAGATGGTTGAACGGCATCACTGACTCAATGGACTTGAGTTTGAGCAAACTCTAGGAGATGGTGAAGGGCAGGGAAACCTGGTGTGCTGCAGTCCATGGGGTTACAAAGAGTCGGACACAACTGAGTGACTAAACAACAACAACAAATAATTAATTAAACTTTATTTCTTCAATTTCCTGATGGTTATTGCTGAAGGGCATTTTGCAATCATAATAAGAACATTAAGGGACAGTCCAAATACAATATTGGTTATTATTAACAGGCTAAGATCAGCACAAAACATACAATTAATAACATATTGTATTAAATTATTGTCAGGAGGCCAAGTTCAGGGTTGACTCTGGCACAGCTTTGTAAATTATCTTTGTGTTAAATACATGTAAGATACCACAGTTGACATATCTAAAGTTATAAAGGAATATTAGGAATTTCCAGGGCAAATGAGTATGATTAAATGGCCTTACCCTGTTCAAACAGTTGAAGACACCTAAAGGTAGATGCTCATCTGAATTGGAGGCAAGATATAGAAAAGTCAAACCAGTAACTAACAAAAGTTTATTCCACTTAATTTTATTAATCATGTTAGGAAGGCAAATCTACAGAATTTTTAAAAAGATCATAGAATGTATCTGAAAATCACAAGTAATTATTTTCATTTTCTGAATTACTGTGAATTATTGAATTTGGCTATATTGTATAAATTTCTTGATAATTCATTGGCTATTATGTTGAAGATGGAGATCTTATCACCTAGGTGTTATCACTTTCTTTTCTATTTGACTTTTAAAGGCTTTTAAAAAAATGATTTTCAAGTGGCAAATTTAATTTTTATTTGAAATTTTAATTTTTATTTGGATAAGTTAAATGAGAATTAATGAATAACTGATTTTTTTTTACTTCAACTGATTTAATCTCAGTTTGTGTTTTGTTAGTCTCTAAAATTGCAATATAGCATTTTCTTAGATGGAGTAGATGGAAGTATAGCTTTAATATTAGACACACTTGAGTCACAACTTCTCATCAGAACTTTGGCAAATGTCATGACTGCTAAGAACTTCAAATCATCATTTGTAAAATGAAATGAATAATATCTACCTGTAATATTATTTGTGAAGGTTTAAATGAAAATTATGCACAGTGCTTGGCCCACTGTAGACACACTAATATTTGACAAGGAAGCCAAGAATACTCAGTGGAATAAAAAAACAGTCTCTTCAATAAATGGTGCTGGTAAAGCTGGATTATAACATGTAAAAGAATGAAACAACCCCTATCTACACCACTCACAAAAATTAACTCACAATGAATTTAAAGAGTTAAACGTAAGACCTGAAACTATGAAACTCCTAGAAGAAAACATAGTCAAAAAGCTCCCTGACCTGGGTCAGTTCAGTTCAGTTCAGTTCAGTGGCTCAGTCATGTCTGACTCTTTGTGACCCCATGAACTGCAGCATGCCAGGCCTCCCTGTCCACCACCAACTCCCGGAGTTCACTCAGACTCATGTCCATCGAGTCCGTGATGCCATCCAGCCATCTCATCCTCTGTCATCCCCTTCTCCTCCTGCCCCCAATCCCTCCCAGCATCACAGTCTTTTCCAATGAGTCAACTCTTCGTATGAAGTGGCCAGAGTACTAGAGTTTCAGCTTTAGCATCATTCCTTCCAAAGAAATCCCAGGGTTGATCTCCTTTAGAATGGACTAGTTGGATCTCCTTGCAGTCCAAGGAACTCTTGAGAGTTTTCTCCAACACCACAGTTCAAACGCATCAATTCTTCAGCACTCAGCTTTCTTCACAGTCCAACTCTTACATCCATACACAACCACTGGAAAAACCATAGCCTTGACTAGATGGGTCAGCTATTCTTAATAACCTTTACAGACAATAGCCATCTCTCTAACATTATTAAAAAATAGATTCTAGATAAGTAGAAAGGAGTATAGATTTCATATAACCAAAGAGCTCCCTGCCAGCTAGGCAAAGATTGATATATGTTGGATGTAGAGCTACAGTCTCTTAAGCCAGTTTTTAAACCAAAATTTTTTCTAAAGACCTAAAGCTTTTCATAACTCATTTAACAGCAAAATATGACCTGAACTCATTAACAGTTAAATCCTGACCTAAACCAACATGAAGTCTTTATTTATTTCACTTGATGTATATTTTCCTGTGCCTCACTATAAAGTTATTAATTTTTTATTATGAGGTATTCACCTAGTCCCTGCTGGGTGTGTTTCCCTAGCCTCTTCTCAATGTGCTAGTTATAGACAATATATACTCTGCACAACAATCTTAAAATCTAAAAAACTCTGAATTTTGGAAAACAACTGGCCCCAAGGTTTGTGATAAGATACTGTGGACTGTGGTTGTTTTCTTGATCTGCTACACTCAGGGTTTGTAAAAGGAGAAAGCAGGATGGAATGAAATGGTATCACGATTTTTTTCAATTACTTAGAATCCCAACAGAAGGCTGAAGAAGTTTGTCAGATGTACTATATGCAGCTACGCTCCGGCCTTAAAATAGAAAAAAAGTTCTGTTACTTTAGGAAAGAAACCACTAAAAGGCATTCATCAACAGGTAAGGAGAAACTATGCACTTCCTGATAATTTTTCAACATAATGATGGACATTGATTTGCCTTCACTTATCACATCAAGATACACAATTTCTTTCCTCACCCAAATTCCTTCTGGAAAAGAGTAAGGATGAGGAACTATTTTTTAGTCATTTTCAGAATAGTGTGGAAGAAATGGTTATATCATGTTAAGTAAAAATAGAGGATACAAAATTATAAATATATTTTATAATATTTTAAAATGTTTTTCCTTTCATTTAATGAAAGTAAACTAAAACATTAATAGTGGTTGCCTTTTGGGTATTAAGACCATGAGTGACTAGTTTTCTTCAGCCTGGACTCCAGCGAGTGTGTCCTATTGGGATGTAAGTATGTAGAAAGTATTGATTCCTTCAGAGCATAGCATGACCAAAGCCCTGGGGTCAGTCATCACTGTGAGCAAGCAGCCTTGACTGGAAGTCCTCAAAGGGGTGATGGGAAGGGGTCTGCACTGAGTGAGGACTGACAGCCCACTCCTATCCCCACCCCTGTCCTGCAGCTGAGAAGTACAAAGAGCATCTGGCACTATTTACCTGTAAGCAGACAAAACACTTTAGTCGGTCTGTGGACCAGGGCTTCACCTTGGGTAATACAACGGTCAAGAAATACTCTACAGAAAATCACCTATCAAGTATCAAAGGTAAGATTGGTCACAGGGGTGTGTGAGGGTGAGAAGGGAGGCAGGGCATGGGACCCTCACGAGTGCTAGTCCAAGAAGCAGCCCCAACTCTACAATTTCATGTATACCAGAAACTTCTGTCCTTTTTAAGCGGTATCCAAAGTAGTACAGGGTATCTGCTCTAACAGTACTTGTGCATTCTATAGTCAGAACTATATTATTATTTTGAAATGCTTGCTATGGACTGGAATCTCATCTACATAATTCCTGAGATAAATATATTATCTTTTTGGGGGAAAAAAACCACACATTATCTCTCCAAATTTCAACATTTTGACAATGAAAGAAAAGGAAGAGCTATTATATTTTCAAATATAATTTCAACTCAAAAATTTTAAATAATTGTTGATTGTTTTAAATTATATCACACATGTGCAAATAAATTCAATATTTAAAGTTCTTAATGTTATATATATTATTTTCTTTAGCATAATTCTACACTATAAATAAGATATAATTATTTTTTTTATCTAGGGCCTATATATGTAGTCTCTAAATCTGACCCAGTTTACCCCAGCATGCTGCAGAAATATCATTTTCTGTGTGTGCTGATATATTAAAAAAAAAATTGAGAGTACTGATTTAAGTGTTGCAGTTTTTTGGCCAGAAGACAAAATGAGGCTCACACCTGCATCCTCCAGGACTGTTGAAAGTCTCCAAGTAACTCCATCTTTACAGTTGTCTATCCATGTCTATCAAAATACAAAATCTTATACATGTCTATCAAAATACAGTCCCCTTTGCCCACAGTTCCCTAGATCATGTGAAATTAAGAAGCAGACTTTTCTTCAGGCAATGTCTATCACTTTTCCAGTTTCTTTCTCCCCATCAAACCCTCCCCTAAGCACACTAATATGGCCTCCCATGGCCTTCACACAGGAGGCTAGCATCTTTGATATCCTTCATGCAGGAGGTTAGCATCTTATGATCCCATAACATAGCTCAACCTTTGAGTTATGTTAAGTTTGTGCCTGAGACTTTCATCTATTCAACGGTGATAAAGTACAGCTCAAGTTGCAAAGACAAAAAAACCACAACACATTTAGAAGCTTTCTTAATTTTCAAAAGATTTTTCATGGAAACAAGTCTTTAAATTCTTAATGACAAGATTTTTACTTGTTACAGAACATTCTGCTTCCCTGAGTACATACAACGATCAGTTCATTAGTTTTGTTTTTGAGGATGGAAACTATGAGATCTGTGTTGAGGACTTGATAGGAGACCAAGAGAAAGGTAGACTATTTCCTTTTGTCTATAATGATATAATGATGACCAGTAAAGTAAAAATTAATAAATTTAACAAACTGTAAACAATAGATTAACTCAGATATGGCTAATAGATTTCATGCTATGTGCTAACTCCAATGCACTGGCAATAGATGCTTGAATATCACTGTATTGGGGAGGATTCAGAAGCTTATTCAGGGTTCATCAAGGAAGAATGATGATACTGAGAAGTTGTATCTGTTGTGAAATATGGAAGGAAGTACCACACATATTTACTGTCATTAAATTATTAATATCTACTAGGTCTTTCCAGTTTTATCAATACCACTAGAGTGTAATTCTAGCAAAAGAGTATACCAATGCTATGAACAACATTTTAAATATTTTAATACCAACATTGTTGGGGAAATCCTCAGAGCATATTTATACATTTTTAAGACCTTTCTCAAAGCCACAAAAGTTTTGCTTTTATTGATACCACAATAAGAGGATATTTTCTGATGTTATATATGTTGAAACTGAAATCATTTGGTAAAATTGTATCTCACTAAAGGGATTTTATGCATTCTCTTTCAGACAAGGTGTTACTCCGTTACTATGAATCCCAATTCCCCTTAAGTGAAACAGGTAATTTGGGAGGCTGGGTAGCTCTGGGGCTTGAATTCTTAAATTTAGGGTAAAGACACATCCAAACATGTTCCATGGAAAAGGAAGGTGTCTCAGAAGGTTCTCTCCTACCCAATTCATGGTAAAAATATTGGATTTTAGATTTCAAAAGGACTTATTCCATCTCATCCATTTTGTAGTTTAATAATCAGGATAAATCGGCTGCATTTAACAGAGATTCAGAATAACAGTGTCTTACTGAGTGACTTCACTCTCACTTTTCACTTTCATGCATTGGAGAAGGAAATGGCAACCCACTCCAGTGTTCTTGCCTGGAGAATCCCAGGGACAAGGGAGCCTGGTGGGCTGCCGTCTATGTCCTTCTTATCAGAACAAACTATGAGTTTTATTTCCTTTAAGAACACAACCTGGAAGTTGTACCTGACACTTAACATTCACCTTATGTTGGTCAGAACTAAGACATATTGCTACATAAGGCAGGCCTGGAAACATTCTGTTATTACACAAAAGAGGAATTAGATATTGGGACAACTATCAGTGGCTTTCTATGCAGACAGGGAAGCTGACACTGAGAGCAATACTCATTAGATTCTCAATTCTACTATTAGAAAGCATATAAGAAAACTAACCTCTCTCCTAAGAGGACTTAGAATTACACCTTACTGTCCAATGACTCTTTAGTTTTATCTGGGTACAAATATTTCTAATAGATGTGTTGGTGAATGAAATAGTCATTTTACATCTGGGACTCTTTTCCTGGGTGTTAAATTCATTTAAATTAAAACGAGTTACAATTCTTAAGTTTATAATTTGTGTGTTTTAATTGCAAGATGGTGATGGTGGTCATCGGAAGTTAATGGTAAACCTGAGCCCCACGAAAGACAAAGACTTCTTGCTGCACGCTAACAGTAAGGAGCACTCTGTGGAGGTAACAGAAACATGCACCTAATTGTCATGACTGACTACTCATCTGTACAGATTTGGGGGTTTGGGGTACTTTGAAGAAGTTTTGTTTGTAATATTGTAAATAAAACAAAACCAGTTACAATTAATACCTTGCTTCTGAAATAGGGAAGGGAGTAAAATTGGCATGTGTCCCCTTCCGACTGAAAGTCTGGTCTCTGCCAGCAGTGCAGCATTACCCGGGAGCTTGTTAGAAATGTAGACTTCCAGACTCCCTCACAACTGAATCAAAACGAGCATTTTAACAAATCTCCAGGAGACTCATAGGTACTCCTGGGTACATAGGTACTCATAGGTACATAGACTCATTAAAGTTTGAGAAGCACTGCTGAATAAAATGATATAAAATCCTTTCTCTTTGGCTGTAGGAACTACTGTTTTCGTCCAGGCAGTATTTCCTTGTAAAATATCATTATCTTGGGCAACTGAAAAGTAATTTTATAGTCTGAAACTGCTAAAGGGATGGGTTCATAAATATTTCCATATGCCAAGATATAGAGATAGCATAACAACCTACATTCTGATCATAGGATTCACTGCGCTGTCTTCCTCAGTTAGTAAATAGAACTGTTATATTGGTCATGATAAGTGAACAATGAAAAGAAATAGAGGAAAACAATAGAATGGAAAAGACTAGAAATCTCTTTAAGAATATTAGAGATACCAAGGGAACATTTCATGCAAAGATGGACACAATTATTGTGTGTCAAAGAGAAAAGGTATGGGCCTAACAGAAGCAGAAGATACTAAGAAGAGGCGGCAGGAATACATAGAAGAATTGTACAAAAAAAGATCTTAATGACCCAGATAACCACAATGGCGTGATTAATCACCTACAGCCAGACATCCTGGAGTATGAAGTCAAGCAGGCCTTAGGAAGCATCACTACAAACAAAGCCAGTGGAGGTGATAGGATTCCAGCAGAGCTATTTAAAATCCTAAAAGATGATGCTGTTAAAGCGCTGCACTCAATATGCCAGCAAATTTGGAAAACTCAGCAGTGGCCATAGGACAGGGAAAGGTCAGTTTTCATTCCAATCCCAAAGAAGGGCCCTGCAAAAGAATGTTCAAACTACTGCACAACTGTACTTTTTTCACATGCTAGCAAGGTAATGCTCAACAATATGTGAACTGAGAACTTGAAGATGTACAAGCTGGATTTAGAAAAGGCAGAGGAACCAGAGATCAAATTGCCAACATCTGTTGGATCATAGAAAAAGCAAGGGAATGCCAGGAAAACATCATCTTTTGCCTTTATTGACTAGGCTAAAGCCTTTGACTCTATGGATCACAACAAACTGTGGAGTATTCTTAAAGAGATGGGAATACCAGACCACCTTACCTGCCTCCTAAGAAACCTGTATGCAGGTCAAGAAGCAACAGTTAGAACCAGCCATGGAACAATGGACTGGTTCAAACTAAGGAAAGGAGTACATCAAGGCTATATATTGTCACCCTGCTTATTTAACTTATATGCAGAGTACATCATGTGAAATGCTGGGCTGAATGAAGCACACGATGGAATCAAGATTGCCAGGAGAAATATCAATAACCTCAGATATGCAGATGACACCACCCTAATGGCAGAAAGCAAAGAGGAACTAATGAGCCTCTTGAGGAAGGTTAAAGAAAAGAGTGAAAAAGCTGGCTTAAAACTCAACATTCAAAAAACTAAGATCATGGAATTGGTCCCATGACTTCATGGCAAATAGATGGGGATAAAATGAAAACAGTGACAGACTTATCTTCTTGGGCTCCAAAATCACTGTAGATGGTGACTGCAGCTATGAAATTAAAAGACCCTTGCACCTTGGAAGAAAGGCTATGACGAACTCAGATAGTCTGTAAAAAAAAAGAGACATCACTTTGCCTACAAAGGTCCATATAGCCAAAGCTAAGGCCTTTCCATTAGTCATGTACAGATGGGAGAGTTGGACCATAAAAAAGGCTGAGCACAAAACAATTGATGCTTTCCAACTGTGGTGCTGGAGAAGATTCTTGAGAGTTCCTTGGACAACAAGGAGATCAAATCAATCAATTCTAAAGGATATCAACTCTGAATATTCATTAGAAAAATTAATGCTGAACCTGAAGCTCTAATACTTTGGTCATCTGATTTGAAGAGCCAATACCCTGGGAAAGACCCTGATGCCGGAAAAGATAGAGGGCAAGAGAAGAAGGGGACAACAGAGGATAAAATGGATGGCATCACTGACTCAATGGACATGAGTCTGAGCAAACTCAGGGAGATAGTGAAGGACAGGGAAGCCTGGCGTGCTGCAGTTCATAAAATCACAGAGAGTTGGACACGACTTGGTGACTGAACAACAACAGCAGCAGTGTAGCCATGCAAGGTACTAATGTAAACTCTGGCTGCATCTCCCTCAACAAAACATTTCTAAGTTTATATAACAGTGTTTGGCATATATAACTACTCAACAATACAAGCTGACTCCTAATGAGCTTTATTATATATACCAAGTTGTATGCTAAAGGTTAAGTAATGTCTTATTTAATTCTCACAGTAACTGTCTCATGAAGTCATTGTATTGGTCAGGTACACTGTGTAACGAACCACTTAATAACTTAAAATAATATTCATTTATATCACTCACATATCTATGGGTAAGTTAGGGGTTGAACTAGAAAACTGGCTGCAATAAATACTTGAGACTTGAAACATAAAGCAAAGTGTCTAGTTCTCAGAGATACCACATGGCAAATAGAGAAGTATGAATCCAGAACTACTGCATCAAGAGCCACTTATTCTAAGCCATTATGTCTCTCAAAATATACTATCAGTGAATCAAATCAAATTCCCCTGCTTGGACCCTCTGCTCACTTTCTCCCCACTTCCTATCCCCTATCCAGTAAGCAGGCTTGCTAGAAATATCAAGTTATGAATAATTATTCTCTTTTAGTTTTCAACACAGGGATGTAAAGTTAACTCTGAACTTCCCACTCACATATTGATTACTTTCTCTCTTGTTTTCCTCAGCTACAAAAATGTGAAAACCAGTTGCCAGAACAAGCCTTCTTTGTCCTTCATGAGACGTCCTCCCAGTGTGTTTCATTTGAATGTAAGAGCAATCCTGGAGTGTTTCTAGGAGTAAAGGATAACCAACTAGCTCTAATTAAAAGAGGGGAAGACCCTGAGGATTCAAATACACAGAATATCACATTTAAGCTCTCAAACTTAATGTGATGGAAAGCTGCAGATCTTTGGTTGAGTAGCCCCAATAGCCACCACTGAAAAAAAGATGAGATATAAAGAGACAGATAACACGAAGGCAAATGGAATGTTTAGTATGGTGTGGAATGTTTTCCTTATTATGTACAAAAATTTTTTTATAACCCTTCAGTTCTGTTTTTCATTTCCCTCTGTATATCTCTCTGTATATTCTACTGCATATTCAATACAAATATTGGAATATTTAATAGCATACTGGTAAAGAGAATTGCCAACATTCTGAAGTATACACCTGACCTTTACTTTTTTCCTACTTTCAATCCAAAAAGAACTTAGTATTTAGAGTGAGACCTCTGGGGAGAAGCAAAGGTCCTTATCCCTAGTCTTGCTTTAGTCAAAGATCAATTTTAAAGAGCTACCTAGGGACATCATTTTCCATGATTCTAAACAATAGCCTCAAACACTTAAAGGCTTAATGAAAAGACAACTGGAAGCTACACAGATTGACCATTTCACAACCAGAATAAAACATCAAGATTGTTTATAAATACTCAAAACTTCAGATACCTAAATGGCTAAGCAGGTAATATGAATATGTGAAAAGGCAAGAATAATTTTAAAATTAAGAAAATTAAATCTAGTATTTAAAACTGAATAATTTCATCTCTCATTTTTTAAATTCCAATTTTTATAGATTGTGTTAACTTTAAGCAAGGCATTCTTACATTAAAAAGTAAAATAAATTTTATTTCAGACATAAAACTGAAATTATTAGGAATATCTAACAAACTAGAATTTTTTTTTGAAGCATTGAACCACAACATATGTTCAGGCATGCAAGTACCATGGGCTGCAAGTACTATGGAGGGGCTAGAAGTCCTCTAACCTATTAGAGCTTATATGGGACATAGGATTAATATTACAATTTCAATAACTGGCTATCCCTCATATTTTCTTCTGACCCTGACTTTCAAGAACCCATGACTTTTGATCTACTCATCACCTTAAACAAAATTTTTTCTAATCCTTTCTTCTCACATGTGCAAGTCCTTTTCTTGTCTGATTTCCCAATGACCCTGCTTACTATGGAATATACATATACATTTCTTTTGACCAACTATGTCATGTACTCCCAAATGTACTCCCTGACCTCACTTCTACATCACCTGATCTCTCATGCCAGTATGTTTATTCTGCTTTTTCTACCTGATGCTGTAGAATTTTACATAAACCTATCAGTGGCAATATTTTTCATTAAACATCTTTGTGTTTTATTGTTACTAAAGTACTAAAGTTTATAGTCAATCATATAATAACATTTCTCAACTACTAAATAGTTTTTGCTTACTTTAAAACCTTTGCAATTTCTACTGTAACTTTTCATAGGTATAATACTGACAATGAATGATAAACATAATGACAAAATACTTACAAAATAAGACTTTTTCTGAAAGTGTAGGCTTTTTAAGTTGTTGAGATATATTGACTATAACTGCTGGTGCAACATAAAAGACGCTGTGAATTACTATATGAGGGCAAAAACTTATAGAACAATACATCTTTGTTTCATTACTTTGTCAATAATTTAACTATAGAAACAACAATAAAAACAGAATCTATATCATTCCCTCTGAAAAACACTAAATGTTGATGATGTGCATCTGTATAATATACTTAAAATTATTATTATTAAGTAACCAAATATATCCATTACATTATTCATATTCTTAAATAAACTGTGTTTTTCAAAAGTATATGAGACCATAGTGATTTTATCATAAAATGACTCAATATTGTGAAATTCTTAAGTGAAAGTACACATACCCTAATCCATCAATGTTAGTAAGTGGAGGAAGTTATTTGCCTAATATTTCTGGTGATTCAAAATTAACTAAAATTTTCCAGAGAAGAGATTGTGTCTTTTTCACCTTTGTGCTCCCAGTGCCCATCATGGTGGCCAGCACAAAGTAGGTATTCAGTGACTTAAACCCAAGATCAAACAGCCAACACGTACTTGCATTATAATTTTAACCTAAGACTTCCAACCTGGTTTTCTTATTTTACATGATTAATTTTCCTTAAAAAAACACTTTCTGTCATCACTATAATCAGTGTTATTTGATTAAAATATTCAAATGTATGGTGGTTTTTGTCACTTAGATGTCTGTGTTTTGATGGTGGATAAAAGCAATGCCAAAGAATGCTCAAACTACCTCACAATTGCACTCATCTCACATGCTAGTAAAGTAATGCTCAAAATTCTCCAAGCCAGGCTTCAACAGTACGTGAACTGTGAATTTCCGGATGTTCAAGCTGGTTTTAGAAAAGGCAGAGGACCAGAGATCAAATTGCCAACATCTGCTGGATCATGGAAAAAGAAAGAGAGTTCCAGAAAAACATCTAATTTCTGCTTTATTGACTATGCCAAAGCCTTTGGCTGTGTGGATCACCAGAAACTGTGGAAAATTCTGAAAGAGATGGGAATGCCAGAACACCTGACCTGACTCTTGAGAAATCTGTATGCAAGGCAGGAAGCAACAGTTAGAACTGGACATGGAACAACAGACTAGTTCCAAATTGGTAAAGGAGTACGTCAAGGCTGTATATTGTCACCCTGCTTATTTAACTTATATGTAGAGTACATCATGAGAAACTCTAGGCTGGATGAAACACAAGCTAGAATCATGATTGCCGGGAGAAATAACCTCAGATATGCAGATAACACCACCCTTGTGGCAGAAAGTGAAGAAGAACTAACGAGCCTCTTGATGAAAGTGAAAGAGGAGAGTGGGAAAAGTTGGCTTAAAACTCAACATTCAAAAAACTAAGATCATGGCATCCAGTCCCATCACTTCATGGCAAACAGATGGGGAAACAGTGGAAATAGTGTCAGACTTTATTTTCCTGGGCTCCAAAATTACTGCAGATGCAGCCATGAAATTAAAAGATGCTTGCTCCTTGAAAGAAAAGCTATGATCAACCTAGACAGCATATTAAAAAGCAGAGATATTACTTTATCAACAAAGGTCCATCTAGTCAAAGCTTTGGTTTTTCCAGTAGTCTTGTATGGATGTGAGAGTTGGACTATAAAGAAAGCTGAGTGCTGAAGAATTGATGCTTTTGAAGTGTGGTATTGGAGAAGACTCTTGAGAGTCCCTTGGACTGCAAGGACATCCAACCAGTCCATCCTAAAGAAAATCAGTCCTGAATGTTCATTGGAAGGACTGATGTTGAAGCTGAAACTCCAATACTTTGGCCACTTGATGTGAAGAACTGACTCATTTGAAAAGCTCTGATGCTGGAAAAGATTGAGGCAAGAGGAGAAGGGGATGACAGAGGATGAGATGGTTGGATGGCATCACCGACTCAATGGACATGAGTTTGAGTAGGTTCCGGGAGTTGGTGATGGACAGGGATGCCTGGTGTGCTGCAGTCCACGGGGTCGCAAAGAGTTGGACATGACTGAGCAACTGAACTGTACTGAACTGAAGAAGGCAAAAGAACTGTGCTCCAAAAACTATAAGATGCTGATGAAATAAATCAAAGAAGACACAAACAAGTGGGAAAATACACCAATTTCTTGGATTGGAAGAATATTTTATAATTATATATTTGTTATATTTTACAATATAAACAAATATCAAATCATTATGTAGCATACTTAGAACTAATATAATGTTATGTCAGTTATATCTCATTTTAAAAAGATTACAATAGATTAAACTCTGCAACAGTAACCATCTGTCATATAAGTGCCCTTGTTCCTAGAAAGAATTAAGTTACATGATATTGATGATTTAACACAACTCCATCACCAGTTCAGAACCACTTGACTGATGCTCAGTGATTTATCTTTTCAGATTAAAGTTTGGAACTCATACACATTTAACATTTAGCATTAGTCACCTTTGTTTTTTCATATTAAACTTCAACAGGTGTTGGCTCACTTTAGCCAAACCTGCTAGTTTTCTAAGGATGCCTCTCTCCTGCAGCCTCCTTATTGCTCCTCTACCTGAAACATTCATTCTGACCAGTCTATTTTTTCACATCTGATATATCTTCTTGAACTTTTCTATCAATGTCTTTCCCATGCTTCCTTCAAAATCCAGTTGTCTCCATCATCTTATTATCTTTTCAAGACTTATGGATCACTGTGACTGTGATGACAAAGTTGATTGTATTCTGCCTAGCACTGTATTTATACATGATTTATCTTCCATAAAGGGGTGTAATACTATAAGGACATTTTTTTTTCTTTTAATCTTCCTGCTAGGACACACAGTGATCTATAATTAGGACAAGTTAATTTTATTCTATTCTTATTTTTATCTTCATTCCAGGATTATAGCAAACTTTCGTCAGAACACATCTTTCAGAGAATATCCCAAACTTCTTTGTCCTATGTCATTCTCTTCTCAAACATCTGTTAATCACTTTGCCAGCAAAGATCCATATAGTCAAACCTATGGTTTTTCCAGTAGTCATGTACGGAAGTGAGAGTTGGACCATGAAGAAGGCTGAGTGCCAAAGAACTGATGCTTTCAAACTGTGGTGCTGGAGAAGATTCTTGAGAGTCCCTTGGACTGCAAGAAGATCAAACCATCCAATCCTAAAGGAAATCAACCCTGAGTAATCATTGGAAGGACTGACGCTGAAGCTGAAGCTCCAATACTTTGGCCACCTGATTCGAAGAGCCAACTCAATGGAAAAGACCCTGATGCTAGGAAAGATTGAGGGCCAAAAGAGAAGTGGGTGACAGAGGATGAGATGGTTGGATGGCATCATCAATTCAATGGATATGAGTCTGAGCTAACTGCAGGAGATAGTGAAGGACAGGGAAGCCTGGTGTGCTGCAGTCCATGGTGTCGCAAAGAGTTGGACAGGACTGAATGATGGAACAACAAATTAATTCTTTAGATCTTGGTAAAGTCTTCTCAGGTGTACCATATTATTGATGCAAAATATTCACACTGGGAAAACAATTCCCACATTAATGGGGTAAAGGAGTGAATATTGATAGATAAGGCTAAAAAGTTAGGCACGGAACATATCACTCAGGGTTTTATAAGTCATGTTAAAATTTTTGTTTTTACCCTATGTGCAAAGGGAATCCATCAAACTTTCGAGCAAGATGACAAGATTCAATGGATTGGAAGGAAGGAAGAAAAGAAGTAGAGAGATTATTTGGAGAGCTATTATAATAATCCAAGTTTTTAAAATGATGTTTGGTTTAGGGTGATGGCAGTAGACAATGGAATTAGTACACAGATTGAAGATACATTTGAAAGAGTTTTAAACAGCACTTGGAGATAAACTGGATTGAGAACTGAAGGATGGAGTGATTTGGAAATGATTCAGTTTTCTGACTTGAGCAGAGATGCACGAAGGCACTGAGATGGCAAAACCTGAAGAGAAACAGATTCATGGATGAATGAACAAGTGCTTCATTTTGAATAGTTTGAGATGGTTGACATATCCACATGTAGATAACAAAACAAGTTTCAATTCTGGAGTTCAGAGGTACTATGCACAGAGATAATCTGCACCATAGTTGTTTTCAGTCAGTTCAGTTCAGTCACTCAGTCATGTTCGACTCTTTGTGACCCCACGAATCACAGCAAGCCAGGCCTCCCTGTCCATCACCAACTCCTGGAGTTCACTCAAACTCACGTCCATCAAGCCAGTGATGCCATCCAGCCATCTCATCCTCGGTCGTCCCTTTCTCCTCCTGCCCTCAATCCCTCCCAGCATCAGGGTCTTTTCCAATGAGTCAACTCTTCACATGAGGTGGCCAAATTATTGGAGTTTCAGGTTCAGCATCAGTCCTTCCAATGAACACCCAGGACTGATCTCCTTTAGAATGGACTGGTTGGATCTCCTTGCAGTCCAAGGGACTCTCAAGAGTCTTCTCCAACACTACACTTCAAAAGCATCAATTCTTGGGCACTCAGCTTTCTTCACAGTCCAACTCTCACATCCATACATGACTACTGGAAAAACCATAGCCTTGACTAGATGGACCTTTGTTGGCAAAGTAAAATTTCTGCTTTTCAATATGCTATCTAGGTTGGTCATAACTTTCCTTCCAAGGAGTAAGCGTCTTTTAATTTCATGGCTGCAATCACCATCTGCAGTGATTTTGGAGCCCAAAAAAATAAAGTCTGACACTGTTTCCACTGTTTCCCCCAAAGTGATGGGACCAGATGCCATGATCTTCATTTTCTGAATGTTGAGCTTTAAGCCAACTTTTTCACTCTCCTCTTTCACTTTCATCAAGAGGCTTTTTAATTCCTCTCCACTTTCTGCCATAAGGATGGTGTCATCTGCATATCTGAGATTATTGATATTTCTCCCAGCAATCTTGATGCCAGCTTGTGTTTCTTCCAGTCCAGCATTTCTCATGATGTACTCTGCATAGAAGTTAAATAAGCAGGGTGACAATATACAGTCTTGACGCACTCCTTTTCCTATTTGGAACCAGTCTGTTGTTCCATGTCCAGTTCTAACTGTTGCTTCCTGACCTGCATCTGGGTTTCTCAAGAAGCAGTCAGGTGGTCTGATATTCCCATCTCTTCCAGAATTTTCCACAGTTTATTGTGATCCACACAGTCAAAGGCTTTGGCATAGTCAATAACGCAGAAATAGATGTTTTTCTGGAACTCTCTTCCTTTTTCCATCATCCAGCAGATGTTGGCAATTTGATCTCTGGTTCCTCTGCCTTTTCTAAAACTAGCTTGAACATCTGAAGTTCACAGGTCACATATTGCTGAAGCCTGGCTTAGAGAATTTTGAGCATTACTTTACTAGCATGTGAGATGAGTGCAATTGTGTGGTAGTTTGAACATTCTTTGGCATTGCCTTTCTTTGGGATTGGAATGAAAACTGACCCTTTCCAGTCCTGTGGCCACTGCTGAGTGTTCCAAATTTGCTGGCATATTGAGTGTAGCACTTTCACAGCGTCATCTTTCAGGATTTGAAATAGCTCAACTGGAATTCCATCACCTCCACTAGCTTTGTTCATAGTGATGCTTTCTAAGGCTCATTTGACTTCACATTCCAGGATGTCTGGCTCTAGGTGAGTGATCACACCATCATGATTATCTTGGTCATGAAGCTCTTTTTTGTACAGTTCTTCTGTGTATTCTTGCCACCTCTTCTTAATATCTTCTGCTTCAGTTAGGTCCAGACCATTTCTGTCCTTTATTGAGCCCATCTTTGCATGAAATGTTCCCTTGGTATCTCTAATTTTCTTGAAGAGATCTCTAGTCTTTCCCATTCTGTTCTTTTCCTCTATTTCTTTGCATTGATCGCTGAGGAAGGCTTTCTTACCTCTCCTTGCTATTCTTTGGAACTCTGCATTCAGATGTTTATATCTTTCCTTTTCTCCTTTGCTTTTTGCTTCTCTTCTTTTCACAACTATTTGTAAGGTCTCCCCAGACAGCCATTTTGCTTTTTTGCATTTCTTTTCCATGCGGATGGTCTTGAACCCTGTCTCTTGTACAATGGCATGAACCTCTGTCCATAGTTCATCAGGCACTCTATCTATCAGATCTAGTCCCTTAAATCTATTTCTCACTTCCACCGTATAATCATAAGGGATTTGATTTACTGTTACCTAATTTATTTTCAGTAAGAGAGCAATTTCATAACTGTATCTTCTAGATTTAGTCACAAAATTGCAGCTTAAATCCTAGCATAAGCTTGGCAGTATGGAGACTCTTTTTAAAGACTTGTTATAAGAACACTTATAAAGCAAACTTCAAAGAATGAAATGGATCACTGAGCTCATGAACCCAAGGGCCTTCAAATTAAGGTTGATTATTCACCCACCATGAGCTAAGCTACATGCTTTACATGCATTATCATAGTCTGCAAAGTGGTTCTATTACTCTGCATAGTTTACAAATGAAGAAACCAAGGCTTAGAAAGATTAAGGCATTTTCTCAATGACACTTGGCATCACAGCTTAGTGACTAATAAGGCTAGGACTAGAAGTCAAGTTTATCTTTCATTGTTTTCTTGGAGGTCATTTTATGTAACATGACCACCAAAAATGTCAGCAGCAACATTTTCTTTTCCTAGAATATGAAATATTACTTCCTTCCCCAGTCCCAAGTCTCCTTTTTCTCTACTAGATTATCTCCCCCAACCCTTTTCCTTCTCTCTGCTGTTTCTTTCTTTCATGGAGCCTATTAATACAGAGTGAAGTAAGCCAGAAAGAAAAACACCAATACAGTATACTAACACATATATACAGAATTTAGAAAGATGGTAATGATAACCCTGTACGCAAGACAGCAAAAGAGACACAGATGTGTAGAATGGACTCTGTGTGAGAGGGCGAGGGTGGGATGATTTGGGAGAATGTCATTGAAACATGTATACTATCAGGTAAGAAACGAATCACCAGTCTATGTTTGATACATGATACAGGATGCTTGGGGCTGGTGCACAGGGATGATCCAGAGAGATGATATGGGGTGAGAGGTGGGAGGGGGGTTCAGGATTGGGAACACATGTACACCCGTGGCTGATTCATGTCAATGTATGGCAAAACCAATACAGTATTGTAAAGCAAAATAAAGTAAAAATAAAAATTAAAATTAATAAATAAATAAAAGGTAAGATTCGAAATGAAAAAAAAAAAAAAACAGTTCCTATCTGAGTGATGGATGAGGAAGGATGGGTAAGAATCAAATATTCCAATGATACTTGTTAATTTTGGCTTTCTCGAGACACTGTTAAATATGCTACTAACTGAGAGCTACAGAGAGAAAATAGTCACTCTGGTCTGGTACTGGAAAACTCATTTGCCTTCATTATAAAACCATTATGATTTGATGGATGGGGAATGAACTGTTGTTACAACAGCTGTTATAGTCATTAATTACTCAAGTAGACTATAAGGAAAGGACATTCTGCTTTTGCAAAACAACTTACCACACCCTTCATATGGTCTCATTTTACTGTGTGTAAGTCAGTCTCAAAATTAATACAAAGTAATTTTGCAAACTAGAGACTGCCAAAATTGATTTCAGTGTTGGTGTTGAAATTGTCTTTTAAAGTATTTTATTGTATATTCTCCCTCTAGACTTCCAGAATACCAATGGTCAATTTGGCAAATTATTCCTCTCATATAGCCAATTGTTGACACCATACTTTTATCCCTAAAGACCTATGAATTATTTTTTAAATGAAAGGGGAAAAAAAGAACATAATGGACTATGTTAACACTTCCTGGGTTTAAGAAGTAATTTGAGCTATTGTGAATCTTCCTGTTGGATGGTATAGCAGACACTGCTCATGATCTACATCACATGTGGGGTAATCAGACCATCCCTCCTCCTAGTTCATGAATAATGAGGCTTATCATTTTCAAAAGACATCTGAAGTGTTTTCTGTTTTTCACTGTTACAAGCTGCATTGCGTTTAATATTCCTATACTTTCTTTATATGTCTTCCAGGGCATATGTGCAAAAATTTCTCTTTAAAAGTGGGACCGATGAATCATGGGGTATTGTATTACTTTCTTTAATTTCAGAGTGCTTATACCAATTTACATCCCCATCCACAGTCTAAGTATTCCTCTTATTTCACATTCTCACCAAAACTACTTATTGTTAGCTTTTTATTTTTGCGAGTCTCATGGGTAAGATGACATGGTACTATGTTATGATTTTAATTTGTATTTCCTTAACTACTGAGGTAGAACATTCTTTAATAGGTTAATTTGTTATGCAGCTTTTTGTTTCTATGAAATGCTTTTTGAGCTTTTTCCTATTTCTCTATGAACTTTTTTCTAACTTAAATGTAGAACTTATGTATATATCCTGGATACTGACTTTTTGTCAGTTTTATCAGTTGCCAACATCTTCTTCCAATTTGTGCCCTATATTAGTAATTTCTCTTTGTGCTGTCTTTGGTAAAGGGAAATTCTTAATTTTAACATAGCTGAGTTTATGCACCTTTAATGATTTATGCTTTCTGTATTTTTTAAAGAAATCCTTCCCTACTCCATGTCATCCACATCATTAAGACATTTTTCTATACTGTTTCTAACAATTTCATTATTTTGCTCTTCATGTTGAAATCTGAATGCATCTACAGCCTATTTTGCCATGTGGATAATCGATTTTCCCAGTATCATTTCTTTAAACATTCATTCTTTCCTTCACTTATTTGCTGTAAGTTTTCATATACAGCGTAAGTTTTCATATATACATGGACCAGTTTTCTTATGCCTCTATTCTGTCCCATTACTCTATTTGTCTGTCTTAATATCTAATAGCATTTTGGTAAAGCAAGTCCCCCAAGCTAATACTTCTTCAAGAATGACATGTATTCTTATAGTTCTTTGCATTTCCACATGAATTTTAGAATTGATTCATCAGGTTTAAATATACAATTGGGGGACTTCCCTGATGGTTCAGCAGTTAAAAATCTGCCTTTGAATGCAGGAGACACAGGTTCAATCCCTGGTTGGGAACTAAGAGCCCACATGCCACAGGGCAACTAAGCCCACGCGCTGCAGCTACTGAGTCTGTGCACTCTAGAGCCTGCGCTCCACAGGAAGAGAAGCCTGAGCACTGCAACTACAGAAAGACTCTGTACCACAACGAAGACCCATTTAGCCAAAATAAAAAGTAAAATAAAATCTTTTTAAATTATAAATTAAAATAAACAGTTGAGACTTTTGATCGAAATTGCACCGAATCTGCTGATCACTTGGAACAAGTTAAATATTTACAATAACACATCTTCTAATCCATGAATGTGATTTATTTCTCCATTTAGGTATTTTCTAATGTCTTTCAATAATGTTTTATAATTTATGCCAAAACTTATTTGGACTCACCTTGTTAGGTTTGCTCCAGAACTTAACATTTCTTAATGTTATTGTAAATTTTATTAAAGCATACTTTTTGTTGCTATATAGAAATACATACTTTTTGTTGTTGTATAGAAATGTAATATTTTTGGCATATTTATATCGTGCCAAATAGGCTTGCTAAACTTTCTTATTAATTCTAATAATTTATCTATTGATTTTCCAATCTTTATACATTTTATTCTTTTTTCTTGCTATATCACACTGGCTAGAACCTTCAGTACCATATTAAAAGAAAGCAGATGATAGACACTCTTCTTGTTCCTAATTTAAAAGCAAATTCTTTCAACATTTCAACACTGAATTATGCCTGTATCTAAAGCTGAAGAAATCGTACTGCTCAGCAGTAAAGCAGTTGCTCAAGATCATAAAGCCTTTAAGTGATAACTCGAGGATTCAACATTAATCCAAGACCCATGTTTTTTGTGTTTTTTTTAATCAATTTGTGTCAGTGGCCAAGTTTGACCAGAGAGACTTAAATTAGGCAGAAGCAAGGGGATACATTTGGACTTAAGACAATCTAACCCAACTCATGTACACTCATGGCTGATTCATGTCAATGTATGGCAAAACCAATACAGTACTGTAAAGCAAAATAAAGTTAAAAAGACAATATAACCCAAAGTAAAAATTAAAAATAAAAGCCTTAAAGCTTTGCTAAAACTTCAAAAAATTCTGGTAATCATCCTGAGGTTCAAACATGGACATAATCCTTAAAATATCCTGATAGTTCCTTGCTTCTCACAAGGATAAAGTCCCAATTCTCAGCAGAATACCCTACCAGATTCACTTCTAGCTACCTTATCCCCAAACACCTTCAACACTGCACGATCCACTATTCTCTAAACCTGTCATACCTTTTCATCTCCTGTGACTTTGAGCATTTAGTCCTACCTGTTCTACAATTAAGAATCTTAAACATCAATTAATTCATTCATTCAACTAACAAATACTTACCAAGAGCCTTGAATATGGCAAAAGTTGCGGTAAGCACTGAGGATGTAATGGTGCAAAAAACAGTAAAGTCCCTGCATTTGTCAAGGCTTTAGAAAATAGGAAATTGTGAGAAAAGAACAGAAGACAGAATAGCAGTGTTCTAATTGTATTTCTGTTTGCTTTAATTGAATCTTTGATTTGTAAGCTGGGTTAACCATTCTGAAGTCCCATATCTTTCTTACTTATCCTTTTACTTCTCATATTAGTCAGTTCTCCAGAACAAAACAAATGGATCAATGTGTACCTGTGAATGTATGTACAACACATATAGAGAAAGAGAGAGATTTTAAGGAGTTGACTCACATGACCGCGGGGGCTTGGTGAGTCTAAACTATGATGGGTAGGCCAGCATGCTGAAAATTCAGGAAAGAGCTGCAGTTTGAGTCAAAAGGCAGTTTGCTGGCAGAATTCCTTTTTACTTTGGGAAGGATGGAGGAAAGGTGTCAAGTCTATTGAAACTTTCAACTGATTGGATAAGACTCACCCACCCATTATGGAGGACAATCTACTTTACTCAAAGTCTAACAATTTAAATGTTAATCTCATCCAAAATATACCCTAACAAAAACATGAAGAATAATGTTTGACCAAATACCTGGGCACCATGGCCCAACCAATCTGACATATAAAATTAGCCATCACACTTATCCTTTCCTCTCTTTTCTACACTCTTGAATTAATTTTTTAAAGGAGAACGAGCAGGAGAAGGGAGAGGGGGATAGAAGGAAAGTTTCAAGAATAACCATCTGCTTTTTTCTCTTTTTCTGCAAGCTTAAGCTATGGGGACGGTGTGGTTGAAGAAGGGCTCAATTATTCAGTCTGTTTGTCTTCATGCTCATCTCCCTCAGAAGCTCCAAGTACATCCATAGATTATTTGGCAAATGCTCCTACAGCTGGAGGGAAAAAAATCTTTAAAGTAGAGTAGTTATTTTCTTTCCTAGGAGAAAATAAATGCAAAACTGTTTCAGATTTGGGGTTTATATTCACAAAAAGGGCCCACATAGACTCCCCTTTCTGAAAGAAATTTAGTTTTAAATGTTAAATAAGAGAAAATAATCCTTTAAAGTCACATAAAAATAATATAGGAAAGAAAGACATACTGAATATAAAATGAGGTCCTTTTGGGGATATCAGAAGCAATAAGTATTTATTTTTCTAAATCTCTCTTCCATACAGATTGAAAAAGATGTATCAAATAAAAAAATGTATCCTTCTTGCAAAATCATGTGAAATAGTTCCTTCAGGATAGGAATAAAGCTCTGTGAATTGACAGGGAAATATCAATAGATAAAACATTACAAGGGTGCAAATATACAAAATCTGAATTCACTCTAGATTAGCTGAAGAGGCCATCATGAGAAGAGTCCACACTACCATCTAGTGGTTCATCTAAGGAAATGACATTTGTACCCTTCAATATGTTTCAACTAGTTAGGCAATCCAGTCCTTATAAATGGACCATTTTGCTCCGAGAGAAAACACGCTAAGAAAAATTAAACAGATATACAGTGTGCCATGGCAAACATATCACTGGACTAAGAAGTCTGATATCTGAATTCTAGCTGTGAGTTCTACTTTTCATAGCTGTGTGGTTTTGAGCAAACTTTACCTTTCCATACTCGATCCTCGTCTGTAAAATAAAGTGGCTGCACTAGGGCTTCTCTCGTGGCTGAGTGGTAAAGAATCTGCCTGCAAATGCAGGAGACACAGGTTTGATCTCTTTCTGGGAGGATTCAGCATGCCATGAGGAGACTAAGCCCATGCACAGCGACTCTTGAGCCTGTGCTCAAGAGCCTGGCAGCACAACTACTGAGCACACAAGCCGTAAGTACTGAAGCATGTGAGCCCAGAGACCATGCTCTGCAACAAGAGAAACAACGGCAACGAGAAGCCCTCTCACCGCAACTAGACAGTAGCCCCTGCTTGCCATGACTAGAGAAAAAGCTTGACAGCAATGAAGACCCAGCACAGCCAAATATTTAATAATAAATATTTATTATTTATGGATAAATAAATGGGACTGTGTTAGATTAATGTTTCTCAGGGCAATTTATAACACAGTAGTCATACAATCAATTTAATGGGTCATTAAATACAGTACAATCAAAATAATGGGTCACGGGCTCATTTGCTATGTGGCAGTTGCAATCTTTCCAGGCCAGGGATCCATGTCTCCTGCCTTGGCAGGCGGATTCGTTACCACTGAGCCACCAAGGAAGTCCCATACTAGGCAGTTTTAAACAAAGTCCCAATCCTTTCTCTCCCAAATTTCAAAATAAATTGTTATTGTTATTGTTCAGTCAATAAGTCCTGTCTGACTCTATGTGACCTCATGGATTGTAGCATGGACCTCATGCTACAACCTGTCCTCCACTATCTCCCAGAGTTTGCTCAAATTCATGTCCATAGAGTCGGTGATGCTATCTAACCATCTCATACATTGATGCTCCCTTCTCTTTTTGCCATCAATCTTAACCAGCTTCAGGGGCTTTTCTAACGAACTGGCTCTTCACATCAGGTGGATAAAGTATTGGAGCTTCAGTTTCAGTGCTTTCCATGAATATTCAGGGTTGATTTCCTTTAGGATTGACTTGTTTGATCTCCTTGCTGTCCAAGGGACTATCAAGAGTCTTCTTCAGCACCACAATTTGAAAGCATCAATTCTTTGGCATTCAGTCTTCTTTATGGTCCGGCACTCACATCCATATATGTCTACTGGAAAAATCATAACTTTAACTATACAGACTTTTGTTGGCAAAGAGATGTCTCTGCTTTTGAATACGCTATCTAGTTTTGTCATTGCTTTCCTTCCAATGAGCAAGAGTCTTTTAATTTTCATGGCTGCAGTCACTGTCAACAATGATTTTGGAGCCCAAGAAAATAAGTCTTGCTGCTTCCACTTTTTCCCATCTGCCACGAAGTGATGAGACTGGATACCATGATCTTAGTTGTTTGAATGTTGAGTTTTAAGCCAGCTTTTTCTCTCTCCTCTTTCACCTTCATCAAGAAGCTCTTTAGTTAGTCTTCACTTTCTGCCATTAGAATGGTGTTTTCTTCACATTTGAGGTTATTGCTATTTCTCCTGGCAACCTTGATTCTAGCTCATGACTTATCCAGTCTAGCATTTCACATGATGTACTCTGCACAGAAGCTAAATAAGCAGGATGATAATACACAGCCATGTTGTACTCTTTTGCCAATATTGAACCAGTCTGTCATTCCATGTCTGGTTTTAACTGTTGCTTTTAGACATGCATACAAGTTTCTCAGGAGACAGGAAAGGTAGTCTGGTATTCCTAGCTCTTGAAGAATTTTCCACAGTTTGTTGTGATCCACACAGTTAAAGGCTTTAGCGTAGTTAAAGCAAAAGTAGATGTTTTTCTGAAACTCCCTTGCTTTTTCCATGATACAACGGATGTTGGCAATTTGATCTCTGGTTGCTCTGCCTCTTTGAAACCCAGCTTGTACATCTAAGTTCTCAGTTCACGCACTGCTGAAGCCTAGTTTGAAGGACTTTGAGCATTACTTTGCTAGCATGTGAAATGAGTGCAACTGTACAGTAGCTTGGACATTCTTTGGCATTGCCCTTCTTTGGGATTGGAATGAAAACTGACCTTTTCCAGTCCTGTTGGCCACTACTGAGTTCTCCAAATTTGCTGGCATATTGAGTGCAGCACTTTAACTAGATGATAATCCTAAAAGTATCATCTTTTAGGATTTGAAACAGCTCAGCTGGAGTTCCATTACCTCTACTATCTTTGTTTGTAATAATGCTTCCTAAGGCCCACTTAACTTCACACTCCAGGATGTCTGGCTCTAGGTGAGTGACCATACTGTTATGGTTATCCAGGTCATTAAGGCCTTTTTTGCATCAGTTCAGTTCAGTTCAGTCGCTCAGCTGTGTCCGACTCTGCGACCCCATGAATCACAGCATGCCAGGCCTCCCTGTCCGTCACCAACTCCTGGGGTTCACCCAAACCCATGAGTGGGTGATGCCATCCAACCATCTCATCTTCTGTCGTCTCCTTTTCCTCCCACCCTCAATCTTTCCCAGCATCAGGGTCTTTTCAAGTGAGTCAGCTCTTTGCATCAGGTGGCCAAAGTATTGGAGTTTCAACTTCAACATTAGTCCTACCAATGAACACCAAGGACTAACCTCCTTTAGGATGGATTGGTTGGATCTCCATGCAGTCCAAGGGACTCTCAAGAGTCTTCTCCAACACCACACTTCAAAAAGCATCAATTCTTCGGTGCTCAGCTTTCTTTATAGTCCAACTCTCATGTCCAGACATGACTACTGGAAAAACCATTGCCTTGACTAGACAGACCTTTGTTGGCAAAGTAATGTCTCTGCTTTTTAATATGCTGTCTAGGTTGGTCACAATTTTCATTCCAAGGAGTAAGCGTCTTTTAATTTCATGGCTGCATCACCATCTGCAGTGATTTTGGAGCCCCCAAAAATAAAGGCAGCCACTGTTTCCCCATCTATTTGCCATGAAGTGATGGGACCAGATGCCATGATCTTCGTTTTCTGAATGTTGAGCTTTAAGCCAACTTTTCCACTCTCCTCTTTCACTTTCATCAAGAGGTTCTTTAGTTCTTCTTCACTTTCTGCCATAAGGGTGGTATCATCTGCATATCTGAGGTTATTGATATTTCTCCTGGCAATCTTGATTCCAGCTTGTGCTTCATCCAGCCCAGCGTTTCTCATGATGTACTCTGCATAGACGTTAAAGAAGCAGGGTGACAATATACAGCCTTGACGTACTCCTTTTCCTATTTGGAACCAGTCCGTTGTTCCATGTCCAGTTCTAATTGTTGCTTCCTGACCTGCATATTGGTTTCTCAAGAGGCAGGTCAGGTGGTCTGGTATTCCCATCTCTTTCAGAATTTTCCACAGTTTATTGTGACCCACACAGTCAAAGGCTTTGGCATAGTCAGTAACGCAGAAATGGATGTTTTTCTGGAACTCTCTTGCTTTTCTGATGACCCAGCGGATGTTGGCAATTGGATCTCTGGTTCCTCTGCCTTTTTTAAAACCAGCTTGAACATCTGGAAGTTCATGGTTAACATACTGTTGAAGCCTTGCTTGGAGAATTTTGAGAGTAACTTCGCTAGCATGTGTGACTTAGCTCGCTTTAAATCAAAACAGCAATGAAGCAGTACCGCACACCATTTCAGAATGACTATCATCAAAAAAGTCTACAAGTAATAAATGCTGAAGAGGGTGTGGAAAAAAATTCCCTCCTACTCTGTTGGTGGGAATGTAAACTGGTAAGCCATTATGGACAACAGTATGGAAGTTCCTCTAAAAACTAAAATTAGGGCTACATCTGATCCAGTATTCTCACTCCCAGGCATACAACTAGAAAAGATGAAAACTCTAAATAAAAAAATATACATGCACCCCAATATTCATAGCATCACTGTTTACAATAGCCAAGACACGGAAATAACCCCAGCACCAATCAACAGACATAAAAAAGAAAGAAAAATTGCCACTTGCAGGCACATGGATGGGCCTACAGAATATCATGGTATGTGAAATAAGTCAGACAGAGAAAGACAAGCATATATCACTTACATGTGGAGCCTTAAGAAATAATACAAATGAATCTGTATAAAAAACACAAAGAGAGAAAATAATCTTACAGTTAGTAAAGGGGAAAGGAACTGGAGGAGGGATAAATTAGGAAAAAAGATGAACAAATATAAGCTACTATACATAAACTATATAAGCAGCAAATATTTACTGTATAACACAGGGAACTATAGTCAATCTTATGATAAACTCTAATGAAAATAATCTGAAAAAATATGTATAACTGAATCACTTTTCTGTACACCTGAAAATAACACAATACTGTAAACCAATGATACTTCAACTTTAAAAAAAGAAGAAGAAGGAGAAGTACTGCTCTTTGTGGGACTTCCCTGGTGGCACAGTGGATGGGAGTCTGCCTGCCAGTGCAGAAGGCACAAGTTCAATCCCTGTTCCAGGAGGATTCCACACGCAGTGGAGCAACTAAGCCTGTGAGCCACAACTACTGAGCCTGTGCTCTAGAGCCCACAAGCTGCAAGTACTGAACCCCAAGGGAGTCTAGAGCCAGTGCTTCACAAGAGAAGCCACTGCAATGAGAAGCCTATGCAAGGCAACGAAGAGTAGCTCTGCTAGCTGCAACTAAAAGCAACAAAACCACAACACAGTCAAAAATAAATAAAAATAGACTAGGAAGTGGGGGCAGGGCAGGGCAGGGATGCGCGGGAGGCGAGGGCTGCAGTGCTTTGTAAGAATCGGGCAGGAACGCCCCACGCGCAACCAGAACGATCTAACTTGGGCTAGCAAACCAGACTGTGGGATAGCTACCACGCGAAAAGCTCGAACATAAGACACCACTAGACCGAGCACAGAACAAAGGGCGGAACGGAAAAAGCCAGCTGCGGACTATCCCCCACCAGGGACAGGTAGCCAGAGCCGTAAGGGCTGGAAAGGGGCAATTGCAGACCCGGAGAGACTTTACTTACCAAACTGCAAGCAGGCTTCTTTGCTAAGACTTCTGGGGGTGCTGGACAGTCACCATCTGCCTCACAAGGGGCGCCAGCGGTCCACCCAGAAAACTGAGCAGCAGAGGCAGAAAAGGCGACAAGTCGCAGCGATCGAGCTCACCAAACTCCTGAGCTACTTGGACCTGGGAAGGGCGCAAAACACAGTCCCAACCGAATCTGTGCCTCTGAGGACTACCTGAGCGCCGAAGCTGAGCGGCTTAGACCGGGGAAGTGCACGCAGCCTAGGGCCGGCCTCAGATGGTTCCCGGCTGAGCATCGTAGAGCCAGAGCGGTTTGTACGCCACGAGAAGGGACAGGTCCAGCTGGGCTGAGACACTGTGTGCACACGACAGCACTATTTGTTTGCAGCATCCTCCCTCCCCACAGCGTGAATGAACTAGTGAGCCTAAAAAACCAGCATAAAGAAGAAGTTAAACAGAGGGAACCGCCTTGGAAGTGACCCCACACTGCCCACAACATCAGAGAAGGGCCAGATATATTTTTACTATTTTTAAAATCATTCCTTTTTTTTTTCTTTCTATTTTTTAATAGTCAAGTCTTATATTTCTCCTCTAACTTTTATTTCTATAACCTATTATTACTATTCAAAAAAAAAAGACTCTTTTTTCTTTTTTTTAAGGCAAACACCATATATAGTCTTTGGGTGGTTATTGGTGTTTTGTTTTTTTTTTTAATAATTCTTGTGGCTTTTTTTTTTCCTTTTTTCCTTTTTCCTTCTGCTTCTTTTCTTTAATATTGTATTTTTGAAAATCCAGCCTCTACTCTAGATTTTTAATCTTTGCTCTTAGGTTTTTGTTGTCAATTTTGTACATTTAAAAACCCAAACTTCACTACCCAATTTTACCTGAGAGCGAGATTACTGGCTTGACCACTCTCTCCTCCTTTGGACTCTCCTTTTTCTCCACCAGGTGGCCTCTGTCTCTTTTCTCCCCCATCTCTTCTCTATCCAACTCTGTGAATCTCTGTGTGTCCCAGACGGTGGAGAACACCTAAGTAACTGGTTACTGGCAGGATTTGTCTCTCTCCTTCTCATTCCTCTCTCTTATCCTCCTGGCCACCTCTGTCTACTTCCTCCCTCTTCTCTTCCCTGTATAACTCCATAAATACCTCTGAGCGGTCCAGACTAAGGAACGCACATAAGGAAGTGACTACTGGCTAGCTTGCTCTCTCCTCTTTTGATTTCACCGTATCTCATTCCAGTCACCTCTAACTACCCCCTCCCTCTTCTCTTCTCCTTGTAACTCAGTGAACCTCTCTGAGTGTCCCTCAATGTGGAGAAACTTTTCATCTTTAACCTAGATGTTTTATCATCAGTGCTGTATAGATGGAGAAGTCTAGAGGCTACTGTAAAAATAAAACTGAAAACCAGAAGCAGGAGGCTTAATTCCAAAGCCTGAAAACATCAGAGAACTCCTGAATTCAGGGAACATTAAGCAATAGGAGCTCATCAAATGCCTCCATACCTACACTGAAACCAAGCTCCACCCAAGGACCAACAAATTCCAGAACAAGACATACCATGCAAATTCTCCAGCAACACAGGAACACACCCCTGAGCTTCAATATACAGGCAGCTCAAAGCTACTTCAAAACCTTTGATGTCTCATAACCCATTACTGGTCACTCCACTGCACTACAGAGAGAAGAAACCCAGCTCCACCCACCAGAACTCCAACACAAGCCTCCCTAACCAGGAAACCTAGACAAGCCACTGATACAACCCCACCCACAGTGAGGAAGCTCCATATTAAAGAGAACTCCACAAATTACTGGAATATAAAAAGGCCACCCCAAACGCAGCAATATAATCAAGATGAAGAGACAGAGGAATATTCAGCAGGTAAAGGAACAGGAGAGTTGCCCACCAAACCAAACAAAAGAGGAAGAGGTAGGGAATCTACCTGAGAAAGAATTCCAAATATTGATAGTGAAAATGATCCAAAATCTTGAAAACAAAATGGAATCACAGATAAATAGCCTAGAGACAAGGACTGAGAAGATGCAAGAAAGGTTTAACAAGGACCTAGAAGAAATAAAAAAGAGTCAATATATAATGAATAACACAATAAATGAGATCAGAAACACTCTGGAGGCAACAAATAGCAGAATAACAGAGGCAGAAGATAGGATTAGTGAAATAAAAGATAGAATGGTAGAAATAAATGAATCAGAGAGGAAACAAGAAAAACGAATTAAAAGAAATGAGGACAATCTCAGAGACCTCCAGGACGATATGAAATGCTCCAACATTCGAATTATAGGAGTCCCAGAAGAAGAAGACAAAAAGAAAGACCTTGAGAAAATCCTTGAGGAGATAATAGTTGAAAACTTCCCTAAAATGGGGAAGGAAATAATCACCCAAGTCCAAGAAACCTGGAGAGTTCCAAATAGGATAAACCCAAGGCGAAACACCCCAAGACACATATTAATCAAATTAACAAAGATCAAACACAAAGAACAAATATTAAAAGCAGCAAGGGAAAAACAACAAATAACACACAAGGGGATTCCCATAAGGATAACAGCTGATCTTTCAATAGAAACGCTTCAGGCCAGGAGGGAATGGCAAGACATACTTAAAGTGATGAAAGACAAGAACCTACAGCCCAGATTACTGTACCCAGCAAGGATCTCATTCAAATATGAAGGAGAAATCAAAAGCTTTACAGACAAGCAAAAGCTGAGAGAATTCAGCACCACCAAACCAGCTCTCCAACAAATTCTAAAGGATATTCTCTAGACAGGAAACACAAAAAGGGTGTGTAAACCCGAACCCAAAACAATAAAGTAAATGGTAACAGGATCATACTTATCAATAATTACCTTAAACGTGAATGGGTTGAATGCCCCAACCAAAAGACAAAGACTGGCCAAATAGATACAAAAACAAGACCTCTCTATATGCTGCTTACAAGAGACCCACCTCAAAACAAGGGACACATACAGACTGAAAGTGAAGGGCTGGAAAAAGATATACCACGCAAATAGAGATCAAAAGAAAGCAGGAGTGGCAATACTCATATCCGATAAAATAGACTTTAAAACAAAGGCTGTGAAAAGAGACAAAGAAGGCCACTACATAATGATCAAAGGATCAATCCAAGAAGAAGATATAACAATTATAAATATATATGCACCCAATATAGGAGCACCGCAATATGTAAGACAAATGCTAACAAGTACGAAAGGGGAAATCAACAATAACACAATAATAGTGGGAGACTTTAATACCCCACTCACACCTATGGACAGATCAACTAAACAGAAAATCAACAAAGAAACGCAAACTTTAAATGATACATTAGACCAGTTAGACCTAATTGATATCTATAGGACATTTCACCCCCAAACAATGAATTTTACCTTTTTCTCAAGTGCTCATGGAACATTCTCCAGGATAGATCACATCCTGGGCCATAAATCTAAACTTGATAAATTCAAAAAAATCGAAATCATTCCAAGCATCTTTTCTGACCATAATGCATTAAGATTAGATCTCAGTTACAGGAGGAAAACTATTAAAAATTCCAACATATGGAGGTTGAACAACACACTTCTGAATAACCAACAAATCACAGAAGAAATCAAAAAAGAAATCAAAATATGCATAGAAACTAATGAAAATGAAAACACAACAACCCAAAACCTGTGGGACACTATAAAAGCAGTGCTAAGAGGAAAGTTCATAGCAATACAGGCATACCTCAAGAAACAAGAAAAAAGTCAAATAAATAACCTAACTCTACACCTAAAGCAACTAGAAAAGGAAGAATTGGAGAACCCCAGGGTTAGTAGAAGGAAAGAAATCTTAAAAATTAGGGCAGAAATAAATGTAAAAGAAACAAAAGAGACCATAGCAAATATCAACAAAGCCAAAAGCTGGTTCTTTGAAAGGATAAATAAAATCAACAAACCATTAGCCAGACTCATCAAGAAGCAAAGAGAGAAAAATCAAATCAATAAAATTAGAAATGAAAATGGAGAGATCACAACAGACAACACAGAAATACAAAGGATCATAAGAGACTACTATCAGCAATTATATAGACAACCATAAAATGGTTTATTGGACAGCCAATAAAATGGACAACGTGGAAGAAATGGACAAATTCTTAGAAAAGTACAATTTTCCAAAACTGAACCAGAAAGAAACAGAAAATCTTAATAGACCCATCACAAGCACGGAAATTGAAACTGTAATCAGAAATCTTCCAGCAAACAAAAGCCCAGGTCCAGACGGCTTCACAGCTGAATTCTACCAAAAATTTCGAGAAGAGCTAACACCTATCCTACTCAAACTCTTCCAGAATATTGCAGAGGAAGGGAAACTTCCAAACTCATTCTATGAGGCCACCATCACCCTAATACCAAAACCTGACAAAGATACTACAAAAAAAGAAAACTACAGGCCAATATCACTGATGAACATAGATGCAAAAATCCTCAACAAAATTCTAGCAATCAGAATCCAACAACACATTAAAAAGATCATACACCATGACCAAGTGGGCTTTATCCCAGGGATGCAAGGATTCTTCAATATCCACAAATCAATCAATGTAATTCACCACATTAACAAATTGAAAAATAAAAACCATATGATTATCTCAATAGATGCAGAGAAGGCCTTTGACAAAATTCAACATCCATTTATGATAAAAACTCTCCAGAAAGCAGGAATAGAAGGAACATACCTCAACATAATAAAAGCTATATATGACAAACCCACAGCAAACATTATCCTCAATGGTGAAAAGTTGAAAGCATTTCCCCTAAAGCCAGGAACAAGACAAGGGTGCCCACTTTCACCGCTACTATTCAACATAGTTCTGGAAGTTTTGGCCACAGCAATCAGAGCAGAAAAAGAAATAAAAGGAATCCAAATTGGAAAAGAAGAAGTAAAACTTTCACTGTTTGCAGATGACATGATCCTCTACATAGAAAACCCTAAAGACTCCACCAGAAAATTACTAGAGCTCATCAATGAATATAGTAAAGTTGCAGGATATAAAATCAACACACAGAAATCCCTTGCATTCCTATACACTAATAATGAGAAAGTAGAAAAAGAAATTAAGGAAACAATTCCATTCACCATTGCAATGAAAAGAATAAAATACTTAGGAATATATCTACCTAAAGAAACTAAAGACCTATATATAGAAAACTATAAAACACTGATGAAAGAAATCAAAGAGGACACTAATAGATGGAGAAATATACCATGTTCATGGATCAGAAGAATCAATATAGTGAAAATGAGTATACTACCCAAAGCAATTTACAAATTCAATGCAATCCCTATCAAGCTACCAGCGATATTTTTCACAGAACTAGAACAAATAATTTCAAGATTTGTATGGAAATACAAAAAACCTCGAATAGCCAAAGCAATCTTGAGAAAGAAGAATGGAACTGGAGGAATCAACTTGCCGGACTTCAGGCTCTACTACAAAGCCACAGTCATCAAGACAGCATGGTACTAGCACAAAGACAGAAATATAGATCAATGGAACAAAATAGAAAGCCCAGAGATAAATCCACACACATATGGACGCCTTATCTTTGACAAAGGAGGCAAGAATATACAATGGAGGAAAGACAATCTCTTTAACGAGTGGTGCTGGGAAAACTGGTCAACCACTTGTAAAAGAATGAAACTAGATCACTTTCTAACACCGCACACAAAAATAAACTCAAAATGGATTAAAGATCTAAATGTAAGATCAGAAACTATAAAACTCCTAGAGGAGAATATAGGCAAAACACTCTCCGACATAAATCACAGCAGGATCCTCTATGATCCACCTCCAAGAATACTGGAAATAAAAGCAAAAATAAACAAATGGGATCTAATTAAAATTAAAAGCTTCTGCACAACAAAGGAAAATATAAGCAAAGTGAAAAGACAGCCTTCTGAATGGGAGAAAATAATAGCAAATGAAGCAACTGACAAACAACTAATCTCAAAAATATACAAGCAACTTCTGCAGCTCAATTCCAGAAAAATAAACGACCCAATCCAAAAATGGGCCAAAGAACTAAATAGACATTTCTCCAAAGAAGACATATGGATGGCTAACAAACACGTGAAAAGATGCTCAACATCACTCATTATCAGGGAAATGCAAATCAAAACCACAATGAGGTACCACTTCACACCAGTCAGAATGGCTGCCATCCAAAAATCTGTAAGCAATAAATGCTGGAGAGGGTGTGGAGAAAAGGGAACCCTCTTACACTGTTGGTGAGAATGCAAACTAGTACAGCCACTATGGAGAACAGTGTGGAGATTCCTTAAAAAATTGCAAATAGAGCTACCTTATGACCCAGGAATCCCACTTCTGGGCATACACACCGAAGAAACCAGAATTGAAAGAGACACATGTACCCCAATGTTCATCGCAGCACTGTTTATAATAGCCAGGACATGGAAACAACCTAGATGTCCATCAGCAGATGAATGGAAAAGAAAGCTGTGGTACATATACACAATGGAGTATTACTCAGCCATTAAAAAGAATTCATTTGAATCAGTTCTGATGAGATGGATGAAACTGGAGCCGATTATACAGAGTGAAGTAAGCCAGAAAGAAAAACACCAATACAGTATACTGACACATATATATGGAATTTAGAAAGATGGCAATGACAACCCTGTATGCAAGACAGGAAAAAAGACACAGATGTGTATAACGGACTTTTGGACTCAGAGGGAGAGGGAGAGGGTGGGATGATTTGGGAGAATGGCATTGTAACATGTATACTATCATGTAAGAATCGAATCATCAGTCTATGTCTGACGCAGGATACAGCATGCTTGGGGCTGGTGCACAGTGATGACCCAGAGAGATGTTATGGGGAGGGAGGTGGGAGGGGGGTTCATGTTTGGGAACGCATGTACACCCATGGTGGATTCATGTCAATGTATGGCAAAACTGATACAGTATTGTAAAGTAAAATAAAGTAAAAATAAAAATTTAAAAAAAAAAAGCCCACTTGAGGGAGATGTCTGGTTGTCAAGGTCTTGCAAGTCCAGGAGACGGGAGGGTGGTGGTCTCAGTCTCCAGTATGCCTATGCTAATTCCTAAAAATAAATAAATAAATAAATAAATAAAAATAGTGGATGTGAACTAGTCAGTTAGTAATTGCACAAGTGACTGTGGCCAGGATTTTTGATGAAGCTCACAGGAAAAAAAAAAAAGTAATGGCTTCTAAGCATTGTTATAGCCTCAATGTTTGTGTCCCCTCCAAATTCACATGTTGAAGCCCTAACAGCCAAGGCGATGGTATCTGGAAGTAGGCACTTGGGAGGTAACTACTGAGGTTGGGTCACATGAGAATAGGGCCATATGATAGGATTAGCATCCTCATTAAGAAGAGACACAAGAGATTTTTCTCTCTGTTGAAGACAGCCCTGCAAGCCAGGAAGAGTTCTCACCAAGAATCACGTCTGCTGGCACCCTGACCTTGGACTTTCTAGCCTACAGAACTGTGACCAATATATATCTGTTGTATAAGTCACCTGGTCTATGGTGTTCTGTTGTAGCAGCCCAAGCTAAGACAATGCTCTAAACAGTCTTTTTCCAAAACCTGGAATCTGTCCTATTTTCAAAAAGTGGGCATCCAAATACCCCTCCTGCCTGTGTAGGAAAGCTCAGAGCAACACACAAGAGAGTGAGACAGAGAAAGAAGTTGAGAGAGAACTTTTTTAGAAAGGACTATAAATTTTCATGTAGTTATTGAAGGCACTGTATTAAATGAAGTAGTTGTTCAGGTGGAAGGACTGGAAAATAGTGGTATTAGTATGAAGTTCATGATACAAGGAAATGGGCAAATCACCTCCTGGAGAATCAGACAAAGAAAAAGATCAAGGCCAACCTAAATTAGTAAGTTGTTGTAGCAAGACTATAGTATTAATAGTATTTCTTTAAATGATACTTGCAGTAGAGATTCCATTACCTAGAGTCACCAAAGCAAATATTGCTATCTGGATGTTCACATGTTACATGAACCCCATACGTGTGTGCTAATACATGCTAATACATGCGTGCTCAGTCATGTCTGACTCTTTTGCAACCCCATGGACTGTAGCCAGTCAGGCTCCTCTGTCTATGGGATTCTCCAGGCAAGAATACTGGAGTGGGTTTCCATTTCCTACTCCAGGAATCTTCCCAACCCAGGGATGGAACCCAGGTCTCTTGCATCTCCTGCATTGACAGATGGATTCTTTACCACTGTGCCACCTGGGAAGCCCCTAGTTGCTATCACAATATTTTAGAAAAGCTGAGTCTTTGGCGGGGAACTACCTAGACAGAAGGGACACAATTTTAAGACTTAAGGTCCAGGGGCTTGACAGTTTGGGTCCTAATGGAAAGCAATAATAAAACCATAATTGTTATATTCTTGGTCACTTATTTCTCAAGGCCACTTCTTTCTGAAGGAGTGAGGATGAAATAAGCTATACAGGAATAAAATACCAATAAAGGCACAGTCAGGAAAGGGATGTTCTTTCTCCAAGATCCAGGTGGAATACATGTCTCTTGGAGAAAAAGCATTCCTTTCCTATTAGAAGTTGGTATCTCTACTATGCTGATACTTCCTACTCTGCACAATCTCCCATGTCTGAATCTGCTTTTGGCTTTCTCTCTGGCCTAATTTTGTTTCCCAAGTTTGAATTAATCTCTAGCACTTTGCTAGTAGTGTGAATCTGACTTGAGAAATCCATATGTATCAGGTAATCGATCAATTATATCTTCCAGAGCCTTCTGAGATGTTCCAATCTAGGCTAGTTAACTTCAATGCCTTGGTACATAACTCTCATTCTGGGACCATCCCTCATTATCAATCCTGGGAATTCCTTGACCTCATTTGTATCACAGGTTTCATGTACCCTATGTTTTCCCCTTCCTTGTTTTGGTGGAGCATATCCTCCAGTAACTTTCTGGGAAAGGGTACTTGATAAATAAAATATGACACCTTGCATGTATTAAAATGTCTTTATTCTGTCTTCACAGGTGACTGATAATTTGGCTCAGTACAGAATTATGGGTTAAATCTTGAAGGCACTGTTCCTTTGCCTTCCAGATTCCAGTGTTGCTTGTGAAAAATCTGAAGTCATTCTGATTCCTAGCCGCTTGTATTTCACACCTCCCTCTCTCTCTCTCTCTGCACCAATATTTGCTTTGAGTTCTGAAAATTCACAATGAAGTCCTTTATGAAATTAGATTGAAATTGATTTCTTTAGTTCTGGGGGATTTTCTTGAGTTATTGACAAATTTCTCCCCTCTATTTTTGCAGTTCTCTTTTTTGAAACCTAATATTCAGCTGTTAAATCTGCTAGAATGACACATTAATGTTTTCTTTTCTTATTTTTCATTTCCCTTATTTTCTGCTCTACATTCAGAGATGTTTTCAGTTTCATTGCCTAATTTTTATACTGAGTTTATCATTTTGGTAATCATATTTTTAGTTTTCAAGAGTTCTTTTTTATTCCTTAAATATTCCTTTTATAGTGTTCTCTTATTTCAAGATTACAGTATCTTATCTCTATGAAAATATTAATGATCATTTTTAAACTATTTTCCTTCTTCCTACATTGTCTCTGTTTTCTAAGTTATTACTTAGTTTGCATGCTTTGGCATTAATAGTTTCCTTTTGTGTACACAGCTTTCCTCAAATTTCTGATATTCTTTAGTGTCTTCTCACAGTTAAGAGAGCAGACTAAAAAGCTAATTGAATGTCCAGAGTACCTGGGTGCCATATGCTCACTGTGAGTTTCATCATTAGATATTTCAGAGAGTCTTTTAACTGGGAATCTAAAATGCCAGTATGTGATAAAGTATGCCAAAAGTTGTTTGATAGCTAACCTGTTGACCATTCTTCCCTACACAGTTGCTAACAGAACACCATTTTGTTTTTCTTTAGAATGGTAAATTTCCTCCATCCAAGGTATGAAACATAGTCCTGTGGGAGCAGCTGCATAGCCTATAACACAGCTTCCAAAAGGCACAGCAATTCTTGGCCACGAGTTAGGCAAATGTCAGTACCAAAAGAGTTCAATCTAGGAGTACAGAGCAGAGTAGAAGTGGAAGGTATTCTCAAAGCCACAAAGGTAACTACATCATGACCCCAGACTGTATCTACTCATTTATAGCAAGACTAAGGAAAGTGACAGGGGAGGGGGAGAGTCAAAGAAGTTCAGTTCAGTTCAGTCGCTCAGTCGTGTCCGACTCTTTGCAACCCCATGAACCGCAGCACAGCAGGCCTTCCTGTCCATCACCAATTCCCAGAACCTACTCAAACTCATGTCTATTGAGTCAGTGATGCCATCCAACCATCTCATCCTCTGTCATCTCCTCCTCCTGCCCTCAATCTTTCCCAGCATCAGGGTCTTTTCAAATGAGTCAGCTCTTCACATCAGGTGGCCAAAATATTGGAGTTTCAGCTTCAGCTTCAGTCCATCCAATGAACACCAAGGACTAACCTCCTTTAGGATGGACTGGTTGGATCTCCTTGCAGTCCAAGGGACTCTCAAGAGCCTTCTCCAACACCACACTTCAAAAACCATCAATTCTTTGGCACTCAACTTGCTTTATAGTCCAACACTCACATCCATACATGACTGGAAAAACCATAGCCTTGACTAGACAGACCTTTGTTGACAAAGTAATGTCTTCGCTTTTTAATATGCTGTCTAGGTTGGTCACAACTTTCATTCCAAGGAGTAAGCGTCTTTTAATTTCATGGCTGCAATCACCATCTGCAGTGATTTGGGAGCCCAGAAAAATAAAGTCAGCCACTGTTTCCACTGTTTCCCCATCTATTTGCCATGAAGTGATGGGACCAGATGCTATGATCTTCATTTTCTGAATGTTGAGCTTTAAGCCAACTTTTCCACTCTCCTCTTTCACTTTCATCAAGAGGCTCTTTAGTTCTTCTTCACTTTCTGCCATAAGGGTGGTGTCATCTGCATATCTGAGGTTATTGATATTTCTCCCGGCAATCTTGATTCCAGCTTGTGCTTCATCCAGCCAGCATTTCTCATGATGTACTCTGCATAGAAGTTAAATAAGCAGGGTGACAATACTCAGCCTTGACGTACTCCTTTTCCTATTTGGAACCAGTCCATTGTTCCATGTCCAGTTCTAACAGTTGCTTCCTGACCTGTATACAGGTTTCTCAAGAGGCAGGTCAGGTGATCTGGTATTCCCATCTGTTTCAGAATCTTCCACAGTTTCTGGTGATCCACACAGTCAAAGGCTTTGGCATAGTCAGTAACGCAGAAATGGATGTTTTTCTGGAACTCTCTTGCTTTTTTGATGATCCAGCAGATGTTGGCAATTGGATCTCTAGTTCCTCTGCCTTTTCTAAAACCAGCTTGAACATCAGGAAGTTCACGGTTCACGTATTGCTGAAGCCTGGCTTGGAGAATTTTGAGCATTACTTTACTAGCATGTGAGATGAGTGCAGTAGTTTGAGCATTCTTTGGCATTGCCTTTCTTCGGTATTGGAATGAAAACTGACCTTTTCCAGTCCTGTGTAATGCAAAAAAAAAAAAAAAAAAAAATCAGGTACCAAGCACACTGGGGAGCAAAACTGAAGCAAAACTTACCCTACAAATAAAGCCAAAATTAGGGGATGGAGGGAAAAATACAACAGAGGATTGTCTAGACAAGCTGGGCTCTGGTTGGAAAGGAAGCATTCAGTTCAGTTCAGTTCAGTCGCTCAGTCATGTCTGACTCTTTGCGACCCCATGAATAGCAGCACGCCAGGCCTCCGCATCCATCACCAACTCCCGGAGTTCACTCAGACTCACGTCCGTCAAGTCAGTGATGCCATTCAGCCATCTCATCTTCTGTCATCCCCTTCTTCCGCTTTCAGTCTTTCCCAGCATCAGGGTCTTTTCCAATGAGTCAACTCTTCGCATGAGGTAGCCAGCTACTGGAGTTTCAGCTTTAGCACCATTCCTTCCAAAGAAATCCCAGGGCTGATCTCCTTCAGAATGGACTGGTTGCATCTCCTTGCAGTCCAAGGGACTCTCAAGAGTCTTCTCCAACACCACACTTCAAAAGCATCAATTCTTCGGCGCTCAGCTTTCTTCACAGTCCAACTCTCACATCCATACATGATCACTGGAAAAAGCATAGCCTTGACTAGACGGACTTTTGTTGGCAAAGTAATGTCTCTGCTTTTCAACATGCTATCTAGGTTGGTCATAACTTTTCTTCCAAGGAGTAAGCATCTTTTAATTTCATGGCTAAGCTTTAGGTTACTGATGTTGTTGATTAGACTGCCATTTTCAGGCCTGACTCAGGAACTGGTGAGAGTTTGAGCCTAACGGATGAGATACATCATCTGCAGAGCTGGATAAAACATTGAGTGACAAAATAAGGCAGTAATAAACAACATAGGGTAAAGTAATATCTAAAGCATCCTAAAGAGAGTGAATGATTCACATAAGGACAACATGGTTAAAGTAAAAGGAAAAGGCTCAGGGTTGACAATTAGTTATGTGTACCATTATAACAACACCTACTGTAAAATATGAAAATACTTCTACGCTAGTTTGCAAATAGCAGTTACAATGAGCTTCAAAGTGTCCTCCTCTCCTCACCCCTCTCCCTCACTGACATCCCCAGTGGCAGATCATCTCATGACCCAGCATATAAACAGCACAGCAGAAGGTCTTCTGGACCCTATTCCAGTCACTCTCCATTCTGTTTATTGTGCTCATGCACCATTGGTTATTAAATAATTTGCTATATTCCTGAGAGGCTTAACCTGAATTGTGAATGTAAAAATGTGTATCTTTCTGATGTATCAAATGTATGCAAATGAAAAAGTTAATAAGTATTTTTGTATGAGCAACCCAACTGTTTAGTACCTTTATGCATGTCAGTGCAAAGACATTCTAAGAGGTTATGGAAAGAATTTTCATCAATAGAGGAGTCTTCTCATAATGATATGGGAAACTTCAAGGTTTCCTGGTCTATACAGCTATCTTTTATAACCCTTCTGAGTCTATGAGACATCTGTAGTATTTACCAATCTAACAAGGTCCAGTAAAACACTTTCAACTTTAAGATACAAATTCAACTCTGGGCTCCTGTTAAAACTCCACATCCTCCGATGATTTCACCGAAATGAGAATAGAAGGAATTACATCCTTTTAAGGCACAAGCCATAAGGACAAAAAGAGAGAGGAGACAATCACCACAAACATGAAGAAAGCAGAGGGAAGAGTAGTAACTTGCCTGGAAGACAAGCAAGAAAGAAAGTCAAGAATCAAAGCAAGTTACATTGAATGACCTCCAAAGGTTTAAGAAGTGGCAGCACCAGGTGTCTCTGGAAGTAGAAAAAGGAGGGTGGTGGAAAGAAAATGGGGCTAAAAATATGAAGACAGGTTGAAAATCCAGTTAAGGAGTTAGACTTCCTACAACCCCTCCCCCAACTGTGGTCAAGCAACTATGTCAAAATCATCGCAAAATACTGAAAGTTTACTGACTGGAAAGGGTAAAACAGGGTTTTTGTATTGAAGGCACAAATGAGAGCAAGGATTTTGTACTCAAACAGGGAGATAATTTTGCAAAACAATAAAGCCAGAGATGGCCAGTGAAGATCTTTAAGTTCAACTAGTAATTAAAGTAATATAAATTAAACAGTAAAATGTAATTTTCCTTATAAAATTGGCAGACTAATGATATGATCTAGTGTTAATGAGAACACAGGAAAATAAACTCTCTCATTCTGCTGATAGAGTGTTGTTATAAGTTTTTCTGATTCATATATATATATTATATATATATATAATATATTTTTCTATATCAGGTCACTTATTCATTCTTCTACCTCAATTATTCTGCCATTGATTCCTTCAAGAATATTTTTCATTTCAGACATTGTATTGTCCATCTCTGTTTGTCCTTTAGTTCTTCTAGGTCTCTGTTAAACATTTCTTTCATCTTTTTGATCCTTGCCTCCATTCTTTTTCTGAGATCCTGGATCATCTTCACTATCATTATTCTGAATTCTTTTTCTGGAAGGTTGCCTATCTCCACTTCACTTAGTTGTTCTTCTGGGGTTTTACCTTGTCACTTAATCTGGAATACATTCCACTGCTGTTCCATTTTGTTTAACTTTCTGTGATTGGGGTTTCAGTTCCACGGGCTGCAGGACTGTAATTCTTCATGTATGTGCTCTGTGCCCTCTGGTGGATGAGGCTAAGAGACTTGTGCAGGCATCCTGATGGGAGGGACTGGTGGTGGGTGGAGTTGGGTCTTGTCCCTCTGGTGGGCAGGGCCATGCTCAATCAGACTTTAGTCTGCTTGTCTTCTGATGAGTGGAGCTGTGATTCCTCCAAGTTGCTTGCTTGGTCTGAGGCTTTCCAGCACTGGAGACTACAGGCTGTTGGGAGGGCTCACACTAATGAGTATACCCCAAAACCACTGCTGCCAGTGTCTTTGTCCCTACAGTGAGCCACAGCTGACCCTGCCTCATCAGGAGACTCTCCAATACAAGCAGGTAGGTCTGGCCCAGTCTGCTTTTTCCCCTGGGGCCTGGTGCTCACAGGTCCTTGTGCATGCCCTCCGAGGGTGAAGTTTCTATTTCCCCCAGTCCTGTGTAATTCCTATAAATAAACTCCACTAGTCTTGAAAGCAAGCTTCTCTGGGGGATTCTTCTCCTATTGTCAGACCCCCAGGCTGGGAAGCCTGATGTGTGGTTCAGAACTTTCACTCCAGGGGAAAAACTTCTGTGGCATATTTGAAAAAGAATAGATACATCTGTATGTATAACTGAATCACTTTGCTATACCCCTGAAACTAGCATAACACTATTGATTAACTATACTACAATATAAAGTAAAAAGTTTTTAAAAAAAGAAAGAAAGAAAATAGCAACACAGGATCCTGGGGTAGGGGTGGGAAGCAGGTAGGGTAGGGTAAGGATAGGAGATTTCTCATTGCATATCTTTTAGTATCTTTTGAATTCTGTGTCTTGTGAGTGATTTACATATTTTCCCATCACCACATATACACACACAAAAACAATTTTAAAATAAAAATGTTTTTAAAGTATTTGAAAATCATAATAAAAGAATGTATATTTAATGACATGGAAAATGTTCATGATAAACCGATAAGAGAAGATAACAGGTTATAAAGCAGAAATGTATATATAATCCAAATCTAGTAATCATATATGCACAGAGGGAAAAAAGCCTGGCAGGGTATAATCAAAACTTTTCTTTTGCAACTAGAAAGAATTGTTAGCTTTAAATGGGTATTATATATAGCTATAAAAAAGACATAATAAAATAAACACATAACAACATAAATAAATCTGACATAAATTTAAATAAAAGAAGTCACACACACACAAAAGTGTTTATTACATGATTCCATTTATAGATTGTTCAAGAAGAGGCAGAATTTATGTTAACAGAGGCCAGATTGGTGACTACCTCTGTGGAAAGAATGGCTGTGACTGAAAAGGGGCATGAGATAATCTTCTAGAGTGTCAGAAATACTCCATGTCTTGATCTGGGGGGATGTTACATAGTTGTGTCCATATGTACAATTATCTTGAGATATACACTCAAGACTTGACCACTTTGTATATGTTATGTCTCAGTTTATAAAATTAAGCCTGGAAGGATATGTGTGTGCATGTGTGCATGCTCGGTCGCTTCAATCATGTCCGAGTCTTTGCGACCCCATAGACTGTAGCCTGCCAGGCTCCTCTGTCTGTAGGATTTCTCAGGCAAAAATACTGGAGCAAGCTGCCATTTCCCTCTCCAATTATGAGAGTTAAATATATCGTATCTCAAGAGAAAAATAATAAGGATGTTCCAGGTAACATGAAATGGTAAAGAGGTTGAACTCTGAAGTCAGATAGACCTAGGTTTGAATTCCAGCTCTGCCACTTATCAGTTCTGTGAATTTGGGCAAGGTATCCAACCTCTCTCTGTCTCAGATTCCTCACCTGTAAAAATGGGGAAAATAAGAGTACTGATATCACAGGATTATTGTAAGTGTCAAACAAGATAAAGTAGGTGAAGTGCTTAAAAGAGTGAGTAATAGCAGGTATTGTATTCAGGAAAAATTTCTCTGCTGCTAAAAGTAAACGCAGAAATTCTTTTTTTTTTTTTATCCAACACAGGAGCATGCCCATGCCTAAGCACCCACTTGCACACACACATGCATGCATACACATACACACACAGACACATACACACAGATTCTCTACAAATGCCTCTATTCTATTAGCCAAAATTACCAAGAAATAAAGCAAAAAGAAAAGAGACTAACAGCCAGAATTACACCATTTCCTGGAAAAATATAAAGTATTAGACAAAAATATTTTAAAGTATGCATATTTCAATTTGCATAAAACATTTTGTGAAGTTTCCAATGGGATTTTCAAAAATTCTAACGTCAAAAGAACATATTTCAAAATTCATCATCAGTTTTCAAAATTATCACTTGGGAATAAACAAGGTCTTACTATATAGCACAGAGGACTATATTCAGTCTCCTATGATAAACCATAATGGAAAAGAATATTTTAAAAAGAATGTATGATTGAATCACTTTGCTGTACAGCAGAAATTAACACAATACTGTAAATCAACTATTCTTGTTTAGTCGCTGAGTCGTGTCCCCATGGATTGCAACCTCATGGATTATTTCAATTCAAAAATATGTTTAATTCTCACTGAGAATTTCAAATAGGAAATTGGAAAATACATCAGAAAATGGACATGCAAGTGTGTAAATGCAATTGACTTCCCTTATTGGAGATATTCAGATCAATCATTAACCATGTGGTGAAAAAGTAAATAAATCTTTATTTGCATACTAATAAAAGCTGAAATAAACCCTGTAATTCTTTTGCTTGGGCCAAAGGGAAGAAAATGGTAATAACTCTTTTTCATAGATTTTTAATCAGAACTGCACTCCTGGCCTGGGAAACAGAACTATATCAGTGGATCAATGACTAAAAGAACCAGTATTCTAAAGAAAATTTTCAAATTGTGAGTGAACATAGCACAAGTTTAGTAACTAAATTATACAAACAAAATGAGAATAAAAATCTTTCAAAGGAGTGCCTTGTGAAGTATTTTTGTTGGCAGACAATGCAAATTTTAAAGCGATGTACAATATTTTAGGGATAATTCAAAACTCTAAGAAATAAAAAGACAAAGATCCTCCCATGTTCAAGGCTTAAAAACCAGGTTATTTGTGATTTCTGTTTTACCACTGAACACCAATAGTTTAATTTCTGACGGTGAGAGAGACCAGAGGACACATTAATAGAAATACACAAATCTCATGTTAGTCAATAATATAAAAAAATAGTCAAAACTGATACTGAAAGGTTGTTGCTGAGCCATGAAAAATGCCAGGATTCTTGGCCTCCAGAGGAGAGGAATTCAATCCAGGGCCAGTGACTAAGCTTGATCGCTCAGAGCTTTTGTGTAATAAAGTTTTATTAAAGTATAAAAGAGATAGACAAAGCTTCCGACAGACATCAGAAGAGGGCAGAAAGAGTGTCCCCCTTCTAGTCTTTAGCCAGCTGTTTTATGTCTGTTAGAAAGCTGTTAATCAGATAAGAGAGACACCTCTAGGCTGAGGGAGTTTCACCAGACCCCTCTCCCACAATATGCATTTTTGAGATAGGATGGCATGAGGTGTGTCATCCCCCAGCCATAAAACAATTGATATGAACACTGGTTTGTTGAGCTATTATCAGCCCAAGATTTGAGAAAAGAAAAAAAGTTAGTCTTAGGTGGAATCATTTTGAAGAAAGGCAAATTCCAAAGCAAATACACAGTTTCGTTAACATAGCTGAATAAAAACATTTCCGTAAGAAAAATGCATTGGTTAGTTCAAGGTTTGAGAAAAGTTAAGTTCAGGTGGAACCAGGTGTCGCCATGGCAACACAGAATTTTAAGAGAAACCTCTTTTTAATTTTGTATGGAGAAGGAAAAAAATCTGACACTTGTAGTTTGCTTCCTCCTGCTGCTTAAGGGAGAGATTAAAAAAATGTCTGACACTTGCAGCCTATTTCCTCCATTTGGAGACCCCTGGCCTTCCTGCCTGTTACCTTCTCAATACCCTACTTCCTCTGTGTCAAACACTACTCTAAGTGCTTTTCATGTATCTACTAATTTAATACGGTAAATATTATCCAATTTAATACAGTAAAAATTATCTGATTTAATACAGTAAATATTATCATTTTTATCACTTAACAGACAAGGAAACAAGGAACAGAGGGATTAGGCAACTTTACCAGGTCATGAACTAATAAATGACAGAATCATGATCCTAATTCAGTCTTCAGACTCTAATACTGATGCTCTCACCACTCAGTCATCTAACTCGATATTAAAAAGTATGTAAACTCAGTGATGTCATGTTGATAGTATCCTTGATATAATGTGATGAGAATGACACACTCCTTCGTGGTTATCCTCTCCCAAACATCAGACAACCTTAAATTGATAGACTTCTACAAAATACTCGACTAACACTACTCAAAACTGTCAATGTCCTCAAAAACAAGTTAAGTCCAAAAAACAGTCACGGGTCAAAGGAAGCTAAAACGGCACTAGGACTAAATGTAATGTGGCACAAATGGTGGATGAAATTCTGGAATAGAAAATGGACATCAGGGAATAATTAGAGGATTCAAATTGTGGAGTTTACTTAACAGGAATATGCCAGTGTTGGTTCCTTGGACGTGGCATATGTAGCGCAGTAATATAAGACACTAATAAGAGAAAGCTGAGTGAGTGGATGTAGGAATGCTCTGAACTATGTCTGCAACTTTAATGTAAATCTAAAAACATACATACAAACAGCTTATGCAGCTCAATATTAAAAAAACAAATAACCCAATTTAAAAGTGGACAGATCTTCTTTCTTCAAAGACGACATCTAGATGGCTAAAAAGCACATGAAAAGATAGTCAATACCATTAATTATTACAGAAATGCAAGTCAAAACTATAATGAGGTATCATCTCACGCCAGTCAGAATTGTCATCATCAAAAATAGACAAACAATAAATTCTGAAGAGGGTGTGAAGAAAGGGGAAGCCTTCTAGCGCTGTTGGTGGGAATGTAAATTGGTGTAGCCACTCTGGAGAACAGCGTGGAGATTCCTTTAAAAACCAAAAATAGAGCTATCATATGACACAATAATCCCACTCCTGAGCATGTATCTGGAGAAAACCATGGTTCAGAAAGAATAGCCAGGACACGGAAGCAACCTAAATGTCCATCAACAGAGGAATGAATAAAGAAGATGTGGTGCAGGGACTTCCCTGGTGGTTCTGTGATTAAGACTCTGCTTCCACTGCAGGGGGAACAGGTTTGATCCCTGATCAGGGAACTAAGATCCTGCACGCCGCACAACATGGAAAAAAAAAGAAAAGAAAAGGAAGATACAGTACAAATATACAATTAAATAATACTCAGACATAAAACAAAACAAAATAAAGCCATTTTCAACAATATGGATAGACCCAGAGATTGTCATACTGAGTGAAGTCAGACAGAGAAAGACAAATACCATATGCTATTGCTTATATGTGGAGTCTATTTTTTAAAAAAAGATAAATTTCTCTACAAACCAGAAATAGACTTACACATGTAGAAAACAAGCTTAATGGTTACCAAGGGGGTAAGGGGAAGAGGGATAAATTTGGGAGATTGGGGTTGACATATACATACTACTATATATAAAATAGATAACTAATAAGAACCTGCCTCTTGAGAAATCTGTATGCACGTCAGGAAGCAACAGTTAGAACTGGACATGGAACAACAGACTGGTTCCAAATAGGAAAAGGAGCATGCCAAGGCTGTATATGGTCACCCTGCTTATTTAACTTATATGCAGAATACATCACGAGAAATGCTGGACCGGAAGAAACACAAGCTGGAATCAAGATTGCCGGGAGAAATATCAATAACCTCAGATATGCAGATGACACCACCCTTATGGCAGAAAGGGAAAAGGAACTAAAAAGCCTCTTGATGAAAGTGAAAGAGGAGAGTGAAAAAGTTGGCTTAAAGCTCAACATTCAGAAAATGAAGATCATGGCATCTGGTCCCATCACTTCATGGCAAATAGATGGGGAAACAGTGGAAACAGTGTCAGACTTTATTTTGGGGGGGCTCCAAAATCACTGCAGATGGTGATAGCAGCCATGAAATTAAAAGACGCTTACTCCTTGGAAGGAAAGTTATGACCAACCTAGATAGCATATTCAAAAGCAGAGACATTACTTTGCCGACTAAGGTCCGTCTAGTCAAGGCTATGGTTTTTCCAGGAGTCATGTATGGATGTGAGAGTTGGTCTGTGAAGAAGGCTGAGCGCCGAAGAATTGATGCTTTTGAAGTGTGGTGTTGGAGAAGACTCTTGAGAGTCCCTTGGCCTGCAAGGAGATCCAACCAGTCCATTCTAAAGGAGATCAGCCCTGGGATTTCTTTGGAAGGAATGATGCTAAAGCTGAAACTCCAGTACTCTGGCCACCTCATGCTAAGAGTTGACTCATTGGAAAAGACCCTGATGCTGGGAGGGGTTGGGGGCAGGAGGAGAAGGGGACGACAGAAGATGAGATGGCGGGATGGCATCACTGACTCGATGGACACGAGTCTGAGTGAACTCCAGGAGTTGGTGATGGACAGGGAGGCCGGGCGTGCTGTGATTCATGGGGTCGCAAAGAGTTGGACACGACTGAGCGACTGAACTGAACTGAACTGAGTAAGAACCTATTGTATAGCATAGAGAACTCTATTCATTACTCTCTAATGGTTTACATGGGGAAAAAAACTAAGAAAGAGTGGGTAAATGTAAAATTGATTCACTCTGCTATACACCTGAAATGAACACAACATTGTGAATCAACCATACTTCAATAAAATTTTTAATTACAAAAACATTTTTAAAATGTGTGTTACAAATAAAAATGGTCTGCATAAATTCCCTTTTTAAAAAATGTAAATCTAAAACTATTCAAAAATCAAAAGGCTATTTTAAAATATATAACCAAATGTATGATTTTTTTACTTGCCATCTCCACTCATCCTTTGAGGTACTTCTTGGTGAGATATCTGACAGATAGGCAGCTAGTGTCAGAAAAACACAAAGAGGAAAACAAATGAGAGATTTTCTTTCCATGCCAAGAAAAAACTCCTGGAAAAGAAAGTGGGATTTATCTTGTTGCTCTTGGAGAAAGTTCTCTGGAATCTAGCCAAAAGACCTGAACTCAAATGAAAATAATCCGTATTTTTCCAACTCTCTTTTACCAACAAGGATATGATTCCTGCCCTACCCCCAACCTAAGGACATTTTTTTAACAATGGAATTTCCATATTTCCTGTTTATTACAGTTCAGTTCAGTTCAGTTCAGTCACTCAGTTGTGTCCAACTCTTTGCAACCCCATGAATCGCAGCACGCCAGGCCTCCCTGTCCATCACCAACTCCCAGAGTTCACTCAGACTCTCGTCCATCGAGTCCGTGATGCCATCCAGCCATCTCATCCTCTGTCGTCCCTTCTCCTCCTGCCCCTAATCCCTCTCAGCATCAGGGTCTTTTCCAATGAGTCAACTCTTCGCATGAGGTGGCCAAAGTACTGCAGTTTCAGCTTTAGCATCATTCCTTCCAAAGAAATCCCAGGGCTGATCTCCTTTAGAATGGACTGGTTGGATCTCCTTGCAGTCCAAGGGACTCTCAAGAGTCTTCTCCAACACCACACTTCAAAAGCATCAATTCTTCGGCGCTCAGCCTTCTTCACAGACCAACTCTCACATCCATACACGACTACTGGAAAAACCATAGCCTTGACTAGACGGACCTTAGTCGGCAAAGTAACGTCTCTGCTTTTGAATATGCTCTCTAGGTTGGTCATAACTTTCCTTCCAAGGAGTAAGCGTCTTTTAATTTCATGGCTGCAATCACCATCTGCAGTGATTTTGGAGCCCCCCCAAAATAAAGTCTGACACTGTTTCCACTGTTTCCCCATCTATTTGCCATGAAGTGATGGGACCAGATGCCATGATCTTCATTTTCTGAATGTTGAGCTTTAAGCCAAATTTTTCACTCTCCTCTTTCACTTTCATCAAGAGGCGCTTTAGCTCCTCTTCACTTTCTGCCATAAGGGTGGTGTCATCTGCATATCTGAGGTTATTGATATTTCTCCCGGCAATCTTGATTCCAGCTTGTGTTTCTTAGAGTCCAGCGTTTCTCATGATGTGCTCTGCATAGAAGTTATATAAGCAGGGTGACAATATACAGCCTTGACGTACTCCTTTTCCTATTTGGAACCAGTCTGTTGTTACATGTCCAGTTCTAACAGTTGCTTCCTGACGTGCATACAGATTTCTCAAGAGGCAGGTTAGGTGGTCTGGTATTCCCATCTCTCTCAGAATTTTCCACAGTTTCTGGTGATCCACACAGTCAAAGGCTTTGGCATAGTCAATAAAGCAGAAATAGAAGTTTTTCTGGAACTCTCTTGCTTTTTTGATGATCCAGCAGATGTTGGCAATTTGGTCTCTGGTTCCTCTGCCTTTTCTAAAACCAGCTTGAACATCAGGAAGTTCTCGGTTCACGTATTGCTGAAGCCTGGCTTGGAGAATTTTGAGCATTACTTTACTAGCATGTGAGATGAGTGCAATTGTGTGGTAGTTTGAGCATTCTTTGGCATTGCCTGTCTTTGGGATTGGAATGAAAACTGACCTTTTCCAGTCCTGTGGCCACTGCTGAGTTTTCCAAATTTGCTGGCATATTGAGTGCAGCACTTTCACAGCATCATCTTTCAGGATTTGAACTAGCTCAACTGGAATTCCATCACCTCCACTAGCTTTGTTTGTAGTGATGCTTTCTAAGGCCCACTTGACTTCACATTCCAGGATGTCTGGCTCTAGATTAGTTACTAGTATACAAAACAGACTTTTCATACAATCTTTACAGGCACCAAGTTTAACTATGCAGTTTTATTCAATATTACTTTGGATACTCCAGAAAACCAATTCTGACTAAACCCTGAGATGACAGGAGGAAGTCCCCTCTGTTAATTCAAGGAGAAACTCCAAACCAGAAGGTAGTGGAAGACGGTTTTTGTAACCAGATGACTCCTGATAGGTGGGCAAGAGTTGGCCAGGAAATAACCATTCCAGGCAGAAAGAGTGACATGTGCCGAGGCCTATAGGCAAGAGGATACAGTAGACTTGAAGTTTTCAGAACCGCAATAATTTAGCTCTGGAGTATAAAGTGTATGATGGGAAGTGAAAGAAATGAGACTGGAAAGATAACACCTCAAATATGTTTCAGGATACATTTCAGGAAAGAAGAGTCTACTGTGAACAAATGCAGTCACGTGTGCAAGAAAACATTAAATGTATATGCAGGAATAGACTTAGGACAGGCCTCTGATCTGGGGTGGTATACCAGAAAAACTCGCCTTCTAGTCACTCAGTATCTTGGTGAAGAACTTTCATAGATAGAATGTTCAAACACATTGTGTTATAGGCATACCAAGGACTACTATACAGCAGTGAAAATGGATAAATTATAGCAATAACACCAAAATGAATGAATCTTAAAAACAGTGGACAAGTCACGGAAGAATACATAAGGTATGATTCCATTTATATAACATTCAAAAATGGTGACAGATGTTAACTAGACTTATTATAGTGATCATTTCACAATAAAGTTGATCCTTGAACAACATGGAGGTTAGGGATGCCAATCCCCACACAGTTGAAAATCTACATATAGTTTACAGTTGGCCCTATGTATCTGTGGTTCTATAATTATGAATTTAACCAACTGTGGATCATGCAGTGCTACAGTATGTATTTACTGGGAAAAAAATCCATGTATAAGTGGACCTGTGCTGTACAAATCTATGTTGTTCAAGGATCAACAAATACACAAATATCAAATCATTATGTTGTACATCTGAAACTGTTACATGTCAATTATACCTCAATAAAAATAAAGTTCAAAAATTGGCAAAACTAAATAATACATTATTTATAGACACAAAGGTGATAAGAACTTATGAAGAAAAAAAGGAATGATCATCCCAAAATTTAGAGTAGAGGTTAACTGGGGGAGAAAACAGAATGAGATGGACATGATGTATCAAGCTTCATAAACACTGGAAACACTGTTAGTTGAGTGGTGAGTACATAGTTATATTCATAATTTTTTAGAAGTATATATATTATACATACTTTTGTGTGCATAATATTTTTCAGAATTGAGGAAGATAATGAAAAGATTAAATGTGAGTATAAAAAGTGAAGCAGCCCTCAGTTTACAGATTAATACCTCAGATTTGCTACTTATTGGTGATGGACAGGGAGGCCTGGAGTGCTGCAATTCATGGGGTCACAAAGAGTTGGACACGACTGAGTGGCTGAACTGAACTGAACTGAACTATGTTACAAGTTATTTTCTGTGTCTATCAGTTTCTTGATCTGCAGAAATGGAGAAACTAGTCTCACAGAGTTTAACAGTATTTCTAATCTCTCTCTCTCTCAAGATTATTATGAGGATTAAATGAAATAACATATGTGAAAGCACTTAGAACAATTTCTGGCACATAGTAAGTAATCAATAAACATTAGATATCACCATTAACTTTACTATTGTAGCAGGTATTTAATAAATGCTAATTTCCCTCTGTCCCTTCTTTCAGAAAGAGAAGAGGAACCAGTGCAAATGAAGGTCCATTTGGAATTCCAATAGAAGAATCAAGCACAGCCATTAGTGTTTATACTTTGCTTCATTACTACTGTATTTCTTCTAATATTCACATTTTGTGACATTTTAATGTTTCTAAGACTGGGACTGAATGATTTAATCAGCAGGATTTAATACAGGTTTTTCCTCCTAGAAACCTCTTATTAAAACGAAGATGTGTCTTACAATTGATTGTGTCTCAGAATCAAGGAAATAAAGTAGTTATGCTGTTGCTATAGAAGGCATGACTGTTTTAAGACAAGAATAGCTAAGCAACTATACGGAAGAGTCCAGCCTTAGGCTTTTTGTGTTATAACAAATTCACCACAATGGCCATAACCTTTAGAAGATTGTGAATTTTCTATTGGTAGTAGCCTGATTGTTCCCAGGCCTCTGCAGCCTATGGATACAAGTAAGTCAAACTGCTTTGGCCCCCATGTTTCACTAGTTCTAAATCCTCAGGGCCAAGCTTCAGGACTTAAGCACACCTTCCACTCCCAAGTCTTCCCAGTAACTTCTTGGAGTCCTCTATGCTCAAGACCAGCCTTTACATGAGATTCTAATCTGTTCTCTCTGTAGATGTCCAGTCACTTGAGGGAAGGTGTACTCAAAATCTCAACATCCTCCAGACAAATTTTCCTTCTTAGTTAAAGTATCAAGTAATCTGGGCCCTTATACACATTTTAACAGCAGTCTGTGCCTTTGTTGAAACTGCATGCACTTCAGGAAGTGTGTTACCTGGGGAAGAGGGTGATAGTGAGAAGCAAGTGTGTCAAAATGTCTTTGGATAATCCCCTGCTTTCCTTTTAAGGAATCCTCCTAGTTTTTAGATCCTGACTAAAGAAACACAAAAAACCCTGGGTTCCTTGGCAGAGCACAGACAACCTACTTCTCTCCACCCATAACTGACCAAGTCTTTTCTGGCTCATGTACCAGCTTCACATACATTCTTCTCTTGGATGACTCCCTATTGTTGCTCCCAGGACTTACCATCCAACATACTATCTTTCATCATGTAAGAAGAAATAAAATAAAAATTTCTGGAAAGGGAGAATCTATTCCCTACACTTGCCTCATCCAACTGGGAAAAAAGATGAGAACATATTCTGTTGTGAAAATCCCCCTAAAGTCTGCTCATCAGTTCAGTTCAGTTCAGTTCAGTCACTCAGTCGTGTCCAACTCTTTGCGACCCCATGAATTGCAGCACTCCAGGCCTCCCTGTCCATCACCATCTCCCGGAGTTCACTCAAACTCACGTTCATCGAGTCAGTGATGCCATCCAGCCATCTCAGCCTCAGTTGTCCCCTTCACCTCCTGCCCCCAATCCCTCCCAGCATCAGGGTCTTTTCCAATGAGTCAACTCTTTGCATGAGGTGGCCAAAGTACTGGAGTTTTAGCATCATTCCTTCCAAAGAACACCCAGGGCTGATCTCCTTTAGAATGGACTGGTTGGATCTCCTTGCAGTCCAAGGGACTCTCAAGAGTCTTCTCCAACACCACACTTCAAAAGCATCAATTCTTCGGCGCTCAGCTTTCTTCACAGTCCAACTCTCACATCCATACATGACTACTGGAAAAACCATAGCCTTGACTAGACGGACCTTAGTCGGCAAAGTAATGTCTCTGCTTTTGAATATGCTTTCTAGGTTGGTCATAACTTTCCTTCCAAGGAGTAAGCGTCTTTTAATTTCATGGCTGCAGTCACCATCTGCAGTGATTTTGAAGTCCCCAAAAATAAAGTCTGACACATACTGCCCTTTATTTAGCTTAGTTTTGTGGCTTCTTTGCCTTGGAGGAGAGTTTCTCGTTTAGAATCTGGGAAAATGCCTGAAAACACTAACGTTTCTGCAAGCATCAAAAGTCCATTCCCTGGAACAAAACAGTGGTTAAAGAGCCCTTACTACTCTTTGTTGTTTTTTAGTCATAAGTCGTATCTGACTCTTGTGATCCCATGGACTGTAGCCCGCCAGGCTCCTCTGTCCATGGGATTTCTCAGGCAAGAATACTGGTGCAGGTTGCCATTTCCCTCTCCAAGGGATCTTCCGAACCCAGGGAGTGAACCTCAGTCTCCTACATTGACAGGCGAATTCTTTACTATGAGTCACCAGGGAAGTCCAACTACCCTTTGTAGGTCTTTATATAGCCTTCACATTCCCAACAAGAAAAATATTCATTTTTAATCTAGGGAAGTTCCTATATCTTTTTTTAAATTAATTTATGTTAATTGGAGAAGTTCCTATATCTCTTGATTATTTTCCTTTCCCTTCTTTTCACCCTTCCACCTCCCTGTCAATTCCTCTTCTTCTTCTGAGGAGCCTCCTCAGAAAATTCCTCCTAATAAGCCACTTCATCTCATACATATCATCTATTGCAAAATGGAGGGGGAGAACACTAGTTCTTCAGATACAACCAGATTCTGAATTTTAATTTGATTCCTCCAGGGATTCTTGCTACAATTATATACACCACCAAAGAAAGTGAAAAACTCTCCAAATAAACTAAGCTCCTATTTAATTCCTGAGAGTATGTTTGGGCTTCAGAGAGGAAAATCCTACTCTGTAATATACCTCATTATTTTTTTAATTAATTAGCCCATGTAGAAAGGCTACTGAAAGGAAATGCCATCCTGGTTCTAAATGAAGACCAACTCAACTGCTGAACTATGAGGATTATTACCAATAACTCAAGCAGTTACAAACCACAGCAAATAAATCAGTTCATGCTGGAGAATATCTATGGGGCGGGTGACTCACTGCATACATTACTGATGGAGCTGGGCTGTGATTTGAGATAGTTATGAAAATAACTTATAAACTGAAATCAAATATAATATTATGGCTTTCCACAAGAAAAGCCTAACTACCAATTTTCTCCTTCTACTCTTGAAACATTCTGACTGGATTAGGTTTTCAACTATATGTCTTATTTTAAGGCCCAATTAAATATTTGAACATTTTTCCTGGTATTCAGCTAAAATGAACAAAATATTCATGATAGTATTATAGTTCTGTCATCATAGAAATAAAGCCCTAGGGAAATCACTATGGTTAAGTCTAGCAGCGCAAATGATCAGACTACAGGGTGAGTTATCACTTCTTTAGAAGCAATCTTAACCACCAATGTGGATTATTTTACAAGAGTTGATGTAATCAGGAAGCTCTATATTGACCTTTCATAACAAAAGAAGTTATGAAAGGGGTTTCCCAGGTGGCACTTCCCATCTGCCAATGCAGGAGATTTAAGAGATGTGGGTTCAGTTCCTGGGTGGGGAAGATCCCCTGGAGGAGGAAATGGCAACCCACTCCAGTATTCTTGCCTGGAGAACCCCATGAACAGGGGAGCCTGGAAGGCTACAGTCCACAGGGTCACAAAGATTCAGGCACGACTGAAGCGACTTAGCCTATAACACAGTGCAACAAAAGAAGTAGTGAAAATTGCTGACACTGGTGCAAGTCCCGAACCATTTCTAGACTCAAGTAGCAATTAATACAATCTCACTCCTTCCATCCCCAAACAACCCAGATCTGGTGAGTGGCATAACTCTGCTTTTACATTCAAGTTTTACTAATTCATTTCTAAAAGATAACATATAGGCTTCTAAAGAGTAAAAGAAAAACAATCATTTTGTTGTATCACTTACCTTTACAAAGGATTAGTATAAATCCACTACTCTTACTAGAAAAATAATTCAAATTTTATTCTTTACTAAAAATGGGTCAATAATGTCTTCCTTGGCAACAAAAATAGCAAACCACTGTAGGAATAAAAATAATTTTCAAGATCTCTTTTCAGAGGTTACTGAATCAAATATTTTGGCTGGTTTTAGTACATGTGTGTGCATGCTCAGTCGCTTCAGTCGTCTGACTCTTTGCAACCCTATGGACTCAAGCCTGCCAGGCTCCTCTGTCCATGGGATTCTCCAAGCAGGAATACTGCAGTGGCAAGAACAGTGACATGGGTAGCCATTCCCTTCTTCATGGGACCCTCCCAACCCAGGGATTGAATCCAGCTCTCCCACATTGCAGGCAGGTTCTTTACCGTCTGAGCCGTCAGAGAAGCCATGAATAGCATCTGAAGTGCATAAATAACATCAGAAAGCTTTCAGTTTCAGATGAACAGTTTTGTAAGCCTTGCTATATAATACAGATTATTTCATTGTCTAATATAGAGACGTGAGCTTCTAAAGTCATGAGGCAGTAGCTCAGTATTTTACATCTTAAAAAAACAGTTTATTCAAATAGTTTCTTAGAATCACTATAAATCAAGTAAAATTTCATTTGAAAGATCTATGTTTCCAAAATACATGAGTTTTTTGTACGTAGTTATGCATAAGCCTAATAAAATGGATTATTTCATTGTGTTACCTATTTTTCCAGGTCTACTCAGGTCAGAACATTACTAGATAGGAGGCCCCCTTCCAGAGGCTATATTTTGATTTGGAATCTGGAAACAAAGTTGCTCAGAGAGGTCAGGTCAATTTTGTATGAGAGAAATCATTACTCTACAAAAAGAATCAAACTTAACAAAAGATATCATGTACTAAACGAAAGGGTGAGGAAACAGAAAAATAAGAAAATAGACAGTGAGGTTGGTGGCTGCAACAATTTAGAGGATAATCAAGTGCAAGCTCAAATCCAGTGATTTGGAATCTCAGCTTGGAATAGACAAATGTGTGCTCCACATTATTTAGCTTAATTCAGAGGTTTCTTTGCCCTTCACCTTCAGTTTTGAAAGAAGAATACTGGTTCAGAGTCAGAACATTCCTGAAACCACTAGTGTTTCTGCAGGCAACGGAGGAAGAGTCTACCCTCTGGAACAAAACAGTTTTTAAGCAGTCCTTACTGCCCTTTTCAGGCCTTTATACATACAGGAAAATCCCTTATCAGCCTTCATGTTTCCACAAGGGCAATCCTCATTTTTTTTTTTAATTTTAAAATCTTTAATTCTTACATGCGTTCCCAAACATGAACCCCCCTCCCACCTCCCTCCCCATAACATCCTCATTTTTTTTTAATCTAGGGAGGCACGTGCTTCAAGGTAAGCCAATAATAAACACTACTGAGCTATATGAAAGGATTATTAAATATAAAGCTGAAGGTTTATAGTTGGTTTGGATGCCCAGCTAGATGCTTCACTGTAGCTATATAGACATGAGTATAGCAAATTGCTGAAATCTGCTGAGGATCATATCACCTTCCACAAGATCATGCTTGTAAGAATTACCAGAATATCCAACAAAACCACTAGAAACTAAGACCTGCTCAAGGCTACTCCCTGGGAATGGGCAGCCAGGTAATGAGCTAAGTGATACCTAGCCACCTGCCCTCACTGGACTGAAGTCCTGATTTTTCCACTCTATAAGTTACCAGCTCTGATTGAAGTAGGGGATATGGTAGCTTGGCACCCTGACAGAGCCTGTTCAACTATTATTACTACTTTTCTGTGCGGACCACCTCCCACAACTGATAACTGTGTATGTGGACAGACATGCCCTCAGAAATGTAAGTGGATGCTTGGAAAAGAAAAAAAAAAATTGAAAACCCATGAATAATCTGCATATATCATATTTCTTCTCTCTTAAATTCTCATAATACAGTAACCTTTGCTTTTCTTAAGCTTAAACTTGACACAACTATTATAAATTTACTAATTCTCCCTCCCTTTCCTTCCTTAAAATGACAGACAGTTGTGACTGGTCAGGCTCATTTTCTAAGCTCCACCACCCCAAGCCTCTGGCACTGTTGATACTTCATACCATGGGGGCACTGTTAAATTTAAGAGCTTTGAGGGGGCCTTCAAATACACTTTATCAGTGGTGCCAGAAGTGTCTCAGGCTCCTTTGGGAACTTCGGAAGGGAAAATTGGGAGGGTACCAATTTTGGAGTTCTAGACTCCCTGTCCCACTTTGAGGTGGTTTTTATTTATTTCATGTATGAGGCTTTGTTATAAATCTGTTAGCACAAAAAAGTTCCAACTGATTTTCAGAGTTTTTAAAATGTCTGCTGTGATGGAAAGAGGTCAGTACACAGAGTCAGATGTGGTTTTAAGGCCAGAACCAGTCACCTACTGAGGTAGGAGGGCAAATACCTCTCCCTGACAACTGCTGCAGTACCTACCTCACAGGGACGTTGTGATGTCGAAGCCACTATGAACACTGGAGGCGCAGGCACTGAGCCTAAGTTCCGCCCTCCGCGGCCTTCAGGCCGGAAGTCCGACCTCCACAACCCCAACCCAACGTACCCTACCCTCCAGCCACCGCCCCCAACCCTAGCCGGAAGTGGACCCTATAAACCAAGGCATCTACCTCCGCAGCCAGGACATTCACTCACTGGCCAAGGCGTCCGTTCTACCAGCCAAGACATGGATCCTTCCTGCCTAGAGTCCCACCCCACCCTAGAGTCTGACCCCAAAGGCCTAGACTTCAACTCTGCTGGCCAAGACTGTTTCTCCTCTGGTCACGAGTTCGACTCTCTCTACCAAGAACTGGACCTGGACTCTCTTAATGAAGATCTTCTTTCTCAGTCTATGCCAGACTTCTTGACAGAGACCGCTGCAGGCCCTTATGAATCCCACTTGACTGCCAAACCAGAGGATCTCACTGAGGCAGAGCAAAAGGAGCTCAAATCTGAGCTCGCTAAACTGGAGGCAGAAATTGTAATGCTGCGCCAAGCGCTGGTAGCCAAAGAGAGACGCTGTGTGGAGCTCAAGAAGAAGCTGGGCCTTACGGCCTTCGTGGGGCTGAGGCAGAATCTGTCCAAGAGCTGGCACGACGTTCAGGTCTCCAACGCCTACGTGAAACAAAAGACGTCAGCTGCCCTGTCCACCATGGGCTCTGCCATCTGCAGGAAGCTTGGAGACGTGAAGAAATCAGTAACATTCAAATCCTTTGAAGGGCTTATGGGGACAATCAAGTCCAGAGTCGCAGGTGGCAAAGAGCTTGGCCGTGACTGTCTTCCTTCTTCAGCGGGGAGTGGGGATGATCCACTCCCAGTTTCTGGGAGTAGGGATGATCCACTCCCAGTTTCTGGGAGTAGGGATGATCCACTCCCGGTGTCTGGGAGTGGGAATGATCCAGTTCTGGCAAGTAGGGATGACCTACTCCCCTTTCTGGAGCCAGAATGAGCTCCTTGGTTAACTTGCCTGGTCACCTAACCAGCGCAAGTACTCCCTTCCATGACCCTAACTGCAACTCTGCCCATCAAAAACAAGTAACCAAACCACAATGGTAAAGTGAATTTAGGAAACGGAGAGAGTCCAGTTTTGAGAAAAGCAATCCCTGTTTGTACATAGATATTTGCTACTGTTGAGATAAAAAATCCAACGTTTCCTACCCAGTTATTTCACACTGAAGTTTGTAGATGAAATGTATCACTATACTAGCCTTCCTGGGGTTGCATTTAAATGGACAGGAGTTTGGTTCCAGAGGGGTTTTAGGCCAAAGCCAAAATTTCTTTTTTGGAAAAACTGTGTACAAAAAGGGCAAAATAGGTTTCTGTTTAGATCTAGGAACAAAGTATGAAAGAACTACAAGTTTCCTTCCTTCTTTCCCTAATCTTAGAAAGAACCTTGAAAGCTCTGCCTGGGCTATGATTTTTATTTTTTAAAGGTGATAAAACTGTTGCTTTTCTCTGAGACCCTCAGAAAGGGGGAAAATATTAATAGTCTAATTGGTATGGGATACTATGACTTTTATAAAATGATTTTTTTAAACTGCTAATTAAGCAAAGTAGCTTCAGTTTAGGGATTGTCAACTACTTTGGACTCAAGCTGAAATTGCAATTTTATTCTGCTTTGTTTATAATCTTTTTATATATGAAAATGAGGGCCTTATAATCTAATCCTTGTGGCCGTGTGTCTCTGCCACAGCAGCATGTTACCTATAAAAAAAGAATATTGTTCCTTTGTTCTGCAGCAATTCCTAGTTATCATTTTCAGTTGAGGGACTGAAGGGAAAAAAGTATTGCCAAATTCAAAAAAGGTAAACCCCTGTCTTAAGTGACATTTAAGACAGACTGTCTTTCCCCTGAAATTTTGGCCATTATACCTTTGAATGGACCTAACTGATTGTACATCACTGGTCACTTTGACTCCAAGATTGTACTTGTTTATAAGCACTTGTTTGTACTAATCCAAAATGAGAAGGAAACAAAACCCAGCCCTCAGGGGATATCAAGATAACAGGACCCTATAGGACCTGGTTTGGGTTTATTTGAACTTTCTCATATCTGGTTTTCATAGGAGCTGCTTTTTTTTTTTTTCTTTCTATTTTCAGCTGTCAGGATCTGGCAGCTTCTTTCATTCCTTCAGTAACACTGCCTGGATTAAAAGCTTGTGTTTTATATTGGCTTTTAGCAGGGGTCTAGAGTCTTTATTTTCTTGGATATATATATTGATAACATCTCATTGCCTAAAGGTAGTCCCTCCAACGTAATAAAGTCATCCTGTATTGTTGATTTTTGACTGCTTCCCTTATATTTCTTCAGTTTGACTATAAGCAAAACCAACAACCACTATAAATACAAAAGCATTTGGTAAACTATAAAGTCACTGATATAAAGTCCGCATATTCCTGAAAGCAAAGTTTTGCTTGGATTAAACCAAGATGTTCAACTTGTATTACAAGTTGTGTTTTAAGTTGTTGTAGTTTTTTAAATTTTTGGCTGATTTATTTATTTTTGGCTGTGCTCAGTCTTTGTTGCTATCTGCAGGCTTTCTCTAGTTGAAGTGAGTAGGGGCTACTTTGCTGTTGTGCACGGGCTTCTCATCATGGTGGCTTCTCTTTTTATGGATCATGAGCTCTAGAGCACCCGGGCTTCAGTAGTTGCAACTCACAGGCTCCAGAGTGCAGGCTAAGTAGTTGTGGTACATTGCCCTGCAGCATGTGGAATCTTCCTGGCCCAGGGATTGAACCTGTGTCCCCTGCATTGACAAGCAAATTCTTTACCACCAGACCACTGGGGAAGTCCAATTTGCTGTAGTTTTATAAGCTGAAGAACTAGAGAGAAACTTGCAGAATTCATGAAGCTAAAGTAGCCCAACAGGCAAAGTCTTTGATCCCATATTACAGAAAGCCTTGTGTTAGAGAAAATCTCCAGCTAACATGATGGGCCAAACCCAGAATATGTTCTATTTTATTTAGTAATTTATACAAATGCTATAATAGTTTCCCCCAATAAATCCTCAACTCCTGAAAGTGGTGAAGAATACAACTATTTTTGTTTATCATTGTATTCCCATGCCAGGCTTAGGGTAGATGTTCAATAAATACTTGTTGCAGAAGGAATCAATATCACATACTTCAGACATCAAATCTTGAATCCAAGAAATTATCAACAACATGAACTCGTCGACAAGTTCCTCCTGCTTTTAAAGCATTTCACTTCCCTATCCAGAGATAATTTGAGATCCTACTATGTGTCAGGCACTGTGCCAAGCTCTGAAGGCACAGAAGTTTATTAGTCATGGCCCCTGCTCTCTAGAAACATTTTCAAATCATTGCAACTCATTGCAGTAGATGCTAAAATAGAAGCTACCTATAAAGAAAGAATGTTCAACTCTGCCTTGATAGATCAGAAAAGAATTCAGAGTCAAAGTCTTAGAGGACTAGTAGGAATTTATAAGATATAAAAGAGTAGAACATTCCAGACAATATCCAGAGGAACTAATTCATGAAGGAATGTAATAGAATAGTATGTTCCAGGAAGTACCAATAGGTCGTTGTGGCTAGAGAGAGGGGGGAAGTGGTGAGAGATGAGGATGGAGAAATAAGCAAAGGGCAAGATCATAACTAGTCTTATATACTATGTGACATTAGTATTTAATTATGTAGGAAATGAGGAGTTGAAGGTGCTTAAGTCAAATTCGTGTTTTAGATGTATCACTCTGGTCACCATAGAAATAGATTAAGTATTTAAGAGACATAATCTCTAAAACTTCGGAAGAAACTACATAGGAGAGAGGGACAGATAGATTTGCAAGTTGATAAAGACGTAGAATTGAAAAGACTTGATACTGATAATGCTGGAGCTGAACATTCATTTTGCTTTGACTTTTTTATTGGATTCCAGCATACCTGCATCAACAGCCACAGACACCAAACAAAATGCCTCCATGAGCATGTGGACTCTGGATCAAAAGTTTCCTCCAAATTTTCTTTCTTCCACTTGCCTCTACCCTTCCCATACATTGCTGACCTTCATTTTCTAGCCTGTTAACCTTTATAACTGAATCACTTCTGTTCATCTAGCCATGTCTGGATTTTGTAGCCCAGAATCAGTCTATTTCAGTTTAGGGAACTTCAGGATGCAATTTGCAATAGTGCTCAGAATACGTGAACCCTCAAAGATGCCCCATCTGACTCAGTTTCTGAGAACCTTTGGTTGGGAGTGATATTGAAACAAAATTCCAAGTTTCTTGATTTTCTTGATTTTCCACTGCTCATATGAGTGAAGAGCTGGAGTGGAAGATAGAGACAAGGTTGAACGTTCTAACCCCCACAGATGGCACTCTCCATGCAGTTAGCAAGGATGGGAGTATAGTACCAAACCCTTGTTCATTAGCATCATACATACACCAGCATATTGCAAGCATCACTCCCAGAGAAATTCACTTGCACTTATGGAATCTACTTTATTCTTATCTTCATATTTGAGAGAAAATATACCACATACCTATTCTCATGAATTGCATGAACTGCAGAGGGGTCAGCAGTAATCTAGAACTGTGTAGGTCTTCTGACAGTGCTAGTCAATGTGCTTGATGGTCCTCCCCATTATGGGGTCAATGATGCCATTTGTTGATTCTGCTAAGGAATGAGATCAGTTGCCTCTGGGCCATGGAATTTCAGTTCTTGTCCATGAATTCCAAGATAATAAAAATGATGAGTGCCACGCTATCAAAATTACTGGGGCTTCTAGGCAGCTATTAATATCTGAGACCATGTTCCACTCCTTCTGACCAGATCTATTTCTGGGAGGCTCAGTGATGCCATGCCTTCCAGTGCCTAGAGCCTGATTCATATAAGGCAAGTGAAAAGTGGAAGAATGCCCTCAAAATGATGCACCTTGGTCAGCTACTATGACACATTATCATGGCACTTGGTCATCTCTCATAAATTACTAAGCAGATCCCTAGAACAGTCAAAAATATCTGGAAATTCCTGAGAATTCACCAGGTAATTTAAAAGTTCCTTCTCTGTTTGACTATACAACAATACAAATAAATGATCACCTCAAGAAAAGAAGTGGGTTCTTCTGGAAGTTGAAGGTTTCCATCACCTCTACCCCAATCCTGGCTACTCTTACCTCAGGCCCATGGCACTAAAACTTTCAGCTAATTGGAAAATGCTTACCTAAATTAGAGGAACAATTCATAGACTTAGCTGAGCCAAACTTTCATTCTAGAACATTAGAACTAAGAAATTAAAAGATTCAATTACATTGAAAATGGTCCATACATTCATATAGATTTTTCATATTTAACTTCATAGTATGGCTTTAAATATCCTAATATTGACCTAGAAACTTGTATTGTAACCCAGCCACCCACGCTTCTGACCAACTGGCCACAAACCTTCAGGGATTTCTTAGTACTCCTTGAAATACCATAATTAACTGGAATGACTCACAGAACTCAGGAAAGCCCTGTGCTTGTGATTAAAGTTTTATTATGAAGGGTATAAATTGGGATTGACGAAGTGAAGAAGCACCAGAATGAGTCCTTAGAGAAACCCTGATGCTTTCATGTCTTCGGGATGCATCATCCTGACAGCACATAAATCTATGCTTACCAATCTGGCAGGCGCAGGTGTACAGTTTCAGGTGACCAGAGTTTTTAGCGGGGTTTCATTACACGGGTATGGTTGATCGAATTATTGGCCACATGATAGAACTCAATCTTCAGTCCTCGTCTCTCTCCAGAGATTGGGATGCCAGGCTGATATAACGTGACTCAACTCTCCAAACCTTAATCACATGGTTGGGTCTTTCCAGCACTGCTAGCTCCCATCTTGAAACTATTGAGGGACCTATCATGAATAACAACAATAGTTCTTTCACTCGGGAAATTCCAAGGATTTAGAGGCTCCTTATAAGGAATCAGAGACAAAGACCAGCCAATATTTTTTATCATACAGAAAAACAAGCAATAGGAAGCTGCTCTACAAAATGGTCCCTCAATCTCCACAAACGCAAGCAAAAGTCATTGCGCCTCTGTGCTAGCCCATAAACACTTCTTAGAAATAATTTAGCTGGTCAATGTTTCTTACTGCCACGAAAATCTCATATAATTCACAGCATTGCTTCACCACCCAACATATACCATTCCATAACTCTTATAGCTTCCAGACTATTATTTACCCCAAATTCCTGATTATTAGAAACACCCCAATGATCAGCACCTAGAAAAGACGCACACTACAGTGGACACGACTGAGCAACTGAACTGAACTGAATGCATGCATCTTGATGAGTTTGGACATATGCATACATCAGTTCAACTACAACCAGTACCACAGTTAGAGTACTGAGCTATTCATCACCTTAAGAAAGTTCTTTGTGTTGTGTATGTTTGTGTAGTTTGCATGTAGTAAGAATACTTTATATGAGTTCTATCCTCTTAACATGTTTAAGTGTGACATTTTGTATTATTGACTATAGGTAATAAGTTGTTTAACAGATCTCTGGAACTTATTCCTGCTATATAACTGAAATTCTATACCCAATGAGAAACAATTTCACATTTTGCCCTCCCTCTAGCCCCTAGCCAACAAATTTCCTGCACTGTTGCATGTCTGTTAGATTTTATTGTATCCTGAATATTGTGAATATTGTTTTGTTGTGTGTCTGCTTATACATCTCTATATAAAAAATGATGAACTTTATTCTGACAAGCAATGAAGATATTTGAGTCAGTTATATCCTTCTGAATCTTTTTTAAAGCTTTCTTAGTGTAGATCTAAAGTAGTGTTTAATAGTACCAGTTAAGTTCAAGCTGATGTCATGACCTTCCTTATGTTCATACTGAATGCTTCAGGTGTTGTTCAATGAGTTCTTTCTACTCTGATTGTCTCAGTCTTGTACCAGCAGTGATAGTTGTTCTGTTTACTGTTCCCCTCAGGTAGTTGTTTTTCTCTGCTATTTGTTCTTTGCCTGAACTGTGGTGTTGGAGAAGACTCTTGAGAGTCCCTTGGACTGCAAGGATATCCAACCAGTCCATTCTAAAGGAGATCAGTCCTGGGTGTTCTTTGGAAGGAATGATGCTAAAGCTGAAGCTCCAGTACTTTGGCCACCTCATGCAAAGAGTTGACTCATTGGAAAAGACTCTGATGCTGGGAGAGATTGGGGGCAGGAGAAGAAGGGGATGACAGAGAATGAGATGGCTGGATGGCATCACCAACTCGATGGACATGAGTCTGCGTGAACTCCGGGAGTTGGTGATGGACAGGGAGGCCTAGTGTGCTGCAATTCATGGAGTCGCAAAGAGTCAGACACGACTGAGCGACTGAACTGAACTGAACTGAACAGTGGACATGTATAAAATGCCTTCAAAGGCACCAGTGACCATTGGATTGAGGCTGTACTAGAGATGAGACATCTACTCCACTCATTCCTGCATAAAACTTATATATGTCTTCCTTAGCATGTTTATCTATCTTTATCTATCCTATGGAAGAAGATAGCTAATTATTCCCATCTCTGTGTGTTCATCCTGCCTTCCATCAATCCTTGCTGAGCTGAGTCAATCTAAATCTTTACCTACTCTTAAATATTATCTCCTAGTCCTAAAACTTGGGCTGAGAAGCCAGGGCACATAAAAATATTAGACACCTATTGATTGGTACATTGGCTCCCTCTGCTATGGTACTTAATACCATGAGGATTTTATGGAGCCAGAAAAAATTGTAATGGAAATCAGTCTCCCACTGCAAAATTATCCTAGACCCTGGCCAGGGCCTTTCATGAGGCTTTCCTGATGGGGTTGGGTGGGGAATCTAGGGGAGTGGGATGAAGTTTTGCAGCAGCCATCCTGAACACCATCTCATTTGTTTCTAGCATGCTGTCATACTGAACTCTCCTCCTTCCTCTGTGCTCTTCTCCGCCTCTGTCTGACTCCCAACTTTTGACGCTATACCCCCAACTTTAAGCCTACCTTTGGCTATATGGATTTGTTATTCAAATCGAGTGTTCTCATCAACTGGTCCTTATCTTTTCCCAGTGGACTTAGTTTACTTTTCAATCTGTGACTTTGTGTTGCTGTCTATGAAAGCCTGATAAGCCCACCTGAACCTTATAGGAGAGGAGATAGGCACACATTTGGAGGAATTTGATTGGCTAGTTTGTAATGTATATAGTTGCCAGGAAGGCAAACATTTATAACAATAAGAGCAAACATTTATATACTATTTACTATGGACCATAAATTTTCCCAATTTCATTTCATTTTATTAATTTAGTCCTCATGATACCTCTGCGAGGTAGATTATTATTCCAATTTTACAGATTAGGAAACCAAAACGCAAAGAAGTAAAGCAACTTTCCAAAAAATATACAGCTAGTAAATGGCAGAGCCACATGCATGCCAGAAAGAGGAGTCTCCTCAGAAACCAACCCTAACAGCACCCTGCTGTTAGACTTCCAGCCTCCAGACCTGTGAGAAAACAAATGTCCTCAATTTCAGTCATCCAGTCTGTGGCATCCTTTTATGACAGCCCTACCAGACTAATCTCCTTCAAATTTTTACTCAAAAACAACCCCTTTGGCCACGCTATGTACAGTTTTAACCACTGTATCCTTGTTCCTGGGTTTAGCATCACATGTCACATTATATTTTTGCAATCTGTTTATTGTCTGCCTCTTCCACTAGAACGTGAACTTCATAAGGGCAAGATTTGTGTCAGTATTGTTCACTAATATATTCCCTCGTATAATGAAGTGTCTGGCATAAATTAAGTGTTCAGTAAATGAATGACAGGAGGAAAGAGAGTCCAGGAGCTGACTGGCTCCATTCTCCTCATTTCTCACCAAACTCCACAGGACAGAAAGGAGGCAGGACTGGGACAATAAATGAAACCTTGTCTGTATGTAGAATGGTTTCAGCATGATGACAAATACCAACTTCTACAAACAGAGTAGTTAGAGTCAGAAAAGCAAACCAAAGAGACATCCAAAATCGCTAAAAACTTAAGGGCATCTAGGCAACCAATGACTGACTCTACCCTGTACCTGCTTGTTAAGGCTTGTGACTTTTACTTCTGCTTATTTTACCTACTCAGATGTCTGTCTTCAGAATGCTTCTGCCTCCAGAAGCCTTCTCACCTTACTTTATCACTCTTGTCCTTAGCTAAGGCAAGATTGGTGGTGATTTGATGAATGATATGCAAGTTTACCCAGGGTCTTCAAAAATGTCCTTCCCTTAAAAGCTCGAGAGTCCAAGAAAAATAAATGCTTATAGTGTTCGCTCAGGTGGCAGCCAGGGGTCTCTCCAGGCTCCACCAGGAATCCTTTGCTTCTGCCTAACTTCCGCTACTGTCTATAGGTCATTCCTGGCCACTTGATTTTCACCTCCCTCCCTGGTCTCTTTTGATGGCATCTTAGTTTTGGTTTCATCCCTGGATGCTTCTGTTGAATTACCTTAAGCACTTTACTCAGAAGTCTCTTGGCAGATGAACCCAGCATCCTGGAATTCTGCTCCTGAAGAAGTGGATTTAAAGCAAAGAAATAAAGAGAAGGGGCTTCCCAGGTGGTACTAGTGGTGAAGAACCCACCTGCCAATGCAGGAGACACAAGAGACATGGGTTCAATCCCAGGGTCACAAAGATCCCCTGGAGTAGGAAATGACAACCCACTCCAGTATCCTTGCCTGGAAAATTCCATGGACAGAGGAATCTGGCAGGCTATATAGTCCATTGGGCCATAAAGAGTCAGACATGACTGAGAGCCTTAGCACCAACAAAGAGAAATTCTGTAACATCCTCATCTCTCAGCCACCTCCCCTCTACTAACAGCTTCTCCTCAACACTAGGGGGTGCTAGTCACACTGTCATTTTACCCTGTTAAACCTCCAACCATCAGTTACGTTTCTTGATATGTTTATCACTAAAGACTAAATCCATGGCCCCTCTTGAAATATGGATAAATCTTGCACCTGTTCCTTATATGATAGCAGAGGACTTACCATTAACTAGGGTTTTGACCTTAACCTGTAGAACCTACTTGAAATACTGAGAATAAGGTCAGGGGGGGTTTCTTTGCTAAATTCATAGAGTATCTGATTCTGTGTGTTGTGTGTATTCGTTTCAAGACTAGGCAAGTAGAGGGGACTCCTTGTTCTGATGCAAAATGAGAAGAGAGAAATCCTTCTTTGAAGAAAGAGGTTGTTTGTGGCAATGGAGGGAGAAGGAACAGAATCAATTATTGGGCGTGGTGGATGAAAAGCAAGGAAAAGAGGAAGGGCACTCAGGCTGAGGACTGGGGGGTGGATGGAGTGCAGGCACGGTGTGATCTGAGGGCCACCTGTGCCTAGGAGCCTTGGACATGTATCGCCAGTTGGCTGGGGTGCTGTGGGCCAGGAGTATCACGCGCTATTTTGAGGTGATGGCGGTTATGGGAAGGAGGGAGGAGAAGCAACCTAAACGTTCGTTGTCAGAGGAAGGGATAAAGAAGATGTAGTACATTTATCAATGTAATACCAATCAGCCATTAAAAAAATGAAATAATTTCATTTGCAGCAACATGGATGAATCTAGAGATTATCATACTAAGACAGAGAAAGTCAAATACCATATAATATTGCTTATATGCAGAATCTAAAAAGAAAAAAAAAAAAAACACTTCCCAGATGGCACTAACGGTAAAGAACCGCCGATCCCCTGGAGAGGGCATGGCAACCCATTCCAGTATTCTTGCCTGAAGAATCCCATGGATAGAGGAACCTGGCAGGCTATAGTTCATAGAGCTGCAAAGAGTCAGACATGACTGAAGTGACTTAGCATACACACACATAGGCAGAATCTAAAAAAATGATACAAATGAACTTATTTACAAAACATAGACTCACACACTTAGAAAACAAACTCATGGTTACCAAAGGGGAAAGAAAGGGGAGAGGGATCAATTAGGAGTCTGAGACTGACATATACGCACTACTCTATTTAAAATAGATAACCAGCAATGACATATTGTACAGCATAGGGAACTCTGCTAAATATTCTGTAATAACGTAAATGGGAAAATAATTTGAAAAAGAACAGACACATGAGTATGTATAACTGAATCACTTTGCTGTACACTTGGAACTAACATAGCATTGTTAATAAACTATAGTTCAATATAAAATAAAAATGTTTTGTAAAAGAAAGGAAGTACATCAGGAGCTACTCCAAAACTAAGCAAGGGAGAATTCTCACAACATATCATCCTCCAGTCCCCAGACTCCAGGGACTAAGGAGTCTGAGAGCCTCCAGCTCCACACCTCATTACCCTGCTTTCAATCATCTCTTACGGAAATTCTTTGCCCTAGGCAAAAGAGGCTCAGAAATGGAGGATGGGAAGGACAGAAGAGGCTCCATTCCTGGCATCCATAGTTAGATCCCTGAACATATTTCCCTGTAAAAATACTGCTCATTGAATGGCCACATCATATAGTTCTGTTGGAACTTTACTTCTACGTATTATGGGTTAAATATAACTAACCACCATGTATAATATGGTTTCTATGGAGTTCCACATAACTCACTTCTACAAACAAACCACTGGAATTCTGGCACTCCAACAGGAGGACTCCCTGTGCAACTCTCAAATGAGAGAGGAAGATAAATTAATGTGTTTTGGGACCGTTGACTTACTTCATCGGACAAGGAAAGACTTTGTGTCCTTTTTGCTTGAGAGCTTTCTTATATTGCCTCCTGATCATTCTAGAGATAAAGAAATATAAGAGAACAAGTAAAATATAAGAGAATGAGTAAAAATCAGAAGGAAATCTAATTTTAGCTTCTTTGGGTATTTTGATAATGAAAACTACTAAAGCATACCAAATAAAAGTGAGATCAGTAAATTAAGTTTATCTAAATTCAGATTATTAAACTGTACTTTAACCACTTTAGTATAATTGTATGTGTGCATGCACATACACACAGATTAGGGAGAAGTGGACAAAATGATTCGTGTAGTTCTTCTTAGTGAAACTGAAAGTTTAGTTAACCCTGAAAAGATGCCATTATTACGTGAGCTATAGGTCATTGTTTATGTGCAAGTTAGCCACCAGACCACATGTATCCTTTTTGGGGACCCTTAGCAAAACAAGACATTTAACTTCTAGTACATAGAATTTTTTTACATTTGCAAGGGTTTTTTCTGGTAAAAAGAAACCCCATGATTTGAAAATGCAAGAGATGAAACAGGCTTTTAAAAATGATTCTTCAGTAATTAACATTTTTACATAAAAGAAATGCCCTGCAAATATGTAAAGAGCATTTATAAGTGTTAGGACAGAGATGAAAAAAAAATCCAGTAAACCTTGATATCATGCATTTGAGCACTTCCTATGTGCTAAGGGCTTTACTTCTATTGTGTTCTTTAATCCTCACTAAAGGAAGAAATTAACTCTCACATTTCATCAATGAGAAACTTAAGGCAGGGAGACTAAAGAACTTGCCCAAGTCTTCGAAGTCTGCAAGTAACAGAGTGAACACTTCAATCCAGGTGCAGATAACTCACGGCCAGGCTCTCAGCTACTCTGCTGCCTCACAAATGGCAGAAGTCCAAGTGCCACTATTAAACATTAGCTATTATTACCAAGAATTGCCCCACAGGGATCTTTATAGTGCAAGTATCATGTGCAAAACACTCCCAAAGGGTTTCTCTTTAGAAAAGAGTACACTTGCCAGAGGAAGGTGTTTCTGAATATCATTATCAGTAACAAATCCTTAAATTTAATCTATACTTTTTGGGCAATAAACAATATAACAAGTATCATTTTTAGAAATAAACCATGAACAATGCAATCTGCATAAAAATAAGCATAATGTCTTGGAGGGATATAGATGCCCTGCTTGAGGGAGCTGGCAAACAGAGGTGGACAGGCAAACACAGGGGCACATGTATGTTTACATGTGTGTGCACCTTGAGGCATGGTTCTGTTATCATCCAAGAGAAGAAGGGAGTCATGGTCTGTTCTATCTCTAGCCTTATACAAAAGCTTGTTAATATTGGGAGGTTCAAGTCTAGTAACCTGAACTAGTTCATTGCATAACCCATTCTTGAGGCTCTGGCAGAACTGTGGTGGAAGTTTGGATCCTTTCCCCCAAGAGAGCCCATAAAGCTTAAGAGCTGTCAATTCTTTCTCCTGGCAGCTGATCAATGTCTATCAGTTCTTGTGGGTAGACCTTCATTGCTTCCTCTTCCCTCCTGGGAAATGACTGCTGAGCTTCTAAAGCTATCACCCTCCACATCTCCTAAAATGTAGTATGTCAGAATTGCAGTCAGTGTGCACCCAACAGTACTACCCACCCCAGCTCCCCACCAATTCCCAACCAAAGCTCTGGATATGCATGAATCATTATGACTACTTAATCCCAGTGAGTTCTACTGAATTGCCTCTAAATTTCTCTGGATGTGTGAATAGGGAAAGGCTTAGCTGCTCAGAACAGTTGTTAGACTCAGTACCCATGAAAGCAGGCTCTGAATCTGCATCTCAACCTCCACTGACTGGATGGACCCAGAAGAAATCTGTCCTCAGGATATTGAATTTTCCTTCTGTAGTCATAGTCCCCACACCTAGGGACAGAGGAGCCTGGTGGGCTACAGTCCATGGGATCACAAAAGAGCTGGACATGACTTAGTGACTAAACAACAAGGGAGTAAAGAAAAGCAGAGACATTGCCTTCTTGACAGGGCGAACAAACAGGTGCTCTGAATCCAGTGGTTCATAACAAAACGCTCAATTTCTCCTTGCTTGGCAGCAGAAGTTGTTCTAGCTAGGATAGAAGTTAGATTCCAAGTGATCAGAACTGGAACAGTGTTTGCCATGTGATGTCAGGCGGTCAAGTGGGCCAGTTAAGTCACAATTCAGTAGGGAAATCTTACAGTTGAAAGCTGGCAAGACAAATAGCTAATATATAACCCAAAGTCCAGAAATTAGTATCTCAAAACAAAGACTTGAAAATCAGACAAACTTTGGTTCAGTTTGTTACACAGGAAGGTAGAGAGCAAAGAAAGGTGTCGAAGGGCACTGTTGTAAAGAACCTTAAAGTGTTTTTAAGTGAAAAAGAAAGTGAAAGTGAAGTCACTCAGTTGTGTCCGACTCTTTGTGACCCCATGGACTGTAGCCTAACAGGCTCCTTCGTCCATGGGATTTTCCAGGCAAGAATGCTGGAGTGGGTTGCCATTTCCTTCTCCAGGAGATCTTCCTGACCCAGGGATTGAACCCGGGTCTCCCTCATTGTAGGCAGATGCTTTACCATCTGAGCCAAAGGACATACAGGCAGGTTTGCCAGGTTTACAGCAAAGTGTGCATACTTCTTGCTCCTGCCCATCCTTCACATGAGTTGGAACAGTTTCAGGCCCAGGGGTATGCATCAGTGAGTTACACTATAGAAAAGCTCCTTCCTCAGAGCTGTGATATTACCTTGGCTCCATCTGAATATTTTTATCTACTTTTACCTATATTTGACCACAGACTGGCTGAAATCTCAAGTCCCTTCTTTCAGATGTTCTGTCTAAAAGCTTTGCAGATAAGTCTCAAGGTCCCAATCAACTCTCACTTAAAGCTTTGCAGACCTAATTTCAGGTTGACTGGCAAACAAGATATGATAAAACAAAAATCTGAAAGCCTTTTCATGGTCTTCAAAGCTTAGATCATCAGTCTCAACTTATTATAGCTTCTCCTGCTTACCTCCTTCTAGCTTCACTAGTCTTTTTGTTCCCTGATCATTCCAAGCTCCCCTTCCACTCCTAGACCCAGGCCCTGCCTCAAGTCCTGTACTTTATAAGGTTCCATCTACCTTTCCTTCTTTCATGTCCTTCCCTGTAGGGTGAGGTCAAAAGACAAGGGACATGCCACTGAGACCCAGTACCTCCCACCCTTTTAGATCACACTTGGGTTTCCTAGGACCACAGAAGGCTCTAACCAAACAGCCTCCAACCTGCCCCTAGAACCTGCAAGGATGTTTTCCCTACCTTCATCCTCCTGAGAGAACCACCCCCACCTCTAGATTCTCTGTTATGTAGCATATCATGGAATATAGTAACACAATGTAGTTATTAAAGAAATCAAATTATTCAGCATGTTTGGTTAGAAATATGAAGAGTTAAATTAAAAGCAGTGCCTTCAGCTGTGCCCTGCCTGAACGTCAACTCACTAAAACTTCATTAAACCAGAAAGTCAGGGAAACTCAGAGCTCAAGTTACTCCCAGGACAACTTTAGTTCTTGTCTCTTTTGATGAAAATCCAGGAACTTGCTCCTAGTCTTTCAATATATGCAGTGCTTCAAGGTTTGAGGATTAAACCCAGCATTTCACAAGTCCATTGCCAAATTAATGCTACAACACAAACATTATCGTTGACAGTAAAGACTGTCTTTTTAAAATATTTTCCAAGTCAGAATGTCAATCATATTTGGACTATGGTGCAGAGATTAGATGGAGAAGGCAATGGCACCCCACTCCAGTACTCTTGCCTGGAAAATTCCATGGATGGAGGAGCCTGGTAGGCTACAGTCCGTGGGGTCGCTAGGAGTCAGACACAATTGAGCGACTTCACTTTCACTTTTCACTTTCATGCACTGGAGAAGGAAATGGCAACCCACTCCAGTGTTCTTGCCTGGAGAATCCCAGGGATGGGAGAGCCTATGCGGTTGCACAGAGTCGGATACGACTGAAGTGACTTAGCAGCAGCAGCAGAGATTAGAATATTTAGTACTTGCAATCTTAAAATAATTGCTCATGGACACTGGTTTGCTGATACAAACTAAGTGATAAATGTAAATTAAAAAGACCAGATGCTATACGGCTATTCAGAAGGCCGGTATAGAGAAGTGCAACTGTCTTTCAAAACTTACCTCTGCTTATCTACATATGTATGTGTCTCTTTCTAAGTTCAACCACTTGGAGTGTGTGGATGTCCATTTTCTTAACTCAGATTTATTAGAAAACAACATGAAGCAAAACTTTCTGCTAATCCTTCATTGAGGATTGAGTCCCAGGGAGGCAAGAATGAAGGGAAAAAGCAGATACGGCAAAGAAGAAGAAAAAGGTAGATAGACTCTTTCTCGTATTTACTGAGCTCACTAGACCTTTAAAAGAGACTTCACAAGTTGTTTGTTAATGTAGGATATCTCCAGAAAGGCATTTTTGGAATTACTGCATTTTGGAATCTTTGAAGGGCAAGAAATTTATCTTTCAGCTTTTTTTCCTTGTCCGGTTTCCTATAGGGCATTAACTCAGTGCTGTTCCTGCCATGTAAAGACAAAGAGATTTTGATACTTCCTACTGTGGACTGGAAGAAAAGCATTTATTAACAGATACTTGCATGGCAAATGCCAGAGGATAAATTGATATGATTTTGTAAAGATAACCATATCCTGCCCACTAGCCATTACTGGGACTGTCACCAGACTGGATGAATGGGGACCCACCATCATCCAGAACCATGATCCATATGGTTTTGAGAGAACATAGACGTGAACTGAAAGGGAATATGATGAGTAACACCATCCCCACATTCTTCCAGTCCAATAGCAGCACTAATTACCGCAATCTTTCCTCAGGTGAGACATTGTTTCTAATTTACATTCTTGAATGGGAGGGTGGGAATGGTCAGTTTCTGGAACTTCCACTTGGCTGTTCTAAAAATAAAGGTCCTTAATTTACATAGTGGAGGGAACATATATAAGAGTTCTGATATCTATTCCAGTTGATACCTATTCCATTTATATATTCAAGGACTAGGAGAATAAACACAGACTACAGGGCAGGTCTGCTGACTCAATTGTCCTACTGTGAATTTGACTTGGGCTAATACCCCGCTTATCATCTGGCTACGGTAACTGCTGCTCTAAACAGAAGACCAGGATAGCATTTTGGTTCTCCTAATATCAGTGTTGGGCTTCCCTAGTGGCTCAGATGGTAAGAATCCACCTACAATGTGAGAGACCTGGGTTCGATCCCTGGGTTGGGAAGATCCCCTAGAGGAGGACATGGCAACCCATTCCAGGATTCTTGCCTGGAGAATCCTGGTGGACAGAGGAGCCTGGAGGGCTGCAGTACATGGGGTTGCAAATAGTCAGACACAACTGAATGACTAAGCACAGCACAGCACAACATCAGTGTTAGTGCCAGCTCAAACCTCATGTCTAACAGATTTGAAAAGCCTGAGTAGTTGCCCTTTCCTCTGGAACAGTTACGCTGGTAAATGACCGAAGGACCCCTTAAGGAAATATCAGAAAAGGCATTTATCATATATATCTATGGTGGCACTGACAGACTCTTCCTCATGGGGACAGGTCTCCCTTTCGGTAAATGAACTCTAGGTCTATAATCCCATTAGTTCTAGAAACTGGGTGATTTTTTCACTGTAGCACTGATGTCAGCTTTCCAGCTCTCAACTTTCTATTACACAAATCAAACAATGCCCAGGTCAGTTATCCATCTCTCTTACCCCTAAAATCACCATAGATCCACGTAAGCCTAGTCACTCTGATTTCTACTCTGACTTTGATGCCATTGTGACTCTGAGAATTAAGTCCTGCCACTGGTCTCTGTCATTCTGAAATCCCACCAGCCTCATTAATATCAGACAGCCTAACTTCTACGCCACATATACAGTCATGGCCAGCAGAGAAGAGGCACCACCAAGCTTCCTAAAGAAACTGGAGTACCTAGCACTAGTATATTTCTTATTGCTGTAGAGATGAGAGTGAGCTCTGGACCCTTCCAGAGGATATAATCAGTGATAAGCTCTCCGGTTGTACATCGTAAATCCATTCTAACGTTCCTTATCTGGAGCTGCCAATGAGGTGTAGTAGAGGCAGTCTTTGAGAACAGTATTATCTTGTTAGGCACATTTAGGTAAGATCACTGCACAGCCTCTAGGAAAGGAAAGAGGAGGCTGCTTTCCTTTGGCAAAGAAAGCAGGTAGATTCCACTGGCCCAGAAATATTCCAGGAAATTTTTTTAGTTCTTTCTTAGGTATATCCACTCAAATATCTTCATTACAGACAGATCTTCCTGCCCTCTTTTCCACCTGGGTCCTGAGATTTTCATACAGCATATTCATGGATGCTACAAATTTAATTTCCTTTACCTCTCTACTGTCTTTATAATTATAATCTGTATCTGATTTTCAACGAAAGTTGAAACTACTCCAGAGTATTCTACTCTGAGACCAGACTGCTTTTGACACCTTTGGTTTTCAGAGGATCCTTTAAGTTAGCAAGAAGCTGCCCTGAGTCTATCATTTTCTTTTAATAAGACTTGCACTACCACCAAAAGCAGCCACCCCATATAACAAATCTCATAATTACCATTTACCACATTATGATCTCACAGTGCCTTGCCTTCTGCCTTGCATCTCCTTCCAACTAATCAGGGGTGAAATTTCATTAATTGTGATCTCACTGCCAGGGTTATTATTACCCCCACTACCACTGAGCAGTGGGGTCTCTATTGCCTTTAGTCAAGTAGGCAAGTCAACTGTAAAATTTCATCCTGAGAGTTTGCTTTTTGGGACTAATCCTGGAATCTGTTGGGGCATCACAGGTGGCACTAGCAGTAAAGAACCCCCTGCCAACACAGGGTGACATAAGAGACACAGATTTGATCCCTGGGTCAGGAAGATCCCTTGGAGAAGGGCATGGCAACTACTCCAGTATTCTTGCCTGGAGAATCCCATGAACAGAGCAGCCTGGTGGGCCATGGTCCATAGGGTCACAAAGAGTTAGACTTGACTGAAGCAACTGCACACATACACACACACTGGAATCTGTTTTCTTAGCCTCAGTTCCAACTGAGTCTAGGCTTTTGTGCCATTGTTTTATTGGGAGTGCAATTCTACAGAAAAAAAAGAGGAAAAAAGAGAAGTCAGCCAGGGAAGGAGAGGAGGTAAATACAAAGTAGAGCATTAATAAGTTGACCATAGCTCCATAAGGCATACCATGAATTGTCCAGTCATCCTGGGACCTCTCTAGAAAAGCCATAAAAGCTACAGTGTCTTGAAATACTTGTTAGGGAAAAGAAAGGTGGGCAATTTATCTACTGATTGCTTTGTGTTTCCTACTCTCTTCAGACAAGTTTGCCTCATATAGCATGAATGCCCCTTCTTCCACATTCCCTCTGAACATCTACTGGTTCCAGATCGATCAAACAGGTCATAGAGTTACTGTCATAGCAGCGAAGAACCTTGGAACATAATGGATCTATGAAGACAGATATATAATCTAGGTCTTGCAAGCACAAGTAGGGAGAAATGTTATCTCACAACTTTGAGCCATTCAAAGTTATTGTTAAAACTCTCAAAGAGAAACAAAGCTGGATATGAGTTAAAGGCAGTAAAAACAGATTTATTCAGTACCTACTACTATAGTTAAGAGAGTCCAATGTAAACCAAGCTCAACTTTGATCCATGTAGAGGTGACTGGGCATTCTAAAGGGAGAAAGATGAAGTGGAGAGAGGGAGAAAGTAAGTAGAAGCTCAACAGAGTCAGGCAAGAGGAAAATTATATTTAAAAAATGGGTAGCGAGGTTGGTCTATGGGATCACAAAAAGTCAGACACTACAGAAGCGACTTAGCACGCACAAACACGTGTACATTTAGTCCCACACTTCTCTAAGAAGCCTGGAGGCTGTAACAGTTCCTGTCTGACTGACAGATGGAAACCTCGGCCACCTTAAAAGAAGACCCCTGCTTTAGCCTTCTAGAGCCACATGTAGCCTCTTCAGTTTCAGCTCTGTCCAGGCTTCTAGGCATTCTCTCCTGACATCCGCTGACTCCAGCAGGCCAGCCCTGACTCACCAAGCTAGCTCAGTGTCCCAGAGCCCTAGTTGGGAAAAAAAAGTTCAGAAATACCAGTAAGAAAATTAGCTTCCTTTGCAGTTGAGTAGCATCTCCTCAACCCTGAAAAAAACAGCAAGAAAAACCATAAAACATCTCCTCAACTCCTGACTCTTCTCTGAAAGACACTGCAGTTAAGATTAATTAAGCTTCTAAACCTCCAAAGGTGTAAGATAACTCTGGTTTCTTATTGTTCAAAGAGAAATTGGCATTTTGTTGCTGTTGTTGCTGCTGCTGTTTGGGGGGATATCAGGCATTGCAGCCTATTTATTATAAATTCATATTTTAGTCTCACTGACTTCATTTAACTGGATGCTGGTTTATTTAAAGTCAGTTTAATGGCAAAGCAACTTACGTAAAAACTGAGAGGCTGCCCCTCTGAAATTGTTTAATACAGATATAGAGCCAGCAATCAGAGTTACCTCTGAATCCTAATGCAACTCTGTGAAAAACCTACCTGTTGTGGCTTCAGAGGCTCTACTCCCTACTGCAAAAATGCATTTGGACTTTTCAAACATCTAGCTTCAAATCTTAAAAATAAATCTAAATATTCAGTTCAGTTCAGTTCAGAAGCTCAGTCGTGTCTGACTCTTTGCGACCCCATGAATCGCAGCACGCCAGGCCTCCCTGTCCATCACCAACTCCCAGAGTTCACTCAGACTCACGTCCATCGAGTCCGTGATGCCATCCAGCCATCTCGTCCTCTGTCGTCCCCTTCTCCTCCTGACCCCAATCCCTCCCAGCATCAGGGTCTTTTCCAATGAGTCAACTCTTCTCATGAGGTGGCCAAAGTACTGGAGTTTATTAGATTGTCAAAAATCTCTATCATAGAAAACCTGGACCAAGAGAATTCTTTTCCAAAGAGTTATTTCTCCAGTAATAATCTATTGGATCAAGGAGGGTAAATAATCTGGATAGGTTATTTCTTATTTCAACCAAATTTTGTTAGAAGACTGTGAGCAAATGAGAAATTTTGCCCATTTGCTCATATTTAAGTCATCCTTGAGTTAAATATTTGGACTAATTGCCCACCTAAGAAATGGTTGGTTGGTATTTTATACATACACACATACACACCATACACACACATATATATATATTTGACGTCTTCTTCAACAATGGACATTTGTGTTGTTTCTATGTATTGGCCATTGTAAACAGCATTGCTGTGTTTTTTCAAATTAGAACTTTCGTCTTTTTGTATATATACTTGGGAATGGGATTGCTTGATCATATGACAGCTCTATTTTTAGTTTTTTAAGGAGCCTACTATACTATTCTCCAGAGTGGCTGTACCAACTTACATTCCTACCAACAGTGTAGATAGATTCCCTTTTCTCCACACCCTCTATGACATTTATTATTTGTAAACTTTTTGATGACAGCCATTCTGATAAGCATGACGTGATAGCTCATTGTGGTTTTGATTTGCATTTCTCTAATAATTAGAGGTACTGAGAATCTTTTTATGTTCCCATTGGTCACCTGTATGTCTTCTTTGGAAAAAATATCTGTTTAGGTCTTCTGCCCATTTTTTGATAAGGTTGTTTGTTTTTTCAATGTTGAGTTATATGAGTTGTTTGTATATTTGTCATCATATTGTTTACAATATTTTTTTTCCCAATCCATAGGTTGTCTTTTCATTTTGTTTGTAGTTTCCTTTACTATGCAAAAGCTTTTAGGTTTGCTTAAGTCCCATTTTTAAAAATTTATTTTGCCTTAGAGACTGATCCAAGAATATATTGCTATGATTTATGTCAGATAATGTCTATGTTCTCCTCTAGGATTATATGGTTTTAGGTCTTATGTTTAGGTCTTAAACCATTTTCAGTTTCTTTTTTTTATATGGTGTGAGGGAGTGCTCTAATTTCACTGATTTACATGTAGTTGTCCAACTTCTCCAAGGGCTTCCCAGGTGGCTTGGTGGTAAAGAATCAGCCTTCCAATGCAGGAGACACAGGAGACATGGGTTTGATCCCTGGGTAAGGAAGATCCCTTGGAGGAGGAAATGGCAACCCATCCCAGCATTCTTGCCTGGAGAATCCCATGGACAGAGGAACCTGGTGGACTACGGTCCATGGAGTTGCAAAGAGTCAGACATGACTGAGCAACTGAACACGCACACACGTCCAGCTTTTCCAACACCACCTGTTGAAGAGACTGTCCTTTCTCCATTGTGTTGTATCTTCTTGCCTCCTTTGTCAAAGATTAACTGGCCATAGGTGTATGGGTTTATTTCTGGACTCTCTTCTGCTCCATTGAGTTCATGTCTTTGGAAGGATTATGCCTCCAGCTTTGCTCTTTTTCCTCAAGATTGTTTTGGCAATTCTGAGTCTTTTGTGGTTCCATATAAGTTTTAGCATGATTTGTTCTAATTCTGTGAAAAATGTTGTGAGTATTTGATAGAGATTGTGTTAAATCTGTAGATTGCTTTGGGTAGTATGGTCATTTTAATAATAATTATCCCAATCCAAGAGCATGGATAATCTTTCCATTTCTCTAAATTATCTTTGATTTTCTTTATTAGTGTTTCACAGTTGTCAGCATATAGGTCTTTCATCCCCAAGGTTAAGTTTATTCCTAGGTATTTTTTGATGTGACTTTAAACAGGATTTTTTTTAACTTTCTCTTTCTGATATTTCTTTATTAGTTTAAAGAAATGTACAAATTTATGTTTTTAATCTTGTATGATGCTACATTGCTGAGTTCATTAGTTCTAATACTTTTTGTGTGGAGACCTTATGGTTCTGAGTATCATGTCATCTACAAATAGTGTCCTGGAGAGAGGCATAGCAATACACTCCAGTATTCTTGTCTGGAGAATCCCCGTAGACAGAAGAGCTTGAGGAGTTACAGTCTGTGGGGTCGCAAAGAATTGGACACAAGTGAGTGACTAAGCACAAAAAGGGTCAATTACCTCTTCTTTTCTAATTTGGACAACTTTTACTTCTTTTTCTTGTCTAACTGCTATGGCTAAAACTTCCAATACTGTGCTGGATAGAAGTGGTGAAAGTAGGCATCTTTGTCTTGTTTCTGAATTCAGCAGGAAGGCTTTTAGTTTTTCACCAGTTAGTATTACGTTGACTGTAAGTTTGTCATAAATGGCTTTTATTGTATTGAGATATGTTCCCTCTAAACCCACTTAAAGGAGAGTTTGAAAATTAGAGATACCAAGGGAACATTTCAGGAAAAGATGGGCTCAATAAAGGACATAAATGGTAGGGACCTAACAGAAGCAGAAGATATTAAGAAGAGGTGGCAAGAATACACAGAAGAACTGTACAAAAAAGATCTTCACGACCAAGATAATCATGATGGTGTGATCACTCACCTAGAGCCAGACATCCTGGAATGTGAAGTCAAGTGGGCCTTAGAAAGCATCACTATGAACAAAGCTAGTGGAGGTGATGGAATTCCAGTGGAGCTATTTCAAATCCTGAAAGATGATGCTGTGAAAGTGCTGCACTCAATATGCCAGCAAATTTGGAAAACTCAGCAGTGGCCACAGGACTGGAAAAGGTCAGTTTTCATTCCAATCCCAAAGAAAGGCAATGCCAAAGAATGCTCAAACTACTGCACAATTGCACTCATCTCACACACTAGTAAAGTAATGCTTGAAATTCTCCAAGCCAGGCTTCAGCAATATGTGAACTGTGAAATTCCAGATGTTCAAGCTGGTTTTAGAAAAGGCAGAGGAACCAGAGATCAAATTGCCAACATCCGCTGGATCATGGAAAAAGCAAGAGAGTTCCAGAAAAACATCTATTTCTGCTTTATTGACTATGCCAAAGCCTCTGATTGTGTAGGTGTGGATCACAATAAACTGTGGAAAATTCTGAAAGAGATGGGAATACCAGACCACCTGACCTGCCTCTTGAGAAACCTATATGCAGGTCAGGAAGCAACAGTTAGAACTGGACATGGAACAACAGACTGGTTCCAAATAGGAAAAGGAGTACGTCAAGGCTGTATATTGTCACCCTGCTTATTTAACTTATATGCAGAGCACATCATGAGAAATGCTGGGCTAGAGGAAGCACAAGTTGAAATCAAGATTTCCAGGAGAAATATCAATAACTTCAGATATGCAGATGATCTTCAGATATGCAGATGACACCACCCTTACGGCAGAAAGTGAAGAAGAACTAAAGAGTCTCTTGATGAAAGTGAAAGAGGAGAGTGAAAAGTTGGTTGAAAGCTCAACATTCAGAAACCTAAGATCATGGCATCTGGTCCCATCACTTCATGGCAAATAGATGGGGAAACAGTGGAAACAGTGGCTGACTTTATTTTTCTGGGCTCCAAAATCACTACAGATGGTGATTGCAGCCATGAAGTTAAAATACTTACTCCTTGGAAGGAAAGTTATGACCAACCTGGAAAGCATATTCAAAAGCAGAGACATTACTTTGCCAACAAAGGTCCATCTAGTCAAGGCTATGGTTTTTCCAGCAGTCATGTATGGATGTGAGAGTTGGACTGTGAAAAAAGCTGAGCGCTGAAGAATTGATGCTTTTGAACTGTGGTGTTAGAGAAGACTCTTGAGAGTCCCTTGGACTGCAAGGAGGTCCAGCCAGTCCATCCTAAAGGAGATCAGTCCTGGGTGTTCATTGGAGGAACTGATGCTGAAGCTGGAACTCCAATACTTTGGCCACCTGATGTGGAGAACTGACTCATTTGAAAGACCCTGATGCTGGGAGGGATTGGGGGAAGGCAGAGAAGGGGATGACAGAGGATGAGATGGCTGGATGGCATCACCGACTCAATAGACATGGGTTTGGGTGGACTCCGGGGGTTGGTGATGGACAGGGAGGCTCGGTGTGCTGCGGTTCATGCGGTTGCAAGGAGTCGGACACGACTGAGCGACGGAACTGAACTGAATGTTGAATTTTGTCAAAGCCTTTTTCTGCTTCTATTGAGATGATCATGTGTTTGTCTTTCCTTTTGTTAATGTGTTGTATGACCTTGATTTGCATATGTTGAAGCATCCTTGTAACTCCAGAATAAATCTTGACCATGGTGATGATCATGGTGGTCATGACTTGATCATGGTGTATACTTTCTTGTAGCGTTAGATTCTGTTTGCTAATATTTTGTTTAGAATTTTTTCATTTATATTCACCAAAGATATTGGCCCATAATTCTCTTTTTTATAGTGTCTTTGGTTTTGGTATCAGGGCAACAGTGGTTTCATAGAAGGAATTTGGGACTGTTTTCTCCTCATGAATTTTTCAGAATTGTTTGAGAGGATAGGTATAAGTTCTTTTTCGTATGTTTCATAGAGTTCTCCATTGAAGCCATTCAGTACTGAACTTTCATTTGTAGATAGTTGGGGTTTTTTTGTTATTATTATTATTACAGATTCTGTTTCACTTCTGGTGATCAATCTGTTCAAATTATCTGTTCTTCATGGTTTGGCTTTAACAGGCTATATGTTTCTAGAAACTTGTCTATTTCTTCTAGGTTGTCCAATTTTTTGGCATATAACTGCTCATAGTATTCTCCTTTATTTTTGTATTTCTGTATTTTGTTGTTGTATTTCTGTGGTATGAGTTGTTATTATTCCTCTCTCATTTTGTTTATTTGGGTCCTGTCTCTTGGTGAGTCTGACTAGAGGCTTATTTATAAAAATAAGATTTATCTTTTCAGAAACCAGTTCTTGGTTTTATTGACCTTTTCTATTGTTTTTTAATCTCTAATTAATTTATTTTCTCTTATGATTATTATTTCCATCCTGCTGCTGGTTTTTGCTATTCTTTTTTCTAATTTTTTTAAGTGATAGATTAGGTTATTTTCTTGTGTTTTTGAGAAAGACCTGTATCACTATGAACTTCCCTCTTAGAACTAATTTTGCTGAATCCCATAGATTTTGTAAAATTGTGATTTCATTTTCATTTGTCTTAAGGTATTTTCTCATTTCTTCTTTGATTTCATCATTGACCCATTGGTTTTTTACTAGCATGTTGTTTAGTCTCCATCTGTTCATTCTTTTCTTGTTTTTCTTTCTCTGCTTGATTTCTAGTTTCACACAGTTGTGGTCAGAAAAAATGCTTGAAATCATTTCTATTCTTAAACTTTGTTGAGGTTTATTTTATGATCTAATATGTGGTCTATCCTAGAGAACATCCCATGCACACTTGAAAAGAATGTGTATTCTGGTTGTTTTCTTTTTCTTTTTTTGAAGGGGGTAGCTGTGGTGTCCAGTAGATACTGATTACATCTACTTGGTCTATTGTGTCATTTAGGACCTCTGTTACTTTATTGATTTTCTTTATGAATGATTTGCCCGTTGATGTCAGAGAGGTATTAAAGTCTTCTACTATTATACTATTGTTGATTCCTTCCTTTTTTGGTTTTTGGTATTTGTTTTATATATTTAGATGTACCTATATTTTTGTTGTTGTTTAGTCTCCAAGTTGTGTCCAATTCTTTGCATCCCCATGAGCCTGCTAGGCTCGTCTGTCTGTGGGATTTTCCAGGCAAGAATACTGGAGTGGGTTGTCATTTCAGGTACATACATATTAACAAATGTAATATTCTCTTCTTGTATTGGTCCCTTTATCATTATATAATGTCCTTCTTTGTCTTTCTTCACAGCCTTTGTTTTAACCCTCTTTTGTCTGATATGAGTTTTGCTACCCCTGCTTTCTTGTAATTTCTATTTGTACGAAAAATCTTTTTCCGTACCCTTACCTTCAGTCTGTGTGTCTTTCACCCTGAAGTGAGCCTCTTGTAGGCAGTATATTGTAGGTTCTCGGTTTGAAAACAAAAATCCAACCTGCCATTTATGTCTTTTGATTGGAATATTAAGTTCATTGGCATTAAAAATAATTATTGATAAGTATATTCTCATTGCCATTTTAATCCTTGTTTTCCAATTCTTCTTTGCTCATTCCTTTTTTTGTTTTTCCTTTTGTGGTTTGATGGGTTTCTTTTATAGTATACTTGAATTCTTTTCTTTTTTATTATGTGAATCTATTGCATATTTTTGAACTCCATAAAATATTGCATATTTTTAACTCCATGGAGTTCAGGTGTGCTGTGACTCATGACTGTATCTACTCCCTTTAAACTGATAATCATTCAAGTTCAAACATTCTAAATTATCTACACTTTTATACTCCCCTCCCCCACACTTTGTGATTTTGGTGTCATATTTTAACATCTTCATGCTTATTTTTCATTGCTAATTGTAGCTATAATTTGCTTTTACAATTTATTTTTTAATCTGTGTAATGGCTTATTTAAATGATCTTCAATCCTCTTATATATGTGTCTTTCCTATTATGATTTTCCCTTTCCTATGGAATCTGGCTTCTTTTTTATTTTGTAAAGATCCTTCAATAGTTCTCTTAGGGTAGGATTAGAACTGCTGATTTCTTTCAGTTTTTTCCTTGTCTGAGAAGTTATTTCTCTCTCCTTGTATTCTAAATGATAATCTTTTAGGATAGAGCACCCTGGTTTGCAGGTTTTCCCTTTTCAGGACTTTGACATATCATGCTACTCCCTGCAATAGGTTTTTATTATTGCTTTATAGGCTTCTGAAGTGCATTTATTTACCAGTGTCAGAGTGGGAAAAAATGAAATGGGAATGACTTTCTCCTGATTTTCATAAGCCATTCTAGAAGCTATTACAGTGAAGCATATGGGTATATAACCATTTCCTTTGCCTCAGAAAAGATCATTGAGCAGCAATAACAAAAATATCTTTCCTGGATGATTTTCAACAAAATTACAATATTTACAGTAGATAATGTCTGTGGTTAGAGTTGCTGGGAGAAAAGGAATAGATTGTAAATTTTCTAACCTGAATTTTTAAAAGCAAATTAAAAACTTCTTTTATATCTGTAACTTTATGTGATCATGATATCATATTTTAAACCTCAATGAAAGGTTTGGATTTTCAAAATAGGGAGAATTTCTGAGAACAAGCACACCAAAACCTGCCAACACACAAGAGCCACTACAGATTTGTGGACAAACCAGCCAAGCAACCACAGGCTTCTTTGCTTGTATGCACGTAATGAAGGCCAAATCAAAACAATTATTTTTCAAAATGATTCAGTACACTGTCCCTTATTTTTCTAAAGCCAGTATCTATTCCTAAGATATTCTTAAGATAAAGCATACATATAGATTCTATCTCTTTAGGTTATGTATACAAAACTCTTTCTTTTCTTACCACCTATTTTTAGAAATTATTAGTTTAAATTATTGAGTTCTGTGTTTTTTAAGGAAAACATTTTGTCTTAACTATCTAGCTTTAGAAAACAAAGTTCTTTATTTAAGCTATTTTAGGATTTAATGTGATTTATTAAAAGGAAAAGGAGCTCTGAAAATAATCTCATCTAGAGGGTTTTTTGCAAAGTAAAAAGGACAAGTCCATTGCATTCTTTCTCACAGTGTTTTCTCTATGCAGTGGTTTTTTTGTTATCTATTTGTCAGTGTGCTGACTAACATTTTTAGATAATTGTGTTTTCTAAGATTAATATTGATTACGTGGTTATAATTCATTTAGCTGTTAGAAATCTGAACTTCTACCTGGCTGAAGCAAATGTTAAATTCCTAAATTAGTTCTGGATTGGTTTGTTTGTTTTTTAAATAGCAATTCACCCTTTATTTAAGGTATTTTACTGCTTGTAATTAGTAGTAAGTTGTAATATTAAAAGTAAAGTGGATAACAAGACAATTTTAAGTTCATGGATATAGCATCATCCCATAGATTCATCGTATCCCCCTCCCCAGAATTTATCTGCTGAAGTCCTAATCCCCAGTGTGATGGTATTTGGAGATAAGCCTTTAAAGAGGTGACTAGGTTAAATAGGTCATAAGGGTGAGATTCTAATCCAACATGATATCCTTATAAGAAGAGAAGGAAACACCAGGGATGCACCAAAACAGAAAAAAAGACCATGTGAACATACAGTGAGAAGGCAGCTATCTGAAAGCCAGGGAGAGAGCCCTAGGAGAAACCAAACCTTGGACACCTTGATCTTAGACTGCCATCCTCCTAACTGTGAGAAAATAAATTTCTTTTAAGTTACCCAAGTTTGTGGTGTTTTGTTATGACAACCTTAGAAAACTAATACAACATCTGGGGCTTTTAAATCACCAAGTATTTTTAAGCCACAGATAAATGCCTCTGAATGATAATAGGAAAAAAAACCCCACAGGAATCTTGCAAATAATTTAACAGAAAAATAATAACTGGTTCTATACACAATAGCAAATAGAAAGACCATGTGTCTAGATGCTTTAATGACTACACCACAGTTAAACTGATTGCTCCAAAGCTAGGCTATGTTCAGAGTAACCAACTTAATCACCATATATGGATTGGGACTCAGCTCAGAAAAGATACAGAGAAATCATACTTCCTCTGTGCACCACTACTACCTCTCTTATTGTTTTGCTTGGACTTCTTTCTTCAAAGGAGACATTCAGGGGCATCTATTCTATTTCTACTTAGATTTCCAAACTATGGGACATATAAAAACCCTCAAAGCGACTTCACTTTCAATATTTTAAGGGTTGATTTGCTAAAGTTACTGAATACAAAATCTGACAAGGCCATGACCCTATCTCAATTACATCCACTGTCCTTGAGTTTCTTTTGGCCTCTTTGACAATTATAATTCATTCAGCATATATGCTGACTTTGGATAAAGTTGTTGAAGATAATTTCAATGTAATGATCTCAGTCACATTCATTCCTAATCCATTATTTTCCACCACCCATCTATGACTAATTCACAATAGCTGAAAAACCTCACGGAATATATTTTTAATATGATCCTACTTTTAAAAATTCACACTTTTCTTCAGTTTGTCCCCATAATCATGATATCAGGAAGCTAAATGCAAATGTATTTTGGCTTTTAATTTTTGACTTTTTAAAACTATATGCATGGGATATCTCAACACATGAGGAAAAAAAAATCCAGTAGCTCTCATTCTTTCGTCTCTTCTCATTCACATGTCATCCCAGTCTCTTTATCAAAGACCTTATACCACACTGTGAGCCAAGTGTCTGCTCATTCTCCCCCAGCTTTTTCACTCCTGCCTTGCCTCAGGAGCTTGGTCTCTCGTCCCCTCCTGCATTTGTCCACACCATAGCAGCTTCTCTGTAGTCACATAACTCCTAACTACCACCTCCACAGTGAGGTTTGCTTCACTTCACTCCTGGTGGCTTTGTGAAGTCTAGGATCACCGTCCTCCCTCACTACATCCTGTTTTTCTAGTTACATTGGCCCCAGGGAGAAGTGCGGTGGTAAGGCTGCTCTTCTGTTTACCGCCTTGTCTTCTTCATTCCCTGCACACTGTCCCCACAACACCAAGCACATAAGGCTGCAGAATGGGTGCTATGCTTTCCTGAAACATTGTGGGAAATATAGAGTGAATTACTATATAGGAAAAAACATAGAAATGGATGCTATAGGTCTAAAGGAACAGAAATAAGGGTCTCCTTGGGCCAGCACTTTAGTTCTAGACTTGCTTTGTCTACCTTCCTTCATAGTTCACTATTACCCTCCTTTCCTCTTCACAGTGTGGTATTAACCCTACTTTAGAAATATTCTAGTCCCTAACACACAAGTGACTTCCTAGTCCTAGGCTCTCTGCCTTGTATCCCACCTCCATCTAGAGCAGAACATTTCCCCAAATCTGCATTGTTATCCCAGAGAAGGCAATGGCACCCCACTCCAGTACTCTTGCCTGGAAAATCCCATGGATGGAGGAGCCTGGTAGGCTGCAGTCCATGGGGTCGCACAGAGTTGGACACGACTGAGCGACTTCACTTTCACTTTTCACTTTTATGCTTTGGAGAAGGAAATGGCAACCAACTCCAGTATTCTTGCCTGGAGAATCCCAGGGATGGAGGAGCCTGGTGGGCTGCCGTCTACGGGGTCGCACAGAGTTGGACACAACTGAATCGACTTAGCAGCAGCAGCAGCAGCATTGTTATCCAGAATAATAGCCCTTGGGATCTTCAGCAGAATTTTGGGACTCAAAGCCTACACCCTTTCATGAAACTTTTGCTATTTTAGAGAACAGCTATGCCTCCTCACACTTCCTAAGGGAGTTTAGTAGAAAATACACATGCATACATATTAGTGTGCATAGAGCATATGCACACACATGGTTACAAAATGCATACATATTCATACATGTGTATATGTGCCATACCTTTCCCAAGAAATAGAACAACCAATCTCTCATCAATATTCTTAATTCATGAAACTGTGGAATACTTAGGAAGCTTTTATTTATTTTGTGTGTGTGCTATTTTGGGGGGTGTTTTTGTCTTTTAAGAAGCTTTTAAATTTCGTTTGTCTTATAATTTTGACTAGATCAAATTCTTACACTGGACTTCCCCCTAATTAATCTCTGAAAGAGGAGGAGGAATAGCAGAAAACAGATCAACTTGAGGCCATGAGTAAGATTTATGTTTTCATTTATAACACCACTAGATAGAATTTTAAAATCCACTTTTTCTAAAATGGACATCTATATAAATATGTGTATGCTTTACTATACATGTATGGTAAAGTGAATATATCATGAGTATATAATTTACTAAATTTTTACATATCTAAACCCTGCTGTGGCTCCTACCTAGATCAAAACACAGAATATTACCAAAACCCAGAAGTTTTGCTTTTACTCTTACCAGTTAACACTACAAATTTTGTTACTCCCCAGAGGTTTGACATCTAACAATATGGACTAAATTTGCATCTTCTTGAACTTTATATGATCTAACATCCATTGGATCATCAAAAAAGCAAGAGAGTTCCAGAAAAACATCTATTTCTGCTTTACTGACTGCCAAAGCCTTTGACTATGTAGATCACAACAAACTAGAAAATTCTTTAAAAGATGGGAATACCAGACCTCCTGACCTGCCTCTTGAGAAATCTGTATGCAGGTCAGGAAGCAACAGTTATAACTGGACATGGTACAACAGACTGGTTCCAAATTGGGAAAGGAGTACGTCAAGGCAGTATATTGTCACCCTGCTTATTCAACTTATATGCAGAGTACATCATGGGAAACACTGAGGGGATGAAGCACAAGCTGGAATCAAGATTTCTGGGAGAAATATCAATAACCTCAGATATGTAGATGATACCACCCTTATGGCAGGAAGTAAAGAAGAACTAAAGATCCTCTTGATGAAAGTAAAAGAGGAGAGTGAAAAAGTTGGCTTAAAACTCAACATTCAGAAAACTAAGATCATGGCATCCAGTCCCATCACTTCATAGCAAATAGAGGGGGGAAAAGTGGAAACAGTGAGAGGCTTTATTTCTTGGGACTCCAAAATCACTGCAGATGGTGGCTGTAGCCATGAAATTAAAAGACACTTGCTCCTTGAAAAAAAAGTTATGACCAACTTAGACAACATATTAAAAAGCAGAGACATTACTTTGCCAACAAAGGTTCATCTAGTCAAAGCTGTAGTTTTTCCAGTGGTCATGTATGGATGTGAGAGTTGGACTATAATGAAAGCTGAGCATCGAAGAATTGATGCTTTTGAACTATGGTGTTGGAGAAGACTCTTGAGAGTCCCTTGGACTGCAAAGAGATCCAACCAGTCCATCCTAAAGGAAATCAGTCCTGAATATTCATTGGAAGGACTGAAGCTGAAACTCCAATACTTTGGCCACCTGATGCGAAGAACTGACTCATTGGAAAAGACCCTGATGCTGGGAAAGACAAGGCAGGAGGAGAAGGGGATGACAGAGGATGATATGGTTGGATGGCGTCACTGACTCAATGGACATGAGCTTGAGTAAACTCCGGGAGTTGGTGATGGACAGAGGCTTGGCGTGTTGCAGTCCATGGAGTCACAAAGAGTCAGAGACAACTGAGAGACTGAATTGAACTGAACTTTATGTAAGGGAATCATATAATATGTGCTTTTTGTGTCTGGCTTCATTTAATCAATAGTTTTTTGATACATTCATATTTTGACATATATTAGCAGTTAATTCTTTTTTATTGCTGTGTAGTATTCTCTTGTATGGATAAACTACAATTTTTTCATCTATTCTATTTATAGACATTCAGGCAATTTACGATTTGGAGCTATTATAACTAAAGCTACTATGAACATTCTCGTACACATTTTGTTAAACATATACACTAATTTCTATGCTCAGGTTTCAGATTTGGTTGAATTAATTTGTACTCTCACCAGCAATGTATGAAAATCCAGTTGCTCTATATTCTTGCTAACATTCAGTATTTTCAATCTTTTTATCTTGAGTTCATTCTACCGAGACTTGTGATAAGTTTTAAGAAACTAAATATTGTGATATTCTTAAAAGCAGTTTTTATTTTTATGGATAAAAACTAAAAATTTTCTAAAGTCTTTTAGATTTTATCATAATATATTCTGAGAGGTCATTCAATAAATTATATAATTTTTTCTTACAATTGGATAAAATGATACTTGATCACAGATTTCAGATAGATCAGTTTACGGGCATCACCCAGTAATGTGACAAAAAATTTCAGCCTGTACCAGCACATATATGTGCACACTTATAGCAATAATCTGTGCTAGACTGAAATACTGGAAGATTATGAGAAGCAGAGTAACAAAATTACTAAAGCCATAAAATATTATTAATGGGTAATCTATTTTGACTAGGATTGGTAGGAGATGGTGTTTCAGATTAATTTTAAAGTGGCCATAATTATTTCCCTCTCTATCCCTTTGCAATGAGTCGTTGCATCTCCTCCTTTTAAGAAAAGAAGTCAATTTTCCCTTTCCTTTAGCTTGGGCTGATATGACTTGCTTTGGTCAATAAAACTGATGAGCTGACCCTGGGCCAATTACAAGTCTAGACTTCAAGAGGCCTTGGTGGCTTTCACTGGTTCTTGTAGAACCCTGCACATCTACCATGTGAACAAGCCCAGGCTCGACCTATGTGGTGCATGACAGATCTTCCCAGGTGAGGCCATTCTAGATCAAGGCAGCCGTCATCTGAGAGTTGAAGAACTGTTCAACTGGCCTAGACCAAATTGTTACCACACAGAATAATGAATTAAATATTAATAAGTGGCTTTTGCTTTAAGCCTAAAGTTTTGAGATGGTCTCTTAGGCAGCAAAATATATATAACAAATACAAGAGATATACAAGAAATATATCTCATGTACTTTATGGGGAAGGAATTCTTAATTATTAATAAGTATTACTCCAAGAAACTCACACTTCTGAACCCTGCCAACAGCTGCTGCTGACAGTGGCAGTCAACATTCATAAAATGGTAATGTTAAGTACTATATGTATCTTATTTATTACATGATATCTTATTTATTCTTACCACAGATCTACTAGGTACCTAATCAGTTATAGTTGAGGAAACTGAAGTTTGCCTCACAGTTTACTTCAAACCTGATCCCAAAGCTTAAGTTCTGAACCATTGCATCATCAGCTAAGAGCAAGTAGTTTAACCCAATACTACCTTTCCTGCTCATCTTGATTTATGTATAGGAAATTGATAGCCAAGAAAAGCTATGATTTGCCCAAAGCAGTTCCTTCTAACTCCCAGTATAATATAGTCTTTTGCTAAAATTCTTTGTTGTCTATAAATTACACTAAAGCTTATGATAAAAAAAATTGTGGTAGTTTGTAAACAAAATATGTAAGCCAAATATTCTAGAAAAATTCTCTTCAAAAACCTACAAGGGATAACCAAATTTCTTCAGTGTATGGAAACTTTATAAAATGTGATTTTAATAGTAAGGTTTGGGAAGGAGTTGCTAAAGGTATCTGGTTTATTCACATTGTATAAATAGCATTTTAGAAGTTTGTTTTGTTTAGTTGCTAAGTCGTTTCTGACACTTTACCCCATGAACTGTAACCTGCCAGGCTCCTCTGTCTCTGGGATTTCCCAAGCAAGAATACTGTAGTGCGTTGTCATTTCCTTCTCCAGGGTATCTTCCTGACCTGGGTATTGAACCTGCATCTGCATTGGCAGGTGGATTCTTTACCACTGAGCCACTCGGGAAGCATGAGTGGGATTATTATACCCTTTACAGATTCAGAAATCAAAGCTCAGAGAAATTAAATAAGTCACCCAATGCCATAATACTGGTAATGAGCAGAACCCAGATTCAAATTCAGGTCTATCTAACTCTAAAGCCCCTGTTGTTTCCATCATGCTACATAAATTCATTAAATCTGTATTAAACAAATAATTACTAAATGGATATAGAACAGTTATACAGTATTTCTTACTTATGCAAATCTGCAAAATAAATTTAACATGTATTTTTAACTGGAAATGAGGAGGGGACATATTTTTCTATAGATAGTATCAATATTTTAAGGTCAATAACTTTTCTTCTTTGCAGGCAACAATCCTTACTTATAACACATTAAATATTATATTAGTGAGACTGAAACACTATTATTTTTTTGTCCAAAATAGTCTAGGAAAGAAAACCCATTTTTTATTATCTTAATTTTCTTGTCCTTCATAAATAGTAATAGTTTTGAAGGTGTTCAATACCTTAGAACCTAGGAATTAAGACCATGAGAAAATGTACAAGCAAGTTTTTTCTATGCAAAAACTATAACCACATAAAGGACACAATTTATCTGCCTCCCTGCAAAGAGGAAGGGAGAGGGCATGAAGAAATACTCTCAGGTAAGGTGGGGTAGAATAATGAAGAGAGGTGTCTTTAGAGAATTGCGTATTATGCAAACTTGTTTTTTTCCAAGCAGACACCTAAATACTAGTTCCTTCCTCCCTCCCTTCCATCTTGCAACAACCACTTGTTAAGTACAACTAGGTACCAAGCACTGAATTCTGTGTTGGAAACAAAGCTAAATAGAACAAGTCTCTGTTGTCTCAGTGGAGAAGACAATCATGTAAACAAATAATTACAGCTCTAAATGTAGTGTTAGACATATGAACTAAGTATGGGAACACAGAAGCAGTCTTTCCTTCAGCTGGGAGGTATCAGGAAAGGCATACTAGAGCAAGTGGCATTTGTGGAAAATCTTAATATATGAATTAAATATATTCATATAGGCAGAGAAGGCATTGTAGGAAGATGCTAGTCTGAGTTCAAAAGAGGGTGACTAGAGGGGTCTAAAAGTAGATGTTCATTGACCTTTACTCTCAAGAATAAATAATGAGAAGTGGAGTCCAGTGTGGCTTTTCATAAATCAAAACTTTAGTAAATCTGTCAATTTTATTCCTAAATTAGTGTTTCTCAAAATTTCTTCTCAAGGCAAAGAAGCATGATAAGGATGGGGTTGGGAATAGCTTTCAGTGAACACAAGATATCTAAAATGTCATATATTGTATACTAGAGCTAGCGTCAGCAAACTATGGTCCACGGGCCAAATTCTGTACTGTATCATCTATTTTTATAACTAAAGTTTTATCAGAACACAGTTACACCATACACCTACATATTGAGTAGAGCTGCTTTTGTACTACAACTGCAGAATAAGTAGTTGCAACAGAGATTGTCTGCCCACAAAATCTAACATATTTACCATCTGAGCCTTTAAGAAACTTTGTATTAAAGCTACATATCACCATGAGTAAGTTTCAGAAAAATAATACTGAGTTCAAAAATAAGGTTCAATGCTATAGAGAATCATTTTGTGTAAAGCTGTGTGTATGTGTGTGCACATGCATGTGTTAAGTCATGTCCAACTCTTTTCGACCCCATGGACTGTAGCCTGCCAGGTTCCTCTGTCCATGGGATTTTCCAGGCAAAAATACTGGAGTGGGTTGCCACTTCCTTCTCCAGGGGATCTTCCCACCCAGGGATGGAACCGATGTCTCCTGCTTGCGAAGTGGATTCTTTACCACTGAGCTATCTGGAAAGCCCATATAAAGCTTTAAAAGACCCCCAATTTACTATTGTTTAGAGATACATGTATTAGAAGTGTAAAGATGGGCATAATAATAGTAAGTAAGATAATGTTTATCTCTTTGGAAAATGGAATGAGGACTGTAAATAGAGAGGGATTTTAACTATTTTAAATGTTTTATTTCTAAAGCAAGGTGGTGAATACAAAAGTGTCTATTATATTATTCTCTGTACTTTTCTTGAATGACTGATGCATTTCATAATTTAAAAACTCTTGGTCATACAAAAAAAGGGGGAAAAATCAGATGGAGGAGTTGTGTTGCAGATTCTATTGCTCCTCCAACAGATGCAACTTCTTTCATCCTGTATACTCTTTCTATGTTGCTTTGAAACCCTTCCCATTGAGAGGCAAGGTCTCTATCCCCACCCCCTGAAATTGAATGTTCTGGTCAAAATAATATGGTAGAAGTGACACTGGATTAACAGGCAAGTTTGGCCTTGGAGTATAGAAGGACGCATGGCAAGGGCTAACAGTTTTGCCAAGAGAATGCACTGGTCATAGCACACACCCTCTTCCAACAACACAAGAGATGACTCTACACATGTACATCACCAGATGGTCAATACCAAAATCAGACTGATTCTATTCTGTGTAGCTTAAGATGGAGAAGCCCCATAAAGTCAGCAAAAACAATACTTGAAGTTGACTGTGACTCAGATCATGAGCTCCTTATTGCAAAATTCAGAGTTAAATTGAAGAAAGTAAGGAAAACCATGAGGCCATGAAGGTATGACCTAAGTCAAATCCCTTATGATTATACAGTGGAGGTGATGAATAGATTCAAGGGATAAACCTGGTAGACAGAATGCCTGAAGAACTATAGACAGAGGTTCATAATATTGCACAGGAGGCAGTGACCAAAACCAACCCAAAGAAAAAGAAATGCAAGAAGGCGAAGTGGTTGTCTGTGGAGGCCTTACAAATAGCCAAGAAGAGAAGCAAAAGGCAAAGGAAACAGGGAAAGATATACCAAACTAAAGGCAGAGTTCCAGAGAATAGCAAGGAGAGATAAGAAAGCCTTCTTAAGTGAACAATGTAAATAAATGGAGGAAAACAGTAGAATAGAAAGACTAGAGATCTCTTCGAGAAAATTAGAGACACCAAGGGAACTTTTCATGCAAAGATGGGCACTATAAAAGTCAGAAATGGCAAGGACCTAACAGAAGCAGAAGAGATTAAGAAGAGGTGCCAAGAATACACAGAAGAACTCTACGAAAAAGGTCTTAAGGACCTGAAAAATCACAATGATGTGGTCATTCACCTAGAGCCAGACATCTTCAAATGTGAATTCAAGGGGGCCTTAGGAACTATTACTATGAACAAGGCTAGTGGAGGTGATGGACTTCCAGCAGAGCTATTTAAAATCCTGAAAGATGATTTTGTAAAAGTGCTACACTTAATATGCTAGCAAATATGGAAAACTCAGCAGTGACCACAGGACTGGAAAGAGTCAGTTTTCATTTCAATCCCAAAGAAAGGGAATGCCAAAGAATTTCCAAACTACCATACAATTGCACTCATTTTACATGCTAGCAAGGTAATACTCAAAATCCTTCAAGCTAGGCTTCAACAGTATGTGAACCGAGAACGTCCAGATGTACAAGCTGGATTTAGAAAAGGCAAAGGAACCAGACATCAAATTGCCAACATCCATTGGATCATAGAAAAAGCGAGGGAATTATAGAAAAACATCTCCTTCTGTTTCATCGACTATGCTAAAGTCTTTGTGTGGATCACAAAAAAACTGGAAAATCCTTAAAGAGATGGGAATACCAGACCACCTTACCTGTATCCTAAGAAACGTGTTTGTAGATCAAGAAGCAACAGTTAGGACCAGAGGTGGAACAATGGATTCGTTAAAAACTGGGAAAGGAGTATGACAAGGCTGTATATTGTCAGCCTGCTTATTTAACTTATATGCAGAGTACATCATGAGAAATGTAGGGCTGGATGAATCACAAGCTGGAATCAAGATTATCAGGAAAGATATTAACATTCTCAGATATGCAGATGATACCACTTTAATGAAAGAAAGTGAAGAGGAACTAAAGAGTCTCTTGATGATGATGAAAGTGAAAGTTGCTCAGTTGTGTCCGACTCTTTGCGACCTGATGGACTATACAGCCCATGGAATTCTCCAGGCCAGAATACTGGAATGGGTAGCCTTTCCATTCTCTAGGGGATCTTCTCAACCTATGGATTAAACCCAGGTCTCCCGCATTGCAGGTGGATTCTTTACCAGCTGAGCTACCATAGAAGCCCCGAGGGTGAAAGAGGAGAGTGAAAAAATTGGCTTAAAACTCAGCATTCAAAAACCAAGATCACAGCATCTGGTCCCATCACTTAACGACAAATAGATGGGGAAAAAATGGAAGCAGTGACAGATTTTATTCACTTGATTCCAAAATCACTGCAGACGGTGACTACAGCCATGAAATTAAAAGGTGCTTGCTCCTTGGAAGAAAAGCTATGACAAACCTGGACAAAGTATTAAAAAAGCAGAGAAGTCACCTTACTGACAAAGGTCTATATAGTCAAAGCTATGGTTTTTCCAGTAGTCATGTATGGATGTGAGAGTTGGACCATAAAGAAGGCAGAGTGCTAAAGAATTGATGCTTTTGAACTGTGGTGCTAGAGAAGACTCTTGAGAGTTCCTTGGATAGCAAGGAGATGAAACCAGTCAATCCTAAAGGAAATCAACCCTGAATATTCATTAGAAGGACTGAGGCTGGTATTCTCACTGTTACAATCTAATTTGAACCCATCATCAGGATGTTGAACCCTAACAGTCTTCAGTGAAGAAATCCAAGCAGATTGACCCAAAACCCTCAGAGAGGTTGAACAATAAGAAGGACCAGTCTCACAAGGCAAGCGAAGGAATGTGACTGAAAACGGAATAAACTGCAAGTGTTTAGTGAGAATCTCAGGTCCTCACTCCTACTTGAACCATCAGGTATTCCAAAGAACCAGAGAACTCACTGCAAGAAAAACGAGGATTATTCTCTGGACAAAGTGAATGGGCAGGCCTCCAGAGAAACAAGAGGGACAGCTGAAGGGTAAAGAACTCTGACTAAGAGGAAGGACATGGGAAATTTAGGGTCCTAACACTGTCAGTTATTGATTCATGTCCTTGTCCAAGTCATTTTCTCATTTGTTAAAGAGCTTAGAGCAAAACGACCTATGAAATATATTTCTATAGTAAAAATCTGTGATTCTATTAAAACTAGAAAAAAAATTCTAGTAAAAATAAGTGATTCTTTAAAATATGGCTAATTTAAGTAATGAACCACAATATGAAGTGTTTTTTAGTCAATGGAAATTCTAGTTCAATTCTTGTAACATGTAGTTCATTTTAAAATAGCATTAGAGACACAAACCACTGGACCAACCTTAGAAAGTGAAAGTGAAGTCGCTCAGTCATGTCCGACTCTTTGCGACCCCGTGGACTGTAGCCCGCCAGGCTCCTCTGTCCATGGGATTCTCCAGGCAAGAATATTGGAGTGGGTTGCCATTTCCTTCTCCAGGGGATCTTCCCAACCCAGGGATCAAACCCCAGTTTCCTGCACTACAGGCAGATGCTTTATCCTCTGAGCCACCAGGGACAACCTTAGGAGGGCAGAAACCGAAAGGAAGAAAGAATTCAACTTTGAAGCCTGGGAAAAGGAGACCTCAAACACAAGAAGTTAAAAAAATAATAATGAAAAGGCAGAGAAATACTACACAAATGAAGGAACAAATTAGAAATACATAAGTCCAAATAAATGAAAAGTAAATAGGCAAACTACCTGAAAAAAGACTTCAGAATAATGGTAGTAAAGATGATCAAAAACCTTGAAAACAAAATGGAGAAAATGCAAGAATCAATTAACAAAGACCTAGAAGAATTAAAGAATAAACATACAGAGACAAACAACACAATTACTGAAATTAAAAATACTCTGGAAGGAATCAATAGAATATCTGAAGCAGAAGAATGAATCAGTGAGCTGGAAGATAAAATGGTGGAAATAATTTCTGAAAAGCAGAATAAAGTAAAAAGAATGAAAAGAACTGAGGATAGTCTGACACCTGTGGGACGATATCAAATGCACCAACATTCGAATTATAGGGGTCCCAGAAGAAGAAAAGAAAAAGAAAAGGTCAAAAACGAAGAGATTATAGTTGAAAATTTGCAGTCCAAAAAGAAGAGATTATAGTTGAAAATTTTCCCACCAAGGAAAAGGATATAGTCAGTCAAGTCCAAGAGGCACAAAGAGTCCCATACAGGATAAAATAACATTAGAAACTATTACAGAAAATCTCCCCTTGAGGTACTTTTAATGTTTATTTCCTCCACAAGGGACTAATTAGTGTGGGCCTGTGAAAAACACTATGGAAGTTCCTCAAAAAATTAAAAATAGGACAAACGTTGTGTTGTTTGTTTAGTTGCTAAGTTGTATCTGACTCTTTTATGACCCCATGGACTGTAGACTGCCAGGCTCCTCTGTCCATCGGTTTTCTCAGGCAAGAATACTGGAGAGGGCTGCCATTTCCTTCTCCAGGAGATCTTCCCAACCCAGGGATTGAACCCACATTGGGTTCTTTACCACTGAGCCACCAGGGAAGCCCAGAACTACCACATGACCCAGCAATTCCACTCTTAGATATTAAAAAAACAACAACACACTAATTCAAAAAGATATATGCATCCCAGCAATGTTCATAGCACCATTATATACAATTGCCAAGATATGGAAGCAACCTAAGTGTCCACCAACGGATGAATAGATAAAGAAGATGTGAAATATATATATATATATATATATATATATATACACACACACAAACACACACATACATATACACAGTGGAATATTACTCAGCCATAAAAAGGAATGAAATTTTGCCATTTGCAACAAAATGGATGAACTTGGTAGGTATTGTGCTAGTGAAATAAGTTAGACAGAGAAACACAATTACTGTTCAGTTCAGTTCAGTTGCTCAGTCATGTCTGACTCTTTGTGACCCCATGAACCACAACAAGCTAGGCTTTCCTGTCCATAACCAACTCCAAGAGCCTACTCAAACTCATGTCCGTTGCATTGGTGATGCCATCCAACCATGTCATCCTCTGTCGTCCCTCTCTCCTCCTACCCTCAATCTTTCCCAGCATCAGGGTCTTTTCCAATGAGTCAGTTCTTCGCATCAGGTGGCCAAAGTATTGGAGTTTCAGCTTCAACATCAGTCCTTCCAATGGACACCCAGGACTGATTTCCTTCAGGATGGACTGGTTGGATCTCTTTGCAGTCCAAGGGACTCTCAAGAGTCTTCTCCAACACCACACTTCAAAAGCATCAATTCTTTGGTGCTCAGCTTTCTTCACAGTCCAACTCTCACATCCATACATGACTACTGGAAAAACCATAGCCTTGACTAGATGGACCTTTGTTGGCAAAGTAATATCTCTGCTTTTCAACGCTGTCCAGGCTGGTCATAGCCTTTCTTCCAAGGAGCAAGCATCTTTTAATTTCATGGCTGCAGTCACCATCTGCAGTGATGTTGGAGCCCCCAAAAATAAAGTCTGACACTGTTTCCACTGTTTCCCCATCTATTTCCCATGAAGTGATGGGACCAGATGCCATGATCTTCATTTTCTGAATGTTGAGCTTTAAGCCAACTTTTTCACTCTCCTCTTTCACTTTCATCAAGAGGCTCTTTAGTTCTTCTTCACTTTCTGCCACAAGGGTAGTGTCATCTGCATATCTGAGGTTATTGATATTTTTCCCAGAAATCTTGATTTCAGCTTGTACTTCATCCAGTCTGGCATTTCGCATGATGTGCTCTGTATATAAGTTAAATAAGCAGGGTGACAATATACAGCCTTGACGTACTCCTTTCCCGATTTGGAACCAGTCTGTTGTTCCATGTCCAGTTCTAACTGTTGCTTCTTGACCTGCATACAGATTTCTCAGGAGGCAGGTCAGGTGGTCTGGTATTCCCATCTTTTTAAGAATTTTCCACAGTTTATTGTGACCCACACAGTCAAAGGCTTTGGCGTAGTCAATACAGCAGAAGCAGGTGTTTTTCTGTAACTCTCTTGCTTTCTTGATGATCCAATGGATGTCGGCAATTTGATTTCTGGTTCCTCTGCCTTTTCTAATGTGGAATCTAAAAAAATTAAAGCAAACTAGTAAGTATAACAAGACAGATAAAGAGAACAAGCTAGGTGTTACCACTGGGGAGAGGGTAGGAAGGAGAGGCAAATAGAGGTAGGAGATTAAGAGATACAAACTAATAAAACTATAACTATAAAATAAATAAGCTACAAGGGTATATTTTACAGCACAGGGAATATAGTCAATATGTTATAGTACCTATAAATGGACTAGAACCTTTAAAATTGTGAATCACTATGTTGTATATCTGAAATTTACATAGTACATCAACTATAACTCAATTGTAAGAAAAAAGGAGAGAAAGGCTATGGGCCAAGGTATAGGGAACTGAAAGAATATATATGAATCTAGGACTGTAAAAATGTTACAATTCCTAGACCCAAGCAACAAAAGAAGGGAGAAATTTCAAGAACATGAATAAGTAAGTCATGCTTAGTGAGTCACTTTCAGAGAAAGTCACTTTCGGGGAAATAGTTACTTCCTTAGCCAGGAAGGCTAAGACACCTTTCAGGGAGAAAACCAGGGGAATAAATATACTGACCTCACTCCTTTCCCATTCTGCAGTGTTCCTGTCTGTGCTTCCTCTCCATTGGCCAGACTCAGTTGGAAGCTGAAAGTATGAAAGCACTGACCCTATCTATGTACTCTCTGTCTTTGGACTTCAGGACAGTGGGCAGGTAGAGAGTGGTCCTGGAGGAGTGAAAGGAAGGTAATCATAAAAATGTGCAGATAAAAAGGTGGTAATAAAAACCTTAGAGACCAGAATAAAATTCACTCTACGTGTGTGTGTGTGTGTGTTGACTAGTTGAGAAAAGGAGATATTCTGAGGGGTGATAAGATTCTAGAATAATTAGTTCAACAATCAATTTTTATTTTCTGTTTTTGCCTCTTTTGATTTGAACGAATATTGAATCATGACTGATGGCATAAACTTTAGTATTTGCTTCTCATCCATGTAAATAATTCCTCTTTTCTTTCCTTGTTCACATCCAGGTTGTTTCAGCTACACATCTGATAATAAGGTATGGTATGTCAGAACTGTCTCATATTATGATTTTTGTCAGAGAACTTCTATCTTGTTTTTAAAATGGGGCAACTTCCTAAGTAGACAACAGCATTGCAAGGAAAGAGAGAAAATCTTTACATGTACTGTGTGAATAAACACAAAAGGATGTATTTTGTTACACATAAAATCACTGTTTGTGGTTATTTATAGGCTAAGTAACTTAGTATATATAAAATATATGTTTCCAGATGTAATTCATTTGATCTGCACAGGACAAATAATATATTTTCTGGGTTTTAACATCTCTAAGCCCTGTCCTATCAATCATTTGGGATCTATACTGACTAGATTAACACATATCCTACATAATCTCAGTAGATGACCAATTTTGACAGTTAATTTCCTCCTCTCCCCACCCTCACCAAGAGTTCTCCATGGAAGACCCACTACATTAACAAGGACAAATTGTATCATGGAAGTGAGTACCAGAGGTCTTGATCAGTGCCTCCTTCAGAACGTCCCTCCAAAACTTTGGCCTTGTATTTCCAACTGTCACATAGATATCTCCATCTAGGTATACTTTAGATGCATTTCAAATGCTATACAGTGCAAACGGAACTCACCTTATTTTCCCAATTTGCTTTCTCTTCTAGTTATAAGCATTACCATCTACCAAAACCATCATTTAAGTCTCCCAAACTAGAAACACTGGGCTGGAAGAAGCACAAGCTGGAATCAAGATTGCTGGGAGAAATATCAATAACCTCAGATATGCAGATGACACCACCCTTATGGCAGAAAGTGAAAAGGAACTAAAAAGCCTCTTAATGAAAGTGAAAGAGGAGAGTGAAAAAGTTGGCTTAAAGCTCAACATTCAGAAAACGAAGATCATGGTATCTGGTCCCATCACTTCATGGGAAATAGATGGGGAAACAGTGGAAACAGTGGCTGACTTTATATTTTTGGGCTCCAAAATCACTGCAGATGGTGATGCGGCCATGAAATTAAAAGACGCTTACTCCTTGGAAGGAAAGTTATGACCAACCTAGACAGCATATTCAAAAGCAGAGATATTATTTTGCCAACAAAGGTCCGTCTAGTCAAGGCTATGGTTTTTCCAGTGGTCATATATGGATGTGAGAGTTGGACTGTGAAGAAAGCTGAGCACCGAAGAATTGATGCTTTTGAAGTGTGGTGTTGGAGAAGACTGTTGAGAGTCCACTGGACTGCAAGGAGATCCAACCAGTCCATCCTAAAGGAGATCAGTCCTGGGTGTTCTTTGGAAGGACTGATGCAGAAGCTGAAACTCCAATACTCTGGCCACCTCATGCAAAGAGTTGACTTATTGGAAAAGACCCTGATGCTGGGAGGGATTGAGGGCAGGAGGAGAAGAGGATGACAGAGGATGAGATGGCTGGATGGCATCACCGACTCGATGAACGTGAGTTTGAGTGAACTCCGGGAGTTGGTGATGGACAGGAAGGCCTGGTGTGCTGTGATTCATGGGCTTGCAAAGAGTCGGACAAGACTGAGCGACTGAACTGAACTGAACTGAAACTAGAAACGAGAATTATTCTTAGCATTTTCTTCATTCCTCATATCCACACATTCTGCAAGGCTGAGAGGCTTGATTTTCTAGAATACTCTAGAATCTATCCTTTCCTCTCTCACCCACTGCCACAAATTTCACCAAAACTGACACAATTACTGTTCAGTAAGCTTTCTGACAGCATTCCACCTCCGCCCCCTACTTAGTTTTTCCCTAAGGCATCCTTCCACATTCCTTCTGCTGCCTTTCCAAAGGCCTATTTAATCACATCAGTGGGCTCCTGTAAAAACCTTAATTTCTCCCTGGGGCCCACAAAATCTACTGCTTTGAATGCTAAGCTTCACACTCTGCTCTTCTCCATTTAGTCAAACTTTCTCTTACATGCAATTCCTACTGGACTGCAAAATTGTGTACCGTCAGTCTTTGCTTAAGCACTCTTTCCTCTGAGGGCATTCTGTACTTAACTAAATCTTCTCCATAAGAGCACAAAAATAATTGATTGTGTACCAGCTAGGCACTATGCTGAACCCTCTACACTCTTTAGACATTACAAGCACCATTTTACATTGAAGAAACTGAAGTAAACAATCCCTCCAAGATCATATTTTAAGTAAAGAGCAAAACTGAGTTCACAATCCAGGCCTATCTCAACCTGTGAACTGATTATTTAAATACCGTCTTCCTTATAGTACACCATTTAACTCAGGTCAAGGTGTACCCCTGTCTTCAAGCTCACAGATTATTCTAGTCCCTCATCTCTAATTCTAGTCTCTCATGTCTAATTGTTGCTTTAATCAAAAGCAGACTATTTAGTACTAAATTATTCTTTAATATTTTCATGCTTTCTAAATCTTATCTCAATTGGATTGTAAATTCTTTGTAAGCAGAGAATTAGAAAAAAATTTTCTTAATATGCTTCCACAGTGGCATAGGATATCCTATGATAGCAAATAGCTATCCCTTATTGGGACAGGTTACAAGCGTGCTTAATAGTTACACATGTAATGAATACTCAGTATTTGCTTTAGTTAGGAGCAGAGAAGATGAATCATATCTAGAAGATACAGCAAATGTAAAATTTCCAACGAGAGCAGAGACCAAGTCTGTATAGGTATTCCATTCCTTTTCTGTCCCTCCCCTGTTGGGCCATCTTTTTTTTTTTTTTCCCAAACATACTACTGGATCTCTGTACGGCAATTATTTCAAGTGGTTATAACAAAAATGCTGCTCTGCCTTTATGCTAATAATTTGCACCAGTCTGAATAGTCAAGTTATGGATTTTGGCAAATATTAAGTTCAAATCTTTTATATATGTATAATTTTATAATGCTCTCTTCCTTCTTAGTTGAAGTAAGCGCACTGTTTGATGTCTTAGGTAACGTGCTTTGGGCCTATTTCTGATAATTTATTCCTAGTAGGATCTCTGGACTTCCTCAGAGGTGTGTAATTTTGCATCCTTTAAAAGCATTATCCACGACCCTTCAGTCCCTCAGACCAAATGTCGGGTAACTCAGGTCCACAATCAGTAACCGCGAAGGGCCCTCCCGGCGGCGGTACCAACACTTCCGAGGCCTGAGGCGCAGCGGGCCGGAAGAGACGATCCCAGCAGGCCCTTAGCCTGCCCGCCTAGGGCCGCCACCTCAGCTCAGCGGCGGGAAACCCCAGGATGCAGGTTTCCGCGCGAAGACAGCATTCGGGCCTGGCGGGAAACGACTTCGCGAAGCAGAAGGGTCCCCAGGGTCTTGACTGGGTGGCCGGCCCAGCCAGGCCGCGTGGCTGACAGTGTCTGGCAAAGAGCGGTGGAGCGGGTTCATTTCCTGACGTGATTTCTCACAAATTTAGGCTGCACCCGCACGCACGCACTCCCCTTTTCTTGATCACACAAGTGCACGTCAGAATTTCTTATCTTTGGTGTGTTTTTGAGACCACAGAACCGAATCCGCTAAGCCTGACGAGTCGCTGGCGCCCTGGGTAGCGAAACCTGGACCAAAGCGGGAATCCGTGTGGGCGGCCTTGTAACCGCCAGACACCCCAAGGCTAGAGGGCGTGTCCAAGGCCCAGGTGCAGGCGGAGGCGCAAGTAACGGCTCTCGGCGGCCCCGCCCCTCTATCGCGTCCTCCCGGCTCCCTCCCATTTTAGTTCCCCCTGGTCTACGGCCTCTTCCCTAGTCGCTACCTCTTTAAGGCGGAGCCCGGCGTAGATCTCGCGAGATCCGGGTTGGCGCCGTGACCTCCATGTGGGAGCTAGAGCTCTATAAGTAAACACTCCGCGCAGCGCAGACAAGGCTGTTTCCTATTTGTGAGGCGGGGGCTGCAATAGCAACCGAGCTTCCGACTGGTTTCGTTTTCCTTCCCTCTCCAGCTCTGTTGGGCGGGCGCACGGTCTAGGATTCACCGCCGCCTGTCGGGCCCGGCGCCTGGTCAGTCTTCCTCCCTTGTGCGCGCGCTCGCCGGCCAGCCGCTGAGAGCCAGAGCCGCCGGGGAAGCGGCGCGGGCCGGGCGGGGCGCGGCGCCCGGAGCGCAGGGGTAGACAAAGCGGAGCCGGCCCCTTCTCCCGGCGCCGAGATGTGGATCCAGGTTCGCACCATCGACGGCTCGCAGACGCGCACCATTGAGGACGTGTCTCGGAAAGCCACAATTGAGGAACTGCGCGAGCGGGTGTGGGCGCTGTTCGACGTACGGCCCGAGTGCCAGCGCCTCTTCTACCGGGGCAAGCAGGTAAGGCGCGCCCAACGCACTTCTCTGGAAGCCCTAGCAAGGGCAGCGGGATGCTTGGGCTGGGCGGGCCGGAGGGCTTGGTGTGCCGCGCGCACAGAGCGCACCTGGCTCCACTTCTGGTGGGCAGCCCGCGAGGCTCAGAGTGGGGCCCTGGGCCCGCCTGTAGGGCGCAGCAGGGTCCCGGCCACCCGAGTTGCAGGTGCGCTTGGCGGGGTCGGAGGCGGGGGCGATCCGAGCGCCGAGACCTACCGCCCTTGCCAAGCCGGTCAGCAGCCGCAGGCACAGCCCGCCAGAGTGCCTGGGGTCCCTCCTTTCCCGCGCTTGGTGGGGTCCGTGGCCCCTGGAGGGCGGGGAGGGCAGAGGGCTCTGGCGGCCATGCCGAAGTGCGGGTGGGGAGGGCAAGAGGCTCCGGCTCTCGGCCGTGCTGACCCGGCTAACGGCTCGTATCGCTTCCGTACCTCAGACGCGCTGCCGACTCCCAAGTGGGAGGGGAAACTTACATATTGCTCCCTATGGGGCACAAGATTGTAAGTCCGCCTCCTCACTGTGGAAGGGATTTGTATACACTGAAGATTCGAAGGGTTTCCAGAACTTCTGTTTCCCCACCCCACCTCCTTTCCTAGAATCGAATCTGTCGTAGGGGAGATTAGAGACCTGCTGAAGAAGCTGTTGGTGTAACCCGGGACCAAGCTTAAACTGCCCAGTTTGGGCCAAGGAGGTTGTTCGAAGAGTGAAAAGCAGTGCAAAAGATTTGTTTTGCTCTTATCCTTCACCTTCTACTAGAACCCTCACTCAAGCTTTTGACACAGTAATTGGAGCATAGCCAGCGGTACACACTTGAAGGCGAAAGTGTTTTTTGGCGGTGAGGTTGCCTGTGAGCGTCGCTGGTAGTTGAACGGTATGGCCTTGGTCTGGCCCATTGAAGATTTTTCCTACTCACATGGTCTGTATCAAGAGACTCAGACCCGTCCTATCTTTATCTTTTTCTTTTTTAAAAAATGTTAATCAAGTAAAGAAGTTGGCATCCTCCAGCTGATCATAGTTTGGCTCCAGTCCTGTTGTTTGAAATAAGTGTAACTCTCTTTGATTTGGTAGAAGTAGCCTTTTTTTCCTACAGCTTAGTGTTTGAAAGGAATATTTTTCTCCCCTTCGTAGGCTTACCGTTTGAAACTGTCCAGAAATTTTAGAGTAATGAGATTACACTCTGAGAGAGAAAGAGCCAGGGATTGTTTTAAGTAAGAAATATCATGGGCTTCCCAGGGAATGCAGGGGACACAGTTTGATCCTGGGCGGGGAAGATCCCCTGGAGGAGGAAATGGCAACCCACTCCACTATTCTTGCCTGGGAAATCCCACGGATAGGGGAGCCTGGCAGTCTATTGGGTCACAAATAATCGGACACGACTTAGCTGCTAAACAACAACAGCAAGAGATGGCATCTTTGGTAATAGTTTTATATTGATCTTCCAGTGTTTGACTTACAAAAACAGCTGTTCGATTTAAACTTTGCTTTAAAAATAAATGTATGTATTAAACTATGCAACTTTATATCGCTGTGCCTCCTATGGCTAATACCTTTTTTATCTTTTGATCAAAAGTGAAAAGCATGTAATCAAGTCTATTGAATTTTATTTTCTAGCTAGGGACAATAGTACATAAATTCCCAGGATACTTTTTAACTTCACCAGAGATAGAAATGAAGCATGAAAATGTATTCTCAGGCAACACCTCTTAGTGTCTAATAATAAAAATATGATAAAAAGAAAATGTGCACCTGGCTGTCTTGAGGGAAAGGAAGGGATTGTGATATATTCAAGGCAACAGAGTACATTTTCAGGACACCACGAAGCTATTCCAGGCTCATGGGAAAACTGTTGAGGATAACAACCTTATGTACTTCTTAGCCCAGGACAGTTGATAACTCTCCGCTTTGATTTCTCTATAACAGTAGGCAACTAGGAATTAGGAATGGACCTTGGGTTCCTACTTAGTTGGAGAGGGAAGAAAGATAGTGCTACAGGTGTTTATTTATGAGCTGACAAGTAGCCATGGAGTGATTATTATCTCTATTCTCCTTTGGAAATACTGTCTACAGTCCTTGGACAAGATAGTGTGTCTGTAGTAGGCTTCTATTGGATTGGTGTCAAAGACCTGCCCTTATCCTGTAAAATGCTCTTTTGAGAGTCAAAAGGAGAAAGGGCGGAATAGATCGATGCTACCTTTGAGAGTCAAAATGGAGAGAGAGCAAGGCTGTAAATTCCAGGTAAAGTAGGGTAACCTCATTTGGATATGGTTCTCTGAGAAGCTGAATTTGCACTCTGGAGGTCGGAATTTTTTTAAGGATGAGTTATATTGGTGAATCTCTAAATCTTTGAGAAGTCAGAGTTTTGTGCTTATTAGGAAAACACACTCCTTCCTCAAGATACCTTATGCTGCCACATAATGAAAAATGTCATAAATAAAAAAAACATTTACAGTGTCCATGATGTAGATTGCCTCCTCTTCCACCTTTGTATGTTAGGTCTCCTGCTTTTAATCTTTGATAAAGCATCAGAATCACTTGGTGGATATTTATTATAGATGTTCACTTCACCCTAAAATTGCAAGTGGTTGAATTTAACAAGACCCCAAGGGAGATACTGATGAACACCTGAGTTTGAAAGTGCATTTTGTAGGAATTCAGCCTAATACTAGTTTCCTACTGTTCAGAGTATGGTCCCTGGATCTGCAGGACCAGCAGCATTAGCTTCACCTGACCAGCCCCACTGTACTAGAATCTGTATTTTAACAAGGTCCCCAGGTGGTCGGTATGCAAATGAAGCTTGAGCAGCGCTGTAATTGTGTGATTGACTACTTTTGAGAGTCAAAATGGGGAGAGCAGCAATTCTGGGCTGTAAGTTCCAGTTAAAGTAGGGTAACCTCATTTAGATACTCTTTGAGAGGTTGAGTTTGCTCCCTGGGGGTTTGTTTAAGAAAAGAGTTGTATTGGTGGATCTCTAAATATTTGAGAATCCAGAGCTTTTCCTACTCTGAAAGGATTCTCTTCCCTCTTCTCTTCCCTGTACCATTGTAGGAACTCTTAGAGTAGATTGTAGATGTGAAGCATGAACCAGAAGAAAGTTTTCTTTTGCCCCTGTATTCAGTTTTCACATGCAGTACAAAGTAAAAGTGTTTGCCTGCTTGAAAGACCGGGGAGGGGCAGGGGGGTTGGTGGTGGGGTGTGTGTTTGTAGTATATGTGCTGTGAAAGACAGATGGAAGTTAGTAATGGTCTCCACCTGCATCCCTTATCAGTAGCCTCTTGGTGTTTGCTTCCTAGTTTTCCCTTGCATCACAGCTGTAACTCTTACTGTTACCTATAACTTAACTTCAATCCAATTCAAAGAAAAAAATTATAGGACTATCCCTGCATCTTTAATATTATAAATTCTTCAGCCATATCTTCTGGAATGGCAGTTCTCAAACATATTCTACAATGAGACATTCATTAGTTAAATGCCTGAAACTCGTAAGTGTAAGTTTCAAATCACCAATCTGTTTCTCCCCTACTCAGCATAATTTAAGTGCAGGTAATTTTCAGTCTATACTTTTGTTAAATTTGGGAGGACTTTAGTACTTTTATTATTCAGTTGGCTGCATGGCTCCTGGAGAAGGGAATGGCTACCCACTCCAATATTCTTGCATGGAGAATCTCATGGACAGAGGAGCCTAGTGGGCTACAGTCCGTGTGGTGCTGAAGAATCAGACATGGCTAAGTGACTTTCACTTTCAGAATCTTAGTTCCCCAAACACGGAGTGTACTGCCCTTGGCAGTAGAGTCCTAACAACTGGACCACCAGGGAATTCTTGGTACTTTTAAAGTAACAAATCATTCCAACAGTCTTCACAACTCTGCACAACAGCAAAACTCTGTGGAACTTGCTATACAGTGGATGGATAATCACTATTTCAGAAAAACTTTTGAGAGTGCCTATGAATTAGGAAAGGACTCATCATCTGGGTAAAAGTGGCTATCTTAGCAAGCATAACTGATTGAGGAACAGTGGTTACAGGTTACTGTGGGCCTGATTTCTATTATACGGCTTCATATAGGTATCTTCATTTGGGGGAATGTCCTACCAGTTAGTTTTCATGTTCTGTGCTGTTAGGTGTTTTGGTTTTTTTTGGTGAGGTGGGGATGCTATTGGAGACAGGCAAAATGAAGGTGTGAACGTGTTTTTTGCTTATTGAGGTTTTCCCAGTAGTTGAGGATTAGGAGTTCTTGTTTTTCTAATCAGATAAGCCATGTTAACATCTCATCCTGAAAAGGGCTTATCTGCTTACTGACTTGGGAGACTCCTTAGACTTATTTGAAAGAAGCATGTTAGCTAGTCTGTTAGATAATGTCTTGTTTAATTCCACTATTGGGAAATTTTAATTTCTCAATTCCTTGATCTGTTTAACAGTTGTGAACACCTGTGATGTGTTCAGCTCAGTCGTGTCTGACTCTTTGAGAGCCCATGCACTATTGCACACCAGGCTTCCCAGTCTGTCACCCCAACTCTCAGAGTCTGTTCAAACTCATGTCCATCGAGTCGGTGATGCCATGCAACCGTCTCCCATCCAACCATCTCATCTTCTGTTGTCCCCTTCTCCTGCCTTCAATCTTTCCCAGCATCAAGGTCTTTCCAGTGAGTCAGTTCTTCGCATCAGGTGGCCAAAGTATTGGAGTTTCTGCTTCAGCATCAGTCCTTCCCATGAATATTCAGGACTCATTTCCTTCAGGATTGACTGCTTTGATCTCTTTGCAGTCCTGTAATGTGTAGGATTGTTCTAAGTATGTTTTGGATTGCTTGAATGAAAGGTACTTATTTAATATACACTAGTAAGTTTGTCATTCAAAGACAGATTTTTATTCTTGTCTCTTTGGTTGACTTCTCACATATGGCCTTATTGTGTTAGAGGTGTGGATGGTGACAGATTACATACAAAGGGAAACATGACTAGGGATTAAATTGGTTGTGTTTCCTGGGAAATGATAGTTCTGAGCCTTACAGAGTTTAGTGAAATGGCCAACTAAATTGTATAAAGAAACAAAATGGAGACTTAGTTTGCTAGGGCTTGCATAACAAAGTATCAAACCCTAGGTGGCTTAAGAGACATACTTTGTCCTACATTTCTGTTAGTTGTAAGCCCAAAGTCAACTTGTCAAGCAGGGCCATGCTATGCTCTAGGGGAGAATCCTTTCTTGCTTCCTTCAAACAGTTTCTTGATGTTTTGATAGCAACCCTTGGTGTTCTTGTCTTGTAGATACATCATTCCAGAATGTTACTGTTTTCTCCACATGTTTGTCTGTCCAAATTTCAACTTCTTACAAGGACACTAATCATAATGGATTAGGGTCCACCCTTATCTAGTTTTAACTTGATGACCTCTGTTAAGATCCTATTTCCAGATAAATATGTTCACATTCTGAGTTACTTGGGATTAGAACTTCAACATATTTGGGAGGAGTGAGAGTGGGAATGGTGGATGCAATTCAGTCCTTTATAGAAACCTTGCCAAAATATGGATAAGTTACAAGATAATTTGTTCACTAGTCATCCTGGAATACTTTTCATAATTCAACTTGACCACCTTTACAGAAAACTGAGCAAGTTGGAGTAGCATGAGCAAGCATTGTAATCATTCATGCTTGAATTTTTTTCTACTTGGTTTTTAAAGTTGCTGCTTCAGAAAGATAAAATGGTTAACTAAATGTCTTTATGAACACAAAGTTATAAGACAATTCACTTGGAAAATTCACCTTTTGTTTCTTGTAGTGGATTCATTAAAATGCATAGAACTTGTTGAAGATGAGTTTTTCTGCCTAGATGATGAGATCACAGCAGCAGTGATAATATTTGGTTTCAGTGGCTATCCGTTTTCCCTATAGTTTACATAGAATGATTCCTAAGAATTTATTGAGGTTCTGAGAAGATGCTTCCCAGGTGGCGCAGTAGTAAAGAATTCGCCTGCCAATGCAGGAGACAGAGGAGGTTCGGGTTCAATCCCTGGGTTGGGAATATCACCTGGAATAGGAAATGTCAGTCCATTCCAGTATTCTTGCCTGGAGAATTCCATTGACAGAGGGGCCTGGCAGGCTACAGTCCATGGGGTCGCAAAGAATTGGACATGACTGAGTGCACACACAGACAAACTGAGAAGATGCTGACATCAGAGGCCATAGGAATGGCTTCAAGATCACTAAATTGTAATGCTGAGAATTTTATATTAATAATTTGACTAGGGCATTTGGGTAACTAAGGATGTAAAAAGATCGAGTTTTGAGAGAAGCATTTTAATCTTTTTCTGTCCTTTTTTTTTTCCAGTTGGAAAATGGATATACTTTATTTGACTATGATGTTGGACTTAATGATATAATTCAGCTACTAGTTCGCCCAGACCCTGACCTTCCTAGCACATCAAAACAGACTGATATACAGGCCAAACCCTGTTCTAATAGTCCACCTAAAGTAAAGAAAACCCCAAGGGTGGGACCTTCCAGTCAGCCGTCTACATCAACTCGTGATTTTCTTATCGATCCTGGCATTGGACTATATAAGGTATGTTGTCTTCCTCAGACTTCTTGTTAATTGTGAGAATATAGATGTATTCTCTTCAGGATGCTGTGAATAAGTAAACATTGATTGCCATTTGAAAGTAAAGATTGGAGTTGTTAATATTTTAACTTTTTAAAAAGTAATATTGAAAAAACAGTGAAAGTTGTGTAGACATACTATACTCAGTGGTTCAGAGCATAACAGCAAATACCTATGTAATTCCACCAAGGTTATGTAGTTGCTTTCTGAAGCCTCTTGTATGCCCCTGCCAGAGTACATCTCACTCTCTCCCCCTCAGAAGTAAACTACTTGTTCTGACGTCCATGATCATTCCATTTTTCTTTAGTGTTACTAGTTATCTCTAAACAACATTTTGTATTGCCTATATTTGCAATTTTTCACATGTGGCTATATTTTTTCACTGTTTGTATTATTCCGTTTTATTAACATACCATAATACATTTATCTAACCCATGATGAATAGATAATTGGGTTGTTTCCAGTTTTAGCTGTTATAAACAGTGCTGTTTTGAGCCAATTATGTGTATCCTGGTACACACGTTCAAGAATTTCTTTAGGAATTTTTACCTAGAAATAAAAATACTGCTGAAATTTCAATGGAAACCATATCTGTAGACCACCTTGAGGAATTGACATCTTTACAATGTTGAGTCCTTCATTATTGGAATGATAGATGTCTCCATTAATTTAGATCTTTGACATCTTTTTCAGTTACTTTCCTCTTTACGTACCTTTTGTTTATTTCTAGTAGCTTTGTTTTTGATGTTATTATAAATGGTTACCTTTTAAAATTAGTTTGTTTGCTATATAGAAATGTGATTGATTTATTGACCTTTGTTATCTAGCAACTTCTTCAAATTCTAGTAAATTTTGTAGAAATAATTAACACTTTTGCTACATCTTTATCCTTATATTTTTTCATAATTCTTAATGGTTGAGGTAAACTGGGACCCAAACTTAACTAAAGATTGGCAGACAAAATGAATCACATAAGAAATGCAGATCGAGATCTATGAAAACATGCAAACAGAGCCACAGAAAAGGAAAGAATCGAAACTGGTGAAGAGGTGTGTCAAAGCACCTGGCCTGGCTGCACTACACTGAATTGCTTCAAACCTATAAAGAATAATAACGATATCTAAATTGAGCCACAAGATTTTAAAAAAAAGAAAGCTTTCATTTGTTCTATAAATTTAGTATAACACTGATACTGAAAACATGATTATAAAAGCACATTAGTATCACTACATATTGATATAAAATCTCAAGTTATAGTTTACAAATAAAGTAATAACTATATATTAGAGGAACATACGTTGACCAAGTGTGGTTTGTCAGGAAGTGGGGTAGTTTATTGTTAGGAAACATTTTAATATAATTCATCATATTACTATAACCAAAGAAAACAAATGATCTAATCTGTTTTCTGCATCTAAATAAAAATTTGAATTTATTTCTGATTTTTAAAAAAGTCCTTAGTAAGAGGAACAGATGGAATAGATGAATATTTTAAACCATACCCAGCATCATGCTTAATGGTGGGGAAAAGCCACAAGCATTTCCATTAAAGATAGAACCAGACAAACAAGCCTGTTAATGCTATTGTTTAACATCGTTCTAGAAGTTCTAGATAATACAGATAAGCAAAAAACAAAATATTGTAAATCCTGGAGAAGGCAGTCAATACTTAGGAATACCTGGTAAGCTGAGAAAATACATAAGAGCATTATGAGCCATTAGCAAAGTCTCTGTTTAAATATCAGTAGCTTTCCTTACTATGGTCATTTAATAAAGAAAAAAAATTATAGTAACAAAGCAAAAGTCTGGGAATAAACTTACATGATATATACAAAACATATAAATTAGTGCTTTTATATAATGTTCACAGTTCAGATCGAATTGTTAATATTGAAAGCGCACTTGCCAAATTGTCTATTTCATTCATTGGTTTCATCCCTCTTTCAGTTACCAAAACTTTCTACTTGATAATTTTTCACATTATTTTAAAAATAAAGTTATTTTAGAACAGTTTTAGATTTACAGCATAGTTGGGAAGATACTGCAGAGATCCCATATAGCCTACACCCAGTTTGCCATCTTACATTAGTGTGGCACATTTGTTACAATTAATGAACCATATCTCCTTAGCATTTATCTAATGTCTTTTATGTTCCAGAACCCCATCTAGGTTACCACATTACATTTACATTAGTTTTATACTAAATAGTCATCTCCTTAGGCTCCTCTTGGCTGTGGCAGTTTCTCAGACTTTGTTTTTGATGACTTTGACAATTTTGAGGTGTATTGGTCAGGTAGTTGTAAAATGCAACATAAGAATATATTTTCTTCATCGTTAGACTGAATTTACATACTTGGGGAGGAAGAACACAGAGGTAAAGTGCTATTTTCAATGCTCAGAGCTAAAGTGCTATTTTCAGTGACATGTCTAGGGCACAATACTGTTGATGTTCTATTTTATAATTATTTAAGTTTTAAATGAATAGTAACTTACCATTGTGAACTTTAATCACCTGGCTAAGATGGTGTTACGTTTCTTCACTGTCAAGTTGTTCTACCCTATCCCCTTTTGCATACTGTATTCTTTGAGATTAAGTCACTATATGTAGCCCACTCTTAACACATTATTGCTGCTGCTGCTAAGTCGCTTCAGTCGTGTCTGACTCTGTACGACCCCATGGAGAGCAGCCCACCAGGCCCCTCTGTCCACGGAATTCTCTAGGCAAGAATACTGGAGTGGATTGCCATTTCCTTCTCTGTAACATATTATTGACTGGGGGATTTTTGCAGCAACTGAGGCCTGTGACCGGCAATTTGTTATGCAAGTGAATATTGAAAACATCCCTGCTGTAGTCAGTAACGTTCAGGTAAAAAAAACATATTCTGCATCTGTGTTTAATAAGTTGTTAAGGAATGGAGAGTTAGGAACCCTCCATATTTAAGGTCAGATTATCTACAAAAGTTATTAGGAATTCTTTTACGTGGGTACTTGTCTCCTCTTCATTTTTTCGGTCATATATTTACACTAGTATTTTTTCTCCTCTGTCCTTTCCATATGCCCCTATTTGGGGTTTGAGTTTTGTTTTGTTAAAACCTTTCTTTCTGGCACTAGAAGGTGCTGCAGGCTCATCTTGTGTGTTTCCTGCCCCAGTCCTGCAGTCAACCATTTCTCTAAGAAGCCTTAGTTCCTTTAATTGGAGAATGATATTGGAAGCTAATACCTAGGCTTTAGATATGCTCTTTGCTTCTGGCATGTCCTTGTTTTTAGGGTCCTCGGTGTAGAAGGCAATGACACCCCACTCCAGTACTCTTGCCTGAAAAATCCCATGGACAGAGGAGCGTGGTAGGCTGCAGTCCATGGGGTCGCAAAGACTGAGTGACTTCACTTTCACTTTTCACTTTCATGCATTGGAAAAGGAAATGGCAACCCACTCCTGTGTTCTGGCCTGGAGAATCCCAGGGACGGGGGAGCTTGGACTGCATTCTGTGGGGTCGCACAGAGTCAGACATGACTGAAGCGACTTAGCAGCAGCAGCAGCAGCAAGGAAATACATGTGTGTATGTGCAATAACTTCTGTATATCCATATATCTATAAATATTTATGTAACCATCTTTGTATATATTATGCTTACATTGTTACATTTTAACTTTTTATGATGTAATGTAACCGTTTGGAAGCTGCTGCTTTTGACCTGGTTTGTTTGGGGCCATATAAGTATAAATGTGTTTTCATAGGAGGACCAGCTTATATATCTGATGGTCTGAAATTAATCAAAGTTAAACCGTTATGGTCAATTTAAATTCTCTGTTTAGCACACTTCTCAATACCCAACTGTGTCCCTTCCCCCAATCTAATTTAGAAAAGCATCATGAGAAAGTACTTCTCTTAGCAGATCTTTGTGTTTTATTTTCAGTGTTAGCACTTTGCTGTCAACTATTCCTCGTACTTTCTTTCTTTTTTTTTTTTTTTAAGCATCTCTTATATTTCGTATTAATACATAGCATAGATGTTAAGGACTTGAGCTTTCAACTTTCATCAGACTTGGTTTCATGTTTCAACTCGGCCATCTTCTGAGTTGGACAAATTTGGCAAATAAGTACATTGTCTCCCCTTGCTCATTTAGAAATACACTTGGAATCTGGCACGTAAACTCTCAAAAGGCTAGTTATTTGTAAAGTAATATTTAGTCAAAGTTTAGTCAAAGCCATATTTAACCTTCCTTGTTAGTTAAAGAGTGCCAGTACAGATTTACTTGGTTTTTTGGATGAAGCTCAGTAATTGCTATAGGTATTTGAAATTTTGACTAGGGACTTTCATATAGAAGGAATTATTTTTGGATAATTCAGTCATTGAATATTAAGGTATTTAGTATGTATTTGTACTAGGTACTAGAAATGATGGGTAAACAGATGATATTGCCATTGCATGGAATTCATGGAATCATACTAGATACTAACTTCATTTTGGGCTAGCCTGAAAATGCTTAGAGGCTGCTACTTTTGATTTAAGTTTGCTTTGAATTTTGTCTGTTTTCGTTAGAGCAAGTCTCTAAATAGTAAGTATATCAAAATTTCATTGTTGAGTCTGAATTATTTAAAATTTGGGAAATTTTTTTTTTCTCTTCTCATGAATTCTTACCTTCGTAATTTTTGGTTTATAAAGATTTTGCTTTATGGATGAGCAAACAGATATAGGGGCTTTCCCTATTGCCTAAAAATATATTTGGACCTCATGATTTGCAGGCACAAAAAGTAAATTAAATATTTTCAGGTAAGCATACATAAAACAGACTATAACATTTAAACCTTAAGATGCAATTTTAATTTGAAGTTATTACCTAATATCAGTCTTGTTTTGCCTTATTTGGTAACTTTGAGCAGTATTTGGTCAGTTGTAGCTATCTTTTCATGTGTAGTAAGAAACTAGATATCACTATCATGTTTGGAGAACCTGTGGAAAATAGTACAGAGGGCAGGGGTCCATTTATTCCCCTTGTACAATACATTGAATTGCTGACTCTAGGAAGTAGTTTATTTTCCAAAACCAGGTGGACTTCTGATGCCTAAATTGGTGTTCTGGTTTTTGTGGAAGCTGTGTATGACTCACATGAGGTCTCGCTGTTGAAATGACTCATTCTGGCTTAAATAATGACTGTTTAGCTTGCTGATAGTAAGCTTTCGGGGTTTACCTAAGTGTGTGGCACTGTTAAACTTTTTTTATATGCCTATGCTCATTGTAGCAAATAAAGGAAAAGGAAAGTTATCAATAATTACTAAGTAAACATCATGGATTTCTTAGTATTTCCTGTCTTTTGTCTAAAGTACTATGCTGCTTTTTAAAATCTTTTTGGTCATGAAATGTAATAGACAATACAAATATGAGTAGAACTTAACAACCTATTATAAAGTCATTGTCCATAAATACCACTCAAATCAACCCCAGAAACTTCTCATGTACCCCCTCTTGATTAAACTTCCCTCTCCCTAGTTACTGCTACTACCCAAGCTTCTATGGTAATCATTTCTTTGCTTTTTATCAATTTTATCCTGTTATTACCATTAAACAGCCTGATAATAACTTTTAACCTATGTCTACATCCCTATTTTTTCTCCATCTGAACTTTATGTAAATAGAACCATATTGTGTTTTGATTTGTAACTCTGAAGAAACATGGTATAAAGAGGAATCCTGTTCAGAGTTAGAGAAACCTTTATTAGCCCCCACTCCTAGCTGTATTGGAGAAGGAAATGGCAACCCACTCTGAGATTCTTGCCTTGAAAATCCCATGGACAGGGTATAGTCCATGGGGTTGCAAAGAGTCGAACACGACTTCACTTCACTTCTAGCTGTATATCTCCTGAGGGCAAGTGTTTTTCACTTCTGAACCTAATTAGGAAATAAGAATGACTTTGTATTGTAATTTTTAAAGGAGATAATGTATATAGCATTAAATGGATAATGTATTTCCTAAGCATGGTATAATAAGACTTAACTATGAGCTTTAATAAGTCTTAACATTGAACATATATTGATAATTAGTGGAAGGAGAGTTTTTTCATTTGTTGCTACTGTATGCTTGCTAAGTTAGCACATTATACAAATTGTCACCTAATCGCAATACACCGCAAAGTATGTTACTTTGTAAAAGAAGCTGAGGCTGGAACAGGTTAAGGACTTTGTTCAAGGTTACATTTAGGAGGTGATAAGCAAGGACTTAAACCTAGGTTTATGTGCAGAGCTTGTGTGTTTTTCACAAAACATACAAAACTGTAGCTAGCTATGGTAAATCCTCAAGTATTTGCTGTTGGTGATATTTTATTTTTTAATGATTTTTCCTTTCCTCTCATATGTGGAGCTTTTGTTTGGGGTGTTTTTTTTAATCAAATACTTCGACATGAAAGACTCTTTTCTAAATGTGGCCAAATGTATATCTCAAAGATAGTACAAGTTTGGTTCCAAATGACTGCAAAAAAGAGAATACCTCACTAAAGCAGGTAACACAAGTTTTTGGTTTTCCAGTACGTATGAAAATTACATTTACACTATTCTGTTAAGTGTATAATAGCATAATTTTTAAAAAATGTGCATACCTTAATGTAAAAATGCTTTATTGCTAAAAAAAAAAAAAGCCATCGTCTGAGCCTTCAGTAAGTCATGATCTTTTTGCAGATAGAGGGTCTTGTGTCCATGTTAATGGCTACTGACTGATTAGGGTAGTCATAGCTGTGGCAATTTCTTAAATAAGATGACAATGAAGTTTGGCCACATTGATTGACTCTTCCTCTCACAAACAAGTTTTCTGTAGCATGCAAGGCTTTGAATAGCATTTTACCCACTTCTTTCAAAATCGGAGTTAACCCCCTCAAACCCTGCCACTGCTTTATCAACTAAGTTTATATAGTATTCTAAATCCTTTGTCGTTTCAACAATCTTCACCACATCTTCACCAGGAATAGGTTCCATCTCAAGACACCGCTTCTTTGCTCATTGATAAGGAGCAACTCCTTATCAATTTGCTTCACTGCGGGATTACAGCAGTTCACCTACATCCTCAGTATCCATTTCTAATTCTAGTTCTCTTGCTATTTCCATCACATCTGCAGTTACTTCCTCTATGAAGTCCTGAACTCCTCCAAGTTCATCCATGAGGGTTGGAATAAACTTTTTCTAAATCCTGTTAATGTTGATATATTGGCCTCTTCCCATGAATTGCAAATGTCCTTAATGGTATCTAGAATGGTCAGTCCTTCCCAGAAGGTTTTCAGTTAACTTTGCTGATGCTGAGATCCATAGGAGGAATCACTATGATAGCTATATCCTTACATAATGTATAGCAATGTGCAGTAGCAAGAACATAATCTTTAAGGTTAAGGTGTCTTCAGATCCTAGTTTTGCATTTTATTAACTTCCATTTGGAGCAAGTTAACTTGTCAGAGCTTTTGTTTCCTTATCCTGTAAAATAGGATTTATTAATTATTAAGATTGTTAAACCTAACTGAAGTAGCCTTGCATAATATCTAGTATATAGGTTTTAACTTTTACTATATACTCACCCCCACCCCACCCTATATGATACCTTAAAGTGGTCTTAGACTCTCAGAAAGAGCTAGCTTGATTAGGTGATGATCTTGTATTAGTCATGTCATTTTTTTGTTTTTAAAGACTTAAAGTTGAAGGGACTTCTCTTGATTATTGCTTCTGAAAGGGCCTTAACCTGGAGACCAATTCCTTCAGTTTTTTGACAACATAATTTTTTTAAAAACCAGCTTCTTTAGGTAAATCTAAATTTCTCTGGTGTACCTGTTTTTCTGACACCTTGTTTTATACCTTTTGTTAGATTGTATGATTTAGTTCTGGAACATCTGCTAGAGTTGACTACATATATTTTGCATCTTTATAGCTCTGTTCTCTTTATATTTGTCCTTTGAGGTAGTAAATAATGCATTTGCTAGTGAATTACTGTTGGTGAAACTTAACCCCATTTTGTATAGGTGGGTTCATTAAATTCTTTCCTTTGTACATGTGCACAAGTCCCTCTTTTATTTTTTGCTTAATACACTGTTTTCTGGTTGGTCTGACTAAGTTATCTGAAGGATTCTGAAGAAATTAACAGAGTAAATTAGTTTTACAGTCACAATACTCCAAAGTTCTGGCTTTTTGTTAGTGACATTCTTAATGAATAACATGCCAGGATGACTCTTCGGTACACAAGAATTATATTTTAAAAGTCTAATATAGATAAGGATAAGGAATAGTTAAATACCTATTTCACTGAAGGATATTGGGAGGAAAGTTAATTTCATATTAGTAAATAACAGATTTGACAGTATAATCCAAAAGAATAATTTTGTTCTAATCTTTGAAATTACTTTAAACTTTTGTATCTGCAAATATTAACCGTGATAACTCTCAAAATAACTTGAGTCATATTAAGGTTTTTGAAGCAATAGATGAAGTTACGCTTCATTAACTAATTTTAAACTTTTTTAGGTAAATGAATTGGTGGATGCCAGAGATGTCGCCCTTGGTGCTTGGTTTGAAGCACGTATACATAGTGTTACTAGAGCTTCTGATGGACACTCACGTGGCAAAACTCCACTGAAGAATGGCAGTTCTTGTAAAAGGACTAATGGAAATGTAAATCATAATTCCAAAGAGAACACAAAAAAATTGGACAATGTACCCTCTACATCTAATTCAGATTCTGTTGCTGCTGATGAAGACGTTATTTATCATATCGAGTATGATGAGTAAGTGCTCATGATATTGAGGACTTCATTCATATTTTTGTTTGCAGAAGCAAAATCTCCCATTTCAAGATTGTTTTCAAATAAGTCTTTCTGAAGAGATCATCTAGGAGTCATGTTTGGTCTAGTACCATGTTTTTGTTTCTGTTTAGTGGTTATAATAAGAGCTCCTTAACATTCAACATTTGGCTCATAAGTAGTTTGTATCTGGTATCCTAATACCTGGCTTAATTTAATATGTAAGGTTTCTCTGTCTGGTCCTCTGGTATGTTAGGGCTTTTGCTATGCATTTTAAGAATATTTTAGAAAATATATAATAACGTGGGATGTAATAGTCTTTAGAATGGAGTTGAAATATTTTCTGAAAGCTATTGCTGAGTTAATTCACATAAAATTTATACATATAAAGGGTATAATTCACTGTCTTTAATATAGTCACAGGATTGAGCATTATCGCAAACTAATCTTAGAACACTTTTTTTATTTTCCCTCCAAAAAACTACATAAGCAGCAATCACTTTCCAGTCTCCCTCTCCCAACCAAATGTTTTTAAATGTTCACGTGAAAATAGTATTAAGAACTTGATTTGAGGGCCTAGACTCTAACACTGAATTATCATCGTTGTTACTTATTTTTAAAATCCTACTATAAAATTTACTATGGTGAAAGATTTAATATTTATTCAACACTACATAAACTTTTAAGTCTTCACTCAAGTGACATCTTCATATGTGTAGAAAATACACAACCAAATATTTTATCAAATGTAAGTTCAAGATTCTAAAAGGGTTGTAATTTTTCTTACAAAAATGGTATGAAAGACTTTGGTGTTGACACATATTTCCAGGATACCTGGAAAGGGCTCCAAAGTAGATCCCTTTTATCTTTTCTGACACTTCTTATGGCTCTAACTAAGTTGCCAACATGGCTTATTTCAAATGGCCATCATACTGCTTTTTTTTTTTAAAAAACATAGTAGATGATAATAGAACCGACAGTTTAAATGAGTATTAAAATGTGGGATTGGCCAGGACTTGAAATATTGGTAAATCAAGGCTGGGATAGGAAGGGATTGGAGTTGGTAGGTTAACAGTAACCAGTCTCTGGGTTTATGAGTACCATGGCAAAGAGGCAAGACACTGCATTAGTGGGGGACTTCAGCTATCTGTATATCTGTTGTCAACAAGTAGAGCTCTTGATTTGTTTTGAGTGTTTATTTCTTAGAGAAAAGAACTCAGAAACCAGCTACTTGGGACTTGATTCTGGCCCATAAAGGAGTTATTATTTGGCCAAAAATTAATAATTGTATAGAATGGCACAGTGTGGATATAGAGTGAGTTTTAAACACTAAGTGAACTAAGGCTTACTAAATTTTTACAGGTTTAGGGGCTCTTAGTTGGTTTTGGAATACAACTTTCCAAGGGATAGGCCTGAGTTTGGTATAATGTTAAAGCATAAATCACAGTATCTTAGCATTTATTTGACTATTTATTTGGTTGCACCAGGTTGGCATGTGGGGTCTAGTTCCCTGACCAGAGAAGGAACCTGGGCCCACTGTCTTGGTAGCGTAAGCCACTGGACAGTCCCTGGCTATTTTTTAATGTAGGAGAAATTTTTCTTGACTAGAGTGAATGTTAGTAAAAGGAAGTGTAAACCCAGAATGCATGAGAAGACTAAAATTATCTGTTCAAAATAATTTCACTGGATGGAATTATTTCAGTACTGGCAACTTAAGGAAAACAGTATCTGAACTTTCTTTGAGAAATAAAGTATCAGAAGCTTAATTTAATATGTATCACTTACATCTTCAAAAAGAACAAAGGACTATATGAAATAAAGTATGAAAATAGATGAGTTTCTGGATAAGAGTCCTAAATAACAAAAGGCTGGTGTAAGCACCTAGAAAGACCCATGACCCCATATGGATGTGATGACAAATCTTGTTAAAATTTCATTCTTCATGGTTATCAGAAAAGTTAAAAATTATAGTCAAGTTTATGTTAATTTCAATAACTTATTAAACAAGTCCTTACTTTCTTGGGTGGAGGATGCATTGACAAGAGACTGGCATATATGGCTTAGCAGTAGTAATACAGATTCTTACTGAATAGTAAGCTCCAACTTAGTCAGTAGAATGTAGCTGTCAAATAGTTACATTGTGAGGTGCTTGATTAGAAACAAGATAGGTAGAAGAAGACTGGTGTTCCTGTTGTACTGGGCTGATTATTCTCTACTTGGATATCTTTAGAACTCAAAATACAAAATCATCATGAAGAATAGCTGAAAGAACTAAGTATTTAGCTTGAAAAGACTGGGATCAGGATGGCTTTCATATTTTAAAAGCTCTGGGAGGAAGTTCTGTACAACACAGAAAGTAGGTTTCAGGATAACCTGGGCTTCCCAGGTGGCGCAGTGGTAAAGAATCTGCCTGCCAATGCAAGAGACGTGAGAGACATGGGTTCAGTCCCTGGGTCGAGAAGATTCCCTGGAGGAGGAAATGGCAATCCACTCCAGTATTCTTGCCTGGAAAACTCATGGACTGAAGAGCCTGGTGGGCTACAGTCCATGGGGTCACAGAGAGTTGGACACTACTGAGCATGCACACAGTTCCCTTTAGAGATAACAGAAACTTCCTACCAGCCAGATCTCTAAAGATAGAGAATGGTCTGCCCTGAGAAGTAAACAAAAACAAGCATTGACCCGCTTTAGTCTTAGGTGGCGGATTACTAAATATGTTACATTGCAAACAGAAATAATCCAGTCATTCTAACTTCAGTTTTCACTTTCAAAACAGTATTTGTCAGACAATTTTTTTGTACTTAAACTTAATAAATTCTAAGTACATATAGGTTGCGTTTATGATTCTGATCTAGTACTATCATTTCTCAGTGACTTAATTCATTTTTCTCATAGAGTAAGTTGAAAGTAATCTGCTTGATTATTTCCAGACTCTGAGTGCAGCAGTGCATTTTGAACAACTTGTCATTTAGCCTTAGCAGAGGGATATGGTACTTGGGACCAAGGAACCTGTCAGAGGAATTCTTTGGGAATAAGTTTAAAATGGTGGTGTCGAGAAGTTAGTTTTATGGTGACCTACTGGTCCTAACATATTAACCAGATCAGAGTTTAGAACAATTTTTACTCTATGAGAAGTGACATTACAGAATTATGATATAACTTATAAGGTTCATGGTTTCACCAGTCTAGCCCCAAAAGCCAGATCTAGTAGTTAACATTGTTATAGAATCTAAATGAAATCATTTGTTTCTTAATCTTACTTCATTTTTCCTCAAAATTATAGCTACAAATATTCTAAGTTCATAAAAAGCAGGTTATAATAAGAAATTTATTTGAAATGTTTTAAGGTTTGAGTTTTTACTGTTTGTAAGAGTCCCTTTTCTATAGATTCTTCAATGAACATAGACTGAATTTAGAGCTTCTTACTACAAATAATGTAAAGCAAAATCGTGGAGTTAACATCAGAGTACCTGATTCATAAAACTTAAATGTGTGTGTGTGTTTTTTTTTTTTAATGATTGTTGTTCTGACTCATCTAGCATCACCCTTGTCTGAGCAAGGGTTTTGTATTTTTAGAGTTAAACCACCCCATTAAGTACTTTGAGAGAAAGAGTTGGCAGTATAAATATTAATTCTAGACTTTAGAGATTTAGATCCAAAGGATTCTTAAATCTTTTGTAAAGTTTTTTAAATTCTTAAAAGCAGCTATGTTAAGACAAATCACACAGCATTCAATTTGCCCATTTAAGTGTAAAATTCAATTTTTTTTTAGTATATTAACAGGATTGTACAACAGTCACCACAATCTAATATAGAACATTTTCATCTTCCAAAAGCCTCATACCCATTAGCAGTCACTCTCCATTCCCCTACCTCTGCCCCCACCTCCTCCAGCCCTTTTCTCAACCCCTCTCAGCCATAGGCAATCAGGAATCTTCTGACTCTGGATGTGTGTATTCTGGACATTGCATATAAATGGAACCCTCTAATATGTGGTCTTTTGTGACTGGCTTTTTTTACTTAGTAAAAGTAAACAGGTTCATCCACGTTGGAGCTTGTGTATCAGTACTTTATTCCTTTTTATTGCAAATAATTCATTGCCAAACCACAGTTTACTTATCCATTTATCAGTTTATGGGCACTGATGTTTTCTACTTTCTGCTGCTATGAACCTTCATGTACTATTTTTTGTAGGGGCATTTTAATTTTTTGGTATGTATGTGGCAGAGGGATTGCTGGGCTGTATAGCAGTTATGTTTCACCTTGGGAAGAAGTGCCAGGTTTATTTCCAGATGGCTGCACCATTTTATATTCCCATGAGTTATGTATGAAAGTTCCATTTTCTCCATATCCTCACCAAAAGCTTAACTACTTCTTGATTAAAGCCATCCTGTAGTGTTGGAGTATAACTGTATTATACTATATGTATATATTTACATATATTTGCATGTTGTATATATATATATGTCATTTTATAGTATTGTAGGTATAATTGACCTACAACACTGTAGCAGCTACAGGTGTTGAATATAGTGATTCAGTATTTCTATACATCACAAAATGATCTTACTCCTAAAGTGTGTTTGTTGGAGAAGGACTATGCCTGATTGAAACTTTTTTTTCCCTAGTGATATTTTGGCAGAAAATAAAAGGAAGGTAATACAGGAAATTAAAAATGCATGAAGTCGTTACGGTCAAAGAAAGAGAAGATGAAAATTTTCTTTATTTCCTAGTTATATTGTGCTGTATATTTCCATAGCTTTCTAAAAGTTGTTTATTCCCATTAGTTACTCTCTGTAGTTATTTAAGGTTTAAAATTTTTAAGGGTCCTAAACATTTAAATTCACAAAGCTATAACTGCAGTCTTGTGAGAGTAGAGATCCCAAAGCTGTTGTGATGAAGAGCCATGACCTTGACTGATGTGGAAGTAGATGAAAAGGGTCAGTCAGTTCTTTAGCATTTGTAGTAGTTTAATATGTCTATAGTGTAGCTTACAGGTACTTACATTAAGTCTTTTTTAAATTTAGGTTTACTTAATTACACTAACTCTTCTGTACCAGACTCTGAGCTAACTTCTTACTGGAATGTTCATATAATCTTTAACATAACTGTAATGTTTCATTAACTCCCATATGAAGAGACCAAGACTTCTGTAACTTGCCAGAGGTCACATGTTAAATGGTCTCAGAGCTTGTGCGTTAACCAATATGCATTATTGGCACTGTGCCTAAACATGGTATATATAATTGGTAGAGGCCTACGTGACTTCAAAGGTCAAACATTCTGTATGACCTAAAGACTGGCTTTGGACTCTGCCAGGGTTTTAAAGCAGACCGCACTCACAACTTTGAGTTCAATCCTGGGTAGCTGAGGGCACACTACTGAGTTTATACTCATCACTTGGCTGCTCTATCAACAGATAAAGGCTTAAGTCCTTACCCTGCTTTTGTATTAAGAAACATCTGTTCCTTGTGGATTTGGTTTAGATTCTCTTTAATTACGCTAGTGGTTCTCAACCCTACTTCCACGTTAGTTGTCTAAGAAGCTTTAAAAATATCAGTGCCTAGGACCTACTCCCAGAACTTCCTATATAATTGATCTTTGGGATTTCCAAGCATTGGTGTCCAAAAAGTTCCTCTGGGATTCTCATATGTAGCCATAGTGAGAACTATGGCCTTGGAACAGTGGTTCTCAAAGTGTAGACCTGGCTGGGAATGTGAGCATTATACTTGCTAGAAATCCAGTTCCTTGTACTTAACTCCAGATATAATAAGTTGATCTCTGTAGGTGGCCCTGCAATCTGGGTTTTAATATGTCCTCTGGGTGGTTCATATGTATACTCAAATTTAAGAACCACTCACTCATTGCCTTTTGCCCAGCTTTATCATTTGCTATCACATACCTGCCTCTAAAGACCAATATGAGGGAAAGGGGTTGATATGACAATTTAAATATAGTAACTATATTAAAGACTGGAGATGATATACAATACCTGAGGAACCTGAGTGTTCATCTTTTAGTACCTATATAGGTGGCATATGACTTATTGATTTTTCCATTTTTGTTTTTATATAGATAAAATTGTTAAGTCTTTTTTCTATTAATAAAAGAATTGTATTTCATTTAAGCTAAATGATCTATATCATTTAAATGAGGGCCCATATTCCACTATGCAGTCTTTGTGCCAGCTTGGCTAACATAGGGAAGCAATGTCCATAACATGTTTGTGGAGAATTTATCTTTTATGATATATTGGTAATTTTTTTTGTTTATTCTTTATATATATAAATTTTTTTAAACTGAAGGATAATTGCTTTACAGAATTTTGTTGTCTTCTGTCAAACCTCAGCATGAATCAGCCATAGGTATACATATATCCCCTTCCTTTTGAACCTCCCTCCCATCTCCCTCTCCATCCCACCCCTCTAGGTTGATACAGAGGCCCTGTTTGAGTTTCCTGAGCCATAGGGCAGATTTCCCTTGGCTATCTATTTTACATATGGTAATGTAAGTTTTCATGTTACTCTCTCCATACACCTCACCCTCTCCACCCCTCTCCCCATGTTTGTAAGTCTGTTCTCTATGTCTGTTTCTCCACTGGTAATTTTTTTTAGCCAGTTAATGTTTTGAGTTTTGTGACAATTTTAGTATGTTAACATCATTCACATACTGTTTCTTTTGACTTGATAATTTCTCTGAATTCCCCAAACTTGCACTTCCTCTTAAGAACTCAACCCAGATCATATAAAAGGAACTTGGTAGTAGTATTTGCAGAATTAGCTCCAGAATGACTGTTTAAAAGTATACTTTATTTCTTCTCTCTGTTCCATCATCCATTAAGTATTGGTAAATTCTGGAGTGGGGGCCAACACTCATATAGTAGTTGAGTATTTGCTCTGAGATCTAGTCCTGGCTTTCCTTTAGAATTACACTCTAAAAGGCATCTGTGGTTTTGAGACAAGCTTCCTAAATTTGGCTTCACGTTGAATTAGATCTCAGTATCTTCCCACATACATGCTTTCTTGCTTGTGCATCCTCACAATGTGTACCTTTATAGGTCATTTGAAAAGGTGAATTTGGGAATACTAGTCATGTTAGTGGCTTTTTAAAATTGCTTTGTTAAATTTAGTGGTCTAATTTAGAGACCTTGGTTTATAAATTGGAGCTAATTTCTATAAAGAGAAATGTAAGTTAGAAACCTCTAGTAGTTTGAACAAGGAAGTATATATCTAAAGAGGGAAAATGTTTATGAAAATTACTTTATTTCTATATCTTAATAATTGTCAGTGGCTAGGCAAAGTTGAAATCTTGAAACATGAGTAAGTGTTAAGAGTTTTCATAATGATGTGAAAATTACCATATAAGCTTTCATGTTCCATAGTGTTCACATTTAGAATAGAAATGTTGGTTTACCTTGGAAACAAACTTAACTTCTTATTTTGAATTTTTAGTAAATTATTCTGAAGTACCCTTTTAAAAGTATAGTTCAATAATTCTCTTTTTAATACAATGCTGTGTGCCAGGCACTCTACAAGTCCTTTACCTGGATTATTTCATGTAATCCTCGTTAAACAATCCATGGAGTAGATACTTTTCTAAGTGTAAAGAAGGAATAACTGAGATTTAGAGAAGTTAGCTAACATACCCAGTATTGAATAGTTGATAGGTAGATCGAGATTCAGAAAAGCACATACTTAGAACCACACTACCAGACTACCTCTCACTTTGAGAGAAGCCTGCTTATAAAATATTTTAATATATAAATAAATATGTATAATATTATAAAGCAGTTATGTTTACATATTTTTAAATTTTCTGTCAGTCTCTCCAGTTATACTTTCACAGAACAGAAACCTTAAATCAATAAACAAATACCTGTGTGCTTTCTTTTTTTCTGTAAGGGAAAATAGATTATTAAACTGCTGTTTTTAACACAGTGTCATGGCTCAGCCCATGGGAATGAGATCAAATGGAACTGTTAGAGCATCACTTAGGACTTAGAGGGTAACTTATGCTAGGCTACAGTTAAAAGCCCATCTGGCGAATGTCTTAGAATAATGTTGTCATTGCCACCAGCAGTCTTTTTAAGATTTTTTTTTTTTTTTGAGTTATTCTGAGCCTGTGGTGCATGCTTTTGAGTAGCCTTGATTATGGTTACTACAAATAGAAGTCAGTGAGCCAATTTTGAATAAAATCAAGTGGTATTTTTAAGTAAAAGTTGTTCTGTAAAGTAACAAAACTGATTTTCTTAAATGTATTGATGTGATCTGTTTCTAAAGGACTGTCAAAAATGTTTGAATGATTTCTGGGTTTTCACGGGAGAAAAGGAGTATGATTTTTAAAAATCAGGTCAGCGTGTCATGTTGATCTTGAGTAGGGAGCTATAAATGAGAAGTTAAGTTTCAGAACCCTGGCGCAGTGACAAGTCTGCTTCATTGTTTCTTGGTTGTTACTGACATGTTTGCCAAAAACTTAGAGTATTTCCTCTATGACTTGCAGTGTTCTGAATGGATAAAAATCAAAAGGAGGGCAGAAGAAGTTAGATCTTTAACCTTATTGTTGTTCTTCTCTTGTGTTAAAAGATAACTTAGTGCTTAGAAAAATAACTACAAATATTAAAATGACTACAGATATCAGTTGATTTCACTTTTTCCAGTTTATACATCATTCCTTTATAGTAGTATCTCTCAAAGATGGTCAGCAAAACTGTGGATTCACCCAGGTAAGGTGTCTATAGTACAGTTTCCCGAGGGCTATCAAAGACCCACTCCCTGCATTGGGTTGGCCTGGAGTAGAGCCCAGGAATCTGCTTTTCAAACAGGCAGCCAGGGCCTTCTTAAGTATACAGATCATTGGTTCTGTTATAGGCAGCATAGTTTTCAGGCATTAGAATCAGAAATTTGGTTTGAATTCTAGGTCTTTGGTTAAGTTTTTTGCTTTGCTTAACTTTCAGCTTTAATTTACTCATTTGTAAATATCTACTTGACTGTGTTCTCTTTTTCCCTAACAACCTCGAAAAGTATCCAGTAATAATAGTCAAACTTTCTGCTTTTAATTTATTAATAAGACCAAGTTATTTTGGTAAGTACTCTAAAATAATTTACCTTTGGCATAGCTATTTTTAAACATAATTACATTGTTTTAACAATTAAAAGTTATACACCATTGTTAACGTGTTGTACAAATGAGTTTTATTTCCATGTATGTATTTAAGTCCTACTGTAAGCAGTTTTAAGTAAGTTATTTTTATCTGTGAGTAAGCTTTACATTTAAGGTGTGAAAGTTAGCAGTGCTACTTATTAGATTACAAAATGCTCTCTTTTTGCATGTAGTATGACATTAAAGATTGGCTAAACTAGAACATGCCTCCAGATGAATGTTGTCCTTATTTAAGCATTTTAACCCCAGGAAGCCATGTTTTGAAAGAAGGTTGCAGTGACAGTACTTTGCTTAATTCAGTTTGAATCTTATAAAATGATTACAATTAGCTTACAAGTCACCTAAGGAAATGTACTTTTACTTTCTTATAACAAACCTGTTGTAAAAATTGTGCTTAATCAATTTCCTTGTAGTTTAATTCCCCAGGTTTTACTCAATTTGCTAATTGAGAACACAGTTGGATTTTGTTAAAATGTCACATAGTTCAGGATAAAGCATATACTGAAGGATAGCTCTAAAAGATACCTGAAGAGTATGTAGAGCAATGAAAATGTTACTGGGAAGAAAAAACTTAGGGATATTTAAGGTTTATCTGAAAATATAGGCTGTATAACACCAAAGTGTTTCTCTACTCTCACAGATGAAAAGTAGCTAACTGGAATAGTCTGTCTTACATCTCTATTAGGATAATAACTTGACTTCAGGTTCTGAGAACAGGAGGGCATGAAGTGTAATTAGAAAAAAAAAGGACCCTAGTCTCATCTTTGCATATCTGTATGTAGGCTCATGGCACAGTCTAGATGGAGTCAGCTTTGATATGTTCCTACCTCTCTGCTTCAGATTTTGAGGGATATCTTGAGCCCTGTTTTAGAATTTTTTTTAAGCTCCAGCACTTTCCAGAATATTTCATGCAGTCTCCTGCAGTCTTCCTCAGTGCCAATGCTGGAAGAACTCAGTGCTTGAACCAATTTGTAGTGCTTATCTTCAGCCCTTTGATGCCATGGGAGGCAGGGAATGCTGTGTTAGAGATTGCTTTTTAAGAACTCCAAAAATGTAATCTTTAAAGTACCTTTTTGTTATCTCTGTATAGAGTTCTTCACTGCCACTTAACTATCCTAAAACACAGTGGTCATAGTTGATTTATTACATTTTTTTCAAGAGCTTTAGTTATATAAAAGATTTTTTCATTTAATGAGTTGCATGTTTCCAAACATTTGTTAGCCTGTTACATCCCAAACACACCAAAGTTTGAACATGGTACCTGCTGCTTAATGAAAACTTGGTATTTTACAGTGTAAGTTGTGATAGAAGTACGCACACCTAGCTTTCAGAATACCTTAAGTTCTGAGAATATAAGGTAGAGAAGGTAATTCTGTATTCCTGACGGAGGAGAATGCTAGGATACCGGGATAAGGAGATAGGAAATATGGCATTACCTGAGGGTAGACTAGTATGGGTGGAGTGTAGAAGATACATGGTGAGTAATAAGAAACCAAAGTAAAGGTGAATAAAGATTTCCAGTTAAATGTGGCAGATTAAGATGCATGTTTGTCTCCACTCCTTCTTAAACCCTCCTAGAAGACAGTAAAAGAATAAAGGCATAAGCCCCTGAGGACAAAAAAAAAAAATGTGGTAGAAGTAAAACACAGAAGAGAAAACAGCAAACTTTTGAAAGGTAAGAAGCTAATGGGTAAATGATGCCTAACTTAGCAGGCCATAAAGAGCTGAAACCTGAGTGTAAGCCAACAACAAGCAAGTGCATTGTGTTGAAGAACCTTAGGAAGGTTCGGATCTTGGATTTACCAGGTACTTTGGAGGTCGGCATATCCGTGGGGTGACAAAGTGTTGGACACAAGCGATTGAGCACACACACACAGAAAAAACTGAGAACAAAAAGATTTATTTATATGAAAGAGCATTTTAATCACTTCTACCACATTCAAGGCTTAAGTCAAGAAAGAGGAAAACATGGTATTTGGGAAATAGGATTCAACACAAGAAGTAATGATAGGAGATCCCAGCATGATATTAATGAAGAGCAAGCTGTCCAGGTAAGAATAGGACAGAGGTATTTAGAAAATGTTTTGCAACCCAGAAGATTAGTAGAATACCTGAAATGTCTGAACACAATGGAGTTTTAACAGCTGTGGCAGAATGGGGGTAATTAATGGTGAAAGTGTTAGTCACTCAGTTGTGTCTGACTCTTTGTGACCCCATGGACTGTAGCCTACCAGGCTCCTCTGTCCATGGAATTCTCCAGGCAAGAATACTGGAGTGGGTTGCCATTTCCTTCTCCAGGGGATCTTAACGACCTCGAGATCGAACCTGGGTCTTCTGCATTGCAGGCAGGTTCTTTACCATATGTAAATAGAAAACTAAGCAAGTAGCAACCATAAAGAAAACTTAAGTACACAATAGTGAACAAAGCTGTGGAAGAGCGGATGTATAATTAAAGCATACTTCATTAGTTAGCTGTGAACACTTATTAATATTTAGTCAAGATAATAAATACTGATATGTACAGACAACTCATTTTGTTTAATGTGCTTAAGAGCAAGCAAGTTCATCAGTCATTGCAAGAGTCTAGAGCCAGGTGATCAGTTTAAGTCATGCCTCTGCTTCTTACTTCTTTCCAAATAACTTCTCTGCCTTGTCTGTGAAATGGGGATAGAATAATATCTATCTCTGTCCTAAGAGGTAAATAATGTTAACACTTAGAGCAGTGCCTTGTGTTAGTAAAGTGTAAGAAAGAGGGGGATGGAGGCAAATGAGCTGTACATGAGGGGTGGGTAGAATAAGTTTGAAGTAAAAAGCAGTGTAAGCACATTGCTTAAATGTAAATGTGGAGGTGAACAAAAATAGCTAAAAGTTAAACAGTTGCATCTGGGGAATAGAAATCAGAAGTGTAGTGGACTGGAACCAGAGGCTGCTTATCCTCATTGTAAGCCTTGAGTGTTAACTTTGAGTTTCGTTCACCTGTGGGAAAACTTTAAAAAAGTGGGAAGATCCTTTTGCCTGAACTTGAAGCACAAAGCATTTTATTTTTTATTGTAGAAATCTTATGCAGAGGTTGAGAGAAAGTATAATGAACTCATCACCTATCTTTACTCATTTTGACCTCCTGGCCAATCTTGTTCAGTCCCTGCCAGCATCCCCAGGTACCACCACTGGATTATTTTGGAGCAAGTCCCCAATTTTAAGTGTTTTCAACCAGAAATAGCCTTAGCAGCTATGGTGGGCACACTGCTCAGATCTTCAAGACAGAACTTGTTGACCTACAGGGAGTGATTGCAGTTAACTGACAACTTTTAATCACAGCACTTTTGAGATCTGTTACAGTGTTTGAGCCAAGGCCACACTCTTTCCTGGTTCATCTTGTTGTTGACATCTTAAGAGCATTCAACTGAGAAAATAGCTAAATGGATTCTTTTTAAAGTGTGCAGAAGAGAGCTAACATCAAGCCAGAGATTTACTACTTTTTGAAGGGTCGATATGTGGTTGACCTTTGGCTGGTGTTGGGGAGCTAACTTTCAGGAGAATTCTCATTCCTTGATAAAAATGGTTGACTATGCATAAGCTCTACAAAAGAAATATGGATTATGTTGAATACCTGCTTCTGAGACTCTGGAATTTTGGTTTGTGCTAGGCATTGAATGCTGATGTGATCAATTCCTAATAAAACTCTTGAGCATTCTTTACTGCACATCCCTGGTAGACAACATTATAACACATATGTTGTCACAATTTGTTGCTGAAGGAATTAAGCACATTTTGTGTGACTACTGGGAATGGACTGCTTGAGTTTGTACCTGGTTTCCTCTGGGCTTGACCTTATGTTTTTTTTCCTTTGCTGAATTTGCTTTGTATCCTTTCATTATAGTAAATCATAGCTATGGGAAGAACTGTGTGCTCTTCTGTGAGAATGAGACCTGTGAGTTCCCCCAACAAATCACTGAACCTGACTTGGAGACCCCAGCATGTTAAAAAAAAAAAAATCACACCTGAAATTTACAATGATTCCTTAAAATCAAATGACCAGTCAATGTTCAGACTTATTTGTTTTTAAAATATATTCTTAGAATGTACAGATAAGGATAAAATTAAGATTCATCCATTGCATGTAGTTGCTAGATTAAGTCTCAACCTACAGATCTCCCCTACTTTTTTCTTTTTCTCCTTATTATTTGTTTATGCAAGTGACAGTTTATTCAGTTTTCCCACAGTTGGGACTTTACTGAACACATTTTTGTTAATGTTAGTTTCCTGAAAGCTTATACAGTCATCCCTTGGTATTCATAGGGCATTGGTTCCAGGACCCCAGTGCATACTAAAATCCATGAATGCTCAAATTTCTTAAATGACTTTTTGGGGTATAACCTATACACATCCTCTTATTTAAATTATGTCTAGATTACTTGTAATACCTAATACAATGTAGATATTCTGTAAATAGTTGTAAATACTATATAGTAAAAGTGCTCAGTTGTGTCTGACTCTTTGTGACCCCTTGGACTACATCCCACCAGGCTCCTCTGTCCATGGAATTCTCCAGGCCAGAATACTGGAGTGGGTAGCTGTTCCCTTCTCCAGGGGATCTTCCCAACCCAGGGATCGAACTCACATGTCCTGCATTGCAGGCAGATTCTTTACTGTCTGAGCCACCAGGGAAGCCCAAATACAATGTAAATGCTGTATCGGGACTTCCCTGATGGTCCAGTGGTTAAGACTCTGAGCTCCCAATGGAGGGAGTAGGTTTGATCCCTGGTTGGGGAACTAAGATCCCACGTGCTGTGTGTCCAATAAATAAAACATTTGGGGGGGGGAAATGCTGTATAAATAGTTGTTGGAACCTGGCAAATTGAACTTCTGCTTTTTTGGAACTTTCTGGAATTTTTTTCTGGTTATTTTCCAACAGTGATTGGTTGACTCTATGGATGCAGAACCATCCATATATTTACCTGTTGCATGACATTGAGAAATGTATAATACCTGCTTCCCCTTTCTTTTTTTGTTGTAAGATTTGGGTGTTGTCAGTCTGATAAATCCATTGTGAAATTTGCTGCCAGCTTTTAATGGTTTTAGTAGCCATTAACCTTTACCTTCTCAGGTGGTGCAGTGGAAGAGAATCTGCCTGCCAATGCAGGAGATGCAGGTTTGATCACTGGGCCAGGAAAGACCCCCTGGGAGTAGGAAATGGCAACCTCCTCCAGTATTCTTGCCTGGAAAATTCCATGGACAGGAACCTGGGGGGCTGTAGTTCATGGGGTCACAAAGAGTTGGACACGACTGAGTGACTGAGCACCCACATAACCTTTACCTATCGTTGCTATGTAATGAAATGTAGTAACAATGGTAATAGTTCTCTTTCCTTCATTTGTTAGCTATATAGCTCTTTCATAAAGAACTTTCCTTAACAGTTGATTCATATATGAAAGGTAGAATAAACTATCAATTGTTGAACTTTTTCAGTGTTCAGAGTGAGTAAATTCCCTAGCATCCTCCAAAGGATCCTCCAAGGTCAGTGAGATTTTTACTAAGTATCATGTGAACTAATGGATTTTAATACTTGCTTTAATCTAACTCAGCTCTTTGTGGTGCCCAAGTTGTCTCATCTCTGGCCTGTGGAAGCTCCTTCAAGTTGAACCTGACTTAATGAGGATTTCTTTACACTCAGGTACAACAGGACGTCCCAAGCTCTCCTGTTTCCTGCCAAGGACTGGATTCAGCCATTTCTTTAAGGAGCTTTGATTCTTTAGAGTGTATAGTCAGCTGTTCATTGATACTTGCTTTGATCGTGTTTCTAGGTCTTCACATTGGAAACAGCTAAGAAATGTTTGTATTGATACTTCCAATTAATTTTAGAGTTGAAGGGCTATCATTTAATCTTTTATTTTTTCTCTTACTCGAGAATCATAGTTCTGATAATGTCAGCATTACCCTGCTTTATTCTACTCATATGATGGTTTCAGACTAACAGTGCTACTATTGCAAACAATATTAGTGAAAAGTTGGTGTATTTTTTTACTTTGTCCTTAGAGAAGTATAACTCCACTAGGAATATAGAGTTAATTTAGTGTATTTTCAAGTCACTTAAGAGTTTGTATTTAAGCCACTTTTTTCATTTTGCTTTTGATCTTTAGCGATTTATCACATTTTATAAATTTATGATCATTTGAAACATTATACGGTTCTAAAGGAAAAACATCAATAAGTACATTAAGAAAAACAGTGTCCATCTTGGTTCCTTCTAGCCTATTTCTTATCTCTTTTTGTGGTAAATAAATGAGTTTTGGTTTATCCTTCTATGTCAAAATATACATATTTGTGTGTGATGACATGTATACTCACATATATATACACTTATATATGTACATATATAAGTCAGTCATGTCCGACTCTTTTGCAACCCCGTGGACTGTAGCCCACCAGGCTCCTCTGTCCATGAAATTTTCCAGGCAAGAATACTGAAATGGGTATCCATTTCCTCCTCCAGCGGATCTTCCCAACCCTGGGATCAAACTCATGTCTCCCGCATTGGCCGGTGGATTCTTTACCACAGAGCCACCTGGGAACCTATTCTTCAGGCACAAATACTGGAATGGGTTGTCATGCCCCCCTCCATGGGATTTTCCTGACCCAGGGATTCTCCTGTATCTCCTGCATTGGCAGGCAGGTTCTTTTACCACTAGCACGGGGTGGGGAGCCCATGTACAAATATATTTATTTCAACACATACTTAATAGGTAGAAGATAAATATTGTTTGCATCTTGGGTTTTTTGAGTTAATATATCTCTACATATATATGTATCACTCCAGTAAATGTCATATTCTTTCCATTATATAATTGTATCATGTAGTAAGTAGTTTCCTATTGTGGACATTTGGTTATTTCTAGTCCTGCTGTTACAGATAGTTGCAGCCTTATGTGTGTGTCTTTTCATGGGGTGTTTTGTTTCTTAATGTTTGGGATGGATTCCTAGAGTAGATAGAATTCCTGGATCAAAAGGTAAATACATAGGCAGTTTTGCTGGATATTGCCAAATTCCCCTCTTCAGGGAGACCATACCAGTTTGTATTCCCATCAGCAGTGTTTGAGAATGCCTGTTTTTCTACGGCTTATGAACACATTATTATCAGGCTTCACAAAATGTTTTAAGTAGATCTGTGTTTTAGAGTCTTTGGCAAAAGTATGGTGGAGTCTAAGGAGTCTAAAACAGGGAGATGAGTTGGCCTTGACAGCCTCAGAGAAATGCAGGCCTTTACTGAGGATATAGAGTTACATTAAAGTGTTGACAGTATGCATAAGGAGGACTTAGTAATGATGGAGAAATTGGAGGTAACTTCAGTTTCTGGGAGTATGAAAAATAGTGAAGAATATTGAGCATCGGCAGATTAGAGGATGGGGGAATTTCTTGAATTTGAGGTGCTCCTGAAATACATGTTAGAGATGTAGTTGGATATATGAATCTGAAGAGAAATTTGGGTTAGAATAGAGCATTTGAGTCATCCTGTGTGATGTTAAGTTATGTGTAAATGAAGATGCTGAGGAAAAGAATAAAAGTGATAATGGAGCCTCAGCGTGTTCTTGACTTTGGTAAAAATAGTTTTATGGGTCCTTTCTATGTCTTCTTACTTCGCAGCTGACTTAACATCTCTGGGTAGCATTAGAAAAAGTATACTTCATTTTCATGACTTGTACACACTATACATAAAGACTGTGTATTTATATGCTCTACAATGTAATTCTGTTCTGAACTCGTACAAACTTAGTTTCAGGGCAAACATAGCTTAAATTCCTTTGATGTAGGGAATGGTTTATTTTGACTCATCTCCAGTAAACATGATTTTATATATGATTTTAAGACTTGTTTAAAATATTTCCATTCTTGGTGTCTAATCATAGGCAAATGGAGAGTTCTTGCCAGTGAAATACCCTTTTTTCCCCTATATTAATCACACAGGAGTATATGATAATGTCAGGATGTAAAAATCATGTTACAGCTGAGAAAAGGATCTCATATAAAAGAACAGTTTTCTATCATTTATGGCCTTAAGAATATTGAGTCAGAAAAGCCCTAAAATAGCTAGTTAAAAGTCTTCACCATTTTAGTTTTCAAAACAACCATATGGGCTAGTTAATTAACCACGAGGTATGTTTTACACATGAGAGTCATGTGTAAACTAAACACAGGTAAAACTAAAACAGCGAAGTGGGTAACTTTCCCAAGGATACACAGTAGTAGGAAGCTAAAATGGAATTTAAACCCAGACAAGTTAAAAATAGAACATATTTTGAGTGAAAAGACAGGATGATAAAGGATTCAAAACCTTATGTAAGTTGAAGGAAATTCATTTATAATGTTTTATACTTAAAGGGTGGCAGGGTGACCAACTTAGACTATCAAGGATTAGGTCTTTAGTGGAGACGGTGTGTAGATTTCTTCTTGGCACTTAAGCTCATTGTGTTTATCTTTGGTCCGGTATCAAGTATATTCTGTTTCCTATGTCAGAGTTATGTGAAAACAAAGTGACTTTTTTTGAAGTTAGAGCTGCCCTCTTCTCACTGTCCAAGTAGAGGTTGCTCGGAGGCTTGTGGTAAAAGGGCATTGCAGCACTGAGGGTGAATGGACCAGACCCTTTTTAAGGCCCCTTGCAAGTCTGAGAGTTTTTTTCTTTTTTCTTCTCTGCTTAACTAAAATTTGAAGAAATTTGATTAAACTGAATGATTAACTAAAATATCACCAGGATTAATATCCATTTATTATAAATAAGTTAGACATACTGTGAGAGTCCTAGGCCTGCATAGTACTATTTGATTTGGAAGAACCGAGACAAGCTGCTAGAGCTGCTTCCAGATTCAGGCTCACTTCCATTTTGAGTAGGCCACTCAATTAGTTAAGGGTTAATGGTCTCTTCCCTTAGTTACTACCTTGTTAATGCCGTCACAAAATGCTGTGATATTTAACTATTCTTGTGTTTCTATATAGCACAGTAGCTTATCAAAGTTGAGTATGCTTGAGAATTGCTGAGAGGATTTGTGAAAATAGACCACTGGGCCTCACTCCCAGGGTTTGAGTCAGATCAGAAGTGGAGTAAGGAGTTTGCATTTATAGCATGTTCCCAAATGGAACCACTGCTTTGAGAACCACTGCTATAGTAGTTTGACCTACCCGAGGAGATTGAGTTTTCTAAGAGCAGGAACCAGAAATTACTTGTTTCCTTACCCCTCTACTAGCAAGCAATACATAAAGACAACAGATCTTATTAATGTCACAGAAACCACTGTGGACTGTTACATTGCTCTTTTTGTCTGTGGATACCAGATGTTAGGCCCCAGATTGAGGAACCTTTTAAGTTCAAGTCAGGTTTAGGTTTGTTAAACCTTTAGAAATTAAAGTAAGATCAAGATTCTACTGGAATTCTTTCGCATGGGCTTCCCAGGTGGCGCTAGAGGTAAAGAACCTGCCTGCCAGTGCAGGAGACTTTGGAGACATGGGTTCGATCCCTGGGTCAGGCAGATCCCTGGAGGAGGGCATGTCTCTCCAAGATTCTTACGTGGAGAATCCCATGGACAGAGGAGCCTAATGGGCTACAGCCTAGAGAGTTGCACAGTCAGACATGACTGAAGCAACTTAGCACTCATGCATGTTCTTATTATGCATAAAGCAAATGGCAGAGCTGGATAAACTAGTTCCAAGTTCAGGAAGAGATGAGCATCTAGTCTTACTAAAGTAATTTTTAAATGTGGGTTAAGAAAATGTAGAAAAGAATAACTTGTTTTTTTTACCTATCTCTACTCATCATTCCCCATCACCTCCCTCCCCAAGCTAGTTAAGAATGACACATTAAGATTTTAACAAGACTTGTTTATTCTGGCATTTAAAATCAGAAATAAATATCATTTACTTAAGTGCCATTAAGAATAAAATTATTAGGCTTTTATACATATAATTTTAGTCTTCCATGCTGATAATCATAATCATAAGCAGTGTTCTGTGATTCTTTCTCCTCAGATATCCGGAAAGTGGTACTGTAGAAATAAATGTCAAGGATCTTCGACCACGAGCTAGAACCACTTTGAGATGGAATGAACTAAATGTTGGTGATGTGGTAATGGTTAATTACAATGTAGAAAGTCCTAGTAATAGAGGATTTTGGTTTGATGCAGAAATCACTACATTGAAGACAATCTCAAGGACCAAAAAAGAACTTCGTGTGACTGTTTTCTTGGGGTAAGATTCTCTTCACTTATGCCGTTTAATTACTGAATTAAGAAATGTAATTTTTAAGTGTTAAGCGCATGTTCTTTAATTTAAAGAAAGATGAAATCCATGAAAGATGGAAATTTCCATACTAGAGGAAAACTTTTTAATAGATTTCTTGGGTTTTTTATTAAGAATGACCCTTAAATCTCCATTGCTACTTTAAGGCTGAAGGTATTGTTTGAAAGCACCTTGGAAACAATTGAACATGTTATTAGAGAAATTTTTGTCTACTGTACAAGATTCTACTAGGCTAAACCAATAATATACAGACATGTTTCAATAGCTATGTTTGCTGTGAAGATCTATTGATAGAAATGAATGTCTATCTAGCCAGCTGTCTGCTGGACTTGAAAGACTAGCAAAAATTTTCCTTTATAGTAATTTTATTTAACTTAGAAACTTAAAACCACCTTTGAAAAGGATTCAAAACATAAAATATCACCCAAGATTTCATATCACTCAGATGCTTCCATTGTTAATTCTTTAAGAAATACTTTTAGATGTTTCCTTCAAGTGATTCAAGTACTATGCATTGTTTCAAAGCTACCTTTTTACACTTGGAAAAATGTTGTCAACACTGTTTTGTGTTCAGTTCTTCTGAATAAAATGTATTTAAGAAATAGTCACTAATTTACTTTTTTTAAAAAGTCTGCTAAAGTATTTCCAGTTCTTTATCATGATGCTTAAGTAAAAACCTTGTGTGTGCACTTCTGTGCATTTTTCTGTAGAATGAATTCTTAAAAGTACATTTGTTGTGTTGAGCATTGCGAACACTAGAATGACCCTGACAGTTTTCTTTTACTTAAGAGAAGCAGCCAAACTAACATACGTGTAAGTCCTGGTTAACTGATTATGCACTGGGCATACATATAAGGGATACATGTATATCTAGTTTACCGTTGAGGTGACAGATCTAAGGTTAAGCATCTGCCTGTAATGAGTAATATAATGAGAGGTGGGTAAACTATGGCCCATTGGCTACTGTTTTATGAAAAGAAATTTTTATTGGAACACAGCAGTGCCCATTTATGTTTTAGCTAAAACTGGCTTTTTTGTCTGTGTACTCAACAGCATTGTTGAGTAGCTGCAAAAATAAAACTTACAGAATTTTAAACTACGTACTCTCTGACCCTTCATGGGAAAAGTCTGCTGACTCCTAAGATAAAAAGATTGTGAACTTTTTTTTAGAACTTTGTGCAAACACAAGTGTGATTCTGTTGTCAGGCTAAGGATGTAATAACTCAATTAACAGATTTCTAAGTAGCTTGAAATTCTGACATGGATACAAATCATGAAGGGAGAAAGCATCTACATAAATTAGTTATATAGAGATTCTTATAATGTACATAGGTGTAGGAAGTTAAAAAAAAAGGATGTATACACAGCAGTACTCGTAATATTGAGCTAAAAACGCTTGCTGTTTAAAACGTTTTCCTGAGTAATTCTGAGGTACAGTTAGTGGAGCACTCTGGCTTTAGGGACTAGAGATAAGATTGAGTGGAAATTATAGATAGGCAAATACTGACTCATGAGAAAATGGTGGTATTTGAGTGCTGTCCCAAAATAAAACACACTGTCCTATATAAAGGCTTATGTTTGCTGTCATATAGGTTTTCACTAGGCTTGTTAAGGATACAGGAGCCAAAAAAGGAATCACTTTGGCTTGTGGATGGGAATTTTTTTTCATTGTTAGAAATCTTTTCCCTTCACTGAAAAGAGTTTGGTGCTGTTACAGACAGTGCTTCCATGACATACTTCTGTCCTGGTGCTTATGTGTGTTAGTTTCTGTTGGGTGAGTCTTTTCTAGAAGTAGAATCACTTGATTGTAGAACTTGTGCATCTCTAACTTTAGTAGATAGAACCAAATATTTAAGTGGTTGTAACCAGATTCCACTTCGACCATAGTGAGTTCAAATTGCTCTGCATTCTTAACAACACTTAATTTTGTCGGACTTGAGTTTTTGGTACTCAGGTGAGTTTCTAATAATACACTATTGTGGTGTTAATTTACGTTTCCCTGACTATTAATGAGTTTGAGAACCATATGTTTATTGGCTATTTGGATATCTCTTGTAAGAATCCTGTTTCAAGCATTGGTGTATGTTGTAGTTAATTAGGTAGTCTCTCATTGAATTTTTAGGAGTTCTAGTTACGGACTTGACCATTTCAGTTATATATGGAGAAAATACCTACTTCAATTCTGTGGCTAATCTTTTTTTCCTATGTTTGAATTAGTCTTAATTTTAGGTTGTCGAATTTATCAAAAATTTCCCTTAATGCTTATAGTTTCTGTATCGTGATTTAAGAAACCTTCCGAGGGTTAGTCAGGGTGGGAGATGGGTGAGAGTGGTTAAAAGGTACAAACTTCCAGTTATGATATATAAGTTCTAGGGATATAATGTATAGCATGGTGACTATAGTTAATAATGTACTGTATATTTGAAAGCTGCTTAGAGAGTAGATCTTAAAAATTTTCATCACAAGGAAAAAATTTGTAACTGTGGGGTGTTGGATGTTAACTAATCTTTTTGTGGTAATCGCTTTTCTGTATATTAAGTCATTATGTTGTACACCTTCAGTTCAGTTCAGTAGCTCAGTCGTGGCTGACTTTTTATGATCCCATGGACTGCAGCACACCAGGCCTCCCTGTCCATCACCAACTCCTGGAGCCTAGTCAGACTCATGTCCATTGAGTCTGTGATGAGCCATCCAACCATCTCATCCTCTGTCATCTCCTCCTCCCACCTTCAGTCTTTCTCAGCATCAGGGTCTTTTCAGATGAATCAGTTCTTCGCATCAGGTGGCCAAAGTGTTGGAGTTTCAGCTTCAACATCAGTCCTTCCAATGAATATTCAGGACTGATTTCCTTTAGGATGGACTGGTTGGATCTCTTTGCTGTCCAAGGGACTCTCAAGTCTTCTCCAACACCACACTTCAAAAGCATCAATTCTTTGGTGCTCAGCTTTCTTCATAGTCCAACTCTCACATCTATACATGACTACTGGAAAAACTTCATGTCTAGCTTTGACTAGACAGACCTTTGATGGCAAAGTAATATGTCTGCTTTTTAATAAGCTGTCTAGGTTGGTCATAACTTTTCTTCCAAGAAGCAAGTATCTTTTAATTTCATGGCTGCAGTCACCATCTGCAGTGATTTTGGAGCCCCCCAAAATAAAGTCTGTCATTGTTTCCACTGTTTCCCCATCTTTGCCATGAAGTGATGGGACCAGATGCCATGATCTTTGTTTTCTGAATGTTGAGCTTTAAGCCAACTTTTTCACTCTCCTCTTTGACTTTCATCAAGAGGCTTTTGAGTTCCTCTTCACTTTCTGCCATAAGGGTGGTGTCATCTGCATATCTGAGGTTCTTGATATTTCTCCCAATAATCTTGATTCCAGCTTGTGTTTCATCCAGCCCAGCATTTCTCATGATGTACTCTGCATATAAGTTAAATAAGCAGTGTGACAATATACAGCCTTGACATACTCCTTTTCCTATTTGGAACCAGTCTGTCGTTCCATGTCCAGTTCTAACTGTTGGCTTCTTGACCTGCATACAGATTTCTCAGGAGGCAGGTCAGGTGGTCTGGTATACCTTAGACTTAGACAATTGTACGTCGGTTATATCTCAGTAAAACATGGAGTGGAGCAGAGGGGAGAAACTTCGTCCTACTCATAGATTATATTCTCCATTATTACCTTATAAAAGCTTAATACCAGCTTTCTTTAGCTCTTTAACCCACTTGAAGTAGGTTTTTTGGTACAATGTGAGGTAAACATTAGACTTGCCTTAATACATGTGAATAATCATTTTTCCTGGCATCATTCATTTAAAAGGCCATTCATCCATCTAATGTATGGATGTATCTATTTTGTATCATTGGTTTATTTTGTATATCCTTACATAAGTTTCATACTTTCATAATATGACAGAGCATTCTAGTCACCTTGGTAACACCTACATAAAAACCATTAGGAATTTGAGAGGTACAGGATTAAATCTAATCTATGGGTGTGATTTCTTTGCATTTATTTAGGCCTTTAATATGATTTTGTCATGTTTTTATTAGGTTAGGCATGTGCGCTCAGTAATGTCTGACTCTGTGATCCCATAGACTGTAGCCACCCCCAGGCTCCTCTGTCCATGAGATTTTCTGGGCAAGAATAATCGAATAGGTTGCCATTTCCTTCTCAAGGGGATTTTCCCAACCCAGGGATTGAACCCATGTCCGTGTGTCTTCTGCATTGGTAGGTGGATTCTTTGCCCCTGGTGCCACCTGGGAAGCCCTTTTTATTAGATTGGACCGTATGAAATGTTTTTATAGATTCAAAATATTTGAATGTTGACAATTATATGACTCAGCCTGGTAGAATTCTCTCCAGAGGTCTGATCTTATGTGTCTTTTATTCTTACTTAGCCTCAGGTAGCACTTGTTATAAATAAATAAATTTCATTTTTCTTTCTTACTGGTATGTAAATAACCTTTGATTTTGGATCGATTAGCTTTACTAGAGTTATTAATTTTAATTTACGTGTAGGTTGTTTTGGGGTTTTTATGATTGTAAACATAACTGTGAATTATGTTTGTGTTAGTCACTCAGTCGTGTCCGACTCTTTGCGATCCCACGGACTATAGCCTGCCAGGCTCCTCTGTCCATAGAATTTCCCAGGCAAGAATATTGGAGTGGTTTGCCATTCCCTTCTCCATGAATTACATTTATGTGTTCTTTTTCCTTTGATCCCTAACTTTGTCTTCATTCACCAGTTGCCGCTTGGTGGTTAGAAGGAGGTGGTGAAGTAGGTATCTTATTTTTCTTTCCACCCTGATCGCCAAGAAAAAACTTTGTTGAACATTTTACCAATACTTACAATGTTTGACAGGTATTTTTTAGGTATGCTTTCCTGGATTTGGCTTAACAGTATTTTGTGTAGGACTTTTCCATTTGTTAGTGAGTGAAATCTGTATATTATCTTTCCTATCTAGCTATCCTTTACAAATTATGTTAATTTTATAAAAATAGTGTGCTGTAATATTTTTCTATTTTATGGTAGAATTTCTGTCCTTTTCTTGAATGTTTATTAGAACTTCTCAGTTAAGGTCTTTGGGGCTGAGTTTTCTTTGTACAAAGTTTTGTTTTTTTTTTTTTTCCTGTAATGATTATATAGAACTATAAGGTGCAAAGGAAGAAGCAAATAGAGGACATGATTTTTAATCTGCCTTGGAGATTTGATAAGGGAACTTGGAGTTAAAGTTCATTATTGTTTCTAATTTTTAATGTGAGTACCAAAAGGCGAATATGCTTAAACTATCTAATTCTAGTTAACACATTCTATTTTTCACTTGTCATTTCTATTTGAGCTTTGAAGAAAATAGAAGTCTAGAGTTTAAATCCATTTTTTAAACTTTTGTTCACTTACTCTTATATACTTAATACTACATGAAATTATACTAGATTCGAGTTTCCTAAGTAGAATTTGAATCCTATAGCAAAAAAATTTAACCTCACTCAAACTATGAATATACATAGCATATTTTGCGTCTTTTTTATAGGGTTTCATTTACTAAATTTTATCTATACTTGTTTATCATAACATCTCTAGTGATGATTTTATTGTTGAATGTGCCATTTTTACAGATTTATAAACTTGATGTCCATATCAAGTTATATCAAGTTAAATCAGAGTTCACTGTCTTCCAATCGTATTGGCCTCCTTGTGTTGCTTAATCATACAGATGTGCTTCTGTTTCAGAGCGTGTGCCCTTGACCATTTCCTCTCACTGGTCTGCTCCACACCAGTATTCATTGACTGGCTTTGTCTTTCGTTTTATTTCTTTATTCAAACATCACTTTGAAAGACAACTTTCTTGATCATGCTATGTAAAATCATACACACCCGGCATGGGTTACTTAAATTCTTCTTTAGTCTAACTTAATTTCTTTATGATACTGATTATCACCTGACATTTATTATTCTCTCTTGCCCTACTTGTATTAGTTTCCTATTATTGCTGTAACAAATTACCACAGACTTCAGTGGCTTAAATCGGGGAAGGCAATGGCAACCCACTCCAGTACTCTTGCCTGGAAAATCCCATGGACGGAGGAGCCTGGTAGGCTGCAGTCCATGGGGTCGTGAAGAGTTGGACATGACTGAGTGAATTCACTTTCATGCATTGGAGAAGGAAATGGCAACCCACTCCAGTGTTCTTGCCTGGAGAATCCCAGGGATGGCGGAGCCTGGTGGGCTGCTGTCTGTGGGGTCGCAGAGAGTCAGACATGACTGAAGCGACTTAGCAGCAGCAGCAGTAGCTTAAATAATACAACTTACTATTTTACAGTTCTGTAAGGCAGAAGACTTACAGAATTCACTGGGCTAAAAGTATCAGCAGAGTTGTGTTCCGTTTTGGATACTCTGAAAAAATATATATATTTCCTTGCCTTTTTAAGATTGTAGGGATCTCCCAGTTCCTTGGCCTGTGGCCTACTTCCTCCATTTTTAAAGCCAACAAAGTTGTATCTTTGACTATTCGTTTTTAGTCACATCATCTTCAGCTCTTTCTTTGCTCTTCTACTTTCAAGATTCCCCCATGATTACCTTTGGTCTATCTAGATAATCCTATTTAAAGGTTATTAACTTCATAATGTCTGCAAAGTCCCTTTTGCCATGTAAGGTAATATATTCATAGGTTCCTGGGCTGATAACAGATATCTTTGGGGCCTATTATTTTGCCAGTCATACCACTAGAATGTTAATGCTTTGATTTTTGTTTTTGCTGCTGTGTGTCAGACCTTGTTCTAAGAACTAGTTTAAATAGATATTCAGGAAATACAGTATTTCATAGAATCTGAAATGAACTTTTCTGTATTTTAACATCTGTGAAATTAGGGTGTATCTTAAAATTGCTACTGGACTGACTAAAGTTGGGTTCTTTCAGATACTTGATTTTACTTCTGCTAGTTACGTTGGAGTGCCATCTAACTTGAAGTTAAATTTTCTGTATCTAGAAATAGGACTAAAGGAGGTACATAAAGGAGAAAATATAATATGTAATGGCTTTATGGGTAGTATGTAACAGCTTTATGGTATGACACTATAGCCGTAACTGTAATACATGGAAGAAATATACAAAGAAATTTTCAAGTATTTTCTATAATCCTAATGACACCTGGTGAAAATGTCTTATGTGTAACATGGAATAAAGCAAAGAAGTACTTGTAGCATTCTCATTTAGGCATCCCTGCTGTCTTCGAGAACTAGGATTTTCTGATCGTGAAAGAAAAGAGAAAGAGATAAATAATTGCTTTGTCAAAAGCCAACTTTCCCTTCAGTCCTGAATTTGAACAGAAAGTGTTTGCATGATCTCATGAGGTATCTTGTATATGTATTAATGTGTAGGTCTCAATTTTGTAGGTTTGTCCACTAAAAAGACCTGAAAATAGCAATCAGTCCAGTTGCAATAAGCTTTTTAGTGCCTAAATTGTGGTCTTGAAATAACCATTTCCACCTAAAAGAAGGCTTCCCAGATAGTTCAGCTGGTAAAAAATCCACCTACAATTCAGGAGACCCTGGTTCAATTCCTGGCTTGGGAAGTTCCCCTGTGAAGAGATAGGCTTATCCACTCCAGTATTCTTGGGCTTCCCTGTGGCTCAGACAGTAAAGAATCTGCCTGCAATGCGGGACAACTGGGTTCAGTCCCTGGGTTGGGAAGATTCATGGAGGAGGACATGGCAACCCACTCCAGTATTCTTAACTGAAGAATCCCCATGGACAGAAGAGCCTGGCAGGGCCCAGTCCATGAGGTCACAAAGAGTCAGACATGACTGAGAGACTTAAGCACACACACACACCCACACACACCCCCCTAAAAAACCAGGCTTCACTGGAGATAATAGGACAGACTAGAGGCAGAAATGTACAAGAAGAACTAGGAACATGTTGTCTCGCAGAAAACAAGAAAGCCCACAAAGACTGCTAAACTCCTGTCAGAAAGATTTGAGAATCAACTGGAAGATTCCATTGGCTGAAGATGAGACAATTTGACCATCAATAAGGCAAATAATAACTAAAGTGGATTGAAACACCTCAAATATGTAAACTCATAGTAATATAGAAACTGATTGGTCAACTGCATAGAATGTTTGAGAGCTTTTTTTTTTTTTTTCCACTGCTTAAAAAAAGTATTCCATTTGTATTTGTTATATGAGCTATACCACTGAGTTACCAAATAATTGATGTGGTCATGTTTCTGTTTATGGAATTATTTCAGCAAATAAGTGAAAAGGGAGTGAAAGAACTAGAATGTCAACATTATCCAATCCCCAGTGAATTAATCTGGAGAAGGTAATGGCACCCCACTCCAGTACTTTCGCCTGGAAAATCCCATGGACAGAGGAGCCTGGTAGGCTGCAGACCATGGGGTTGCAAAGAGTTGGAAACGGCTGAGCGACTTCACTTTCACTTTTCACTTTCATGCATTGGAGAAGGAAATGGCAACCCACTCCAGTGTTCTTGCCTGGAGAATCCCAGGGCCGGGGGAGCCTGGTGGGCTGCCGTCTATGGGGTCGCACAGAGTCAGACACGACTGAAGCGACTTAGCAGCAGCAGCAGCAGCAGCGAATTAATCTAGTTGTTGAGCATCTGTGGCTGCTATCATCATAGGAAAAGACAACTAAATAATTAGGTGCTTACTGATGAAAATAGACCTGTAGATGATTTAACTCAAAAAATGAACCTATTTGAGTAAACATTGAGAAGAAGGTTGGCAGTTCTATTCTGTAAAGAGCCAGATAGTGAATAGTTTAACCTTTGGCCGCCAGATGGTCTCTGTCACAACTCAACTCTGCTGCTGTAGCGTGAAACCAGCCATAGAGAATACATAAATGAATAGGCCTAGCTGTGTTCCAGTACACATTTTTAAAAACATGCCTCAAAGCAACGGTTTTTGACCTTTTCACCAGACCAACTACTGATTTACTGGAAACACAAATGACAGAAAAAACTGAAATGAACTTAGGGAATTCAGATATCAAAATCAAAACCAGGGGAAACTGTAGGACAAATGGTGGGGGTTTGTCAACAAGTTATAAGGGAAAAGATTGGGAATTTAGTTTTTGAAACACAGAACTATATCATATACTTAGGGAGGAAGACAGGTGAGAAGATTGAAGAAAATGAAGGTAAAAGTGACTCATGGGAGGGAGTGAAGAGGTTTTGACTTGGAGGGAGGATGTGAAGTGCTGAGGGGGTTGATAGTCCTATCTCTTGTCTTGGTTGATTACAAGGATATGTGCCTTTTAATTGGCTAAACTATACATCTGTCTATAAATTTTCTGCATTTGTTTGCATTCTATGTTAGAAGTTTTAAAAGAAAGGTGAAATATTTGAAAAAGTCACCAAGCAAATAGTAACCCAAAAAACCAAAGGTACCCTTGTGATACAAAATGTGTTACTAGAGATAGAAAGACATTTCATAAGAACATTTAAGTATTCTTAGTCTGTATATCTTCAAAAATATAAAGCAAAAGTTGATAGATTAAAAGGAGAATTATATAAATCTATAGTTACAGCAAGAAGCTTTGAAGAAGTATATGCAAATAGCTATAAATATGTCTGTGAAAAATAAGGCTTAGTATTTGAAAGACTTTTCTTTGTAATGAGGTCATCTGTTTACTCAGAAACGTGCATGTTTATTGGAAATATGTTTAAATCTTTTGTTTTAATTGGGAGTATCATTTTACTGTATCTTTAAATTTACAAGATAGGTGTCTTCTCACCAGATGATCTAAGTCTTGATTTCTTTTCCCCTAATATTAAAGTTACATTTTAACTTCAAATATTAATCACTGGACTTTTCCTACTGCTGGAAACAATAATTCAGTGATTAGAATAGCTATTACCCCATTTTTAGTAGTGTTCAGTGAGTTTTGAAACTGACTTTTAATTACTATTTGCATATGGTTTATATTTTGCTAATTTGCATATGGTTTAGATTTTGCTAACCTTTCTTCTTGTTTAAACAGGGGTTCTGAAGGAAAATTAAATGACTGCCAGATAAGATTCATAAATGAAATCTTCAAGATCGAGAAACCTGGAGCCCATCCTCTTTCATTGGCAGATGGAAAGTTTTTAAGTATGGATCTTTCTTATGGGCTGAGACTGCATGTATTGTTCAGGATTGCCATTTTGACTGGCCAGGGAATGACTTGAGGAAGTACAAAACTAAAAACCATACAAATTTATTTTCAAGACAACCATTTTGATATAAGATCAATTTGGTTTAATGGATTTTTCTCAAATGATAAAATTTGTTTTCGAAGAGTATTTTCTCATCTTGGCATTTTATTTCCATTTTCTTGATGTTTCCTTTATTATAGTCTGTCCAGATAAAAAACCCACTTTGGTAATGTGGCCATTTAAGATTAATATTTAATAAATGAGCCTTATTTTTATACTAGTAGAGCCTGAGAAGAATAATCCTGGTTGAGCCCTGAATTTCTGGGAGGTAATGAATGGTTTATGTAATCATTAGAATGCAGCCTCATCTCGTATGTAACGTAATTTCATGCAGCTAGTTAGTAACAAAGGTAGGACTAAATTCTAAGTCTTTTCCTTCATAGTTCAATTGCTGTCTTTCCAAATAGGTTACAGTGTCTCATACTCTGTTAATTCTGATTTGTGTGTGTGTGGAGAAGAATTCATTGAGCTTTTGCCATATGTCGATGTCAGTGTCTCATATATTTTGACAAAAGAAATATTCAAGATTAAAGTGTCCTGCCTATCCTCTTCTTAACCACAGTAATGCAGAATTAGAGCAAGACAAGTCCTTTAACAGATTAATAACTAGACTTCCGTGTTACTGGTTTAAGCCATACTCATTTTTGAGACTGCAATGCTAATACATCTAGACTTGAATTAAGAACTTGAAGGCATTCTGTGTATGATTGTATGGTTATATTCTAGGGATAAAGGTAACTTCTTGAGTAAACTTGTTTAATGTGACTTGCTCTCAGTAAAACACAAAAGAAAAATTGACTAGATTTTTCTTGTGTTTTCTCTGTCAGTATATCTGCATATATATGTTCTTTGCCTAATGCTAATCATGTTATAGCTACAACTTTGAACTTCTGTGTAAGGAAACCATTTCAGAGCCACAGCCAGACTGCCACTGATAACTCTCTAAACCAGAAATGTAAACATACCTTTGGCAGCATGTCATTCTAGACATCTTTCTGTATCTATATAATTCATCTTTGTGTGTTTATACAGTTCTGTATAAAAACTTTATTCTGCAGTTTCATTTTTTTAATATATTTGGCTATCTCTATATTATAGTTCTTATAAATTTAACTTGATGTTAGTGAGCATTACTATAAGACTTTTGTGTATGTATGTTTATTTTATAATTTTAAACGAACATTTTGGCAAAAAAGTATTTTGGATTTAGATGGGAGAGACTGGCAGGGGAGGGGTGGGCAATAAGTGGAACCTGTTAGTTGCCAGAATTCTGAACCAATTGCTAAGTAAGATTTAAAAAAATCAACTGTTAGTACTGTATTTACTAATAAAGAGTATGTTGGGGGCATAGCAAAACCAAAATGGATTTGCTGACTTCTAACAGATGTACCCCTCCTAGTTTAGTCCACCTGGGGAAAGGTTTGGATCTGCAGAACAGATGATACCTAACACTTCCATTTTGGAACAACTTTGTTCAGTTATTTCACTGGAAATTTTAATATATCTTATGGTGCCCCATGAGTTAACTGCATTACCTCTATACATCTTGATGCACATTTGGGGAATATTAAAGTCTTGCACTGAATTATTCCATATGGTTCTTTTTGTTTAAAAAAAAAAAGGCTGTGTGCTATTTCTCATGGGTTTTTCTTTATAAGATTCATAGACATAAAAATGATTTTAAGACTGGGCTTGCTATAATTTTGTTCTTAATAGGGAAAAATGACCCTGAATGTGATTCTTGTGGTGGAGACCCAAATAAGAAATGCCGTTCTTGCTCCTGTCATGTATGTGGTGGAAAACAAGAACCCAACATGCAAGTTCTATGTGATGAATGTAACATGGCCTATCATATTTACTGCCTGAATCCTCCTTTGGATAAGGTCCCTGAAGAGGAATACTGGTATGATTATCAGGGAATTTTTGTTGTTACTAAGTAAGAATTGAATGTGCAATATGTATTTGAAACCCCAAAAGTAGATTTCTAAAGATACAAATATGTAAGAGGTGGACTTATTGAGAGAGATACACATCTTCTCTTAGCAGAGATGCGGTCCATCTTAGAAGACGAGTGGCCTGCATAATGTATACTGAAGTGCTTAAAATTGTATAACTAGTGGTTATTTGGCATTGGTACCTTTATTCAGTTACTATACAACAGCTTCTGAACTGATCTCTCCGTTTTTTAATCCCTCCAGTCCTTTCTCCAATATGAGTCTGTGTTCTTTCAAAAATGCACATTTGGTCATTACTCCTTTGCTTCAGACACTTTACGTTACTGTAGAGAGTCTTGCACAGTGTTTTTTAGTTGATTTTTCCCACTGTATCTCTTACCACTTTCCTCTTTTATTTTCCCAAGTGCTCCCTAGATGGTTTCATGCAATGATGAGACTTTAAATACCAAGCAATTGGTTCAGAATTTATATTTTCAGACCCAGCCTTACCTGAACTTTATGTTCCTGTATTCAACTGCTTGCTTGACTAGTATTACAGAATAAGTGGCTCCAAGTGGAGATCTTGATTTCCACAAACATGTCCACTGAAATCCTACTCCTCACTCAATCATAATAATAATAATGAAGATAAATCTTTGTCTCATCCACCTATTGAGGAAAAAGCTGAATTTGATTTCAGTTCTCGCTTCTCCTTTGTCACATACTCTATATCCAATAACATTAGCAAATCTGACAGTTCTACTCTCACTACCCAGCTCAGCCCCCATCTGTACCCTGAACTCTATGTGTGTGCATGTATGCTCAGTTGTGTCTGACTCTACGACCTCAGGGACTGTAGCCTGCCAGGCTCCTTTGTCCATGGAATTTTCCAGGCAGGAGTACTGGAGTGGGTTCCCATTGCCTTCTCTGGGATCTTTGCAACCCAGGAATTGAACCTGAGTCTCTGGCATCTCCTGCGTTGACAAGTGGATTCTTTACCAGCGGAGTCACTAGGAACTCTATAGTAAATGCACAGCTAGTCGTCTTGCTTTCACCAGTTATCCTTCCTGCCATAGCAGCAGAATGATCTAAATCCTGAATCAGAATACTCACCTGTTTAAAACCCCTAATGTCTTCCTGTTGAATTTAGAATAAGATCTAAACCCTTGCCTTCTGTGAACCGACCTCTGCCTACTTTTAATGTTCTTCAGAACATACCATTCCTTATTATGCCTCAGGACCTTTACATTTAATGTCTCTTTGCTTGACTCTTGATAGGTTTGGCTCTTCTAATCTCATCTGGAATAGCACTAACCCTGATGTATTTCCTTTATCAGTCAGTTCAGTTCAGTTGCTCAGTCGTGTCCAATTCTTTGCAACCCCATGGACTGTAGCACACCAGGCCTCCCTGTCCATCACCAACTCCCGGAGTTTACTCAAACTCATGTCCATTGACTTGGTGATGCCATCCAACCATCTCATCCTCTGTCATCCCCTTCTCCTCCTGCCCTCAATCTTTCCCAGCAATGAGGGTCTTTTCCACTGAGTCAGTTCTTTGCATGAGGTGGCCAAAGAATTGGAGTTTCAGCTTCAGCATCAGTCCTTCCAGTGAATATTCAGGACTGATTTCTTTAGAATGGACTGGTTGGATCTCCTTACAGTCCAAGGGACTGTCAAGAGTCTTTTCCAGTATCATAGTTCAAAAGCATCAATTCTTTGGTGCTCAGCTTGCTTTATAGTCCAACTCTCACATCCATATAGAGAAGGAAATGGCAACCCACTCCAGTATTCTTGCCTAGAGAATTCCATGGACAGAAGAGCCTGGTGGGCTGCTGATCATGGGGTTGCACAGCGTTGGACACGACTGAAGCAATTTAGCATGCATCACATCCATACATGACTACTGGAAAAAGCAAAGCTTTGACTAGACGGACCTTTGCTGGCAAAGTAATAATGTCTTTGCTTTTTAATAAGCTGTCTAGGTTGGTCATAACTTTCCTTACAAGGAGCAAGCGTCTTTTAATTTCATGGCTGCAGTCACCATCTGCAGTGATTTTGGAGCCCAAGAAATAAAGTCTGTCATTGTTTCCACTGTTTCCCCATCTATTTCCCATGAAGTGATGGGACAAGATGCCATGATCTTAGTTTTCTGAGTGTTGAATTTTAAGTCAACTATTTCACTCTCCTCTTTTACTTTCAAGAGGCTCTTTAGTTCTTCTTCGCTTTCTGCCATAAGGGTGGTGTCATCTGCACATCTGAGGTTATTGATATTTCTCCTGGCAATCTTGATTCCAGCTTGTGCTTCATCCAGCCCAGCGTTTCTCATGATGTACTCTGCATATAAGTTAAATAAGCAGGGTGACAAATACACAACCTTGATGTACTCCTTTCCTGATTTGGAACCAGTCTGTTATTCCATGTCCAGTTATAACTGTTGCTTCCTGACCTGCATACAGATTTCTCAAGAGGCAGGTCAGGTGGTCTGGTGTTCCCATCTCTTTCAGAATTTTCCATGGTTTGTTGTGGTCCACACAGTCAAAGGCTTTGGCATAGTCAATAAAGCAGAAGTAGATGTTTTTCTGGAACTCTCTTGCTTTTTCGATGATCCAGCAGATGTTGGCAATTTGATCTCTGGTTCCTCTGCCTTTTCTAAATCCAGCTTGAACATCTGGAAGTTCACAGTTCACGTGCTATTGAAGCCTGGCTTGGACAATTTTGAGCAATACTTTACTATCATCTGAGATGAGCACGATTGTGCAGTAGTTTGAGGATTCTTTGGCATTACCTTTCTTTGGGATTGGCATGAAAACTGACCTTCTCCAGTCCTGTGGCCACTGCTGAGGTTTCCAAATTTGCTGGCATATTGAGAGCAGCACTTTCACAGCATCATCTTTCAGGATTTTAAATAGCTCCACTGGAATTCCATCACCTGCACTAGCTTTGTTCGTAGTGATGCTTCCTAAAGCCCACTTGACTTTGCATTCCAGGATATCTGGCTCTAGGTGAGTGATCACACCATTGTGATTATCTGGGTCGTGAAGATCTTTTTTGTACAGTTCTTCCGTGTATTCTTGCCACCTCTTCTTAATATCTTCTGCTTCTGTTAGGTCCATACCATTTCTGTCCTTTATTGTGCCCATCTTTGCATGAAGTGTTCCCTTGGTATCTCTAGTTTTTTTTAAGAGATCTCTAGACTTTACCATTCTGTTGTTTTCCTCTATTTCTTTGCATTGATCACTGAGGAAGGCTTCCTTATCTTTCCTTACTATTCTTTGGAATTCTGCATTCAAATGGGTATATCTTTCTTTTACTCCTTTCCTCTTTGCTTCTCTTCTTTTAAAGCTATTTGTAAGGCCTCCTCAGACAGCCATTTTGCCTTTTTGCATTTATTTTTATTGGGGATTGTCTTGCTCCCTGTCTCCTGTACAATGTCACAAAGCTCCATCCCTAGTTCTTCAGGCATTCTATCAGATCTAGTCCCTTGAATCTATTTGTCACTTCCAGTGTATAATAATAAGGGAGTTGATTTAGGTCATACCTGGAATGTCTAGTGGTTTTCTTTCTTCAATTTTAGTCTGAATTTGGCAATAAGGAGTTCATGGTCTGTGCCACAGTCAGTTCCCAGTCTTGTTTTTGCTGACTGTATAGAGCTTCTCCATCACTGGCTGCAAAGAATATAACTACACATGGACCGTCTGGTGATGTCCATGTGTAGTGTTCTTTTGTGTTTTTGGATGAGGGTATTTGCTATGACCAGTGCATTCTCCTGGCAAAACTCTATTAGCCTTTGCTCTGCTTCATTCTGTACTCCAAGGCCAAATTTTCCTTTACTCCAGGTATTTCCTTTATATTTCCTTTATAGCACTTAACATTTTCTGAAATTGATTCCTTGTGTGTGCTAGTTTTCCTTAACTATTTGCAAATATTTTCATCACAAACATTTATCCCTATCCAGTGCCAAAATAGTACCTGGACTCATAACAAACCTGATAAAGAGATGGATCCCAGGGATGACTATAATTAGAGGACTCTTAGATTACTCTGTAAAGTATTTCTACATTCATATTGAGGTCCTTAACCTTACATCTTTTCTACTTCTCCAAATCACATTGTCTGGATATTTAGTCTCTGAACTCATTTTCTCATTAGAGATGATACCTGCTTTCACCATACAATCTTTGATAAAATTATAGTTAGAAGGTTGGCATATCAGGTAAAACAGTCTTTCTTAACACAAATTAATTTTTGGAAGTGTTCCTGATTTCCAGATTAGTAGGGATTTTACTTGATAATATTCATTGCCTTATCATACATAATTTTGCCTTGGATTTATTTCTGTGTCTCACTGCCCAGCTAATTTTCTCAAGATCTGAATTGTCTATATATCTTGTCTATAGTTAAATGTAACATCTCATAATTAGGTATTCAAAATTAACTAGTGGGTATAGATATCATCTTTGTGAAAATATAGAACAAGAAATCTAAGATTAATGGGTGGAATGGCAAGTTGATCTTTGGATATACCCAAAGTTTCTATTTCTTTGTGACTCAAAAATAGCCCCATTTCATTCTATGTATATATATTTATGCTTTGCTTTTCAAAAATGATAACAAGGCAGCTTATAATGATGTATACGTTACAGTGGGCTTCCCTGGTGGCTCAGTGGTAAAGAATCTACCTGCCAGTGCAGGGGACACAGGTTTGATTCCTGGGTCAAGAAGATCCCCTGGAGAAGGAAATTGCAACCCACCCTGGTATTCTTGCCTGGGAAATCCCATGGGCAGAGGAACCTGGCAGGCTACAGTCATGGGGTTTCAAAGTTGGACACGACTTAGTGACTAAACAACAACAAACAACCCAAGTTACAGTAGAGTGACAGCCACAAATAGGATAAAAGATAAACAACTGTAGATAATTAAAATTGAGCTAGAGACAAACATCCTTTAATCCAGTATACTTGTTATAATTGGCTATAGATTTTTTACTTTGAAAATTCTAATAACCAGTTCAGATGGGAGATACATCAGTTGCCATGGTTCATTGTTCAGTCTAGAATCATCTATTCTTACCATTTTTGTTTTAATGGTAAAAAGTTCAAATGAATGATGTCTACTCTGAGAATTAGTGATAAGATCAGAGTTTATGGTGCCATTTGGATTGGACAGCCTTGTTGGCTTGTGTACTGAGTTTGATAGTAAAATATTAAGTTCTCTAAAAGAATGGCAAGCTTATTGTGTAAATATTTTGGAAAGTTTAGTACTGAAATGCCAACCGAAACTCTAATATGCACTAAGTATTACACATCTTAAAAGTTATTCTAAACTAGAAAGGCCATTATTTGTTGTTGATGTTAATATGATATTATAAAAATTCTCTTTTTTTTTGAAGGTATTGTCCTTCCTGTAAAACTGATTCTAGTGAAGTTGTAAAGGCTGGTGAAAGGCTCAAGATGAGTAAAAAGAAAGCCAAGATGCCATCAGCTAGTACTGAAAGCCGAAGAGATTGGGGCAGGGTAAAGAAGGAATTCTTTTTCTTTCTAGCTATAATGTTTATAACTGTAATGTAAGTTATAATGTTTTGATTCCAGTAGTAGTAATGGTATAAGTGATAATCTGAAATGTTAACAAATAATAATATTGACTAATCATATACATTGTTGGGATGTGCCTGATGGCCCAGTGGTTAAGCCTCTGCTCTTCCACTGCAAAGGGTGTGAATTCGATTCCTGGTTGGGGAACTAAGATCCTGCATGCTGAGCAGTGTGGCCCCCAAAAAAGGAAAAAAAAAATTGTTAAATATTAATCATATAAATTGTACGGTTTTATTTTATTTGCGTTTTATGGGGATTAAGGGCTTTCTTTAAGATTTAAAATAACTGATTTCTCAAACAACTTGTTTGGTACCTTGTAGGGAATGGCCTGTGTTGGTCGCACTAGAGAATGTACTATTGTTCCTTCCAATCATTATGGACCTATTCCTGGAGTTCCTGTTGGATCAACTTGGAGATTTAGAGTTCAGGTATGTTTCAGATTGGCTTAGTCAAAAGAGTAAAATTGGGTATACCTCACATTGTAGCAGTGTTAGTGTTAATTATTCTAAGTGAACTAACATTTATAGTATCATATGGCATTCACTTTTTAAAATGAACAGTTTCCTGTAGGATGATTAGGCACTTCTTCGTAGCTTAGCAGACAGAGGAACATAACATCGTGGACTTGGGCATCATCTAAGCCTTTGTATCACTTTGTTTTATTTTTCTGTTATTGTTATACTCGTTAAAGTTATTATTCAGTATTCTGAAGAATTTTCCTTGCCAAAAAATGCAATATTTGAAATAGATCTTCTGTCATGCAGTAATTTCTCATTTAATGTTATTGATCTGCAAGGAAGCTCACTTAGACAGTATTTTCTTTGGCAATAATTCTTCTCAGTGAATATTAAGATACTGGTCAGAGGAAATGTCAGACAATCCAAGGATTTGATTACTTCCCTTTTTCTCTTGAAGAAGACTCTCGTAGTTTTCTAATTTCTTCTTTAGAAAGATAATTTTTTCATTGTGAAAAATTTAATGTAGGGAAAAAAAAACTCTTAGTTTCCAGTTAGACGGGATTCTAAACTTTCAAGAGCTGAATAGCATTGGTGCTTAGAACATTGATGAAATTTTATGATTAAAATAATGTAATACATATACTTAGCTTGAAATGTTGAATATTAGTGTATGATTTATATTTTAAAAACCTACTCTTTTCACTCATTTTCTGTTTCTAAAAGACAGTCACTTTAAAGTTCTGAATTTACCTCCTTATAGCTAAATAACATATGGCTTTTGTCTGTATTTTGGTTTTGTTAACCTCTTTCTGTGGAAGACAGGCATTTAGTTTAACAAGTACTGTGTTTTTTTACAAATGGAAAGTTTTCGGCAACCCTTTGTCCAGCAGGTCTATTGGTGCCATTTTTCTGATAGCATTTTAAAATTAAGATATGTACATTTTTTGGGCATAATGCTATCAAGCACTTAAGACTACAATATAGTATAAATAGTGGCTTTTATATGTACTGGGAACCCAGAAAATTCATGTGGCTTGCTCTGTTGTGATATTCACTTTACTGCAGTGGTCTGGAACCAAACCTGGAATATCTCTGAGGTATGCCTGTACAATAATATTTATTTTTTATACTATGCATTATTGATAATATTTATATATAAAATAAAAGTTATAAAATACACTTCATTTTAGTCGCTCAGTTGAGTCCAACTCTTTGCAACCACATGGACTGCAGCATGCCAGGCTTCCCTGTCCATCACCAACTCCCACTTAATTGTCTTGTTCTTTGTTGTTGTTGTTGTTTTTTCTTTTTGTGTACCTGTCATTCATTCCCAAATTCTAAAAACCTCATTAATACAGTCTAAGATGACTTTGAAGCCATTGACTTGAGCAACTAGAAGGATAGATTTGCAGTTTAGGAAATAGGGAAGATTCAGCACAGATTTATTTTTGGGGTTGTTCATGAAGCTGAGAATCAGATGGTCCTTGCTTCTAAAGTGCTTGGTGTTTCCAAGGCCTAAATCCAGGTTCTGTTGTTATCATCTTCTCATTAACTTCTAATATACCTCTTTACCTAGCCCACTTTACAGACTTGGATTTCAGTTTGCCTTACTCTGAGAACAGTTGTGTAATAAACAAATGAATAGAATACTTCTCTTAGGGAGTTTGAAGTACATGAAGAAGTGACACTTAGTTTAAGTGAGCCAGAATTAAAGGTATATGGGGAAATGTAGTAAGCCCATTGAACTAAACTAAAAATGAGTGCTATGTTTGAGTATTACTGAGTAGTTGGGCTCAGATGTATAAACTCCATAAAGAAGAAACCGGATATAAGGATGAGAAAGGAAGTAGAAGCCCAATTGAGAGAAGGTAACATATAATACTTAACTTGGGCTTGATATACTATTATGACCATTTAATACATGTTAGGCAGTTGAAAGTTAAAAGCAGATTTGTTCTCTAAAGGGTTATTCTGTTCTTAATGGGTAGAAGGAATTTGAAGGAACAAAGCTGGAGGCACTGAAAAGGGAATGTTTTAAGCATTCATAACTCAAATTAGAATTATATCAGTGAATGTGGAAAATGATGGATTTGAGAAGATTAGGAAATCAAATCAGCAATATTTACAACCAGATGGGTTTGAAGAATACACAGAAATAAAGCTGAAATAACTGTTGCCTGTCTGACTTGACTGGGTTTCTGCCTGCATTGCAGGAAACCTGGGTTCAATCCCTGGGTCCGGAAGATCCCCTGGAGAAGGGAATGGCAACCCACTCCAATATTTTTGCCTGGAGAATTCCATGGACTGAGGAGTCTGGTGGGCTACAGTCCATGGGTTGCAGGGTCAGACATGACTGAGCGACTAACAATTTCACTTTGACTTGACTAGGGAACAGTACCATAATGAAAGATGAGAAATGAGGAGTTCTGGAACACTGATAGTAAATTATCTTTCACCTGAATTGAGCTGGAATTACCAGTAGCACAGGATGATGATGATTTAATAGTTATTTTGAAACTCAAAATTCTAGGCCTGAGCAGTTTTACAAGTCATTACTTCAGTACCTGAGGAATATATAGTTGGAGAGAAGTCAAGTCTGAGCGAAACACGGAATTCTGAGTGACATTCACTTCTTAGTTGGAAGCTTTTAGGATACAGTAACATATGTGAAACCATCTTGTAAATATAACTTAATGAACTGTTTGAAGGTATTTTGAGTCTCACTTGATGTTATTATAGGTGAGTGAAGCAGGTGTCCATCGACCCCATGTTGGTGGAATTCATGGTCGGAGTAATGATGGCGCTTACTCTCTTGTCCTGGCTGGTGGATTTGCGGATGAAGTAGTAAGTCATGATGCAGCCTTGTTCTTTAGAACCTGTCTTGATTATTCAGTAAAATACAGCTTTGTCCAGGATAAATCCCATCTCTTATAGCATGACTTTTGTGTTGAAGTGGTCAGTTCTGTACAAGTAACATAGTAAATCAGTCAGCGTCTTTAATCATTGCATGTGCTGATTACTGCAATGAAAATAGTCACATTTTCTTTAGAGCTCATTTTATTTTGGGGATAATTGTAGATTGACAGTTATTAGAAATAATACAGAAATGTCTGTGCCCTTTACTCAATCTCAGCCAACGGTAACATCTTACAAAACTATAGCCCAATATCACAACCAGGATACTGACACTGCTATACATTCAGGACACTGAACATTTTCCTTACTGCAAGGGTCCCTCACATTGCCCTTTTTTAGCCACCATACTATTTCTGCTTCCCCAATACCCATTAACTCTAGACAACCACTAATTTGTTGTCCATTTCTATAATTTTTGTCACTTAAAAATTTTTTATAAATGGAATTTTATAGTGTATAATCTTTGGGATTGGCTTTATTCAGTCAGCATAATCCTCACTGTGGCATGTGTCAATAGTTCATTCCTTTCTATTGCTCAGTAGTGTTCCATTGATATAGGTGTATCACAGTGTAACCATTCACTCATTGCAGCAAATAATGCTGCAGTAAACATTTGTATACAGGGGGTTTTGTGTGTATAAATATGAGTGTTTGTTTCTTTGGGATAAATGACCAGAAGTGTAATTGCTGGGTTGTATGGTAGTTGCATGATTGTTGCTACTGCTGCTGCTAAGTCGCTTCAGTTGTGTCCGACTCTGTGCGACCCCATAGATGGCAGCCCACCAGGCTCCCCCGTCCCTGGGATTCTCCAGGCAAGAACACTGGAGTGGGTTGCCATTTCCTTCTCCAACGCATGAAAGTGAAAAGTGAAAGTGAAGTCACTCAGTCATGTCCGACTCTTAGTGACCTCATGGACTGCAGCCTACCAGGCTCCTTTGTCCAATGGATTTTCCAGGCAAGAGTACTGGAGTAGGGTGCCATTGCCTTCTCCGCTGCATGATTAGTTCTTTAAGAAACTGCTCACCCCTCAAAAAAATGGGGAGGGAAAAAAAACCTGCCAAACTGCCATTGTGAAGTCAATCCAGATACCATCTGGAAGACCGTATCTGATCAATTTAAGAAGTATTCTGGACTTTTTAATATGTACTTTTTATTAGACTTTCTTCAAATGATGTGTACACTGAAGATGAATTCCTTAATGCCTTATTCCTTAAAATATAAACCTCAGTGTTGAATCAACAGTGTTTAACCCAAACCTCAGTTTGGATCTGCAAAGGGTCACAAAAGTTTTAAGACATTTAGAAACACTTAAAATCATGAAATTTTACTTCTGATTCTTAGTCCAAAGGAAAAATTAGATGAAAAACCTTTATTACAAGCAAGAATGAAGTAAAAAATCATTATATTCAGTCTGAATCAAAATAATCTTGCATTGAAGAACCACTATTAAGATAGTGTTAGTAGAAGTCATTTACATACTGATGGTTTTCTTAGTTTAAGTACTGACTAGAAACTTAACGATATAAATTTGTAGTTAAATTCTTTTGTAACTTTCTTCTTAATTATATGCAGTTGTCTTACCCAAATATAACTTGGGTAAACCCATAGATTTTGAAATGTGAGGAACTTAAAATGCTATGAGGATTATAAATTTGAAAGTTATCAGCAAACTTGGATATGGTATAGATTGCTGTTGAGAAATCAGTTTTGGAATATTTATTAAAATGATGCCCTGTAAAGAACCTACGAACATAGTATTGATTTATTTATTTTAATAACATTGAATTAACATTCCCAACCTATAAGACCTTATTTTGTAACATTCTATAGATTATTTGTATATCACAAGAATAGTTATGCCTGGAGGTGTTGAAAGCTATAATATTAAAATGAAATCTTTAGATAAAGTGATACAGCTTGAAGGTATATTACACACAAGACTATATTTGAATTTTCCCTTATTTTGGTAGATACCTTGAGAGAACATGTCAGCTTATAGCATCCTAACCAAAGTTCTGGCTATGAAATAAGAATTGGTGAAATCATACCTAGATTTAGATGTTTAATGCCAAAAATGCTCTTCTGCAGGACCGAGGTGATGAATTCACTTACACTGGGAGTGGTGGTAAAAATCTTGCTGGTAATAAAAGAATTGGTGCACCGTCAGCTGATCAAACATTAACAAACATGAACAGGTACTCTTTATTGTTGGAGTTTATGAAAACTGTTTAGAATTTGGGCTTTGTATTAACAGTTGGACTATAGGACATAATCTATAACTTACACTGTAGAGAAGAATCCTAAAGTGTAAGTTAATATAGCTAAAATAAAAATCTTATTACCTGATTAGTATATAAATACTTATAAACTTTCTAACTAATTTTTAGTATTACTCTTTTTTAAATGACGTAATTCCCAGTCTTAATACGTGTGCTTTGCATTTGGAAACGTGTTGAAAACTTTGAAGAAACCTATATAATTTAAGTGAAATTAAGGACAAGATGGCTTGCCTACTACCACGTAGGTCAAATTTTGTTCTACTAAACACAAATTTACCTTTTAAAGTGACAGACTTCTTATTAGAAGAGACTAATGTGAAATAGGGTTATGTTTGGGAGCCACATTTATGTGCATGAAACATCAGATAACTTAATCAGAAGGTTAAGGTTAAGCACAAGGTGCTTTTAGAATTTGTCTTTTAAATGTCTAAACAAAATCGTCACGAAAGGGCCACCTTGTTCTAACTTTATCGTATAGAAGTATTTATGATATTCCAGCTTCCATGGGAATACAAAGTTTTAACTTCAAATGTTTTATTTTGTAAATGCATGCTAGCACCAGAAATAGATTGTGACCCAAACCATCAGATAGCACATTGTAACTTGTCATAGTGATAATTTTGCAATGATAAAGTTGAAATTTTTTGTATTTTATTATTAATATTTTGTGGAATAAAAGTGAGTTTTGCTTTCCTGAATCTAAATCACTGTTTTAAGTAGTGTGCCCTTAATTTGATTACTGTGTAAAGAATATACTTTGTGGTTTCGAGACTTTTGTTGTATACCAAGTTATATAGAATCTGTTTTATGTCTTCCTTCTATATTATTTCTGACAGTAGGATTATTATATTGAACCAGCAGAGGAGACAGGTCAGATTTGCTGGTGAAAACATTGTTGAGGCAGAAGTCTAGTCCCTATGCAGTCTTTTTCTAATAAGGAAGCAATTCTTTAGGAGGAATGATCTTAAAAAGAATTAGAAATATTTTGATGTGTATTGTCAATGTATCTTGAATTTGCAAAAGGGCTTTTTTATGTCAAATCTGAAAATTATATATTTTTTTAAATAATAAGATTATTTGACTTGAATGAAACTTCCTTTGTAACTACCTGCACTTGTACATGAGAGTTTCTTTTCAAGCTTGGAAAAATCTAATAAGTATACCCTGTTTATCGTATGTGACAATCTCAGAAAATAATTAACAGTAAAAATGTCTATATTAATAAGGAAGGTAGTGAAAATGAAATAGTAACTCAGAAAAACTCAGGATTAACTTATCACAGAGATGCTAACATTCCTTCAGTTAATTTATACACTGAGCTGTGCATACACCTTGTGATTGTAAAGACATCTTCAGCAAAGATACCTATGTGTCTTACTATAAACATGAAAACTGAAGTAAAAGACCCTTAGCTTTGACTCATAGTATATTCTTTCCTGGAGTGTATGTGTTCTAATTCCTTTTTGCTTCTCTACTGAGAGGTAGTTTGATACTTGCTCCTTGCTTTTAAGAAGTTTGTTCCTATTTCTTCTCAGCTCTTAACACTTTTTGAAACTGAAAAGGGCAGCAGGTTACCTGACCATCCTTTATCGGGACAATTAGAGGCAACTGATTGAGCTGTGGACAGAGTAATGGAAAAGCCTTTTGTTTTGCCTAGTTTCATCCTCTTGAACTCTTTACACAGACTTGAGCAGACTGCACACTTACATGAAACTGGAAGTGAGTTAATAATGCCAATTAGTGGTGGCAGTCATTATGACGAAAGGTACCTGTGGCACCAAAGCATTCTACTCATTAACAGGAAGATAGTACATATCTCTGTCTCAGTTCTTTTAGGGGATAAAGTATGTGTATCTCAGTAGATATTCCATAAATAATACCAACGCTGGCATTGATGGCTACAGCTTCTTCTACCTGACAGGGTTTTAATGCATTTCCCATTTGAGATTTTAACCAAAAAAAAGATAACTTGATGAGCTTTAATGAAACCTAAAAAAAATTTTTACAACAGAGCACTTAAGTTCATTTACTTTAACTGTGATAGAGATTATAATAGAATAGTCATTTAGTCTTAATTTTTTTTTTTGAGCCTGCATAAAAAGAACTGTACCCTGGAAAAAAGTATTTTGTTCATATCTGATTTTACCAGATTTCAGGGGAGGGTGTCTGTATATTTATTTTTTAACCTTAAATGTTCTCAGTGGATTCTTTCCACTTAAGGTAGGATACAGGTGTCTTACAGAAGGAATCCTCAACCTCACGGATCTCATGCCTGATGATCTGAACGTGGAGTTGATGTGATAATAATAGAAATAAAGTGTGCAATAAATGGAATATGCTTGAATCATCCTGAAACTATCCTCCCCCACCCCCATTCCACGGGAAAATTGTGTCCCATGAAACAGGTCTCTAGTGCCAGATAGGTTGGCTACCACAATCTTAGAGGAAAAATACTAACTTTAAATAGTTCTAATTTGTCTTTTGGAGGGTAGGACTATGTTTCCCCAGGAAAGTCTTCTAACATCTAATAACCTTACTGATTAGTTACTACGCGATGAGTACACATACTAAGGAAGGTTCAGCTAAATCAAGTGCTGCTTCCAGCTCAGTGTTCCTCCTTGTTCATGTGTCATCAGTAAAATGTAGTGATCTTGAGCAGCCAAAAATCTTTATTGTCATGATTTAGCACAAGTGTTTGAATGCTTCAGTTTTATTTAAACTTATCTTTTTACTGGAAATCTTTAAAGGATATCTTCATGTTAAACTTGTTCTTTATTATCTTGTAAACTTTAAGGAATCTCTGTCTGGAATATGGAAAGTAGACCAAGAAAGGTCATTTGTACCTTGCAGACAAATTTATTTTTCTGGATTTCTTTTTACATTATTCCAACAATTTAACCTTATTCCCTTATCAAAAATAATGATTACAGCAGTCAACTTGCTTTAGTTTTCCAACTTTCTCCCTTCCCTCAACAACGTTATTTAAAGAAAATTCCATGTATTTCTAGTTGTTTTCTATTATACGTGGCACAGATGTTATTACTTTCAGAAGAACCCTACAGGCTATCTGAGAACCAATCCCCTGGCTTGGGGGTGACATCAGAAAACTGATTTGTCTTCTCTGCTGGTGGGGGAAAGCATAATCCTATTATCTGGAATAATATGGAAAGAATCATAGAATCTTAACCATCAGGTAAGGCATAATTCACCTTTTAAGTTAGCTAATGATGTGATTATATACTTCAAGAAAGATTACTTGGTATAAAGACTTTGTTTTATTTTTTAGGGCATTGGCCCTAAACTGTGATGCTCCATTGGATGATAAAATTGGAGCAGAGTCTCGGAATTGGAGAGCTGGTAAGCCAGTCAGAGTGATACGCAGTTTTAAAGGGAGGAAGATCAGCAAATATGCTCCTGAAGAAGGCAACAGATATGATGGCATTTATAAGGTGCTCTATCTGGCATGACATCTTGTTAGTCATTCTTCCTGGGCTTTCAAGACAGGGTTGCCACAGGGAACTGCTCTACTGTGGGTGGGCTAAAGGAAACAGTAGACCTTCTTAGTTGGTCTTTCTACTTTTTCTAGAAATAAAACATGCAAAAAACGAGCTCTTAATTTTGATACTTGTCTTTTAAGACTTACTTGAAGTTCCTAAAGGCAGAGTTATATTTGGGGTTAAGCTTTTTTATAAGTGATATCTCTTATGATAAAACTGTTCAAATAACTTGGCCGTTGTAAATATTGGATTCTTATATCTTCCAGAATGATTTTAACTGTAATAGATTTTTCAAAGTAGAACACATTATAATTTTAAAATAGGATGCATTCTTTGTTTTAAAAATGAAGGCATCTACTGCCACCATTTTAATCTACTATGTAAAATTATATTAATGAACATAATCTTGCTACAACTTGAAATTTGTAGCAGTCTGTCCTTATGGGAATTATCATAATTAGGAAATAAAGTCAAAACAATATTTTAGTGCATACTTCTTACTATTCCAGCAAAGCCAGTTTTTTTCAAAGTTGCATTTAGTTCTGCCAAGTTTACTTAAAACACTAACATGACATTTTGAATAAGTCTAAACCGTACATCTCATACTAGCTGAAATATTATGATTTAGGTGGTGAAATACTGGCCAGAGATTTCATCAAGCCATGGATTCTTGGTTTGGCGCTATCTTTTAAGGAGAGATGATGTGGAACCTGCTCCTTGGACCTCAGAAGGAATAGAACGGTCAAGGAGACTATGTCTTCGTTTACAGGTTAGATTACATTTGTCTAGGCTACATGTGTGCTCATAAAAATGTATGCCTGTGTGCTGTGTGCCTTAACACTGGATATAACCCACAGCAGTTGATCAGTGGACTGTAAGGGGTGAGGAATGAGATCACACAAGTATAGGAAAGGAAAAGAAGTAAAAAAGCAGCCTCCTAGGTGTCAAACTGCCCTAAGACCAAGAATTATGCTTGGGGAAAACTGGGCTTGACAATGAAAAGTAAAATACATTTGACCCTTGAACACCACAGGCTTGAACTACATGGGTCCACTTACACACGGATTTTTTTTTTTTCAGTAGCAAATATTGCAGTACATTTCTGCAGTTGGTTAAATCCCCAGATGCAGAAGGCCAACCATAAGTTACTCAGGAATTTTTGACTTCTGTACAATTGGCCCCACCCTAACTTCCTGCATTGTTCAAGGGTCAACTGTATTTCCAATTCACTCTGGACTTTTAAGTATGAGGGAAAGGGATACCTGAAATTGAGGTATAGGAGGCCTTGAGAAGGGAAGTTTTATCCTAGAGGGCACAGGGGGTGTGTCTCTGGTAGGGGAAGGGGGGAGGTGGCTTATAAGAGTGGTCTGCTTTCTACCCTTCTCACTTTTCCTCACCCCTTTTCTCTCTTCCCCCTCCAAGCTGCTTCCTTGTCCTGTCACCACCTTTAGTGCTTTGCCTTTTTTTTTTCTCTTTGCCCATGCTTAGCTGTTAACCCATGTAAGACTTTGTTAGTTTTGTGTGCATAATGGATGGTATGGCTACATTCCCCCTCCACTGCCTATACACCCTAGACTTTGTCCCTGACACTGACTTCAGAGCATGGTTTGAGTTTATCCTCCATCATTCCCCATCACTGTGCTTCTCGTAAAGACTACCAGCTTTGTCATTTCCCCTGGCTCTGCCCACACTGCATGTGTAGGGGCTGAACTATGGGCAAGTGTCTGACCACCCAGGCAGGTGAGTGTGTCTCTTCTAGTGCAAGTCTGTTTTTTTGGTTTTGGTTTTTGTTTTTCTTTTTAAACTCATGGAATTGTTTAAATGAGATCTGTCAGCTGCTAAAATAACTGCCAAAATCATTCCTTTTATAACTAAATATTTTTAAAACCTATTGTTAAATCCATTTTCAAAAGATTTTTTTTTTCAGGTCTACTGTTCAGCAGAGCAGTATTCTAGATAGGTTAAATGTGAAACAGTTGAACAGAAAGAAGCATGTAAGCCAATCAGCTATGATGAGTTAATATTATTGAGACTTATAACATTTTGAGCTTTAAATATGAGTGTTATCACAAAGCATGTCCAAAAAAATGTATAGCTAATAAAACACAGGGTAATCGGTAAGAATTTATTCCTTAAAAGTCTTACCTTTTAGTTGATAAAGGATTCAGTAGTGTAGTGGCTTTAGGTCTTCTAAAAGCTCTCCTGCCTTACCCTATCTGCCTGTTAATTTTAGGAGACAGAGACTTACCTTTCTATCTAATTCTACTTTCTTCTTCAAACTTTTTAAGCCACCTAGTCACAACTTGTAGACTGTTCTTTTCTCTTTTCAGTCTGAAACTAAGATCATGATGTTATAAAATGGAGTATCTCAACAGTCAAAACTATCTTCTTACACTGAATTGGGGGATTTTTAATCATCTTTTGTCCTTTGAATTCTGTTTCTTTCAATGTCTATGTCCTTTATATAAATCCTTTTAATTTAGGGAAAGTATAGATTCCTCCCCATTCCCCTTTAACCTCTCTTCTCTATGAAGGTTAAATCTACATTGCACTTTTTCCCCTCATCAGTATCCAGTAGGTTACCCTTCTGATAAGGAAGGGAAGAAGACCAAAGGACAGTCAAAGAAGGCCAGAGGAACCTCAAAAAGGCCATCTGCAGATGGTAGGTAATGATCTAAGGATGTAAATACAAATAACTTAGTTTTTAATAAAGGGAAATACTAAGAGTAAGCAGAAAACTCATAAGAAATTAAAAGAAAAAGGGGGGTGTGTGTATGTGTATGGTGGAGGTGGAGTGGGGTGGGATTTTGTGTATTTGAAAACTGTCAGAGCCTAAACAGCAAAGTATCCTAAACTGTGGGAAAGTTAGATGCTGCTTTATGCTTGTTATCTTCATGTTAAGCATAATTGGTGCCGGTTAACTCATCTGCTTAGAACCACTTGTAGTCTGCTGATATATTTTTAAATAAATCTAGATGATTGTCCAAGTGCCTCCAAAGTCCTCAAACCATCAGATTCAGCAGAAGCAGTTGAGGCTTTCCAACTAACCCCTCAGCAGCAACATCTAATCAGAGAAGATCATCAAAACCAGAAGCTATGGGATGAAGTTCTTGCATCTCTTGTGGAAGGACCAGTATGTAAAGATTTTTTAAAAGAGTTTCTAATATTAATAAATGATGAAAAATAATTTCCCTATGAATTATCATTTTCACAAGGCAGTTAAAACTTGATCCTTTTATCCAGGCTTCTCATTCAATTGCTCCTTTCAGAAATGAGGCAGCACTCAAATGCTTTTAAGTTGATTTTAGGCCTCTTAGATGTTGGTTTTTTGACTACTTTGTGCTTAAACTGTATGAGGTACTTTTCATAGGGAGAATTTTCAGTTGTGGAACACATTCAATTTAATCTAAAACTCATCAGGAAAGTTTTGTTCCAAGTTACCTGATAGAATAAATTTTAAGCAGTTCAGCACAATTTTCAATGCTCATATGTTTAGCCTAGGAGTAAAATAAAAACCAGCATATAAGTATTTCCTATGTTTTTTATTTTTTTGTTTTCTTTGATAATCATAACATTTTAAAGTGAAAAGGAGTTTCAAGTTTAACTGATGTCTGGGTTTTGTGTTAAGCTGTGTTTTGCAATGAATTTTTATTATCAAATCCCAAAAGGCAAAGTTCCAGATGTAAATGTCTATTCATTCGTGGCTCACTTGCTTTTGTCTCTCAGTTTACTTATAAATTTGATTCTTCAGTTTTCTTAGATATTAGACCTTTGTCAAGTGTAGTGCATTCATTACTCTTCTGTTTTCTTTCCTTCAAAGTGTGTGATGTGCAGCTGTCGTGGGCGGACTCTAGTAACCTCTCTTGAAATTCCATTTGATCACCTTTGCGTAGTTTCTTCCTTCCTATGTTCTCTTCATTTTCTGAGGGCATTGGCCAGAACTTCTGTGTGTTTGAAATGGGGTTAATGCATATCTTATATGCGCCTCTTATGTGGATTTAGAGGAAACTCTCATAGTTTTTGTGTTGCTTTTAGTCGTCATTATGGAAAAATCTTCCTGATACAATTTTTAGACTAAGGAATGAATCAGTTCAGTTCAGTCACTCAGTCATGTCTGACTTTTTGCGACCTCATGAACCGTAGCACGCCAGGCCTCCCTGTCCATCACCAGCCCCCGGAGCCTACCCAAACTCATGTCCATTGAGTTGGTGGTGCCATCAACCATCTCATCCTCTGTCGTCCCCTTCTCCTCCTGTCCTCAGTCTTTCCCAGCATCAGGGTCTTTTCAAATGAGTAAGCTCTTTGCATCAGATAGCCAAAGTATTGGAGTTTCAGCTTCAACATCAGTCCTTCTAATGAATACCCAGGACTGATCTCCTTTAGGATGGACTGGTTGGATCTCCTTGCAGTCCAGCAGACTCTCAACAGTCTTCTCCAACACCACAGATCAAAAGCATCAGTTCTTCGGTGCTCACCTTTCTTCACAGTCCAACTTTCACATCCATACATGACCACTCGAAAAACCATAGCCTTGACTAGACGGACCTTTGTTGATAAAGTAATGTCTCTGCTTTTTAATATGCTGTCTAGCTTGGTCATAACTTTCCTTCCAAGGAGTAAGTGTCTTTTAATTTCACGACTGCAATCACCATCTGCAGTGATTTTGGAGCCCAGAAAAATAGTCTTCCATTGTTTCCCCATCTGTTTGCCATGAAGTTATGGCAAATAACTTCAGATGCCATGATCTTAGTTTTCTGAATATTGTGCTTTAAGCCAACTTTTTCACTCTCCTCTTTCACTTTCGTCAAGAGGCTTTTTAGTTCGTTTTCGCTTTCTGCCATAAGGGTGGTGTCATCTGCATATCTGAGGCTATTGATATTTCTCCTGGTAATCTTGATTCCAGCTGTGCTTCTTCCAGCCCAGTGTTTCTCATGAAGTACTCTGCATAGAAGTTAAATAAGCAGGGTGACAATATACAGCCTTGACGTACTCCTTTTCCTGTTTGGAACCAGTCTGTTGTTCCATGTCCAGTTCTAACTGTTGCTTCCTGACCTGCATATAGGTTTCTCAAGAGGCAGGTCAGGTGGTCTGGTATTCCCATCTCTTACAGAATTTTCCATAGTTTATTGTGATCCACACAGTCAAAGGCTTTGGCATAGTCAATAAAGCAGAAATTGATGTTTTTCTGGAACTCTCTTGCTTTTTCGATGATCCAGCAGATGGCAATTTGATCTCTGGTTCCTCTGCCTTTTCTAAAACCAGCTTGAATCTGGAAGTTCACAATTTGGAGTGAAGGAGATTTATGGAATACCCGTTTTCTTTGTTTGTTTCATCTATAAACATGATATTTGGGGTTGTCCTTGGGTAGAGTGAGACTTATGTTTGGAGGATAGAGAAAAGTGAGTTAGCTCTGTGAGAAGTGTTGACTTACTTTTTAGCCTAGAGACTCAGGCATATAGAGTCTTGACTCTGGTATGTGAGAGTCATTTTCACTTAGAGCAAATAAGAAACAACAAGCAGTTGTTGATTATGGTCTAATTTTCTGGGTGGAGAGGATACAGCTGGGTTAGTGGTAACTCAGATGAGTCCCAGCTGTGAATGGGCAGAAGACAGAGTAGCAGATACAAGTGAAGGATGACATCTGGGTGCACATGAAAGTTCTCTTTTGCACATTTGTTGTCTGGGTGGAACATATGTATTAAACTTCAGTCTGAGGCTTTTGATATATCATGTTTATCAATTAAAAAAAATCAAAGTCATCAAATCCTGCAAGACTTGATAGATATGTGCAAATCAGGTATACTTTTCAATCTCTTCTTTTAATGTAACTTTTTTGTGAAAGTCACCACTTGACAGTTCTCAAACCAGCAATAAAACCCTGCCCTCTGGTGGCAGGATCTTACATACCTAGGTCAGGTGGCTGTAACCTTGCCGCTAGTGGTTACCCTGCATAGGCTTCATGCCCATTCTTTTCAGATAAACCAAGAACAACAAATCAGATTTTAGCCAGCTGTGACTTTTAAATAAGTGCATATATTACATATGTACATTTATATCCAAACACCTTCCCAAGGCCTTACCTGATCTGGCATCCCTACCAACCTCTGCATTCCCCTCTTGGCCACTCTTCCCCCCAAAACTGCTTCAGCCATAGTGACATTTGTGCTATTTAAACACACTGAGCCTGTTCCTATTCCTGGACCTTTACACATATGCTGTCTCTCTGACTGGCATTCTCCTCTCTGTATCTTCATGTAGCTCATTCCTTCATATCCTGTAACTCTCTACTAAGTACTACACTCCCCAAACAGGGCTTCCCTAGCTATCTTTTCTAAAATAGACCCTCTTTACCCTGTTGCTTTAATTTGCTTTGTTTCCTCAGTTATGACTATCTGAAATTGAATTTTTAAAAATTGGCTCTCCTAAAGGAATATAAAGTTCTCTGAGAACAGCGACTTGGCCTTTTTACTACTCTCTGTAGATGGGTACCTAGCACATTGTAGGAACTCAAAATGTTGATGCTACATATGCTTATATTGCACTGTGAAGGTACTGGGGAAATAAAGTCGTTTGACAGAGAGAGGGACTTGGTATTAAAGTTTTTTCCACATCTCCCCAGAACCAGTATATTCTTCTAGTGTGTTGGATAATACTTTATTGATAATTCACTTGACCTTGATAATCCAGGTTTATAAATAAGTTAGTATCAAGATATAAATATGAAACGTAATCCTTGTTTGGGTTTTTTTACCTGAAATGCTTGTAGATTTTACTTTTTCTATTAACAAAACAAATATAAAATACATACCCCCACTACCCAAAAATAACTGAGTGGAGGATTATCCTGGTGACTATTCAAAAAACTACTTTTCCTTCTAGGTTAAACAGCTTGGATAAAATAGAACACAATAATGGCTTTTGAAGATTAAAGAGTACTCATTTGATCATGTTTGCTTGAGAAAGCTTGACCTTCTATAATTTAATCCCAGTTTGAGTAAATGTTAGCAATAGGAAAATAGGGGATTTTTGGATTGGGGCAAAATATCACAGAAAATTATCCTAGGAATATAAATACATTGATTCTTTGGGGTTTTTTATACTGGAGTATTATTGCCAAGTGGTTTCATCTTTTTCAGCATAAAAAATAAGTACTGAAGTTTTATAAGAGAAAAGGGTAAATAGATATATTAGAATATATATAGATATATTTAGAATACCATGGAGCTTTTTGAAAATCTGTGTATAATGACCTTGAGACAAGTTGTTCATGATTTTTTTCAAGTGAAAAATAGTAAACTCTGAAATATGAGGTTTTCTTTTTAAAGTCGTATCTTGACTTTGCAAACTTTGCGACTGAATCCTAAGATTTAAAAACTAATATGTTTATCTTATGGATGAGATTTCTGCAGTTTCCTATTACACAGTTGCTTGTAGTTACCACTACTTGATTTTGTTTTTTCTTGATAGAAAGCATATATACTAAACGCGATAGACACTTTTCCCCCCAATTATTTGGAATTCTGTTAATATATTATGAAATGCTAACCTTTTTTTCTTTCGCTTGGGTACCATTTTAGAATTTTCTGAAAAAATTGGAACAATCTTTTATGTGTGTATGCTGCCAGGAGCTAGTTTACCAGCCTGTGACAACAGATTGCCTCCACAACGTCTGTAAAGTAAGTAGAATTCCTTTCTCATTTTCCGTTATTAGGCGAGGAGGCACACTAACCTCCAAACCTGTTTTTAGCTCATGAAAAAGCAGTTTTTTTCATGAAGCAGGATAGATAGGGAACCTTGCTGGATAGGAAGCATTTAATTTCATCTTGGTGGTGGATGCATATTTTAATTCTACAGCAGTTCAAATCTATATAGTCTCCACATTCTATCATGTTTGAAATTATTGAAGATGAGTTGAAATGGAAAAGAAAGTAAGGTGTTGCTGGTGTTTTCTATCATGGCTTATATATGTCTCAGACTGAAATAATTCTGTATACTTAACAGAATCTAGAACAAATTCTGTCTGGCAGCATGCCCAGAGGAGTTGTGTATTGTCTTATCAGTGTGGTATAAAAGGAATTTGAATTTCAGTCAAACCAAGGTTGGAATTTTGTTCTGCTGCTTGGTGGTTATATGTCCTGACCTAACTTCTGAGGTTTAGTTTCTTTTGTAAAATGGAAACAGACTTTCCACATAAGAGTTTGTATCTGACCTTGAGTCAGTTAAATATTATCTTTTTGGAAAACACATTATATAAAATAGATAATGTAGTTTTAAGGAGGGAATTCCTGAGTTGGTTTTTTTTTTCTTTAGTGCCCTGTCAGGAAAGATAAGGATTAAAATCCAACCTAGGTGAGGCTAGTGGGAACCATGCAGAATTCTAACACTCATTTCACTGAATGAGGAAATTTATATAAAAATTGTCATTTGCCTGAAGTCTCACATCGTGTGTTAGAGGTGGAACTGAAGCCTTGTCTGTAAGTTCATTTTCATACTGCAGGTTCAGGCCTTGACAGTTGTTCATCTTTTATGTTTCTCTTGTTGCCAAATTGTAAGTTTCTAGTTCTATTCAAAAGCCTAAATTGTTGAGTATTTTCTATATGCTTTACCCTCAGATGAAATCGGGTGTGTTTACTTTTCATTTTGATTTCGGTTTTGCCTTAGGATTGTTTGCAGCGCTCCTTTAAGGCTCAAGTGTTCTCCTGTCCTGCTTGCCGGCATGATCTTGGCCAGAATTACATCATGATTCCCAATGAGGTTCTGCAGACTCTACTTGACCTTTTCTTCCCTGGCTACAGCAAAGGACGATGATCTGTCTGCTACTGTGTTGCTCCCCGTGGCTTTTTGGACAATAAGGAATCTAAAATGGTTGGGGGTGGTTGGGAGGGGTGGAAGCAATGGTGGACCATATCTCATGTTCTGAAGCAGCTAATCCTCTTTCCTACATAGCCATCATCTTGTGTGTGTAGTAAGAGGCCCATTTCTCAACTGTCTTTTAAATATCAAAAGGTAGTTCTTGTCAGTTAACAACTAGTTTTAATGAGTAAGAAGTCAAAGCCTCAGCTCTAGTTGATATCCAAGTTATGATTTATTTTGCAACTACCTCAGGACAGAAAAGATTTATGGGGATTTTTTAAATCATTGAGAAATTAGTTAAATGAAATTTTAGCTACACACTGCCTCCCGAATATTAGTTGTGCCTGTTCATGTAATTTGATTTTAGAAAAGGAAGTGACACTTGAGATTGTTGGAATGAACGCAGCTTCTGTAGTGTGCATAATACATTTTTAATGTCTTCTTCCATTACAGTGTGTGTTTTGCAAGAACAGGTTCATTTTTTAGCCCATTTTGTGAGCTCCATTGTGCTTTTTTCTGGTGTTTTACGCAAGTTGACTACTAATGAAAACAATATGAATGCATCGTTGCTACATTAGTGTAATGTGGTGTGGTTTTGCACTTAAAAGAGGTATTCAGATGATCTAGTTGTAAATTTTATGAAAAGCCTCTTCTGTACTAGTCAAACTGCTTTTAGTGAGTCTCACCAGTGGTTTTACATCTGCAGAGCATTGAGGACTGGGCTGACTTTTTGAGAGGATTGAAATTGCTTCATATTGTGATCCTAAATTTTATATTCACTATATTCCCTAAAGTATACCTTAATAAATATTTTATGATCAGAAAAAAAATAGCTCATCTTGCTTCCCTTTTTTACATTTGTATGGCTTATATTTGTTGGTATCTTTAAGAATTAGTCACTTCCAGAGTATTTCAGTGTGTGTTTTTACTGAAACAGACATTATGCACAATTTTTCACTCTTGATTTTTGGTATTGAGAACTAGTATGAAATCTTAAGTACTAAAGGACAGATTTCACCCTGAATTTGATCTTTTTTTTTTTTTAAACTAAATGGGGGGAAATTTTCAAATTAAGAACCTAGTGACTATTTTATCTATAACATCTCAGTCTTATGTTCAGTTTTAGCATAATCAGTGATACTTGTTTCACAGACATGAGAATATTCTAAAACAGTTCTAGTTTCTAAAACTAAATTTTCACAAAAGTTTTAATATTAAGTCAGTTTTCCTGCCCTTAAATACAGTCATAAATATAGTCAGTATTTATTGAATATTTGCTTTGCATTTGTTCATTTTCATGTGTACTCACTTAATCCTACTGGCAGTCCTAATAGGCAGAACTTCTTACCCCTTCTTATGGACGAATATCAAAGGCACAAAAAGGTTGAGAAACTGGCCAAAGTTCACTGGACAGGGGGGTGACAGAGCTGTGCTGTACACAGGCCATCTGAGTCTAAACCTGGCAGCCTACTTTGGGCTACATAGGCTTACGCGTGAATATAAGCCAAACTGGTTTCAGAACTTTTCCTGCATTCAGTTAAGCTCAAACACAGTGATTGGAGCTACTGTCAGCGAGGGCTAGTTTTAAACATTGGAGTCGTTTTAATTTGAATGAATTAGGTTGAAAATGAATCATTAAATTGCATCATCTGGTGTTGGCCATATTGATCCATGAAGAGTGGAGAATACCTTCCGGTTTCAACTACTTGAACTGGTTCTACTACTTTTATTAGGAAAATAAAGGATTCCCACATTTATGGTATCTATTTATTTAACTTTGCTATAAAATGATAGACTGTAAATAAAAAACTGAGTACAGTTTAACATGTTCAGAAGTGTCAAGAATGTCTCAAAGCTAAACAATTTTATGTTGCTCAAGCTTTTTTTGAAGACAAGTTTTTCTTAACATAAAGCATAGGAAGTTTAAAAAATTTAATGGTAATTATATCCTCAAATCTAGTAAATATTTGTTCAAATTTATCTTGTCTCAAATATCATAAATGGATCTTTAAGTTTGTTTGAATTAGGATCCAAATAGACTTTAAATTGTTACTACTTGCTATCTTAGTATCTTTAATTTGTGTATATCTCCTGACTCTTTTTTTTTTTCCTTTGCCCTTTATAATTTGCATTTTGAAATGTCAAAAGCCTTTCAAACAGAATAGATTTTGCCAGTTTTAACCATGTGGTACAGTTTAACCTATTTTCTCCTAAATTGGTAGTTAGAATTCAAGAGTGACCAGATTTAGACTTAAAAGTGTGCTTAGGTAAGCAGCAAGACTTCTTCATAAGTGTTGTAGTTGTCCATCAGGAAGGTGGGACATAATATTTGATTGTCTCTTAGGCATAAGTTTGAAAGATGAGATTTTCACTGGATTCTGTTACATTTAGTAGGTTATAGTGTCTGCTAAGCACTCAGCCACTTTCATAAGGGCAAGAGTTTTGGAACTTTCTTTTTTCTAATTAGAGTAGGCAGAGCCTCTAGCTTTAGAACTTACTTCTAAATAATGTTCAGTCATCAAATATGTGCATGCTAGTGTATTTCAGTGTTCTAGGTGGTCTTTGGGGAGCTGGCAATCGAAAACACCATTAGCTCTCTCCCAACCCTGTTGTGAGCGTTTGGCTAACATAAGGGGGGCCCTGCCTATGTAAAGCTTAAAGCTTTGGATTCAGTATAGATTCTGCTTACAAGAGCTGGCTGGGGATCTGCTCTGACTTGCCCGCTGTGTATTTCTCTTTATGTACCAGGGACAAAACCTTTCCCTGTTCTTCAGGACACTCTGAAGATAGAGCTCATGAATGTCTACCTGTCTGATTTGAGGAAATTGAGCTTGATGGCCTACCAGTTCACAGTGAGAAGAGTTTTAAATCTCTGAAAGAACTGATATTTAGTAACTTGGATTAATCAGACACTACGCAGAAGAAGATTAAACACCAGTCACTGGACATAAGAAATCAAGAGACAGCTCGAGGGACTAAGCAGGCTGACCAAATGATGTATTGAAAAAAATGAATTAAAGAATAAGGGTTTTACAGGTATATCCTCAAGTATAAAATGACATTGTTTTGGTAGAATGGGAACAAGCTGCTGTACAAAAATAATTTGAGCTTAGAATTCTTGGAAATAAACCACTGTGAAAGGAAAATGCAACAGACAAAACAGAATGGACACTGCCAGAATTTGCAGATACTGCTAAGTAATCCATTATATGAGTATCCTGCAATCTGTATTAATCTACTGATGAACATTTGGGTTGTTTCAGGATTTTGCTCTCATAAGGCATGCTGCTGTGAAACTTCGTGAATCTTTCAAAAAGTTTGACATCTCTTACAAAATTAAATATGTGTTTAACATATAACCCATCAATTTCATTAATAATTATTAGGAAAAATGAAGAGCTGTTTCTAAAGCAATTTGTATCATTTTGTATTATTGAGAGTTCAGATTGCTCCACATCCTAACGCTTTATTTTGTTCTTTCATTTCATTATAACTATTCTGGATAGAGGGCTTGTTGTATCTTTTGGAGACAAGAGAGGGTTGAAAATTCAGTGACCAGAATGACTGTGGTGACTACCAGCTATTCTTTCCACCAGCTCTTTCTGGCTCAACTGCATATGTTAGGATTATATATCCCAGCCTCCTTGTGGCTGGCTAGGACTGTGTGACCAGTTAGTTGTGACATAAGTGCTGTGTGTCACTTCTGGGCAGATCATCTCATTGCCCTTCAGAGCTTTCTCCCCCTTCCATGGAGACACATAGCATCCAGAAGTATCAAAGTGGGGTCCCCAGCCAACTTGTGATATACATGCAACACGAGTGTGAAGTACAGTTTAAGAGCCTAAAGTTTTTGAGTTTTTAATATTTTTGGACTACAACTCCTACTGATTTTAAACTAAATTCCTAAATATCCAAATTAATTGATAAAGCGATTGATAAATTGGTTGATAGTGTGGTAGGCAATCTCTAAGATGGTCCCCAGTGATCTCTACCTCCTAGGCTTCATGCCCTTTGTAATCTCCCCTCTGTGAGTGTGGGCTGGAATGCTTTCATCTTGTTCATGTAAGGTAATGAACAGAAGGGATGTTACTTACAAAGTTAGGTACTGTGGCTTCCTCTTGGGCACCCTCTCGCTCATTAGGGGAGAAGCTGGCTGGCATGTTTTAAACTACCTTACAGAGAGGTTTATGTGGCAAGAAACGGATGTCTCCAACCAACAGCCAGCAAGGAGGTGAGCATGAAAGTGGATTCTCCTCCACTCAAGGCTTGAGCCTCTGTGACTCAAGTATATACTTGATAAATATGCTGTTTTTTACACATTGTTCATCCCCTATTGGTAATTATTTTCTCTACCCTCTTTCAAGATTTATCTTCGTCTTTTAAATTTTCAGAAATTCAATTATGATGTGACTGAGCTTGGGTTTCTTTAGGTTTTTCTTGTTTGAGGTTCATTCAGCTTCTTGAATCTAGATTTTATCTTCTGTCAGATCTGAAAACTTTCCAGCCATTATTTTTTCAAGTGTGATTTCAGTCCTGAACTTTTTTTTCTCTCCTTCGGAACTTTAATGACATGAATGTTGGTTTTGTTATTGTCCCACAAGTCTCTGCGATTCTGTTTGTTTTTATTCACTTTACAGTTTCTAATCGTTCAAATTAGATAATTCTTAATGATCTCTAGGTCCGCTGATGATTTCCTCTGTCATCTGCATGCTGCAGTTGAACCCATTCGGTAAGTTTTTTGTATTTTTTAGTTCCAGACTTCCTGCTTGGGTCTTCCGTATATCTCTTACTCAAGTGTATGTGATGAGTAACTTTGCTTTGGATCCTACACATTTTGAGTATTATGCGAATCTTGTTCCTATTTAATAAGGCCCACTGTTCAGGTTCAGTGGGGTTCAGCCCCACTTTTGTGGCTCAGTGTCAATTTTCAAGGCCTTTACAGTGGGATTCTGGTCTGTCTCAACTTGGATACTGCCTGAACTGAGTTGAAATCTGGGCAGCAGTCCACTCATAGTTCATTTTGCCATGTTGATTGTGGTCGCTTTCTTTTGTGGTCTGGCTGAGGGTATGCTCAGGACTTCATTAACACATTTAAAGGAACCCTTTCTCTAGTTTCTTTCTCTCTGTAATGTTCCCTCAGTCTCTATAGTTGGGATGGCTGAGATGCTGCCTCTTTGCAGCTGGTCACTCAGTACAGGGCAAGGAAGGTCCACAGGGCTCCTCCTATAGTCTTACCCACATCCAGTGACTGGGGAATGTGTGTTCACTTGGAGTGGGGCAAGTATAATCAAATTAGTATATTCATACATATCACCCCTTCCCCACCCTTTGGTTTATGAGAGCAGGCTTTTAATATTCTTCATATGCACCCACTGATGTTTTCAGGTTTTAGATGTTTCTTGCACCCAAGTCAAAGGAAAGTAAAAACAAAGGAAAGTGGCATAAGAAAACACCCAGGAAACTTCCAGGTCATTCCTCAAGTTCCAAAGTGACTACACAGGTAACCACCTTTTCCCTACCTTTCAGGATCTTTAGATAGCTTTATATAATTCATCCACAGTCTTTAGCTATATTTAGCAGCAGGAATAAGGTGAACTATATATACTCCATCTTGTGTGGTACTCAAACCACCAACTTCAGTTCAGTTGCTCAACCCTGTCCGACTCTTTGCAACCCCATGGATTACAGCATGCCAGGCTTCCCTGTCCATCACCAACTCCTGGAGCTTGCTCAAACTCATGTCCATTGAGTCGGTGATGCCATCCAGCCATCTCATCCTCTGTCGTCCCTTTCTACTCTCGCCTTCAATCAATCCCAGCATCAGGGTCTTTTCAAATGAGTCAGTTCTTCACATCAGGTGGCCAAAGTACTGGAGCTTCAGCTTCAGCATCAGCCCTTCCAATGAACATTCAGGACTGATTTCCTTTAGGATGGACTGGTTGGATGTCCTTGCATTCCAAGGGACACTAAAGAGTCTTCTCCAACACCACAGTTCAAAAGCATCAATTTTTCGGCTCTCAGCGTTCTTTATAGTCCAACTCTCACATCCATACATGACTACTGGAAAAACCAAAGCTTTGACTAGACGGACCTTTGTTGATAAAGTAATGTCTCTGCTTTTTAATATGCTGTCTAGGTTGGTCATAACTTTCCTTCCAAGGAGGAAGCATTTTTACTTGCATGGCTGCAGTCACCATCTGCAGTGATTTTGGAGCCCAAGAAATAAAGTCTGTCATTGTTTCCACTGTTTCCCCATCTATTTCCCATGAAGTGATGGGACAAGATGCCATGATCTTAGTTTTCTGAGTGTTGAATTTTAAGCCAACTATTTCACTCTCCTCTTTCACTTTCATCAAGAGGTTCTTTAGTTCTTCTTCACTTTCTGCCATAAGGGTGGTGCCATCTGCATATCTGAGGTTACTGATATTTCTCCCAGAAATCTTGATTCCAGCTGGTGGTTTCATCCAGCCCAGCGTTTCTCATGATGTACTCTGCATATATAAGTTAAATAAGCAGGGTGACAATATACACCCTCGACATACTCCTTTCTGGATTTGGAACCAGTCTGTTGTTCCATGTCCAATTCTGTTGCTTGACCTGCATACATATTTCTCTGGAGACACGTCAGGTGGTCTGGTATTCCCATCTCTTTCAGAATTTTCCACAGTTTGTTGTGATCTACACAGTCAAAGGCTTTAGCATAGTCAATAAAGCAGAAATAGATGTCTTTTTAGAACTTTTGCTTTTTCGATGATCCAGCATTGTTGGCAATTTGATCTCTGGTTCCTTTGCCTTTTCTAAATCCAGCTTAAACATCTGGAAGTTCACGGTTCATGTACTGTTGGAGCCTGGCTTAGAGAATTTTGAACATTGCTTTGCTAGCGTGTGAGATGAGTGCAACTGTGCAGTAGTTTGAGCATTCTCTGACATTGCCTTTCTTTGGGAGTGGAATGAAAACTGACCTTTTCCAGTCCTGTGGCCACTGCTGAGGTTTCCAAATTTGCTGGCATATTGAGAGCAGCACTTTCACAGCATGATCTTTTCAGATTTGAAATAGCTCCACTGGAATTCCATCACCTCCACTAGCTTTGTTCGTAGTGATGCTTCCTAAGGCCCACTTGACTTTGCATTCCAGGATGTCTGGCTCTAGGTGAGTGATCACACCATCGTGATTATCTGGGTTGTGAAGATCTTTTTTGTATAGTTCTTCTGTGTATTCTTGCCACCTCTTCTTAATATCTTCTGCTTCTGTTAGGTCCCTACCATTTCTGTCCTTTATTGTGCCCATCTCTGCATGAGTGTTCCCTTGGTGTATCTAATTTTTTTGAAGAGATCTCTAGACTTTACCATTCTGTTGTTTTCCTCTGTTTCTTTGCATTGATCACCGAGGAAGGCTTTCTTATCTCTCCTTGCTATTCTTTGGAACTCTGCATTCAAGTGGGTATATCTTTCCTTTTCTCCTTTGCCTTTTGCTTCTCTTCTTTTCACAGCTATTTGTAAGGCATCCTCAGACAACCATTTTGCCTTTTTGCATTTATTTTTATTAGGGATGGTCTTGATCCCTGCCTCCTGTATAATGTCACAAACCTCCATCCCTAGTTCTTCAGGCAGTTGTCTATCAGATAGATCTAATCCCTTGAATTTGTCACTTCCACTGTATAATCTTAAGGGATTTGATTTAGGTCATACCTGAAAGGTCTAATGGTTTTCCCTACTTTGTTCAATTTAACTCTGAATTTGGCAATAAGGAGTTCATGATATAAGCCACAGTCAGCTCCCAATCTTGTTTTTGCTGACTGTATGCAGTTTCTCCATCTTTGGCCACAAAGAATATAATCAGTCTGATTTCAGTATTGACCATCTGGTGATGTCCATGTGTAGAGTCTTCTCTTGTGTTGTTGGAAGAGGGTGTTTGCTATGTATGACCAGTGCATTCTCTTGGCAAAACTCCATTAGCCTTTGCCCTGCTTCATTCTGTACTCCAAGGCCAAATTTGCCTGTTACTCCAGGTGTTTCTTGACTTCCTACTTTGCATCCCAGTCCCCTATAATGAAAAGGACATCTTTTGGGGGTGTTAGTTCTAAAAGGTCTTGTAGGTCGTCATAGAACCATTCATCTTCAGCTTCTTCAGCATTACTGATCGGGGCATAGACTTGGATTACTGTGATATTGAACTGTTTGCCTTGGAAACAAACAGATGGTTCTGTCATTTTTGAGATTGTATCCAATTACTGCATTTTGGACTCCTTTTGTTGACTGTGATGGCTACTCCATTTTCTTTTAAGGGATTCTTGCCCACAGTAGTAGATATAATGGTCATCTGAGTTAAATTTACCCATTCCAGTCCATTTTAGTTCGCTGATTCCTAGAATGTCAATGTTCACTCTTGCCATCTCCTGTTTGACCACTTCCAATTTGCCTTGATTCATGGACCTAGCATTCCAGTGCATTCTGAAGGAGATCAACCCTGGGATTTCTTTGGAAGGAATGATGCTAAAGCTGAAGCTCCAGTACTGTGGCCACCTCATTGAAGAGTTGACTCACTGGAAAAGACTCTGATGCTGGGAGGGATTGGGGGCAGGAGGAGAAGGAGATGACTGAGAATGAGATGGCTGAATGGCATCACGGACTCGATGAACGTGAGTCTGAGTGAACTCCAGGAGATGGTGACGGACAGGGAGGCCTGGCGTGCTGCGATTCATGGGGTTGCGGGGAGTCGGACACGACTGAGCAACTGAACTGATGCAATATTGCTGTTTACAGCATCGGACTTTACTTCCATCACGAGTCACATCCATAACTGGGTATTGTTTTTGCTTTGGCTCCATCCATCTCTTTATTCTTTCTGGAGTTACTTCTCCACAGATCTCTAGAAGCATATTGGGTACCTACCAACCGGGGGAGTTCATCTTTCAGTGTCCTATCTTTTTGCCTTTTCATACTGTTCATGGGGTTCTCAAGGTAAGGATACTGAAGTGGATTACAGTTCCCTTCTCCAGTGGACCATGTTTTGTCAGGAATCTCCACCATGACCCATCTGTCTTGGCTGTGGTCAAATGTGATCAGATTGGTTAGTTTTCTGTGACTGGTTTTCATTCTGTCTACCCTCTGATGGAGAAGGATGAGAGGCTTATCAGTTCAGTTCAGTCACTCAGTCGAGTCCCACTTTTTGCAACCCCATGGACTGGATGCAGCATGCCAGGTCTCCTTGTCCAAACTCCCGGAGTTTACTCAAACTCATCAGGTGACCAAAGTATTGGAGTTTCAGCTTCATCATCAATGAATGATGATGAATCAGCTTCATCAGCTTCATCCTTCCAATGAATATTCAGGGCTGATTTCCTTTAGGATGTACTATTTGGATCTCCTTGATGTCCAAGGGACTCTCAAGAGTCTTCTCCAACACCACAGTTCAAAAGCATCAATTCTTCAGCGCTCAGCTTTCTTTATAGTCCAACTCTCACATCCATACATGACTACTGGAAAAAACCATAGCTTTGACTAGACATACCTTTGTTGATAAAGTAACGTCTCTGCTTTTTAATATGCTGTCTGGGTTGGTCATAACTTTCCTTCCAAGGAGCAAGTGTCTTTTAATTTCATGGCTGCAGTCACCATCTGCAGTTATCTTGGAGCCCCAAAACATAAAGTCTGTCACTGTTTCCATTATTTCCCCGTCTATTTGCCATGAAGTGATGGACCAAATGCCATGATTTTCTGAATGGTTTTCTGAATGTTGAGTTTTAAGCCAACTATTTCACTCTCCTCTTTGACTTTCATAAAGAGTCTCATTAGTCCTTCTCTTTCTGCCATAAGAGTGGTGTCATCTGCATATCTGAGGTTGTTGATATTTCTCCCAGCAGTCTTGACTCCAGCACGTGCTTCCTCCAGCCAAGCGTTTCTCATGATGTACTCTGCATATAAGTTAAATAAGCAGGGGACAATATACAGCCTTGATGTACTCCTTTCCGAATTTGGAACCAGTCTGTTGTTCCATGTCCAGTTCTAACTGCTGCTTCCTGACCTGCATACATATGAGGCTAATGGAAGCTTCCTGATGGGAGAGACTGACTGAGGGGGAAACTGGGAGACTGACTGAGGGGGAAACTGGGTCTTGTTCTGACGGGTGAGGCCATGGTCGGTAAATCTTTAATCCAATCTGTTGATGGGCTGGGCTGTTTTCACTCCCTGTTACTTGACCTGAGGCCACACTATGGTGGAGGTAATGAAGATTACCTCCTTCAAAAGGTCCCACTTCCACTGCTGCACGCAGTGCCCCCAAACCTGCAGGCCACCGCCGGCCCACACCTCGGCCGGAGATGCCTGGACACTCACGGGCTAGTCTGGGTCAGTCTCTTGTGGGGTCACTGCTCCTTTCTCCTGGGTCCTGGTGCACCCAAGGTTTTGTTGTGCCCTCCAAGAGTCTGTTTCCCAATCTTGTGTAAGTTCTGGCTTCTCTATGGTGGGGTTAATGGTGACCTCCTCCAAGAGGGCTTATGCCATACCCACCAAGAAGCCTTTCAAAAACAGATTTTCATCTACTCAGAAAACAAAACAGGTTTAGCAATAAAGGGACTCTTGAGAGGAAGCTTACATTTGTTAAGCATTTATGTGTCAGACTTTATGAGTGATACTGAAACTTCACAGCAACCCAACAAAGAAGACATTTCTCTTTTATTACAAAGAAACTGGCTCAGGAAATGGAAGGAAAGTAATATCTATGCTATGTTCTATGCCTATTGGGGTTTGTTTGTTTTTGAAGATTTTTTTGATGTGGAGCATTTTTAAGGTCTTTTTTGAATTTGTTAACAATACTGTTTCTGTTTTGTTCCGTTTTGTTTTTTAATGTTTTGGTTTTTTGGCCCTGAGGTATTTGGTATCTTAGTTCCCCAACCAGGGATCGCACTTGCAGTCCCTGCGTTGAAAGGCGAACTCTTAACCACTGGACTGCCATGGAAGTTCCTGTTTGTTTTTAAAGTATGAAAAAGTATAAACTAGCATATATACAAGCTATCTAGTATTGATCACTTTAGGATCATTCTTAAGATTTTAAATAAAATACCCTAAACAAAGACATACTTTAATCAGTCACCTTGCCCATTCCCTGCCCTAAGAAATTATGAGTTCAGTGTTGCCTTTTCTGTTTATTTTTATACTTAGGTATTCATAAACAAAATATAGTATTTCAGATGTTGAAATCTGAGACTTTATTTCATTGGACTTTATGCTTTGGTATAGTCTTAATAAACTTAGTATCTCTGTGTTTATTATCCTGGCATGTATATTCCTGTCATTGCAGTTGTTATGGAGGATGCAGGAATGAATCTTCTCTTTCCTCCTTGATCTTACATTTAAAGCAGATTTTATCTTCCCCCTGACCCCCCCAAAACACCAGCACGACCAAAAGGTAATGTTTCTATCATTTTGTGATCATCTTTAATCTTGCAATGTACCTACACATGAGAGTATATATTTATAAAATGGTCAATAGCTCAGTTTTTTCCTGAATAAAACAAGTATATTTTTATTTCCCTAAAAATTATCTTTTCTGACTTATTTTCCATGTTAATGTTTAATATTTGTTATAACATTTTTAAAACTCGTCATTTTAAATATGACTTACTGATTTACTTGATAAGTTTTATCTATTTACTCACTGTTACTTGTTGAATACTTCAAGATGTTTTTGTGCCAGACTTTTCAGTGAAAGTCTATGAACAGTAAGTCTTCTCTTTGTGGGTTGAAAGTGTCTTTTTTCCACAGATTTTAGAAAGGTAAATTGTCTGGGTTTAGAATTGTAGGTTCCCAGTTTTCTTTGTTACATTCTGTAGGTACTCCATTGTGTTCTGACATCTTTTATTGCTGAAAAAAGTTGGATGTCATTTTGATTATTTCTTTGAAGGATGTATGTTTTTCTCTCTAATAACTTCTGAGTTTCACTAAAATCTATCTAGGTGTGGATTAATTTCTATTTGCTTCACTTGGGATTCATTGTATTCCTTTAAATTGAAAATGCATTTCTGGAATTTTAAATTTTTCCTTTAAAAATAATTGCTCCTCCCATTTTTTTCTATCTCCCTCTCAGCATCCTAGAAGTTTGCAGCAGTCTACCCTCCATACCTTAATCTCTCTTACATCTTCTATCTCTTTATCCACTCTGTGCTGCCCAGTCTGGTAATTTCCTTAGATCTTCCAATTCACTGAATTTTCTGAGTCTAGATGGTGGCTGTAGCCATGAAATTAAAAGACACTTACTCCTTGGAAGAAAAGGTATGACCAGCCTAGATAGCATATTGAAAAGCAGAGACATTATTTTGCCAACAAAGGTCCATCTAGTCAAGGCTGTGGTTTTTCCAGTGGTCATGTATGGATGTGAGAGTTGGACTGTGAAGAAAGCTGAGCACTGAAGAATTGATGCTTTTGAAGTGTGGTGTTGGAGAAGACTCTTGAGAGTCCCTTGGACTGCAAGGAGATCCAACCAGTCCATTCTGAAGATCAGCCCTGGGATTTCTTTGGAAGGAATGATGCTAAAGCTGAAACTCCAGTACTTTGGCCACCTCATGCGAAGAGTGAACTCATTGATGCTGGGAGGGATTGGGGGCAGGAGGAGAAGGGGACAACAGAGGATGAGATGGCTGGATGGCATCACCAGCTCGATGGACGTGAGTCTGAGTGAACTGTGGGAGTTGGTGATGGACAGGGAGGCCTGGCGTGCTGCGATTCATGGGGTCACAGAGTCGGACACGACTGAGCAACTGAACTGAACTGAGTCCACTGTTTAACTGAACCAGTTCTTAATTTTGTTGAATGGGATTCTTTCACAGTGCAGCTAGTATGAATTTGACTTCTGTGTTCACATGCAGCAAAGATTCTTGTTAGTGACTTTGTTTCCACCCATGGCCTGGGAGGGAAAGCTTGTTTTCCTGCTATGACCCTGAACTAAAGATACCAAGTTTTCAGTCCTCCTACTGGGACAGAACTTTCCCTATTCTAAGCATACCCCATCTCTACTTACTTTCCATTATACCTGCAGCCTCAACTCCTAACATCTCTCTTCCGTGGCATCTTTGGAACGCCAGTGCCTGAGACACATCCAGCTACCTCCATTGGCCTTGCAGTGTCTGGTCCTTTGGGTTCCCTCTCCATTTCTGCCACCTGGAGGTTTCCTCTTCTTCCTTGAACCTTTTTTTTTTTAAACGGGGGGAAGAGAAGGTTTTCACTGGCATATCCATGTCTTTGGAGCAGGGATAGCAACTTCCCATGTGTGTTCATTCTGTGTCCAAAAAGAACTGAGTACCATTGGTAGTTTTCATTCCAACTTCCTACTCATACACACCCTGTGAGGCGAATGGCATCATCTCCACTTGACTGGAGATGAGAGTTATTCACCCTTAGTCACTGAAGGCAGTTAGGAGCAGACTTACAATTGAAACTCATTGCTGTGTTACTTAACCACTACTTTATCTGCTTCACTGTATTATTAACTCCAGTATTTTTATATTACATCCTTTTGCTCTTTGAAAACCAGATTTGAATACTAATTTAAAGAGAACCTGTGCGTAACCTGACTGAATTTCATCTGAAAATGTCTGAATGGTTGTTGCATGGCACTTGTTTCTTTTTAGAGACTCTTCTCATTTTCCTATAAAAACCTTGGACTTCATTCCTAAATGCAACTGGTTTCTGGAAAATAATGAAGTTGTGTCAGGATGGTACTGAGGCTGCTTAACTGGCATCTTTCAGCCTCTTGTCTCCAAACTGCCTACTGCTCCTCAGGAGAATTAGACCCCAGTCTGACAGCACTTCTGTGAATGGCAGGCACTGTCCCAGGCTAAAGGCAGTCTTTCTGACAAAATACAGAAATAGTGCTGACTCTCCCCCGCTCCCCCCCACAACATGGCTAGCACCACACACTATACTCACTCCTTTGCTATTTGCGAGTTTATTTAACAGCCTACCCAACTGTCTCCTTCCATGGAAAGTATTTTCTTCATTGTCTTTTGGAATGCATTTGAAGCCACTTCTCTTAACCAATAAAAACATCTAGTTCTTCTATTTTAGGGAACTTTAATATTCTTATGTAGTTCACGTTGGATAAAATGTCTTGAATGCAAGCAAGTTATCTTTTTCCACTCTTTATGCCAGACTTTTAAGAAAGAATCTGTTTGTATCTAATTCTGCTTTGGCTGCTTCCTACTGCAGTGAGTAGCAATTTTGGATCAAGTTCCCAGTGGCAGCACTGTTGGGGGAAATTCTGCATTTTTGGGGAATGACTGACATCACTCCTGGTGCTGTTGGATTCCACCCTGTTTTCTGGGAATTTATGACTGTGGCTCTAACTTAAAACACTTAAATCTTCTGAATCTCACCAAGGTTTTTGTTTTGTTTTGTTTTTTTCAAATGCCCCTTAGACATGGTTTTGTAGGAAATTGCAGATGTCATACTCCCAACTATATAAAAGCTTTTACTAGTGAGGTTAAAGTACAATGCAATAAGTGAATCAAAAGCACACTAAAACTCTTGCATTGGTTCTGAAAATCTAGGCCTCTATAAGAGATCCAGCCCCACAGACAGCCATGCTACTAAGTCGCTTCAGTCCTGTCCGACTGTGCGACCCCATAGACGGCAGCCCACCAGGCTCCCCCGTCCCTGGGATTCTCAAGGCAAGAACACTGGAGTGGGTTGCCATTTCCTTCTCCAGTGCATGAGAGTGAAAAGTGAAAGTGAAGTTGCTCAGTCATGTCCGACTCTTAGCGACCCCATGGACGGCAGTGCACCAGGCTCCTCCATCCCTGGGATTTTCCAGGCAAGAGGACTGGAGTGGGGCACCATCCAACAGACAGCCGTGGAGGTCCGTTAAAAAAAATAATTTGTAGTTGATTTTTTTTCAGCCTTCCATTATTCATTGATTCCCTTGAATTCAGAAGTTGTAGGCACTCTCCAACCTACATTTTAGAACTTAATTTGTAAAAGAATGATGGCCATAACCTGTAACTTAATGTAAGTAAAAAATGAAATCTCTTGATGAATTTTAAAAATATTTCCTGTAGGAACAATGATACAGAGGAAAGAGGTAGGTTTCCCGGCTAGCCTTCAAAGGCCTCTTAAACCATAGTTAAGCAGCACTGCTTTTACAGAAAAGGTATCTTAGTAACCCTTCCCAGTTCCAGGCACCAGAGACTGCCTCCTCCCCCGGATTGATGATATGTTCCTGATATGAGACAGGTCATCTGAGAACAGGGATTGTAGCTTCTTTAATATCAAGGACTTATTCCCCATTCCCAAGGAGTTATACATGAGAGGTGGGGAAGAGACCTGGGAAAACCTCTAGAAGAACAATGTGTACAAAGGCTCTGAAGTTAGTTGGCCAGGTAAAGCCACGGCTGGGAGGCCCTTCTGAATGGGGAGGACTAGGAGATCAAGTAGTCAGTGAAGCAAGTGGTAAGAATACACCTGAACAGAATGAGGCGGCAGCAGTAGGAGAGCATCACTCGCCCACACAGGCGCAGCAGGGCCCTGTCTACTGTGGCCACAACCAGCCCCTCGGACTCCCTGGGAAGTTTCCACTAGCTCTGTCCTCAGGGCTTTGCCACTCTCTGGACTCTCAGCTTTCACCTTCACAGATGTTCTAACCCTAAGATAGTCACTCCTCTGTTGCCCACTTCCTTACCTCTGTCCTCAGGTTTGGCTCTTACTTGCTTTCCTCAGTTCAGAAATCTTGCTGCCTGGTTGGCTTCTAAGAAAGACCTCTTGCCCTTCCTCTTCTCTCAGGGCCCTCCCTCCCACACACGTTTCCCTCCTAACCAGGGGTCATCCCTCTACCCTTTTTATCGAAGGGCCTCCCCACTCTACTGCGTCTGGGCCCTCCTCCCAGCCTTTCTCACCCCGGGAACGCAGACCCCAGGTCTCTTCTGCCACCTCCGAGTGCCGCCTGCCCCTCGTTACTGTGCTCTCTTCCTCTGCCTCCGGTCAGCCTGCCTCCCTCCCAAGTGTAGGCCTCCTCCTGCCTCCATCCCTTCCTTTTCTGAGACTCTGCTCTCGAGTCAGCTTTTTAACCGTCCGCCTGCCCATTCTCTAGATTCCCTCTCCTCTCCCTAATTTGAGGAGTCCTTCCCGCCTGCCTGCCTGGGCCTAGTGCTCATGCTCTCGACTCCCTTCTCAGCCTGGAGCACTTTCACCCGCCTCCCCTACCCCGTCATCTGACCTTTCTTTCCTGTCAGTCTTTCACTTGGCTTGTCACTGAGCTAATGACCATCTTTCCTCTTCCGCATCTGAATCCTTCCCCTCCCCATCATAGGCCTTTACCACCTCCTCCCCCGTTTCCTTCCTATTTCTAACCTGCATCTTTCCCCCATTTTCATTTCTCTCTCCCCACTTCCCCAGTTACGAATCCTTCTCTCCATTCCTGACTTAAGGACCAAGCCCCACCCCTAACCCCCATACCTTTTCTCCTTTTCCCTCAAAGCCCTCCATCCTGAGCCAGGGCCTCTTTTTTTCCTCTCTGGACCCCATTTTCATCCCCTGTGATCTTGAGTGTAGGCTCAAATCCCTCCTCCCCATTCTTGATTTCAGAAATACTCCAACACCTTTCTTCAACCCCAGCCTTTATTCCTCATCTTCTTCCTACCGTACTTCCCAGGGATTCTTTAAACCCTTTATATATGAGACTGAAAATAGCCAAACGCTTAAAGATGGAAAATACATATACTAATATCTTCAAACATGCTTCTCCCTCTTCCTGAACACCCCCGGCCCCTCTTCCCCACATCTAGTCATGGCTGGTTTCATTTTGTTCAGATTTTAGGCTGAAAGTCACCTTGTAAGAGAATCCTTCCTTCCCTGGCCATCCAATATAAAGGAGTCCCAAACTCCTAGCCACATACCATACTGGTTTTTGTTTTCTAAAGAATATTTAATCCTGTGAAATCTTTGTGTTTGTCTGTCTAGAATTGATGCCCCATGAAAGAGGCCTTAACTTTCTTGTTCATCTTGTGTTCATCTGCTCATCGACATGGTGTGAGTGTGTCCGTGCTTGGTCCTGTGCAACTCTTTGTGACCCTATGGACTGTAGAGGCTGGGAGGGGACTGTTGCCCACCAGGTTCCTCTGTCTAGATTTCCAAGGCAGAATACTGGGATGGGTTGCCATTGCCTTCTCCAGGGGAGATCTTCCAGATCCAGGAATCGAACCCGTGTCTCCTGCATTGCAGGCAGATTCTTGACTGCTGAGCCACCAGGGAAGCCATTTAGAATGGTACCTGGTACATGAGTCAGTCTGCTGAATAAGTTAGTGATTTCTCAGTGCCAGACACTATGTCAAGTGCTCACTTTGTCTTGTTTAATCTTTCCAACAAGGCTAACTGAGGTAAGTACTTTTATTATTGCTATTTAACTGAAATAAGTGAATTTGTCTGTTTTCTGAAAACAGTTGGTTTATCTGATAATTTAATTCAATCTCTATGAAGTCACAACTCATGATGTTCTACTTTTCTGATGGTCCAGAGGAAAGGGGCTGTTAGGAAAGGAAAGGAAGGTGGATCTGAATGCAAGATAGGTCAAATTGGAGTCAGGCTCCTGGGCTGGGTCAAGGAGTATAGAGTGTAGAGTATAGGACACCAGACCCTAAGTTTAGAATGAGGATATAAGAGCTAACATTTAAGAGCACTTACTTTGTGCCAGACACTTCCAAACAGTATATTCTCTCCCATCTATGAGTGGTAGGTAATAGCATTTCACAGATTAGGAGTCTGAAGTTCAGAGGTGCAGATTATCCTGTTGAGGCCATACAGGTAGGATGTGGGGGAGCCAGGATATGAATGACCCCGGGCAGTCTGACTACAGGGCAGGTGCTCTGGTTGCTGTCCTGTGCTATGTTTACAAAAGGCATGTGCTCCGTGTTGGACACCAACTCCTGCTTCCTGGATTCTTGTCTCTGGACATTCTGCATAATGGCCTAACTGATGTCACACTCCTGCCTCCAGCCTACCTCATACTGCTCTCCACAAAAGAGGTGATGGATGATGACACTCCACTAGCACTGGGGAAACCCCACTTTTTATCACCCCCCCTTACCTGGGATGAGCATGGGGCAGCGATTGTGGATGACTGTATCTGCTGTACAGACTCAAGCTTTTCTCCAGTGGGGTGTCCCCAGACTTAGATTGGTAAAGCATTGGGGTAAGAAACAGAGAAGTCCTTCCAGCTAATGATCTAAAACCACAGCTGTTTGTTGAACACATGCTGTGTGGAAAGCCCTAGCTCAGCACTGGGAATCCAGTGATAAGACATGATCCCCACTCTCAGAGAATTTAGGGAGGCAGATAAAAACCAAGTAAACAGAATAATTATTAACTGTGCAGAGAGTGTAGGATAACAGACTGAGTGCCAAACTAGAAAATAACAGAGCCCATTTCACAGAGACGTGTGGAAGACCTGAAGAGGTGCTGAAACATGAAGAACAGGAGCCAGCAAAGCAAGGTGGCGGGACAAGTGTTCCAGGTGGAGGACGCCACACAAGCAGAGACGCAGGTGAACACATGAGCACTGAAGACGAACAGTTGTACTTCAACTCTCTGAATCGCCTGCTTTTGCCCTGGACATACTCCAGGGAATACAGACTGAGAAGGACTCAGATCTTTATCATTTAATTATTACGTAAGAAAGGAACCATGGATCCCATTACTTCTCTACTGCTTTGGCCAGAATGAAGAGTTCCACAGACCTTTTAAGTGTGAGATTAAGTAGACCACTTGCAGAGCATTCAGTAGAGTGCTCAGACCTTTTGTCCAGATCAGCGTCGTAACAGGTCAAATAACAGTTGTTTGAGTAATAAGGAACCAAGTAATCAGGATTAAAGCAGATACTGAGTAACAATTGGAGAAGAACATCCGAAGCATTTGCTATTTCCATGGGAAAGTTATTTGTGACAGGCATGCTAGCTGCCTACCTGAAACTCCTTCTCCTTTTCTTCAGTTAACAAACTTCTGATTTTCTTAGGGGTAGTAACATGCCCAGGTGAAAGACTGCCTCATATCCCCTTGAAGCTCAGAGTGGCAACTTGAACCAAGCCTGGCCAGAAGTTATTGGGTGGAACCTCTGGAAAAACATTCCAGAAGAAGCCAACTTGGATAGACTCTGTCTTTTGTTTCTCTTCCTTTTCCCTACCTAGAATTGGGTATCTGATGCCTGGGTACGCAGCAGCCATCCTAGGACCATGAGGATGAAGACTGTATGCAAAGGAGGCAGAATAGTAAGACTGAAGACTAGCTCTTGACTTACTACCTCTGGACTTAACTGTTAAATGAGAAAAAATAAATTATTTCATTAAATTGCTGTGGGTTTTTTTCAGGTATATGCAGCCAAACACAATTTTAACAGGGCTAAAGTGGCAATCACTGTTAAGACATACAAACGGGTTCTTTAGCCAAAGACACAACTGATAATGTAACAGTTCTGCTGGGCTGGATATTCTCATTACCCTGCAAACCCCTCTGAACCTAGGGTATGAGGGAATTAATGATGAAAATTGGATCAAAAAGGCATTCTTCAAATTGTAACGCTTTTATTAGAATATTAATTGCAGACTTAAAAACTACACATATGGAAAAATGAAAACACTCAGAAATGCTATTACAGATTGAGTAAATTAGGAGGAAAAAGATTTCTTCAGTGTATACAAAATGTAAACATTTGCCCTGGGGTTTCCCACAGATGGCACAGTCCACAAGGACTTACTTGGAATAAAAATATCTATTGGATCTCCAGTATAGCCTCTATAACATCTTCAGACTTGCTACATTGAAGTTAAAGTTACCAGCACACTCTGAATCTTCTATGCAAAAAAACTAAATGGTCCCAATCAAGGCAACTGCTATGTGTGAAAGCAGAGACACCAAAGCAAATCAATCTTCCAGCGATGAGCTTCCACCCACTGTGCTAACTGTATTTACATTCACCTTGAGAGAATATACACAGTATATAAAACCCCTACTTGAGTCTGTGGTGGAAAATGAAATATCTCATGAGATGCTCCAAAGCGCATCAAGTCAGTCACTTGAACTTAGGGAGAGAACACTAAGAAGAGGCCCTCTTCTGTTCAGAAAATGGGGACTCATAAACATCCATGGGTGGGCAGGTACAAACCAGGTGCTGATCTCCATAGATGTCATCAATCCGCGAGATGGTTGGCCAGAATTTGTTCTCTGGTTTCACAAAGGGCTGTAGGGGACAAAAACCAGTAATGACTTGGGATATCCTGAGAAGTTTCTTGGAGGGGTAGGGGTGGAGTGGGGAGAAGACTGCAATGCTACTCCCACAACCTGAGATATCACTGGCCCAGCAAGTACTCAAAAAGTATAAGAAGCTAAAACCCAGCCTCCTTCGTTACCATCCCTCCAAATCTCCCACCCCTGCTCCACCAGCCTGCAGAGCACCTTCACATAGTTAAAAGGATGATGGCAGAAAACACTGACCCACTAGACAGACTGTTATTTGGTCTTCCTGCACTGTGCGCCCTAAGGATTTCCAGGCCTGTGGTTGGCACTCTGACCTCGGAACTTGGAAAGCCAATTCCTGTGTTGTGTTGTTATGCGAAGGTAGCCTAGATATGGTCACTATAGTGAGGAGACAGCAAGAGCAGAGCCCTCGGACTGGGTGATGGCCCCTCATACGCACGTGAACCTGGACCAGCTGGCACGTCCAGCTTCAGAGCAGAACTTACAAGTGGGAATGCTGCCACCTCTCTGGAATACGGCCGATCCCAGTGGGAAGATGTGACGCAGGTCAAGGAGTGTGGAGACATCTGAGACAGAGACAATGGACAGGAGAAGGGTCAGAGCAGAAGCCTGCCTTCCCCTCTGCTCATCATGTCTGCCAGTGAGCTGATGAAAGCCCACAGATGGAGGGTGGTGGTTTTGTTTCAGTTTGTGGGGAAGGAAATTTTGGTAGGAAAATGTTTATTGTGAAATATTTTGAATATCAGAAAGTTACAATAACATAATAGCACATTTACCACCCAACATAAATCAACATTTTGTCATGCTTAAGCTTTTAAAATAAGAAACATTACAGATACGGTTGACCATGCCAGCCTATCCCCTCTCCATCTTACTGCTGGTCCTGCTCACCAGTGCCAGCCACTATCTTGAATTTGGTTGTCATGATTCTCATATTTTTATACTATTACTGTATATGTTAATAAACTGCATAGAGCTTAGTTTGGTACACTTTTAAATCTTATAGTATCCTGTGTGTGTTTTATCCTCCACTTGCTTTTGTATCTCAGTATTTTTTAGACATCTATTGCCGTTTTTAAAAAAAAAATTGTCTAAATCCTGAAAGAATCATCAGTATCCAGAGAAAAAATGATGAGAGCAAATCATATTCTGTTCCTCTGCTATCCTCTGAGACTCACCGGGACCAGCCTTTCCCTGCCAGTCATCGGCCCCAGTGCGCCACCTTCAGCGGGGCAGCTCTGGAGTGTGTCTGAGCTCCTCTGTACATCTCAGACTGCTTTTCTGGCTTGGAGCCATAAAGACACAACCACAGCCTTTGCAGTGTTTTCAGTTCACCATCCCTCAGCTTAACAGTGGCTGGACCTAATACAGAACTCTTAGGGCTCTGACAGATATAAAAGGAACATAGTTTTGAAGAGAGGAAGCAATGTTTAACTACTTTTTCTCCAGTGTAGGCCATAAACATGGTAAAACATTCAGGCCAAGTACCAGTCTGGTTGTTCTAAGAGGTAACTATTCCAATATGAGAATATCTTTATCCAGAGTATAAAAGGTAAATAATCTCAGTAGAGAACATCAAACACAGGTACGGAATGGTAAGACTTCTCCAACTATAAAGCCCATCAGTCTCTGCTCCCTCCTTTGACAGCCAACTGGGTCCTTGTGGGGTGAACAGCACCAAACATATATAAAACCAACTAGTGGCCACTAAATAGATATTTAAAATTAGAACATATCAGAAATAACCACATTATACTTGAATAACCACTGCTGTGTTGATTCAAGATTTAAACTTTCAGGTAATGAATTTATCCTCTCAGAAGAACGGTCTTATTCTAGGCAAGGATATCATCTTCCAGTAGAGTTCAGAGGTTGCCAGCACCCCAGCCAGACACTGCTTTCTGCCCTCTGGGATATTTTAGATAAAGTACCGGTGCCTTTGTACCTTCAGTGGGTTGACCCTGGGGTCGATGCGGCCCTCCTCAATGTCGGCAATTTCCTGTCGGATGCTGATCATGGCATCGCAGAATCTGTCCAGCTCCGCCTTGTCTTCCGACTCAGTGGGCTCAATCATGAGAGTGCCTGCCACCGGCCAGGACATGGTGGGGGCATGAAATCCTGCCAAGGAGATGGGGGGATTTGTGTCACTAACTTTGACCTCCCCAGTTTGGAAGAGTTTGCTATTGTATATGTCTAAGGATTCACTTCAGCACTGTTTATGGAAGAAAAGCTTAGGAAATAACGTGACATCCAACAGTACAGGATCGGGTAGGCAAATCTTCCTGGGTATCCATACAATAAATATGCAACCATTCCATGTATTTAAATTTCTATTTGTTAATAGCTCTGAACATTTACCCAATTTAAGTGAAAAGGGCACACTACATAATGATATTGTCTTGTTTTTAAAATGACAGTATATTATATATGCATATATATACACACACATTTATATGTGTGTGTATATACACATACTTTATGTGTATATTTTATGAGGGAAGCTGTTTCAAAGAAGAATAAATACTAAAATTTTAACAGGATTATTGGCATAAAATGAGACTAGGGTTTTTATTTTACCTTGTGTTTTAGAATCTTTTTATAATGTTCATGTATTACTTGCAATTAAGAGAAATTAAAATATTACAGCCCACCAAAAGCTAAATAATGAGGTAACAAGCATTAAGGACCCTGATGTGAGTGTTACTGTCCTTATTTTACAGATAAGGAAACAGTCTTGGCCAGGAGTCTTTGTCTTTACACTGAATACAGGCTGAAGGTATTTCTATGTTTCCAAAAGTTTTCACATATGAAGATGAATTTATAAAATATGATTGAGAGAGAGATTTCCTGGACGAAAGCCAAAAAGAACTTTTTCCCAATTCTTACAATTTTTCCTGTGAAACTTTAAAAGATGAAGAACAGCTCCTAGGTTGGTACTCCTGTCAATTAAGTTTGCCCTGGAGGTCAATGGTTCCCAAATTCTGGCATGCATCATTACATGGGGTGCTTTAGAGTCATGCCTGCATTGTTTAAAGGATTGTCTTAACATTTTTTTATACAATTTTTCAAATATACTGGTAAGTTGAAAGGACTATAGAGTGAACACCCATACACCTACATGGCTTCTACAATGATGCTCTGCTTTATCATGTATCTAGTTATCTATTCCTATCACATAGCAGCTGGCAAAGAATCCACCTGCATTGTGGGAGACGGGTTCAATGCCTTGGGTGGGAAGATCCCCTGGAGGAGGGCATGCCAACCCACTCCAGTATTCTTGCCTGGAGAACCCCCCTGGACAGAGTCACCTGATGGGCTACAGTCCATGGGGTCACAAAGTGTCAGACATGACTGAGTGGCTAAGCACGGTCATCTACTCCTCTCACACATCTAAAGAATTTGCCTTAGTTCTGATGCATTTTCAAGCATGTTACAGTCATTTATGCACTTCCCCCTTAAACATTTCAGCATGCATATTATTAACTAGAGTTCCATATCTGAATTCAATATGTTTCCATATTTTTATGATACTTTGCACAAATTTTAAGTACCATTTAATTAATTTTGACAAATGCATACAACTGTGTCACCCAAATCAGAAAGAGTTTTCTTTTTAAACAACAAGCTGATCTCATTACCCATTAAGTCCAACCTCAATTCCATGAGTGAGCAAATTCAGCCCAATATTTTCTGCAATAGTGGTTCCCATATCTGGAACCATCTGAGTTATCATGGAAACACAGATTCCTGGATTTTGACTCTGATTCAGGAAATCCAAGGTATGAGCCTTTAAAAACTCAGGTTAATCATAACACTGTTAATCAACTATACTCCAATATAAAATTTTTAAAACGTTAAAAAAACAAAGTTAAGTTTGGAAATCTCTGCCCTCTGGCAGGGTGCCCCTCACACACCTGATAAGATTCATCCATGAAGTACTTGTAAATACAGATCACTGTGCCTCATCCCTGGAATTCTGATTCAGTAGGTGTGATTAAGACCCAGAATCTGTGTTGTCATCTTCATTGTTTGTTTGTTTTTAGAGCCATTCACTTATTCTGTCACTTGTTAAAAACAATTGTTGAGTGCTTCCTATGTGCCAGACGCCTAGACCATTCTGAGCCTACGGCAAGTGTAGCCATCAGTCTATTAAACATCAAAATATCAAGGTTGTAGATAGAACCGAATTTGGGATACTGGGCAGTAACTCCAAATACCACTTCTCTTCTACCCCCCATCCCCCGCCTCCCTCCCTGCAAATGCTGCTGCAGTCAGATGTGGGAAACAGACCACACACCCCAGAAAGGAAGCCTCATCCTGAATCAGTCACTGGCCAGGAGGTTAAGTCAGGTCACAGGAGTGGTCAAGAGGAGATTCTGAAGCAACTGCTAATTTCATTAATGAAAACCATCTCTGGTTTTCCCATTTATTATCAGGGTAACTCTGCATAATAAGATCATTCATTCATGGGAGGAAATGAGTCACCATGTGACTATGTGGGACTCCTGTTATGGTAGTAAAACTGTAAAATTATTAAAGTTTTCACATTCCTTATTAAAAGAAGTCATTCAAATCATCTTAAAATTCAGATAAGACTCCACATTCATCAAAAGGCAAAGTTCTCCCCAACTTAGCCTTCCTGAGAATTGAAGAGTCTTTGATGTTATTAATGTCACTAAGAAAATGTATTTTAATAAACCTTGTGCTGAGTGAACATCCACTAACAATACACAGATTTAAAGAAAAAAAAAAGCTTCAAAGAAAACTGCATCGTCTCTGTGAAAACAAGGTGCACCTATTCCTTCATCTCTAGCAGCAGCTGAAACAGGTACGCCACGGCTGAGGGGCTCACAGGCCATAAACCTCAAACGCCGTCCATCCAGTACTCCTACACGTCGTAGGCTCGCCACTCCCTCCACCTTCTCACCAACTCACCTCTTCACGGCCCTCTCTGTCCACTAGGAGTGTGATAGGGCAAATAATTGACCGGAAACATGGGCAGATGACGGCAATCATTTTCTTTGGGATTTTAAATTTTGTTAACAATAAAGACTCCTTCCTAGCTGTTGATGGATTCAAGATATGTGATTTAATATCTTTCAAAGAACAGAATCTGTGGGGCCATAGTTGTTGTTGTTTTTTTTTTCCACCCACAGTCCACAGCTTGCCATTTAGCCTATGGATGAGTTTACTGTGGTGCAAACACATTCAGTCTGTGGTCCATAACCAGGATAGGCAGCTGCATAAATGTCAGAAACCCAAGTTCTCCTTAAGGGGGTCTCTCCTGTGAGACCACTCACCATAATCTTGAAGCCTCTTGGCCACATCCACAGCCTCAATATTTGCAGACTTTTTGAAGGGTCTTGTATCCAAAATAAATTCATGAGCCACATATCCTGTTGAGAAAAATTATTTCTGTTCACAATTAACAGCTTGTTATTTTACCCAAGAAAATGAACAAATCAGCTTTTTGATGCATATCATTGAGGACCAAGGAACAGTGGGTACTTGGTAAGTTATAGTTGACAATAAAGCCTCCATCTGCTCTTATTACATATAAACACTGTTAACATGTCATGCCAATTTGCTCCATCCTCGGTGTTCTACACACCCATGAACCAGGAAGCGGGTGGCAGCCAGGACAGGTGCTGGAAGGCTTACTAACATCCCTGGGGATGAGACCATTTTTACTCAAAAGATCAAAAATCTACTTGCAACAGTTTAACATGTCATCATGCCTGGTCCTTTTATATAAAATATTTCTAGTGTTAAAACTCCATTGATACATTTTTCAACAAGTTTGCTCCCAATATCCAATTAATGGTTTCTTCTGTGGGCAGGTAAATATATACTAAACGTATAAGACATTGAATTTGATATGATTCTTCAAAGGGGCTTATGAGGTTTCAGTTTCACGCTTCAGACTGAGATTAGAAATAAGGCTGTTGAACAGCACACCACAAGTGGCAAGGAACTGAAGAGGCTGAAGTCTTGTGGCGGTCAGTTCACTTTGCTTCTCTAGGCTCAGGCCACTATCTCCCCAGTATAAGCTGTTGACCACCCATCCTACATCAAGAATAAACCACCAAGTCAGCATTCTTAAATAGAACAACATTCCTGGGAGTTTCCCAAATGCCATGGCCTACATAACTGATGAATTATCTTCAAGGAAAGTATCTACTCAGTAAAAAATAATGTACTCCTTCTTAATCCGCTATCCTGATTCTCAGCAAACAATGAATCTACTTAAAGATACTTGGAGCAGTCATAACTTCTATCCTGAGGAGAATAGCTCTGGTCATTAACAGCCCCTGAAGACAAAATCTGTGAACTGCTCTGCTTCTCATGTGATGAATACATATGACGGGGTTGGCTTTGTTTGTAAATAAAAGTATGAGAACCTAAGACTTTGAATATACTGTCACCACGTATCTTTAAAACAAGATTTCTAACAATGATGAGGATTCACTAGTAAGGAGTATGGTTCAAAAGGAGAAAAATGTATTCAGAGGTAGATAAATTTAGAGGAAAAAAAAAAGTGCCTTAAAGAAATGACCAGCTGGAATATTCAGGGGGAAAACTGTGAAATTATTTAACTCCTCATCAACTATTAATTTCAGGAATCCTAAATGCCCCACTATGCTACTGCAATTGGGGAGCCAAGCCTTGAGCTTCAACCCCTCTTTTCTGAGGTTCTGGCAACCACCCTGGCATTGTAACAACAACTCAAAGAAAAAGGCTAATGGAGCTCTGTGGAACACTCAGCTGGCAGGAGGGGAGGAGGAGACAGGCTCATGATGGGGAGGAGTCTCCCTTGCTGGCCGGCAGACAGCACAGTCTTTCAAGCAAAGGTTCAGTTACTGAAAGGCCCCATCAAGCCCAGCCCAGCCCAGCCCAGCCCAGCCCAGCACTGCTAAAGCAAGACTTCATCTGCAGAGGCCCCTGCCACGGCCAAGTGGTTTGGGAAGAGTTCCACTTACAAAATGAGGTTCAGATGTTATTTTCTAAATCCATATTCTAATATGTTCAAATGGAAACTGTTAGTGGGATTTCAGCGTCTCTCTTCTGTCTCTCTCTACTTGAGCCTGAAAAGGGGTGACATTTAAACTTCATGGTTGTTGGGGGCCAGACCCCTAGATGATCATCTTTGTTTGCAGTTTTTAGGTCAGGCAGACGCTTTACCCTCTGAGCCACCAGGGACGCCTTCTTTTAGGGAGAAATACACAAATCTTCTATGGCATATGGTGAGTCAGAGGAATCTGAAGTAGAAATTGTATAAACTGATTAGTGCAACTTTTAATTTTCAGTGAGTAGGTGTTTCCTCGGGGCCTAATCATGACTATAACTAAGAGTCTGAAAAGATAACAAGTCAAAGGAGCAAGGAAAGAAGCCAGGGGTGGGAGTAGGAGGTGATAGAAAAGCAAAATAGAAGTGGCTTGGCTCTACACTTGGACCATCCCTCTCCCAACCGCTCATGAATTATCTTACAAGGCTGAGGATGACCTGGGACAGTGCTATAGAAAGATAACTTCTAAGCACCAAAACTGGAACTTACTTTTCCTGCATCCTCAGAGTGAGCGCCTAGAAATAAATGGAACTCACTAGCAATTGACACTCAGGCATGCTTTTCAGTTGCAATCCAGGGACCACAACAAACAGCATCAAGAGGCCAGCCTTCCTGGGAATGAGGTCAGCGGGGTGGGGGCCCTAGCCTCAGGAGGTCACTTCCCAGCCAGGGTTGCAAGGGTGCAGCCTCTGAAGCCCATGTCCACCAGCCTATAAAGGCCACCAGGAAAACTCCTCAAGGACAAGAATTTCCAGGGAGAGTTAAGATTTGTCTAAGGTCAGAAAGGGATAAGCATTTTAAGTTGAAACATAAAAAAAACACTGGGACACTAACAAAATGGTCTGTTCCACTGACAAGAACTCCGTTTAGATCAGACAGTGAGCCTAGCCTCCCACAAAAGCAGACACTTGTGAACATTTTCAATTCCTCCTTTCAAAATGCCTCTGTTTACCTGAGGCAATTCCTTTCCTCATCCTTGCAGAATAAATACTACTGCTGCTCCTCATCCCAATTCTTGTGTATTAATTCCTTGCTTCACAAAACCCTAAGCCTCAACAAGTTTAGCTGGTATTTTCAAATCTCTCAAAGAAATGGCTCATAAAGGGAAGCCTGAGGACTTCCCTGGTGGCCCCATGGTTAAGACTCCATGCTGCCACTGCAGGGGGCATGGATTCTATCCCTGGTTGGAGAGCTAAGATTCCCCAAGTCTTACCGCTCTGCAAAAAATAAAAAAATAAGGGGTGGGGGGGAGGAATGCCTCTAGTTCAATAAAATTATTGCCTTACAGTTGTCCATAATTTCAGTCTTATTTAAAGCTGGTAAATATGATTAAGAAGAGTAACAGTCTTCTAATATCGCCATTAGACATTCTGGAATACAAAGTGTTTATTAAGAACATTTCTATTTTGGGCCATCAGGAGGTACAGTGATCATTCTTTTTTAGGCCCTAAAATACCAAACCTCTGATTGTGTAATGAATGTGTTTACCAGACCAAACACGAGACAAGTTTTGTTTCATGAACTTTGGGATTGGGTAATAAAGTCTGTAATCACCAATCTATTTCTGCTTGGGATGAGAAATACAATTCATTATTTCATTCTGGGATAAAATGTCAAAACAAATGGAAATTTCATCCATCTTTTTGTGCTACAAGCCTCCTGGGACAGCCTCTGCCTAAAGCGGCCGCTCACTGCCAAGCACACGGCAGGTGCCTGATCAGTACTAGCTTGCTCACTTTCCCCTCCTCGAGTACCATCTCCCCGCCGTGCAGTCCATACCACATTCATTCTCGCTCTAAGGAACTCAGGTTTGCATCTCACAACTCTGTGAACACACTAAAACCACTGAAATGCAGTGGGTGATCTGCATGGTACGTGAATCCTATCTCAATGAAGTTGTCAAACTTAATCCTAAGGACGTGTAAAAAATGATTTAACAATTAGGGAAAAAGTACCCTATACCTTGTAAATTAAAGCAAAAAGACTATTTCCATGCATCACATTGGCAAAAACATTTTGGGTTTGGTTTGTGTTCCCAGCCTGGCACTTGGTGTTCACTGGGCCCTGGGGCGATGGTCACTCACAGGCTGTTAGTGTGATGTAAGTCTGAATTAAGGATCTCGGGGGAGACAAGGTCAAACATTTCAAGTGCATAAACGCATTCATATCCTGAGATAACTTATCTTCTACAACTCTAACTTATGTAGATAATCAGGGATGTTAAAAAAAAAACTAAGTAAAAGATATTCATTGCAGCGTTGTTACAAATAATGTGGCGGTGGTGAGGCAACCCCATAGAATTTGACACATGATACATACCATAGAATGGATATAGCCACTTTCAAAGGACATTTAGTGACGAGGGAAATGATCATGATATAAAATAAAGTTTAAAAAACAAGGTACAAGCTGTTTGTAATATGATCTCAATTGTCTGAAAGTATGGTGGGAAGAAATACAACAAAATATTAAGCCGTTATGTCTGCTCGATGAAACCATGGGTCATTTCCACTTTCTTCCTCAAACTTCTTTGTCCAGATTTTCCACATTGAGCACATGCACATGAGTTATAGCCAGACCAAGACCAATGCGATCCTGAAGGCCAATACAGAAGCACGATGCATCTCACAGCACAGGAGCTATATCTGAATTAATTAGTAGCTCTTGTAGCTTCTTTAATACCCACTTCAGAAGCATTTCATTGTGTTGCTTAGAGACATATTGCCCACAACGTTCTTTTCTCCTCTCTGGGGAGCACTGCTAACCAGAGCTCCTGATTATTTAGTTCTTTTCTATTTTCAAACTCTGGAACCACCCTTGTGGATACATATTCACAAAGCAAGATCAGTCTTTAAATTAAAGATCACAGATGGAGATGCACACAGGCCAAGAGACGAAGCAGGGCCTTGCTGCTGTGGCCCTGGGACTGAACACTGGTTACGGACTGCTTGCTGCTCTCTCTGCCCCAGGCTCAACACCCAGCGGTCCCTGCTCTCCGATGCGCACCCACAGTCAGGTCCTGCCCGCCCGACTCTCAGGGCAACCCCTCCCACCACCTCCAGGGTGACTTGATGCCTCTCCTATTATTCCCTCTTCAGTAGCTTCACTCTCACCTCTTCACAGCCTTTGCCCTGGCAGCTTAAAATCACCTTATTTTCTTATTTAAAAAGAAATGAAGCTGCATCCTATTGCAGCAGCTCCTGCCCCCTTCACGGTAAAGCCCCCAAACCATGAAAGTGTCTGCCTTCTCCTGACCTCAGTCCATGTCTCAGCCCCTTTCCACCTGGCCCTTGCCTTGCTGTTGGCCCTAACTGCTTTCAAAGGTGACAGAAGGCTTCCTAACTGTGAAAGGCATGGGTTCTTTTAAAGACTTGAGAGGCCAGCCACCTGCTCTTCAGCTGTGCCTCCATGTCACGCAGGACCACCCACGTGTGCCGACTGTGTGTGTTGTGCTGACACGACGCCAAGGACTGAGGCAGCCACAGCCTCCCCGCTGCAGGAGCTCCAGGTCTGCAGAAGCGAGCCGATGATGAGTCAGTGGGAGACTCCTTTGTGGTGGAAGGAGCCGAGAGGAGTAGTTCTCGCCACCAGGAAAGGAAAGGGCAGCCTCAGGGAGGAGGTGTGGCCAGAGCAGAGGCAGGAAGGATGGGTGCCAGGGCAACGGCAGCGGGTGGGACGTGGGGAGCCTGACACTGCCTCATCCGTTCCATGCAGCCATCTGCTTGAGAGGTTTCGCTCTGGTTTCTCAATATGGTTTCCTTGGGTCTCACCAAGGAAAAGTCTGCTCTCAGACTCTGTGCCCAGGGCCACACCTCTGCAAGTCCACCCGCGCCAGCCCCTCCCGTTCCAGGGAGACCTAGTCCCTCCATCTCTGTCTCCCTCCCTCCATGATAAGCTAAAGGAAGTGAAAGTGAAGTCGCTCAGTCATGTCTGACTCTTTGTGACCCCCTGGACTATAGCCCACCAGGCTCCTCCGTCCATGGGATTCTCCAGGCAAGAATACTGGAATGGGGTGCCATTTCCTTCTCCAGGGGATCTTCCCGACCCAGGGATTGAACCCAGGTCTCCAGCATTGCAGGCAGACACTTAAACCTCTGAGCCACCAGGGAAGCCCTATGATAAGCGATAGAGGCTTCCCTAAAAGGTTTTCACTCTCAGCTAATTAGTACATGAGTCCTCTGATTCTACTTCTAACAGCATGTTCATCCTCTGCCACCATCTTGAGGATATTAACATTCTCTTAATCCTGTCATTCCCCTGCTCAGAAACCTTTCTGGCCCAAGGGTGGATTCCAGAGCCTTCCAAGACCCTCAAGGCCCATGCTACCTCTCCAGCATTATAGTCTGCTCCCTCTCCTCCTATCCCATCCTTCAACCCACCCAAGACTCAGACAACTCCTTTCTCTCCAGCTTGCTCCTTATCTCTGTTTACTGGGGTTCTGCTGTGCTTCCTTTCAAGGCTTATCTCAAAAGGCTCCTCCCAGGAGCCTCTCCCAACTAGAATTATTCCACTCATCCTCATGGCTGTGGAGGAGGTAAGAAGCTCATGGGATTTATGTATATGTCTCTCTATGGTGTGGTCCTTGTTGTGAATTGTCCTGAGACTAAGTGCATGGCAGAGCCCCACCAATACCCCTAAGTTGTTTACTAAATGGAAGTTATTTCCAGTACCTCAAGGCTTTACTTCCAGTTTCCCACCCACTTCTGCAAGTCACATCCACTAGGTCAAAGTTGGTGTGGCCAAGAAAAAAAGCCAAAGTGAATATAGGCTGAAGTTGATACTTGCCTCTCGCACCCCGGAAAAGGACTCTGTAGTGCTTTTCTAATCGCTTGGCCATATAGTTTGCATTCAAAATAGCAATCTCTGTGGCCTGTTTAAGGCCTTTGCCTCCCATCATCTGCAATAGAGGAAAAAATAGTCATCAACCATGGAACATGGAGACCCAGTGGACACTAACCAAAGACATCCCCAGATGAAAGGAAGTCAGCTCCCCAGCGCTCTCTGGATTGCAAGGGAGTGAAATATCCTAACTAAGATGTCTCTCAGTCTTCTCTAAGCCTAAAATAACTTTTGGTTTCCCTCTTTGAACAGTAATTTTATGTTTTTTATTGTAGTTAGAAAGCTTAGAACAGGGAAAAACTGACTGCTGACTATCGCTTTATTTACCCAAGGGAAAGAACTGTTTTTGAGGAGTTTCTGTTTGGCTGTTCATTGTGAATTTGAGATGCCTTGATAATTGCCAGGAATCTTGAGGGATCTTGGCCAAAATCCCCTCTGAATCCATTTTATATGGTTTGTCTTTCAATTGTCCATAGTTCAGGTTTTTATGTTTAACAACTGAAAGGTTCTCAATCTTATCCTTTTCTGGTGGTTCATAAGTCCCTATGATTTTATAGGGATAGCATCACCAGCAAAGAGTTTAAAACCAAGACTGTATCAATTTGTCCTGCCTCCTTTCTTCCCAGAACACCTCAGATGATAGAGGCTTGATATATGTTAACACAAAAATGATGTAAAACAAATGAAATAACAGAGCAGGGATACCAAAGTCCAAAATAAGGAGAGGACACGCTGGGCCAGGTTGGCCAAAGAAGGGTTTCCAGAGTGAGAGTTAGAACTTGAGTAGAAACTTGAAAATGGGTAGAATTTGGACAGACAAAGAGAAAGGGGAAGAGACTCTAGGTGAGAATAATAGCAGAAACAAAGGTACGGAAGGAAGGCCCGTGGCTGCAGCCTGGGCATTGCTGTAGAGCAGGTGGGCTGTGACCACCTCTCACAAGGCCCAAATCCTTGGTGGGAAAGACCTGGACTTGTCCTCTGCCTCTGGACCTGTGCATCAGAGTCTGAGCAACTTTATGGCCCCAGTTCTACCCTGCCTATACTGAACTGATTCTCTCTGGAATGGGGCCTGGGAAAGTGCATTTTGGGGAGAATCTCCTAAAGATTTTGTGTGGGCTGGGACATCTAGTGGTAGAGGCCAAGGGAAGCCAGGAGAGGATGGAGAGTCTTAGCAGAAATCTAGCAGTTCTGTAGGGAGTATATGAGAAGAGCTGTATAAAGGAGAGAAGACGATAATTCTAGAGTCCTGGTAATAAGTAACAACAGCCTAAAATAAAGAAAGGGCCCAAGGTAGGAGGGGTGGCTGAAACCCTACCATATTTATTTCATTCTTAAACTGAGTCTGTCTGGTGTATCTGGCACACAGCCAAACCAGCCCTAGGGCATTTATTTTCTATATGTGGAAAATCATCTCTAACCCAAATAACATTCCATAACAAATGACTCAGGTTCACAGAGACCAAAAGGAGGATGGGAATTAAGATTCTGTTTGCAAAGAAGCAGACCTTTATGATGACTGTTCTTGTTGCTATTTGCAAAACAACTCGAGCATGATTTGAAGACGCAGGTTTTAGTCTCTGGGGTACAGAATTGTTGTCCCAGCTTCCCAGAAAGTTTTCATTAAGAATCATAAATGCCACACTGTTCAAGAATAACAACCAGCCCAGAGAGTCATCCGGCAAGATGTGCATAGCTGAGTTTGGGGTTTATGTCACCAGATCCTCGCTTTCTCTCAGGAGGGGAACCAGTTGGGGAAGACTGCTCTAATTACTGGCTGAAGAAGTGCTCCTATCCAGTGTGCGGTCTTGTCAGCTCAGGAGGTGGGCAGGCTAGTTCGAATAAGAACTGTATAAAATAAACTCTGACCCTAATGTGTTTTGGGTTTTTTTTTTGTTTTTGTTGTTGTTTTTTTGAAAAACACAAAAGAAGGAAGCCCATTCTATGACAAAGTCTAATTACCTTCGAGAATATACTTCCACAGGCCCTAAAGGGCAAAGAGATTCGGGAAAATCTTTACATAAATGAATTTCTGCTATTTTCATCTTATCCTCCAGGCTCCCAAGAAATACAAAGCAAACTGAGATGTATTCCTAACATTTATCCCAGGATCTCAACCAAGTGTAATAATTAGTATATGCACTGTTTTTCGCTTGTGAGGGGCTGTACAAATCCTACAGGAAACCAAATGACGTGGTCAGAACATCCATATGACTCATGGTACTTAGCTCTGTCTGGAAAAATATATCTGGCATGTCAGTTTCTCTGGTGTTAAACCCACTGTGAGAACCCAAAGGAAAACAGCCTGATGAAGAAAAGATAAAATGAATTTTAGCTGATCTCTTTAGGACGGTTTCTTCCACTCAAGTTGTCAGCAATTTTCACTGAACCGCATCTCAAACATGGATTTCTTCATTTTTAAGTCAAGAAGGAATCTGCAGTCTCAGGTCCCCCTCCACACATCACTCCCCCCAAACCATCTAACACACATTAGCAGGCCTCACCTTAATATAAGCCCATGAGATGGGCAAGATGCAACTGGAGCCCCACGGGGCTGCGCTGACAGTGCCCAAAGCCTGGGCATCTTCACTTGGTTTTACCGAAATGATGGGATGATTAGGCAGAAAAGGAACAAGATGCTTCTTCCTGTATATATATATATATATATATATATATATATATTTTAATACAAATTTAGAAAATGTTAAAAAGATCTGGTCTAATCAAACAGGCAGGTCCTGGGCCCTCTCAGGAAGCTCTGTTCCTAGCAAAGGAACTCTGACATGGAAGGGACCCGGTACCTGCTAAGGGGCAGATGTTCAGGAAGTCTCCCTTCCTTCCTCCTCTGCTGGAGGCATGGCTCACCAGCCATCAGTATCCTAGCAGCGCAAACAAGTACCATGGTGGAGAGCTGGGGAGAGGCAGGCAGCCTGGAACACCATGCAGAGCTATGGGCTCATGAGGACGTGGGGACATCCCAGCCCCTCACACCCTCTCCCTCCCTGCCCTGGCCCCACACTCTTTCCCAAGGCATCTAAAGGATATAGAAGGATGCTGCTGAGATGTCCCATAGGGTGACAATCACAGGCCAGCCTGTGAACATTGGTCGCCCCACTTCCCCCACAGCTGAACCACTGCGACCCTGCTGCTTACTACAGAAAACAGGAATCAAAAAGGAAAGAAGAAAAACCCAAGGGGGCCGGGCTCCCCATATCCCTGAAGACTGGCCCCTTCTGCACATTTTGGGAAAAAGGAAGACGCTCAGGAAATGGTTACTCAGCATCATTTCCATGAGATGATTTGATTTCAGTTTAAAAAGTTACCAACTGCTCCGAGATATTGCTTTAGTCTTATTCTGACTTCATCCAATTATTTCTAGTAATAAGGTTTGTTTCCTTCCTACTTATCCCAGATGTAATAAGAATTCAGGCTGTAAAGTGTCCAAAATATTACACCCAATTTCCTTTTCTGGCAGGGGGACATTTGAGTTCTACTCCTTTAGCAAATTTTAATTATACAATAGTGTTATCAATTTTAGCCACCATGTTATAGAGCCTCAGATGTAACCATAAGCTGACTTTAAAAATAAAGCTGCTTGGAAGTCTAAATTAAAGTCCAAGAGAGTCATCCCAGTGCATCAGTCCCCAGAAGAATAGTACAGGGAGGGAGGAGGGAGGGGGGTTCAGGATGGGGAACACGTGTGTATTTGTGGCAGGTTCATGTTGATGTATGGCAAAACCAATACAATATTGTAAAGTGAAAAAAAAAAGTGCAAGAGACCATTCTAGGTGCTAATATACCAGTTCTTACCCATAATGCTCCAGTAAAGCTTACTATTCATCTCTCTGTTAATAAACCTGCTCTGTTTATACATGACTGGGAGCTGAGTGTGGCCATACATACTGTGATTAATAAAATCTATGTTTGCTTCCCCTTGAAAGCTCCTTGAAAGCACCACATTCACTGCTCATCAGCCAGCCCCTAAAGGCACACTACATGTGAAGGTATCCTGACACCTGAAGTCCTGGATGAGAAGAACAGAGTGTGGGGCCAGTCTCTGATTCTCAGTCTTCAAAGCCATCCCAAAACCAGGGCCCAGAACTCACACTCCGATGGGCCCCATGCCAGGGCCGCCACCTCCATGCGGAATGCAGAAGGTCTTGTGAAGATTAAGGTGTGAGACATCAGACCCAAAGTCTCCGGGACGACATATTCCCACCTGTCACAAAGGGAAAGACCGAAAAACAAAAGTCAAGAGCTCAAAAGGGTGCTCTGGAGAGACAGCCATCCCGCTCCCCTGAGAGGAGAGGCTGGAGATGTGCACAGAAATGTCCTTAGAAGCAGCTCAACCCAATATCCCACAGGCAGCATGCCCTGCAGTTTCTATGGAAACAGCAGTTGACCATTTAGATTTTAAAGTATGATCTGAATATACCATCAACTCCTAATTATCCACCCCCAAGAAAGGGCAGGGGAAGTATAGGCTTTCCTGGCTATTGAAACAGGCAATTTCACCCCAGCATGTATAACACCCCGGCTTTGGGTATCATGCACGTTACTGAATGGCCCCTTAGGACACGTCGATATAGAAGGCTGGAAGGCTATCTGAGAGAATACTGAGCTGAGAGAGAGGATGGGAGCCTGACAGTTTTCCTGAGACCATCCTAGTACCAGCCACAACATTCCACAGGTGTTCCTGCCACTTTGGCAATTGTGGATGTGATAAAAACTACAAGACTCATTTATGCTATTGAATCAACAGACAATCCCTGGACTGCTCAAAAGAGATCAGATAGAAGCAAAGAAAAACAGAAAGAGTCTGAAATTGGGACTTCCCTAGCACTCCAGTGGTTAAGACTCCATAATTCCAATGCAAGGGGCACTAGTTCAATACCTGGCTGGGGTTAGACCACACATGCCACTCACTGGGGCAAAAAAAAACAAATTAAAAAAAAATTTAATGAAAGAGTCTGAAATGGTTAAAAAAAAAAAAAAAAGGAGAGGGAGCTGAGAAGACCCTTTAAAAGATGATGAGTCCCTGCCCTCCAAAGTCTCCCTAAAGCATTTCCTCAAAGGCACGTGTCACACAGACTATAAAGAAGGCGAAGTGTTGAAGAACTGATGCCTTCGAACTGTGGTGCTGGAAAAGACTCCTGAGAGTCCCTCAGACAGCAACGAGATCAAACCAATCAATCTTAGGGGAAATCAACACTGAATGCTTGTTGGAAGGACTGATGCTGAAGCTGAAACTCCAGTATTTTGGTCACGCTAACAGCCGACTCATTGGAAAAGCCACTGATGCTGGGAAAGATTGAGGGCAGAAGGAGAGAGGGCATCAGGGGATGAGATGGCTGGATGGTATCACCAATGCAATGGACACGAACTTGAGAAAACTTCAGGAGATACTGAGTGACAGAGAGGCCTGGCATGCTGCCATCCATGGGGTAGCAGAGTCAGAAACAACTGCTCGACTGAACAACGGCAGCAAAACATCACACAGACCACCCACACACACACAGACACACACACAGCCCAGCAAGTAGTCAGGATCAGCCCTTCAGAGCCAGAGATGTGCAGCTGTTTTACGCTGATGAAACTGAAGCTAGTCCAAGGTCATGGGAGCTCAGCATCTGCCAGGGGCCAAACATTGGGTGTTAATTCCCTCAGGAAGGGAGTCAGGTGACCTTCTCGCCTTTAGGGGTCACCCCCTGCCCCTCCCTGCCACAAGCTTAGAAAATTCAGCTCACTCCCTGCTTCCCTTCAACCTTTTTACTTCCTCCTCAGCATCCCCTGTGACTTCATGACCTCCTTGGGAGGTGTGTGTGTGTGTGTGTGTGTGTGTGTGTGCGCGCGCGCGCGCGAGTGCCCGTGTGCCCGTGCCCATGCATGAGCACGGTCACTCAGTCGTGTCCGACTCTTTGCGACCCCATGGACTGTAGTCTGCCAGGCCCCCCTGTCCATGAAATTTTCCAGGCAAGAATACTAGAGTGGGTTGCCATTTCCTACTCCAAGGGATCTTCCCAACCCAGGGATTGAACCCATGTCTCTTGTGTCTCCTGCAGTGGCAGGTAGATATTCTTTACCACCGCACCAGGATCTGCAATCTCAGTGAAACTGTAGTACATACTTTGATTTGGCAATAGAGAAAGTCAGTCTCTGTTCTGAATTCAGTGTCATGTTTTAAGACAACTGTCAAGAAGACAAGGCAATTTTCTTTTCATAACCGTTTTCTCGCGTTGCCCACCTGAGCGTTCATGTTGGCCCCATCCAGGTAGACCTGGCCTCCGTGTTGGTGAATCAGGTCACACACATCTCCAATGTTTTCTTCAAACACTCCATTGGTGGATGGGTATGTAATCATGATTGCTGCTAAGTTCTCCTTGTGTTTATCCACCTGTGAGACAGAAAAGGTGCAGAGGGAGGTAACGAGAGGAAATGTTTCTTTCTTAACCAACTGCTCACTTTTCAAAGGATTAAGAAAGATGAAGTCTTGGTCTTTTCATTTCTCAAACTGTCTCTATGTAGGATGCCACTAATAGAAGGTCCATAGCCATTTCTGCCTTCATAAATCATTCTAAAGAAATAACAAGACTCCTTTAGACTAGGTCTCCATGGTCAAGACCAAAAACTGTTCAGAAGATTTCTGGATATTTTGGGCTGAATTTTCTAAAGTGGTTTTTCTTTGGTTCAAATCATCTCAATAATTATTTCAGATTTTTTTCTGGTTCCAGACAAGTCAATTCTCATAGTTCATCTTGCTATGCTCATCTTGCCAAATCCATCCTATCCACTTTCCCTCCCATTCTATTGAAATTAGAATTCCCACTAGGAATGTTCTTCTCTGATTTAAAACAAACAAACAAACAAACATCATTTTTCCTTTTGACAGGAGGCAAGCATATATGAAAGACATGTTCCTGTTTTTTTGACCAGCCAGGCAGAGAAGAGGCTCACGTCAAAACAAAACAAACAAACAAAAATTTAAAATCATATCCTATATTGGAGAAACAATAATTACACATTTTGACACAGAATATTTATTGGTAAAAATTTTATGGGGCAATGGGAAGTGGGGAGGTGGATGTGAGAGATAAGTAGTATTGTTTGTTTTTATCTTCCTTTTGAAGGTAGTTACATGAAGTTCTCAGTCTCCATGCCTAATAACCCCAACAAAATCGCATTGCCATTCAAGTGATTTCCTTCCCTCTTAAGATGCAGCCTCCAGTCCACCAGTGGAAAGCAGATATGGTTGCTAGGCAACATCTTCCTGAAGGTTGGGAGGTTGGGAGTTTGGGAGTGGGGGTTGGTGTTGCAGGAAGAAGGATGGAATGTTGCCTGAAATTCAGCAAGTAATGGCTGGGACCATCACAAACATCTGCAAAAGCTACATTTCTGTTTTAATCCCCAACACAAAGATTGAGAATACCTGTGACTTCCAGTTTGTTCATGGGGGAAGGAGAAGAAGATTGGGCAGGAGGAAGCAGGCAGATTCTGCCAGGACTAGTCTTACTACCACCATGAATAATTCATCCAGTTCCTTACACATGCACATATTAGAGGACGGAATTTCAGCTTAAAGGACCTTCTCCTTGTTAAAGAAGGAAGAGGTGAAAGAAACTGTGGTCACTTTTACTCTGGACCAAAAATGTGACTCTTGCTTTTATTTTCTTACAGAGATGGCTAGGTTTTCTGATTTTATGCCATTTTCCCTAGACCCATTCGGAGAAGGAACTGCAGTCTTTTAATGAGAATGCAAAAGAAGATAACGTTGGCCTAAACCATCCCTGATCCCCGCCACTTCTTTCCAACCCAGACCTCCCGCATCTGGTGAGTGGAAGGTGCGTACCATAGCCTTGAGGTGAGCTGCATCGATGTTCCCATATTTATCCACCTCCACAGGCTGAATCTTCATGCCTGCCATGTGGGCACTTGCAGGATTGGTCCCATGTGCAGATTTTGGAATGAGGCAAACCTTACGAATGAAATGAAAGGAAGGAAAGAGAGAAAAATAACCAGGCTGTTCATAATGACAGAAAAGTCCTACAAAATGCTTGGAGCATAAATACAATAGGTGCCATATATGCTATTTAAACTGACCGGTGGTGCCTTAATATCTGCTACAACGTCATGATTACTATATTGCAAAACAGTGTCCAACAGAGGAGTTGACACCTGGATCCCCAAATACTGTTCCCTAAAGACTTTCAGAATATTAATACTCTCTTTCCTTATCCCAGTAACACCAAAACAAGCCTAGGCTTATTCTAACCTTGCCTCAGCAATAATATGTAGAAAGCACCTTACAAAAACAAAGATTAGAAATTAAACTCTAGGACTCAGATGCACACATCAGTGCTCTGCTTGGCTCTGCTGGGACCCAGGAGAGATAATGGTAGACATATTCCAAGGCCTCCCAGTGACAACACACCAGTGATGTCATCATTACTGGATGCTTACTCTGTGCAATAGATTCTCTGCTTACATGAGAAAGGCCAAGCACAAATGCCCATCAGTGTCTGCCCTGTGCTCACACAAGGCACTCACTGAGAAGGTTGGCATCTGTATAAATAAATGTCTAGAGGGACTTCTCTGGTGGACCAGCGGTTAAGATTCCATAATTCCAATGCAGGGCATGTGGGTTGGATCCCTGGTTGGGGAACTAAGATCCCACATGCTGTGCAGCACAACCAGATCAAAAAAATTAAATAAATAAATAAAAGGACCCTTTAGACAGGGACTACATTGCCTCAAACAAGACTCCTTGGCAGGGAGGAAACATTTCTTGCTTTGTCAGGAGATTACTCCTCTCTTTCTAAAGTGATCTTGGTGTTGCCAGTATAATTAGGGAAATGAAAATTCTCAAAAAAAAAAAAAGTTGAAGAGATCAAGAAAGAGTATTGCAAGAGCTTAAAGATGTGTTGAATTCTTATGGAAAATGGTTGGTGGGAATAGCACTAAAATTCCCAGGTTTAAATCATTCTCATTTCCTGCCCACAAATCATGTGACCAGAGGTGAAGACACATGCTCTGTGTGATCTGATGATGCCCCACTATAGGAAAGGGCACCCAGCAGTTCCCTCCAACAGAAAGCAGTAGGAGAAGCAATGTTGACCCTGAAAACAATTCTGTTTTTAATTCCAGAACCAATATTGTCACCCTGTGAAGAAAAACAGATGGGCATTATAAAAATGGGCTTATAAAGGGGAAATTTAACTTTACAGCTGTTTCCTCAAAAACAGCAAAGCCATCTATTTAAGCAAAATGCATGTGACCCAAAGAGAACTATCAACAGAGGCAAAGATGAAATTACTTTGTTCTTCTTCTGTGGACAGTTAACACTCTTTGAATGGTGACCCCATGAACTGCAGCACACCAGGCTTCCCTGTCTTTCACTATCTCCCAGAGTTTGCTCAATCTTAAGTCCATTGAGTCAGTGATGCCATCCAATCATCTCATCCTCTTTTGCCCCCTTCTCCTCCTGCCCTTAATCTTTCCCAGCATCAGGGTCTTTTCCAATAAGTCGGCTTCTTCGCATAACGTGGCCGAAGTGTTCGAGTTTCAGCTTCAATATCACTCCTTCCAATGAATATTCAGGGTTGATTTCCTTTAGGATTAACTGGTTTGACCTCCTTGCTGTCCAGGGAACTCTCAAGAGTCTTCTCCAGCACCACAGTTTGAAAGCATCAAAGCGCTTAGTCTTCTTTATGGTACAATTCTCACATCTGCACACGACTAGTGGAAAAACCATAGCTTTGACTATACAGACCTTTGTTGGCAAAATGTTGTCTCTGCTTTTTAATACACTGTCTAGGGATATAAGGATTAGCAGGAAGAAAATGTCTCAGTCAGTTTTTCAATGATTTGTTGCTGTTAGACATTTCTGATTTTCTATGTGGATCCTCACTTTAAAATGTGTAGTACTGTTAGGGACTCCCAATACCTAAGTTCTAGGACCATGTCCTAGGTTCTAGGACAGAACCTAGATTTGATACTTTAGCCAACACTAACTCTCTTTGGTTCATTTATGCCAATTTAGGTGGATTCTATATTTTTCTAACTCCCTAGTGTGCCTGGCATAGACCCAACATAGCTCATCTTCAAAAGACTTGCCAAATGAGTGAAGGATTAAGGAGAAGAAATCCTTTGCAAGGGAAATCAATTTCTTACCACTGGTCAAATCCAAAATCCAAAGGCCACTACTTTGCCTCAGGCAACTGAGAAAAGAAAAATACATACAGGTTTTGGTGGTGCTTTTTTAGTTTGTTTGGGTCAATGTATCCCCTTTGTATAGGAAATTCAATCACTGATCAGCAAACCTGAATTAGTATTTGACTAACAAATGAGTAATAATTATAAAGTGCTTAGGATAGTGCCTGGCACATGCAATTTTTACATAAGTGTTTTTTAAATAATTTGTAGTCTCCCAAATTAAACTGGTAAATCAAGAATTTGGCCATTGCATTTTAGGAACCTCTGAAATTTAACCTAAGAGCAAATGTGAAAATAACTTCCAAAACAGTTTGAAATAAGAAAATCATCAGGAATCCAGGAGGTTCTATAGCATGACTTCCCTACACATTTTTTTTTTTTTTTTTTGGCAAAACAGGAGATATATTTTACTAGTTTCTGTTATAGTCTATTATATGGGAGCAGCTGTCTTGGACATCTCTGATACAGAAAAATCCTCCATGATTATTTGAATAATAAATCATTTTCTTCTTCTCTAACTAAAAAGTCAGGTTTAATTAAAATCTTTAGGATACCAACATTTCCAAACTTGAGGGTTCTGTTTCTACAAGCTCAATGACTGGGTCGTCGTCCCTGCCTCCCTCACCCACCCTCAAAATGCAGCATCCCACTCCTCCCTGTCCTTCAGTGATAGCAATGTGAACAGGGGAGCCAGGAGAAGCATCACACACAAGGGGACTGAGATAGAAGGGAGGACTGGAAAAAACAAAGAAGGAAAAAGAGCTGAGAAGAATCCATGCGTCGTAGAAGAACTCTGTTGCAGCTGTTGTTTAGCCGCACAGTCGTGTCCAACTCTTTTGCGATCCGTGGACTGTAGACCGCCAGGCTCCCCTGTCCATGGGATTTCCCAAGCAAGAACACTGGAGTGGGTTGCCATTTCTTTCTCCAGGGGATCTAACCGACCCAGGGGTCGAACCTAGGTCTCTTGCACTGGCAGGTGGATTCTTTACCTCTGAGTCACCAGGGAAACCTAGAAGAACTCTGCCCAGGCCCAGTCTCTCATCCTTATTTTGTGACCTTTCTGGTTTGGCCCCCAACTCCTCGACATTAACGTACAGTTCCTGGGGTCAGCCTGGAGAACTAGGAACCAGTGCAGGATGAGAAGCGTCACAGAGTAGACAGAACCTGGATTTTAGCTGGCCTTTTCTCGCTAGCTGGTCACAGGCCTACCACAAGCACCACAGTGCGGATCCCAGTGGCTTCCCCATAAAACAGGAACAACACGGAGATGGTAACACAGAATGAATGGCTCCCTCTCCTGGAGTCCCAGAAACTTCATGGTTAAAGAGCATGAACCAGGGGCTACTCAGTACAAGGATGCCACAGAGGAAAAATAGAAAAGGCAACTCTAAATGTCAGTCATCTGGTAGCCTCTCACTGGACAACCAGAATCCCAACATCTCCTTTCTGACTCTATGAAAGCACTGAGATTTTGAGGTCCAAAGAACAACTTTAATTTCAAACTAACCCTTCTTTAGAAAATCGAAGAATTCAAACCCAAGTGAAAAAAAATTTTAAAGTTGCAATATCAAGAAGGTGGGAGAAAAAAGTGTTTCCTCTCATTTTGTGAAAGGAAAGTAAACTAGTATTTAAATTCTTCCCTGCAAAATCCAGGTAACTAGTCATAAATAATCTTCCAGCTTTAATAAAACTAGGAATGGACTAAGACGGGGCTACCACCAACTGCACCCTACTTCTGTGTGCAGCCAGAAGGACTCCGGCCCCATTTTCCCTAAACTTCCTGGGCTGGGCAGACGCTTGTGACTTGCTCCTGACTCTTACCTACTAATACCATCTCCACAGCTCATGAAGTTCAAGGTCAGCGTGGCCACCACCAGGAACACAGGCCTCCTTAGGCCACAATCTGAAGCCTGTGTTCTTAGGTCATCTGCTAAGGGCACTGCCTCAGGATTAGTGGAGGTCTGTGGAGCCCATTAGCACCTGCTGGTCCCACAAGGGCCTCCAAAAGCAGTTTGGACCCTGGAGACTAGACTCTAACTCAAAGCAAACGATGAAACAGAACCGTGAACTCTGCTCCATGTCTTCTTTTGTTGTTGAGAGCTGAGAATCACTAATAAGGAATTTATTTATTCAATAAATATTTTTTGAGCATACATAGGGCAAGAACTGGGCTCAGGCACAGTAGGAGTTATAGAAGAATGAAAGCTCGGTCTCTGCCCTCTGTCCAGGCCTGGGGCCAGGGCTGAGCCAAGGAGGGAGACGTGGAATGGCAACATTCCTTCCCCTTCCACCCTTTGCTCCCTGGGGGCAGCAGTTCTGCAGCCAACTGGCTAACTTTTACAGACTGGGTCTAAGAAGCCTTTTACCTCAAAACGTTTTCCCTCAAAATGGTCCAGTGAAAAGTCTTAGAGGCAAGGATCATAATAGCCACTTCATAGACATTTGTTTCTTGATTATATGTTTCCCCAACTTCTTCCAAGAAGACTTGGAGGGAGTATCCCACAGAACAAAAGGGACCCTAAAACTGAACCCACTGCCCTCCCCCCACCCCACTCCAGCGGTAAGCAAATGGTTCATACTCACAGTTCTGTGTGTCTCTCCTTTCGCATCTAAGTAGGCTCGGATAGAGGCCAGCCCGGCGTATTCCCCCTGGGCTCCGCTGCAAAGACAGGAAGAAGAGGGTCAGTGCTTTATGCCTCTCTGCCTTCATGTACTCATTCAATATTCATCAGGTATGGGCTGTAGGTTCACCAACATGTGACACAAAGTCCCTCCTAGAAAACAGTAAGCTCACCTAGGACCCCTGCACGAGCCGAATTCCACGAACAACCAGAACAACACCTGGTATGTGCACTATAGCTCACCCATTCCTACTCAGAGATGGGATTTCAACCCTCGCTCAGGACCATGCATCTAAAAAAAATCATTTTCATTATGGAAAGTTCCAAAACTGTGCAAAAGTAGAGAGAAGAATGTAAGGGACCACCACATTGTGCCTCTTACCCAGCTTTAAAAATTAAAAGATTATGGTCAATCTTGTTTCTACCTATATCCCTCACTAACCCTCTCACTCTGAACTAGATTGTTGTGAAGCAAAACTCAAGCATCATATCATTTCATCAATTCAAACTTCAATATGTATTTTTCAAAGATAAGAATTATTTTTTAAAATATAATTGCAATTATCACACTTAAAATGATGAACAATAATTTCTTAATATCACTAAATATTAGGCAATGATCCGATTATACTGCAAAGGAATTGTACATTGAGTACAATTGAGTGTAATTGAGTGTGGTACCATTCCTGACAGACTCGGGGTCAGCTTTCCTAGGCCCCACATAGTCACGGCTGCTAGAGGCTGGCCATACCCATCTCAGCAGTCCTTGAAGGCACCACTTTTAGAGCACACTTAATGACTAACATTCCAGGGAGGAGTGCTGAGTCAATCATAAACTGTTACTTAATGTTCTCAGTACTCTCTGCAGGAAGGAAAGGAAGTGAGTAATAGGTTTTTTAATCCCATTCAAAATGCATATTTCCTCCATTTCACAAAATTACACCATCTTTTGACTCTGTGGAATGCCCAGTGGTTTTGGCATTCATCCCTCCTGGTCACCCCGTAATAATGAGATCATACTCTAAAAAAGAACAAGGCTTAAGAATAAACTAGATAAATTGTTTTATTTCTACATGAAAAGCTAAACTTGAGCCCTAGAAAACATTTTTTTGAGAAAATGGTGGGATGGAACCAGTTGAATATGACATATCTGCAAACTAGTATAGGGACATTGATGGCTTGGTGTCAGGAGATGGCAGGATTGACGATTTAGGGCTCAGCATGAGAAGAGGACAGAGCAGAGGAAAACATCGGGGGTGCAAGGCTTGGAGTCTGGCTGGAGGAATAAAGGGAAGCGGTGAATCCACAGCGTGAGTGCCACAGAGCAACAGAAGAGACTAGATGAGCTAAGGAATAATGGTAAGTGTAAGCTGCTCCAGTAATTAAGCACTTCCTATCTGCCAGGCACTGTGGTGCATAGACAAACCACAGGTAAATGAGAACCATTACTGCTGTCACCACCAAGCATTTTATAATTTTTTTTTTTGACCTCAGGAAATGTATAGACTAGTATTAGGCATGGAGCAGCTCTGCAATAAATGTTTAGTCAATTTGTTCAAAACTGAGTTCTTCTTCAGTCCAGACAACATTAATGTCATCATTTCGCCCATGGAAAAGGACTTCAACAAATGGACTTTGTCTCTACTCAATACTCTGTAATGATCTATTTGGAAAAAGAATTTTTTTAAAAAAGTGGATATATTTACATGTATAACTGATTCACTTTGATGTATAGTGGAAACTAACACATTGTAAATGAACTATACTCCAATAAAAATGAATTTGCTGCTGCTAAGTCGCTTCAGTCATGTCTGACTCTGTGCGATCCCATAGACGGTGGCCCACCAGGCTCCCCTGTCCCTGGGATTCTCCAGGCAAGAACACCAGAGTGGGTTGCCATTTCCTTCTCCAATGGATGAAAGTGAAAAGTGAAAGTGAAGTCGCTCAGTCGTGTCCAACTATTAGCGACCCCATGGACTACAGCCTACCAGGCTCCTCTGTCCATGGGATTTTCCAGGCAAGAGTACTGGAGTGGGTTGCCATTTCCTTCTCCAATGGATGAAAGTGAAAAGTGAAAGTGAAGTCGCTCAGTCGTGTCCAACTATTAGCGACCCCATGGACTACAGCCTACCAGGCTCCTCTATCCATGGGATTTTCCAGGCAAGAGTACTGGAGTGGGGTGCCATTGCCTTCTCCGAAAAATGAATTTAAAAATGGATTTTGTATTTCCTTCTGTGTTTTTCTCATGACTTCTACTCATCTTGTGCTGGAAGATCAATCAAAGAAGGAAAGAAGAGACTGGAGCTAGGAGCCAGCAATCTAAGAGAAAGGCAGTATGCCAAAGACTTGATCAGAAATGCTGGATGTTTCCCTGCTTAGATGTTCTTAAAATCAGTCATGTTCCAAAAAGCGCAAAAGATATATCCTAAATCCTCCATAAGGATTATTCCTGGGGTACTATGAAAATAAAGGGAATTATTAGTGCCACCTGTTGGTGAAAAAGCATTATGAATAGTATCTGCTTATCTGCATAACCCAGATGAGAACTCATCAGGAAAGTACTACATGTGGAAGGGCAGCTAGGATAGTGGTTTTCTGACATCTATTCAAAACCAAGGGATTATACTGCATGGCACAGAGGACTCGATTCAATACTCTGTAATGGCCTATATAAGAAAAGAATCTTAAGAGCAGATATATGTATATGTGTAACTGACCCACTTTGCTATAAACCTGAAACTAACACAACATTGTAAATCTACTATAAAATAAAAATTAAATTTCTGCATGGTTTTTAAATTTATGAAAAAGTTAACATAGAACCCATTTTGCATGACTGCAGAATATGCTACAATTCATGACTTAGGGTGAATCCTGAAGTGAAGTGAAGTGAAATCGCTCAATCGTGTCCGACTCTTTGCGACCCCATGGACTGTAGCCTACCAGGCTTCTCCATCCATGGGATTTTCCAGGCAAGAATACTGGAGTAGGTTGCTATTTCCTTCTCCAGGGGATCTTCCTGACCCAGGAATCGAACCCAGGTTTCCTGCATTGCAGGCAGACGCTTTACCCTCTGAGCCAGGGAAGCCCTAGAAGTCGCCAAAATTCATGCTGAATTATACTATAATTGAACTGAGAAAACAGTAGCATGTTTTATTTAAAATAGTCAAAGTGGGATGTTGTATTGATACAAGTCAAAAGGTATTAAAAATGTGCTCTAGAGAAAATGATGTTATGTATGGATCATAACTGAAAATTTAGGTGCTTATAATTTCAGGTTTATACATTTTTTGAATTATTCTTGTTTTAATTTTCTCTATTCTTCTGAAAATCATTAAATAGGTTAACACACCATTGTAGTTCACACACCAATGGCCACATTAAACGTGCAGTTTCAGAGAAGTTTTCTTTTAAGCTGTCTACTAGTCAGTGGGCCTATTTTATTTTATTTTATTAACAACATCTGAAATTCTTAAGTTTTCTATACAATGTCCCTAAAAAATGTTACATTTAAAAAGACATTTTTGTGAAAAAGATTTTTTGAGTGATAAACTGTAAATTTAAATATGAAGTGAATTCCTTCCCATCTATAATATCTAACACCTAGCCCATTGCAAAAACTGAAACATTTGGAAGCTAAAATATGCATCATTACCCAATGAAACCAACATTTTTATAGATATAGGATTATTCTAAAATTTATATGTAAAGACAAAACAACTGAAATAGCATTCTGAAAAAGAAAAAAGAGGAATCAGTCCTGCCTCTAATGTCAAAGCTCTCCTTGACCTGATGTCCCTTTTCAAGTAGTCAGACAACAAGCTCCTCTGGATCTTAGTCTCCATCTGTCACATGGAGATAATGCCACCCGATTTACAGATGAATTTAAAATTAGTATTAGTAATACATTCTTCTGACTTTTTAAAAACTTCATAATGAAAAAAGGGATGAAGCTTAAGGTTAAAAAAAAAAAAGCCCCTAATTCTTACCAGTTTTACTCCCTCAAAAGAAGCAGTATTACTAATTTCTTGTGATACATAATGTTTAGGTACACATATATCCCCTCCCTTTTGGAACTTCCTCCCATCTCCCTCCCTATCCCACCCCTCTAGGTTGATACAGAGCCCCTGTTTGAGTTTCCTGAGCCATACAGCAAATTCCCACAGGCTATCTATTTTACCTATGGTAATGAAAGTTTCCATGTTACTCTTTCCATACATCTCACCCTCTCCTCCCCTCTCCCCATGCTGCCCTGTAAATAAATTCTTCAGCACTATTTTTCTAGGTTCTGTATATGTGCAGTAGAATACGATATTCATCTTTGTCCTTCTGACTCACTTCACTCTGTATAATAGGTTCTAGGTCCATCCATCTCATCAGAACTGACTCAAGTGCGTCTCTTTCTACGACTGAGAAATACGCCATCGTGCATATGCACCTCGGCTTCCTTCTCCATCCCCTGTCGATGGGCATCTAGGTGGTTGCAATGGGCATCTAGCATGGAGGCTGCAGTCCATGGGGTCGCTGAGGGTCAGACACAACTGAGCGACTTCACTTCCACTTTTCACTTTCATGCATTGGAGAAGGAAATGGCAACCCACTCCAGTGTTCTTGCCTGGAGAATCCCAGGGATGGGCGAGCCTGGTGAGCTGCCATCTATGGGGTCACACAGAGTCGGACACAACTGAAGTGACTTAGCAGCAGCAGGAGGTGGGTCATAGAGGATCTTGCTTTGATTTATGTCATTGAGGGTTCTGCCTATGTTTTCCTCTAAGAGTTTTATAGTTTCTGGTCTTAGATTTAGGTCTTTAATCCATTTTGAGTTTCTCTTTGTGTGTGGTGTTAGGAAATGTTCTAATTTCATTACATGTAGCTGTCCAGTTTCCCCAGCACCATTTATTGAAGAGGCTGTCTTTGCCCCATTGTATATTCTTGCCTCCTTTATCAAAAATAAGGTACCCATAGGGGCATGGGTTTATTTCTGGGCTTTCTATCTTGTTCCATTGGTCTATATTTCTGTTTTTGTGCCAGTACCATACTGTCTCAATGACTGTAGCTTTGTAGTATAATCTGAAGTCAGGAAGGTTATTTCCTCCAGCTCCATCCTTCTTTCTCAAGACTGCTTTGGCTATTCAGGGTCTGATCACAGCTTCAATTTCAGTTCTTGTGACTGGGTTGTTCATAATTTCTATTTATTCCTGGATCAGTCTTGGAAGGTTGAACTTTTCTAAGAATCGGTCCATTTCTCCCGCATTATCTATTTTATTGCCATATAGTTGTTCATAATGGTGTCTTACAGTCCTTTGTATTTCTGCATTGTCTGTTGCAACCTCTCCTTTTCATTTCTACTTTTGTTGATTTGATTCTACTCTTTTTTTCTTGATGAATCTGGCTAAAGGCTTGTCAATTTTGTTTATCTTCTCAAAGAACCAGCTTTTAGTTTTATAAACTGTTACCATTGTTTCTTTCATTTCTTTTTCATTTATTTCTGCTTGGATATTCATGATTTCTTTCCTTCTACTGATTTTGGGTTATTTTTGTTCTTCCTTTTCCAGTTGTTTTAGGTGTAAAGTTAGGTTGTCTATTAGATGTCTTTCTTATTTTTTGAGGTAGGATTGTATTGCTATCAACTTCCCTCTTAAAACTGCTCTTGCTGCATTCCATAGGCTTTGAGTTGTCGTGTTTTCATTGTCATTTGTTTCTAGAAATTGTTTCCTTTTTGATTTCTTCAGTATCCTGTTGGTTATTTAGAAACGTGTTGTTTAATCTCCATGTGTTTGTGTTTCTTAGTTTTTTTTCTTGTAGTTGATATATAGTCTCATAGCATTGTGGTTAGAGAAGATGCTTGATATGATTTCAATTTTCTTAAACTTACTGAGGTTTGATTCCGACCCAAGATGTGGTCTATCCTGGAGAATGTTCCATATCCACTTGAGAAGAAAGCATATTCTTCTGCATTTGGATAGAATGTCCTGAAGATATTGATGACATCCATCTCATCTAATGTATCACTTAAGACTTGTGTCCCGTTATAAATTTCCTGTTTTGATGAGCTGTTCATTGGTGTGAGTGGGGTGCTACAGTCTCCTACTGTTATTGTGTTACTGTCAATTTCTCCTTTTATGTCTGTTAGTGTTTGTCTTCTGTATTGAGGTGCTTCTATTTGGGTGCATAGATATTGACAATTGTTATGTCTTCCTCTTGGATTGATCCTTTGATCATTATGTAGTATCCTTATCTCTTGTAATCTTCTTTATTTTAAGGTTTATTTTGTCTGATATAAGGATTGCTACTCTAGCTTTCTTTTGCTTCCAATTTGCATGGAATCTATTTTACCATCCTCTGACTTTCAGTCTATGTGTCTTTACGTCTGAAGTGGGTTTCTTGTAGACAGCATATATATGTCTTATTTTTTTTAATCCATTCAGCCAGTCTGAGTCTTTTGGTTGGAGCATTTAATCCATTTACATTTAAAGTAATTATTGATATATATGCTCCTACTGGGATTTCTTTGGAGGGAATGATGCTGAAGCTGAAACTCCAGTACTTTGGCCACCTCATGCGAAGAGTTGACTCATTGGAAAAGACTCTGATGCTGGGAGGGATTGGGGGCAGTAGGAGAAGGGGACGACCGAGGATGGGATGGCTGGATGGCATCATGGACTCGATGGACATGAGTCTGATTGAACTCCAGGAGATGGTGATGGACAGGGAGGCCTGGCATGCTGCGATTCATGGGGTTGCCAAGAGTGGGACATGACTGAGCGACTGAACTGAACTGATTGCTCTTAATTGTTTGGGTTTGATTTTATAGATCTTTTTTCTTCTCTTGTATTTCTTCACTATATAAGTCCCTTAAACATTTGTATAAAGCTGGTTTGGTGGTACTGAATTCTCCTTAACTTTTACTTGTCTGAAAAGAATTGATTCCTCCATCAATTTTGAATGAGATCCTTGCCAGGTACAGTAATCTTAGTTGTAGATTTTTCCCTTTCAGTACTTTAAATATATCCTGCCATTCCCTTCTGGCCTGCAGAGTTTCTGCCAAAAGATCAGCTGTTAAATGTATGGGGTTTCCCTTGTATGTTACTTGTTGCTTCTCCCTTGCTGCTTTTAATATTCTTTCTTTGTGTTTAGTCTTTGTTAGTTTGATTAGTATGTGTCTTGGCATGTTTCTCCTTGGGTTTATCCTGTATGGGACTCTTTGCCCCTCTTGGACTTGATTGACTATTTCCTTTTCCATGTTGGGGAAATTCTCAACTATAATGTCTTCAAAAATTTTCTCATACCCTTTTTTTTTCTCTCCTTCTTCCGGGACCCCTATAATTCAAATGTTGGTGTGTTTGATATTGTCCCAGAGGTCTCTGAGACTGTCCTCAGCTCTTTTCATTCTTTTTACTTTATTCTGTTCTTCAGAAGTTATTTCCACCATTTTATCTTCCAGCTCACTGATTCATTCTTCTGCTTCAGATAGTCTGCTATTGATTCCTTCTACAGTATTTTTAATTTCAGCAACTGTGTTGTTTGTCTCTGTATGCTTATTCTTTAATCTTCTAGGTCTTTGTTAATTGATTCTTGCATTTTCTCCATTTTGTTTTCCAGGTTTTTGATCATTTTTACTATCATTATTCTGAATTCTTTTTCAGGTAGTTTGCCTATTTCCTCTTCATTTATTTGGACTTCTGTGTTTCTAGTTTGCTCCTTCATTTGTGTAGTATTTCCCTGCCTTTTCATTATTTTTTTTAACTTATTGTGTTTGGGATCTCCTTTTCTCAGGCTTCAAGTTGAGCTCTTTCCTTGAAGAAGGTTGAGTTCTTTCTTCCTTTTGGTTTCTGTCTTCCTAAGGTTGGTCCAGTGGTTTGTGTAAGCTTGGTATAAGGTGAGATTTGTCCTGAGTTTTCGTTTGTGTTTGTTTGTTTTTCCTCTGATGGACAAGGCTGAGTGAGGTAGTAATCCTGTCTGCTGATGATTGGGTTTGTATTTTTGTTTTGTTTGTTGTTTAGATGGGGCCATGCACAGGGTGCTACTGGGTCTTGTATTCAAGTGGTTTCTTTTCTGTGAGTTCTCACCATTTGGTACTTCCTAGGGTTAGTTCTCTGGTAGTCTAGGGCCTTGGAGTCAGCGCTCCCACTCCAAAGGGTCAGGACTTGATCTCTACTGCCTGCAGTTAGTTGCTGTGGTCTTGATAAGTTGATGAATGAAAAGAACCCAAGGTTTTGCAAGGTCCTCTTCAGGAGAACATTGAGAAGGACCAGAACCCTGTCCTGCCTGCATCTGAGGTCCACAGGAGTGGCCTTCTCGGAGGAACCGGACATTTCACAGGACCATGACTCTGTAAGAGGCTTGCAGAACCACACTGCGCTTGGGAGCCAGAGTCTGAAGACCACGTGAAGTGTCTTGCGACAAATAATGTTTTGATGTTTAACATTTTAATGCCGAACTGTCCTCGTCAAACCCTCCTTTACTTTAAAAATACCATCCTCAAGTAGTTAGGAATAAAAAAATGACCCAAGTGAAATGTTAGCTAAGAAACTGACATTATGATAAAACTAATCACAGTAAAAGGATTAACAAAACAGCTACTGTGTCAAAATGATCTGAATCAGTACATGGCAACCTCAGAGGACCACTCTCAAAACATGGTAAAGTGAGAAAACATGGTAAACAGCAGGATAAAGAGGATATGCTTCCATACCTCAGAAGGAATTCAATTTTAATCAAACTCTCTGTTGCATAACTCAAATATTTCCAACAGCATCTAAGTCTCTGCTTCAAATAGCTTTAAATAAAACCCCCTCAACACGTTCTTACCAATCTCTATCTAGTTGAATTCTGGGGAAAAAATGTCTGGATGGATCTAGCCAACCTAACCTTTCTGATATCTCAAGAGCACCTTAAAGCAGTGGTTTTCAAACTCAACATCCCCAAATATCCCTGGGGGACTAGGGAGAAATATGAAGTCTTGGCTCACACCCCAAGTATACTGAATCAGAATTCTAGGGTTTCAGACAAATGCAAGAACCATCCCTCAAATGAACTGGTTCAAAATTGGAAAGGGAGTACGTCAAGGTTGTATACTGTCACCTTGCTTATTTAACTTCTATGCAGAGTACATCATGTGAAATGCTGGGCTAGATGAAGCACAAACTGGAACCAAGATTGCCAGGAGGAATATCAATAACCTCAGATAACGCAGATGACACCATTCTTATGACAGAAAGTGAAAAGCAACTAAAGAGCCTCTTGATGAAAGTGAAAGAGGAGAGTGAAAAAGTTGACTTAAAACTCAACACTCAAAAAACTAAGATCATGGCATCTGGTCCCATCACTTCAGGGCAAATAAATAGAGAAAATAATAGAAACAGTGACGGACTATTTTCTTGGGCTCCAAAATCACTGGATGGTGACTGCAGCCACAAAATTAAAAGATACTTGCTCCTTGGAAGAAAAGCTATGATAAACCTAGACAGCATATTAAGAAGTAGAGACATCACTTTGCCAACAAAATGTGTGTATAGCCAAAGCTATGGTTTTTCCAATAGTAATGTACAGATGTGAGAGTCAGACCCTAAAGAAGGCTGAGCATCAAAGAACTGATGCTTTCAAACTGTGGTGCTAGAGAAGACTCTTGAGAGTCCCTTGGACTGCAATGAGATCAAATCAGTCAATCCTAAAGGAAATCAACCCTGAATATTCTTTGGAAGTACTGATGCTGAAGCTGAAGCGCCAATACTTTGGTCACCTGATGTGAAGAGCCGATTCACTGGAAAAGACGCTGATGCTGGGAAATACTGAGGGCAGGAAAAGAAGGGGACATAAGAGGATGAGATGATTGGATGGCATCGTTGACTTAACAGACATGAGTCTGAGCAAACTCCAGGAGATAGTGAAGGACAGGGAAGCTTGGGGTGCTGCAGCCCATGGAATCACAAAGAGTAAGACACAACTGAAGAACTACAGCAACCCCTCCAAAATCTTACAAACTACAGGAAATCCAAATATACTCTTGAGAGTCAAGAAGTTGGGGAGAGGAGATCCTTCTCATTGCTTTATATTTCCCCAAAGATGGCTCCTTTCATCCTTCATCCTTCTTTCTCTTTCTAGCAGTCTGAGTATCTCCCTGGAAATCAGTCACTCATCAGAGAGGGTCTCTGATACCTGGCCTCCTAGAGCTCTCTGTAGGGGAGGGTTCTGAAACTGCACTAGGCCCACTAGGAAAGTGAAAGTAAAAGTCGCTCAGTCGTGTCTGACTCTTCCCAACCCCATGGACTATACAGTCTATGGAATTCTCCAGGCCAGAAGACTGGAGTGGGTAACCTTTCCCTTCTCCAGGGGATCTTCCCAACCCAGGGATCGAACCCAGGTCTTCTGCATTGCAGGTGAATTCTTTATTAGCTGAACCCTAAGGGAAGCCCTAGGCCCTCTAGGAAAGCAGGTCAGAAATGATCAATGACATGTCTGCTCAGTGACACTACCATGAACTTAGGAAAGAAGGGGAGAGAGATGGCCAATATCAAGTGTTTGACGCTCTTTGCTGTCCATTGTGGCTCAGATGGTAAAGAATCCTCCTGCGATGTGGGAGACCTGGGCTCAATCCTTGGTTGGGAAGATCCTCTGGAAGAGGAAATGGCAACCTACTCCAGTGTTCTTGCCTGTAGAATCCCCATGGACAGAGAAGCCTGACAGGCTACAGTCCGGGGCAGGGGGTTGGGGGGTGGAGGGTGTCACAAAGAGTCGGACACAACTGCGTGACTAAGCACAGCACAGAGTGATCTGCACACCACGGTCATGACTTAGCCTTCCAAGGCCAGTTTTAAAGAGCACTCCACTGGAAGATGTGAGTCATCTAACTAAACCTCCCTCTTTGGGGTTTCTCCAGGGCAACACACTTTCCAACCCAGTAATGTACGTTAGAATCACCTAAGGGCTTTTTAAATACTCAGTGAGCCCGGGTACTGCCCCTGGAGGAGATTCCAGTGTAGCTAGTTTACAGGTGGGGAGGGCATGGCTCCCCGCGTAATTCTAATATGAATCCAGGACTGAAAGCCCCGTGGCCCTGTGGTTTTCACGGTGTGGTAGCCAAACCAGCACATCAGCACCACCCAGGATTATATTAGAAATATGAATTCTCAGGCCTCAATCCAGACTTATTAAATCAGAAACTGTGGTAGTGGGGCCAAGCAGTTTCACAAGCCCTACAGGTGATTCTCATGTATAATCAAGTTGGAGAGTCGTTGACTGTGTCCTGTTCACACCTCATTTAAGAACCTTACCAGGAGGAGATTCCAGGAAAGTGACTGCTAGTTCCATCTACACTCAAGATCACAGTTTGCAGTTTTTAGAGACAAAAAAACTTCCGCACTATTATAAGCCAAGTAAGCTAATAATAATTCCAGCTCCATGGAAGGTGTTAATTACTGTTTCTGTCTGCCTTAAATGGTACATCATAATTCTAACCTAGCAGTTCCCAGAGTATTTGTGTGCTGCTGAATGATTTTCAGAGTGTCACCATGGTATGGGGAGCAAGCTGAAGTAAGCTGTCCTGGGCACAGCAGGAAATGGAAAGGTAATTAAATATTATTTGGTTATGTTCTCCACCAAGCTGGAAATGCTCTCTAGGGTTATAGACTGAGCAAATAAATAAGAGAAATGGGGACAAGTTTCTCGACATTTGTGTTTTAAGTTCTTTAAACAACTTTGAGATCTAACTGTCTCAGGAAATAGACCACGTGAAGGCTTGGCTACTCGAACCAAAGATTTCATGCCACAGTTTATGGTTATTAAATCCTTCATCATCCACATTTATCAGCCATCCCTCAATGAAATCTCAATCAAATCAAGAAGGCAGTGTTCCTTGCTTGCTGTATAGGAGAGAAAACTACACCTAGCACTAGGGAGGAAGCCACATAACAGAGCTCTGGAGACCTGACATATTCCGGGTGCTAACCTTTCCTTTGAACTGCTGGTTTCCCCTCAGAAAAAAAAATACACTGAAGAGAAAGGCCATATGGCAGCCTCCATCCAGGCAGGAACTACTAGAGAAAGAGAGAATAAATGCCTTCTGTGAGCCTAACACAGGACTGCGCCAGACTGGAAGACATTATGAGGGCCCAGGAGCGGAATCCAGGCAGAGTCATCAGGAAAACATGCAGAAACACTCAGGTTTATGCCTGAAAATTGCAGGTCTCCTGCTTAGGCATTTTAGAACCATAGAGTTGCACTTCGAGTCCACTTGTTAAATATTCCTCTGTTCTACAGAGCTTAGTTCTTTTGCCTATTGTTGCAAGCTTGCCTCATTTTCTTTGAGTACTGCATTGCTGCAAAGGAAGACAGGTGATCTGCTCAACCCCAGGGCAGGTTCAAAGCCAACTTCATTATGCCATCAACTGATGGCAAAACCCCCCTGAGATCAGGAGTGCCAGACTGAAAACGAATCTGCAAGCATCTTATCAAGAATTTAAGTGTTTTGCCATATGCATGTCCCCCACAATAAAAATAACGTTTTTGAATTGTATTATGATAATATATATCATGCTTTTAAAAAAAATTTTAGTAATCTAAAATACCATAAGGACAAAAAATAAATATCACTTGAAATTCTATCACCTTAAGATAATTACTTGGGTGTCTTTGATCCTCTTTCCATCTATGCCTCTGCATAGATCTGTAAAACAGTATGGCAGTCCCTCAAAAAATTAAACATAGAATTACCATATATCCAATAATTTAATGTTTGGGTATACACCCAAAAGAACTACTAGGGCTCAAATAGGTATTTGTACACCCGTGTTCACAGCAGCATTATTCCCTATAACCAAGAGGTTAAAGCAACCCCAATGTTCACTGATGGGTGAATGGATAAACAAAATGTGGAATATGCATACAACGGCGTATTATTCAGCCTTTAAAAATGAGAGACATTCTGACATGCCACAACATTGTTGAAATTTGAAGATGTTATGCTAAGTAAAATAAGCCAGATAAAAGGACAAATATTGTATGATTCCATTTATATGATGCACCTAGAACAGTCAAGTTAATAGTGACAGAAGGTAGAATCATGGTTGCTAGGGGCTGAGGCATGGGTTAAGTGAGGAAATATTGTTTAACGGGTACAGAATTTCGATTTGGGAAGACAAAGAAGTTCTGGAACTGAATAGAGGTGATGGTTTTGCAATGATGTGAAGGTAATGAATGCCACTGAATTTAACAGTTAAAAACAGGTAAAATAGTAAATTATGCTCTGGATATTTTACCACAATGAAAAACTAAGGTAGAAAATATTTTAGCAAGTAGCAGCTGATGCTACTTCCTAAAAATTATGCCATACTTATCTTTTAAATATCATGCAGTAACAAAAAAGGAAGGGAAACATATTTAGATTCCAAACTTTCGGTGACTGGACTCTCGAATTCTATAGACACATTGACCAATTCCAACTAGTCAGGCATAATAAAAACACCAGGAAATGTTCCCTTGATAGTAAGAGATTACTAAGCCCTCTGTTTTACAAGTGTAACTTCAGTGGCTAACATGGTACGCTAAATTCTTTTTCTGTGCAGAGTGGTTAAGAAACTTGTGTTTCTTCTTATAGTAAGTATAAAACTCACATTGGTCCCTGAGATTTCACCAGCCAGCAGTAAATCATGGCGAACTAAACTGCAAGTAGTTAGCCCTGTGGTAGACTGACTCTGAGACTTGGAACACAGAATTATAAGACCTGGAATTTATAATCTTCTTGTGGAAAAAAAAACTACCACAAATAAACCAAGATGGAGGCTGTAGTATGCTAAAAATAAAATCATTCACATACAATATGTGGTAGATGCTTCTTTCCCCAAATGAGACATCAAATTTCCCAACTCACTGGAAACATAGCCCCTGCATTTTCCCAACAAAGAAGGAGGCATTTCCCCATCTGTCACAGCAGCCTCTGCTTAGGACCAGAAATATCTACTAAGCTTCAACGAAGCCTCTGTAACTCTGAAGTCAGCTCTTGGAAATGGATGGTGTGTTTCTGAGCTAGAGAAGGCATCACTGCCCAAACTACAAAATGATAATGATTTCTTTTCCTCCTCCATGGAAAATGGGATCTCACTGGCAATCATACAAATGAGAAGAGAAAGAGAGAGAAACAACATCAGGTCAACCGAGAAGAGAGGAACTTATAAGATGATGGTTCTCAACCTTGGCTGCAAGCTGGAATCACCTGGGGGGCTTTAAAGAAAAACCCATGTATGCATCCCTTCCCTCACCGTACTCTTTCCCCATCAAGATGTTGATTCTATCTGGGACTGGGAGCTGAACACCAGGATTTTTTATAGACTCATCATATGAGTCTAGTTTCCAGCTCAGGCCTGGGAACCACTGTTTTACAAAAGGAGAACCTCCTCATCCTTCAGTCAGTCTTCTGCAGACTCTGCCCAGGAGCTCAATTTTTTGCAAGAGCTAATGATTTAAAAAAATGTTAAAGTGGTCTTGCAAAATAGCTCTCCAATACGATACAGAAGATGTGATCATATTCCATCACTAGAGGGCAGTTTCTTCATTGTCAATAGTTAATTAAGGTATTATTGCCTCACGTGAATTCACTCAGGTTCCTCTCATAAAAAAAATAAAAGCTGCATGATGATGTTTTAATGAAGGTATACTATAACCTGACTTCATAAATGTCAGTTCTGTCCTATTTATGAAATGAGTGGTTCCCAGGCCTGAGCTGGAGACTAGACTCATATGATAAGTCTATAAAAAATCCTGGTGTTCAGCTCCCAGTTCCAGACAGAATCAACATCTTGATGGGGAAAGAGTATGGTGAGGGAAGAGATGCATGCATGGGTTTGAAAGTCTAATATGAAATAGGCTTTGTATCCTTTTATTTGTCACATGCCCTCTTCCTAAAGGGTTTGTATTGTATGGGATATGTTGTTTTCATAAAGTGTATGGCTCTGCTGTTACCTATGTTACCAAAACAGGAGGGAAGGTGTGATAGTATCTGACTAAGATCTGATTACTTTCTGCCTCAGAAAGTGAGCCAATAAATGTCAGTTTTTAAATAATTTGATTTTTTTAATCTTGAAATAGAAATTTGGCATTTCTAACAAGCTTCTAGGTGATGCCAATGCTGTGACTGCTGGTGGAGAAACCACACTGAGCAGTGGGAGGTAGAGAAGCTGGGGGCAGACACAAGATTCCTCTTCTGAAGATATCCTCAGATGTTAACTTACATGTTGATGACATGTCTGCCTGCCTATCTATTCCCATGAAGACAGAAAGACCACAGATCCAGTGTATCCAAGCTGGATATGCATCAGAATCATTTGGTTGCTTCTTACAAGCAAAGATTTTTAGTCTCAACCCCTGAAAACCAGTAGGTCTGGAAGAGGGCCCAGGAATTTATATTTTTTAACAAGTACCCAGGAGATGTTAGGATATCCTTCTGTTTTTGTTGTTGTTGTTGTTGCTGTTGTTGTTTTCATGTTTAAAGGCAAATGTATTCCATTCCTTTCCATGCAAAACATAATAAGGTATCTTATCTTATATGTTTGTTGTTTCTTTTCCAAATCAAGTTTGGAAACTTGATCTGGATTCTCCAAATAAGTTTGGATCCTCCAACCTTGGAGGATCCACTCATCCTCTACAGTAAGCCATCTTATACCATGTTCTGCTAAGCATCTTACATAGGAGAGACTTGCTGACTAGTTAAGAGGTTTGTGCTGGGAGAAGAGCTAATGTCTACTGTCTCTTCTGTTGCCATCAAGCTCACAGAAGGGCCATTGCCAACTTGTGTCAAAAGATGCCTACGGAAGCCATTCAGAGAGTCCATGGCAGGGAGGAAGGTACAGGACGAGCGATTTGCTCTTCTATGATTGGGTCAAGAGTCTCTAAGTTTCCATTAAGTCCTAGTCTCCAAAGCCGTGCATAGTTAGTTACTTCCACTGCATTCTGTGGGAGCAGTCACAAACTTCCACTCAGATACAAGAGGGAATATAGATCCCAGTATTCACTGGGAGCAGTGTCAAAGTCACACTTGACTGGACACTACATTTCCATGAGTTTGCATGTTTTCGAAAATCACTTTTGCTCAAAACTTTTTTATTTTACAGAGGATGAGGCCAGAACAGGGGAAAGGATATTTCAAGGTTGTTGACAGAACAAACTAGGATCCAGACTCTCCCGGTCCTACTAGACTGAGGCATTGCTGCTTATAAGGAGCTCAATTCTGATTCTTAAACTGTAAGGTGGATGTAGTAACTACCTTTCAAAGATGGCCCACAGTGAGCCAGGGTTTTCCACATTCACAACCACATGCTGGACCCCTCCCACATTTAATTTAGGCTGCCCTAAAATGCTCTGGAAGGGATGCTGTGTAACTCCAGAGGCTGAGCCTGAAAAGGCTTGCAGCTTCCACATACTTCCACCTTGGAACACCCCACTTTGAACCCAGACCCAATTCTGTGAGGGAGCTTCGGCAACCACTGGAGAGGTCCACATACTCAACTGGACTCCAAGCCAACAGCCATCACTTCCTGCCCAGCTCTGAGAATGAGGCCACTTTGGATCTTCTAGTCATCCATCCCAGGGGGTATTATACTACAAAAGATAACTGAAAAGACAGAAGAAGAAATCCCTTTACCTGTTAGGCTGGAAAGAGATTTGATCGTAGCCAGTGAGTTCACACAAATCCTTCTCGAGTTCTTGGAAAAGCTGCTGGTATCCTTGAGCTTGTTCCAGAGGCACAAAGGGGTGAATATTTGCAAATTCTTTCCACGTGATAGGCTGAAGAGCAAGAGGAGAAAGCATATGCATATGTATACATTGTAATAATAATAACAATACTAACTTTAATAATGATGATGATGATAGCAATAGCTAACACAAAAATTGCCTACTATGTGTCAGGCACTAATCTAAAATATTTTAAATAAATTCATTCATTTAACTCTTACCACAATCTTATAAAGTAAGTACTATTACTGTCTTCATTGTACAAGTGAGTCACAGTGGCCCCAGAAAGGGCACTTACACAAAAAAATAACCTTTTCCTATTTTTTCAGGAACAAAAAGGCCCCCAAATTGATTTATATCCGTGAAACTCAATGAGTTGTTTCAGGCATGTTTTATTCAAACTCTTGCATAGCACATATATTATTCTTTTTTTTTTCATTAAGCAGAACAAAACACCAACATAAAAGTAAATGGGGAAAATTCTATTACAATATAAAATGATTTTCTGTTCCTGATGTGATTTGTCATATCAGAATAATCCTACAGAAAAAAAGAAACATGCCAGCCTAGTACAGATACTTACCAAACACCACAGAGGGATACAAAACCTTCTGCTGGTACAAGGAATAAATTAAAACCTCAATCTCAACCCTTTTGGCACTGAGAAATGATTTATAGAAAGCTTAATTCCACCTGAGCTTAACAACTACAAATTGATAAAAGCTTTTTACATGGCAGATTTAAAAGAGAGTCTTGTGGGGAGAGGTAGGAAGAGATAAATGCTATATCTTTACTTATTTTAATATTTAAAAATAATTTCAGTCATAAATGCAAATGATCAGGTTGTGATAAAGTTAGGGTTTCTGCCAAGATTGTTTAAGAGTGAGGTAAAGGATTTCTAAAGCAGTTATTAATCACAGTCCCAGTGGCAGCTTCTCTCATTATCTACTTATGCACAAGCCAAGACACTGCCTCTGGTAAGCCCCCTCTTAATAGACGTGACCTACTTACCGTGAGTTCAGATGAACTGTTGAGCTTCATGGTACAGGACCCCTTTAAGAAGCACAGCCAAAGTGTATTACGTTAGTGACTTCCTACGTTCCATCGGATCGGTCCTCCCATCTCCCTGAAAGGCCAACCATTCATCTCTCTTGCAGCATATTAGGTGTGACCCAAAGAGGTGGAATCAGGGTGGGGTGGGGAATGGAAATAAAGGCAATAATTACCAGTGGAATCATGCTATGCACAAGGGAAATGTCCTTGTTTTCCAGTCGCTTCATATATCGGACAATATTTGTTTCTGAGTGATAGCTGTGAACACAGAACACAGGGTTTAGACCAATATAATTAAATAAGAGCCCACACACATCTTTCTAAAAGGTTAAGGTACCCTGAGATCTACCTTCAACATACAGATCTAACTAGGCCATGGGCAACATGCCCACAAAGTATCATAGAGAAGGGCATGGACCATCCCCCACAAACCACAGAGGATTCCCTAGGACAAGAAGCTGCCCATGGGCATGAGAGAAAGCGCTGGAAAGAAGACGATGCTGAGTCCCTGGGTACGATCTTCAGCCTGGCAACCACGCATCCAAACTCCCATCTTCTCAGGAGCAGAATTATGGGTTATGGTGCCCAGGGAGCAGAGCCATCAGGAAATACGATGTGCTTTCTGCCCAGGTTAGAATTGGGATTTAGCAGTTACTCAGGCTGAACCATAACCATTCTCCACTGTGCTCCCAATGCAGAAGTCACACAAGCCACACAAACCTGTTGAACACTTGATGTGTGAGGAATGGGCTAGTCCTCTTGAGGGCAGTCCCTAGAATACCTCTCCGCTCCTCACCCATGCTTTCAGCAACCAGCTCCTGCACGGAGAGATCACAGACACTGAAGGATGGAAATCATGCCTGGAGCCACATGTGAAGCAGGCTTCCGTTAAGCATGTGTTGTGATAGAGCACTGGAAATTCCCTGCCACCCAACCTTCCACCCCTCATCAGCGACATGTGGCATGGAGCAAAGACAGAGGTCAGGGCCATGCAGTGTGGCAATTCTTCAAAACGCCATCTGTAAGTTCCACTGAACTTAGCGACAGTAAATAAAAGCTGTACAATTTTTACTGCCGAAACAAAAGTTGACATCTCCTGCATGTTCCATGAATAATGAAGCAAGTTACAGTAAATTATTTTAAAGGGCTATCTAAAAATTTACCATGATAAAGCTCAAGTAAGGATTCTTACCTGACACTGCTCTTTTGTCTTTGAGAACAATTCTAATAAAATACTAATGTCAAGACTATTCAGTAGGGAAAGGAACAGTCTCTTCCACAAATGATGCTGAGAAAACTGGATATACACATGCAAAAGAATGAAACTGAACCCTTATCTTGCACCATACACAAAAACTAATTCAAAATGGATTAAGGACCTAAATCTACAAGCTAAAACTATGATATCTGGGACTTCCCTGGTGGCCCAGTGGCTAAGACTCCACGTTCCCAATGTAGGGGGCCCAGGTTTGATTTCTGGTCTGGGAACTGAATCCCACATACTGAAGCTAAAGATTCCACATGCCACAACTAAGAACCAGGGTGCCAAAATAAATAAATTAAATATTAAGAAATAAATAAAGAAAATAAAATTATAAAACTCTTAGAAGAAAGTATACAGGCAAATCTGCATGACCCTGGATTTGGCAAAGATGTCTTTATGACACCAAAAGCATAAGCAACACAGAAAAAACAGATAAAAGTGAACTTTTGTGCATTAAATGACACTATCAAGAGAATTAACAGACAACGAACAGAACAGGGGAAATATCTGCAAACCATATGTCTGATAAAATATCTAAAACATATAATTAAATACATGGCTTGCTCCTCATTCTTCTCCAGGCTGATAGAATGGCTCTCTGGAGCCCTCAGTGGGTGTTCCCTAAATTCCTCAAATGCATGGAACAAATACTGATTTAAATTTGATTAAATTTAAATTAAGTGCAGAATTCTAGAGGGAGGATACTTATTCAGTTTTGTTTATTAATTAGTTTAAAAGAGAACAGTGTAATACTTCTTTGATAATTTACATTTGTTTTCTGATTTAAAGTCAGGTCTCACAGAAAACTTAGACAACCAGGACAGCACTGATAAACACTCTGGAACCTATTTCTGCTTCCTTTCATTGATTCATTTAGCAAATATTTATTGAGTGGCTCTTATGCTATAAGCCTTGCAGAGTGTTGTGATTAACACCTTGCTACAGGTGTAGGTAGCTACTGATGCCTCTCTTCTATCTCACAGAATCTCATCCTCACATGTCTGCTATTTCATCATTTTATTTTTATTTTTTTAATTGATTTTTTAAATTTAAATTGTATTTTTTACTTTACAATACTGTATTGGTTTTGCCATGCATTGACATGAATCCACCACAGGTGTACGTGAGTTCCCAACCCTAAACTCCCCTCCCACCACCCTCCCCATATCATCTTTCTGGGTCATCCCAGTGCACCAGCCCCAAGCATCCTGTATCCTGTATCGAACCTAGACTAGTGATTCGTTTCTTACAGGATAGTATACATGTTTCAATGCCATTCTCCCAAATCATCCCACCCTCTCCCTCTCCCACAGAGTCCAAAAGTCTGTTCTGTACATCTGTGTCTCTTTTGCTGTCTCGCATACAGGGTTATCGTTACCATCATTCTAAATTCCATATATATGTGTTAGTATACTGTATTGGTGTTGTTCTTTCTGGCTTACTTCACTCTGTATAATCGGCTCCAATTTCATCCACCTCATTAGAACTGATTCAAATGTATTCTTTTTAATGGCTGAGTAATACTCTATTGTGTATATGTACCACAGCTTTCTTATCCATTCATCTGCTGTTGGACATCTAGGTTGCTTCCATGTCCTGGCCATTATAAACAGTGCTGCAATGAACACTGGGGTACACGTGTCTCTTTCAATTCTGGTTTCCTCGGTGTGTATGCCCAGCAGTGGGATTGCTGGGTCATAAGGCAGTTCTATTTGTAGTTTTTTAAGGAATCTCCACACTGTTCTCCATAGTGGCTGTACTAGTTTGCATTCTCACCAACAGTGTAAGAGGGTTCCCTTTTCTCCACACCCTCTCCAGCATTTATTGCTTGTGGACTTTTGGATCACAGCCATTCTGACTGGTGTGAAATATTTCATCATTTTAGAAACCAACTCAGTCACACCACACTGCTTCTAGTTCTCATGTAATCTCTCTCCTCCTAGCCTCTGTGGCTGCTTTTCCCAGCATCTGGAACACCTGTAGCTCCATCCTCCTCCTCTGCAATTGTGTCTGGATAGCTCCTCATCTTTCAGGTCTCCACTTGAGAGAATTTCTTGAGTCTTAGTAAGAAGCCCCTCCTCTGTGCTCATCACAGACAGTGCCCATCATAATACCTCACCTAGACTGCATTCTTGCACTTGTTCAGATCCTCACTAGACTAGAAGCTCCATAAAGGCAGGAAATGTGTCTGATTAGTACTATCCTGGGGACATAATGACTTCCCGGTGACTCAGACAGTAAAGCGTCTGCCTACAATGCGGGACACCTGGGTTCGATCCCTGGGTTGGAAAGATCCCCTGGAGAAGGAAATGGCAACCCACTCCAGTACTCTTGCCTGGAAAATCCCATGGACAGAGGAGCCTGTAGGCTACAGTCCATGGGGCTGCGAAGAGTCAGACACGACTTCACTTTCACTTTCACTTTGTGGATGTAACACATATTAACGACCTGGCACATATTAGGCCAGTTTTCCCAGAATCAACATAACCAAGATGTAAGTGTTATGAAATGTTGTATTAGGAATAGCTTCAATTAAGTACAGTTAACAGTCCTTCCAACTAACCTGGCTAATTAGTCCTGGCTGGGGCCCAGAGCAGTGACCTCTAACTATCAGCAGTCACAGGAACAAGAGAAAATCAGTAGTTTAATTTTAACAGCAGGCCACCAAGGTCACTCCTGGGCCCCTTCTCCCTCACAACTCAGGCCCACAAGAGGCAAGGCCACCTCTGACACCTCCCCAAACAGTCCTTATGAGGAGTGTGTATTTTAATTTACTTACTGCAGACGACTCACAGCCGAAGATCCACAACAAGTCATCCAGATCTTTTTCACCGACTGTTTCATCAAGAGAAATACCAAGCTGTAGAAATGAAAATATCAGCTCTAAATGCCAGGATCAGGGCTGGCATAAAAAGGAATACATCTGAGGAAGCTGTAGTGAGGTGGGTGAACTTTAGGAGACTGTCTTACAGAATGAAGTAAGTCAGAAAGAGAAAAATAAGTATCTTATATTAACGCATATACATGGAATTTAGAAAAATGGTTGTGATAAACCTCTTTTCAGGGTAGGAATACAGATGCAGACTAGAGAATGGGCTTGTAGACACAGAGCGGGAAGGAGAGGGCGGGATGAGTGGAGAGAGGAGCTCTGACAGGTATACACTACAGCGTCTAAAATAGGTAACTAGTGGGAAGATGCTGTATAGCATAGGGAACTCAGCTCAGTGCTCTGTGATGGTCTAGAGGGGAGGGATGGCGGGGTGAGGTGGGAGGGAGGCTCACGGGGGTGGGGATATATATATACTTATGGCTGATTCATGTTGCTATACAGCAGAAGCCAACACAACATTGTAAATCAATTATCCTCCAGTTAAAAATAAGCTTTAAAAAAAGAACTGAACACACACACACACACAAATCAGGGCTGAAACTCTAATAAGAGAAGTCCAAGGGGAGAAAGTGCTGGACAAAACTCTCCGTTGTTCTAAAAAAACAGAATATCATTATGTCCAGGTGGACTCTCGGGCAAAGCAGGCTAGTCCAGTCCCAAACTTCACAAGATTCAGAGTTTTACAGCCACATCTGAACTCTGACAGGGGCACCCCTTTTGGTATTAGATAAGCTCACCATTTTCTTCCCTTAACTTGTCTCATCTTATTGCTTATCATATTGTGAATAAAGGAGTAATATGAGCAAAATACGTGCCTAAAAGTTCCATGTATGAAAACACAACACCTTAAGGAAAGTTGACAATGAATCACCACTTAAAAAGTCACAGCATTCCAAACTGGAAATGAAAATTGTTTACAAAGAGACAGATTGCACCCAAAGGTCCAATACTGAGATCTTTTTTAAATAAAAAGATATTTTAATGAGAAAAGTCATGAAAATTTATAGAATTTGTAAAATGAAACTGAAAGTTTGACTTACTGTGCCATCCTCAAAGAGCCGAATATTTATTTGTCGCTGAGCGGCCCTGCCCAAGACCTCCTTCGCTGAGCAGCCACACTGAATCTTCAAAGTGTCAAAGAACAGGTCATGCTGGAGTTGGTGCCCTGCTCGCTTGAGACCTAGACAAAACAGGAGAGCCACCAGTCTCTACAGAGAAACCTGACCCTCTGCCCCGTACATCTCACAGAGAAGTGGAGAGGTAAGTCCTACTACAGTCTGTTCCTGGTCCTACCCAGAGTTTTGGTTGCTGCTTTCAAATTTTAAAAAATTAAATATTTATTATTATGCTGTGGAGAGTTGTGAAATACATTTTAAAATGGAGGGGAAATCACCATAATTACCCTATACTAATAACTAATGGTTACTTTTTGGTACAGATTCCTCTGTACCAGATTCCTCCCAGATTCCTCTGCACAGATTCCTCCCAGAAGGGTGTTTATGTATGTGTGTCTATTTGTAATATATCACATATATATATATACTTCTTTATCCTGAAAAAAATATTTAACATATCATGAACACTTGGCTTTTCAACAGATCAAAACCTCCATCATTATTTTTAATGGCTATATAATATTCAAACTTAAATTATGTACCATAATTTTAACTAATTACTTAGTACTGGACATTTAGGCTATTTCCAAGATGTAATATTGCAAACAATGTTTCTGTGGACACCCGTTACAACCTTATCTGATTATTTCCTTTGGAAACATTCCTAGAATTTCTGGACCAAATTGTAGGCACTTTTTGATACAAATTGTTTAAGTGCCCTCATAAAAATGATACCAATATCAGTATTCTTTTTTAATCTTTGCCAATGTGATGGGAGAAACACTATTTTATTCTTTCAATTTACATTTATTTGGTTAATAGTGAGGTTGAAATTATGTATGTTCATTTGTATGCTTTCTTTTAAAATTACATTTAATGTCCTTTGCTCAGTTTTTTCTCAGGGTGTTCATCCTTCGTGTATATAGGGTCGAGGGGACTGAGCAAAAGCTCAGTATACTAAATATATTAACGCTCAGTCAATCATAGATGCTGAAAATAATCTTCCCCGGTTTTTATCTGACTTTTAATTTTGCATGTGACATTGGACATGCAGTGAATTTTAAATTTTACTTATTCACAATTATCAGTCTTGTTACAACCAAAATTTTTAAAATAGACAACTGACTCACCTTCAGACAAAATCAAAGTGGCATTATGTACCCTCCTAGCAATATGTTCCAGCCCATGGGACCCATGGTAGATTGCAAACATCACAGCCATATTCGCCAAGAGAGCCTAAACAAAGAGCATTTAAAGAATGATGTTCAGCAATGTGATAGAAGACAGATACTGAAACTGAAAACAGGGAGTAAGCAAAATGACCAGACTTCCTGCCTTCTCTATGCAGTTGGGAACCATTTATAACCTGCCTGGCCATCTGAGGGAAAAAAAACAGCACCTAAGGCACCTTAGAGTCACTACACTAAACCTTTGAATGTGACCGTTAATAAGAGGTTTCATTCATGCAACATAATTTTGTCACTTGTAAAGAGGCAATCACTGTCATCAGATATGCGATATTTAACACTGGAAAACAGTGGAACAAAGACCTCAGGGGAAAAAAGTGAGATCTAAGAATTTTAGGCTCAATAAAATGGTTCTTCAAAGATAAAAGCAACAAAAATTTTCAAACACACAAGAACTCAGGGAGAATGATTCTCTTGAAGTCTCAAATAAAGCACTAAAAACTGAATTGCAGCCAACCAAGAGGTGAATGGTAAATTAACAGCAAAGGACCACCAAAGACAAAAATGCAGGCCACAGAGGATAAAACCAAAATAAGAAAGCAGGAGATACAGTAGAAAGGGAAAACCAGAACCTATGGCTTATTTCCTGCTGACAGTAAGGTCACCTTCTCAGGTAAGTTATCTCTTTTGACTGTTGATTGAGGTTTCACAGAAGTACTTACAGGGGTATATCCTAGTGTGATACAAAATGGGAAAGAACAGCATTGAATCTCTCAGAGATTCGGGGAAGGAGTCCAGCATAGGGAGCAAGGAAGGGACCACTGTGATAGCACCTTGGATCATGGAGAAGGATAAATCGAGGGTGGCCTGGGTCAGATACCAAAATGAGTGCCAACTTGGGGGAAAATAATGGAGGCCCACCTCCTGTTTCTCCTCCTTCTGGCTCTATCTCTCCCTGTTTACCTTCTAACCATGCAATATCATCCATGGTATCTGGTTCAAACAGGTGAGGTCAGAGATTCCTCACCTGCTTTAGTCCATTTGATTCTCCCACATCTCCTAATGTCTCATCGGTCCAGCATCACAGTCTTTCTGAAGTTTCCAGTCCCACTAACATGACCTTTGTGCTAACATACTAGGTCAGCAGTTCAAGATTCACATTTATGGCCAATCACCCCAAGGAGGGAAGGGGCCCTTCACGAAGTAGAAACACTACTCAGCTGAGAAACACAGCGCTTTGAAGTTGGATGATGTTCAGTATCAGATCTGTTGTGTTAGGTACACTTTTCCTCTGTGAGGCTGCTAGAAGGAATATCTCTGTGGCAACTGCTGAACAAGAAAGAGTTCTTGAAAAATGCCAGAAAGTGAAATCAGAATCAGTAAAGAAAATGAGGAAAAGAAGACATCAGAGAACACAGCAGTAGGCTTTCTTGGACCAAATCCCAGAGAGAGTTCAGACACTCTTGTGGACTCCATGTAACAATTAGAAATAAATACAGAGGAACCACAACACCTTACAGCTATGGAGAGTGCATTTCTGAAGTAAAACATCCATAGAATAGAGTATCATGGCTTGTGGCTATGCTGCCTGGAAATAAAAACTCAGGCTAGAGTTCACAGAATACTCTGGAAATCTCTCATCACAGAAGTCTTGTGGAGGTTGATTCATGTTCCTTTTTAAACTAGAGATCATGAACTAGAAGAAAAAAAGGAAGTAGGAACATAACTTCTGTTCACTGTAGACAGCTCAAGTTAACATGGAAAATTAATTCAAGCCTTGAAGCAAAAAACCCTTAGTGTACTTAGTGATCAGAGATCACAACCATTCAAAGTTGTGTCCGACTCTTTGAAACCCAATGGACGGTAGCCCGCCAGGATCCTCTGTCCATGGGATTCCTTAGGCAAGAATACTGGAATGGGTAGCCATTTCCTTCTCCAGGAAATCTTCCTGACCCAGGGATTGAATCTGCATTTCCTGAACTGGAAGGCAGATTCTTTACTGCTGAGCCACCAGGGAAGACGCAGAACAAGCTATAAGAAGACCTTATTGTCGACTGCATCCCTGGAGAGGCTTTCTAAAGTCTGGTGGTGGTATGTGAGCCAATGCCCCGAGGGAGAAGAACACTGTACTGCCTGCTGAGTTATCTACAAGATCTTTTTCTCTGGCCCTGAATAGAAGAGATGAACCTAAAATGGATCATATGCTCAGGTGTGGTCCTCTGCCTGATCCTAGGAATTGGCTGAGTGTCAATGAATACTGCTCCCTCTAACCTGAGCTCTTGGGCGATGTTCAAGTAACTCCTCCTCTCTCATCCCATCTGTTTCAGGAATACCTCTCATGAGTTCTCAGTAAGAATACCCCATGACCACCACTGACTGGCCAATCTAAACCATCCCCTCAATATAGTCTCCTCAAGTATCTTTACTCGCCTTCTTCACACTAACCTGGAGTGCCTCCATCTCAGCCTTAAGAGAATTACCACGCATAACAGATCTGCCCTGCAGCCAAGAATTCCAGAGACCCTAATGGGTGACGTATGTACATACACGGAACCCCAGTAAAAGACAAGACTGGCATTCTGACAAGACCACAAGGCTTCTCTACCAACAAGATCTTGTCATTTCTGGTGTGCCAGCTGCTCGGCAGATGATGAATGAATGAAATAACAACTCAGTAAAATGAATAAGTAGGTCATTTCTGTAGACTGTAAGGCATTCAGTGAGCAGGTCAGGTTTGTGATCCACCTGAGCTGTACAGATGTTGCTGGTAGCCTTGTCTCTCCGGATGTGTTGCTCCCTGGTTTGAAGAGCCAGACGATACACTTCTTTTCCACTGACATCTCTGGACCAAGAATAAAACGTTCAGTCAGCACAGATCATCACAGTACTGAGAGTTGCCATAAACAGAACTGCTTCTTTCCTTCCCACCTTGAAGTGAATTCAGCAATGTTACTTAGGTGCTAGTCCATAAAGAGCAATTTCCAAACTATCTTCTTCCAAATGGGACTACTAATTTTCAGTTTGCACCCTGAGGAATTGAGGCACTGAGATATATACAATAAGTTGGAAAACTTAAAAGAAAATTTCCCAGTAATCTCCCAGCCTAAAATAATGATGATAATTGAAGATTAAACTCCACTCTGAGCTTCTTTAGGAGACTCAGAGAACAGGGAAATACTGGACAAGGGAAACAATTTTTATACCAGAAATCTGAGCAACTATGTGGTTATAAAGTTAATAACCTTACCACTTGTCTCTAGTAAAATCCCTTCTTTCTTAATGCAATTAAAAATCTAGATAAACACAGAGATTCAGCAGTCTTATCTTCTATTTCATCAACTCTTTGGTCCACTTTCCAAAAAGGTCGGAATTTCAACACAAAAATCAGAAGATAGTAATTGATATATGAAATTATTTTAAAATCAGAAAAACCTCTGCCTCATCTCATCTGGTGAAGAGAGATCATTGAAAGAAGCTAATGTAAAAATACCTAAAGAAAATATCATTTTTACATTAAAAAGCAAAGTGCCTTTTGCTATCATGTGACAAAATGAAAGTATTTCAGAACTTCTCATCATCATCACATCAGCACTAATCTAGACTATTCACTTACTTACATTAATAGTCCAATTTTTATGAAAGGTCAAAAATAATATGTAAATCTCCACAGTAATAATCATGGCACTCAGCTAAGTTCTTAACCTGATGATCTTTAGCTGTGAGAAGCACCCGATAAAGTATATTTGGAGGGACTTCCCTGGTGGTCCAGTGGTTAAGAATTTGCCTTGCAATGCAGAGGACTTGGGCTCAATCCCTGGTTGGCGAACTAAGATCCCACGTGCCATGGAGCAACTAAACCCATGCACCACAACTACTGACCCCACGCGCTGCAACAAGATCCCACGTGACACTACTGAAGATCCCGTGCCGCAACTAAGACTCGATGCAACCAAATACACAAATAGATAGAGCTGAAACACTTTAGAAGGAAGTACATTTGGAAATTACTCAAATAGCCGAGGGGCAAGCCTCTAGGAAACAATGTGGGTCACACTCAGTGTGTGCATAACAGTCTCTTACTGCACTTGTCTTTACACAGCCACATGGCAAGCTAATCCTTTCAAGAAAGAGACTAGTTAGATATAGAACACACCTAAAATATTCAGTCTTTCATCAACCTAAATAAATTCATTTCCATAACTTCAGTACAAATGTGTTATGCATTGCATGCATGCTTTTCCAAATATGCACAAATTCATGGCATTTGAGAAAAGGTACATGGCATTTGAGGGCTAAATATAGGAGAATGGTGTGTGTGTGTTGGGACGGGTTAAGGGGTAGATAGGGCATTGATACCCCAAACATTAGTATCCTAAATATACTCTTTCTTCTGACTCTATGTTCTATATTTCCTTAACTGACCCAAAATGACCCTGTTAAATTCCAAGAGATATCAACAACCTTTGTGAGCAAGAGAAGGAGCAGGGAAAACCACAACCACAGTAAAAGGGAAGAAGCATGAGCTGCTTTACCTTGTTACCCCCACCATTCTTCCAGGCATCATCCTCACCAAGTTTTCCCTGACAGCAAAAAAGGCTGCATGTGGTCCACCATAGCCCAGTGGCACCCCAAATCTCTGTGAGCTGCCCAGGGCGATGTCTACCCCAAATTCTCCAGGAGGTCTCAGGATGCACAGAGCTAAAAGGTCAGTAGCACAGCAGGCCAAGCTCTAGAAAGGAAATAAGAGAAAATGGAAAAGGTTGTGGCCTTCCCTGAGAATAGTGGGAGGGTATCAAATTATCTCCATTACAGGCAGACTGGCAGAGTTGGTTTGTACCCTGTGAAATGTGTTTATTCATTCATTCATTTAAAATATTTACTGTCTACTATGTGCCAAGAGCCAGTGAAGAAAACAAACTTGAAGAAAGGAGGTAGGAAGGAGGCAGCTTTACCATACTAGGTGATAACAGTGTGGAAATTAAAACACACCAAAAACAATAACAATAATCATTCAAAGTTGAGACATTCCTCCATGGACCCCCACAAGGAAAGGTTCTCCTACCCCGGCCTCGTGGGCTCTCTCCACGAGCTCTGTGAAGTCCTCCACCTTCCCCTCAGTGTCTGGGTACTGGAACAGCACTCCACTGACATCTTTACCGCTGAAGTCCATTTCATGGGGTAACTTTAGCTCAATGAGGACTCCAGAATACCTGGAAAGACAAAGAACGACCATGTTTTGGTTTACAGGGAAAATCAAATTACCTACAGTTTCTTCTCCGTGACAGACATTCCTATTCGGTGTCTTCCTCAGTGCCCCACTGCCTACCCCATCCCAACATGATCACATACACCCCCATTCCACACCTAGCTCTTCAGTACTAACGGTGCTTCTCATCTAACAGCTCAGCTTGTTTCTCTCTTCTATCCTTCTGCTCCTCTCCCCCTTTCCTATCAGAACATGCTCCTGGGACAAGAGCAGGAACATGCCTTCTTATGGCTATAGAACCAATACCAGTAATGGAAGAATCGTCGCTACCTTGACCTTAGATGGGTCTTAGTGAAACTGAATGTCTCTCAGTCGTGTCCGACTCTTCACGACCGCATGGACTGTAAAGTCCATGGAATTCTCCAGGCCAGAATACTGGGTAGCCTTTCCCTTCTCCAGGGGATCTTCCCAACCCAGAGATCGAACCCAGGTCTCCCGCATTGCAGATAGATTATTTACCAGCTGAGCCAAATGGGCCTTAGGTGAATGGAAATCTCGGTAAGACACGGAAGAAAATCTTCCTTAGTTCTTGTAACTATCTAATTTCTATCATGTTAGAGAACCACTTCTGAAGGAATGGTGGTATGGGTTCAGGGGAAAAGCTTTCACAAGGAAAAAGCAAATAAACACACCCACATGTGGCAGCTGTGCTGTGTTTGTTTTATTTGATTACAGCAATTTAAAAAAATGTGCTTTCATCGACATTGTACTAACCTAGGTATTATGCAGATTCCTAGGAGCCACGTTTGTAGGAATTTAACAGGAGCCATGTTTGTAGGAGTATATACAAAATTAGGACAGTGTGTGAGAGTTCCACTTTTAGTCTGTGCTTTTCAAACTTTTCAAAACACTGTTGAAATTATTTTGATATTCTTAATCTTCTTTTTACAAAAAGACAAAACAATGTGGTAACTTAATAAAAGACAAAGGCAATCAAATCCACTGTGTATTTTCCCCTGAATTCTGACACAGTTAACTTACCAGTAAGATCATGGGAAGCAAGTGGGAGGGAAAATAAAACTCAACAACCCCAATTTAAACCAGTTTCACCTCCAATCACTTTGGAAATAAGAGGAAGAAACAATAGAGATGAGCATAATATTATCCCCGAGTTCAAAATACAAATAAAATTAATTACTTGGCTCGAGTTTGGACGACAGCAATCGTTTGTGGGTGGCAACGGGGGTCAACAAAAAACTTCCTTCTCTTGTTCTGCCTGTTGAAAAGAAAAACTGCATTCAAACATGAACATTAAAGAGATCAGAGTATCTTCTAAGAATGCAAAAAAAGAGATGGTACTAAATGAAAGTCTGAGCGTAGAATAAAAAATAATCAGTCACTAATAACTAACGGTGATGTTTCCTGATCAGAACTGCACTGAAATCCAATTCAAATTCCAACCCTATTTAGCAAAATCAATCTTGAACTGGTTTAAATTTTTAAAAATACACTATGAGGAAAAAGAAACAAAAGGGTAGTAATTAGGTACAAGTAGAAACAAGAAACTAAGTCTTCTAAATAAAAACACTTGTGAACTTTATTGCCAAAGGAGCATTTGTTGTTTAGTTGCTCTGTTGTGTCGGATATTTTGTGACCACATGGCCTATAGCCTGACAGGCTCCTCTGTCCATGGAATTTCCCAGGCAAGAATCTGGAGTGTGTTGTAATTTCCTTCTCCAGGGGATCTTCCCAACCCAGGAGTCAAAACCACATCTCCTACATTGGCAGGCAGATTCTTTACCACTGAGACACCAGGGAAGTCCCAAAGGAGTACTTACAGATTATCTAAACCAAGCGGTCCTCATTCAAAGGAAAAGGATGGGATTCAGGAAACTTCTGAATCAGTGAACATGTGGAGATCTGGGAAGAATGGGTGACTCTGAGGCAGCATGGAAGCTCTGAGCCCTTTCAACATACCCAGGCCTATGCAGACCTCCTGTCTGGCTGTTCCTGAGTTATATCATTTGCTAATACACTGCTTCTAGTAAATAAAATGTTTCTCTGAGTTCAGTGAGCCACTCTAGTAAATTTAATGGAACCTTAGGAGGGGATCATGAAAACCCCATGGGTTGAATACAACCTGGACTTGAGATTGGCATCCTGAGTCAGAAGGGGCTGTTAGAACCTTCTTCTATAGCCAGCTGGTCAGAGCACAAAGAACAACCTGGGCTTGTGACTTGCATCTGAATTTGGGCAGGGGCAGAGGGGTGGGGTGCAGTCTTATAAATCTGATCCATGAACCTGTGGAATCTGATGCTATCTCTAGGTAGGTGGTGTGAGAATTGAATTCTCAGACACCAGTGGGTATTTGTTTGCTGGTGTGAGAAGAAACCCCCTCCCTGACTGGAATTGGTACCAGAACCAATTTAACCACTCCTTAAGCCTCTGGAAGTGAAGAAGAAAACTTACATGGGCATTCAGAGTGCAAACAAAGAATGTTGCCCCCCAGTTCTACTAGGATCAAGCTATTAGTCACAGCAGTCACCCAGTGGACTAGGGCCAGCACCCTAAAATCTCAGATAGACACACCATCAATGTGGGCACATTTCCCTACTAGATGACAATCCCCATGAGAATCTACCCAGAAGGAAGTTAAATGTATTCACAAGACAAAGAATGAAAGAAGGCGAGGAGCTGGAGAATAGCTGTTAACTAAGTGTTAACCAAAGTTAACCATGACCTAGCAATTGTACTTCTGGAAATGTGTCCTCAGAAAATAATCAGAATTTCTGACAAAAATTTATCCTAAAGATGCATAAAAATGATCTAATGACAGTAAAAAATGGGAACAAACAGTGTGAAACAATAGAGGTGAGGTTACATAAAACTCCCACAATAAAAGCCATAGTTTAGAAAACTCACTGAAGAAATAGGAAATGTTCCCCCAAATATTGTGAAGTAGAAAAAGAAAACAAGCTATAAAACATTAAATACAACCTGAGAAGAAAATTCATCATAAAAGAGAGTGATACTTATTTACATGTTACATTACAGATTGCTAGGCATTCTTCCTGTTAACCATAATAACAGAAACAGTATGTAGAGGGCAACAATGTGCCCATCTGAGAAAACGGCATTTCCCCGGGTGACTTTAGGTAGGAGTGGTCAATGAAACATAAGTAGGTTGTGAAGTAGGGGCTTCCAAAATACTACTGGCTTATTTTGCTAGAAGTGCCCTTTACTTCTTCCTGAATGCAGACATGATGGCTAGAGCCCCAGCAAGTCATCTTGTGATCAGGAGGACTATAGACAGGGGCCATTGCCTACCATTGCAGTAAACAAAGAATGTTGCCTGCCATTCCAGTTCTGCAAGGATAAAGCCACTCGGCACTGTAGCTGCCCACTGATGGTGCACCCTGATAGTTCAGGATGGAGAAAAACAGGAAGTATTATATGCTTTGGAGACACCTAAGATAGTTAAGAAGCACTCCTAAGGAATAATTTTAATGAGCCCAGATTCTTGCATCTTCCCATACACTGAAAAGTATTAACATCATTAACCTGAGATGTCTGTTCTTTGTGATTTGCAGTAATCCTTTGATGTTCAACTACATGGGATTTTCTTCCCCCAGAAAAAAGTTCCTACATATTCTGGTTCCTCCCTGACCTCTTGGCAGCAGTTCCTCAGAGCTGTATGAAAGACAGTCTCTGGGACCATTGTCCTTGGTAAGACCCCTGGATAAAACTTAACTTGCAACTTTCAGGTTGTATCCTTTTCTTGCATCTACAGGATGAAAGCCTCACACTGAGGATGAGGCAGAGAGAGGCGGGTATCAGTCCGTGATGCTACCTCAGAGCTGCTGTAACATCCCTGAACAACACTATGTATGTGATGAGCAAAACATCTTTCTTAAGAACATAATGTTAAACAATGAACAGCAGTGGCTTTTTAAAGGTGATACTGATGTAGTATATCTCATACACATGTGTGTGTGTGTACTTGAGAGAGAGAGATAGGGGCAGGGGAAGCCCCACCCACACAGCGGTGGTGAGACTGGCCGATGTCCCTTGCTCTGGGCCTCTCACCTGTGGCAGAGCTGCATTGCCTCTGCAGCCGCGGTGGCCTCATCCAGCAGGGATGCATTAGCCATGTCCAAGCCTGTGATGTCACACACCATGGTCTGGTAGTTGAGTAAACTCTCCAGTCTCCCCTGAGACACCTCTGGCTGGTACGGAGTATACTGGGTGATCCTGTAAGGGACACAAAAGGCTATGTCCAAACTGTGAATCCACTATTCAGAAAAAGCTCACAAAATGCATTCATTTTAGAATTAGGTATCTGAAGGCTAAGTTTTCCCCTCTTGAGAATGATATAATACATAGATAAGCTTACTTGTCTTCTGTAAGGAAGCTTGGAATTAAATCATGGCGATAATACTTATCCTTTGGTTAGGGATAATCAGTACATACTTTTCTATCCCTCTAAGTTGCATCATCTTACATTTACATTTCAAGGACCTTATCATAAGTATGTGTTTTATTGTAAACTGGCTCTTAAAATCCACTTGAGCCTATCTGTGGTATTAGAAACAGAATTTTAGAAAAAAGCTCACCTCAATCATAGTTCAAGAATCTAATATCTAATACTCAAGACTTTTGGCTTTGGGGGGGAGCAGTTTTGTTCATACTAACCAGAAGTCCTATGTGCACCTAAAAAATTAATAGAGGTCAATTTAAGAATTGTCACTCTCCAGTTATTAGCAGTCTATGGGAGTTAACTCCATAGCTATCAAAATTCAAGAATGCAAATAGTTAGAAGGCTGTATAGACATGAATTTTAATCTTATATCCTCCGGCTATTAGCCAAAAATATGTCTTCATCCCTTCATCCTTTTTTATCATTCCTTCATTTATTTACTCATCCCACAAATATTTGCTACATGCCCACTAAGTGCCAAAAACTATGATAAGTTCAGGTGACACATCAAAAGTAAGATGGGTAACAGTCTCTGATCTCAAGGAAAATATTACAGCAGGGAGAGATAAAATACATGAAATCACTTTAGAGTGATAAATATTCTAAATAAAATGAGAGATGAGAGGATGGCTGAAGACCTGGGACAGAGGGATCTTTTCATCAAGAATCCATTCACTGTACTACCAAAGTGTGTCAGACTGGAGTCCATGTTCCCACCTGTGATTAGCATTGTTTTCTATCTCTTTTGTTTTCATTCCTCCAAGCCTGAACAGTGTTTTCCTTTCTTTCCTGATGGTAATCACACTCAGTGTATTCCCATCTTTTTTTTCTTGGTAAGGCTTTGAAATCAATGTCTTCTTACCTCTGAGGGAGGAGAGAGTGGGGGGGCTTACCTTACCAAGCAGTACAACATTAAGACGGTGAAATAATTTCCCTGAAATGTTCATTGGTATAGTAGTGTATGTGTGTGTGCTGTTCACACTGTTTGTACAGCAGAGTACATTTTTGCTTCAATTAATTCCTTGAACAGCCTAGCTTAGCAACTGTAAATCAGTTTGCCAGATTCTAAGTGGCTGGTGAACCGGAATAAATGAGACACACAATACGTAACGTAGACAAAGTAGAAAGGGAATCTGAGCAGAAATGGGGTCATGCAAAAGGCATCAACAAGGGGCAACTGTGATCTCATATCAGATAAGATCTTCATACATGTGTCTGCAACAGAAAGACATATGCTTAAATTGCCTGCTAACATGAAATTTTCATTTTACTCACTATTATTATTTGACATGTAGACAGGTACAGAATTAGACACACATACACACACACACAAAACCAAGCATATACATGTATCAGCCAGCCCATCCAAAGAATTCATCATAGCACTGAATATAATATTGAAAAATGAGTAACAAACTGTCTACTAAAAGAAGAATGATTAAATAAATTAGAGAACATGCATATAATACTATGGGTTGTGAAAATGATATAAAAGATTTCCTGACATAGAAGATGCTCATGATACATTAATTTTAAAAGTAAAATATAAAATACCACAATCCTGGTTTTGTAAATTTATAGAAATGTGTGAACCAAAATGTAAACAGTAGTTTTCTCTGGGTGGAAAGATTAATCTTTACTTTTTTATTTGTAATATTCTAAACATTAAAGACACTGGCTACTATTTATTAACCATCTTCTGTGTGTCAGGAACATGTTCACAATCTTTCTTTGATGATTATGTTACACACGCTCTTTGTGTTATCCTAAATCCACCCATTTCTTTGCTGTCTTACTAGCCTAGCAAAATGCTTAAAACAGGAAATTATCAAATATTTCTGGTGCAAATATGTGTTTACCTTTCCTGCTTGAATGGGGATAGGTTCCCAATTACCTGTTGGAAAAAGCCCCAAACCTCCCAAACATAGTCCTTCATACCTAAGATGGTGCTATCCCTTGGCTAACAGACTTTGGGATACAATGTTTCCCTTCCCTTGCTCAGCCTTTTTCTCCTTGCTCTAAGTCTAAGCTTAGGCTGATGCTAATTAGCACTGCTAAAAGCTGAAAGCTTTAAAATTATTTTCTTGCAAAGATGATAATTATATGATCCTACTACTTTTACTTGTAAACTTCTTTTATTGTCCACACTTTTTTTTTAACACTACTAAACAGGCATAAATAGTCTTAAAAATCATTTATTAATGAAATCAGATGGGTGAGTCTCAAGCCTGGAGACACTAAATAAACCTTCATTTCAGGAGAAAAATGCTAGCACAGGGCCTGCCATCCTACATAAAAGGGTTTAGTTGCCTCAGGCAACCAGTGATCAAGAAAATGTCTGTGATCTACAATTTCTATGTTCCAACTGATTTTAACTCAATCAGTTTCTGTTCCTAGATGTATCTGAATATTGGAAAACAAAAAGTATCTGCATATCCAAGAAGGCATTCTGTCCTGTGTAAAAAGGATGCTTGATACATTCAACATGGCATTAACATTTATTCCAAAATAATCAGTATTCTTTATGATTGTGACAAAAAAAAACAAATGGAGGTGGGGGGGGGGATTGCAGTAGGACAAACATTCATGAGATTCTTTCATTCAACTGCAGCGCCAACATTATACAAAACAGAAACAGTCACAAAGAAAATGTAAATGTTTTGATATTTGTTAACTGATATATTATCAGCAATTGAAAATTTCAAAAGTAGATCCCATGAAGTATAATCTAGGCCTAATGTAAATTTTCTTATAAGAGCCCAAATGTTTGTATTCTCTGGAGGCTATGTTCCTTATTTATTTTCACCTCACGTCAGCGGAATTTGTTGGTTCCATCTCTATGACAACCATTCAGAAGGGTGATAATGTGAAGTCTACCCACCCTCATGTGCACAGCCCGCCCTGTCCTGGCTGGCGAGGGCTGGTATCACCCTCTGGTTCAGATCAGCTTTTGGAGAATACAAAGGAACAATACTTAAAATCACCCCAAAACTAGGACTGAAAAGCAAACAGCACTGTCCACCTCTCAAAACTCTGGTGGCTCTAAAGTAAATGAACACATCCCCTCACAGCCAGGAAGCAATATGGTCAATGTTCTGTTCGGCCACCAAGAGCCGAGACTGCTGGCCAGTATTCAGACGGCTGGAATGTGCAGTCCATTCATGTACTCTTGAGGCTTGTTTCGTAAGGAAGAGGAGACAGGCCACTTGCTTTTGAAATCAAACTTACCATCCAAACTTTTACCAATACCCCAGTGGAAACGAAGCCCTCAGAAATACAAATACTTCCGCAGGTGCATGCGTGAGCACGCACACATACCCACACACATACATACACACACGTGCACACACACACTTGGCAAGAACACTAGTTCTTTGACAGTTTATTCTTGTTCTCCTATGAATAAAGAAATGAACCATACTGAAACTAACAGCAGTGCAGGAGTGATTAGGCCAGATCTGGCTCCTCTAATGATGGTACGTGATTCACTGTATCTAGCACAAATGTCCTCACCAACCAGCACTACCTGTGTGCTTCTGCAAAAGCAGACAAAAGACAAAAAGATACTGTGCTTCCCACCCAGTCTAGCCTGTGCCCTGAGCAACACACAATGGCAAGTTCTGAGACTTTGGTGGAGAGTGTGAGGAAGTTGGGGCACAGAAGAGTCATGCAGATCAAATCACAGCACTCATGTTTCTCATCAAGAAATACATTACCATCCTGAGTTCTCCAGTAAGTTCCGCAAAATTGTCTGTGGTACTGAGCAGTTATAATAGCCCATGCCAATATATGATCTCCAGATCTGATTCTTGTTGGAAATGGCATGGAGAGTTGCAAGGATTTCATTTTCACCTGATTGTGGGAAAGAAAGAAATGTTACAGAGAGAAAATACCTCAAAGAGAGCTCTAGGTATAGTTTAAAGCCCTAGTTTTTTTCAATATTGACATGAGGAGGACAGCTATATGGAAAATATAAGAATCATCCTCTTAGCAACACTAAGAACTAGATGCAGAAATCTGAAAAAAAAAAATTTGTGGCTCTTTTTTTTGGTGTTATTTGACAGAATTTCTCAATTTTTAACACTTGCCTAATTCCAGGTTTTTTCTGCTCCCTTCACATGTTTTATTTACACTAAATAAAATTTCTTCTCTTAGTAAATAGTATTTACCCTTTTAAGTTGCCTTATGCCAATAGTTGGTATGTCTTAAATAACACATATGAAGGATCTTTTTTAAGTAGCTGATCACTTATAGCTATAACTTATAAAAGACCCTTCACTCAACCAAGAAAATATCAATTATAATAAAAGAACCACATGCAGTTTTAACCAGCATTTTCATTAAGGCACTAAGGTAATTAAGGAGTAATTATAAAAGTTCTCAGGTACAGGCAAGACCCTGTTTTGGGTCATTCATATAATAACAAAATAATAATTGGCATCTGTCATTTTAAGCACTTACTCTTTGCCAGGAATTGTACCAAATGTCTTCCACGTAGCTCTGGAAACTGAGGCTTGAAGAGGATCACTCAACTAAGGCTATGCAGCTTTAAATTAACTACCGAGTTGAACTCCAACTTCAATACTTTCCCCAATGGGCCAGACTGAGATCTCCTACATTTATAGCACTTATACTGAAAGCTACTTTCTAGATACAGATGACCTACATGCTTGTTTCTCTGCCCCTCTGCATAAAGTTAGATCATAAGCATATAGCTACTAAAGTTTAAGTGAGATTTAGCTACTTAGGCAAATGTCTACCCGCTTTAAGATCTCAGGGACTCAGTCACTGAATCTTGGAATTTATTGATTTTATTGTTACAAATCTAGGCACAGCCATCTAAGATAGCAAACTGGCTAGGAAAATGCTTCCCAATGTTTTAATTCCACTGAACTCTAAGTGACTATTATTCCCATTAATCCTCCTTTATCCTCAATGAAAACATTTTCACCCTTGGCCATGCCCTCCCATCCCATTTGTTTTCACAGTAAATAAATTTCAAGAGAGATGTGTCAGTTTGTCAGACTAGGCTAACAAAAGAGAGAAGTATCAGTTTGTAAGTATCAATTTCATGCGTAAATATAACCCAACTGCCTTATAATGGACAATCTTGCCTTCTTCCACTGAAAGCTTAGGACATATAAGTGGATGTACAATAAAACAGTATCTGCAGAGATACCCAAGTACAGTATCCTTAGGAATAATCATGCAAGAAATGCAGTCACTTTCCAATGTCTTCTTAGGGTGCAGTGATTGAGAAGCCCAGTAGGAAGGGAGATTAATTAGCAGTGCCTGGCAGACACCCAACTCAGCAAGGCCAGCTTCAATTAAGATCCGTGCAAGGAGGACAGGTCCCTGTTCCATACTATGCCAGGAGGACAAAAGGTCCAGCCCTCAAAAGAGAACAGTCTTTGAAGGACTTTGTCAAATCAAGAGGTTAACCTTTGAGCGACAAAGGGTATTGAATAATATAATGTTTCCCCACATAATAGAAGATGATTCTACTGGTACTATGGATGGGTCAGAGGGGAGACTCTGAAAATAGGGAGAGATAGTAAGAGGCCAGCACAATAGTCCAGGAGGGAGATGGGCCAGGGAGTGTAGTGAGTTAAACTGTATCCTCTCCCTAGAACCTAGACAAGTACATAAAACATCAGGAACTGCTATGAGAGATGCTGATGTTTATCTGGAGACCCTAAACTCTCAACTAGAACGGTGGAGGAATCTGACTTTTCCTTTTACAAAGAAACACATTCTCTCCTACCTCCCAACAGGGCTGAAGATGTTAGTGCAAGCTCATATGTCCAGTGAAAGAACCTCAGTGACAGCACAGTGCCTTTCTTGTCCATTGGTTCTGCAGCCTCCTGCCTCTTACAGCCTCCTATTTCCCTCGTCCTGTCCTGCACGTATGCCTTCACCATCCCCTCTACTAGCCAGGGACCCACTGCCACATCCTACATCAGTTCAGGGCTTCCCGATATATAGCAGCACCACTCACAGCTGCCAAAGTCTTACACACCTGGATAAAACACTTGAAAAAATTTAGAGGCCATTACCATAAAATAACAGCAAAATAATTAATTGTAGATAACAGTTAGACGCATAAATATGTTCAAACTTGAGACATACAAGTTTTTAATCCTGTAACAGACATACTCTAATCGCTACAGGATCAAAATTTCTAAGCTCCTGTGGGCTCTGCCTCCACCTGCTGCTGCTGCTGCTGCTGAGTCACTTCAGTCGTGTCTGACTCTGTGCGACCCGATAGACAGCAGCCCAGCAGGCCCCCCTGTCCCTGGGATCCTCCAGGCTTGAGGCCAATGTGAACATAGCAGGCCCTCCAGGATCCACAGCTTCCAAATTTGCAGAGTTCAACCAAGAATCAGAAACATCCTGGAAAAAAGACTTTTCAGAAAGTTCCAAAAAGCAAAATTTGATTTTGTCATGTGTTGGCAGCTATTTACATATCATTTACATCATATTTATGGCTAGAGTTCCAGAAAAACATCTATTTCTGCTTTATTGACTATGCCAAAGCCTTTGACTGTGTGGATCACAATAAACTGTGGAAAATTCTGAAAGAGATGGGAATACCAGACCACCTAACCTGCCTCTTGAGAAATCTGTATGCAAGTCAGGAAGCAACAGTTAGAACTGGACATGGTACAACAGACTGGTTCCAAATAGGAAAAGGAGTACATCAAGGCTGTATATTGTCACACTGCTTATTTAACTTCTATGCAGAGCACATCATGAGAAATGCTGGGCGGGAGGAAACACAAGCTGGAATCAAGATTGCCGGGAGAAATATCAATAACCTCAGATATGCAGATGACACCACCCTTATGGCAGAAAGTGAAGAGGAGCTAAAATGCCTCTTGATGAAAGTGAAAGTGGAGAGTGAAAAAGTTGGCTTAAAGCTCAACATTCAGAAAACGAAGATCATGGCATCTGGTCCCATTACTTCATGGGAAATAGATGGGGAAACAGTGGAAACAGTGTCAGACTTTATTTTTTTGGGCTCCAAAATCACTGCAGATGGTGACTGCAGCCATGAAATTAAAGGACACTTACTCCTTGGAAGAAAAATTATGACCAACCTAGATAGTATATTCAAAAGCAGAGACATTACCTTGCCGACTAAGTCCGTCTTGTCAAGGCTATGGTTTTTCCTGTGGTCATGTATGGCTGTGAGAGTTGGACTGTGAAGAAGGCTGAGCGCCGAAGAACTGATGCTTTTGAACTGTGGTGTTGGAGAAGACTCTTGAGAGTCCCTTGGACTGCAAGGAGATCCAGCCAGTCCATTCTGAAGGAGATCAACCCTGGGATTTCTTTGGAAGGAATGATACTAAAGCTGAAGCTCCAGTAGTTTGGATACCTCATGTGAAGAGTTGACTCATTGGAAAAGACTCTGATGCTGGGAGGGACTGGGGGCAGGAGGTGAAGGGGACAACCGAGGATGAGATGGCTGGATGGCATCATGGACTCGATGGATGTTGAGTCTGAGTGAACTCTGGGAGATGGTGATGGACAGGGAGGCCTGGTGTGCTGCGATTCATGGGGTCGCAAAGAGTCGGACACGACTGAGCGACTGAACTGAACTGAACTGAGATAGCATTCACATTGTAATTAAAGCTATTTATATACCATTTACATTGTATTAGGTATTATAAGTAATCTAGGGACGATTTAAAGTATATGGGGTGGTTGTATGTAGTTCAGTTCAGTTCAGTCTCTCAGTCGCGTCCAACTCTGTGACTGCATGGACCGCAGCACACCAGGCTTTCCTGTCCAAAACCAACACCCAGAGCTTGCTCAAACTCATGACCATCGAGTCAGTGATGCCATCCAACCATTTCATCCTCTGTCATCCCCTTCTTCTGCCTTCAATCTGTTCCAGCATCAGGGGCTTTTCCAGTGAATCAGTTCTTTGCATCAGGTGGCCCAAATATTGGAGCTTCAGCTTCAGCATCAGTCCTCCCAATGAATATCCAGGACTGATTTCCTTCAGGATTGACTGGTTGGATCTCCTTGCAGTCCAAGGGACTCTCAAGAGTCTTCTCCCACACCACAGTTAAAAAGCATCAATTCTTTGGCGCTCAGCTTTCTTTATAGTCCAACTCTCACATCCATACATGACCACTGGAAAAACCATAGCTTTGATTAGATGGACCTTTGTCAGCAAAGTAATGTCTCTTTTTTAATATGCTGTCTAAGGTTTGTCATAGCTTTTCTACCAAGGAGAAAGTGTCTTTTGATTTCATGGCTGCAGTCACCATCTGCAGTGATTTTGGAGCCCAAGAAAATAAAGTCTCTCACTGTTGCCACTGTTTCCCCACCTATTTGCCATGAAATGGTGGGACCAAGTGCCATGATCTTAGTTTTTTGAATGTTGAGTTTTAAGCTCAGCTTTTTCACTCTCTTCTTTCACTTTCATCAAGAGGCTCTTTAGTTCTTCACTTTCTGCCATAAGGGTGGTGTCATCTGCATATGGGAGGTTATTGATATTTCTCCCAGAAATCTTGATTCCAGCTTAAGCTTCAACCAGCTCAGCATTTCACTTAATGTACTCTACATTTAAGTTAAACAAGCAGGAAGACAGTATACAGCCTTGATATAGTCTTCCCAATTTTGAACTAGTCCATTGTTCCATGTCTGGTTCTAACTGTTGCTTCTTGACATGCATACAGATTCCTTAGGAGGCAGGTCAGGTGGTTCAGGATTTCCATCTCTAAGAATTTTCCAGTTTCTGGTGATCTATACAGTCAAAGGCTTTGGAGTAGTCAATAAAGCAGAAGCAGATTTTTTTTGAACTCTGTTGCTTTTTCAATGATCCAACGGATGTTGGCAATTTGATCGTTGGTTCCTCTGACTTTTCTAAATTCAGCTTGAACATCTGGAAGTTCACGGTTCACATACTATTGAAGCCTGGCTTGGAGAATTTTGAGCATTATTTTGCTAGCATGTGAGATGAGTGCAATTGTGTGGTCGTTTGAACATTCTTTGGCATTGCCTTTCTCTGGGATTAGAATGAAAACTGACCTTTTCCAGCCCTGTGGCCACTGCCGAGTTTTCCAAATTTGCTGGCATATTGAGAGCAGCACATTAACAGCATCATCTTTTAGGATTTGAAACAGCTCAGCTGGAATTCCATCACCTCCACTAGCTTTGTTTGTAGTAATGCTTCCTAAGGCCCACTTGACTTCACACTCCAGGATGTCTGGCTCTATGTGAGTGATCACACCATTGTGATTATCTGGGTCACAAAGATCTTTTTTGTGTAGTTCTTCTGTGCATTCTTGCCACCTGTTCTTCTGCTTCTGTTAGGTCCATACCATTGCTGTCCTTTACTGTGCCTGTCTTTGCATGAAATGTTCCCTTTGTATCTCTGATTTTCTTGAACAAATCTCTAGTCTTTCCCATTCTATTATTTTCCTCAATTTCTTTGCATTGATCCCTGAGAAAAGTTTTCTTATCTCTCCTTGCTATTTACAGTGTATTAGGTATTTTAAGTAATCTAGGGATGATTTAAAGTATATGGGGAGGTTGTGTGTAGGTTATATGCAAATACTGTACCATTTTATATAAGGGACTTAACAATTTTGGCATCCATTAGGGGTGGGAGGTGTGGGGGTAGGGTTGGGGAAGGGGGCAGAAACCAATCCCTCCTGGATACTGAGGGACAATTGTATTCCTTGATTGGTCTTCATCACAGCCTGGTCTTGATGATCAATTTACATTCTACTGGGGACACAGTGAGTTGATAGAATGAGTAGTCTTTGTACATCGAGCTAAGGGACACTGGTGAACCACCAAGGGTAGGGCAAGTACTTGGTCATGCTTCTGAAAGTTATATGGTCTGAGAAAACTTTACCATTCACTCATCCATTGCTCATCATGACCAGATAGAAGCCAAGACAGTCTGTGACTTGAAGAACAGAGTTAAGCTGCTTCTTACTGTGATAAAATCAAGACCTCATCTAGAGACTAACATACTAAATCAGAAAGAGAAAGACAAATACTATAATATATCACTTATATGTGTAGTTTAAAAAATGATACAAATGAACTTATTTACAGAAGAGAAATAGACTCATAGACACAGAAAACAAATTTTCAGTTACCAAAAGGAAAAGGGGAAGGAGGGATAAATTGGGAATTGGGGGATTAATAGATATACACTCCTATATATAAAATAGATGAACAACAGGGACCTACTGTATCGCACAGGGAACTATATTCAGTGTCTTCTAAAAATCTATAATGGAAAAGAATTCAGTAATATGTGTTGATATATAACTGAATCACTTTACGGTATACATTGTAAATCAACTGTATTTCAATAAAAATCAATTTTATGAAAAAAAATCTAGACTTCAGACTTTACCATTCACATTTAATGAAAACCACTTCCCGAACACACAACTTAGTGAGTGTCTGAATTATTTCTAATGTTTGTTAGCTGGTCACCATTTCTCATACCTACTAATGAAATCTTACTTCAGTCCAATCAGCAGAAGAGCCAACTCAGTGAGTGCATTTAGGATCCCAGGGTTTGAGTTAATATGTTAAGTGATGCCAAGATTCAACAGGCATGGAGAAAAGGGAAAAAAAAGGGAAAAGTCCACTATCAGAGGTCTACTACTGAACCTGTCTGAAATGGAACACAGTAGAAACAGTCTCTAAGAGCAAGTTTGGGGTCATGATTGGTCTAAATAAAAGCCCCAATCCTAACCATGCAATGTACCCCACTGTACTTCACAACAGATTACATTCCTTTCTTCCTTGGAAATGAATTCCTTTCTAGAGAAAATAGCGTGGGATGCTTCATTCCAAAGTGGCAGCTTTCTTCCCCCATATAGTAAGATAAGCATTTTTAAAAGGCAGTTGTGTCATACGAATGCTGGACAGCACAGCCCAAGGAAAGCTGTGTGGACAAAGAGGAGGAAGCAAGATCAACTCCCCCCCAGAGTGAACCCCACAACCACACACATTCCTCACTCTTGTCCTTCCAACTTGACAAAAACAGCTTCCTCCTGTAAACAGGCCCAATTCCAGTAACCATACTCCTGAATGTGAAGGACAATGAAACAAACAAGGGAGGAAATGAGACAGAATGAGAAAGGGAATGTCCATTAAAAAATACTTTAATGGATAAACAAGGTCCTACTGTTTAACATAGGGAACTATATTCAATAGCCTATAATAAACCATAATGGAAAAGAATATGAAAACCAATATAATTCATACATATACACACATAAATGTATCTGAATTATTTCGCTGTACACCAGAAACGAACACAACTTTGTAAGCCAACTATAGTCCAATAAAAAAAATACAAAACCACGTAGAGACACCCTGATGCCTGCCTAGGGCCTCATAGAGCAGCCAGTCCTGTGCCTTCCCAGCCATGAAAGTCCTCAATCCTTCAGCGATCTGAACAGTAAGTTCTTTTCTTGTGGAATAAATGCCTGCTTCTGACCTTGTTTACTCCTCTACCTCAGCACATTGCATAATGCCCTGGTCCTACTGTACCAGGAACAGAGTTCAGTGACCTGGGTACTACTCCCTGAGAATCTGCAGGTGGGTCTCTCACTGTTCCTGCTTCTCAGAATTCAGAATGAACACTTCCTCCTTTCATAAGGCCACAAAAGAGCCTTTCCTTTGTCACTTTCACCTAAAATATCAAGGAGAACTCTGTACCAACCACTACTCCAAATATACTTTCTGATAGAAAATAAGCTGATTTAGCTGTTAAATTGCTAGGTCTAGGTTTTAATTTCCCACATATGTGAACTTTGACAAAAACTGGGAAAATGTTGAGCGCATAGGCTATATGGGTCAAGATACCTGTTACACTCCAACACACACACACAAATGCAAATACATACACATTATTCCCCATTCTTAACCCATTCCCCAAACACTCAATATGATGATTGTTTTTGCCACAATCATATAGGAAAATGCTTTCTTTTGCTTTTTAGATAATCTTATGCCTAAGTTATTACAGAGTATATATAATTGTACCATTTATATTAAAAAATTAATGTATATACATATTATATGTTAACAGAATAGCTCTGGGATGATTCTTAAGAAACTGATAAATGAGAAGGCTTCTTGCTTTTTCCTGTGTATCTTTTCACGATTTTGAGTTCGAGACAATATGCCTGTGTTATTATTAAAAAATTTTAAATTAAAATGTTATGCACAGAACAAAATCCTCCTTGTGAAATACATTGGTGAAGATACCTACAGTCCCTGCAGTGGCTGGCTGTCCTCAGAGCATTTTCCATGCAGCCCAGCAGCACCCAGAGTGGAGCAGCCACTCAACCAGCAAGAGCCATCCTCCCACGCCCTGCCCTTCATGTGCTTGGCAAGATGCTCAGAAAAGGACTCCAAGGAAATCAGCAGGATTGAAAACCAACAAACTCATATTTGAATTTGCCCAGAGAGGCCTTTTTCTGCCAGAGGCTACAGGGAAAAGCTGGGGCTAGAATGTGAGGACAGAGACTGACTTAGCATTTTTCTTGCCAACTTGTAGATCCCTGGATTCAAAGCTGCTCAGGAACATGGGGTGGGGTCAGGGGCTCTCAATTCAACATAAACAAACCATGGGTGATGGCATATGTCAGGATTTTCTGATTTCCTGAGTGAAAGCCAGAATTTGCCCTCTAACTCTGTCCCCATGTGCAGCCTTTCTCTAAGGTCAACCTTTCTCCCTCCTCCATAAATAAGTGGGGTTAAGCCAGGCTTAACCCCACTTACTCAGCCCATAAACCCTACTCCCTCTTATCTGCCAAGTTTCTTTCCCTGGTGAAGAAATTACCCAACCACAGTCTGTTGAATCACTGAATCTGTTCAGCCCAGGAAGCTAAACCAACCCATAAGCTCTGCATAATGCAGAATTTTGTTTCAGTCGCTAAGTCGTGTCCAACTCTTGCGATTCCATGGACTGTAGACTGCCAGGCTCCTCTGTCAATGGGATTTCCCAGGCAAGAATCCTTGAGTGGGCTGCAGAGGGACATGGAAACTCTGCAAGACTGGGAGTGGGGAGCCCATCCCACGTATCAGGACGTGGTCTGGGCAGCACCACACAGGCCTGATGCCCCATCCCCAATCCTGCCAGGCTCTTTCCCATCTTCTTGCTCAGCCAATTAACACCCAACCTCACCTAGCCCCTCATGACTCTCAGGAATTAGAACCCTCTGTCAGGTACTTCCAGCTTGGAGGAGCCAAGGCATGTCCAATCCGCATTTCTGATGGCTCTTTGTCCCTACAGTTCTACCTTCTCACCCAGGAGATACACAAAGAATACAGGCATATGAAGAAATTTGTAATCCACCCCAGAATCTCACCAACTAAATTATAACCTCTTTGTGGGCAGGGGCATAATGGTTTGCTAGGCATATAGTAGGTGCTCAGAAAATGCAAGTGAATGAAAATTCACCTAAACCCCCACACATAATTAGCTCAATATTCACAACAAATCATGCATTACAGAATCCACGAAGACAAATCAATGTGCAAATTGTTTTCACATCCCTAAAGGCACAAGCTTCAGAAAAACATTTCTAAATAGAAACTTGCAGCTATGAAGCAAGTTCTGTGAAATAAGTTCAGTGACTGCAATAATTTCATATTTTCTAAAATTTTCTTTCCTTATTGTTTAATCAGTTAGTATATTGATGATATAGACATTGAGAATCCTTACAAAATAAATCCCCAGTTTGCATTTTTATTAAAATACTGCATGTTTAACAAGCAAAACAAATCTCAGTAGTCAAAACCAGATCTAAGATTTCTAAGAGTAAAGCACAGTGTGATTTGGTGGGGGGGGGGGTGGGGAAGAGGACATAAGGAATAGAAGCCAGAGCACCTACCCTCTGACAAGCAGCTCACAACCTCACTGTTGACCAGCTTCCTTAGGGCTCTGAGTTGACTCAGGTTAGCAGGTCAGGCCCCCACTCTCATTCCCATAACGTGGTCACTGAGCTTCCACCCCAATGTGCCTCACATCTCCCAGCCTATGCGGGCCTTGAAGTCCTTGGCCACTTGACTTCACCAGTCCTCCACCTCATCTAAACTCAGACATCCCATTTCTGTTTCTGCTCCCCTGTCACTAAATGATGTTGGATGAGGGGACCCTTGCAAACTTCATAGATTCAAGGCATCAAATCTCAGCAGGAACTTCCTTGCTGTCGGCCACCTGCTAATGCAGAGGACAGGGGTTTCATCCCTGGGACGGGATAAACCTACATGCTGCAGAGAAACCAAGCCAGTGTGCCACAACTCCTGAAGCCTGCATGCTCTTGGGCCCTCGAGCCACAACTAAGGAGCCCAAGGGCTGCAACTACTGAAGCCCACATGCCCTAGGGCCAGCAAGCCACAAATATTGAGCCTGCATGCTGCAACTACTGACGCCCATGTGCCTAGAGCCTGTGCTCCACAATGAGAAGCCCACGCACCACAACCAGAGTAGACCCCACTCTCTGCAATTAGAGAAAGCCCACGCACAGCAGCTAAGACCCAACACAGTAAAGAAAAAGAAATCAACACAGTGAAAACAAACAAACAAACAAAAAAAACACCTCATAACAAATGTCAGCAGGTCTTCCATGCAAGGTGATTTAGGTTCCTCACTACCCAGATGGTCACTTTCTCACTTTTCTAATACTCAGTCTCACCCTCTCTGTCTCTCACTCAGATCTTTAGACAGGCAGCCCCTAAACTCCTCCCACCGCAGTGTCCTAACGTCATCAGGTAGACTTTCTTCCCTCTGATCCCTAAAACAGTTCAGAATTTGACACTAAGTCCACAAGCCCTGACTTAAGATTTATCCTTTGGCTTCTTGGATTACTTCATCTCAGGCTGCTCTGCAATCCATCCTTTTCCATGCTGTTTCCCCATGTCCTGGCTTCTACTTTCTTCCCAATACTCCATCACTAGGAAATCTTGCTCACTCTCATTAATTCATTCAGAAGAGTCACTAAATCTGTAACTCCATTTCTAGTCTCTCTCTTGAGCTCTAGACTTGTATTTTCAACTACTGCTTCAGCTTCTTCAAATGCATATTCCACCAACACCTCAAATTCAATTCTGCTCAAACAAGACTCATAGTCTCATCTTCCTCCAGGACCCTCCTCTTCTCCCTGTTCATGCTGCTAATATCACCATCACCCCAAGACACTCAGCCTAGAAACTGACCTACAGTCCAACCTGCTGCCCCTCTGGGCCAACCACCATGTTTGTACCAAAGCATACTTCCCAGGCTACTCCCAGCCAACTACTAAGCCCAGTAGAATGAACACAGACTCACTTCTGTAAAGATGTGGGACTCCTCTGGAGGATGACTTTGGCTCAAAGACTCCACGCAGACTGACCAAAATTTTTTAGATCTGTTTTGCAGTCTCTGATTCTTCTTACCCAATTCTCCTTTCATCCCTCTTCTCCACCTGCATCACAATCTAAAAGCTCCCCAGTCTTCCCCTGCTCCCACTTTTCCATCTCTAATATCCTTGTAGCGACTGCTTCCCGGTAGACCTGAACTAACGCACATTTAAAATTTCACCTCTAACCTCTCCAATAAGCTCCCAGTTGGTTCCCTTGCCTGTATCTCAGAGGCACTCGGCCAAACACAATTTGAATGTATACTTCTTTCTGTAATAACTGTCAATGTCTCCCCATTACGTACAGGAAAACAAATCCTTTATCACAGCTTTGGGCCCTTCATATCTTGCTTTCTAGATCTTTCTACGTCTCGGCAGCTCAATATTCTATACATAGTTTACTCACCATCCTCAAATAACCATGCATGTTCACACTTCCACCCTTCTGTTCACGCCATAACCTCAGCCCAAGCATTCACCCTATTTGTAGAACTGAGGAGCTATTCACTATCTGAACCTACAGTCAGGGATCATATCTTTATCACCCTTTACCTCCTGACTCTTGCATTCTCAGTGCCTAAGCAGTATCTTATTTTCTATTGAAGTTTCTCAATAAATGAGGCATGAAAGTGGATGGAGAAGGTCATAGATGTAGATTTGGGGGCAACAGTTTATAACCCGATGGTAACAAAGGGGACTAGGCTGGGAGATTTGGGATATGAGCAAATGGCTCTATGTACCTTAACAGTCCTCAAGAGTAATGCCATATTTAAAACATGGTATAATTGATTTCATTTTTATAGCACTGAATATTTTTTAAAGTTAGGTTAAATTCATTATCATTTATAATACTAAGTATATGCTAATTTAGATGAATGTGATAGTTTAAAAAATATGTTTGCAGAAGATTTTTAGGGCAGTGAAAAACCCTTTATGCTGCTATAATGGTGGCTACATGTCAGTATACATTTGCTCAATTTCACAGAATGTACAACACCAAGAGGGAACGCTAACATGAACTTTAGACTCTGGGTGATGAGGATGTGTCTCTGTAGGTCCACTGGTTGTAACAAACGTACCATTCTGGTAGAAGATGTTGACAATGAAGGAGTCTCTGCATATGTGGAGGCGAGGGCTATACAGGACCTCTCTGTACTTTCTGCTCAATGTTGCTGTGAACCTAAAACTGCTCTGAAAAGGAATGTCTATTTTAAAAAATTATGTCTATAATCTTATTTACACACTCCTCCCTTCAAAAGGTGGAAACTAATTCCCCTTCCCTTGAATCTGGACCAATCTTAATGACTCACTCTAATGAACAGAATATGATATAAACGATACTATAGGACTTTCAAGGCAAGGTTATGAAAAGGATAGCTTCTGCCTGGCTTTCCTTCTCTCTTGAATCACTGGCTCTGCATGAATCCAGTTGCCATGCTGTGAAGACACTCACTCAAGCAGAATGTGGACTGACCTGTGTGAGGAGGCACCAGGGCCTCCCACTGACAGCCAGCACCAACTTCCCAGCCATGTGAATGAGCCATCTTGGAACTGGCTCCCCCAGCTCTGGTTGAGCATCCACCACTGTGGAACCACAACCTCACGAGTGACTCAGAGCCAGAACCCCCTGGTTTAGTTGCTTCTGGATTCCCGACCTCAGAATCTATGAGGATAATAAATGTTTGCTGTTGTTTTAAGCCAGTGTTTTGTAGTAATTTCTTATAAAGCAAGAGATAAGGAATAGAGCACCTTTTCCAAAGAAGAACCAATACTTTAAAATATTGTTAAAGAACTTCATTTATATAAAATCTTTGATGATGCTGGATGAATTCCATGATCCTTTACCAAGGTGAAGGGGAAAAAGTTGTTTTACATTTTAAGTTCTTTGTCTCAATCACATGACCTATTTGGTGCCTCATCACCTTATGTCAGCATGTTTGTATGTTTGTATGTCAAAAAATTAGAAAGTCCTGTGAAAGGATTCCAATCCAAAATGGAATCTAAGGATATGAAAATGGAGAATCTAATACCTGCTCCCTCGGAAGAATGGAACTTGAGGACTGAGAAATTGATTTCCTATAAATACCTGATTTCTACAAGGCTGGGACTTATCTCCAGACCAATGAACATCCACCAGATATCTCTCCATAATCAAGCCAACAAACTTACTGTCTGGGTTCCAGCTAGATGGCCCTCTCTTTGTGCTCCCTGCCCACAAACACAACCTACCCTAGACCTTCAGCTAACTTTGCAGCTTCTACAGCAGGTGCCTCCCAAACTGTAATTCCTCTGCTATCCCAAATAAACTCAGATTTCCGGTGATTTGAGCTTGCTTACCTCTTTATTTAGGTTCTTTATTCAGTTTACCTCTTTATTTAAGTTGATAGTCCAAAACATGTTAATGCTTAAAATGATACTTTACAAAGAGTGAGATTTCTCACTTGGTGCAAAGCTCTGACTAGATGGACCTTGGTTGGCAAAGAAATCTCTGCTTTTTAATACGCTATCTAGGTTGGTCACAGCTTTTCTTCTGAGGAGCAAACATCTTTTAATTTCATGGCTGCAGTCACCATCTGCAGTGATTTTGGAGCCCCAAAAGGAAAGTCTCTCACTGTTTCCATTGTTTCCCCATCTATTTGCCATGAAGTGATGGGACTGGATGCCATGATCTTAGTTTTCTGAATGTTGAGTTTTAAGCCAACTTTTCTCCTCTTTTACTTTCATGAAGAGGCCCTTCAATTCTTCGCTTTCTGCTATAAGGGTGGTGTCGTAGATGAGAGTAGGGTGCCTGAGTAGCCTCAGCACGGGGCTGGTCAGCAGGAAGGCCAAGCGACTGGAAAGGTGGAACTCTCAGGGCCACCCACTGACCTCTAGAAGTAGGAAGGGCCCAGGAGCTGAAGAGTAAGCTCTATAAAAACAACAGATTTGATGAGTTTCTAGAATGGCTACTACATTCCTGTGCTGGGAAAGGGAGGCACCCCAGTCCCATGGGGACAAAAGCTCCCGTGCTTGGGACCCTTTCAGACACCACCCTATGTTGTTGTTTAGTCATGTCCAACCCCACAGACTGCAGCATGCCAGGCTTCCCTGTCCTTCACTATCTCCTGGAATTTGCTCAAATTCATGTTCATTGAATTGGTGATGGTATCTAACCATCTCATCCTCTGCCACCCCCTGTACCTTTTGCCTATCCTATGTATCTCTTCATTTAGGTGTTCACCTGTATCCCTTATAACATCCTTCTAATAAACTGGTAAACATAAGGAAACATTTCTGTGTATTTCATGAGCCACGCTAGCAAATTAATTGAACCAGAGGAAGGAATCCAACTTATAGCTCATTCGTCAGTGCTGCAATGGTAAAGAATCTGCCTGTCAGTGCAGGAGACATAAGAGACTCACTCAGTCCCGGGGTCAGGAAGATCCCCTGGAGGAGGAAATGGCAACCTGCTCCAATATTCTTGCCTGGAAAATTCCATGAACAGAGGAGCCTGGTGTGCTACAGTTGATGGGGTTGCAAAGTGGTGGACGTAACTGAGGGACTGAGCACAGCAGGTCAGAAGCACAGGTGACAATCCTGACTTGTGATTAACATCTGAAGTGGGGGCAGTCATGGGGAGTTAATATGTGAAGTCTGATGCTATATGCAGGTAGATAGTGTCAGAAGTGATTTAAATTGTAGGATGTCCCCTGAGAATTGAAATACTGCTTCATGGTGTTGAAAAATATCCCAGAATCCCCCAAATCATCACTGTAATTATTCTATTAAAAGGGCATCAAAGATGAGACTATAATACTCAAATAATTCTGTAATCAAGCCTAGCACATTGAATTTTGCCATCTTATTTTTCTCACTGAAGGTGCTGCCTTTTTGAGTTTTCTCCTTCTTATAATAACATACTTACACACACACACAAAATACATAGTCAATAAAAAGATATTGTCTTTGTTTGTATAGATAGAGGAGATATCTATAAAAGATATATTTCAACTTTTTACACTGCTTTCAGAAATCCCAGTTTTTCTATTCAACTTCACATCATTTCTGTACATTTACAGCATTTTATTCATAGTTCTTATGACATCTTGGACATTTTAACTTTTGAACTCAAGTCACATTAAGACGTAAGCCCACTGAAGATAGTGATTATGTTTATTCATACATTTATCCTCGCAATGCCTTGCCAATAGTAAATAGTCATAAACACTTACAATTTAGGCAATAGGTTGACTGTACAAGCTTTCAGTCAGATCAGTAGGGGTCTGCCCCATAAGAATTAATGACAAAAATATAAGGACAACAGACTACTATGAGAGTCTAAACATACAAACAGACAATGGCCAGACCATATATAACTATAAAATTTTCACCTACCACTTGCAGCAACCTTCTCAGGAAACCAACCCCCTAATCCACAATAAACCACCCCTGAGCCAGCTTGCTACAGACTAGACTAGCAGAAAGCTGTCTTTTGCTATCTCCAGCGACAATGGCAGAAAATAAACAATAACTTCTCTAGCAATCAGCCCAAAAGAGCCAGGACTTGATTAATAACTGACAACTACACTAATCTTGGTCCCTGCTTCCAATCTAGAACCAACCAGACAAAGCTGAACAAACAGCCTTAAGCAATCACAAGGAAAATCCTGCTTTAGATGGAAGACTTGCTTTTGTTGGCCTACCTACATCTTGCTCAGGCCAACAGGGTGCTCCTGAAGGCCTTCCTACTCCTCTGTTAAACAAAAGGCTGACTTCTATAGCCAGTTCAGAATAAACAGCCTTTGCTTTTCTCCTTTGGCTGGTCTTTGTTTATTTCCACAGTTGTATAAGAAGAATCCATCGGAATTATCCTAAAGATGAAATAATAATTCATATATGCTGGGATCTCAAGAAGCCAGAAATGGCCAAAGGAGAGATTTGTCACAGACTGCAGGCTGCACCTGACAACAGACTTAGTCCAGCTGAAAGATAACTGATATCCACAGCCAGGAGAACAGATGCCCTGTCGGTGTCCTTGGGGTCAGTTCAGAAGAGTGGGTCACCTGGGTGACAGAGTTGCCACCTGCAGCTGCATTGCACAACACTGCACCCTTTGCTCACTGCCCTCCATTAACCATTTGTTAAAATCACTCTAAACAATATTGCTTGGAACATTAGGTTGTCACAAGTCCATCAAAAGTCTCATTCTGACAGCTCAGCTGCCCAGTTCAGGTCAAATAACTTGAACATTTAAGGGTTTAGTGTTTCCTCTCTCTTCCTAATAAGCATGCTCATAATAAGCAATGTGCAATTTTATATAAACTTGAAACCTTGCTGCTTCTGTGAAGTTACGGGCTACTTCAGTCTGGTTCACTTGAGATGACTTCACTGAAAATACTACACAGAGAAACATATCATAGCTGAAAGTGAGTGGTGTGATTCATAAAGTATTTTAAGTCTTATATTAATTGCAAAATAAATAATAGTTACTGTAGAAAAAATCTAGAAAAAACAGAAGAATAAAAAGAAATCTAAAATCATTCATAATGGCACCATCTGGAGAAACAAATGTTTCCATTGACATAAATCCTAGTTTTTTTCCTTTGTGTATGCCAGTGGAGGGTGGGGGTTCACTTGAATGGGATGAACAAGTAGCTTTGTTTGTTTCCCTAAAGTATGGCTTACTGTGAAGATCAAGACTGAGATCAAGGCATTCTTTCAAGGCACTTCCTTACATGTCCGAGGGGGGGGCGGGGAGCCTCCTGCATGACAGCTGAACCATCCATGCTTCCCTGACTCTGTCAGCCTACTCTGTCCTGTACAATCTGTTCCCTCTGGCTACAGCAGTCTCCCCTGGCCTCATCCAACAGAGCATTACTACTCATCCTTCAACACCCAACTCTGACCCTGCACCTCTCTTACCCCTTCCCTCGCCCTGGCAGTGGGCCTGAGTGTTCTCAGACCTGGGCTCTCAGCCTACTGTGGCATTTCCACTAGGGCAGCTGGTGGAGTGATTCCAGTGTGTTGGGCTTGTGCACACCTGTAAACTGGATACTGAGGAAGCGTCAGGACAAGGATTTTCTACTTTAGGGGACAATGAAGAGGACTGGAAATGTGAACAGGGCCTGCACTGTATGGGTTGAATTCTGCCTCCACTGCTTACCAGTGGTGACCTTGGGCATGATTTTTACCCTCTGTATGTCATGGTTTTTGTATTTATTTTGGGCCACGCCACACACATGTAGAATCCTAGTTCCCTGACCAGAGATCCCTGCATTGGAAGCGAAGAGTCTTAACCATTGGACCACTAGGGAAGGACTGGTTTGTTCATTTTAAGTCAGAGTTGATAATGATAGTTACCTCATAGGGTTGTAATAAGGATTTAGTTAATATAGGAAAAACATTTTAAAAAGAGCCCAGTACATGCTAAGCACTACATAATGGTTTGAGATCATTAAGTTATAAATAAGAACCCAAGTATTGCCATACTGCTTACAGCTCTCACAATCTTCTTTTATTCAGCAATGAGGGATTTAAGACATGTACTAGCTCTTACTTTTCTCTCTACTCAGTGAACCTATATTTGGTCTAGGATTCCTCTGATTATGGCAGAACACAGGCACTCAGCTTTTGTGTGAAACCAGGTTTGGATCACGCTGCTCCACTAGTAAATGAAAACGCTTCTACTAGAGATTACCTGCACCACTTTGCTCTCCCCACGTGGAGCACATTCAATAACCATTGCAGAGTAAAACACTGATGCCTTTCTGATCCATTCTGCACCCCCATCCTCCCTATCCCCACTCCCAGCTCCCTTCCAAGAAGCAAGCTTTGTTGGAGAGCCCGTCTACTTCAGGGCAAGGGAGACTCCTGCCAGTCCAGTATTTTCTGAGTTACCTCAGTCTAACCAGATGGAAGCAGCCCCAAACTTCACAGAAGCTGGGTTTAAAGTTTACATATAAATTACAAATTACTTATAAGAAGTCTGCTTCCAAAGGAAGGGGGAGAAATGGAATCTCCCAAGGTTCAAATTATTCAGCTGGAAACAGGCAGTGACACTACAAGATAACAAGATAACCATGGCTAGATAACTTGGCCATGGTTCCTAGACTCTGATGCTCTTAAAGAACATTTTACAGTATATAGTAAAAGGGCTGACCTAAGCATTTTGTGACTTTGAAAGACTCAGGAAGAAATTTATTTGTTAAAATATTCACTGATGACTTGCTTTAAAAACATATAACTATGCTAAACATCCAATGAATCTGACTTCCTAAAGTTGAAATAGATAAGGCTTCCAGCCATCCCCAGGTCTCAATCAGATAAAAAGTTCGTATTTTCTTCTATGAACAAGGTCCCTTCCATCAGGGGAAATGGTTCAGATTTGACACCAATAAAGGGAGCAGCCCTCAGCACAGCCTGAATTATAGCATCAGTCAGCTGGGGGCTGGACCTGCTTCATAACTCAAGTTGTATACTTGAAAACAAAATAAAGCCTACTTTCCACACATCTTTTCTGTCCCCAGACCTAAAGCAAACCAATTGTCTTCTCTTCCCTTGACCTCAGAAGACATAGCATTTTTATGATTCAAAACCAGGAGAATACTTTCCTATTAAAGAAAAAAAAATCAGCTCTGCCTCTCCACTTGAATTGTGTGTGTGTTGTGTGAATTCTTGCTCAGTCATAGATGTCAAATAATCTTGAGACCATTAAAATATTTTTAAATATAAAATAAAATTCTAAGAGAGTCTGTGGGTAAACTAAGATTTCTTAAAAATCATTCAGACTTTAAAAGTACTGGTGCCCTTCAGTGGGTATAAATAACAAAATTTGGATCTGAGATGGAACAATTGGAAGCTACTGTGATATAAATAACCTTGAGGTAGCAGGCCAGATGTCTGGGTCTCCCATTTTTGTCACTCCCCTATTTCAAGACTGTAGGCAGTTCTTTTTTCCCTTCTGAGTATCCCGATCTGCAGAGAAGTGAGGACATCTCCCAAGCCAAAGGATGGGCGAATCATTTCTGGACAGGTGCCTGGCGAGTTGGGAATCCTCCGCACTTGCTTGTCCACTGCCTTCCCCAGCCCCACCCCGCCCCCGCCCCAGGAAGTTTGCTTGCTCCTTGCGGAGCGCTGAAGACAGAGAACTATTCCAGGGAGCCGAATATATTGCACCCTCTCCCGCCCCGTGCGGTACCCAGCACTGTTTTATCTTAATAAACATTCTCCCTCCTGAGCAATCCTGACCCACAGATGGACTTTCAGAAGCCACAGAAGACAAAACAGGCCAGAGCAAATGGAGTCTCCCGGTTACTTACAGACAGGGTCATCCATTTTCAAGGGTCTTTTCAGGCGGATGCTGGCAGGGATGGTCTTCTCGATCAGTTCATCAACGCTCTAAAATTAAAATGCAAGCTCGTGAACACTGAAGACAGAGGAAAGTGCTTCTGAGCTAAAAGTCACCTCTGTGTTTTGCATACACAAAGGCTTGTGGGGACTTCACTTAAATGGTCTAATTTTTAAAAAAGAGTTTCTTTTTAAAAAGGACAACTTTAACAAACCAAAAATCACTCGGGGTGGGGGGGAAATAATTAGGGTAGTAATTCGGCCACTCTGGCTTGGATTTCGGTGGGCAATCGGGGATAACTGGATAAATCGGGAGGTCCTTCTCTTGCAAAGTTAGAGCTCATCAGCAAGGCCGAACTAGGTTGTAAAATACACGATTTTGAGGCGCGAAGAGCTGGTGGAGGAGAAAGTAAGCTGGTGGGTGAAGTCTGGGGCACGCGGACCGAGCACGCGCGCTGGCTTCCACACCAGAGCCCCGGACCAGGGTGCAGGTCCCAAGTGAAGCGAAGCGGGGCTTCTGGTGGGGGCCAGGAGGCCGTGCGGGCTGAAGGCGAGGCGGGGGTGAGGCCCGGGAGAGCTGGGTTGGGGTCCTTACCGCCAGCCCCAGGGCCTGTAGCATCTCCTTCTGGTCTTTGTCCCCGGGGCCGATATGTCTCCGAGCGAAGTCGTCGTGTCTGGGGAGGAGGCGCTCGAGGAGGCGCGAGGCCCCGGCCCCGCCGCTATCCCCACCGCCGCTACTTCTGTCACGGCCCCTCGGCGCCCACCGGGGGCCAGCTCCTCCAGCCAGGCGGCGGCCGCCCCCGACTCCGCAACCCAGACGCAGCCCCCAGGCCCTGGCGCACGTCTGCATGGTGGTCGTCACCGTCCCCTGCCTGGGCCCGCGAGGCTCAGCCGGGCTTTCTGCTCTTTTCTGGTCGTAGTCCCCTGGGTGGCGGCTGCCCCCAGGTGGCTGGAGCCCCTTCCCGAAGGATGACCGAAGGGACAGATGGATGTTCAGAGGCAATGAATGGGTGCCGCGCCGATCCCGGACACGCGCGCAAACTTGTTACTGCTCTCGAAGCACCTGCTTCGCACACTTTAAGCGTCGATCTGGGGGTGGGCAGTGGGATAGGCCCAGTGAACGCACGGCCAATGAGAGTGAACGGAAGGGCGGGGCAGGGTCTGCCCTGCCCCGCCCCCTTTCCCTACCCCCTCCTCAGGCCCTCCGCGGGCTCCTGCTGCTCTTCGAGCAGAGCCTTCCATCCTCAGTCACCCCTGCTCCATCTCTAGTGGATGCAGGGACCGGGAGCTCCCTGCGCTCGGTGTCCGAGGGCACAGGCGAAGTGCCTGGGGGATTCAGCTGAAATGGAAGGTGATTCCGACAGGGAGGCCAAACTCATAGAGTTAGTCTCAATTTTAGGGTATCTCCCTGTCATACCTCGTGGAAACCAATAATGCGCAGATGAGAGTTCTTATATAGTTGTAGAATCATGAACAAGTAATCCAACCTCTGAGCTTCGGTTTCCGCATCTAACAGAGCTGGATAGTATTTAAAAAGAGATCGCACATTGAAACTACAATCATAACACTAGCCTTGAACTCCTCTTTTCCCTTCCCGCCCTGCTCTCTCCCCCCGCGGGGGGTGGGGGGGGGTGGTGGCTGTGTGTTTGTGTGTGTGATATAAAAAATGCAAAAGATACAAAGGTATACATTTTGCACTGTCACCTTAGTTGAAATATTATTTATACCTGGATATTTTGGAAATCTAATCTCTCTAGCTATCTCTTGAGATTTTTACCAGAATGAGCTTTCAGAATTCCAACTCTGCTAATACGAGGAAGAGTGAAGGACAGAACATTAGTAGGCGTACTAAGATTAGGGAAAAACAGAACCTGTCCTCTTTCTCCTCTAAGCTTCCTCTTTCAGTCTTATTCTGCACACCCTGGGTTCTGTAACTCACAGGCACAGAGAGTAGGCAGAGAAGCAGGAAAATTGAAACCAGAAAACTGTAGGCAAAATGTGTGTGTGTGTGGCAGGCCACGTAGGGGGTGAGTGGTGAACTAGGAAGGCCTGGCTGAATATCTTTTAAGTTTTTCACTAGTTTGGAATTGAAATTACAGCCTTCATAAAAGTTGGGAGATATCCTTGGTGCTAGTTGCCATGGGATAAGACAGAAGCAGTGTGCATTTATTTCCCATTCCTGACTATTCTCTATGGATCAGAGGGGCTGGAAGTGAGAGAACTATAATTCCCAGATTGGCTCCAGGCTTCTAGATGTTAGTCTTCTGTCAACAAGATACACTTGTGTGAGAATTGGAAAATGGAATAAAAGTAGAAACCATTTTCTTGTTTTTCTGACAGCAGCAGAGAGATGTATGGATGGCAGCAGACATGAAATGATTCCTTAACAGCCATCCATGTTTGTGCAGCAAGGCAGCTGTGTTCGCCAATGGAAACATCCTGTGATTTTCCAACCTAGGAAGCAGCAGAAGTTTCTCGCTGTCCTGGACTAGAGCTTCAGTGGTTGACCTGAAGATAATGATGTTCTACTGCCCGCAATGTGGGAGACCCTGGTTTGATCCCTGGGTGAGGAAGATCCCCTAGAGAAGGAAATGGCAACCCACTCCAGGATTCTTGCCTGGAGAATCCCATGGAGGAAGGAGCCTGGTAGGCTACAGTCCACGGGGTCGCAAAGAGTCGGACACGACTGAGCTACTTTACTCACTCATCTACCCTGTCTCTTGCTTTTCCAGTCCTTCCAGTGATTCTACATGCACCTATTCCTGGTACTTTAATCCAGGTATTGCTTGAAATATTTTGAGTGTTTTGTTTGTTTTCCTAAATAAACTTTAACAAAGACTTAACAGAACCCAAAAGTAGCTTTAAGATAGTAATCTTAAAGCTTAAAGGGATTAGCTCTCTGGCCCAATTCTGTTTGAAGTCAATGATAATGTTATCACTAGTGGAGAATGAGATCATGATAGTCTTAGGCAGAAATGGTAAGTTATTTAAATTATCAGTCTGGGGCTTCCCTGGTGGTTCAGTGAAAAAAGAAACCGCCTGCCAATGCAGGAGACATGGGTTTGATCCCTGATCCAGGAAGATCCCACATGCTGCAAAGCAGCTAAGCCCTTGTGCCACAACTATTGAGGCAGCACTCTAGAGACCCGGAACCAAAACTACTGAAGCTTGAGTGCCCTAGAGCCCATGCTCTGCAACTAGAGAAGCCACTGCAATGAGAAGCCACACATCACAACTAGAGAGTAGGCCCTCCCTGCTAAAACTAGAGAAAATCCCGCACAGCAACAAAGACCCAGCACAGCCAAAATTAAAATAAATAAATTAAAAATATAGATATCAGTGGGGAATAAATTTCCTATTGAAGACAAGTCTTTGCTAGACCAAATAGTTGCTAGGTTAGACCCTTCTGGTGGGAATGATATAACAAGGACTATAGAGAGGGCTAATTGCTTCTGAATGCCATGGAGAGTCTATCCAGCAAAATGACAGATCAGGGGCTTCCCTGGCAGTTCCAGTGGTTAAGACTTCACTTTCCAATGCACAGGGTGCAGGTTCAATCCCTACACAGGGAGCTAGGATCATACCAAAAAAAAAAACCAAAAACCAGAAGCAATATTGTAACAAATTCAAAGAAGACTTTAAAAAATTATTTTTAATTTAAAAAATGAAATAACTTCTCAGAGAACTAGAGAATTTCAAGCTCTATAACTTCTGTAGCTTCAGGGAGAAAGTGAGTGAAGTTGCTCAGTTGTGTCCGACTCTTTGCAACACCATGGACTGTAGCCTACCAGGCTCCTCCATCCATGGGATTCTCCAGGAAAGAGTACTGGAGTGGGCTGCCATTTCCTTCTCCAGGGGATCTTCCCGACCCAGGGATTGAACCCGAGTCTCTCACGTTGCAGGCAAACGCTTTACCCTCTGAGCCACCACAAATCAGACTCACTGTTTGATCCTCCTGATACCGAATTATCATAAAAGTTGAATTCACAGCTTTATTAGGGCTCATATGTGAAAGTTTGGGATTAATTTAAAGCCCCAAGGCTTGGGATGGGGACATTGTGGTAATTTGGGTTGAATTTGATTATCTTAAGCCCTCAAATCCCACTGAGTCCCCTTTGCCACCTGAAACACTCCCTTCTCCCCTCTTTGAGATGCTGGCAATTCCTTGCCTCCCTTGCCTTCCCTTGCTTGAAGATTCTGTAATGGCTTCAGTAAAAAATCAGCCTTACAGAAGTATGCCAATGCTTCTTTACCTCTAGATCCACAGGGAGAGTCAGATTGCAACATACTCTAGGAAGGTGAGTAAGATGTCTGACACCAGAGGAGACACTTACGCAGGGAAACAGTTGTAAGACATTGCTAAAGTACATTAGTGTTGGAGGATTTCTCTGTAGCGGTGAGTTCTAGACCAAAGAAGAAGGAATATAAAATCGAAATTATTCGTGTGTTTGCAGCACTAGATATTCTGGATTTAGTGAATTAATTCAATCAGTTAGGAGTGGCTCTAAGGGTCTACTGAGTTCATTGACTGAAATCGGGCTCAAATTATTATTGTTGTTGTTTAGTCGATGAGTCGATGTCCAACTCTTTTGCAACCCCAGGGATGGTAGGACTCAATGCTCCTCTGTCCATGGGATTTCCCAGGCAAGAATACTGGACTGGGTTGCCATTTTCTTCCCTAAGGGATCTTCCTGACCCAAGGATCTAACCTGAGCCTCCTGCATCAGTAGGCAGGTGTGTGTTTTTTGTTTTGTTTTTTTTTACCATTGAGCCACCAAGGAACTCAATTATGGCCTTCATTAAATTAGATTAAGATACTAGAACTTTCTTGGCTTAATAAAGAAGAAAGGATCCAAAGACATCAGAAGAGGGAACTCCCTGGCGGTCCTGTAATTAGGACACTACGCTTTCACTGCTGAGGACGTAGGTTCATTCCCTGGTTGGGGAATTAAGATCCCACAAGCTTTGTGGCCAAAAAAGAAAAACTGGATAACTACATGTAAAAGAATGAAATTAGAATACTCCCTAACACCATACACAAAAATACCCCCCCCAAAAAATAAATAAACCCAAACGAATTAAAAATCTAAATGTGAGGCTGGTCACTATAAAACTCTAAAAGGAAAATATAGGCAGAACATTCTTTGACATAAATTGTAGCAAGATCTTTTTTGACTCATCTCCTAAAGTAATGAAAATAAAAACAAAGATAAACAAAAGGGACCTAATTAAACTTAAGAACTTTTGCACAGCAAAGGAAACCATAAACAAGATGAAAAGACAACCCTCAGAATGTGAGAAAATATTTGCAAATGAAGCAGCAGACAAGGGATTAATCTACAAAATATACAAACAACTCACGCAGCTCAAAAACAAAAAGAAACACACACACAATCAAAAAATGGGCAAAAGACCTAACTACACGTTTCTCTGAAGAGGACATACAGATGGCTAAGAGGCACCTGAGAAGATGCTCAATATCACTAATTATTATTGTTCAGTCACTAAGTCATGTCTGACTCTGCGACCCCGTGGACTGCAGCATGCTAACAACCTTCCTGTTCTTCACTATCTCCCAGAGTTTGCTCAACTCCATTGAGTCGGTGATGCCATCCAACCATCTCATCCTCTGTCATCCCCTTCTCCCCTTGCCCTCAATCTTTCCCAGCATTAAGGTCTTTTCCAATGAGTCAATTCTTCACATCAGGTGGCCAAAGTATTGGAACTTCAGCTTCAGCATCAGTCCTTCCAATGAATACTCAGGGTTGATTTCCTCTAGGATTAACTAGTCTGATCTCCTTGATGTCCAAGGGACTCTCAAGAGTCTTCTCCAACACCACAGTAGAAAAAAAATCAATTATTTGGCAATCAGCTTTCTTTATAGTCCAACTCTCACATCCACACATGACTACTGTGTATAAAACAGGCTTCCCAACAGATAACTAATGAATACCTGCCATATAGCACAGGGAACTCAGTGCTCAGTGGAGACCTAAATGGGAAGGAAATCCAAAAAAGAGGGGATATATGTATATGTATATCTGATTCACTCCACTGTACAGCATAAAATAACACAACATTGTAAAGCAATTCTACTCCAATAAAAATTCAAACAAAAACAAAGACTTGGTGAGATAAGAGTGTTGGATTCATCAAGTGCAATGTACTCTTCAACCCTTTCAGTGTATTCCTCAGTAAGGCATAGGGGACAATAACTTTACCTAAAGAAATCCATTGGTTCAAGAGGGAGCAGCCTTATTCTTGAAAAGTTCTGTACTTCCTGTGTCCACACATCTTGAGATGATGGTGGAAGATGTCACTTTTGAAATGGGCCCCCTGACTTCAGTGATAATGATGGAGTTAGAGAGCTAATCAGACTTGGTCCACAGGGATTTTGGTGTTCACTAATTAATGAGCAGTCTATGAAAATCTTAATCTGGTGAACCAAAATTTGATATGTCACCCAAAGAAGCAACCTAGACTCTCAACTAGTTCTCTTACTTTAGTTGGTTTTGTAGACCCAGAGCATCTTAGGTGATGAGGATCTTAAGAAAGAATCCTTGAGAAAAGACTTTCTGACCCTGCTATAAGTATATACTGTAAGTCTTCCTCCTAAACTCCTCCAAAGATAGCTGTGGCCGTTTTCCAAGTGTAATGGTTAACCTTATATACGAATTTTTCCTGGGCCACAGTGCCCAGATATGTGGTCAAACATTATTCTAGATGTTTCCATGAGAATGCTTTTGGATAAGTTAATGATTTAAATCAACTGACTGCATAAAGCAGATTGCCTGCCATAAAGTGAGTGGGCATAAACTAATCAGCTGAAAGCCTGAATAGAATGTAAGATGTATCTCCTCTGAGCAAGGGGGAATTATGCAGAAGACAGCCTTTGGATTTGAACTGCAACATTGGCTCCATCCTGATAGCCTTTGGACTTGAGCAGTGGCTCTTCCCTAAGTCAGCAGCCTACAAGCCTGCTAGGGCAGATTTTGGACTCACCAGCCTCTGTAATATCATGAACCAATTCTTGGTTATATACATATATATAATATATTCTCTTCCTCTCTCTCTCTATATATATATATCTATATCTATATATATAGATATAGATATAGATAGATAGATATGCAATGGGCATGAACTTGGGCAAACTCCAGGAGATGGTGAGAGACAGGGAGGCCTGGCATGCTGCAGTCAATGGGGTAGCAAAGAACTGGACACAACTGGGTGACTGAAGAACATCAATGTGTATATACATGCATATGAAATTGATTCTGTTTCTCCAGAGAACCCTGACTAATAAGTCAAAGAATGGAAAATCCCCAGACTTTGGGTGGATTACAAGAACTTTGTTCTAAGGTAATGCTAAGCCTTGCAGTGGAGAAGGAAATGGTAACCCACTCCAGTATTCTTGCCTAGGAAATCCCATGGACAGAGGGGCCTGGTGGGCTACTTTTTGCCTGGGGTTGCAAAAAGTCAGACATGACTTAGTGACTAAACAACAACAAACCTTACAGATCCAAACCAAATCACTCTAGTTCACACATCACAGTGAGATGTTACGAAAGTTAGATTATAAATGGAGATTTGGGATTTCTGGTTTCAGTTCCATTGTATAAAGAGCATGGAAGTCATGCCTCCTGTTCTTACAACAAGAAAAAGGTAAACAAACTAACTTTTGGACACATCTGAAAACTGACACTTCAGGGCAAAAATGCCACTGTGAAATCTGATGAGCAGACTCATACAGAGAAACACAGCCAAGATCTGATTACCTGGAGCAGAAGCCACTGGAACTTTAAACTGGTAGGAACATGTAATGGCAATTATCATGAATTGTTGAATGCTAAGTGCGGATTGATTTAAAAGGGACTAATTTAAAACTCTTGGGAACTACAGTCTTAGTGGAGCTCTCACACTTTCATAGGTTTTACTTCCAGGAGTCCCACCGCCATGTGTATGGTGGAAATCCAAGAAATATCTCCTCATAGCACTGGTAGGGGAAGAGAAAGAGTAATCAGTGTGCCATATACCTAGATCCACCTTTATGACAAAGACCTACTCTCCAAAGTAAAGGACTTTACTAGAGCTTTTATCCCAGCTGGGGAAGGGAATTCCTTCCACTCCAGCCCCCTCCAGCCTTCTGGCCTTACAAAATGAGAGGGGTAAAAAAAGTCAAAAGAGTTTACTGCTTCAAGGAAATAGGCTTGAAGGCTACAACCCGGGAAAGAAGTATGGGGCAGGGGCATGACTGAGGAAGCTTTATCACTGGAGAAACACTTGGAAGTTCACAGCCTGAGACACAGGCCCATAAAAACACTAATATTTAAGTTTTTTAAATGTTGAGTTTCAAGCTTTTTCACTCTCCCCTTTCACCTCCATCGGCTCTTCAATATGTAGGTAGGTTTGTATTTTTTGCCAAATTTAGGAAATTTTCTGACACTATTTTCTTTCTGTGGCCCTTCCCTCTTTTTATCTTCCCCTTTTGGGACTTCAGTGATGTGAATGTTGGATCTTTTGTTACAGTCTCACCTGTCCCTGAGGCTCTGTTCTTTATATCTCTCATTCAGGTTGAGGATATTCCTTGTTCTTGATGTGACAAGGCATTCTGCATTGTATCCAATACATTTGAATATTATGAGACTCTGGCTCCTATTTAGATCTTCCATTTTTGAAGACAGCCATACTGTTTAGGTTCAAAATGCATGTCCTGGCCCAGTTTTGTGGGCTGTGTTTCAAATGTCAATTCATTTTCAAAGCCTTTGCAGTGCTATTCTGGTCTGTCCCACTTGGGTGCAACCCAGAAGCCAATCTGAAACCTGGGCAGTAGTCCATACATAGTTCAGTGTGCTGTGTTGATTATGGCCAACTTCATAGATGGTTTGCTCAAAGGTCTGCCCAGGACTTCATACACAGATTTAAAGACTCCTGCTTTCCATTTCTCTTTTCTGCTTCTCACCCCATCACCAGTCGTGCAGGAGCAGCACGCTGCCCTTTTTGCAGCTGTTTACTTAGTGTAGTGCAGCAATAGTCAACAATGCACACCCTCACAGTCTGCGCAGTGCCAGGTTAGGGGACAGCTGCCTCTGCTGGTGTCAGTGCAGGTGTTGTAGGAGCTCCAGCCCATAGTCTTGGCCAGAAATAGTGACAATGGGGATAGGTGTGTCTTTTTTCATGGTGCTCACCTGGAGTAGGATGGATTTTGTCCCGCTTCTCCCATCCGTTTGGCTAGTGGGAGTAGGATTCTCTTGCACTGAGGCCTGGATACACACGAGGCAAAATAAAACCTCTTGAAACTCACTGCTGGGCCATTTTTCAAGTCCCAAAGAGCTTGGTCAGGCCACCTTCTTTTCCCCAACTTTCAGAGTCTTATGATAGCTGCTTTATGTATTTCAGCCAAGGATTCTAGTTATAATTAGAAGAAGAAATAGGTAAAGTACATCCAAATCCATTTTTTTCCAGAAGCATGAGTCTGATACATTTCTCTTTCAAGTCTTCTGCTTGATCTGTGCAGAAAACATAATTTTAGAGATTGATAATTGGTTATGAAAATTTATTCAAGCAGGTATTCCAATTAGATCTGCTTTTACTGATTACTAGAGCAGATTAGCATAGCTCCTTGCAACTGGTGAACTGCTGTTAATCTGGGCAGACTATTTTTTCTCTATACCAATTAGTAAAGACCACCAGAAGCATGCTACTTCACCTGTCAGCAGCAGCAGTACATCTACGTCTTCCTACAGGGCTATGTCAGCTCCTCAGCTTTGTATCATGTTCTGATCTGCTAGGACTTTGGTTGTCTTGCTCTTCCATAGGACAAGGTACTTGAAGGACCCAGTAAGGAGCATGTAGCAAGTTTGCTTAATGCCTCAGAAGACACATACCAGAAAGTGGGAGATAAACCTCATGAAAATTCAGGAATCCACAACTTTAGTAAAGTTCCTAGGGCTCTAGTGAGGTCAGGAATAATTGCTTTTTCACTGCTGTATCTCTAGTGCTTAGAATGCTGCCTGCCTCCTAGTATGTGTATGTTATATTATATAGACTACAAATTCTGGTAATCAATCTAAAGAGAAACAAAAGTGTTCTGATATGACAAGGGCAACCTAATTTCGATAGACAATGCAAGAAAGGCTTTGCTGAGGAAGAGATATGTAAACTGAAATCTGAATATCAAATCAGATGACAAGTAGAGGGAAAGGCATTTTCCAGGCAGAGAGAGAATGGCATGGACAAAGGTTCAAAAATTGAAAGAACAGCCATAAATAAGCAGCTAAAAGACTGATATGCCTGGAGCATAGTGAGGGTCGGGAGCAAGACCAGGGAAGTTCATTTAAAATGGCAGGGAACTTTAAATGTTGATTTATAAACAAGTGATTTATTTAAGTCCTTTGGTTCACAGAAGTTACTGAGGGCAAAGAGTGGACTGTTAGATAATTTGTTACAGTAGAAACAGGGCTAGAATACAAGTCTTCTGGTCCTAACTCCTAGGTCCACTCTATTGGAAGAGGTGGCTTCATCACTAAACTAGCATATCAAGTCTTGTCAAACCAGTCATACCAAATCAAACCAGTAGATCCTAAAGGAAATTAATCCCAACTAGTCACTGGAAGGACTGACGCTAAAGCTCCAATACTTTGGCCACCTGATGAGAAAAGCCAACTCATTAGAAAAGACCCTGATGCTGGGAAAGACTGAAGGCAGGAGGAAAAGGCGATGACAGATGATGAGATGGTTGGATGGCATTACTGACTCAATAGACATGTGTTTGAGCAAGCTCCAGGAGATGGTGAAGGACAGGGAAGCCTGGGGTGCTGCAGCCCATGGGGTCACAAAGAGTCTGACACAACCAAGTGACTGAACAACATCATCAAGTCTTATAAATAGAAAAGATCTTTTAATCACTGCAGTGAATAGCTGAAGTTCCTACCTGAACCACTCTTCTGCTTCTGGTAAGAATATGATGGTTTTCTTTGGGAAAGCATTTCCCCACATTATCAGGCCATGTATTTGGATGGGTTGACCCCACTCCAGGCCACAGGTGTGGGTATGGGAGACAGGCCTTGCAAAGAGGAATAGTAAACCCCCTCCAGCCACCCAGCCACATTCATTAGTTTCCATTATCATGTTAGTTTATCAAGCTAAGCTAAGTGAATCAGCCTAGGACTCTGAGAACTGGAGCTGCACATCCGATAGGATTTGGCCTTGGAATACAGAACAAAGCAGGGCAAAGGCTAATAGAATTTAGCCAAGAGAACGCACTGGTCATAGTAAACACCCTCTTCCAACAACACAAGAGAAGACTCTACACATGGACATCACCAGATGGTCAATACCAAAATCAGATTGATTATATACTTTGCAGCCAAAGATGGAGAAGCTCTATACAGTCAGCAAAAAAACAAGACTGGGAGCTGACTATGGCTCAGATCATGAACTCCTTATTGCCAAATTCAGACTTAAATTGAAGAAAGTAGGGAAAACTGCTAGACCATTCAGGTATGACCTAAATCAAATCCCTTATATTATACAATGGAAGTGAGAAATATATTTAAGGGACTAGATCTGATAGAGTGCTTGATGCACTATGGACGGAGCTTCGTGACATTGTACAGGAGACAGGGATCAAGACCATCCCCATGGAAAAGAAATGCAAAAAAGCAAAATGGCTGTCTGGGGAGGCCTTACAAATAGCTGTGAAAAGAAGAGAAGCGAAAAGCAAAGGAGGAAAGGAAAGATATAAGCATCTGAATGCAGAGTTCCAAAGAATAGCAAGGAGAGCTAAGAAAGCCTTCCTCAGCAATCAATGCAAAGAAATAGAGGAAAACAACAGAATGGGAAAGACTAGAGATCTCTTCAAGAAAATTAGAGATACCAATGGAACATATCATGCAAAGATGGGTTTGATAAAATACAGAAATGGTATGGACCTAACAGAAGCAGAAGATATTAAGAACAGGTGGCAAGAATGCACGGAAGAACTGTACAAAAAAGATCTTCAAGACCAAGATAATCACAATGGTGTGATCACTCACCTAGAGCCAGACATCCTGGAATATGAAGTCAAGTGGGCCTTAGGAAGCATCACTATGAACAAAGCTAGTGGATGTGATGGAATTCCAGTTGAGCTATTTCAAGTCCTGAAAGATGATGCTGTGGAAGTGCTGCACTCAATATGCCAGCAAATTTGGAAACCTCAGCAGTGACCACAGGACTGGAAAGGGTCAGTTTTCATTCTAATCCCAAAGAAACGCAACGCCAAAGAATGCTCAAACTACCACACAATTGTACTCATCTCACATGCTAGTAAAGTAATGCTCAAAATTCTCCAAGCCAGGCTTCAGCAATACGTGAACCGCTAACTTCCAGATGTTCAAGCAGATTTTAGAAAAGGCAGAGGAACCAGAGATCAAATTGCCAACATCTGCTGGAACATGGAAAAAGCAAGAGAGTTTCAGAAAAACATCTATTTCTGCTTTATTGACTATGCCAAAGCCTTTGTGTGGATCACAATAAACTGTGGAAAATTGTGAAAGAGATGGGAATACCAGACCACCTGACCTGCCTCTTGAGAAACCTATAGGCAGGTCAGGAAGCAACAGTTAGAACTGGACTTGGAACAACAGACTGGTTCCAAATAGGAAAAGGAGTACGTCAAGCTGTATATTGTCACCGTGCTTATTTAACATATATGCAGAGTACATCATGAGAAATGCTGGGCTGGAAGAAGTACAAGCTGGAATCAAGATTGCAGGGAGAAATATCAATAACCTCAGATATGCAGATGACACCACCCTTATGGCAGAAAGTGAAGAGGAACTAAAAAGCCTCTTGATGAAAGTGAAAATGGCATCTGGTCCCATCACTTCACGGCAAATAGATGGGGAAACAGTGGAAACTGGCAGACTTTATTTTTAGGGGCTCCAAAATCACTGCAGATGGTGACTGCAGCCATGAAATTAAAAGACGCTTACTCCTTGGAAGGAAAGTTATGACCAACTTAGATAGCATATTGAAAAGCAGAGACATTACTTTGCCAACAAAGGTCCTTCTAGTCAAGGCTATGGTTTTTCCAGTGGTCATGTATGGATGCGAGAGTTAGACTGTGAAGAAAGCTGAGCACCTAAGAATTGATGCTTCTGAACTGTGGTGTTGGAGAAGACTCTTGAGAGTCCCTTGGACTGCAAGGACATCCAACCAGTCCATTCTGAAGGAGATCAGCCCTGGGATTTCTTTGGAAGGAATGATGCTAAAGCTGAAACTCCAGTACTTTGGCTACCTCATGCGAAGAGTTGACTCATTGGAAAAGATTCTGATGCTGGGAGGGATTGGGGGCAGGAGGAGAAGGGGACGATCGAGGATGAGATGGTTGGATGGCATCACTGACTCAATGAACGTGAGTTTGAGTGAACTCCGGGAGTTGGTGATGGACAGGGAGGCCTGGCGTGCTGCGATTCATGGGGTCGCAAAGAGTCAGACATGACTGAGCGACTGAACTGAACTGAACTGATACACCAACCTCCTCCAAAGTGGTTTAATCACACAGAAATGAACATATAAAAGGAAATATCCATTTCTAATGACATAATTCGGGAACCTGGGACCGTCATGGTCACCTGAGAGCATCCACGTAGAAACAGAAAAGGAGTGCACTGCTTAGGCTTGAGGGGTTTACAGAGAAGCATCTGGGGAAATGCTTTTAAAATGTTTCTTTTCCTCCTTTCATCCACCGCATTATACTTTTCTCTCAAATCCATAGAAACCACAAAGCAGAATAAATGCAGAGCAGCATTTTAAACCTGCCTAATCTAGAGCCTGGCACATGATCAACATTCAGTAAACATTCTTCAAGCCCTAAGGATGCTTAAACTACAAATATCATATGTTTGGACCATGTTCTGGATTTGCTCTGCAACCAGAACTAAATGACATCCAGGTTTAGCAACTAATATCTTGTTTCAAACTACCCCCAAATCTCTGCCTTTTGCAATATGTTGCTGCTGCTTCTGCTAAGTTGCTTCAGTCGTGTCCAACTCTGTGCGACCCCAGAGACGGCAGCCCACCAGGCTCCCCCGTTCCTGGGGTTCTCCAGGCAAGAATACTGGAGTGGGTTGCCATTTCCTTTGCAATATAGAGAGATCTTATTATTTAGGATTAGATTAGGTCATGAAAAGAAAAGTGAAAGTGAAGTCTCTCACTAGTGTCCGACTCTTTGTGACCCCATGGACTGTAGCCCACCAGGCTCCTCTGTCCATGCGATTCTCCAGGCGAGAATCCTGGAGTGGGGTGCCATTTCCTTTTCCAGGGGGTCTTCCTGACCCAGGGATTGAACCTGGCTCTCCCACATTGCAGGCAGACGCTTTAACCTCTGAGCCACCAGGGAGACACATTAGGTCATAAGTGACAGGAAACCTGTGGCGTATTTCTTGTCATCTAAACAAGGTCTAGATAATGGCACTGTGAATGCTGACATTGTGGTATTGGGTTTAATGCTGTGCTGTGAAATCCAAGGCTCTTTTACTTAGGATAGGATTAGGACATATATATTCTACTGATAGATTCCCAGTAAGAAAGCCAAGCAGGCCTCGCTCACAAGATCCCAGGAGATGCTTGCTTTGTGTGCCGGCCCCACCCCAACCCGCACCCCCACCACATGATGCTTTGTTGTCCAGGAGAAGCAGAAATGACAATGGATTTACATGCAAAGTTAGCACCTGAATTTTCTTTCCTGGCTGACTAAAGGTGGGGTGGAGGAACAGAGGACAGAGGAATACTGGTGGCCCCTGTCCAAAAATAACCCTTTCTACTATACACCAACTAGGGATACATCTGCGTAAAAGAGTTTCTCCTTTAAAAGCAATTACTGCCATGCCAAGCCTCATTAACAGCTCAGTGTGAATTCCTTTTAACAGAAAATCCACTCAGCTCTCAGCTGAGGTCCTGCAAGTGTCCAGAAGTGATTTTTCCAGACAAACTGCTGAAATTCCTCTTTATCATTACTACACAAGCCAGAACAGAGGGAATTTTATTTTTAATGATTAAAAACAGCTATAAAACAATGAACTTTTATGTTTGTATCAAATAACTTAACTTTATTCATATGTATTTTATGTCTGCCTTCATAATAATGGAAATCTTTCTATGACAGGCTTTCCCTAAGTTACAATGATCTGCTTTCCTTTTCTCTAGGGTCTGATGTGAGGCCAGTCCATTTCACAGTCAGTGGTGACTGACCCTCTGTGACCTCATGGACTATAGCCTGCCAGGCTCCTCTGTCCCTGGGATTTCTTAGGCAAGAATACTGGAGTGGGTTGCCATTTCCTTCTCCAGGGTATCTTCCGGACCCCTAAGTAAAACATGGGAGAGGAGCAACAAAAAGGGTGGAGAATTCCTGGTTTTCATCAGTTTGTGACTCATGTAGCTACAGGCCACTGCTGCACCATTGCCCATCCCTCCTCTTCCTGGGGAGAACAAGTAGGGCAGGATGATGTTTCTTCTAGTGGGACTCAGTTTTGTTTTTTTTTTATTTGGCTCTGCTGGGTCTTCATAGCTTTGCAGAAGCTTTCTCTAGTTGTGGTAAGCAGGGCTTACTCTTTGTTGGAGCACATGTTCTAGGTGCATGGGCTTCAGTCGTTGCAGCATGGGGTCTTGGGTAGTTGTGGCTCAAGGGAACTAGAACTCTGGCTCAGTAATTGTGGCATATGCAGCACGTGGAATCTTCCGGGACCAGGGATCAAACCTGTGTCCCCTGCATTGGTAGGCAGATTCTTATCCACTGCATCACCAGGAAAGTCCAGAGACTCTTTTTCTTTTTCTTTTGATTGAGATAAAGTTCACATAACATAAAATTAACCATTTTAATGTGAACAATTCAGTGGCATTGAGTACACTCACAATGTTTACAAATGCTACCACCAAGTAGATCCAAAACATGGTTATCACTTCAAAAGGAGAATCCATACCCTTGAAGCAGCTACTTCTCCTTCCCACCTCCCTTGCTTGAGGACATTATGTTAAGTGAAATAAGTCAGAGAAAGACAAATGCCATATAATCTCACTAATAAGGGGAATCTTCAAAAAACTGGACTCATAGATACAGAGAATAGATTGGTGGTTGCCAGAAGTGGGGGTAGGTAAGTGGTAGAAATGGGTAAAGGTGGTCAAAAGACATGAACTTCCAGTTATAAGACAAGTAAGTCTTGGGGATATAATGTAAAGCATGGTGATGATAGTTAACAATCTGTATATTTAAAAATTTCTAAGAAAGTAGATCTTAAAAGTTCTTATCATAAGAAAAAAAAGTATAATTATGTCTGGTGATAGATCTTAACTAAATTTATTATGGTGATTGCTTCACAGTATATACATATACCAAGTCATTATGTTGTACAATTAAAATTAATATAATGTATGTCATTACACCTCAATTAAAAAGAAAGAAAATCTGGAAATTGGATTACGAAATTGATTCATCATATATTTAAAGCCTTACCTAATAGATGAGTCAGCAGACTTCCTCTTAAATCTTACTGGTCAGACTCAATCTCACGGCACTTCTGCATACTGGGAAGGCACTGCTTTTCCAGCCTCTGTGTTTGTAGAAAAGAAGAGAAGAGATTTGAGACATCCTTACAGTCAAAATAAAAAGTACATAAGGTTATATTTAAATGCTAATAATCCAATCATTTAAAAAGGAGACATTGACCCTGTAATAAAGTAAGTACATATAATTGTACCTAATATTAGTGTAGGGGGATTATGGTGGAAAAACACACTTTTGAAAATATTTAAACCTTTTTCTAACACAAAAATAGTATTTGATATCATTAAGATATAAGGAAGACCCTTACAATTTGTAGGTAAGGGACAGGAGAAAAAGAATAAAAGGTTGCTCCCAAGTTTTGGGTCTAGAAAATGGGAGGATGTTGGCAGACATAACGGGAAGAGGGCTGTTCAAGGGAACAGCGAGTTCAGGGGCTAGGAAGCTGACTTTGCCTTTAAGTTTGAGGGGTGGGGGGTACTCAAGAAAAGGACACAGCAGGTCAGTGATAACGTAAGATCAGAGGTCACATCTAGGGATCTGGACCTTAGGACCACCTACTTCAGGTGCAGGGGGATATATTAAAATATCATGTCCAAGTAAGCTCTCTGGGGAGAGGTTTTACCAAGATTGTTTTACCAAACAAATCTTAAGGGTCATATTTGAGGAAAGAAAGCAAAGACTCTGAAGGAAGCAAGGAAATGTCTTGAGAAAGAGGAAGGAGACACAGGTTGGCCTAGTCTTGGAGACCAGAGAGGAAAAAACATTAGACACATCAGGGGTACTGTGCTCAGATGCCCCAGGGAGGTCAGGGGAGAGGGAACGGGAGAAAGATCAGCTGGAGCTGGCACAGAGGAGACCCCTGTGACTGCTGAGAGGCAGTTACCCCATGTTGAGAGCCTGTCTATGCAGGGCTGAAGTTGGGAGGTACGTGAGAAGGTATGGCACAGATTCCAATCATCTGCTTGAGATCTTTGATGATAAAGGGGAGGAAAAATCCCAGGGTGGCTTTAGGGAACAGTGACAGAGAAAGTTTTAAAAGTCGGCTGACTTTGACCCTTCTGGCACCAAATGACACATTCACATGGGTTTCCCTGGCCACTGCTGACCTCAGTGGTGCAATCCAGCACTCTCTGTTCAGAGTTTTACACCAACAGGTATCACAGAGTCAATTCCAAAGTCCACTTGGTGGTCAGCTTAGCTTGTGAAAAGAGCAAATAAATCATGGGTCATTTTCTTTTTCTTCCCCTCAAATCTCAGTATCTCCAGAGAAAATGACCAGAGATAGTACATAGAATCTCCTCTATCCATTTTGAAAAGCAAGTACAATGGATATATAAAGATACTATATTTGGAGATTAACAGCTCATCCATAGGTCTGAAGAAGTTAGAGCCCATACAAATACAGTTCTCAGAAAAAAGAAAAGGTGGGGGTGGTATTGGAGACTGGGACCGGCTGCTGGTGGGTGGTAGTGCTTCCCGAGGAGGGGACCTGGAGAACCTATGGGATGGGAAGGGTCAGGGGTCAGTTCACAGTTCAGGGGGTGACACAGAATGGGAATGCAGAGCCTTCAGGAGATTGGAATCTGAGAGGTTCAGCTGTTTAGCAATAGCCACTGTGGGTGGGGAGAGGATCTTTCACCACCAGCAGCCAGAGCTTGACCTCAATTAACTTTTTTTGTTTTAAGGCTATTAGCAGGCAGAAGTTCTAGCAAGCAGTAACTCCAAAGAAAGGCCCAGTCACTTAGATTTGAGGATAAACTCCAATAATGTAAGGAATCAGCGAGGCCATAGAAGCACTGAGGTGAGGTGAGGTGAAGTCGCTCAGTCGTGTCCGACTCTTTGCGACCCCATAGATTGTAGCCTACCAGGCTCCTCCGTCCATGGGATTTTCCAGGCAAGAGTACTGGAGTGGGGTGCCATTTCCTTCTCCAGAGGATCTTCCCAACCCAGGGATCAAACCCGGGTCTCCGGGTAGGCACATTGTAGGCAGACGCTTCACCGTCTGAGCCACCAGGGAAGCCTATATAGGCACCAGGGGAACAAAAGAGTCGACTTAGAGCTTAAGGGAGTTTGGGTGTCACGGTCATTGAATGATGCAGAGTGCCTGTTACTAAACCTCCAGTTAAAATCCCAAGTACTAAAACCAGGGAATAAGATCCAGGTAAATCACCCATACCCACCATGGCTGAGCAGAAAACTAACCTGCTAAGCATTTTCCCATTTTAGAGACCAGAGTAGTGAATTACTCCAGAATCTGGGCTAGGTCAAGGCCTACAGCAGGGGATGAGATGAGAGGCACTTGGGGCCAGAGCCAGGTCAATCATTGCCAAAGCTCCGTGATCAGTTCAGCTATGGCCATTGACTCTGACAGTGTTTTACAATACCATCAAGCAATTCTCGAGTCTTCAGGGGATACCAACTGAATGCCCTACAATTTAATTCTGGGACTATCTACCTGAAGATAGCATCATATCCCACAAGTTAAGGGCTCAGCCCCACAAGACTGCCTCCACTTCAGATGCCAATTGCAAGTCCAGGTTATCTATCTCCTGTGTTTCTGACTGACCAGCTATATGATAAAGGTTCCCATGACCCCCTCCTCGAGTTCAATTAGTTTGCTAGAGTAGCTCATAGAACTCAAGAGAAACATAAATTATAAGAAAATGATACATATGTATTACTGGTATTTAGGAAATACACTAATAGCATACTTATATTTGTTGTTTAGTCACTAAGTTGTTTCTGACTCTTACGACCGCATGGACTATAGCCCAACCAGGCTTCTCTGTCCATGGAACTTCCCAAGCAAGAATACTGGAGTGGGTTGCCATATCCTTCTGCAGGGGAAATTCCTGACTCAGGGATTGAACTTGAGTCTCCTGCGTTGGCAGGTGGGTTCTTTACCACTGAGCCACCTGGGAAGCCCTGTATTTATATTAAACATTTTTTAAGTGCTTTATTAAAGTCCTGTTTGGCACTGTTTTATTTAATTTTTTGGCCATAACACATGGCGTGTGGGATCTTACTTCCTCAACCAGGGATCGAAACCACATCCCCAGCAGTAGAAGAGCAGAGTCTTAACCACTAGACCATCAGGGATGTCCCCTGTTTGGTAGTGTTTAATACAATTAGCAGATGTATTGAAATATGTCAGATTATGCCACTCCTCAACTCAGAACCTTCAGTAGGACTACATATTTAGGACAAAACCTGCTGAGGACAACTAGAAAAACTGGAGAAAAATATTTTTGGAATGTGCTTTAAGATTTTGGAGAGCTAACAAAACAGGTTAGGGGAGGGCAGAAATTCAGTGAGCTAAAAGCCCAGTGTTTGACATGAGAATGAGCATGAACAAACAAGTCTGTATGGAACAACATGGATGAATCTCACAAACATATTTAGTGGAAGCAGCTAGACACAAAAACTATGTACTATGATTCTATTTTACATAAAATTGAAGGAAAACTGAAAACTAGGCAGTTCTGAATTAGAATTTGTATGAATGCATGTTTAAGTGTTAATGGTTTAAAGTAAAGGAGGTGATTACCAAGTCTGGATATTGGTTACTTTTATGGTAGGGGTGAGGGCATATTGATCAGGAGAGACCTGTTGAGGACTTTTGGTACTGATACTTTCTAACTGAGTGGTAAATTTCCCAAATGTTTAACTTTGTGATATTATCGTGATGAGCATTTTTGGTTTTGGTGTTTCTCTCTAATGTATGATAATTCATAATGTGCTTGTGTGTTGCTCAGTTTTGTCTGACTCTTTGTGACCACAGGGACTGCAGCTTGTCAGGCTCTATCTGTGGGATTTTTCCTGGCAAGAATACTGAAGTATTCTACTCCAGTAGGTTGCCATTTCCTACTCCAGGGGATCTTCCCAACCCAGGGACTGAACCCATGTCTCTCAAGTCTCCTGCGTTGCAGGCAAATTCTTTGTCCCTAAGCCACCAGGGAAAACCATAATTCATAACAGAAAGGGTTAAAAAAATTTAAGACTTTCTAGATGACTCCACATACATGAATTGGTGAAAATGCCAGAGTTTTCATGGTGGTTTTCAAAGCCCTATAAATCTGACCTCCTATTTCATCTGTTACAGTCTTTACCACTTCTTCCCCTATTCCACTCCACTCCATCTGCACAAGTTTCTTTGATGTTCTTTGAACATGCCAGAAATGCTGCTATGACAGGGTCTTTCTATTGCTGTGTTTCCTTCAGTACTTTTCTCAAGAAGCACCTTCACAGGGAAAACTGTTTAATACTACATCCTTTCCCCATATACCCTCTTCTCTGTAATTGCTTTCTTACTTATTTGTAGCATTTACCAACTTTCAATGTAATATTATACAATTTTTTAAACTTGTCAGTCTTTTAACCCTTGGACTGCAAGGAGATCCAACCAGTCCATTCTGAAGGAGATCAACCCTGGGATTTCTTTGGAAGGAATGATGCTGAAGCTGAAACTCCAGTACTTTGGCCACCTCATGAGAAGAGTTGACTCATTGGAAAAGACTCTGATGCTGGGAGGGATTGGGGGCAGGAGGAGAAGGGGACGACAGAGGATGAGATGGCTGGATGGCATCATGGACTCGATGGACGTGAGTCTGAGTGAACTCCCAGAGACGGTGATGAACAGGGAGGGCTGGCGTGCTGCGATTCATGGGGTCACAAAGAGTCGGACACAACTGAGCGACTGAACTGAACTGAAGGCAGGGATATAGCTGGGGATTTGGGCATGTTTCAGTATCTGCAGTAACCTCAGTGCCTAGAGCAGTATCTGGTGAATAGTGGGTGCCTGAAAGACTTTTGAGATAGGGATGAATGAATGAATTTCAGTCTAGACAATCAGTCAGCTCAGTCGTGTCTGACTATTTTCAATACCATGGACTGCAGCACGCTAGGCTTCCTTGTCCATCACAATTCCCGGAGCTTGCTCAAACTCATGTCCATCCAGTTGGTGATACCATCCAACCATCTCATCCTCTGTCAGCCCCTTCTCCTGCCTTCAATCTTTCCCAGTATCAGGGGTTTTCCAATGAGTCAGCTCTTCACATCAGGTGGCCAAAGCTTCAGCTTTAGCATCAGTTCTTTCAATGAATATTCAGGACTGACTTCCTTTAGGATTGACTGGTTTGATCTCTTTGCAGTCCAAGGGACTTTCAAGAGTCTTCTCCAACACCACAGTTCAAAAGCATCAACTCTTTGGTGTTCAAGTTTCTTTACAGTCCAACTCTCACATACATATATGACTACTAGAAAAATCATAGCTTTGACTAGATGGACCTTTGTTGGCAAAGTAATATTTCTGCTTTTAATATGCTGTCTAGGTTTGTCATAGCTTTTCTTCCAAGGGGCAAGTGTCTTTCGATTTCATGGCTGCAATCATCATCTGCAGTGATTTTAGAGCCCAAGAAAATAAAGTCTCTCACTGTTGCCACTGTTTCCCCATTTATTTGCCATGAAGTGATGAGACCAGATGCCAAGATCTTAGTTTTTTTAATGTTGAGTTTTAAGCCCAGCTTTTTCACTCTCCTTTCTCACTTTCATCAAAAGGCTCTTTAGTTCTTCTTCACTTTCTGCCATAAGGGTGGTGTCATCTGTGTATCAGAGGTCATCGATATTTCTCTTGACAATCTTGATTCCAGCTTGAGCTTCATCCAGCCCAGCATTTTGCTTAATGTACTGTGCATGTAAGTTAAATAAGCAGGGAGACAGTATACAGCCTTGATATACTCCTTTCCCAATTTTGACCCAGTCTGTTTTTCCATGACCGATTCTAACTGTTGCTTCCTGACCTGCATACAGATTTCTCAGGAGGTCGGTCAGATGGTCTCGGATTTCCATCTCTTTAAGAATTTTCCAGTTTGTCATGATCCCCATAGTCAAAGGCCTTGGAGTAGTCAATAAAGCAGAAATAGATTTTTTTCTGGAACTCTCTTGTTTTTTGATGATCCAGTGGATGTTGGCAACTTGATCTCTGGTTCCTCTGTCTTTTCTAAATCCAGCTTGAACATCAGGAAGTTCATAGCTCACATACTGTTGAAGCCTGGCTTAGAAAATTTTGAGTATTACTTTGCTAGCATGTGAGATGAGTACAATTGTGCAGTAGCTTGAACACTCTTTGGCATTACTTTTGGGATTGGAATGAAAACTGACCTTTTCCAGTCCTGTGGCCACTGCTGAGTTTTCCAATTTGCTGGCATATTGAGAGCAGCACTTTAACAGCCTCATCTTTTAGGATTTGAAAGAGCTCAACTGGAATTCCATCTCCTCCACTGGCTTCATTTGTAGTGATGCTTCCTAAGGCCCACTTGACTTCACATTCCAGGATGTCTGGCTCTAGATGAGTGATCACACCATTGTGATTACCTGGGTCATTAAGATCTTTTCTGATAGTTCTGTGTATTCTTGCCACCTCTTCTTAATATCTTCTGCTTCTATTAGGTTCATACCATTTCTGTCCTTTATTGTGCCCATCTTTGCATGAAATGTTTCCTTGGTATCTCTAATTTTCTTGAAGAAATCTCTAGTCTTTCCCATTCTATTGTTTTTCTCCACTTTTTTTGCATTGATCACTGAGGAAGGCTTTCTTATCTCTCTCGATATTCTTTAGAACTCTGTATTTTAGTAGGTATATCTTTCCTTCGCTCCTTTGTCTTTTGCTTCTCTTCAAAGCTATTTTAAGGCCTCCTTGGACAATCATTTTGCCTTTTTGTGTTTCTCTTCCTTGGGGATGGTCTTGATCACTACCTCTTGTACAATGTCATGAACCTCTGTCTATAGTTCATCAGGCACTCTGTCTATCAGATCTAATCCCTTGAATTTATTTGTCATTTCCATTGCATAATCATAAGGGATTTGATTTAGGTCATACCTGAATGGTCTAGTGGTTTTTCCTACTTTCTTCAAGTCTGAATTTGGCAATAAGGCGTTCATGATCTGAGGCACAGTCAGCTCCCGGTCTTGTTTTTTGCTGACTGTATAGAACTTCTCCATCTTCGGCTGCAATGAATATAATTGATTTCGATATTGACCATCTGGTGGTGTTCGTGTGTAGAGTCTTCTCTTGCATTGTTGGAAGAGGGTGTTTGCTATGACCAGTGAGTTCTCTTGACAAAATTCTATTAGCCTTTGCCCTGTTTCATTTGCCTTTGCCTTCACTTCATGTGATCAGTTTGATTACTTTTCTGTGATTGTGACTTTCATTCTGTCTGCCCTCTGATAGATAAGGATAAATGGCTTATGGAAGCTTCCTGATGGGAGAGACTCACTGTGGGGGAAGAGTCTAGACAGCAGTCTAAAGAAATAATGATCATTGCTATTTATCTTTGCCATTTCTTTGTTATCTAAAATAATGTCCAGTTTGATTACTAAAACTGAAGAATAAACAGAATTCCTGATTATCTAGATTATTTAGGAGAAAAATAAAATCTGTAGTATAATATTGATATTTCAAACAGTTTAATTATTAATACTTCATATGTTTACCGGTTTATTATAAAGGATATTATAAAAGATACAGATGAACACCCAGATGAAAGGGTCCACAGGGCAAGGTCCAGAAGGGCTCTGAGAACAGAAGTTTCCGTCCCTGGAACCACGGGGCACCCTTCTCCCTGCACATGAATGCGTTCACCAACCCAGAAGCTCACCAAACCAAATAAAAATTCAAGAATTTTCATAGAGCTTAATCTATAGCTTCCCTCTGCCTTCCCCTCCTGGAGGTCAGTGGGTGGGGTTGAAAGTTTCTGCCCTCTAATCACTTGGTCTTTCTGGTGACTAACCCCATCCCAAGGCTATCTAGGGCTCCACCTTAGGTCAGCATTAACTCTGGTATGAATAACTTTTAAAAGACACTCCTCCAAAGTTTTAAGAGCTTTATGCCAGTAACTGAGGACAAAAACCAAATGTATTTCTTAATATACCACAGCTCCTCACATGGAATCCGAGTGGGCCATGTCACAGGTACATTCTGACTCCTCAACATCTTGCTGGGAGTCCTTGGAGAGCCCTGGCCTCTGATTGTCCTCATCCTGTTACCGAGTCGAAGCTTGCTCTGCTCACCACATGACAGGCCAAATAAATGTGACAGTCGAGGTGTTGAGGCAAGGAGTACCACTTTATTCGGAAAGCTGGCAGACTGTGAAGAGAGCGGACAAATGTTTCAAAATTACCATCTTGTTTAGGTCTGGATGCCAGGTTCTTTTATTTATTTATTTTATTATTTTTTTTAACTTTTTATTTTTACTTTATTTTACTTTATAATACTGTATTGGTTTTGCCATACATTGACATGAATCCACCACGGGTGTACATGCAATCCCAAACATGAACCCCCCTCCCACCTCCCTCCCCACAACAATCCTCTGGGTCATCCCCGTGCACCAGCCCCAAGCATGCTTTATCCTGCATCAGACATAGAACCTCAGAGAAAAGTGGTGAGGAACTAAAGTCAAAAGGCAAAATAGAGAGGAAGAGGCAATGAGGGCCATCAGTCCTGCAAAACATCTCTAGGAATGGCCAGCACCAGGGAAGTGAAAAGCGAAAATGAGTGAAACCACTCAGTTGTGTCTATGACAAACCTAAACAGCATATTAAGAAGCAGAGATGACACTTTGCTGACAAAGGTTTGTATAGTCAAAGCTATGGTTTTTCCAATAGTCATGTATGGATGTGAGAGTAGGACCATAAGGAAGACTGAACACTGAAGAATTGATGCTTTTGAACTGTGGTGTTGGAGAAGACTCTTGAGAGTTCCCTGGACAGCAAGGAGATCCAGCCAGTCCATCCTAAAAGCAATCAACCCTAAATATTCATTGGAAGGACTGATGCTGAAACTGAAGTTTCAATACTTTGGCCACCTGAGGCGAAAAGCCAACTCATTGGAAAAGACCCTGATGCTGGGAAAGATTGAGGACAGCAATAGAAGAGGGCAACAGAGGATGAGATGGTTGGATGGCATCACTGACTCGATGGGAATGAGTTTGAGCAAACTCTGGGAGATGGTGAAGGACAGGGAAGCCTGGCGTGCTGCAGTTCATGGGGTCACAAAGTGTCAGACACGACTTAGTAACTGAACAACAACAAGAGGGGCAGGGTCCTCTGAGGAAGGCCATTATGTGTGTTTAACAAAATCAGTGAAAAACAAGTCAAAGAAAAAGTTCCAACATGGAGTTAGAATTGGTCCTTCTTTATAACAAGCTCACGGTTCAGATTCTACTTTAGTTCTATAAAGTGGGTCTCAAAGGCAGATGGTGGGTTGGAGGAGAATTGGGCCTGGCTTGGGTTCTCTCCCCCTCAAGTTGGAGGAAAGTGAAAGTGAAGTCGCTCCGTCATGTCCGACTCTTTGCGACCCCGTGGACTGTAGCCCACTAGGCTCCTCCGTCCATGGGATTTTCCAGGCAAGAGTACTGGAGTGGGTTGCCATTTCCTTCTCCAGAGGATCTTCCCTACCCAGGGATCGAACCAGATCTCCGGCATTAAGCCGCTTTACCGTCTGAGCCACTAATATGCAAATCTTTGAGGAACTAACGCAAGCCTCCAAGATCACCTCCCCAAGGTCTTCCCTCTGCAGAAACATAGTGAATGTTAGCCTCTGACCTGAGGACAAGGATGACCAGAGCCTGGACACTACAGATCATATCTACCCTTTTAATTAACATTTCCACTTCCATGCTGCCAATTTCATTCACTCCTGAGCAGAGTCCTGCTCCTGTAACTTTTTCATTGCCAAGGACTTCATGACGTCCTTATTCAGGGCATACAGCCTTCCCTTTAACCACTCACTCTCCTCTATCTTCTTTGTGTTTATCAACCCAGCATGAAAACAGATTGTGTGAGGGTCAGAGAAACCCAAGGTCAGGAGGAGTTAGGCACTAGTCAGAGGCTGAAGACGGTCCAGAGGAGCCAGAGGCGGAGACCCTGTGCCTTTAGGGGCTTGAGCAGCCTGAGGGCTGCTGCTGTTGTTTAGTTGCTCCATTGTGTCTGACTCTCTGTGACTCCATGGCATGCAGCATGCCAGGCTTCCCTGTCCTTCACCAACTCCTGGAGTTTGCTCATACTCATGTCCATTGAGTTGATGATGCCATCCAACCATCTCATCCTCTGTTGCTTCCCTGTCCTCCTGCCCTTAATCCTTCCCAGCCTGGGGGTGGGCCCCCATATTTCCCAAAGGACATAGAGACTAAGAAAACCCACAGCACAATGTTGCTGACAACTTGAGCACTTGCCTCTTCAGAGTCTGGGCTCTACTGCTAGGATTTTCACTTTTCTCCTACCTCGTTTCATCAAAGGTAGATCTGAGTCTAAAGTCTATACTTTAACCACTCTGAATGTGCAATAAAATATAAAGGGAGGAGCCCAATTATGCCCTACCATGCTCTAGGATCTGCCAGTCTAACAGGATTTGGAGGTGAGGACCTGAGGCAGGGACCCAGCATAAGTGGCATCTGCACATTCACCTTACAGGCCAGTGCTTGGCATGAAGGTGGCTTTAGAATGAAGAAGTATGTATTGGAGTGGAAAAGTCAAAACTATTCAAGTGTGGGGACACCAGAATTTGATGTCCCTCACCAACCTGAGTTGTGCGGATAAGAATGAGGAAGGCAACAGGGAAAACAAAAACTAGAGCAGAGGTGCTGGGTCAAATAGAGGACTCTCCTAAATGATCCATTTCACTGGTAACTTCCATCCCAGGGCAGATTTCTAAATTCCTTCTTTTCTCCTTCAAAACTGGCACTGTTTATAATCATTCCTATCAGACGGATTATCTGCTATTCCAGCTCCAAATCCTCCAGTTCCTCTGTCTTTGTCCATTCTATTCTTTCAGTTCAGTTCAGTTCAGTCGCTCAGTCCTGTCCAACTCTTTGCAACCCCATGTATCGAAGTACGCCAGGTCTCCCTGTCCATCACCAACTCCTGGAGTTCACTCAGACTCATGTCCATCGAGTCAGTGATGCCATCCAGCCATCTCATCCTCTGTGGTTCCCTTTTCCTCCTGCCCCCAATCCCTCCCAGCATCAGAGTCTTTTCCAATAAGTCATCTCTTCCATGAGGTGGCCAAAGTACTGGAGCTTCAGCTTTAGCATCATTCCTTCCAAAGAAATCCCAGGGTTGATCTCCTTCAGAATGGACTGGTTGGATCTCCTTGCAGTCCAAGGGACTCTCAAGAGTCTTCTTCAACACCACAGTTCAAAAGCATCAATTCTTTGGCGCTCGGCTTTCTTCACAGTCCAACTCTCGAATCCATGCATGACCACTGGAAAAACCATAGCCTTGACTAGATGGACCTTTGTTGGCAAAGTAATGTCTCTGCTTTTCAATATGCTATTTAAGTTGGTCATAACTTTCCTTCCAAGGAGTAAGCATCTTTTAATTTCATGGCTGCAGTCACCATCTGCAGTGATTTTGGAGCCCCCAAAAATAAAGTCTGCCAGTTTCCACTGTTTCCCCATCTAGTGATGGGACCAGATGCCATGACGTTCATTTTCCGAATGTTGAGCTTTAAGCCAACTTTTTCACTCTCCACTTTCACTTTCATCAAGAGGCTTTTTAGTTCCTCTTCACTTTCTGCCATAAGGGTAGTGTCATCTGCATATCTGAGGTTATTGATATTTCTCCCTGCAATCTTGATTCCAGCTTGTGCTTCATCCAGCCCAGCATTTCTCATGATGTACTCTGCATATACGTTAAATAAGCACGGTGACAATATACAGCCTGACGTACTCCTTTTCCTATTTGGAACCAGTCTGTTGTTCCATATCCAGTTCTAACTGTTGCTTCCTGACCTGCGTATAGGTTTCTCAAGAGGCAGGTCAGGTGGTCTGGTATTCCCATCTCTTTCACAATTTTCCACAGTTTATTGTGATCCACACAGTCAAAGGCTTTGGCATAGTCAATAAAGCAGAAATAGATGTTTTTCTGGAACTCTCTTGCTTTTTCCATGATCCAGTGGATGTTGGCAATTTGATCTCTGGTTCCTCTGCCTTTTCTAAAATCTGCTTGAACATCTGGAAGTTAGCGCGGTTCATGTATTGCTGAAGCCTGGCTTGGAGAATTTTGAGCATTACTTTACTAGTGTGTGAGATGAGTGCAATTGTGCAGTAGTTTGAGCATTCTTTGGCATTGCCTTTCTTTGGGATTGGAATGAAAACTGACCTTTTCCAGTCCTGTGGCCACTGCTGAGTTTGTTCCAACTTTGCTAGCATATTGAGTGCAGCACTTTCACAGCATCATCTTTCAGGATTTGAAATAGCTCCACTGGAATTCCATCACCTCCACTAGCTTTGTTCATAGTGATGCTTTCTAAGGCCCGCTTGACTTCACATTCCAGGATGTCTGGTTCTAAGTGAGTGATCACACCATTGTGATTATCTTGGTCTTGAAGATCTTTTTTGTACAGCTCTTCTGTGTATTCTTGCCACCTGTTCTTAATATCTTCTGCTTCTGTTAGGTCCATACCATTTCTGTCCTTTATCGAGCCCATCTTTGCATCAAATGTTTCCTTGGTATCTCTAATTTTCTTGAAGAGATCGCTAGTCTTTCCCTAGCGATCCTTTGTTTTTCTCTATTTCTTTGCACTGATCGCTGAGGAAGGCTTTCTTATCTCTCCTTGATATTCTTTGGAACTCTGCATTCAGATGCTTATATCTTTCCTTTTCTCCTTTGCTTTTTGCTTCTCTTCTTTTGACAGCTATTTGTAAGGCCTCCCCAGACAGCCATTTTGCTTTTTTGCATTTCTTTTCCATGGGGATGGTCTTGATCCCTGTCTCCTATATAATGTCAGGAACCTCCGTCCATAGTTCATCAGGCACTCTATCAGATCTAGTCCCTTAAATCTATTTCTCACTTCCACTGTATAATCATAAGGGATTTTATTTAGGTCATACCTGAATGGTCTAGGGGTTTTCCCTACTTTCTTCAGTTTAAGTCTGAATTTGGCAATAAGGAGTTCACGATCTGAGCCACAGTCAGCTCCTGATCTTGTTTTTGTTGACTGTATAGAGCTTCTCCATCTTTGGCTGCAAAGAATATAATCAATCTGATTTCGGTGTTGACCATCTGGTGATGTCCATGTCTTCTCTTGTTTGTTGGAAGAGGGTGTTTGCTATGACCAGTGCATTTTCTTGGCAAAACTCTATTAGTTTTTGCCTTGCTTCATTCCATATTCCAAGGCCAAATTTGCCTGTTACTCCAGATGTTTCTTGACTTCCTACTTTTGCATTCCAGTCCCCTATAATGAAAAGGACATCTTTTTTGGGTATTAGTTCTAAAAGGTCTTGTAGGTCTTCATAGAACCGTTCAACTGCAGCTTCTTCAGCATTACTGGTTGGGGCACAGACTTGGATTACTGTGATATTGAGCAGTGGCTGCACAGGCGCAGAAGGGCCTAGAGGAGCTATTCCACATTCAAGGTCAGGAGGGCCGGCAGTAAGGAGAAACCTCTTGTCCAAGGTAAGGAGCAGGGGCTGCGCTTTGCTGGAGCAGCCATGAAGAGATACCTCACGTCCAAGGTAAGAGAAACCCAAGTAAGACAGTAGTTGTTGCAAGAGAGCATCAGAGGGCAGACACACTGAAACCATAATCACAGAAAACTAGTCAATCTAATCACACTAGGACCACAGCCTTGTCTAACTCAATGAAACTAAGCCATGCCTATGGGGCCACTCAGGACGGGCGGGTCATGGTGGAGAGGTCTGACAGAATGTGGTCCACTGGAGAAGGGAATAGCAAACCACTTCAGTATTCTTGCTTTGAGAACCCCATAAACAGTTTGAAAAGGCAAAACGATAGGACACTGAAAGAGGAACTCCCCAGGTCAGTAGGTGCCCAATATGCTTCTGGAGATCAGTGAAGAAATAACTCCAGAAAGAATGAAGGGATGGAGCCAAAGCAAAAACAATACCCAGTTGTGGATGTGACTGGTGATAGAAGCAAGGTCCAATGCTGTAAAGAGCAATATTGCATAAGAACCTGGAATGTCAGGTCCATGAATCAAGGTAAATTGGAAGTGGTCAAACAAGAGATGGCAAGAGTGAACGTCGACATTCTAGGAATCAGCGAACTAAAATGGACTGGAATGGGTGAATTTAACTCAGACAACCATTATATTTACTACTGCGGGCAGGAATCCCTTACAAGAAAGGGAGTAGCCATCATGGTCAACAAAAGAGTCCGAAATGCAGTACTTGGATGCAATCTCAAAAACAACAAAATGATCTCTGTTCGTTTCTAAGGCAAACCATTCTATTCCTAGACCTTCTTCAATCTCCACTTGGCCTGTTAAAACTCTATCATCCTGTAATGCATATCTATCACTTTATACCCTGAAAAATACATCTGTAATCTCTTTTTAAATTGAAACAAAGAGCAGCAACTGTTAATTCATTCAAGATGCCTTATTTTATCACTTCCTTTGTGCCCTGGAGGCAGGTTACTTACCCAGCTTAAGACTCAATGTCCTCATCCAAACATGGAAATATTAACAACCACTTACGTAAATTAAAAACAAATGGAAGTAAACGTTCATAATTGAAACACTGTATATAAAGTGCCTATCAAGGTCCTGGCACGTAGTGTGCTATCAGTAAATATTAATTCTCTGTTTGGCTCTATGCTCATCCCAATATAAAGTGAATCATAGTTCCTTTGCTGCACACTCCACCTTGTTCAGGTGGCGCGAGTGGTAAAGAATCGACCTGACAATGCAGGAGATGAAGAGACGGGGGTTTGATCCCTGAGTTGGAGAAGGAAAAGGCAACTCATTCTAGTATTCTTGCCTGGAAAATCTCACGGACAGAGGAGCCTGGTGGGCTACAGTCCAAGGGATCACAAAGAGATGGACACGACAGCATGCAGGCACACACACCACCTTCTTCTACAGTATCAATATACCTGTGTGCTTTCCTTTTCAGTTGGCAGTGCCCTTAAGGGTTAGAGGCTTAATCTTATGTGAATTATTTTTCCTTCCTATTTCTGCTGCAAACGGAGACACTTAGTACCTTAAAAACAACATATAAGAAATACTTGTTTTATTATGAGATTTAAATTTTTAAAAGTAATTTTATTTTTAAGCTATTTTTTAAAGTTGACATAAAGCTGATTTACAATGTTGTGAGAAATACTTATTTTGTTAAAAACATGAATGAAAGTGATAAAGGAGGAAGGAAGAGATTGATAGAAAACCTACCTGCCCATTACTTTTTCTAAGAAGTTTAAAGGTGGGAGGGGCTTATGGGCTAGAGTTTTGTTTGCCAATTTATTTACTCTTTGTTTTACCTTAAGTGCTTAGAACAGTACCTGGCACAAGTAAATACTATGATGGTGGTGTGGTGGTTTAGTCTCTAAGTTGTGTCCAACTCTTGCGACTCCAAGGACTGTAGCCTACCAGGCTCCTCTGTCCATGGAATTCTCCAGGCAAAAATACTGGAGTGGGTTGCCATTCCCTTTTCTAGAGGATTTTCCCAACCTATGGATCCAACCCGAGTCTGCTGCATTGCAGTGGGATTCTTTACCATTGAGCCACCAGGGAAGTCCAAATACTAAAATAACCTTTTAGTATTGTCAATCCTAAAGAAATCGGTTCTGAATATTCACTGGAAGGACTGATGCTGAAGCTGAAACTCCAATACTTTGACCACCTGATTTGAAGAACTGACTCACTGGAAAAGCCCCTGATGCTGGAAAAGATTGAAGGCGAGAGGAGAAGGGGACAACAGAGGATGAGATGGTTGGATGGTATTACCGACTGAATGGACATGAGTTTGAATAAGCTCCAGGAGTTGGCGATGGACAGGGAAGTATGGCGTGCTGAGGTCCATGGGGTCGCAAAGAGTTGGATACAACTAAGCGACTGAACTGAACTGATTATTCCCCTCTCCCAATTCCCCTTCTTTTAATTTAGCTACTGACAAACGACATTCTCAAATACTGTCCCTAGCTAAGGCAAGCTGGAAAATCACTGGGCTTTGGGGTTTTTTTAAAGTAATGCTCAAAATTCTCCAAGCCAGACTTCAGCAATACATGAACCGTGAACTCCCTGATGTTCAAGCTGGTTTTAGAAAAGGCAGAGGAACCAGAGATCAAATTGCCAACATCCACTGGATCATGGAAAAAGCAAGAGAGTTCCAGAAAAACATCTATTTCTGCTTTATTGACTATGCCAAAGCCTTTGACTGTGTGGATCACAACAAACGGTGGAAAATTCTGAAAGAGATGGGAATACCAGACCACCTATCCTGCCTCTTGAGAAATCTGTATGCAGGTCAGGAAGCAACAGTTAGAACTGGATATGGAACAACAGACTGGTTCCAAATAGGAAAAGAAGTACATCAAGGCTGTATATTGTCACCCTGCTTACTTAACTTCTATGCAGAGTACATCATGAGAAATGCTGGACTGGAAGAAACACAAGCTGGAATCAAGATTGCTGGGAGAAATATCAATAACCTCAGATATGCAGATCACACCACCCTTATGGCAGAAAGTGAAGAGGAGCTAAAAAGCCTCTTGATGAAAGTGAAAGAGGAGAGTGAAAAAGTTGGCTTAAAGCTCAACATTCAGAAAACGAAGGTCATGGCATCTGGTCCCATCACTAAATGGCAAATAGATGGGGAAAGAGTTGAAACAGTGTCAGACTTTATTTTGGGGGGCTCCAAAATCACTGCAGATGGTGACTGCAGCCATGAAATTAAAAGACGCTTACTCCTTGGAAGAAAAGTTATGATCAACCTAGATAGTACATTCAGAAGCAGAGACATTACTTCGCCGACTAAGGTCAAGGCTATGGTTTTTCCTGTGGTCATGTATGGATGTGAGTTGGACTGTGAAGAAGGCTGAGCGCCAAAGAATTGATGCGTTTGAACTGTGGTGTTGGAGAAGACTCTTGAGGCTCCCTTGGACTGCAAGGAGATCCAACCAGTCCATTTTGAAGGAGATCAACCCTGGGATTTCTTTGGAAGGAATGATGCTAAAGCTGAAGCTCCAGTAGTTTGGACACCTAATGCGAAGAGTTGACTCACTGGTGACGACCCAGGATGAGATGGCTGGATGGCAACCCTGGGATTTCTTTGGAAGGAATGATGCTAAAGCTGAAGCTCCAGTAGTTTGGACACCTAACGCGAAGAGTTGACTCATTGGTGACGACCCAGGATGAGATGGCTGGATGGCATCACGGACTCGATGGACGTGAGTCTGAGTGAACTCCGGGAGATGGTGATGGACAGGGAGGCCTGGCGTGTTGCGATTCATGGGGTTGCAGAGTTGGACACGACTGAGCGACTGAACTGAACTGAAAATTCTGCTTAAATGCTGCCATCTAGTGTTCACTAGGAGAAAGCAATGGCAACCCACTCCAGTACTCTTGCCTGGAAAATCCACGAACGGAGGAGCCTGGTAGACTGCAGTCCATGGGGTCGCTAAGAGTCAGACACGACTGAGCGACTTCACTTTCACTTTTTACTTTCATGCATTGGAGAAGGAAATGGCAACCTACTCCAGTGTTCTTGCCTAGAGAATCCCAGGGACGGGGAAGCCTGGTGGGCTGCCATCTATGGGGTCGCACAGAGTCGGACACGACTGAGTGACTTAGCAGCAGCAACTGAACTAGTGCCATCTAGTGTTCACTAATGACTCAAGTGAACTGAAGTGAGTGTTCACTTTGAAAAGTTAGATGCGGTTCTAGTTAACCCTATCCCCCCTCTTAGCAAAGATCATTGTAACACTGTTTTGTTATTGGATCTCAAGTTTTGGGAAATTATGGTTACCAAAAGTCCAACAGAGCTTTTGGCAGTAATGAGGAGTTAGTTGAGAAACTGGAAAATTTCCTAAAATTCTAACAGAAATGATCCCACAGCAAAGTGATATGATAACAACCAAAATCAAACAAATGAGAGATCTGGGTTATCCTGTGAATAATCCTTGCTGACACATGTGGTTTCTTTTGCAGAGGGCAGTGAGGAGGACACAACTGTTTATCTGAGTACTTTTCATGCATTAGACTCTTTATACAGGGATACTCTAATTTAGGTTACTCTAATTCATAGCCCTCTGAATTAACACGGCTATTGCTATTTTAAAGGCAGGAAAATAAAGGCCCAGACAATTTTCACTTGTTTTCTTTTCCAAAGCTAGTTGATAAGAGAATTAGGGTATGTACCCATGTCTATCAATTTTCAGCTCTATGCGTTTTCATCTGTACCCCAGTGCCCCAGGGTTGAGAATGACAAACCAAAAGTGTACACAAAGAAAACCAACAGAAACCAGGTAGTATTTCTAGATCGGGCTTGCAAACACAGGCGGAGGTGAAGAATCTAAAGTGAAGCTGAGAGACTAAACCAGAGTCACAGCACCTCACGAAGTTAGAGCTCTGGACTAGGCCAGTGTTAGAACCAGAGATCTGCCAGTCACAGCAACTGTGAACCTGGGCTGGGCCCTTACACTCCTTGACCCTCAGTTTCCACAGTTTGCTCATCTTTAACATGGAAAGAGCAATAATGCTTCTCCCTCAAAGTTGTCAGGATTAAATGACTTAATGTAGCTTCCGTGCAGAGTAAAGAGAATGGATAGAATGATGCAAGTCACTGGTAGTTACTGACCAGGAAACCAAGTTTCGCCTAACCAGGGTAGACAGTCGCTGTGTTTAGCTTCAGAGGCTGGAACTAGACACGGCTCCGTCCAAATGGTGGAAGGTGTCTAAACCACACATGGACAGTGTTGACAGTGGTGAGAACCAGAGCACGGAGGTCGGATCGCAGAAACCAGGATGACACTTGGGGTCTGTGAAGGGTAAGGGAAGGCACGTAGGAGCAGCCAGGGTCTGAGTCCAGAAAGCAGGTACCCAGCCGGAACGCCTTCAACTCCTCTGGCTTCCCTAAGAGTCCCCAAAGCTGCATATCTTTTGCTTAGCTCCTTTTACGTGATTTTCTTCTCTTTCCTCTCTGACTCTGTGTTTGCCTCTGTTAAGTTTCACAAACACTTTCAATCAGTGTTTACCACTTTCTGGCTAGTAAAGCCTTATTCCAGAGGGAGAATATAAATCTTTGCTTTTCTGGGAGAAGGCAGAGGAATCTAGTTTTCTTCAGAAAAGCTTGGCAGCTCTCTTGATCATCTCATCACAATTAATACATCCCCATCCCCTAAGGATTCTTCATTTTGAATTTTTGTGTGAGTACATCTCCTTAGATCTTTACTATCACCACGATAGTTTGAAATGTCTTCATCTTATCTTGGACTTCTACAGTCATCTGCTAACTGGAGCTTTCATTTCTGCTTGTGTCTGTGCCCATTCTCCATTTGCAGCTAGAATAACACTGTATTCTAAAAGCAAAAATATGATCAAATCTCTTTTCTAGCTTAAAAAAACTTCTAATAGTTCTGTCTACTATCAGGATGAAATCACAATTCTTTAACATTGTCCACAAAACCTTTGTGGCTTCCCAGGTGGCTCAGTGGTAAAGAATCGCCTGACGATGCAGGAAAAGCAGGCTCAATCTCCGGTCCAGGAAGATCCTACATGCTGTGGAGCAACTAAGCCTATGTGCCACAACTATTAAGCCTGTGCTCTAGAGCCCGGGAACCACAACCACTGAGCCGATGAGCCGCAACTACTGAAGCTCACATAAGGCAAGAGCCTGTGCTCCACAAGAGAAGCCGTGGCAATGAGAAGCCTGTGCGAGGCAACTGGAGTACCCCCTGCTTGCAGAACTAGAGAAAAGCCTGGGCAGGAAGAAAGACCCAGCAAAGCCAATAAACACATAAATAAAATTATATATATATATATATATACGTATAAAAGAATGTAACATTTAGCAAGGTGTCCGGAGATATAAAAGCAAGAAACTAAGGAATGTAATGAAATCTTAAATTTCTACTTCCGGTTATGATGGACTTGGTTATTCATACTAATATACACACTGATAATGACTAAAGATGATGGATAAACTATATAAAAAAAGAATCTCAAAAGCATCAAATTACTGAAAGAAGGTAAGGAATTATTAGACCAAAAGGTAAGAGAAATTGGAACCCTACAGAAGCAAATAAGGCACCAGAGCACAAAAGCTACTTTTGCCCTGAAGACACTTTCTACTCAGGGGACATTTAGCTTTTTTTTTTTTTCCCTTTCATTTTTTAGTTGTTTCACTGGACATAGAATAAGGAGCCAAGGTCCAGGACTATTTAAGGGGAAATGGTATTAAGTGATTCTCTGCATATACTCTAAGGGGAAGTGTAAACTAGTTCCCTTGAATTTTAGGAGTTTGCTTTTACCTTGACTATAATAGGAGGGAAAAAAAGAAGAGAAAAAAATCCCATCTGTGAGTAGAGGAGGCCATTGGGCAGTTCTTGCTCAGATTTGTAGCCTGGGTTAGCAATGGCCCAAGAAATGTCCACCCAGGAAAACTGGTCTGAGATTAAGACAGCCTCAAGGCACACAGCAGAAACAAACAAAAGTCCTCTTTGAAATAAGCCACAAATACTTTTTCCTCAAATGTGCCCCCCCACCCCCACCACGGTTATAAAGCAAAGAGACAGAGAAACTAGACACCATAGACCATTCACAGCAGACATTATCAGGCAGCAGCAAAGAATCTGAAAATAATTCAGACATTAAAACCATCACGATACAGGTTACAAAATAACTATGACTACTATGTTTCAAGACATAAAATAACCCAGCTCCAATCAGCAAGATGGGAAGCCCAGGTGGCTCAGTGGTTAAAGCCTGACAATGCAGGAGATCCATGTTAAATCCTTGAGTTGGGAAGATCCCCTGGAGGAGGCAATGGCAACTCACTCCAATATTTCTTGCTGGAAGAATCCCATGGACAAAGGAGCCTAGTGGGCTACAGCCTATGGGGTTGCAGAGTCAGACAGGACTGAGCAGGCCTGCGTGCACAATTAGCAGGCAACAGAGAGGACAGAGAAATATGCTTAAAGGCTCATGTATACGGAATCAGCAAGATCCAGAGTCAAAGGTCCCAGGTTCATCAACAGGGCAATGAAAGGAATATAAAGCTTTAAATGTTTTGCAGCTAAAATAGGATGTTTAGTATATGGTTTACTGCAGATACCTTTTATTAATTTCCTTTCCATCACTGGCTTTCCATGAGCATTTATCGGGGAGTGTTTGATTCAAATATTTATTCTACAATTACTGAGATATTATCTCCATTAATAAATTAATACTTGAATCCTGATGTTAAAACAATCTAACATGCACATAATGTGTTATTCTCCCTATGTAATTAGGAGCCCAATACTAAATTAGGCTAATATTTAGCTTATCAGTTTTCAAACCTACATTTCTGAGTAAAACTGAAACTGTTATTTTCCTTCAATTTGTTTTCCTTGTCAAGTTTTCCTATCAGAGTTATACTAACCCTCATAAAAAGTATTCCCAGTTTTTGTCCATTTTTCTAGAATTATTTGATTAATGTGGAAGTCAAAGCTATAACAAATTTAGGGTTACCAAAGAGGATGGAGGGGGAGATAAATTAGGAGTCTGGGATTCACATTACCATACATAAAATATATAAACAATAAGGACCTACTGTACGGCACAGCAAACTATTCAATAGTATATAACAATATACAATTCTTTTCAAAAAGAATAGATATAGGTGTATAACTGAATCATTTTGCTGGACACCTGAAACTAACACAACATTGTAAACTGACTGTAATTCAATTAAAAATTTTTTTTATAAAGAGAGAAAACAGGGGAAATAATTGGGAATTATGTTTTCCTTATAATGTTTGGTTTAACTTGAGAAGGAAGCCTGGGTGGCCTGGAGTCTTCTTAGAGGGAACGCTTTGGACTACTCTTTCAATCTGTTTGCGAACTATTTTTTCCCTGCATATGGAAAAAGCGGTACCTCCAGAGGACTTCTGTATTCCGGGAAGCAGACTGCGGAGGCCCTCGGCCACAGAACTGAAGCAAAGGCGCACAATACGTGGTCACTGCCGGCCATGGGAGAAAAAACATACCACTCGGGGCAGAGTCGGGCCCCCATATCCCCTGCCCTGGAAGCGTGTTCCGAGGGCACCACAAGACAGCGTCCCCGCAGGACCGCAGCGGAGCCTATTGCACTGTGGGACACGCGTGGCTACTCTGGTCATAGAGTGTGGGTGCGGGCTTCCGCTCGCTGCCCTATGCACCTGTTTCTCCCGCCTGCTCAAACATTGTTCCCATTTAGGAAGAGGGGGCATCCCCATCTCCCAGGAGCAAGGAGGATTGAGAGGACGGCGCCAGTTCAGGTACACCTAAAGGTAATGGAAGCTGACCTGAGGCCTGAGAACCATCGGAGGCTCATGTGACCGTCTAAGTGTAACTACTGTCCGCCGCCGCCAAGGGATCACGTGCCAGACGGCTGGCTCGGGTGCCACGCGATACCGCGTAGCCGGGTCTTTGCGATGGAGAGTGCTACCTCAGGCGTATTTGTGCCTCTGTCTCCGCGCGGCTTTGGGTCCCTTGCTTTGCCGCATGCGCAGCGCAGGATTACGTCCTACGCAGCACACACCAGTCGCCTGCGTTGTCACCCGAACCACACTTCCATTTCTCCAGGGTGCAGAGACGGGCGCCCGCCTGTCTGCCTCTCTTGGGCTGCGGAGAAGGTTGTCATGGAACTGGAGGTCAGGGAATCGAATAAGACGTCCTCGCCCGCATCTGCTAAGAGACTATCGTGATCCCCATCCTGAGGGTGGAAGGAAGAGTGCCCTAGGCGGGAGGCACTCCCAGGGTCTCGGGCTTCTGTTCCGTGTTCTCAAGAGAAACGGAGCGGGGAGCGCGCATCCTAGTGACTCCGTGCATTCGGCCACGTCACTGTTACTTTCTCTCTCTTTTGGGACTTCTTAGGAGTGAGTCAGAGTCCTAGACACCCTAGGTGTCCCGGGGGCTTACCTCATTCGAAGGAGAACAACCATCTCCCTCTCCTCCGCTAACGTGTTTTGGAGTTCAGGGGACTTCTTTCTGGATTTCTATCAGTTTCTGCATCCCCCGAGACTTAACTCTAAGCTGATCTTTCACCCGTACTGGACCTGCCCCATGGCCGTTATGTGTATATAAAGTATAAACATAAATTGATCTTTTAGATTTTTAGCTGCCAAGTTTAAAAACAAAAACAAAAAACCCCTGCATAGTCCTTGATTTCCATCCCCACACCATGGTAATAGGACTGATCCTTCACTACCGTCCACTGGTATTAACCGACCCTGGATGCTTACTATTGGACCTGTCACATCTCATCTGCTCCTTTCATGGTATTTGACATAATATTCTCCAGTTATATCTAAATGAATGCTTCCAAAATCTCAAAAAAAATTCTCCTCTGGTTATTAGGTTTGCTGTTTTATTGAAACATATATTAATCTCTATGTTACCTTGGCATTACCAACCAAACAATTCAAACCTGATCCTTCAAGAAGAGTATTTTTTATTATTAGTAGTAAGCAGACCATTTTAAAGTGAAGTTGTCTCTGCTTCAGACATGCAACAGCAAAATTGCTGTTTTAGCAAATAACCATTGAGGCTGTTTGATCATTTCAAATGTCATGAAAAATATTTTTAAGAAAATGCTTAAAAATAAACAAAATAATTTCCTGTTTGTCTTTATCTTGTTGCAAATCCTTTTTTGAACCAGTCTAGTTCTGTTCAGTTCAGTTCAGTCGCTCAGTCATGTCCGACTCTTTGCGACCCCATGAATCGCAGCACACCAGGCCTCCCTGTCCATCACCAACTCCCGGAGTTCACCCAAACTCACGTCCATCGAGTTGGTGATGCCATCCAGCCATCTCATCCTCGGTCGTCCCCTTTTCCTTCTGCCCCCAATCCCTCCCAGCATCAGTCTTTTCCAATGAGTCATCTCTTCATGAGGTGGCCAAAGTACTGGAGTTTCAGCTTTAGCATCATTCCTTCCAAAGAAATCCCAGGGCTGATCTCCTTTAGAATGGACTCGTTGGATGTCCTTGCAGTCCAAGGGAGCCTCAAGAGTCTTCTCAAACACCACAGTTCAAAAGCATCAATTCTTCGGCGCTCAGCCTTCTTCACAGTCCAACTCTTGCATCCATACATGACCAGTGGAAAAACCATAGCCTTGACTAGACGGACCTTAGTCGGCAAAGTAATGTCTCTGCTTTTGAATATGCTATCTAGGTTGATCATAACTTTCCTTCCAAGGAGTAAGCGTCTTTTAATTTCATGGCTGCAATCACCATCTGCAGTGATTTTGGAGCCCCCCAAAATAAAGTCTGACACTGTTTCCACTGTTTCCCCATCTATTTACCATGAAGTGATGGGACCAGATGCCATGGTCTTAGTTTTCTCAATGTTGAGCTTTAAGGCAACTTTTTTACTCTCCTCTCACTTTCATCAAGAGGCGCTTTAGTTCCTCTTCACTTTCTGCCATAAGGGTGGTGTCATCTGCATATCTGAGTGAAGTCGCTTAGTCATGTCCGACTCTCTGCGACCCCGTGGACTGTAGCCTACCAGGCTCCTCTGTCCATGGGATTTTCCAGGCAATAGTACTGGAGTGGATTGCCATTTCCTTCCCCAGGGGATCTTCCCGACCCAGGGATCGAACCCAGGTCTCCCGCATTGTAGACAGATGCTTTATTGTCTGAGCCACCAGGGAAGTTATTGATATTTCTCCCGGCAATCTTAATTCCAGCTTGTGCTTCTTCCAGCCCAGCATTTCTCATGATGTACTCTGCGTATAAGTTAAATAAGCAGGGTGACAATATACAGCCTATGGTGGAATATGTTTTACTGACTGAATGAGTGACTCCTCTATATACGGTTAAAAGATAAAATACACAATTTATCTGTCCAGTACACAGGTTGGTAGCCCTGTGCTAATGCTGTTTGTAGGGCTGCAGTTCAGTGTTCTTCTGTCACTCTGAATCATGGAATAATGCGTTCAATGTACTTCTTATCACATTATTGGAAGATGTTGTAAACGAACCTCCTGCTTTTTCTTCATTGTTGTTGCTGCTGCTGCTGCTAAGTCGCTTCAGTCGTGTCCAACTCTGTGCGATCCCATAGATGGCAGCCCACCAGGCTCCTCCGTCCCTGGGATTTTCCAGGCAAGAACACTGGAGTGGGTTGCCATTTCCTTCTCCAATGCATGAAAGTGAAAGTGAAGTTGCTCAGTCATGTCCGACCCTTAGCGACCCCATGGACTGCAGCCTACCAGGCTCCTCCATCCATGGGATTTTCCAGGCAAGAGTACTGGAATGAGGTGCCATTGCCTTCTCTGTTTCTTCATTGTTAAGTGAACTTTATTCTAAGGAATTGCTCTCAGAACTTCTGCCACTAAAGGTAAGAATTATAATGATTTTTAAAAATTTAGTCTATTTTTAACCTGTTTGGTAAAAGGTTTTATTATTATAAAACATGAAAACATTATTCACATGATTCAAATTTTGAAATGTAAAAATTCATGTAGTGAAAAATCTGTTTTACATCCTCATAACCTATTTGCTCTGTTCCCAAGGCACCTTATCCCAGGGATAACTAGTTGGGAAGAAATACAAATACACTTATTTTCTTTTTTCTCCATTTTACACATATAGTACATTTTACATAATGTTCTGTATCCTGCTTTTTTCATTTAAAAACATTTTTGGGATTCATATGAGTATATAATGTTATAATTTTTTGTATTTTTATACAGTATTCCACGGTATGGATTATGCTATTATTATTTTTTTTTTTGACAGGAAGTAGGATTTATTTTGGTGAGCATGATTAAGGAGGAGACAGAACCAATGCTCTCATGAATGCAGGGCCTGCCGTCTGTCCATGGAACCACGATTAGGGATGTATTTGACCCCACAGCTATCCAGGCAGGATAAGCCACTTCTCTGCCACCATGTTTCCAAATTCACCCTCATTAAACTTAGTAAATCCCCACTTCTTGGAGATGTGGATCTTCTGGTGGCCAGGGAATTGAACGGCCCTATAGAGGGCCTCATCACGTGCTCTTTGTTCCGTAGCTTGGTGCAAATGGACGTTATGACTTGGCCAATGTGGACCCTGGCCATTGTACCCTGGAGCTTTCTAAAGGCACCATGCATACCTGTCTGGAGCCTGCCCTGGGGACAGCAGGCCAGTCATGAACGCCCACTAGAAAGAGTTGTCTCCAAGGTCCTTTAGGGAAAACTGTACAGGCAACAGGTTGCTTATGCTATGAGGAGGCTCATAATTTTTTTTATCCAGTCCCCTATTGATGGGCATTTGGAATCTTTTCAGTCTCTTGCCCATTATGAACAATGCTATAGTGAAAAATAAATTGTTTTTTAATTGTGCAAGTATATGATGATATAAATTTCTAGACATTAGTTTCTATGTCAAAAGTTATATACATTTGAGATGTTGATAGGCAAGTGTCAAACTGCTTTCTGTAAGGGTTGTACTAAGTTAACTCCCACCAGCAATGAATATATATTTCCCCAGAAACTTATCAACAAAATACTAGCATACTTTTTTTGTCTTTAATGGTTTGATAATATTGTTATCATATCACATAGCAGTTTTAATTTTCATTTATGTTGGGAAATGAGCATCTTATATTTAGCAGCCATTTATATTTTCTTCTCTGGGAACAATACTGCAAATCCTTGCTCATTTTCCTATTGATTAATTGTATTCATTAGTTTTAATATCAGTTCAGTCCAGTTCAGTCACTCAGTCATGTCCGATTCTTTGCGACCCCATGAATCGCAGCATACCAGGCCTCCCTGTCCATCACCAACTCCCAGAGTTTACTCAAACTCACATCTATCGAGTCAGTGATACCATCCAGCCATCTCATCCTCTGTCATCCCCTTCTCCTCCTGCCCCCAATCCCTTGCAGCATCAGAGTCTTTCCAATGAGTCAACTCTTCGCATGAGGTGGCCAAAGTATTGGAGTTTTAATATACATCTTTATTAAAAGGACTTGCGGCAGGCAGAAATGTCTTCAGTATGGTTGGGAAAGTTGAAAGGAAAATTTTCTTCCAAGTTTAATTCATTTGCTGTGATGGAGTGTATTTCACTGTTGATTTCTGTCAGCCATGGGAAATAAAAGGTGGGTGGTGGGAAGGTTATTTGGCAAAAGGAAACAAATAAGACAGAAAGAGAACCTTAGTGAGTTCTAAAAATTCTAAAAGAACTGTAAAGCTTAGGGGAAAAAAAATACATCCTTACCCTGATTTTGTTGTGTTTTGTTTTCCCTAGAACAAGAGAAATTGGTAGCAAAATGGAGACAGAATTTCTGATGTTTTGCCCTTGATTTCACCAATGTAAGTGTAATTCAAGAGTCCTCTTGTCAGAATGGTAAGAAATGTATCCTCCAAACCAACACAACATACTTATAAGGTTCATTCCCACTTAGATGACTGGAGAGCTTCTCTAACAAGTCACCTAAAGTACAAATGCTTGTTGTTGTTGTTTAGTTGCTCAGTGGTGTCTGACTCTTTGGGACTCCATGGACTGTAGCCCACCAGGTTCCTCTATCCATGGAATTGTCCAGGCAAGACTGGAATGGGCTGCCGTTTCCTCCTTCAGAGGATCTTCCCAATGCAGGGACTGAACCCATGACTTCTGCATTAGCAGGGGGATTCTTTACCACTGAGCCACCTGGGAAGTCCAAGTTAGGTATATAAGCCTCTAACTAGAACCTTTCACTAAGCTGACTACTTCCTTAGCTAGCTCCATTTGTGTATAAATAAACCTTTTACTCTTAGGAATGGTCTTTTGTCGATTTAATTCTCAGGTTCCTCTTCGGAATTTAGGAGGTTTGGTTGAAGGAAAAGTTTTTCCTCCCCAGTGGTGGTCAAAGGGACAGCAATTTTTTCAATGAGAAAAACACAAAAAGAGTGGTGAGGGGAACCTCTAACATTTTCTAGAAAGAAGAAATCCATTATCCAAATGGATTTCTTTGTATAAAATAAATTTTAAAAAGTCCTTCAATCTCATAAATATCCAGGAAAATGCAAGTTTAAATCACCCCTCTGACTGACAAATATTAGGAATATGACAATAACCAACATTGGCATGTATGATGAACAATAAGAACACTCAAACACTGCTAGGGAGAGTGTAAATAGATGTATCAACTTACTAAACAGTTTCATGTTGTCTAGAACATTGAAGATCCAGAAACCCTATGACCACCACATTCACTCCCAGCTGTCCACTGAGCCTTGTTACTCAGTTGTGGCCTCTAGACTAGAAACATCAGCCTCTCCCAGCAGTTTGTCACTACAGACCTTAAGAACCAGATTTGCCTCTTAACAAAATCCATCAATGATCTATAAGCACCTATGCTCCTGAATATATGGACAAGAACGTTACTGATAGCCCCAGACAGACACAATCTCATTTTCTGTGAACATGAGACGGGAAAGTATGCTGTAGTCATACAATAGAAAACCATATGTCAATGAATAGGAACAGATTACAGATAAACGCAACATGGATAAATATCACAATGTTGAGGGAAAGAATCAAAACATAAATAAAATATGTAGCATATATATTTAGGTAGGTAACCCTTGATAACCGGAGAAGGCAATGGCAACCCACTCCAGTACTCTTGCCTGGAAAATCCCATGGACAGAGGAGCCTGGTAGGCTGCAGTCCATGGGGTCGCTAAGAGTCAGGCACGACTGAGCGACTTCATTTTCACTTTTCACTTTCATGCATTGGAGAAGGAAATGGCAACCCACTCCAGTGTTCTTGCCTGGAGAATCCCAGGGATGGGGGAGCCTGGTGGGCTGCCGTCTATGGGGTCACACAGAGTCAGACACGACTGAAGCAACTTAGCAGCAACAGCAGCAACAGCAACCCTTGATAACAGTCAAAACCGAGTGTACTGTTAGACATGCATGTTAAGGTAGTGATACTAGAAGTGAAGAGGAAAGTAAAACAGGAAAATCAGAGGAAATCAGAGTGGAATTTTTCTCTGGAGGAGAGAGGATTGTGATCTTAGGGGGAGTGGGGCAGTTGTGGGGCGTTTGCAAAACTAATACAGTTGTGGATACTGTTTAAGGGGTTTTGTTTATGATTCTTTTATTGTTTTATGAATGATTATTTTAATGCTGTATGATGTTCTCTGTAGTTTTTCACATGTGTGTTGTATCTCACATTAGAAAAGTAAATGCTATAGACTTATTTCCAATTAGGAAGAAATTACCTATGTTAGAAATCAGTTCTGTAAGTTAACATATGGAAAACTACAGATAGAATTTCTTCTAACCAACACATAGATGAGAAAAATCAAAAAGCAGGAAATAACAGCAAAGTAAATTGGGTCTGACTAGAGGAAAACCAGGGAGGATCCCCTGGAAGAGGGCATGGCAACCCACTCCAGTATTCTTGCCTGGAGAATCCCCAAGGACAGAGGAGCCTGGTGGGCTGAGTCAGACACGACTGAAGTGACTGAGCTGCAAAGAAAAACCAAGGGCTCCCAGTTTCTATTTTATTAAAAATAAGTCCTTTTCCTTTCCAGTAAAGCTATCTCTATCTCTGCTGTCCATGAGGAAAGTTTAGTCACAGTGTCCCAGGCCCTTGGAGTGGAAGTGCTCCAGGAGTAGTAGGGCAGGGGAATCAGGAGAGTTGTAGGAAAGAAGGCGATGGCAACCCACTCCAGGACTCTTGCCTGGAGAATCCTACGGACGGAGGAGCCTGGTGGGCTGTGGTCCATGGGGTCGCTAGGAGTCGGACAGGACTGAGTGGCTTCACTTTCACTTTTCACTTTCATGCATTGGAGAAGGAAATGGCAACCCACTCCAGTATTCTTGCCTGGAGAATCCCAGGGACGGGGGAGCCTGGTGGGCTGCTGTCTATGGAGTCACACAGAGTTGGACACGACTGAAGTGACTTGGTAGCAGCAGCAGCAGGGAAGAGGCTGTAGGCCATGCCAGGTAGAAGGGAGGTAGGGGCGAAGGAGGCCTAGGCACTTAGAAATCAAAGAAGTGGGCCATATCCTGCAGATCATAGCCTGCCCCTCTTCTTTCTGCCTACCTCTTCACCTTTGACCCTGAACCCTCACAGGAGTAGAAGTTTTGGAATTCTTTTATGCATTAGGCAGTGCATGGAGAGAAAGGGTGTTTCATGTTAGAATTCATTGTCAAAGCTGCATACCCCAAATTGAGGGTTAAAGTAGATTTGGCCACTAGGGCACCTACACAGAAGTTCAGTCAGTCCAGCTCAGTTCAGTCACTCAGTTGTGTCGACTCTTTGCGACTGCATGGACTGCAGCACGCCAGGCTTCCCTGTCTATCACCAACTCCCAGAGCCTACTCAGACTCATGTCCATTGAGTTGGTGATGCCATCCAACCATCTCATCCTCTGTCATCCCCTTCTCTTCATACCTTCAATCTTTCCCAGCATCAGGGTCCTTTCAAAAGAGTCAGTTCTTCACATCAGAGGGCCAAATTATTAGAGTTTCAGCTTCAGCATCAGTCCTTCCAATGAATATTCAGGAATGATTTCCTTTAAGATGGACTGGTTGGATCTCCTTGCTGTCCAAGGGATTCTCAAGAGTCTTCTTCAACACCACAGTTCAAAAGCATCAATTCGGTGCTCAGCTTTCTTTAAAGTCCAACTCTCACATCCATACATGACTACTGTAAAAACAATAGCCTTGATTAGATGGACCTTTGTTGGCAAAGTAATGTCTCTGCTTTTTAATATGCTGTTTAAGTTGGTCATAACTTTTCTTCCAAGGAGCAAGCCTCTTTTAATTTTATGGCTGCAGTCAGCATCTGCAGTGATTTTGTAACACAGAAGTTAGTTGAGGTGAAAAATCCCCAAGAGGGAAACAACTAAGGCTGAGCTTCCTGTAACACTTAACAGCTGGGCCTGACATTCTTGGAGTGGCCTTGAAGCCTCTTGTTACTATGGCTTTGTTGCGGTTTGGTGCATATATTATTTTAGTCAGGAGGAAGTTCCTTTCTGTAAAAAGTAGAATATACAAGATAGTGAAACCTCAAATTGTTGAAAATAAACCTCACTTGAAAAAAAAAAAGCAACCAGAAATTCCCAAGGATGTGTCCAAACATTAGCAGAAGATAACAGGAGCTGAGGAATCTTTCGATTCATGGTCACTTTAGAACACAGCTCACTAGTCAGAAGGTTGGGCTTAAAATTACAATTAGGGCTCTAATAAAATAGGCAGAAGGCGAAGGGAAATGAATTTAAGATGGACTTTGAGAAAGAAGTAGTGAAGAGATAGGAAAAATATTACAAGTTTCTGAGAAGATAAAACATAAGAAATCAGTACAAATTTGCAGAAATAAAAAGGGTCATTAATGGTCTTAGTCCATTCAGGCTGCCATAACAAAATGCTTCAGATTGGCTAGCTTATAAACAACAGAACTTTATTTCTCACCATTCTGGAGGTTGGGAAGTCCAAGATCAAGGTGCTAAAATGGTTGCTTGGTTCATAGTTATGTCTTCTTATTTTGTTCTCACATAGTTGAGGCAGACAAGCCCTCTGGGGTCTCTCTCTCTCTCCTTGTAAAATATTTATTTATCTGGCTGTGCCAGGTCTTAGTTGCAACATGCAGGATCTTCGATCTTCCTTGCTGCATGTGGGATCTTTCGTTGCAGCATTTGAACTCTTAGTTGCGGCATGTGGGATCTCGTTCCCTGACAGGGTTTGAACCCAGACATCCTGCATTGGGAGTGTGGAGTCTAAGCCACTGGACCACTTTTATAAGACTAATCTCCTGTCATGCATAAGGGCTCTATCCTCATGACCCAAGCACCTGCCAAGGCTCTGCCTCCTAATACCATCACATCAGGCATTGGGATTTCAACATAGGAATTTTGGCGGGGGACACAAACATTAATACATTAATGAGGCAAAAGTCATTAAGGAGACTACCAGTATGAGCTCTGTCAAGTGCTAGGGAAAAAATTTAGACTTTGGAAAATAGAGCAGTTGCTATAGAAAGTACTATAGAAAGTACAGAGAACCAGAATGAGCTAGCCACATTGAGCTGAGTAAAACTTTTGAATATACTTAAGAGATCTGCAAAAGAAAATGGATAAATCTGTTGATTACAAAGAGAATACCACTAGATATGACTTTGTTTGTGCTGTGGTACCAAAAGTGTGCCTGCCAGAAATTGTACCTTATGTTGATATTTATGTCAATGTCTTATTTCTCCAATGACTGTAGTGGTCTGAAGGATAGGGGGTTGACCTTATCCAAATATATTTTATAATCTCCCACCCTCAGCAACAGACTGATGCAAGTACCAAGTTGTACACTATAAATATTTAATAAATACTGTAAGATGTGAATGAAAGAAAAATAGGAGGAGGGTAGAGAGTCTTTTTTTTTTTTAAAGAAAACAATATGAAAAAAATTACTTGCTGTTGTTACTAAGAACTACATAATGAGTTCTTTAGAACTGATTCAAGAATCTGCCTTACTCACCCTGCTCTACCCTCTACATCACTACAGAAATAAAATCACTTTGTGTTTATTCCTTTAAAAGTCAAGTAAAACATAACAGAGGGAAAGGCTGGCAGGTTAGTTCATGTTGTGGTTTCTCTTTAAAAATTTAATCTTCTCTCTCCAGAAAACTCTACAGATGCTTTCTTTTCTAGATTAGTAACTACTGCTCTGATGGAGGCAAGTAAGAGGGTCCATGGGGAAGTGGGATCCACTGGGGAATAAAGAAATTTGGAAAAGCCTTGGGTTTTGTCTGGAGGGGAAAGAAAAGAGGGCCATCGACCCAGACGATCTTGTCTGAAAGCTGCCATCTAGTGTTCATTTCTGAGAATACATCCTGAGGTACTAATTCTGTGGTTCTCTATCTCAAGGAATGTTTTTACTGATATTTTATTATTATGCACCAGATTTTAAGATGATTTGGTTACCAAAAGAAACACAATATGAAAAGAATTATGTTTTTTATCTGTTTAATTGTATACATATAATACTGCCAAACCAAGACTTTGAATAAATATTTCTAAAACAAATGATCCCAAACTGAACTGAGGTAATAGCAGTTAAAAAATAAAAATAATATGCAGGTTATCTTTTCCATCCTATTGTTAGTAAAAGTTACTAGTAGTTTTTATTGCAGAGAGTACAAGGAGAAAATAGCCATTTATTGTGTATCACCAATGTGCCCAATTCTACAAATATTATCTTACATACGTCTTAAAACAGTCCTTTTAGTTAAGTATATTCCCCCTCTCCTTTATCTAGGTATAATTAACAATTAAAACTTGAGTTAAGTCAAATTGCCAACATCCGCTGGATCATTGAAAAAGCAAGAGCATTCCAGAAAAACATTTATTTCTGCTTTATTGATTGTGCCAAAGCCTTTGACTGTGTGGATCACAATAAACTGTGGAAAATTCTTCAAGAGATTGGACTACCAGACCACCTGACCTGCCTCTTGAGAAACCTATATGCAGGTCAGGAAGCAACAGTTAGAACTGGACTTGGAACAACAGACTGGTTCCAAATAGGAAAAGGAGTACATTGAGGCTGTACATTGTCACCCTGCTTATTTAACTTACATGCAGAGTACATCATGAGAAACAATGGGCTGGATGAAGCACAAGCTGGAATCAAGATTGCCGGGGGAAATATCAATTAACCTCAGATATGCAGATAACACCACCCTTATGGCAGAAAGTGAAGAAGAACTAAATGGCCTCTTGATGAAAGTGAAAGAAGAGTGAAAAAGTTGGCTTAAAGCTCAACATTCATAAAACTAAGATCATGGCATCTGGTCCCATCACTTCATGGCAAATAGATGGGGAAACAGTGGAAACAGTGAGAGACTTTATTTTGGGGGGCTCCAAAATCACTGCAGATGGTGATTGCAGCCATGAAATTAAAAGATGCTTACTCCTTGGAAGAAAAGTTATGACCAACCTAGACAGCATATTAAAAAGCAGAGACATTACTTTGCCAACAAAGACATTACTTTGTCTAGTCAAGGCTACGGTTTTTCCGGTAGTCATGTATGGATGAGAGAGTTGGACTGTGAAGAAAGCTGAGCACCGAAGAATTGATGCTTTTGAACTGTGGTGTTGGAGAAGACTCTTGAGAGTCCCTTGGACTGCAAGGAGATCCAACCAGTCCATGCTAAAGGAGATCAGTCCTGGGTGTTCATTGGAAGGACTGATGTTGAAGCTGAAACTCCAATACTTTGGCCACCTGATGCAAAGAGCTGACTCATTTGAAAAGACCCTGATTCTGGGAAAGATTGAAGGCTTGAGGAGAAGGGGATGACAGAGGATGAGATGGTTGGATGGTATCACCAACTCAATGGACATGAGTTTGGGTAAACTCGGAGTTGGTGATGGACGGGGAGGCCTGGCATGCTGCGGTTCATGGGGTTGCATAGAGTTGGACACGACTGAGTGATTGAACTGAACACTATTTTACAGATGTAAAGTTGAGATGAAGTAACTGGCTTTTATAATAGAGCAAGTTGGATAAAGAGTTCACATCTGTCGTACTCTCAGTTTATGCACTTTCATCTAAACGACAGTGCCTAGGAAACTTTTTGAACAGGGGAGGGTTTGCACCCCTACCCCTCTTTACTGTTTTGTAAGCTGTTAGAAGGCCTAGAAGGGCCAAACAACTTCGTTTGGAAATCACTGCCTTAAAAGGACCCTCCAGACCTATTGCTCTGCAGGACCATTTCCTTAAAGCAAATTGTAGTTTTAAAAATTTCTTTTTTTGATTGGAAAGAAATGGATTTATTTAGAGAGAAACACACTCCACAGACAGGATCATCTCAGAAGATGAGAGGCCAAACTGTACTCTTGAGATCTGAACCAAAATATTAAAAATTCTAAGTTAAAAACACTAGAGTAGTTTTATTCTTGAGTTTTACTGCAGCAAATATTTAAAATATATGAGATATTTTAGTTATAATCTAATTGTAATACATTTCAACTAAAACTAAACAGGGTTTACATTCAGTTCAGTCTATCACTCAGTCCTGTCCAACTCTTTGTGACCCCATGGCCAGGCTTCCTTGTCCATCACCAATTCCCAGAGCTTATTCACACTCATGTCCATCGAGTCGGTAATGCCATTCAACCATCTCATCCTCTGTCATCCCCTTCTCCTCCCACCTTCAGTCTTTCCCAGCATCAGTCTTTTTAAATGAGTGAGTTTTTCACATCAAGAGGCCAAAGTATTGGAGCTTCAGCTTCAGCATCACTCCTTCCAATGAATATTCAGGACTGATTTCCTTTAGGATGGACTGGTTGGATCTCCTTTCAGTCCAAGGGACTCTCACATCTACATTATGTTCATTTACATATATAACATTTACATTATGTTTATTTAAACTTTTAGCTATGCTTTATTACATCAGGAATTCAAATTCTTATATGGATTCAATAAAATAAGCTAAGCCCCCAAATATCCCAGTTTTGTGTCTAAATAGTATTCATCACAATAGAAAAACATGCATACAATTAATTTCTTAAAGAAAAATATTAAATTTCCTTGGTTCACTATGTAATATATTTAATTACCTCTTTAAGTTGGACAAGTATTTTAATGCAAAATTCCCTAGTTTAGAATAAATATTTTAGAACACCAATATGATTCATTAATGAATCATTTACCAAAGAAAGAACTATTGATTTGACACCTGTCTGTCGAGTTCCTGAGCTTTTGTTCTTAGCCAAGATTTTTTTTTTAACTCCTAAGAACAATTCAATAAAGTCTGTAATAATTTTATGCTATCCAGGCAAACTAGTGTTGCAAATAACCCTAGATTTTATGGAATTCAACATAATAAAGTTTGTGGTGCGGGTGCGCAGGCTTCTCACTGTGGTGGCTTCTCTTGTTGCAGAGCATGGGTTCCAGGGTGTGTGGACTTCAGCAGTTGTGTCTCATGGACTTTAGAGCACAGGCTCAGTAGTTAGGGCGCATGGGCTTCGTTGCTCTGTAGCATGTGTGATCTTACCAGGCCAGGGATGAAAGTCATGTCCTCTGCATTGGCAGGCAGATTCTTATCCACTGGACCACCAGGGAAGCCTAGGCACATTAAGATCTTTAAATCCCAACTTTTCCCCCTTTAGCAGTCTGGCTTCAGGTCCCAACGTCTTACCCATTTCTTGCCTGTGATTTGTTCTTATCAATCCAGAGTTAGGTTTCTTTTTTAACTCCTAAGATGTACTTTTATAAAGTTGACTTTAAAAATAATTTAATTTATAGAATGCTCAACATCAGACACAGTTATTCACACTGTCAGGTTGTCTTCTGGCTAATACTCCACGAATACATTCAGGCAAAATATTCAGGAATAAATTCTTCACATTTCATACATTTTTGTTAATTGAAACTTCATGAGGGCACTTTTGAAAATATGTGCAAGTGTATATATATGCACACATAGAGAGAGACATATAGATATAAAGATATAGATGTATCTGTATATAAGTGTTTTAATTGATTGACAAATGGGCAGTTGTTCTTGAGACCTTAAATACACACACATATGTATTTATTTTTTCACACATTTATTTGTAATTTAGCAAGCTGTAATACATTTATAGCATTCTGCAATCTTTTCTTTGAGGGGAAAATTTTATTCTCTCATGTTAAAACAGATGTGCTTTCAGTTACACATATTTAAATGTTAATATTTATTCACTGCCTCCAGCTAGACTATTCTTTATTTCAGATACTGTGCTCCCTAACCTTTGGTTTAGGCTTCTTTTGAATAATGTGAAATTACACTATTATAAGCTTTCCAGGTGTCACTAATTGGTAAAGAACTTGCCTGTCAATGCAGGAGACATAAGAGACTCGGGTTCAATCCCCTGGGTCAGGAAAATCCCTTGGAGGAGGGTGTGGCCACCCACTCCAGTGTTCTTGCCTGGAGAATTCCATGGAGAAAGGAGCCTGGTGGGCTACAGTCCATAGGGTCGCAGAGTTGGACACGACAAAGCGATTTAACATGCAGGCACACGCACACTATTATAATATATTTACAATTATTGAAAAGTTAGAAAGAAGTTAAATTCATTAAACCACGTGTGGGGAGCAGTCTTGGGTTCATTTAACATGAAGATATGTCTTTCTTTGGAGCACAGATCTTTCGGGGAGTAGCTGATTACTCTAAATATGTCCTTCTTATGGTGTGCCCTCTTAAAGGCTATAGGCTTTTGATGATAATATATCAAGTACTTAGTCATAATTGGTAGAAGATTCCTGCCATCAAATAGTTCCTGGCATTCCCAGAGGAAGGAAATGTACAGTCTTGTGAGTCCGTACAGGGTGACTTTAAACTAACAGCAGCATAAGGGTTTCCTTTTTTCCCCAATGGCCACGTCTTTACCATGGTCACATTCATACTCCATGGTCTGTTGGAAAGATGTGGCCTGCTTGGGGCTTTCATAGGTACCCAGCAAGGCAGTATTTATTCTTTGACCTGGGCAAGAGGACCCTGCACTATAGAGGTCACCACATAATCACAAACATGCTAAATTGCTAAGGCCTACAGTGTTCTAGCCTGGAGAATCCCAGGGACGGGGGAGCCTGGTGGGCTGCCGTCTATGGGGTTGCACAGAGTTGGACACGACTGAGGCGACTTAGCAGCAGCAGCAGCAGCATAGAGGAGGGAAGATTTTTCTTTTCCTTCTAGTCATCTGAGGTTCTCTTGCTGGGGCCCTGTAACTTAGACGAGACAGACTAAGAAGAGAAAAATAGTTTAGTAACGTGTATCGTGCATACTCAAAGAAATGGTTAAAACTCAGTCTATATAACGTCTTAACCAAAGAACAATAAATTTTAGGTAAATGACAAAGGAAAAGATTTTTAGTTTCCAGGACAACAGATTGTGGGAAGGCTAATGGAAGGTAAAATGTGTTTATGGAGATTCCTCTGGTGCCATCTCTGAAGCTGAAAAGCATCTAGAGTTGTCTCCAGCAATTAGCTTTTGCCCTTCCTGGTAGAGAGAAGAGGGGCGACACGTTAATGAATTTATGTCCTGCTTTTAGGTACATAGGAGGACAGAAGAAAACCTTCCTTATATCTGCTTCTTCTAAGTTGTCTTAGGCAAAAAGCAGTCCTGATGCCAAAGTGACATATTTTAGGATAGTACATTCTGCTACCTTTCAGGCCCCAGGAGATAAACAACCCAGCATATCTCTAGCTGTTTGTCCTCAAAAGAAAATACAACTGTGTCCAAATGCTATGAAGGCTCCTTGGTTGTATATGACCAACATCGGAGATGGATATTGCTTCAGAGAATGGAAAGGCTTTGAGTAGAAGAAGCACTTAAGTAGGAGCATGTAACAAATTACTTCGTCAAATCCTTTCAGATATCATGAATGCAAGGGATTCTTACAAAGCACAGCTACCTAACAGTGTGGAGCACTGATTTCTTGCTTCTCTTCCTGTTTCAATGAGTGGTTCCAGAATTACTCATGATTTAGCTTATTAGCACACTATTCGAAACTGCTGTGGCTGAGAAACTCTTAGGAGTATCAAACAATTCATATTCTCTTTAAAGTCTTATATATGAATGTCAAGACCTAATATTCATGAAATATGCTAATGACTAAAATTGGCAACTGGATGGACTATGAACACTAAAATCATGTTAGTTTTATTTCCAGAACAATATTTAGTAAGATTTAATTACATTTTCCAAAAATTCTAAAGTCTAAAATCAAAAGTCTAAATAATTTAGACTTAAAGTCTTTATAATCTTTATATTCTTTAATTATAACATATTTTTCCTTTTGATTTTGGAAGATAATTATGAAACTTAGGAGGAAAAATAACTTTTCAAAAGTGCATGACAATAATTTTAAAAGTTTATATAGTAATTTAATTTACTCGGGGAAAATATATTACAATCTATACACCTTAGTATGCAATTATTACATTTTATATTTTTAATCATTTAGATCAGGGGTTGGCCTAAATGATTAAAATGTTAAGGAATAGACAATAAATAGTATTTTAAACTTTGTGGGTCAGTCTCTAGGACAACTGCTCAACTCTGCTGTTAGACTTCAAAAGCAACTAAAAACAATACATAAATAAATGGACATAGCTGTACTGCAATAAAACTTTATATTCAAAGAGTAGTAAACCAGATTTGGCCCATGGCTGTTATTTGCTGACCCCTGATTTATATGATTACTGTCAACAAGACCTAAGTAATAGCAAAGTATTAATTATAAATACATAGTAATTTGCTTAAGTTAGGGCAAGAAAAATAGTGTTATGGAATAAAAAAATTTATGAATTATGTGTCAGTTGTATGACCCCCTCCAGATATCAGAGGTCCATCAATAGAATACTTAAACAGGTGCAATATTAAAGAAAGTCAGCAAAAAAAGACTGAGAAGGAGTAGGAAGTGAAATAGGAGAAAACCAAGAGAATGAGTGTCCTGGAGGTCAAGAAAGCACGTCAGGAAGAAGAAATTGATTTTTTGGATTGATGGAGGGAAAAACCCAGTGAAATGGCTTTGAGGGATCTTGGAAGATGAGTCATTTAGTCAGTGATTGTAGATAATTTATCCATGCTAGCCTCATTATGTTTATCACTCATGTTGCTTTGCCTCCTGAGTTAGAAGCCTGATATTGTACACTGTCTTAGGAATATACCCAATTGTGTGCTAGTCTAGGGCAAATTCAAAAGTTTTGTGTATAAACAATGGTTTTGTCTTAATAGCCATCAATATCATGTTATCCTCACTGTACCCTTCAAAACAAAGAAAACATCTGGGACTAGAACCACAGAGGTTTTCAAATAAGCTGAGTTTTGTAGCATTGAAATTGAGTCTTTTCACCAATCAAAGTATAGCATAGCATAGTTTGAAATAGGAAACAGCAATTAAGACTTTGCCCAAGTCCATTGACCAGCATTTAGATTGGGCTAATCCTTCTCAGTTGGAAACACTATAGAAGAACGTCCCACTGGGACTGGCAATGCGATCCTTTCAGGCAGTTAAGAAAATTCAATTTTCCTTTGCTGAACGTTTGCACATCGTACCACCTGCCTCTGGCAGCACAGAAGACCTAAACTTGACACCTTGGAGGATGTTGTAAGTGCAGAAACAGGCTGACTTTGATACAGTGAATGGAACAAGGAGGCACCTGCACTTCCAAATTTCTCAATTTCAGCCCAAGATGGGCTTGGTCCAAGTGTTCCTGTAAAAGTTCCTGTTCAGGTTTCCCATCTGAAGGTTCACACCTATATAGACAGAACATGCTCCACACAGGTGCCTCCAAAACACACCACTTGTGCACCCTGAAGCTCAGGACTCAAGTCTTTGCTTAAGGGGCCTAGGCAAGTATGTTTGGGCTTTCCTGGTGACTTCGATGGTAAAGAATCTTCCTGCAATGCAGGAGAAGAGGGTTCGATCCCTAGGTCGGTAAGATCCCCTGAGAAGGGAATGGCATCCCACTCTAGTATTCTCGCCTGGAAAATTCCATGGACACAGGAGCCTGGCTGGATAGTCCATGGGTTCGCAAAGAATCGGACATGACTGAGTGACTCACACAACAGGACCTTCCCATCTCACAGAGGCTGTAGGATTTTTGAGCTTAGTTAAGGGTGTCCCTTTGCACAGTGCAACCTCTCAGATCCAGTTGAGCACAGAGGCCATGCCTCTGATGTCACTGCTTCAGAGGGCCTGTGGGTGGGCGCAGAAACCTATTTCTGAGTGGGCACCCTGACTCCGGAGAGCTCTCTCTAAAAGCATCTCTCAGGTAACTGGGCATTGGTTCCTCCTTCCTGTGAATAGCTCCCCTTTCTGTGAGGATTGAGTCAGCCCTGCTCCAAAGGTACAAGAAAAACTTAGGCGGTGGATTTAGTCCCTGTGCTGCGCAGAGCGGGCTGGGAAGAACCTGAGTCATGCAGGCAGTCAGTTGACCCAGGTCACTCGCTAGGGCCGGGCTTACTGGTGCTTGCTTTCCTCGGTGGATGCACAATCACAGGAGGCTGTAGGCAGTTCTCTGGAGGTCAGAAGTTGATGGCCCTGCCCAGTGGAGCATTGGGTATGGAGGTCTTTCAGTGCCAGACTCAGTCCTGTCCCTCGCCCATTCTATCCTTTTTCTGAAACCACCGTCTCTGGAGTTAGTTCCCCCAGAATATTCTCCAGACCCTGTGACCAGTTTTTTCATTTTCCCCTCCTGTGGCCAATAATCTCTACAGTGTCTATAGCCAAAATATCTCACTACCAGGAGGACCTTCACCACCAAGTGGTCATTGAGAACTCTTCTTCATTTGTGGAAATCCACCGACCTTTTTTCCACTTCTCTTTTCTAGTAGGCTCTCTCTCAGGCTTAAGACAGTGCAGGCCTCCCACCTGTAAAAAACGGGTCATCCATATGACCCTTGAGACAATACACATTGAACTGACCCCCGTGTTTTTTAGCCCTTTAACCCTTCAGTTTAGCTTGTCCTTTCCTCATGGTCCTTGATTACCAATGCATCTTAGGGCCAGAATTAATTCACCTTCATATTTAAAAGGTGAAGTTTGGTTGGCATTCTTTCCTCAGGCTGCCTTGTTAAAACATGTTTCAAAATCAGGTGTAACTTCTCCTGTGGTATTTAGGTTTAACAATTTTATCAAATAATATTTTTCTCTTGAGCTGCCCTGGCATCATGCACTTCTGAACAAACAATTCATATCTGATGCTTAGAGCAAAGGAATAGGCTTGCATTAGCTATAGTGTAAGACTACCTCAAAGCCTGTCCTTTTTGAATGTTCCTCCTTGGACTTCAGTTGCTGCTATGAGGAAGTCCAAATAAACCCAGACAGGGAGAACTGAGGCTTTTGGCCAGCAGCCCAAGCTGAGCTTCCAGCTGGCATCTACCAACAGCTGTCAGCCTTGAGATGGAGGTCTGTTGGGCTTTCTTTCTTCTACACTTCTGAGAATGGAGTTATTTTCAAGGTATAGTCTGTGAGTGAGGTTTGGGAAAAACATATTTGTTGATATGTTGCAGTGGGATGAGAATGAATGGCAAGCATGAGTTGGCAGAAAGGGTAGAAAGACAATGGGATACCCATGATGTAGGCTTCAGACAGTGAGAGGGGTAGGTGTTCCAAGACTTGTGGGGAACAGAGACCCATTATGATGATGTGACAATAAGCACAAATATTGAACTGAGAAGTACTGGAAGGAATAAAGAGCAGGTGACTAAAGTGCAGACTAAATAGAGATGTTTTGTGTCAGAAAAATGAATGCTATCACTTGTAGGTGATTGGTTTAGAAAGATATGCGTCATCTAGATACTGTAATTGTATCTTGCCATCATACAAGACAGCAAATAAAAGAATGGTAAACAACACTATTAAATTAAAAACAGAGGCTGGAATTCCCTGGTGGTCAAGTGGTTAGGACTCTGCACTTTCATTGCCGAGGGCCCAGTTCAGTCCCTAGCCAGGGAACTAAGATTCTGCATGCCTCGAGGTGCAGCCAAAACAAAAACAAACAAATGAACTCTTTTATATTAAAAAGTGTGCTTTTCAAAAGTTTACATCATTCACCAAACAGATTCATTCACTCATAGGTAATTTTAATAATTCTAAATTTCCAGTATACGGTTTTTAATATATATATAATTTTATTTATTTATTTATTCTTGCCTGTGCTAGGTCTTTCTTACTGCTTGCAGACTTTTTCTAGTTGTGGCGAGTGGGGGCTGCTCTCTAGCTGCGGTGCACAGGCTTCTCACAGCAGTGGCTTTTCTTGTGGAGCACAGGCTCTAGGCTCTTGGCTTCAGTAGGTACAGAGTGTGGGCTTGGTAGTTGCAGTTCCTGGGCTCCAGAGCACAGGCTCAGTAGATGTGGTGCATGGGCTAAGTTGCTCCATGGCATGTGGGATCTTTCCAGATCACAGATTTAACCTATGTCTCTTGCATTGGCAGGTGGATTCTTAATCCACCTAGCCACCAGGGAAGCCCTAAGTATACAGTCTGATATATCATTACCCAGAAATCACACAGAAAAACACATGGAAGTTTAAAGCAAAAGTGAAAAAAAAAATAAAAAAGTAAAAGTGGCAGCAATGTTTAGGGGATAATTTGGATCATGTTCAAATAGAGCTCTGCAGATTTTTTATTGGACTTTCCTTCACCTATTTGAGAAAGAAACTAGTTAGATGAACGTGAAACAAACCAAAAAACTTGAGCTTCATATAACTTTCACTGGCCCAAATAAATGCATTTAAGAAATTATTCTCAGCACTTTACCTCAATAAATTTTGGTTTATACAAAATAATTTTCTGAATGGCTCCAATGTAGCAGTTATTTCTGAGCATGTACTCCTGGAAATTAACAGAAATGAACAAACTTATTTTGCATGTTGTAGGATTATTGAAAACCATCTTGGCAAAAATGTATAACATAAAATAAAAATGAATGAGGTAATAATTTCACTATATATACATCAAAATATTGTGTTGTACACCTTAAACCAATACAATGTTATATGTTAACTATGTCTCAATAAAACTAGGGGAAAAATAGGGCTTTGAAGTATAGTTGAAAAACACCAGGAAGATACACAGAATTTTCGGAGCTATGAGTTTAATCTGTCACAGCATAGGTTGAAACCTCAGTAAAGAGTCGGACACGACTGAGCGACTGAACTGAACTGAACTGAACTAAACCTCAGTAAATAATATTCCAAGAATATGGGAGCTAATGGTAAATTGGACTACAAGGAGTTTCCTTACAGATTTTTACCACGCCAATTAAAGAGCATCAAAGAATTCTGTTTTTTCTGGAAATAACAAAAAGTACCATGATGTGTTGAATTTCAATGGTGATTCTTGAAGGCATTTAGAATTTAAATGGACTGGGTCTTTAATGTATTTACATGTATGGAGTTAATGAAGATCATCTCCTCGTACGAACGAGACAGTAGGACTCGTCGAGTCCAGAATAAATTACCACGAGCACTGCACACATCGCGGGCTCTGACGTCGCGCCTCTGACGTCACACGTCACCTCTCTGGGTCGAGGTAGCTATGAGGACGCGTCAGGTCCAGCCCCACGGGAGGCGCCTCCCACAGCTCCCTTCATGTCTGTCCCTCCCTTCTCTTCAGCTCACCTGGTCAGGGCTTCCCGGGCCTCAGGGTGTCGGAAATTAGGCCAAGGGGAGTGCTTGTTTCAGTGAAGCGGGAAGGAGGGAATTGGACGGAGGAACGTGACTGTACCACTCTCTAGGGCATGGAGATTCACGTGGCGCCAAGTGTCGGGGTAAGGCACTCTCTGTGGCCGCTGACGGTCAAGTGATTCACCTTTATGCACCTTTCGAGTACACGTCACGTGACGCACAGAACGCTGGGCCCCTGGGGAACGTTTCTGGAACTGACAGCGGTCTGGCGGTTGACACCTTCATTGCCTGTACACTGGTCCACCCACTTTTTTTTAGCTGGGGTCGTGATTTGTTCGCCCAGAGAATTGCTGCTGCCATGGTGGTGGAGTCATATGTGCACTGCTTCTTTCACGCAGCCGTCTGGAGGCACCAGAAGGTGCTCACTTTTGGAGCTAGGGAAGTCGGGTCAGTAGGGCAGATTCCGCCACTGCCCTTCACTCCTGTTGGGACTGTCAGCCTGGTGGAGTGAGCTGCCAGCTGAACTTTGCTACTCCTGCTAAGACTTTTTCTGCAGTGCTTCCCGCATGTGATCTTACCACCATCATCTGGTCCGTTTGGCCCACCTCTCAACTAAAGCGTAAACCCCTTTACACTCCCTTTTTTTATTGGGCCCCCTTCAGGCTGATAAAAACTGGTAGGTCCTTCAAATCAGGTGAAAAAGCTGAACTCAAAATTATATTTCAAGTGTGGTAAAAAATACTTCAGCAATGCAGACAATTTGTGTTGTGAGTGATGGTATTGTTGGTCTTGGTATGCCATACAACAAATATTAATGTCTGAATATATGCTGTGGTTTCTGATAACTATGCAGTCACAGTTACTAGTGAAAGCTATACACTTATGGACTTTTTGATCCTGCACGGCAAAAAATATTTGGCAGAACAACACCTCAGTTATCCACAAACATATATTTCTAGTCTTTTTCAGTGGTCTTCAGCCTTTATTTGAAAAATGTGAGAGAAAAGTGGATACCTGAGATAATTCACCATTGTTTGAAGACTATTTGTTGGAACCAAAATTGATCTCAGAAATGGGATACCCTCTATTATCAAGAAACTTTTCAAAAACAGAAATGTCTCACTCCTCAGACTGCTGAAATGCCTTTCTGTGACCTGAAGATGCTATCAAATACATGGAGTATTTCACATTCACACAGAAAAACCTAAAGGATGCATTTGACAAAGCACTAGTGACTGCCTCGGAGACAGTGGAACCAAAGAAAAGCCATAGGTGAGTGTGGCTTCGAACATACCTCCAGAGCTCTTTCTGCATTAGTGGTGGTGTCATCAGAGTAAAAGCAATGTTTAAATTAAATTAAAATCAATTTTTGTAGTTGTAGGGGGAACTGCTCCATGCTAATTCCCCAGTGACCTCGCACCTTGTTACTCTGTCAGCGTTACTTGGCATTCATTCTGGAGGTGGTAAGATTAGGAAGTCTTTCTGGAAGAAAGACGGATGGAGTACATGGGACAGGTTAAGGGCTATAATAAGACTGTCTAGGATCTGGTAGTGCATGCTCTTGCCTAAGTGGTGGACAAGAAGGAGAAGTAAGGTTCTTCCTACTGTCATACTGGAAAACAGACTGTATAGGTTGGCTTAAGTGATCTGAGAAAACTCCTTAGGATCTGATATTGTATGCTTCTTATTAGTGAATATTTGGAGGCTTACAGAGGTAAGATTGAAGCCAGTTTCCTGAATGGTATCTTAGCTGTTTGTTGAAATTGACCAGACAGCTTCAGAAATCTAAAAGTAAGTACAGACCTGTGCTTTCTCTGTGGAGCTGCTCCCATCATACCCTCTGACCTGTCCCTCCCTCCCTGTTAACCTAGACCTCTATAGCTTTAAGAAACTTGCATCCTGCTACTGCTGACCTCCTCTGCTCTGCCCTGAACTCCCTGAAGAAATGACCTGGTCTCTGGGCAGCTGTTATAATCCCTGAAGTATCTGTGTTCAACTCCTCAGTCTTTGTTTCTCTGACCAGTGTCTGAATGGAGTTTAGGCCAAACCAATGAGTGAAGACTCTGAGCCAAGTTAATGTTACCATTGTAACAATGTATAATCTAAATGATATGTTACTTTTTTATGCTATGAATGCTTATAAAGTGTTAGGGGAAAAGTTTTTTCGATGTCCAAAGTGTCCCCTGTGTAAATCGTGTCTGCTGGTTGACAAATCAAAAGTTTCTGATTTGATGTCTTTATTGCAGTGTTAGCAGATGCTTGCCAGCAGGTGTGACTAACAAACATTGACAAAATTTAGAGCCTTCTTGGCCAAAAACAACTGGGGGCAATGAAAATGAATTTACCACACTGAAGTCCTCCAGCAGTCATAGAAAAAATAATGCCTTTGCCAAGTAAAGGACTATGTTTCTTATAAAGCTACCATGCCCTCTCGGATGTGTAACTCCTGTCAAGAGTTGGCCTGCTTATCTATGATGAAAGAGGCCCTGGAAACTTACCTGTATTATCTTTTATTCACTGGAAAGCTAACACACCCAAGTGGTTGTATCTGATACCCCTGAATGTAATGCGGGAACAGATAGATGTGTTGTGAACATACACTTCTCTTGATTGTTAGGAATGTTCCCAGTGAGGAGACGCCACAAATTAAACAGTGCTATTGGGATGACTACAACTAGGAGCCTCCCTGGTTCTTTCAGCGCAGTTATGTGAAACCAGTAGAGCTGTACAGGCAATTGGAGGAGAGGGGATGAACAGGTTAAGGAAGTGGTAGTAAGAGGATACATAGAAAACCATCTGGTAGGCTATACAGCCTGCCCTCCTGTTGCGACTGGTTAGTTCTAATGAGCCTTTTGAGCTTCAGGTATTGGTGCTTGACAGTTACTAGACTCTATCTGTGCACTAGGCAGAGGTGCCCACTGGGGTTTTGGACACAGCATTTTCTGAACATCACTGCCTGGTATACTCTATCTGAGGGGCTACTATCAGCCTGTTATTGAGTGCTGGTGGACACTGAGAAGCCAACTGAGTAATAACACGATATGTTATTCTCTTGACATGCCCATTCTGGAATAGGTCAAAAACTAAAAAATGCCAACAAAGTGGGTATTGCCCAGCAAGCATGCATTATTAACTGGAAACAGTATTTCCAGAAAAGAAGCAAGATTTGGTGTATTCTTTTCTATTCTGTAACAAAATATCACAAACTTAGTGACTTAAAACAATCTTGTCTTACAGTTCTGAATGCTAGAAGTCCAAAATGGGGTTCAGTAGACTGGAATACAGGTGTTAGCATAGTTGCCCTCCCTCTAGAGGGTCTAAGGAAGAATCAGGTTCCTTGTGTTTTCCATTTTCTGGCGGGTTTCCCTAGTCCTTGGCTCATGACGCCTTCCTCAATCATTTCAGCCTCTTGCTTCCATCATTACCTCTCCTGCTTCCTCTTCTAGTCACATCTCCCTCAGGGCTCCTTCTGAAAGGATACCTGTGATTATATTTAGGCCCAGATGGATAATCTTCATCTCAGGATCCCTAACCAAATCACATCTGCAAAATCCCTTTTATCATATAAATTAACATTCACAAATTCCAGGGATTAGGACCTGGAAATCTCTGGGGGCTGTTATTCAACCTATCACACTGGGCATTAATGGAATCTTGTAGGCAGGTAATTACTGTGAAGATGTGGCTATCTTAGATGTGGGGGCTGTGCTGTCACCTTAGGCTTCTTGGGGGCCTGGGTACACTACATCACCTAAGGATGCCTAAGCCTTATGGATACACCAGCTAAGTTAAAGATCAGTGGGGTTGTGTAGGAAAGAGTTAACATAGCAGATCTGAGCCTGCTTATCCTTAGGAAGTCCTGCTTACAAGGTTGGCCTTTTGCTGGTGTCTGAGATATGATTGGGGAGGGTTCCCACCATCCACAGAGCTGATGAGTGGCTCACTGTACCTAAAATCTTTGTACAACCAATGTGGATCATGCTGAATACCTTCTATCCTCCCGGGACTCTGGAATTTGGGTATGTGTTAGGCAGAAGGTGCCTAATGACCAGTGGCCACCCCCCTTCCCTGCCCAGTAAAGTCCTGGGCTCTAATATTCTTGCTCCACGTGCCTTTTCTGTCTGCTGACTTTGTTTTGTATAATTTCACAGTAATAAATCTTAGCTGTGAGTACAACTATATGCTGAACATTGTTATTCGTCCTAATTAAATCATCAAACCTTGGAGGAGAGTTGTCTCAAGGACCCCTAACTCAGTTGATGTCAGAAATAGGATTTGCTAGCCCAACTCTCGGGGAAGGCAATGGCACCCCACTCCAGTGATCTTGCCTGGTAAATCCCATGGACAGAGGAGCCTGGTAGGCTGCAGTCCATGGGGTCGCTAGGAGTCGGACACGACTGAGTGACTTCACTTTCACTTTTCACTTTCATCCATTGGAGAAGGAAATGGCAACCCACTCCAATGTTCTTGCCTGGAGAATCCCAGGGATGGGGGAGCCTGGTGGGCTGCCGTCTCTGGGGTCACACAGAGTTGGACACGACTGAAGCGACTTAGCAGCAACAGCAGCAGCAGCCCAACTCTGACTCACTGAAGTATGGCAAAAACTATTTGAGAAAAGTAAAGGTGAAAGAGTGAGGGGTAATACAGCTTTAGTATTAGGCTGGCTCTTGAGTCATGCATGGGATGAAACAGCAGTATTTTTTGAGAGGTAGAAGTTACCTATGGAATTTGAAAATGATAGATTCAACTCTAGGAGAGTTGGCTTGCTAAAGCTCCTGGCTATTTTGGGTTGTGCTGGCTAAAGTGAGGGCAGAAAGTGCAGCCTGTATTAAAAAGTGTGAAAGTGCAGCAGTGGGGAAAAGTGATGCCTTTTTGTATTTTGTTCTTCCCTTCATGTGGGAGGAGAAAGGGCCCCCAAATCCCCAAAGGTGAGTTTGGATGACCCAGAAATATTACAAATTCATATGCCTCTTTTTTCCAAGTAGAAGGAACAAATGTTAGCTCAGTTCCCATGGCTAGAGCAAAGTGAACCAGAGAGGGAAAAGGGACAAAACCACTCCGGCCGTTTCTTCAGCCTAGTTACCATCACTGTTACAGTAGTCCTGTCCTTCCTCCCCTGTCCAATTCTAGCTGAGAGTCCTCCTTGGTAGTGCAGATGTTAACCCTGTAAATGTTAAGTTTACTGGTAGAGGGTTGAGTAAATTTCTGTTTAAAGGTGAGTGGGGGCATTTAAATCGCTTTATATTTTGTGGCTATTACATCTGGATGTAGGATAAAAATCGATGGAAAAAGTTATATGTTTACATGCTTGGGGCTTCCCAGGTGCCGCTAGGGATAAAGAACCCCCCTGCCTATGGAGGAGACTTAAGAGATGTGGGTTTGACCCTGGCTCGGGAAGATCCCCTGGAGAAGGAAATAGCAACTAACTCCAGAAAATTCCATGGTCAGAGGAGACTAACCCAGTCCATAGGGTCACAGAGTCGGACATGACTGAAGCAACTTAGCACACATGCATTTTTTTTTTCAGCATTTTTCCAACAGATAGTCTTGTTTTATTTAAGTAAGTTAGAAAGTGGGGACATATGAATTTAATACCTAATTACTGGTGCCAAGTCACATGCATGTTTTTATATGCTTGTAATTTCACAAATGCTAGATGGATCATCCCAGTCAGGGAAAGCTGCAAAGAAAAAGTGTTAGTGGGACACACAAATAAATAATTGCCTTTTGCCACTGGTAGGTGGATTGAATTTTTTTTCCCTTTGAGTATTGAAAATAAAATAAGTCTCTGTTACTAATGGTATTTATTATACATTTTGCTTACTGTAACTTCTGGAAAAAAAGGAAACAACATGAAAAGAGAGGCACTCTTCAGACTGAAATACACTTTTGGAGTTTTACAAAGTGGATTTGAGTAGCTAATGAGTGTTTGTAAAATCAGATGTCTGACCCATTAAGGCTGATGTACCACCAGCCTGATGGGCATATTTGGATGGGTCTTTTTGGACTCCAAGGCTGACAAGATAGAAAGGGTGTCAGAAGTCTCACTTGTCAGTTGGACTTGGAACAGGCTATCTGGCCTTGAGGTATCTGGGCTTTGAATATGCGCTAAAGAAAAGCTGCTGGCTTTTTTGGAATCCTGATGCTTAACTGCCTACGCCTAACTCTAAGCTGAAACCTGGTCTGGGCTATTTCACCCTCAGTAACTGTGACAGGAAGAAGGCAACGGCACCCCACTCCAGTACTCTTGCCTGAAAAATCCCAGGGATGGAGGAGCCTGGTGGGCTGCGGTCCATGGGGTCGCTAAGAGTTGGATATGACTGAGTGACTTCACTTTCGCTTTTCACTTTCATGCATTGGGGAAGGAAATGGCAACCCACTCCAGTGTTCTTGCCTGGAGAATCCCAGGGATGGGGGAGCCTGATGGGCTTCCGTCTATGGGGTCGCACAGAGTCGGACAGGACTGAAGCGACTTAGCAGCAGCAGCAGCTGCAGCAGCAGCAACTGTGACAAACTAAAAGCTGACAAAGTTCTACTCAGAAAAGAAAACTCAGATCTGGAATAGTTACACATTTAGGACACTTCTCTGTAGACTAAATTGTGGAAACATCATGGATGCTTGCTAGACCATTTCTGTCCACAGAAAAGGGCTTATTTCTGATGGGGCCATCTGAAATTGAGCTGCTGATCAGCTCTATATTTCTGATACAGAGATTCAATGCATTCTTAACATGATTCCTGCAAAAGCTACAAGCTGGGGAAGGGTACATCATAGGGAATGTGACACCTCCACCCACTACTAAAGGTCAGACTGTGGACCCCATTTCAGGCTGTCTCACTGCTGTTGACTTGTGTTCAGCTTTCTAAATTAGTTGCAGTTTGCAATGGCAGTCTGATAGCCTGACTCTGCTTCCCTCACCTTTTTCCTGGTAAGGAGAAAGGCAGTTTGATTATTTAAAGCAGCTGTCCCCAGAAAGGGATTGACATTTTCTAGACTGCTCCCTGGATAAATGATTAGGACAAAAGAAGTGTGAAAGTCACTCAGTTGTGTCCAGCTCTTTGCGAAATCATGGGCTAAACAGTCCATGGAATTTTCCAGGCCAGAATACTGGAGTGGGTAGCCTTTCCCTTCTCCAGGGGATCTTCCCAACCCAGGGATCAAACCCAGGTCTCCTGCATTGCAGGTGGATTCTTTACCCGCTGAGCCATAAAGGAAGCCCAAGAATACTGGAGTGGGTAACCTATCCCTTCTCCAGCGGATCTTCCTGACTCAGGAATCCAACCAGGGTCTCATGCATCGAAGGCAGATTCTTTACCAACTGAACCACCAGGGAAGCCCATTATAATTATTTTTTAAAAATTCGGGGTTTCAGTCTGACCAATTTGGAATATGTTGTGCCTTTCTGGTTAAGTGATACAAAAATGTTTTCTGCGAAAATGCTTCTATATTTCTTGCATACAACTGTTCCAGACAAATGGTCTAGCTGAGAGTAGGGGAGAATTGAAAAAATGTTGTTACTCTTGCTGAATAGGACACAATTGATTTTGTAATGATGGAGGGAAAAGTAAAAGCCCAGGCCCTGGGAACAGGGGAGAAGGGTATTAATGATCTTTGCTTTTCAGAGCTGTTCCTGGAAGTCTTGCCCTCTTCTTAAAGGAATAATTATGTGCTTTTTCAAATATGAACTCTGAATTAAACTGGTTGCTGAGCCTAGGCACTGAACATGAGATGACCCCATGGGGTGACCCCATTGGGGTCACAGGGGGTCACAGGGGGTGACCCCAATGCCAGCACTTTCCTGCAGAACACCTGTAGATGTTGTCCACACTTGTGAAGCTGTTGAACTGATATTATAGACAAGTAAAACTGGAACTGACTGCCTCAGGCCGTCCCTCTGAAACCAAGGACTGAACCGCATCATTTGAACTGGATTGAGAACCCAGAGTGGGAGGTCTTACAGTACAAAGCCACGTGGGGGCCCTGATAACCTGTGCTGCCTAACTCATGTATGTCTTGTTCGCATGCCCCAATGTTTGTGAACTCCTTGTTTCTCTGGTTACTACGTGCGATCTCTGGGGTTGTGCTTGTCTGTGTGTCCTATCACACTCCCTCAGCTCTGGAAGGATTTCAGGTCAGCTTCAACTTACTAGCTGTGCCTGTATTGCTGCCTTGCACTAGGCAAAAAAAAAAAAAAGGTCAATTAGAAACTTAGAAACTTAAGGATGAAGTCATCTGGCTTTTTTATGTAGGTCTGTGTGGCTAATGGGACCTGTTTTAACTGGCTAAGTAAAGGTCCCCTAAGGGCGTAACTGAGATCAGTATGGCAGATTGCCCTCACCCTGTTGCAGGAGGTCCTACTGATAATTTTACTATAAGGATGCCTTGGCCAAGGGCCAAGGACTGGCGTATCCTTGGAAAGTCCTACTTATGAGGATATGTTTTGGGGAGAGTTCCCACCATTCACAGAACTGATAAGAGTGGCTCATTGTACTTAAACTGTTTGTAAACCAGTGTGGTTTATGCTGAATACCTGCTTTCCTCCTGGGAGTCTGGAATTTTGGTATGTGTTGGGCAGAATGTGCCTACATGACCAGCTCCCGGTAACAGCCTTGGACACCATCTCTAACAAGCTTCCTCAGTAGACAATATTCCACCTATACTGGCACAACCTGTCGAGGGGAAATTAAGTGTGTCCTGTGTGACTCTACTGGAAGAGGACTCTTGGAAGCTTGTGTCCGGTTTTCTCTACGCTTTGCACCATGCACTTTTTCCATTTGCTGACTTAGTTTTATATCCTTTCACTGTAGTAAATCTTAGCTGTGAGAACAACTATGTGCTGAATGTTGTTGTCAGTTTGCCTAATGAATCATTGAACCCTGGGTGTGGTCTTGGGGCCCCTTACACAGGAGTGTAATGGAATGGCACAGCTGTATGGCTCTAAAGAAAGGTGTGTAAAACTATGCATGGAAAAGGGAACTCTGCCCATTGGGCATAATTGTAAGGAGGGATCTAAAAATGCCTCCCCAGATGTGCCTTATTATATTTTCATTGACTTATGGCATTGGGCTATGGGCTAGCAGTGTAGTCTGGTACCTGGCAACAGGAAAACTGGATAATCAAGTCTCAGCTCGGAGAGGCCAAACATGGCATAAGATTGCAGAAGACTCATGCCCTCTGTTTGTGAGCCATATAAATGCCTGTGGAAAAGGACTTTTGGAGGATGAGCATCAATGGAAACAAGCTGATTTGACCTGAGCTTCCCAGGTAAGGACCAGGGCCACCCAAATGCACTATTGTGCAGGGGATAGCAATTCATCTACAAGTCAGAACTGGGCCTAAAAATAAGCTCCAGTGATTCCAGCATCTGAGACCAAGGAAGCCTGGCATACATACCCAAACTGCTACCAATACAGTCAAGTAGCAAAGGGAACTTGGGACACAGTCTGGGGCACTGGACCAGGCTGGTCTTGGCAAATAGACTGTGTAATTAACTCATTCACTCTTTTCCTTCCATGTCTTCCCTCTGGGACTGTGGGCTACTGGAGTATCAAAGTGAGTATCAAAGATAAGCCAGGAGGTGGGAGAGTTTAACTTGATGTTCTTTTGCTGCCCAGCTAAGCTTGCTAGATTTGGGCCATTACAGATAATGATGATAATGATCAGGGATCTGGGATGACAACTCTTTAGTGCTCCTAGTGTTGTCCGTTTATCAGAGGACCGTAGATTTTCTAGGTGGTAGAAGTTGTATAAGGAAGACTCTACTGAGCCACCTTGGAACAAGTCTGGGTGTGTGGTGTGAGTAAGACAGGGGGAGGACTGGTAAAAGGGTGACATGATTTCTACAGGGACTGATACCAAGCACAGGACAACCTTAACTGCTGGGGAGGGATGGAACTGGGGAAGGTCTATTCATCTCCCTCAGCTCCGGTCTGCAGAGCAGCATCTGGCCAATTTTTAGTGCAGACTGACACCTCCAACTTGACCATTGACCAAAAGGGAATCTTAATCTAAGAACTCTCAGATAACTTCCCAGCAGCTGCTGACTCCAGAAGTTAACAGCTAACACTCCAGACAATAGAACAAGATCAAATTTCTGGAACCCAATCCAATTTCCTTTTACCTATTCACAGAGTAGAGCAACTGCTTTAAGTTTAACCGATTGTAGTATCTCTGTTGCCTAGGACAGATTAAAAGGATTTGTATAATTAGGATATCTGATTGGGTGGCCTCTGTTTCTGAAGAGAGTTCTTGACTGGTGATGTGACAAGTAGGGGGTGAAGTTGCAGGGAAACTGCTCTGTGCAGATGTACTTGCAAACATCCATATAGGCCTCATGGATAAGACTTAACCTCAGGAGATCTAAGTCTTGCTAAAATGCCCCATACTCCTCTCAGAATGTGAGAGAAAGGGAGGCTTGGAAGCAGCTGCTACAAGGCCATTTTTCACCCTCTTTATTATCCCTCCTGGAGGCTGTTACAAGACATTTTCTTATTGCCTTCCAGGTTCAGGTAAGATGTAAGGGCTTCTGCCTTGAAATGCCCCTCTTCCCCACACTTGAGGGTACAGCTCCATGGTATAAAATTGCTTAGCATGAAATACTCAAAACTGCTTAGTATAAAACTGGATACTCAGAACCAGAGCTCCTTATCACCCATGTTGAATTGTTATTGAACCTCTTGCTTTAGTGTGGTCTGGTGGGGCAGAGGACACAGGGAGCTGGCACCTTTGTGGATCTTGCTGTTGCTGCTGGCTATGGAAATAATGAATTGTCTGACCTAAACAGGACTGTTTACCAGCTGAATGTCTCAGCCTTGCATGGCAGCAAGGACAAAGTCTCTGCACCCACCCTTGGTCCATACATGTGGATTCCTGCCCTTCTCCACCCAATTCAGTTTAAATATTAGTTAAACTTGAATAACTATGTTAGAAAAGTGATCAGAACTAGTTTTTTTAATCATTACAAAATTTTTGTGTTTGGAAGTAAGTTGTGCTCATGATGATTCTGTAACAGACATTAATTCTAGGCTTGAACTGTTGAGTCCAGAACCACTGGTTCCTGTCTGGAGAGTAATCTGCTACATCTTAGTGTTTTATTTTTCATTTCTGGCAGTGTGTGAAATTTTTGTTGTTTTTTTAATATGGTTTTTTGGTTACTATTTTTTTAAATTCATTAAAAAGAGAACAACTTTTGGGGGGATGGGGAGGACAGACTGATTCCACATTCTATTTCCTAGGTCTAGTCTAGAAAACATTGTCCCCACCTGGTGCTCTATAGGAATTTCAAATGCTTCATTTAATAACATACATTTCTTTTAAAAATTTGCCTTTTCTCTTCCACCCCCAAATAGGTCTGGTATTTGATGAAACTCGTGAAAATAGGTGGAACCTAAGTCGCCCCTCTTCTGAAGGATGCAGTGAGTGCATATCTGACTATGACTTTTGAGTTAATTTCTTTGTCATTTCCGCATTTCTTTAATTTCTAACTCCTTTTATTGATAATGAAGAAAAATAATGTACCTTTTGAAATACACCAATGAATTGCGTTCCTAATTTTAAAAGTTTTTCATTATTAAGGAAAATTAGATGTAGCAACCAATCCATATTTCCCATATATACTTATATTATCATTATCTCCAATTGATAAAGAATGAATCTGAGGCTTATAGAAGCTCTGTGTGATCACATTTTCATGACTTATAATGGCAGAACTGGGACTTGAACTCAGGTCTGTCTGACATCAAGTCATTCCCTTAACCAGTCTGGTCTACTACAGGAAATTACAAAATGAACTTTAATGGAGCTCATAATTTGACAGGGAATTAGAGGCATAACTATGAAGCAGGGCCTCCTTTTGATTTATATTGGCAATTATGGCCTAGGGCAGGCTTACAGTAGGGGCTCAAAAACTATGTGGTGGAAATAAATGATAGGCATTAGTAACAGTGTTCTGAGGAGCTGGTACATTCACGTCTGAGTGGAGTGGATGTATCCTATGTATAGGCAGCAGGGAAATCCATAACAGAGGCTCAGGAGAAGCAGGGCACCAAGGTCAGAGAGGGAAATCCTAGAAATAATCTCCTGCACAGGTTGGGTCCCTGTGCAGATTTAAATGCCGTTCCTATCTTTTAAAAATATTTTTAGGTCTGAGAACTTAAGATCAGTCTACAGGTAGCCCTATTCTAGTCTAGTCAGCCTGAGCGCCTACCGTTTCTCTCCCTCCAGCGTCTATATCTGCGCTGATGCTCTATCTTGCCGGGGTCCAGCCCCTGCAGGATCCAGGGGAACCTGAAGGAAAAATGGCGTCAGCGGATGATTTAGAGAGAGATAAGGGAAGAATATTGTAGATAAGAAAATAGAGGAGAGAAAGAGGCTGATATTCCTTGGTTTACATAGAAAGCCAATAAAACTTCGAGACAAGAAGTTTGCCCTGTTCACGGAGGCCACAGGGGCCTTCCTGGTCTCCCAGGGGAGTGAAGATGCAGAACGTCTTCCCGTTCAGGTCTTAGAAATCCGGGCAGGTAAGTGAACGCAGGGAGCCTCTATGCTCCAAGGGATCAGCCTGAAAAAGAAAGTGAGAGAGAAAAAAAGAGAAAAAAGAAAAACACGGGGTGACCAAGCTTCTTCAAGCGAGGCCCATTGTTTTTATTTTCAAAAGGGTCTTTTATACCTTTACTTGTACATAGAGGGAAATGAAAGACGCAAAGTCATACAGAGTCAGCCCAAACATTACATCTGTTTTGTCTTTATCGGAACCAGGATTTTTTCTGCAAACCTTTCCCATAAACAATATTGTGTACATTATCTTCTGGCCTTGGAGGCCTGTGAACATTTTATGACCCTCTTTTGATAAAGGCTTCTCAACCAGAAAACTTATTTTCCCTTGAAATGTTTTTTCTTATATTTCTAATCTATGTCAGCCTCAAAAAGTATTAAACAGAGTTACATTCTCAGGAAGCAAAGGTGCAGTGAGTTACAAGAAAGAACCAATTAGCTCAAAAGTCTGATGTGGTTAATTTCAAGGCTACACTTGTTTTTCTTACTTTCCAACTATGTTAACTAATGCACTCCCAGGTGCACAGTGGATAAGAGATATGGGAACTTAGCAACAAGCATTGGCCCAATAATGAAATCCTATGCCTAGCACTACTCTAATAACTTTTAACTCTTTGAAAGGCTCTATGTTTTAGGTTTTCCATGCCTCTCACAGTTGGGAGGCTGTAAATAATCACATGTGTATCTGCAAGAGTCTGGATATATCTGCCAAGCAAGCTAAAATGCTAACAGAGAGGTTTTGATTGGAAATATTCTCATGTCCAGGAGACTTACTAGCTATAGCCCTAAGCTGATTTTCTCCAGAGAAAGGTGGTCAGGAATAGCCCCCTGTTAATGTCAGAGAAATTGGTGAAAGTCATGAAATAGTAAAACAGACAGATTCTGGTTTTGAGGTAGATGTTCGAGAAAGCCTAGGGAACCCTGTTGAGTTCTGAAGCCTTGCTTAACAGTTCTCTTCCACATGACCTTGTCATGGGTGGGATCGCCCGTGGTGGCTCCCGGCACTACCTGAATGTCTGTTTTCTGCTTTCCAATCTCTTACAGTTCTTCTATCCTGCAGTCCAGAAACATAAAGTTTCTATTTCTTAAAAGGAAAATAAATCACTTTCAAAACTAAAAATAGTAACAGATTCTACTTTCTCCCACGTGCTGTCTTTAGAGGCAAACAGACCTGGATTCAGTCCTAGATTTTGCCTGCTTAATCTCTGGAATCTTGCCTTGGTTACTTATCCTCCTTAAGACTCCTTAACTCTCCTGAAAAATGGGTATTTTTTTTTAATCTAACAACGTAAAAAGTTATATGAAATTAAATCATGCATATTGAGACTTCCTTGGCCGTCCAGTAGTTAAGACACTGAGCTTCCACTGCAGAGGGTATGGGTCAGGGAACTAAGATCCTGTAAGCTGTGAAGTATGGCAAAACAAAACAAAACAAAAAGTAATACATATTATAAAAGTGGATCTAGATGTTTGAGTTTTAGTGATTGGTATCTGTTCACTCCTTTTGCTTACCTTTTCTAATTTGTCTACCTGCCAACAAGGTTCCCAAATATCTCAACTACCAATATAACTGAACTGTCACCCACAACAAAGAGGAAATCAGAAGTATCAAGGACAGCTAAGGACTGTAGAAGAAACTTAGTAATTAGTGACCTAGAAAATCCTGTCTAAAATCTGCCATCTAGTGTGGACTTTATAAAATTACACATTATTGGGCACATTAATGCTATGATTACCACTAAGGCGTCCCTCAATGGACACTAAGTTGAAATTTTAAATTATCAAACAGAATGATCAAAAGTAGCATTAAATTTGATTTCCCATTTGGTTTTAATCATAGCTAGATACACAGAGAGGTAAAGAGATAAATGCTAGATAGATAAAAAGATATTGATAAGTAAAACAGCTTTTGCTCAGCATGCTAAGGTGGTATTGGAAACCTTTACATATAAGAGCTATCTAATAATGAATTTATATAATTGGCAGTAAAAACAAAGAAACATATTCCCCTTGTTTATCCTTATTGTTGGTAGATGTCATTCCTGATAGGAGAGAGTAAGCAAGTATCATTTGCTGGGTACAATCTCTGTGCTGGGCTCTTAACCTACTTTGGTGGTATTAGTCGCTAAGTCATGTTCAACTCTTGTGACCCCATGGACTGTAGTCTGCCAGGCTCCTCTGTCCCTGGAATTCTCCAGGCAAGAATAGTGGAGTGTGTTGCTATTTCCTTCTCCAGGGGATCTTCCCAGGAATCAAACTTGGGTCTCCTGCATTGCAGGCAGATTCTTTACTGACTGAGCTATGGAACCTACTTTAATCTCATTTAAATCTTATCTTTTGCTCTTTGAGTTAAAATATTACAGGCTTCCCAGGTGGCTCGGTGGTAAAGAACTCATACAGGAGACACTGGTTTGATCCTGGGTGGGGAAGAGAAGGAAATGGCAACCCACTGTAGTATTCTTGCCTAGAAAACTCAAGGACAGAGGAGCCTGGCAGGCTATAGTCCATAGGGTCGCAAAGAGTTGGTCACGACTTAGTGACTAAAACAACAACATTTACCAGTCTCATTTTGTATATGAAAGATGAAGGAATTGACTTTCTATCACAAGTCGTTAGTAAAGGCACCCAGATTTGTACCCATGTCTGTCAGCTCCAAAGCTCACGCTCTTTCATCTCCATTCTGCCTTTTATACTTTGAGAGATGCTGGAAATCATGTACCAGCATCTATGGTGGTATTAATACACTATGTAGTATTAATCCCCTCTTTCATTTCTGATATTGGTAATTGATATGTCTTCTCTCTCTTTTTATTGGCCGAGCTGTGCCATATGAGGGATCTTAGTTCACTGACCAAGGATGAAAGCCAGGGCCCCTTCAGTGGAAGCTCAGAGTTGTAACCCCTGGAATGACAGGGAATTCTTTCTTTTTCTTTTCAATCTTGCTAGAGATTTATTAGTGTTTTTTTTTTTAATCTTTTCAAAGACCTACCACCTTTTAGTTTCATTAATTTTCTGTTTTGCTCTGTTTTCAATTTTATCTCTGCTGTTATTATTTCTTCTGATTGTTTTGGCTTTATTTTGTTCTTTTTCTTGTTCCTTTAAGTTTCTTGAGTCTTAGATTGTTGGTATGTAAGCTTTCTTCTTTTCTAATATAGGTATTTAATGCTATAAAATTCCCCCTAAACATTACTGTAGCTGAATTTCATCAATTTTGTAATATATTTAGATTTTCATTCAGTTTAAAGTGTTTCCTTCCCAGTTTTATTCAGATTTCATTTTCATTCAAATTAAAATCTTTGCTAATTTGGGATTTCCTTTTTGACCTATGACTTATTTAGAATTATGTTGTTTATATCCATCTGATATTACTTCCCTCACATCTGAATGTTCTTTAGCAATTTTTTAGAGCAGATTTTTTTTTTTTTTTTTGCAAAAAAATTCTCTAAGTTTCCTTTTATCTGAGCATGTTTTTATTTCATCTCCATTTCTGAACGATTTTTTTTTACTGGATATAGAATTTTGAAATTCTGAGTTGACATCTCTTTTTATTTGGTACTTTAAAATGTTATCCTTCCTTCTGCCTCCACAGTCATTTAAATCTGTTATTCAAATGCATTGTTATTCTCTGGCTGTTTCCAAGATTATGTTTGTCTTTTACTTTTGCTTTTTACTTTCAGCAATTTGATTGTAATGTATTTTGATTCAAGTTCATTTGTGTTTCTATTTCATGTTTGCTGACCTTCTTAAATCTGTAGCTTATTGTTTTTGCCAAATTTGGTAAATTTTTAGCCATTTTTCAAATATATGTGTGTTTGTATGTGTGTGTGTGTGTGTGTGCACACATACAATAATGTACTCTTTCCTCTCTTTCTGAAACTCCAGTGATGTGAATGTTAGCCCTTATGTATTGTCCACAGATGCATGAGGTTCTGTTCATTTTTGGCAGGGGGAGAATCTTTTTTTTCCTCTGTTGTTCAACTTAGATTGTATCTATCGATCTGCCCTCAAGTTCATGACTTTTCTGTTACATTCTTCTGTAAGGTATTTTTTTGTGTTGTTATATTTTCAGTTCTAAATTTAAAAAAAAACACTTTTGCCTAATTTATTTAAAGAACGATACTATCTTCTAGCATTTTTTTCTTTTACATTAGTAACTGGGTTGGAAATGCTAATTATTCTTTTTCCCTAGATTTTACAGTCATCTTCACTCCCCAGCTGGGCTGATGGGCAGTTGTTTGCCAGTCACAGCTGGTTTTAGCTATGAAGTTATACACATGTACTTAAACAAAACATCAAATGTAGTAAATAATCTATCTCAGGTTCCCTTTAGTTATTTAAAATTTCAGTTTTTTTGAGATGCCTACTGGGATATGTTTCTTCTCAAAGTTTAAATCTCCCTTCTAAGATGTTTAAATATATGCATCCCATAAGGGCAATTTAAACTTTAGGGGAAAATGTTTCACTTTTACTTCAGATTTCATTATACATTCTCAGAAGCCTTTAGCTTCATGCTTTTGATATAATTCTTTTTTGTTTCTTTTTTTTAAATTTTATTTTTTGTATTCCTTTTTTTTCAGTTCAGTTCTTTTTGTTTGAATGTTTGGACTGTTGCTCTCTGGGAAATAACTGCTCCCCAAGAGAACCTGATAAAAAGAGCATCTAAAAGTGTCCTCTTCACTTTTTTCTTTCTTTCTTTCTTTTTTTTTTTTCATAGAGCTAAAATTGACACATAACATTGTAGTAGTTTAAGGTGTAGATTTGATACACTTAAATATTGCAATATGATTACCACTGTAGCATTAGCTAATACCTCCTTAATGCCACATGATATTCACTTCTTTTTTCTGGGAGAACACCTAAGATCTAGTTCTTAGAAACTTTCAAATGTGTAATACAGTATTGTTAACTATAGTCACAATGCTGTGTATTCAGTTCCCAGAATTTATCCATTTATGCCCTTTTATGCCCATTTATGCCCTTTGACCAACATCTTACCGACTGCCTCACCGTCTTCCTAATTTCCCCACCCTAAAACTTCTCTTGGGGTTTTCTTTATATTTTCTATTTCTGTGCTAAGTTTCTATCTTTCCAGTCATTTCAGAGTATTTGCCTTTACTTGGAGCTTTTCATTAACAGCCGCTTTAGATTTTTTATCAGACAATTTCAACATCTGTGTGATCTCTGTTTTGACATCTGTTCATTCCCATGTAAACTGGGATTTTCATGTCACCATTTGTGACGTAATTTAAATTGTATCCTAGGCATTGGGAATATAATATTATGAGACTGAATTAAATCCTATGAAGTATTTTGCCTTTGTTGCTTTAGGAGGCAATTAACCCAATTTGATTTTATAGAATGTCCCTCAGTTTGAGCCTGTGTGATGTTCTCCAATAGTTTATGCAAAGTCTAGGTATAAAAAAAGGAAAACAAAGCTGAAATAGCATCAAACGTTAGATATAGATTTCATGAAAATATATTCTTGTGGAAAACATGGTGCTGACAAAAGATTTCCTAATATGAAAATAAAGGATCAAGAAGACTAAACAGTACAGCTGCTAGATAATTAATCCTCTTAAGTACAGCTAATGAAATTAGGTCAATAGAAATGGTTTTCATCATCGGTGGGGACTCTGGCCTTCTCAGAGGCATCACTGAGGCACTTTATGTAGGCAAAGCCATACCTACCTTGTACACAACTATTACCAGCATCTCTGACATTTCAGGGTATGAAGTAGGCACTCAATGGACATCCATTTACTGAGTTACTGAACTACAAGGATTACACACAGTTTGCACCTTTAGTCTCATGGTTATTTTATTTTGTTCTTTTGTTTGCTATTGTTAAATTACAGGAAGTTAGAACAAGGGAAAATTTTTTCTGCCTTCTATATAGAATCTGCAGCTAATCTTTTTTTTTTTTTTTTAAATTGTGGGAGTGGAACTAGTAGCTAAAAGACTCAGTGATGTGAAATCCTTTCCAAGTTTGATCATGTAAAAAAAAAATAATGTCACCTCTAAGAGGAGGGGTAGAGTGGGGCAGGGTGAGGAGGTAGGCTGACTTCTGCAGTCTCATTATGGACAGTCTTTGGAAGAACTTATTTCCAAGCCTGGAAGAACCCAGAATCTAGCTCACACGTGACCTCCTTAAAAAGTAGTGGGAGTTTAAGGTCTGCCAAGCAACAGGTGAGTGGAGAATCTTTGGCAAAAGATATGGCAAATATGAAAAGGGGTGTGGGAAAATGGAAGTAAACTAATGTTAGTCTCTTCTGTAACTGTGGTGTTTCTTTAACAAGAATTAGCTCATAAGCCATTGATAAATAGGCCTATGCCAGTATAACAGTAGAAATATTGCGGGTTCAGGTAGAATTTTCCTCTGTACGTTAATGTTTGGGAGCAGTTGCAGCAGCAGTTTGGGACCCTTCTGCTGGATCAAATGCCCTAAGGAAGGAAAGGGAGTCACAGGAGGGACTTGTCAAAGGAGCATCCCAAGAACTGACAGTTAAGGAAAATTCAGCCTTTCTTAACGGTATGTTCTTTCATACTGTTCTTAAATGTTTTGGTCCTATGACCACCTTAATACTCTTGAAAATTGTCTTTGTGGGTCTACCCACTGACATTTATTGCTTTTACATCAGGTTTTAAAACAAAAATATTGAAATACAATAATATAGTTGCCTTTCCATTAGCCTTCAGAGCAGTGATGAAATCACTCCTACTTGTAGCCTCAGAAAACTCCATTGTGAATGACAGCAGAAAAGGCCAATTAAATTTCTGTATTATAATGAAAACAATTTTAACCTTGCCAATTCCTGGAACAAACTTTGAGAACCACTGCTCCAAAAAAAATCACAGCTTAGAAATAGGGACTTCATTTTCTGGAAGGATTTAGACAGGCACCCTAGGGAACCTAGACCAGGACCTGTGCTGCTATAGTAAACTAGACAATGACCTGAAGAATTTACAGGGGATGTCCTGGGATGCTGTGCTATTTACAAAAAGGAACAGAATATACCAAGTAACTAAACATGAGTTGCTGAGAAGGATACACTTATTTGAAAGGAAAAAAACCAGAAGCTTCTGAAAAGATACTGGAACATCAATAGTCTCACAAGCTAAGGACTCACTTGAAGAGGACAGCCAACAAAATAGGAATGAAGGGGCTAGATAAAATCAGGAAACATTTAGCAAGTAATCTAAATCCAGTGAACAGTATGCTTGTTATGGTGTAAACTAAGACAAAAATATAAAGAAATCTGTACAAAAGTTTTAAATTTATAGAAAAATGCCGAGGAAGAATTTAGTATGCCTTTTAGAGGAGAACTTCCTTGGTGCCTCAGCAGTAAAGAATCTGCCTGCAATGCAAGAGACACAGGAGATGTGGGTTTGATGCCTGGGTTGGGAAAATCTCCTGAAGAAGGAAACGGCAACCCACGCCAGTTTTCTTGCCTGGGGAATCCCATGGACAGAGGAGCCTGGTTTGGCTACAGTTCCTGGAGTGACAGAGTCAGATATGACTAAGGACAAGCTACTTTTAGAAGAGATAAGATATCTCTTAATGAAGGAAAACTACTTAAAGAGAAAGTTAAGTGTATTCTGTCATGTGACAGGAAGAATAAGTTGAAATGAGCAAAGCAGGAAAAACTGAAAGTACATCAGAGGTCTCCAAAAGAGAGGAAAGGATCTCTTAATCATAAAAGTGACGATGCTAAAGTTTTGAATAATTGTTTTGCACATATCAATTATGTGCCTATCAGTTCTGAAACTGAAGCCAAAAAAAAAATAATTTGTATTTTCTGAATTAAGTAATGGAGGGGCAGAGGATCACCAAGGTGAGAGATTGAAAGAAAAAATATATACTATCAATTATCTATTGTGGCATAATAAATAACTCCAAAAGTTAGTAGCTTAAAGCAGCAATGATTTAATATTATTTTTAAATGATACTCTGGATGGGTTGACAGTTTATCTGCTGGTTTTACCTGAGTTAATTGGTACAGAAACATTCAGCTGAAAGATGGTTGAACTGAAAGATAATAGGGCTGGAAGATCAAGGTAGCTTCATTCACGTGTCTGACATTTGGTGGTGTCCACTGGGAACTTAGTTTCTTTCCCTTGTGACCATTATTCTCTAAAAGGTTAGACTGGCTTCTTTTTTTGATGGTCTCAGGGTAGCAGCATAATAAGGTGAAAGCAGAAGCTGCATTGTCTCTTAAGATCTGGTTTTGGAAGTCACAGAACATCATTTTTGCCACATTCTGCAGATTAAATCAAGTCACAATAAGGGTCCAGATGCAAAGAGTGGGGAAATAGATAACCTCTTGATGGAAGGAAGAGCAGTCATTGCATAGATGCATGGGAGAAATCTGTGGTCATATTTTACAGCTTATCGTAACAGAGAATGAATATGACAAAGATCCAAGCCTCTTTTTTTGAGAGTTGAAGCAATTTCTTTAATTTTGTTGGAATCCAGGACACAACAAGAAAAACACCCAAAAACTATATGGAGACAGAAGACTCCTCCCCAGCTCCACCAGATCTAGAGTGGGGACAATGTGGGGTGAAGCAGCTGGGGGAGACCTTGAGCCTCAGTCCAGCCCTGCACGCTCCAGGCCTTCGGGAGCGGAGGGTAATGGTGAGGCAGGGCCCAGCCCCCACATCAGAACAGCTGAGGTGAGGCTTCCTCGAGAAAGACTCGTCCCCCTCACCCACACTCCTGCGCAGGGGCAGGGAGCCCACAGCAGCCAGAGGTCGGGCCATGGACACACTCATGATTGAGAAGCAGCTGGAGAGGAGGCAGGAGACATGATTATCTGGGCAGAATCAGTTGCAGTGGGTAGGAGGTGGGGCCTGGGAGGGCCCCATGGGCCAAACCCTGAGGTCACCAAAGAGGGCCCAAAGCGGTGCTACTGAGTGAGGTCCTGAGTGAGTGGGTCAGCGGCTGGGCCCCTTTCTCCTGCTGCCTATAGCCCCTCCAATACTGCTGCCGTGGGGAGGGCCCCACCTCCAGGGAAATGGGATAAGAAAGCAGCCCACCCCCTGCGGCAGACAGCCAGGGGGCGGAAACCAGGAAGGAGGGCCTAGCCAGGCTTTGACTTGTCTGCCCCAGAGACCTGTGGGAAGAGGATGGGTCCAGAAGGGTGAGAAAGGGGCTCAACTGGCTCAGATCCAAGATGGTGCCATGCATGCTGAGTCACCCGTTAGCAGGGGGACTGTGCTGGGGGATAGCAACTCTGGTTAGACAGGAGGCAGCAGCTTCTCGAGAAACTCCTTCACAGCTGCCATCTCCTGAGGACAGGGGCTATGCATGACACCTGGGTATGTCTTGAACCGGACCCTGGCAGGTGTGACAATGGACCAGAGCTTCTCGGCTGTCAGGGCCCCAAGCCGTACAGGAACCATGGGGTCCAGCTCCCCTTGGCACTGAAGGATGGTCAGGTCCTTGGCACTACCATTGGCTGCCTGGGGGAAGGCCCGATACACAGGTAGCCAACAGCTCAATGCCACAATGCCAGCCAGAGGGTGTGGGCAGGTGAGGGCTGTGTAGAGGGATGAAGCTCCACCCTGTGAAAAGCCCAGGAGGATCCGATTGGCAGGGATCCCATTCTTCATCTCATGCTCAATCAAGGCCTTGATGTTCTCTCCTGCTTTCTTGATGCCAGCCTCATCCTCTGGCGTGTCTGGATTCAGCCCCATCAGGTCAAACCAGGAGTGCATGGGGGCAGATGTACTTGAGGTGAGGGAGCTGGATGGTGGAGAGGGCATCAGCCCAGCTGTGCCGTGTCTCCAAGTCCATGTGAAAAAATAACCGCAGCTGTTTCCTGCTCAGCTCCAGACACAGTGGCAGCGTTGGTGAGCAGGGGCACAGACATGGTGTTACCACACATATACTGCAGGGCTCCACAGCTGGGGCCTCCACTCCCTGGGGGTTTCAAGACCTCTAGGGAGATTTTCCTCTTTTTCCAGCACAGACACACGGTCTTTCCCTGTTGGCTGACCCTGCCGGGACCCAAGCTATTTTAACATTAGTTTAAGAAGAGAAACCATTTACAACTTTATCTGAGTTATGAGACATCAGTTATGCATGATTGGAAGAGCACTTAAGGAAGGTGAACAGGATACTTGATCACTGTAGACTGTGCAAAGTCCCTAGGAAATATAAAGCTTCAAGCCAAAAACTGAACTCATTGATCAGACAGAATTTCTTGCTGGAAATATTTGAACATAAAAGAAAGATTAGGAGCAGTCAGGTTCAGAGGAGCAGAAATATTAAAATTTAATATTTTAAGTTCAGTGAATTTGATAAAATAGAGGGAAACTATAGAATATGAAAATCCCTTATAAGGCAGAATTTTCTTCTGCAGAAAAAAAGCCTAGGACTTTTTTATCTTTGTGATACTGAAAGCGCTATTGCTGGAGAGATGAAGCAAACCACCTTTCTGAGAGAGAACTTAATAGAGGAATGAGTTTTTAAAAGACTGGTAATGCTAGTAGAAGTGATAGAATTCCAGCTGAGGTATTTAAAATCCTGAAGGATGATGCTCTTAAAGTGCTGCATTCAATACGTGCAGATTTAGAAAACTCATCAGTGGTCACAGGACTGGAAAAGTCAGTTTTCATTTCAATCACCAAGAAAAGCAATGACAAAGAATGTCCAAACTACTGTACAGTTGTGCTCCTTTCACATCCTCTCTAGGTTATGCTCAAAAACCTTTAAGCTCAGCTTCAGCAGTATGTGAACTGAGAACTTCCAGATGTACCAGGTGAATTTAGAAAAGGCAGAAGAACTGGAGATCAAATGGCTAATATGTATTTCTCTAGAAAAACATCTATTTCTGCTTCATTGACTATGTGAAAGCCTTTGATTATGTGGTTCACAGCAAACTGTGGAAAATTCTTACAGAGATGGGAGTACTAGACAACCTTACCTATCTCCTGAGAAACCTGTATGCAGGTCAAGAAGCAACAATTAGAACCAGAGGTGGAACAACTGACTGGTTCCAAACTGGGAAAGGAGTATGACAAGGCTGTATATTGTCACCCTACTTATTTAACGTCTATGCAGGGTTCATCATACGAAATGCCAGATCACAAGCTGGAATCAAGATTGCCAGGAAAAATATCAACAACCTCAGATATGCAGACAATACTGCTCTAATGGCAGAAAGTGAAGAGGAACTATAGAGCCTCTTTATAAGGGTGAAAGAGGAGAGTGAAAAAGCTGGCTTGAAACTCAGCATTCAAAAAGCTAAGATCATGGCATCCAGTCCTGTCACTTCATGGCAAATAGAAGGGGAAAAGGTGGAAGCAGTGACAGATTTTATTTTCTTGGGCTCCAGAATCACTGTGGACAGTGACTGCAGTCATGAAATTAAAAGATGCTTGCTCCTGAAGAAAAGTTAAAACAAACCTAGACAACATATTGAAAAGCAGAGACATCACTTTGCCAATGAAGGTCCACATAGTCAAAGCTATGGTTTTTCCAGTAGTCATGTACATATGTGAGAGTTGGAGCATAAAGAAGGTTGAGCACTGAAGAATTGATTCTTCTGAATTATGGGGCTGGAGAAGACTCTTGAGAGTTCCTTAGGTTTCAAGGAGATCAAACCAGTCAATCCTAAAGGAAATCAACCCTGAATATTCATTGGAAGAACTGATGCTGAAGCTGAATATCCAACACTTTGGCCACCTGATGTGAAGAGCTGACAGATTAGGAAAGACGGAAGGCGTGGTGCTGGGAAAGATGGAAGGCAAAAGGAGAAAGGGGCTTGAGGTTGAGACGGTTAGCATCACCAACTCAATCAACATGAGTTTGAGCAAGCTCTGGGAGATAGTGGAGGACAGAGAAGCCTGGCGTGCTGCAGCCCACAAAGTGGCAAAGAGTTGGACACGACTTAGTGAACAGCAACAATGCTGTGAAAACCAGGGATTGTTAAAGCAACATTTTGTGGTCTCTTCCAAATTAATACACACATTTCATTTCTAAGATGCAGAGCCCTTTAATTTCTATTATAATCAGAGACTATAAAAGTAGCAGTAGCATATCTGATGTCTCTCTCAATGAAAGCATCTTTTAAGTTTATGCCTGAGGGTGGAGGAATACAGTACTCCTTAGTGATTCAGGATATCCTGTGAAATTACAAGTACTTTATGATCATTATGGAAGAAGTGTACTTAGACTGGGACCCTGATATGGTGTCAGTTAATATCCCCCTAAATTCCTCCCCTTTTACTACAGTGATGTCTTTGTTGACTCTGGTACAAATCTTAACCCTTCTCAGGTTCACCCATCACAAGCTTACTACTAGCAGAACTTTTGTCTTTTCCTGGTCGGTTTTGACCACATTTTCCCACCACAGGGACTTTATGGGCCAAAACTTTTCTTCCACCTTTTATTTCTGGCTCCACCTGAGGCCTAGAAGTGTCTTACCTGGCCTCTACATGAAATATATAGCTTGTTCTATGGTTATTAAACCTATAAATCCTGACCTTTACCTTTTATCTTTAGTAATATGATTTTGCTAATTACAAATAATGCTCCTCTTAACATGTATTTTGATCTATATATAGATGCAGACTTAGGGGAGGAGAAATTGCTGGGTCACAGGGTATGCATATGTTCAACTTTAGCAGGCAATGCCAGTTTTCCACAGTGGGAGTGAGCACTTAAAAATATATATAAACAAAAGTCTTTCAATTAAAATTAACTTGCTGAAGATCCCCAAGCATTTTTTTTTTGGTGGAAAGTTAAGTATTAACTTATGATGACACTTAGATCAAATATGTACATGTATTTTTAAAAGAGCAGAATTTGTTTCTGATTTTGTCAGGGATAATTTCTCCATCAAATAGGACATTTTGTTTGTATAATTCATACCAGAGTGCCATTTCCTAGGATATTTCAATAAAGCTTGAATGAGTGAATTAATAGTTCTTCTCCATGGATTGATTTAATAAATCAGATGCACTCTAATACATTGGAAATTATATAGTATTTAATGGCTAGATATAAGATAGACTTATTACTCCACATAATTTTTGCTGGGGTTTACAATGTAAAGCAATACACCTTCTTCCATTAATCCTCTGGCTTATACACAAAGCAGTTGATTGACATGCACATGGTATTGTCATATGCTATCAGAAATGGACCTGCTGTTTTCCTTATTAACCAGAAGTGATGTCAACAAACTTAGGAGAAACAATTTTTTAAATTTTTTTATTTTTAAATCATCCCCCTTTGTATTTAAAAACAATTAAAAACACATACCTTGTTCTATTGTGCTTTGTAGATAATGCAGTTTTTACAAATTGAAGGTTTGTGGAAACTGCATTGAACAAGTCTATGGGTACCATTTTTCCAATAAAATTTGCTCCCGTTGTATCTCTGTGTTGCATGTTGGTGATTCTCACAATATTTTGAATTTTTTTATTTTTGTATTTGTTATGATGATCTGTGATAAGTGATCTTTGATGTTACTGTTATAATTGTTTGGGGGTACCACAAACCACATCCCCATACAGGATGGCAAACAGTTGATAAATGTGTGTGTTCTGACTACTTCACTGTCCTCCCTGTTCTCTTCCTCTCCTTGGGCCTCCCTACTTCCTGAGACAAAACACTGTTCAAATTAGACCAATTAATAACCCTACAGTGGCCTTTAAGTATTCAAGTGAAAGGAATAACTGTGTCTCTTTAAATAAAAAATTAGAAAAGACTAAGCTCAATGAGGAAGGCATGTCAAAAGCCAAGACAGGCCAAAAGGTAGGACTCTCAAGCAAAGTAGTTAGCCAAGTTGTGAATGCGAAGAAAAAGTTCTTGAAGGAAATTAAAAGTGCTATGCTAGTGAACATGCACATGATAAAGTGAAGCAGCCTTTTCGCTGATATGGAGAAAGTTTGAGTGGTCTAGAAGGAAGATCAAACCAGCCAGCCACAATATTCCATTAAACCAGAACCTAATCCAGAGCAAGGCCCCAACTCTCTTCAATTCTATGAAAGCTGAGAGAGGTGAGAAAGTTATAGCAGAAAAATTTGAAACTAGCAGAGGTTGATTCATGAGGTTTAAGGAAAGAAGTCATCTCATAAAAGTACAAAGTGAAGCAGTAAGTGCTGATGTAGAAGCTGCAGCAAGTTACCCAGATCTAGCTAAGATGAAGGTGGTTACACTAAACAACAAATTTTCAAGGTAGATGAAACAGCCTTACAATGGAAAATACCATCTAGACTTTTATAGCCAATAAGCAGAAGTCAATGGCTGGCTTCAAAGCTTCAAAGGAGAGAATGACTCCCTTAGTAGGAGCTAATGTGTCTGGTAACTTAAAGTTAAAGCCAATGCTCAGTTCAGTTCAGTTCAGTTCAGTCGCTCAGTTGGGTTCGACGCTGCCACCCCATGAATCTCAGCACACCAGGCTTCCATGTAGAAAATCCTAGGGCCCCTAAGAATAATGCAAAATCTACTCTGCCTGTGCTGTATAAATGGAAAAGAAAGCCTGGTTGGCAGCCTATCTGTTTACAAGATGGTTGACTAAATGTTTTAAGCCCACTGTGGAGATCTACTGCTCAGAAAACAGATTACTTTCAAAATATTGTTGCTCATGGACAATGTACCTGAGCACCCAAGAGCTCTGATCCAGGTGTACAACAAGATTAGTGTTGTTTTCATGCCTGCTGACATGACATCTGTCCTGTAGCCCATGGATGAAAGAGTCATTTTGGAGTCATAAGACTTTCAAGTCTTATTATTTAAGAAATATATTTCATAAGCTATTGTGGTAATAGTTATCCTACGATGGATCTGGACAAAGTCCATTGAAAACCTTCTGGAAAAGTTCAAGCATTCTAGATGCCATCAAGAACATTTGAGATTCATGCAAAGAGGTCAAACTATCAACATTAAGGGAATTTGGAAGAATTTTATTCCACTCCTCATGGATGCCTCTGAGAGGTTCAAGACTTCAGTGGAAGAAGGAACTGCAGGTGTAGGGAAATAGTAAAGGAACTAGAATTAGAAGTGGAGCCTGAAGATGTGGGTGAATTGCTGTAACCTCATGATGAAACTTGAGTGGATAAGGAGTCACTTCTTACAGATGGACAAAAAAGTGGGTTGTTGAGATGGAATCTACTCTGGAGAAAGGTGCTGTGAAGATTGTTAAAATGACAACAAAGGATTTATATTAGTACATAAACTTAGTTGGTAAAGCATTTGTGAGGATTGACTCTAATTTTGAAAGAAGTTCTACTGCGGGTAAAATGCTATCAAAGAGGCTTGCATGCTACAGAGAAATTATTTGTGAAAGGAAGAATCATTTGATCTGGCAAAGTTTATTGTTGTCTTATTTAAAGGAAACACCACAGCCACCCCAACCTTCAGCACTCACCACTCTGATCGGTCAGCAGACATCAACATTGAGGCAAGACCTTCTACCAGTAAAAATTTTACAACTTACTAAAGGCTCAGATGATGGGTACCATTTTTTAGCAATAAAGTATTTTAAAATTAAAGTCTGTACATTTTAAAGACATAATGACATTGCACATTTAATAGACTACAGTATAGTGTAAACATAACTTTTATATACACTAGGAAACCAAAAAATTCATTTGACTCACTTTATTGCAGGCTCTGGAACAGTCCCCACATTTTCTCCAAGGTATGCCTGCATATTGTTTGCCTGCAACTAAAAAGGGTTTGAAATATCAGTATATATAGGGCTGAGATATAATATGGTTGAGAAAACTTAAAAAATTAAACTAACATAATTATTGTAATGGAGTATTACATTTCATAGTGAGTTACTGACAACCTTGATAAAACTACCCAAGTAAAGGAAACAAAAAAAGAGAGAAAACTCCTTCAGTTACAGAGATTCTTAAGGGTCAATTGGACCAAAGGAAAAAGTAGCTCAGTCTCCTTTTCATTTGTTTTTCCCTTCACGTTTTCCTCTTTCTAATCAACAAAAAATTTCATTCAATAGGAAGGGGAAGGTTCAGAAGTTTTACCCTTTGTTTAGCAAGTTAAATCAACCTGGGAAGTCCATTTGTGAAAATGAGTAAGAAAATTGCTATAATAAATACACAAAAATTAAAAAAATATATAAAAATTAACATACTAAATATTTGAAAATATTTACTTTAAATGTCACATATAAAATGCATAAAACAAACCATAAGTGTACAGGTTGATGAATGATACAATTATTATCATCCAGGTTAAAAAACAGAACATAAGCAGCACCCCAGAGGTTCCTTCCCCTCCTCAATTGTTCCACCCCTTTCTTCTCAAAGGTAACCCTTATTTTAACTTCTAACACCATAGAATAGTTTTATCTACTTTTAAATGTTATATAAACACATTTAAAACTAGATGGATGCTTAAAAGTAGAATACATGCTGGAATAACACAGCATGTATTCTTTTGGGTCTGGCTTCTTTCACTTACAATTTTATTTGTGAGATCTAGCCAGTCTATTATAGGTAGCAATAATTCATTTATTTTCATTGCTGTATAGTTTTCCATTGTAGAACTGTACTGACATTTATATCTCTACTTAACTGCCAATAGATTTTTGGGTCCCTGCTTGAGCCTCACGGGTAATGCTATAAAACTTTCTGTGTATGTGTCTGATGCATGAAAGTGAAAGTGAAGTCGCTCATTCATGTCTTGTTCTTTGTGACCCCACGGACTGTAGCCTACCGGGCTCCTCTGTCCATGGGATTTTCCAGGCAAGAATACTGGAGTGGGTTGCCATTTCTTTCTCCAGGGGATCTTCCCAACCCAGGGATCAAACCCAGGTCTCCCGCATTACAGGCAGACGCTTTACCCTCTGAGCCACCAGAGAAGCCAATATGTATGTGTATTTCTACTGGTGTTTCTGTTCCCCCACACTGTCTCCAGTGTTTGTCAGTTTTTATTTTTAGCCATTTTTGTAGATGCATGTTGGTATCTCACTGGCTTTATTGTGTGTTCCATGAGAGGAAGGTCACTTCTGTCCTATTCATAGCTGTATCATTATCCAAAGCCTGTACAAATAACATAAAACAGTACACACAGCAATAATAACAATAATACATAATAAAAAGGATTGATTGAAACTGACAACTATATATATTGAGTTTGCAGCTTCAGTTTAGGTGTGTAGTTTTATTTTTATTTGAAAAAGAAATATTTAATTTTTTAATTGTGTTATGATTAGATGTCATAAAATGTTCCAGTGTTTTCCTTATTTGTTCCCGCAGTACCCCACCTTATGAAACACACACAGAACTGGAGGCCTAGGGGAAAAAATGACATATCACCCCCAAACTTTAATTTTATTCAAATATTTAAAAGGAAAATTAAATATTTTAAGTGGTAATTTTAGGTGTCTTTTATTAAGACCTAATGGTATCTGAACTGATTGCATATTTAGCTTATACAGAGGTTTGACTCACTTCAGTGTCTATCCCCACATCCTTGGTCACCGTATTCTTTTTGGCCATTGCGACTCAGACTGCAAAGCTTTGGTAGTGATGAGAAATTAGTGAGGTGTTTCAGTTGGGTGGAATCATGATCCAGTTTTTATTTTAGGAGGATAATTTTGACTTGCAGTACAGAAGATGGGTTGCAGGGGTAGGGGATGGGTGGAGAATTCATTGGAAGTAGGGAGATCATTAGGAGACTTCTATAATAATCCTCGTAAGAGATAAATTGGTCTGAGCTTCAGAACACAGGACACAGAGAACAGCTACCAAGATTTCTAATTTTATTAGGTACTCAGGAGCCTGGTAGGCTGCAGTCCATGGGGTTGCAAAGAGTCGGACAGGACTGAGCGACTTCTTTCACTTTTCACTTTCCTGCACTGGAGAAGGAAATGGCAACCCACTCCAGTGTTCTTGCCTGGAGAATCCCAGGGATGGCGGAGCCTGGTGGGCTGCCATCTCTGGGGTCTCACAGGGTCTGACACGACTGAAGGGACTTAGCAGCAGCAGCAGCACTATCATCTTCTCTGTAACACTTTAAAAAATCATCTAAACATCTGGTATTGGTTGGTTTGTATTGTACCTGTATAAGTAACAGACATGTATGTGATAAATAGAAACATTAATGCGTAGTAATTTAATACTTTATATTTTCAAAGGTCGAATGGACTTCAATATATTCAAAATTAGACTATATTATTTAGTAGTGCATCAATTTATCAATTTGCTGCATTATACATATTTAAAAAATTTACTAGTAGTGTCTGAGGTGAACAGTAGTTTACATAACATAAGCTTCAAAGAAAATCTATGTATCCATTATACAAACCCCATCTTATAACTGGCATTTTTAATTTCACCCAAATAAATTAACCTACTATATGGCTAAAATTTTAATATTCATTATAATTTACAATAGAAGTATTTCAGTATAATAAGGATACAACATTGTCTTCTGTGACATGAATCCAGTTGATTTTCTAGTAGGCTGAATTCAATTTCCAAAACTAAAGCGCTTAATATTAATAGATTCAATGCTTTACAGCTTTTGAAGTGTTCTGACATTGTACATTACCTTCTTTAATGTTCAAAAATTCCCAAAATTAGCAAAGCTGGTATGTCACCCTCATTTTTCAGATTAAAAATAGCAGTCTTGATTTACTGTGTTCACCAAATGTTATTTGTGCAATATTACCTGTCTGCAAATTGTGAATGGACTGGAATTCAGGTTTTCAGACTTTTAATTTGGTGTACTAGGTTCCTAGTCCAATGCAGCATATGGCTTCCAAGGACCCCGGTGTTTAGTAGCTGTTTCTTAATCTCAGTTCAGTTTTCTTTTTTTTTTTTTTTCTCAGTTCAGTTTTCATATCTGTAACAAGGAGATAATACCTACTCACTGCATGATTATAAAAATTAATTTTGTTAATATATGTGAAGCTCTTCAAACAAATATGAAGTTCACAGTAAGCCCTAAATGACTGTTATTGTTTTAGCATATACAGTTGACTTTTAAGGAAGGTTGTGGTCCTCATAGTATACACAGTTGGAGAAGTCCCAGTTGAGTTTACATGTTAGGGAAGTTCAGACGTGTATCTAGGTGGGTAATGGAGCCTAAACCTTGTTTCTAATTTAATGACTAAACAAACGTGGTAACCCAATAATCCCATTAGCTTTACTTAATCACCCATATTTCACCTGTCTTTGCAGTGCTCCTTCCGGTGAGAAAAAAACTTCCAGGGTGCAGTAAATGCACCTGTTCAGATATTTTAAGAAGCAAAAATCAGTGGATTGCAGTAGAAAACACAGCATATAAGACAGCCCAAGTGTGCTCAGAAGTGTAAGGTTCTGCCCAATCTTAGCGGAGACGTTAGGGGAAACGCCACAAGGGACCCAGCTGGAGTCTCTACAGGAAGTTAAAAAAAAAATTGTTCAGCTTTGCAAAACACCTGGTACTCAGCCATCTGTCTTTGGTAGTGCAAAGGCTTTTAAGTAAGGTCTGTGTGGTTCTTCCGCACATTTTGTAAGGCAGAGGTACAGCTCAGGAGTAACAAGTTGTAGCAAGCTAGTTTAACTACTTTCTGAGGGGTCCGGAGGCGCTTGAACTTCCTGTTACAATTCAGGCCATATTGCTGTCATCCCATGTTTTTGAGTGACCTCAGGGACGGGGGAGCCTGGTGGCCTGCCGTCTATGGGGTCGCACAGGGTCGGACACGACTGAAGCGACTTAGCAGCAGCAGCAGCAGCCAGTCCTAATTCCTATTGGGGTCACCTCGGGACTCTTCAACTCAAGAGCACACCTGCGCCGGGTGGGACTTGTTCCGCGTAGGTGACTGAATTACGGGACAGTTTGACTCCTCTCGGCTAATAACAAGCTTCTTGCTTGAGTTACTTGTTAAGGGGTTGGCAGGCAGACACGTTTAGCCTACTTGGACCTCCCATGTCGGTCTAGAGTCTCAGAAGTCTCAGCCATAAAACACTGTCATTGCTGCCCAGCAGCAAGCCGAGACATCCTAGCCAGGCTCCGCTGGGCACTGAGAGACCCCACCCATGGCAACGCCACTCTGACGTCTGCGCGCCGGGGACCGCCATAGGCCCGCGTCGGAGCCCTGGGCGACGTGTGGCGCGTGGACTTCATCAGGTCCAACCCTGCGGGAACCCGGTACGCGCTCCCAGACAAGGTTTTGTGCACCTGTCTCTTCCTTCTGCTCAAGTATCTTCCCCTTCTGGGCAAAAGAGGACGTATCCCTTTCCAGAAAACACGAAGCGCGGCGGCGAGCGAGCCTAGCCTAAGAACTGTGCGAAAGATTAAGCCAAAGCAAGAAGGTGCTTGGCACCTTTAAGCTGTTTGGAAGTTCACGTGACCCACCAAGTGCCGGGCCCCAGCGGTCACGTGACGACGCGCGCGCCCTCGCGCAGGGAGAGCCGGCTGGCCCCGTGCGCGCGCCTTCGCCGCTGCCTCCCAGCCCTCGACGGGAGGGTGAGGAGCTGCGGAGTGATCGGGCAACTGGGGCCGGGTGCGCGTGCGCAGCGAACAGCTGTCACCCAGTGCGGAACAAGTCTTCCAAATTTCCCAAATCTCCCTGGGCCGGAGGCCACCGTTTTCCTTCTCATCTTCCTCCTCGGGGTCGTGTCCTCGCCCCCGCCCGCGCGCCAGGTAACCGCTTTTCCGGAGTCCGGGGGATGGGGCCGGTGGGGGGAGGGGCCCGGGCGGTCTTCCCGGCACTGTCCCGCTCCGCGCGGGGCAGCAGGGGGTGCCGGCGTCTGGCAGAGCGGAGACGCCGGGCCGGAGACGCTCGGTCCGTGGACGCCGTGGCTGTCACGCTGGCGAGAGAGTGGCCGGCCATGGTCGCAGGGCTGGGAAGCGGGAGCCAGTGACAGCCCGCTCCGGCCCTCGCGGAGGTTCGGTCCCCGGGCTCGCCGTTCTCCCGGGGACCGGAGTCGGGGTCGCGCTCGGTGGAGCAGAGGAGCGCGCGGTGGTTCGGGAATGCCGACTCCTTACCTTTCCCCTTCCAGCCCGGTCTGCGGCGGACTCCGGGGAGGCCGGGCCTGGCGCGCCCCTTGGGGCCATTTCTTCCTGGGACTATCTCGACCCGCGACGTGAGGGTGAAGGCTCCTCTCCAGACCACCCCACCGTAGGCAGCTAACCCCTCTCCTGGGTTCGTCCTTAGCCCCTGTGGCTGTCCTTTTGGTTTTTCCGGTGTGGGGCCATTTCTTCCTGCAGTGCTTCTTGCCGTGATGCGTTGTAGACAGTGGGTGCTTAATAAATATAAGTCGGTTCGGGTCGCGTGGAATGCTAGGCATGGCACGTGGCTAGGGTTGGGAATGTGAAGAAAGGAGCCAGGTAGGCTGGGGCTCCCGGCTCGAGCTTGGGGTTTTCCTCTGGGCTCAGCCAATGAAACCAGCAGGGCTCGATTCGGATGCTTTCCGGGTGAACTCGGAGCCAGTCTTCCCTTGAGCTGCAACCACGCACGTCTGCACGGTCTGGCTTTGGTTGTGGGCGATGCCTGGGAGGTTTTTTGTCTGGTTCCTTCTCACTAGAGAAGAGGGGACAAACTTTTTTTTTTTTTTTAAGCAGTTGGCAAATTACCCTGCGGGATGATTTATCAACCGCTGCTTTGGAAGTATAGGTTAAAAGTTGCAATCGTTCCGCCCTTATCCTCGTGGAAGTTTCTTGGTAGGGTCGGTTCACCTACGTTCAGACCAAACTTTGTTCCATTTCACCCACTTGAATTTGCAGTATTTTTTTTTTTTAATCTCAGGAAACTCAGCTTCACTGTTTCTTTGGCAACAGTTACAAATATTCTACTTTCAAAATGTCGTGGTTGAAAATTAGTGGCTTTAAATCTTGAAGATCCATTTTTACTTTTTAGCACTCAGTTCTTTCTGATCTTTAGTCAATTTCTCCCACCTTGCTAGTCCTCTCCCACCCCCCCAGGCTTTGTTTTGGAATGTATTTCATGGTAATTCGGGTTTTAAAGGCCCTCTTTCTTCCAATTTAAGGTGCTGTGAAAAGTTTGCACATTAGAGCACCCTCACGAACTTGACAGTACAATTTAAATAGTAGAGTTGTTTCATCTTATTAACATACTATAATCTGTTGCTTTTGTAAAGTTAAAAACATATTTTAATATTGCACGTGCACAGATATTTACAACAGGTACAGTCCATTGCTGTCAGTAACATTCTGTGAGAATGCAGATTTTAAGAGACAGGGAACAGGTACTTAAAATTTCTTAGACTTAAATTTTCAATTTAAGGACGAAAATCTGGTATATTGAGTTCCCTTCTGGACATCTTAATCACCAAGGAGTAGGTTAGGTGTCCCTGAGGCACAGTCTGAATTCTTTGCTTTTCTCATTGTTTTCTAATTGCTTGTTGACTGACTTTTCTACTCCAGTAGAAAGGTATAGTCTGAGCACAGGTTTTGTGTGCAGATTGAATGTATTTTCTTTGTTCTGTTTCCAGCAGTTTGCCATAGTGCCCCAGGAGCTGCAGATATCCTCTTTCTTATTAAAAGCTTTATTGAGATATAATTCACATACTGTGAAATCCACCTATTTAAAAGTGGATTTTTTTCCCTTGGTTTTTAGTATTTGCATAGAATTGAGCAACCATTAGCCCAATCCATTTTAGACCTTTTTTTTGAAAAAAAAAAAAATCACCTCAGAATTCGTTTCCAATTAGCAGTTATTGTCCATTTCTTCCAAATCCAGTCTCCACCCCAGCCCCTAGGCAGTGACTTTGTCTGCTTTGTGTCTCAATGACTTGCCTATTCTGGACTTTACATATAAATGTTAGCATATGATACTTGGTCTTTTCTGGCTAGATTTTTTTCGCTTAGCCTAATATTTTCAAAGTTCATCCATGTTATAGCATGTTTCAATACTTTATTCATTTTTATGGCTAATATTCCATTGTATGGATATGTCACATTTTGTCTGTTCATTGGTTGATGAGCATTTGGGTTGTTTCTACATTTTGTCTGTGATAATTAATGCTGTGAACATCCACGAACTGGTTTTTGTATGGATGCATTTTTTAAAAAATTTGTTATTTTACTCTTGGGTATATAGCTAGTAGTGGAATTGCTGGACTAAACATTTTCTCTTGAATGAGTGAATGAGCAGGTAGGGATAATAGTATTGAGAGCTGCTTTCTCCAAGTCTTTGAGGGTCCTATTTTGGCTCTTTCCTGTTCTACCAAGGAAAGACCACTTCTTAAAGGCAGAATTCTCTGTGTGTGGCATCTCCTGAGCTTAGTGCTATGTTTTTCTTGTGTGGATGTCATTAAGATCGTCCCTTTCTGTTAGCCCAGTGTTTTTTTTTTTGTTTTTTTTTTTTTACCTATGTAATAGTCATAATGATTATTTCATTGATACTGATGTATTTATAGTATGTTTATTAGAGATATGATAAAATATGTATATTCCATTCTCTTTAAACTCAGTGTCTGATGCAGGGCTTTCAATCTTTTAAAGTTTGTTTTTTCTCTTTTTGGTAATATGAATATTTAATGCTCCTTTCCCTGCCTTCATTTCTTTTCTTTTCTATAGACCCTTTTTTATTTCTATGTGAGTTTCTTGGGAGCTGTGACATAGTTAAAGTCACTATATTTTCTTTATCTTTACCAATCCAGAAGGTTTTATGGAGCCTAAAGGATATATTAAAAATGTTGGATTATTATCTTTTTCTCCTTGCAGCTTCACCCGCCTCTCCACTCTTCAAGATTCCCCTGTGCCCCTACCCTTAATACCCTTTGGGAGAACATGCTGGTCCTCTAAGTCCACACTTGGAGGGCCTAATCCTTTCCCTACCTGAGTAATTGTGACAGTTACTTTGAGAAGTCTATCTACTTTGCTTCCCTTTCAGTGGCCTCACCTGTTCTTTCCCCAGGGATCAAGTCCTCTCCGCTCTAACCAGGCTTTGCCTGGCCAGTCCCCTCCCTCTCCACAGTTCTTGGCTGGCTGGGGCTCATGTTCCCTCTGCTTCCACTATGACTGTAACAGCCCGTGTTCTTTGTCTTCTTAGTTACATCTTATACTTCAGATAGCTCAGCTCAGTTGTCCCTTTAAGTTAGTCTTTCTTCAGTCCCATACCAGTCATAGCAGTGTTCTGTAATCTCATTTATAGACTTAAACAGTTACACCATTAGTTGTGTATCACTCTTTACTTTCTGTCCCCATGTATGTTAAGAAAAAGCTGCACGTGAAATATTGAAAGCGGTTACTTTTGGGCAATGGGAGTATGGTTAATTTGTCTTCTTTGTGTACATATGCATCTTTGGATTTTTCTCCTATGTAACAATAGGACCTTTATTAATAGAAAAAACCAAATCCATGTTTTTAAGAAAATCTGTTCTCTAATAAACCGTGTTCATTATTAGACTTAAGAGGAAAAAGAAAATTCATCAGTAATTGCCATTTTAACTTTTTTTTGATAACCTCGATGAGATTTTACTATAGCTTTTCAACATAGAGCTTTTATTGCATTTTGATTCTTTCTATATCTAGGGACATTTAGGGATTGGTGAGGTTGCCTGGGGATGATCTTCCCTAGAAGATTGAAATTAAACTGATTCTTATGAATAGAATCTAGCATCTGTTCGAATATGAGAGCTAAGTTTGTGTTAAAATAACTAATTTCCCTTTTTTCTCCTGAGAAATGCCCTTAATTATACATTTGTATGTTCCATAGTAGTTTTTCCTTGCAGAATTGCTTATTATCTGTGCCATTTGCCTTATTTCTGCTGGATGGTTTATTTTGCCTAGGAGTGGGTACTTGTCTTCAATAGATAGCCTGTATTATGTGCCATTCACTGTGTTAGATAATGGGCATATTGTAAACACAGTAGAAAAATGATTCCTTACTAATTCATGAAAGAGGATTATTTTGGATGTGACTCTTTAGTTACATTGTTGCTCTATATTTTCAGATACACAGTGGCTTCAACTACTGTGGTTTTTATGAATTGCTCTTCCATAGAAACTTTAAAACTTTTTAAATTTAATTTTTGCTTTATATTGAATGAACTTGGGCAAACTCTGGGAGATAGTAAGGGACAGGGAGGCCTGGCGTGCTTGGAGTCCATGGGGTCACAAAGAGTTGGACACGACTTATTGACTGACAACAACAATAAATGGTTGATTTACAGTGTTGTGCTAGTTTCAGGGGTACTGCGAAGTGATTCAGTTATATACATTTATTCTTTTTCAGATTATTTTCACATGTAGGTTATTACAGACTGTTGAGTAGAGTTCTCTGTGCTGTACAGTCATATTCGTATGTGCTCAATTGTGTCCAGCTCTTTGCAACTCTGTGGACTGTAGCCCATTAGGCCCCTCTGTCCATGGAATTCTCCAGTCAAGAATACTGGAGTGGGTTGCATTTCCTACTCAAGTGGAACTTCCTGACCCAGGGATTGAACCCAGTCTGTTATGTCTTCTGCATTGGCAGGCAGATTGTTTACCAGTGTGCCACCCGGGAGGCCCTTAAGTCCTTGTTGATCATCTAGTTGATGTATAATAGTGCATGTATGTTAATCCGAACCTCTTAATTCCCACCTCCCCCCGCCCCCGCTCCACTTTTCACCTTTATAAGTTTGTTTTCTAAGGCTGTGAGTCTATTTCTGTGAGTCTTTAAAGTATATTCTAGATTATTCTAGTTTGTATTATAAGTTACTGTGGGAAAATAAGGAGCAGAATAATGTATCCTCAAATCCTTTTTGGTGATGACTTTATTTTTGTATATTTCTCTCCGGTTTTAGTTGTTAATTTGGTATCTCTACTTGTTAACGACAACAGGCCAAACTGTGACCAGTGATCTTTTCTCTCAGCTCTGCTCCTCTGAGTTTTTCATCCTTCCCACCACATTTTAGCAGTTAACTTGGGAAACCTGAGAGTTATCCCAGACACCTCATGGCTTACTCCTTGCTTTTTTTTTTTTTCTCAGTCCTTGGTTTTGTACCATCACCAAACCTTGTCACCTCTGTTTAGATCTTCTACCTGGTACCATTTCTATATTCACTCCAGCTCCCTTGATATCTCTTCTCTACTCAGTAATCTTTTAAAATGCAAATTGTATCATTCTAATGGCCCTCAGGACATTTAAAATTCCTGCATTATCTCTTCCTGCTCCAAGCTCCTCCCTAAGCCTTATTTAGACGGTTCTGCCTTTCAGCCCACTAGCTTTTCATTTCCCCATTGTACACAGACCTTTGCTGAAAGTGCCATTTTCTTATTTTAAAGATTTAGTTAATTAATCAGTTTGGCTGTGGTGCGTGTTTGTTGCTGCACGTGGCTTTCTCTGGTTGCAGAGGGTGGGAGCTCCTCTTCGCTGTGGTTGTGTGGGCTTCTCATTGGAGTGGCTTCTTGGAGGCACACGGGTTTCACTAGTCGTGCTGCAGTCTTAGTTACCCTGCAGCATGTGGGATCTTTCCAGACTAGGGATTGAACTGATGTCTCTTGCATTGCAAGGCAGATTCTTATGTGCTGCACCACCAGGGATGTCCCTGATAGTGCCATTTTCTGCCAGACAGATTTTTCCTTCCCACTTCCTTTCCAAGTACATCTTTCTGGTCTGCTTGAGTACAGTTTCTTGAACAGTCCTGACCGGTCACCCTACCTCTTCCTCAATCTAAATCAGCTTCCCTAATGACAACCAATCTTAATTTACTTAACTTTTTCCTTCCATAACATTTAGCAGTATATAATTTTATATTTCTGCAATTATTTGATAATTTGATTCTAAACTGAAAGAATTCTACAAGGGCAAGGACCAGGTATTTTTATTTCACTTTTATCACACCAGCACTTTGTTGTCTCACAGGCATTATAGTACAGGTGCTCAGTAAACCTTTGTTATACAACTTAATGGTATTTACATACATGACAAAATTCAGGAAATTAAAATCAGGCACACGGTAGGACATACATTTTACCCATCCTGACCCCCTCCGCACGTGTAAAACTGAAACAGAAATTTCCCAGGACAGTACTTTGCCACCTGTACTGTACTCTGATATTTTCTGTTGTTCTGTTTCACATGTAAAAATACTGATAGATATCTACTAACTCAGGTAGGCCTGCAGACTGCAGTTTGAATAGCAGTTTAAGGCAATCCTAGGGAAATGCTTCATTTCCATTAGCCCCTCCCCACCTTTAAAACACAATTAAGTATTTTCTCAGTCTTGTCTGATGAAGTATAGCTTTAAATACTACCTCCCAACCCCCTCCACACATTTAAAATTAGCTATTGCTGAAAGCTAGTTTTTCTTAGAAGTTCTGGCCTCCCTCATTCTCAGAGGAGGGTTGCTTACGGTCAGATTGAGAACAATCTACACCTGACTTACTTAGGTCTTCTCTTCCAAGTTTTTTCTGGGCCACTAATAGCCAGCACTCTTCACGCTGCTTCCCTGAGCTCATTAGAGGTGTGTTTTAAGACTGGCCGCTCATCAATTTTGTTTTCTGAATTTCTCACAAACCAACAAAAAAAGATTCCAGAAATGAAAATACAAGGATCAAGGCAAACCAGTAAGTATTTGTGAACGTATGAGTTAAGGAGCCTGGCTGGGCACCTGTGTCGCATTCAGCCTATCACTCTTGCTGATTCCTAGGGCTGTGATTCTCGTCTGCTCACTTTTCAAAACCGTGTGGAAAAGGCTTGGTGCTGTTTAGCCCCACCATGAAATGTTGATCTCCACTCTCTTTTGCTAACTACATACTGGAAATAACCTAAGTGCCAAGCACAGGGATATTTTAACTGAACTCTATGCTGTGACAGCACTTTTGGGGGATTTCATATTCCTGTTCTCATTTGCAGCATTGCAGGTTCAGCAATCTGAACTTTTCCCAGTGATCCAGAGTATGTCAGACATTGGAGGACTAAAGTCCTCAGTGTCACTCCCTTATCAAACTCACAAGAACCAGAACTCAAACCCAAGGCATACATGTTCTTTGTTCTTCAGGGCTCTTTCTGGAAAGTCTGGCCTGTAGGAAACACATTATTTGATGACAGGCAGGTCCTGAAGGTGGATGTGGCAAGGAGGCATCATCTGGATGGGGTATTTTCTACCTGCTGGGCTTCTCTTGACCCTTAGAAGTACTCACTTCTATTCATCAGAGCATTCTTCCTGCGGGTCCATTTTTCCTGGTGAAGGAGGTTAAAGAAGAAAGCAAATTCCTTCACTTTGGCTCTCTTTTTATCTCCATCTTTTAACTCTTTTTTCCACGAGACATTTAACTTCTAGTCCTGAGGACATCCCTTTGTTTCTCTGATTGGATGTCAGTCTCTCTGCTTTGATTCTGTTTAGGGAGTCCATCAAGTACTCAGCAAGGTCACAGGCATCCCTTTGACTGGTACTGTTGAGGCTTATTTTTTTTTACCTGCTGTTAGCATATCTCATTCATTTTGCTTTTAATTTTCAAAAGGAAGCCTTATCTAAAATTTGGCCACTTTACTGAGAACTCTCAGTCTACAACATTCAGACAGCTCTCATTTAGCAGGAAGAATCAGGCTCTGAGATAGGGAAATTCATTTTACATGCCTTTTTGATAACTTTGTTTTTTTGTTTTTTAAAAATTATTATTTATACTTATGTGTCAAAGAAATATTTATTATTTTAATAATAATGCAATGCAAGATATACAACAGTGTATAAAATTAAGAAGGTATAAATGGGTAAAATGTATATATTCTCACCTTTGGCCATCAGGCAGTTTCTTTTTATTGGTTAACCATCATTAAAACTGTTTCTTTTAGGGCTTTTTAGACATAGTCTAAATATTCTTTATAAGATATTCTATACAACCATATGGGGCTTCCCAGGTGGCTCAGTAGGTAAAGGATCTACCTGCAGTGCAGAAGACGGAGATGCAGGTTCGATCCCTGGGTCAGGAAGATGCCCTGGAGGAGGGCTTGGCAACCCGCTCCAGTATTTTTGCCTGGGAAATCCCTGGTGAGTTACAGTCCATGGGGTTACAGAGAGTCAGACACAACTTACCGACTAAATAATACAAGCATATATGCATATGTATATCTTTTAATACAAATGGTAGTATCTGTACTTATTGTTTTGAATATTTTTCTTTTCATTTAACTGTATACCTTGGGTGTGACCATCCCATCCCACCCAGTTTTATTAAGATATGATTGACATAGAGCGCTGTATAAATTTAAGGTGTACAGCATAATGATTTGACTTAACATACATCATGAAACGATTACAACTATAAGTTTGGCGAACATCTGTCATTTCATACTGATTCAACATTAAAGAAATAGAAAAAGAATTTTCCCTGTGGTGAGACTCCTAGGATTTACTCCCTTATCAACTTTCTTGTACAATGTATATCAGTGTTAATTATCTTTATCATGTTGTTTGTAATATCCCTAGTACTTATTTATCTTGTAACTGAAAACTTGTACCTTTTGATTATTTTTATCTAATTTCCCCTATCCATCCCTTTGGGAGAGATTTTAAAAACATGAAAAAGCAAAATGGCTGTTTGGGGAGGCCTTACAAATAGCTGTGAAAAGGAGCGAGGCAAAAAGCAAAGGAGAAAAGGAAAGATATAAGCATCTGAATGCAGAGTTCCAAAGAATAGCAAGAAGAGATAAGAAAGCCTTCTTTAGCGATCAATGCAAAGAAATCGAGGAAAACAACAGAATGGGAAAGACTAGAGATCTCTTCAAGAAAATTAGAGATACCAAGGGAACATTTCATGCAAAGATGGGCTTGATAAAGGACAGAAATGGTATGGACCTAACAGAAGCAGAAGATATTAAGAAGAGGTGGCAAGAATACACGGAACAACTGTACAAAAAAGATCTTCACGACCCAGATAATCATGATGATGTGATCACTCATATAGAGCCAGACATCCTGGAATGTGAAGTCAAGTGGGCCTTAGAAAGCATCACTACAAACAAAGCTAGTAGAGGTGATGGAATTCCAGTTGAGCTGTTTCAAATCCTAAAAGATGATGCTGTGAAAGTGCTGCACTCAATATGCCAGCAAATTTGGAAAACTCAGCAGTGGCCACAGGACTGGAAAAGGTCAGTTTTCATTCCAATCCCAAAGAAAGGCAACGCCAAAGAATGCTCAAACTACCACACAATTGCACTCATCTCACATGCTAGTAAAGTACTGCTCAAAATTCTCCAAGCCAGGCTTCAGCAATACGTGAACCGTGAACTTCCTGATGTTCAAGCTGGTTTTAGAAAAGGCAGAGGAACCAGAGATCAAATTGCCAGCATCTGCTGGATCATGGAAAAAGCAAGAGAGTTTGAGAAAAACATCTATTTCTGCTTTATTGACTGTGCCAAAGCCCTTGACTGTGTGGATCACAATAAACTATGGAAAATTCTGAAAGAGATGGGAATACCAGACTACCTAACCTGCCTCTTGAGAAATCTGTATGCAGGTCAGGAAGCAACAGTTAGAACTGGACATGGAATAACAGACTGGTTCCAAATAGGAAAAGGAGTATGTCAAGGCTGTATATTGTCACCCTGCTTCTTTAACTTATATGCAGAGTACATCATGAGAAACGCCGGACTGGAAGAAACACAAGCTGGAATCAAGATTGCTGGGAGAAATATCAGTAACCTCAGATATGTGGATGACACCATCCTTATGGCAGAAAGTGAAGAGGAACTAAAAAGCCTCCTGATGAAAGTGAAAGAGGAGAGTGAAAAAGTTGGCTTAAAGCTCAACATTCAGAAAATGAAGATCATGGCATCCGGTCCCATCACTTCATGGGAAATAGACGGGGAAACAGTAGAAACAGTGTCAGACTTTATTTTTTTGGGCTCCAAAATCACCACAGGTGGTGACTGCAGCCATGAAATTAAAAGATGCTTACTCCTTGGAAGAAAAGGAGTGACCAACCTAGATAGCATATTCAAAAGCAGGGACATTACTTTGCCGACTAAGGTCCGTCTAGTCAAGGCTATGGTTTTTCCAGTAGTCATGTATGGATGTGAGAGTTGGACTGTGAAGAAGGCTGAGCGCTGAAGAATTGATGCATTTGAACTGTGGTGTTGGAGAAGACTCTTGAGAGTCCTTTGGACTGCAAGGAGATCCAACCAGTCCATTCTGAAGGAGATTGACCTTGGGATTTCTTTGGAGGGAATGATGCTAAAGCTGAAACTCTAGTACTTTGGCCACCTCATGCGAAGAGTTGACTCATTGGAAAAGACTCTGATGCTGGGAGGGATTGGGGGCAGTAGGAGAAAGGGACGACCGAGGATGAGATGGCTGGATGGCATCACGGACTCGATGGTCATGAGTCTGAGTGAACTCTGGGAGATGGTGATGAACAGGGAGGCCTGGCGTGCTGCGATTCATGGGGTTGCAGGAAGTTGGACACGACTGAGCGAGTGAACTGAACTGAACTGATATGTTATTGTTCAGTTGCCTGCTGCTGCTAAGTCACTTCAGTCGTGACTGACTCTGTGTGACCCCATAGACAGCAGCCCACCAGGCTCCCTGGTCCCTGGGATTCTCCAGGCAAGAACACTGGAGTGGGTTGCCATTTCCTGCTCCTATGCATGAAAGTGAAAAGTGAAAGTGAAGTCGCTCAGTCATATCCGACTCTTTGGGACTGCATAGACTGCAGCACACCAGGCCTCCCTGTTCCTCACCATCTCCTGAAGTTTGCCCAAGTTCATGACCATTGCATTGGTGATGCCATCCAGCCATCTCATCCTCTAATGCCCTCTTGTCCTTCTGCCCTCAGTCTTTCCCAGCATCAGGAACTTTTCCAGTGAGTTGGTTATTGGCATCAGATGACCAAAATACTGGAGCTTCAGCTTCAGCATCAGTCCTTCCAGTGAGAGTATTCAGCGTTGATTTCATTTAAGATTTACTGGTTTGGTCTCCTTGATGTCCAAGGGACTTGTGGAAGTCTTCTCCAGCTCCACAGTTCGAAGGCATCAATTCTTCGGTGTTCTGTCTTGTTTACGGTCCAGCTCTCACAAACGTACATGACCACTGGGAAGACCACAGCCTTGACGATATGGACCTTTGTTGGCAGAGTAATGTTTCTGCGTTTCAACACACTGTCTAGGTTTGTCATAGCTTTCCTGCTGAGAAGCAATCGTCTTCTGATTTCATGGCTACAGTCACCATCTGTGGTGATTTTAGAGCCCAAGAAGAGGAAATCTGTCACTACTTCCACCTTTTCTCCTTCTATGAATATGTATAGAGCTTCTTTTTAAAAATGATTATACAATTTTGCATTGTATAATGATAATTGTATATATGATAATTTAACCAGTGCAGTATTGAAAGTCATTTAGGTTCTTATACGATGATCTATTTATGTACCATTACCTCCGTTTAAAAAAACAAAACTGATTTGTTTGATTGTGTTGGGTCTTAGTTGCATCATGCAGGATCTTTTCTTGTGGTGCATGAACTCTAGATGTGGCTTGCAGGCTTAGTTACCCTTTGGCATGTGGGATCTTAGTTCCTGGAGCAAGGATTAAACTTGTGTCCTCTCCATTGCAAGGCAGATTCTCAACCACTGGACCACCAGGGAAGTCCCATATCAATGTTTTAATTGTCATAGCTTTATAATATGTGTATATATAAAAGAATCAGATTTTACAGAATATTTTTTAAAATTAATTTTATTTCTTTATTTATGGTTGCACTGGTCTTTGTTGCTGCTCAGACTTTTCTCTAGTTTTGACAAGTGAGGCTATTCTCTAACTGAGGTGCTCAGGGTTCTCATTGTGGTGACTTCTCTTGTGAAAGAATTGATGCTTTTGAATTTTGTTGATGGAGAAGGCTCTTGAGAGTCCCTTGGACTTCAAGGAGATCAAACCGGTTAGTCCTAAAGGAAATCAACCCTGAATATTCATTGGAAGAACTGATGCTGAAGCTGAATATCTAACACTCTGGCCACCTGATGTGAAGAGCTGACTCATTGGGAAAGACCCTGGTGCTGGGAAAGATGGAAGGCAAAAGGACAAGAGGGTGGCAGAGGATGAGAGGGTTGGATAGCATCCCTAACTCAATGGATATGAGTCTGAGCAAACTCTGGGAGATAGTGAAGGACAGGGAAGTCTGGCGTGTTGCAGTCCATGCAGTGGCAAAGAGTCAGACATGACTTACCCACTGAACAAAAAAATTACCCATTTTAGCCTTGTGTCTTAAGGATTTTAAAGCTTGTCCTCCCTACTCCCCACATTGCAATCAGGAACAGTTTAAGTAACATTGGGTTATGTTTCTTAAAAATTGAGCATAATTCTGTGAAAACATCTGGGCTTGGTGTTGCAGATTTATTCTTAATCTAGTGGGCTTTGTTTTTGTGGTAGCAGGAGAGCTGAGTAAAGACGTCAGTTATGTTTCAGGTCTGAGTCTGGGGTATACTAAATGTGCAATCATTGTACCTACTTGCTGTTGGGTTTTAGGATAGGGATTTTTATTTCTGAGCCTTAGTCTCACAATTTCACAGAAAACTTTAAAGAATGGAAATGAGATACTGTATGAAAAAGCACAGTAAAGAACCAAAAAATGCAGGGCTTTTTTGATTTTTCCTTTTAAAGGTTCATTTTAATAAGACAGTGGTATTTAAAGAGTTGTCAGTGAGCATAGTTCTCAGTATCATACTGTTGAGAAGCAGATAGACTGTGCCTCTGCCTCCCCCGAAAGACCAGGCAAATGGAGAAAGACTGGGCACATGGAGACATTTGTTTTGCTGTTAAACAATAAAAATTATGAGTCCAGCAACCAAAGGTGGCTCAGAAGTTCTTTTTTTGTAAACATTAATGAAGGTTTGGCCTTATTTATTAAACCATATTTTATAATCAGTAAGAAGCATTGGGTAGCAGATTATGATTTCTTTGTGCTTGTATCATGATTGTGTTTATTATGATTTCAAGATTTGTTATCTTGAAAATTAAACTAATCTAAGACACATGGGAAATATTTTTAGATGCATTTGCATGTCAAGGCAGCCCTGTACTGGTATCAAGATTAAGAGAATAAATGATTGATAAATATCTGGGCAAGGTACTGTGCCAAACCTGGCGTATAGGATGAAGATCTAGCAAATCCTTCTCCATAGAGGTTGATCTTTCGGATGGGAGTTGCTCCAAAATGTGCAGATTACCGTAACTCTTTACAGTAATGTTTCTTCTGTTCATTAACAAGTGAAACAAGCGAGGACCATCAGGCTACTGTTTCTGACGTTTTCCAAACTGTTCTCCTCCCACCCCCAGTATAGCCGATATTGTGTGTGGCTTATGTGATTGTGAATCTTACGGACTATAATTTCAAAGTTTGCATATGAATATATTTTCAAAAGTTTGCATATAGATATGTTCTCACAATAGTTTAAAATTTGACTTTCATTTTAATATTTGAAAATAAGAACGTAAGAGTAATTTACATGGCCTCCGATGAGTCCTTTTCATAGGCAGTCTCAGATGTAAAGATTACTCGGGCTTCACTGTAGAGTTGGCAGCAACATGTGTTTCACCTGGTGTGTCTACCAGGCTCTGGGATCAGGGCTGGGGCATTGTGGAGGGTGGTGAGGGGCTGGCTGACCTGCTGGCCTGCAGAGGGCACCGAGAAGCCACAGCAGGTGTGGGGGTCCTAGGCACCCCTGGCCCTTCCTCTCAAGTGGCCCCTCCTCCCTAATTCCCAAGGAAGACAATCCAAGCCTAGTCAGCTTTTAGTCAGAGCTCACAGTCACATGAAATACAAGTTTTAGAAACTATTGAAATCTCTTAGACAATTATGCTTGTCAATCCTTGTCACCCTGCTGCATAGTAATAGAGATTTAGAAAGTACATCAAGTTTCTAAATTCTTCTTACTCATAGGAGAACAATCCTTTTTTCCCCTTTCAAGCAGAAATACTGGTTGGCATAGATTGCCTAATTTTGGGGGTTTGTCAGGACCTAAATTTTAGTGTAAATTTCCTAAAAATTGGAATTAACAGAGAATTAAGGTTTTTCCCTTAATACATATGTGTTGAAAATTGCTCAGAATTTCTCTGTTTAGCCTTTTTCATGACAGTCACTGATCTCTCATAATCAGATAGAAGGTCAAGTTTCTATGTTTTAAAAATGGTTTTTCTCCTTAGAAACTTTAAAGCACTTTCGTTCCATGTTTAAAGGTTTTATTGATATGTCAATAAGAGATTACTTTGGCTTCAAATTAAAAATAGGTTTGGAAGGAGAGTCCAACAGTAAAGAAAACATTGGTCACTTAATATTTTCTAAATTCTTAAGATAAATTTAATGCTACAATGACACTTTGTCTTGTGATCAGTTTATCATGTACTTTCCTGTTGAAAGAATTTAATTTTTTGCTTTCTTCTAAAAGAGTGTTTAGTACCAAGTCTGCATTTATTGAATACATTTACTGATTTTTTTTCTTTTCTTTGTCTTCTCTGTACCTTTGACAAATTGAATCATAAAATCTGATGACACTTTCCTGCACTGCAGTATAAGAAACTGCTGGCTTTTATGAAACACTGCAAACAACTTCCTAGATAAACAGATGTCTTACTTTGATTTACTGCTGTTTGTAAACTTTCTTTTCCCTTGTCATGATACATTTATGTCAAAATTTCTTACCAGATTAAAGGGTATTAATACGTGTATACTTCTCATAACTAGAAAATTCTTGTGTTAGCTGCCTCTGCTGTTAACAATGCAGTCTTCTACTGCTTGTCCCATATTTGGGCATTGCTGAGAGGAATCTTAAGGTGACTTTGTGGTCTGCTTCCATTAACTTTTCTATAGTGAATATGGTTCTTTCAGTAGTCAGTGCTTGTGTTTTGTATTTTTGAGATTGCTCTCTTATTTTACCTATCTAACACAAAGTTTTTTCTTTCTTCCTTATTATCTCCAGGTCCTTGAAGTTAAATAATTTAAACAGGCAAATTCTTTGACTAATCTTATTTAGCTATAGAAAGAGTTGTCTTTTGAATGAATAAATGAATGATTAAGGAGGGGTAGTTAGAAAAGTCTGAAAATCTGTGTGCTTTAGAGGAAAATAATGAGATTACTTATCTTAAATGTCAAACTAAAGAATTGGAAATTAAAGTGGTTTGCCAATTTAATTTCCAATTCCAATCGAATTACTTCCATTTGGAAGCCATTTTTACTGAGAGAATGGTTTGTTAAGAATGTTGTCTTTGAAAGTTTCATTCATCTAGGTGGAAAGGTGGGACTCTTGTAGAGTTAAAAACTTAGAAATCAGAAAAGTACATAAGAACTTCAACTTGAATAAGCTACTCAATTTTTATTAATGTAAATGAGCAATCCTTTCCATCCCTCCATCCTCTCTTTTCACTCCCTCACATATAACACTGAGCTCATGAAGGATCATAGAGATCAGTAGTTTATTGATCCCCAGATTTGAAAAATAAGCTAGACTGACATAGGCTTGTCACCTTTTAATTTTATGAAATAAAAATTATCAAAGAAAACTTACTGTAAATTACTGTTCAGAGAAACACCAGCAAAGCAAAAAAACGTTCTTCAAGAATAAAAAGTGTAACTTTATGAAAAATCAACACACTTTCATTCCTCAGAACTACTGCCCACTAGTGTTTAGGGACACTGAACTTGTTTAATTTCCTAAGTTTAAGGGTTACCAAGGCCAAACATTAACAAAGATGAAGTGCTTATACCTCTGGGTATAGATGGAACCACAGCTCAGTCCAGTTGTGTGGCCACGATCTTGTCTAGTGGTTCTTAACTACTTTTTAGTCATGTGTGATGTATTTTGAAAGTGATGGGATCCTCATCTTGGAAGAAAAAATGGACAAAAACAGTGTTCGGAGTGAAAAGAATACTAAACTATAGATGAGTCCATTAAAAACTTCTGCTAATACATTCGAGTGCACAGTTTTCCAGAAAAATATAGATGCTGAAATAGATTCAAGTTATACCATTTAAGAGTTTTTATTTTGTAGTTATATGTCTTACCACAAAGAAATATCAGGTTCAGATAGCTTTTCAAGCTAGTTCTACAAAGCATTTAAATAATACTTAATTTCAGCCCTTAGAAACTCATAGTTTCCCTCTTTCAGGAACATATCCCAACTCATTTTTTCAGGCTAACACGTCTTCCTACCAGCTTCATTACTAGCCTCACTTATGAAAATAGATAATATTAAATATATTATTAACATAAATAATTCCACAGTGTGCATTCTGACAATACTTTATCATTAGATCAGGTGCATTCCAGAAATACAGGTTGGCTCAACATTAAAATATTAATCTCAATTGTAAATAAAGGAGAAAACCCATCGTAATAGATGTTGAAAAAGTATTTGATAGAATTCTTTTAAAAGCAAATGAGCCCCGCCCAGATAAAATTTAAAAAAAACTAGAGAAAGCAATAGAACAGAACTTTTCTAACCCATTAAAGGGTACCTATACATAGTAAACATTCTGAAGAGGAATGGTTAGAAGCATTCCCTTTATAATAAGACATTTCACTGCCACTCCTCTTTAGCTCTAGGGTGTCTTAGGTCAGGAAGGTGAGAAAGAGAAATAAAAGGAATAAGTATTGTGAAGGAAACAAGGAAAAAATACTATTCTCAGATAATTTTCACATGATCTATATAGAATCATAATCTATAGGCGCATTTTCAGAAATGAGATTCTTGGCAAGGTAGTCATATATGAAATCATTAAAAAGTTAACACAAACTGGGGCTGTGGTAACAACCTAGAGGGGTGGGATGGGGAGAGAGGTTAGAGGGAGGTTCAAGAGAGAGGGACCATTGTATATCTATGGCTGATTCATGTTGATATTTGGCAGAAACCAATACAGTACTGTAAAGCAATTATCCTTCAATTAAAAGTAAATAAATTAAAAGAAAGTTAATGGCATTTTTATTTACCAGCAACAAAAGAAAAAATAAACTAAAATGAGAAATGTATTTAAAACATATTCAAGTGTTTAAATATAAAATGAAGTGACTGTACTCTTCAAAAATGACAATGTCATTGAAGACAAAGACAGACTCTGGAAGTATTCCAATTTTAGGGATACTGAGGAGACATGACAGCTACACGCAATACCTAATCCTAGACTGAGTTCCCTACTGGAGGGGAAAAATGCTATAAGGGATGTTTTTTGGTCACTTGACAAAATTGGAACACAGAAATTAGACGTAAATATTATATCTTTGTTAAACTTACTGGAGTTGAGAACTGTTGTATCTGTGTGTAAGAGAAGACTTCAATTCTTAGGAAACGCACACTGAAGTTTTAAGGTGTAAAGGGTCATGATTTATGTAGATTACTTTCAAATAACTCAGAAAAAATACATATATTTGTGAGTGTGTGGAGAGAAAGAGAACATAAATTTATAAAGCAAACAGGGTAAAATACTGATTTGATGAATCTGACTTAAGTGTATACAGGGCTTCCACATCCCCCACCCTTTCCTGTAAATTTGGAATTACCTCTAAAGCAGAAGTTAAAGAAATAGTGTTGAGAGAATAAATATGAGAATAAATCCACAGAGCTTTGTGTTTTTCTTTTTTGGACTTCCTGGTGGCTCAGAGGTTAAAGTGTCTGCCTGGAATGCAGGAGACCTGGGTTCGATCCCTGGGTTGGGAAGATCCCCTGGAGAAAGAAATGGCAACCCACTCCAGTACTCTTGCCTGGAGAATCCCATGGAGGGAGGAGCCTCGTAGGCTACAGTCCATGGGGTCGCAAAGAGTCGGACATGACTGAGCAACTACACTTTAATTCAAATTAAGTTTTCTCATTGATAGGACTTTTTCCTAAGTCAGGGTTAAAGGGCTTGGCACTATGGAAGGGACAAGGGAAAGAGCTGTTTAGCCATAAGGAGAGGCTTTGACAAGTTTTGACCTTGCTTGATTTTTATGCCTGTATTATAAAGGCGCAGAGTGATTCCCACCCCCCACCCCCAACAAGGTATTGTTTTTATTTTAGTTAAGGATGTAAATCAGGAATAAAGATACGGCTATTATTTTATTTCTACTTAAAGCATAAATATACATTCATTTGCTTATTTTTTGTTGTAGGGTAAATCCTTTTCTTTGAGTAAAGGTTCAGTTCAGTCACTCAGTCGCGTCCAACTCTTTTCGACCCCATGAATTGCAGCATGCCAGGCCTCCCTGTCCATTACCAGCTCCTGGAATTCAATCAAACTCATGTCCATTGAGTCGGTGATGCCATCCAGCCATCTCATCCTCTGTAGTTCCCCTTCTCCTCCTGCCCCCAATCCCTCCCAGCATCAGTCTTTTCCAATGAGTCAACTCTTCGCGTGAGGTGGCCAAGGTTGGAGTCCTGCATTTGCTCATTTGCATAAACTGTACACTCCCAACACGGCTTGTACCACTTTCAGTGTCTTTTTTTTTTTTAACAAGTGAAAGTTAAGACACTTGAAATAATATAAGCTACAATCTGTTTAGATTTTACAAATTCCTTTACCTTCTAACCTTTTACTGTTAACATTTCTCACTTTTCTTTTGACATTCCTTTGTTTGTTTGTTTGTTTTTAAAAATTATCTTTATACTGGTTCTTTCCAAAATATTCAACTTAAATTTTGTAGAAACAATATCATTTTTGTATATCTATTAAAATAATATTTAATCACATCACACAATGGCACAGTTTACATAAACTGGGTTGGGAATAAGCACTGTTTGTTGATTGCTAAGTATGCCTTTTAGTTGATATTTAGAATAGATATAGTCTACAAGTCTTGCCTATGTTGTTGTGGGCAGCAGTGGTGTGTTTTGCAGACACTGCATAATATTTGGTGAATTGGTTAAGCCAAAGGCTATTGAGAGTTTCTACTGTGGAAGACCAGTAAGAGTGAGTAGCTGTAGTGGCTGGCTAGTTTGTTAAATGGCTCAGTAATTTTACTCAACACTGCAAAATGAATTTTGAGTAATTTGAGTTAATTTCTTTAAGATACAGAACTGATTATTACATAGGATTACTGGCAAAAGGCAAATAGGTATGCATAAAACCTTCATTTGATTTATATCTGATATTTTTATTCCATGTTTCTTTCCCAGTTACCATTTTTAGGTTATATTTGATGATTTTATCGGTCATGATTCTATTACAGTGGACATGTTCTTGGTTAACTTAAGCAGAAAGAAATTTGATACTGGAGTTGTTAAAGGTTGGAGAACAGGTTATTGGCTGGAACCCCAGGGACTTAATCTTCTGGGATGTCTCACAAAACACCCTTGTTAGTAGGGTCATCTTAGGAACTGCCATTTTTGCCACAAACAGAAAACTGAAGAACCGGTACAGGATCACAGCATCTGGGCTGAGGTCTGAGAGGCAGGAAGTTGCTGCTGCATCTGTTTGTCTGGTGGACCCACCATTCAAGTTGTGGTCCAGGGGTGAGGAGTCATGGCAGAGCTGTTAGACCCAGACTACCTGTGCTAGATCTGATCCAGAGAGAAGGATACCTTGTGGGTTTCCATCTATTTCCCTTTGCTGCTCAGTTCTGAATTCAAGTGTCTTAATACTGAAATAATTTAAATCATATCTGGAGTACCTATTGCAGTGTCGTCTCTTGAAGATGGAGACTCTTCAGGCATTTCCCTTATGACATATTTTGCCTCGGTGATCAGGCTTAATTTCTTCCCTTTCTTTTATCCCCACCTCAAATCAGTCCATCTCTCTCTCTGCTTCCCCCCACCTTCCTCCTCTGCTCTCTACTCCTCTTCTTTCTGTCATTCTCTGTTAATGCCAAGGGAGGACAGTGGCTGCCACAGCCCCTCATGGCTTCCTCTGTCTCCCAGTTCTGAGTTCTGGGGGTGTGGTTGAGCTAGTTAGGGTCAGTTGTCGTCTGCAGGATTGGCTGCCTGGCTCACTCATAGGTGGGAAAAATTCTTGAGGGGAAAGGAGGAGGATGGTTTCCATGGGCTGGGGGTAGATAAGGGCTTTTTCTGAATGATCTAATTAAAAGGGGTTAGGTACAGACAGTTCTCATTGTTTGTGGTAGATATGTTAAAAGTCACTGTGAATACTGAATTAGTGAATTCTGAACTGTTACTCCTAGGGGAAATGTAAGAATTCTGTGTCTCTAATCTCAGTGCTTGTCAGTTAGTCAGTTTATCAGCTTGTGTTGTGTGTGATTTGTTTAAAGACACCGTATTTGATATATAAGTATTCATTCATTAACAATGAACTCATGCCAACAGTGTAACTGATGGCAGAATGAAGCCATGTAATATGTATTTTCATCATAAGGCACATCCTAACTTTCTTGGGCTTAGAAAATTGTGCTTGGGGACTATTTTAAGTAGCTAGATCACCAGTAAGAAGCACAAAAATATAAAAAACACTGGCCATAAATAGGCTGCAAAAAGGATTGTTTACAATATGGGAACTGAAACAAGAAGGCAAAGCATTGCCCCATTTGACCGCAGCTGGGAGAGCACATTCACATTTGGGTGACTCACATATTTCACCACTTAGTTCATGTCTGCAAATGGCCATAGGAGTGCCATAATCATTGATTTGAAGGTTAAAATTTTAGCAAATAGGTGAATTTGCGAATGCAGAATGCAGGACGAATGAGGGTTGAGTATAGATTTGGAGTGGGAATCAGGAGAGCATTAAAAAAAAATGTCATTGGTAGTTGGTGGGGAATGTTGTCAGAAAAGACTTCATCATGCAAGTCTGCATTTGAGATAAACTTTGGAAGATAGGTTATAATCAGAAAGCCAACCAAGGAGAGGCAGAGGAAATAGCATAGTAGTTGTGAATGTGATAATAGAATTTTAGATAAGGCTCAGATCACATCCTTGGCTCTTAACTATGGGACTTTGGGCAAGCATTTTAATTTCCATCATTGGTGAAATAGAGATAGTTGTGATCACTCAATGGGGTTAACTTTGGGGTTGAAATAGGAGAGTGCGCATTAATACACTTTGCAGATGTCTAGCTCACAGGAAGTCCTCAGTCATGTCATCTAGGAGACGCTTTTCTGTGTATAGTGCAGCAGAGGAGGGAAACGGCCTGGCACCTATGGGAACTTTAGAATGAAGCAAAGGGTTCAAGTAGGCGAAATGGCTCTTTGAGGCTGTGGGAGAAGGCAGTAGCTGGATCATTGGAAGTAGTTTTCATGCTGAAATGGTTCTGAGCTATTAAAGTGTTTAAAATAAGGATGGCATGATCAGTTTCATTCTTAGCAAGTTTGTCCTGTATTTTTGTAGTGTATAGAGGAGAATTGAGGGGTAACTCAGCAGAGACTCTTGGAGTAGTTTAGGGAAAAAGGGACCAAAATTTGACTTAGGATACTAACACTGGGAATGGAGATTAGAGAACTGACATGAAAGATCAGATGGTTTAAGAAGTCCAAAAGGCAACAGTTGGCATCCACATAGAAGTGGAGAATGAGGGAGGGCTCAGGATGGCTCCTTGGATTCTGATGTCATTGCAGTGGAGGGTAGGGCTTTGTAGGAGATGCTCTCCCTTTTCCCTTCCCTCTCTACTCTTGAGCCTGATAAAGGTTGGATCCGCCTGTTCTTGTACTAAAGGCTCTCCTGATGCTCTGTGTGTCCCTTTTATTGCAGTACCCAGCCTGTGGTATTTTAACCACTTGTATTCTGTTTTACATATAAGCTCTTTTGGTCACTGTTGGTGACCAAAAACTATAGGTGGATTGAATGAACGATGAAGACTATGGGATAGAGGAGCAAGTTTCGGAGGAAAAAATTTTTTTTTAATCTCTGTTAAGTTTTAGATTCAGTTTTGTGTCTCTGTTGAGTGTGAGAATCATCTCTGAATGGCTATGCCCAGGAGCCACTTTGATTTACTGAGCTTGGATTCTGCTCAGTAAGAGAGGTTCTTGCTGTGTATTTCTGAGGCATTGGTATGGACAGCTGAGGCCGTGTGCATGCACTCATCCATAGTGTCTGTGTCTGGTGGAGAGGGAAGACAACCACAGAAGGAACCTTGCAGTCTATCAGTTATGAGGAGTTGGCCGAAGAAGAACATAGAAAGGAGTTCCAGAAAGTGGAGTGACCATAAAAGAGTGAAAAGGGGTTGGTATATGTTGCACCATACCCAGAAGCTGTGGCAGGAGAGGACTTGTCCAGTTTTAAAGACTGCAGAGAGGCTGCTAAGAGGACTAAAAACAACATATTGGAAATGGCAATTGTAAAGTCACTCGTCACTTTCCAGAATGATTTCAATGTACTAGTGGATGAAGATGTCACATCGAAGTGGGACTGAAGATTGAATAGATGAATCAGACAAAATGAGTGTAGGCTATTTTCTGCTGGGTTTAATCTGTGAGGGTTGGGAAAGAATGCTGAAGGTTGTAGCTGAGATCTGTGTAGGGGGCCATGGTGAACAGGGAGCCTTTAAAAATTATGTGGAAGAGATCTGAGCATGGTTGTGGGCAGTGGTGAAGAAGCTAATAGAAGAGATTGAATAGGTTGGTTTTTGGGTTGTTTTTGTTTTTTTGAAGCCAACATCTCTGCCTACTGTAGCCTGGCAGTATGGCATTGTTTTTTTGTAACTTTGAATCCCCATTTACAGTGCTATAGGGGAGGTAGTGTTTTCTCATTTGAATCATGGGGAAGCAGGCCTAGTTTTTAAGTAATTTTCTTAATGCAGCTGTTAAGTGGAGGAGGTGTGTGCAAGGAATTAGAATCTGGCTGGTTTGGCTCTAAGGTCTGGCCTTGCTTCTTAGTTGCCTTTTAAGTGAAGTGAAGTGAAGTCGCTCAGTCGTGTCCGACTCTTTGTGACCCCATGGACTGTAGCCTACAAGGCTCCTCTGTCCATGGAATTTTCCAGGCAAGAGTACTGGAGTGGGTTGCCGTTTTCTTCTCCAGGGGATCTTCCCAACCCAGGGATTGAACCCAGGTCTCCCACATTGCAGGCAGGTGCTTTACCATCTGAGCCACCAGGGAAGCCCGGCCTTTTAAGTGAAGACAGTCACAATTTGAAAGAAACATACAAAATGATTTAGATCAACTCCCATTGGTAATTTTTACAAGATGCCATTTTCTTTGGTTGAGATTACCACTGTGATGTCTGTTTAGCTGAATTGTTAGAAGGCAGAGAAACTGTCCCTTGTTATAGTGAACTTTTGTTTAGTCTGCGTGCTTCCACCTAAGGATTTGGACATGGCCAAATTTGCAGCCATGAAATTAAAAGATGCTTACTCCTTGGAAGGAAAATTATAACCAACCTAGATAGCATATTAAAAAGCAGAGATATTACTTTGCCAACAAAGGTCTGTCTAGTCAAGGATATGGTTTTTCCAGTGGTCATGTATGGATGTGAGAGTTGGACTGTGAAGAAAGCTGAGTGCTGAAGAATTGATGCTTTTGAACTGTGGTGATGGAGAAGATTCTTGAGAGTCTCATGGAATGCAAGGAGATCCAACTAGTCCCTTCTAAAGGAGATCAGTCCTGAGTGTTCTTTGGAAGGAATGATGCTAAAGCTGAAACTGCAGTACTTTGGCCAACTCAAGAGAAGAGTTGACTCACTGGAAAAGACTCTGATGCTGGGAGGGATTGGGGGCAGGAGGAGAAGGGACAACAGAGGATGAAGATGGCTATATGGCATCACTGACTCGATGGACATGAGTCTGAGTGAACTCTGGGAGTTGGTGGTGGACAGGGAGGCCTGGCGTGCTGCAGTTCATGGGGTTGCAAAGAGTTGGACATGACTGAGCGACTGAACTGAACTGAAATTAATCAGCATGGTTCTTGGTCATTGTATTGTTAGCATGAATGGAAACTTTATCCCAAGGGAAAAGGATAATAGGGTTTCTAACAATTAGGTTGTTGCTATGTTGCACAACCTGTAACTGAGTGGAAGTTTGCCTCCCCTCTCCCATCCATTTTCTAATAATTGCCTACTTATTGGAATCTGATTGGTGGGTGATAAAGGGACTCATACTCAGTCATCGAACACTGTATAAGTTGAAAGATACAGGACAGTAAGAAAAAGTATAAGTACTGAATCTAAAAAAAGTGCTGTTTTCTAATTATGCCTTTTAAAAGAGGAATTTTCTAAGATATTTTCTGGTTTATAACAGAACAGAATGTGTGCATTCGGTAAACATACAAAAGACCCTTTTTGTTCCAGTTGTGCTATTTCTCTTTTAATCCTATTTTTTTCCCCTTAATTCCATCATTCTATTGCTTTTCTATGTGACTATCTGGTGACCAGTATAGTTGATACATACAGGTTTTTAAAAAAATTGTTAGGTTAATTAATGGTTTTTGTTCTAATTTTTATTGGAGTTTAATTGATTTACAGTGTTGTATTAATTTCAGGTATACAGCAAAGTGAATCTGATATACACATACATATATCCACTCTTTTTTAGATTCTTTTCCCATATAGGTCATTACAGAGTATTGAGCAGAGTTCCCTGTGCTGTGCAGTAGGTCCTTGTCAATTATCTGTTTTATGCATAGTAGTATAGTGTATATGTGTCAGTCCCAATCTTCCAATTTATCCCTACCCCTGTAACCATAAGTTTGTTTTCTACATCTGTAACTATTTGGTTTAAACCAAAATAAGTTAATTTTAGCCTTTTTAAAGATTCCACATATAAGTGATATTATGTGATATTTGTGTTTCTCTGTCTTTTTGCTTTACTCAGTGTGAGAATCTCTAGGTCCATTCCTCTGTTGATGGACATTTAGGTTGCTTCCACATCCTGACTATCGTAAGTAGTAACTGCATATAGTTTTTTTTTTTAATTTTGTAAGGGTGTGCCGAATCTTAGTTGCGACTTGCAAGATCTTCAGTTGTGGCATGTGAACTCATAGTTGCAGCATGTGGGATCTAGTTTCCTGACAAGGGATCAAGTCCGGGCCACCTGCATTGGGAACATGGTGTCTTAGCCACTAGACCACCGGGAAGTCCTTAGATGCATATAGTTTTAATTCATATCCATCATGTCTTTTTAATGCTGTAACAGTCCCCTGTTCCCACCCCTGCCACCACCCCTCCTCCCACATTAGCTTTTGGAATATAGACTATCCCACATTCAGTGTTTGACATATTGCTTTCTTACGGTGGTGTTTAGTTTGTTCCACTAGCCCCTGTATTTCCTGACCACTGGTAGTTAGAGTTAATAGCTCAGTTTAGGTTCAGATTTATTTTCTAGGGAAGTATGATTACTAGGTAATGTTGTGTTTTCCATTGCTTCATATCATGTCTACTTAGTCCACTGATTGTTAGGCTGATTCCTTCATTATAAAGCTTCCTATTGTCACCTCTTGATTTTAACGTCTGTTGATGATGTTTCCTCAGATTCTTTATTAGGAATAAAAAAAAAGGCAAATGGTGATCATAGAATTCTGTTGTTTTTTTTTCTACTTTTATTTGTTGAAATGTTTCTATAAAGAACTTTCTACCATCAATTCTTTCCCTACCTTATGTAGGGGCAGAAGAAGTTTCCCTTCTTCCCATCTGGATTCTTTGTTCTAATAATTAATTGACATAAGACAGATTAATGAGAGAAAAGCAATTTTGAAAAAAATAAATTTAATTTTGTAGGTACAGGAACCCCAAAGATATGAGATCCAGGGCAATTTGGGAAGTTGAGGCTTAAATGAAGCTTGAGCTAAGGGATAGAATTGGGGCCTGGGGCTTCAAAGGGGAGGAGGGTAAATCACCAGATGAGAAGAACAGATGTTTGATAAGCAGATGCTTGCCCAGTTGTACGGGTAGGTTTTTCAGATAAGAAAAGTTTTCTTTCTGGTAATAGCTCTCTTTCCAGGCTCCCTACCTAAATTCCTCAGGTAGGTAAGGGAGAGGTGGAAGTTTTTCTTGAGTCTGCTGGGTCTTGGCTTGCCTTCAGCTCAAAATAATTCATGTACCAAAGAGATACATTTTGAGGTCACAGATTCTCCTCCTCACCAAAAATATCATTTGTTCAGGAAAGACAAGGACTTGATTCTTCCTTTTATTTTAAACCTTTGGAGTATTACGTTGAGTATTCCAGTGGTGATTGATTTTTTTTTTTTTTTAGTAAAGGAGGATTATAGACTTACACATTTACAAATATTTTATAGTTTATTCATTTCACTATAGACTCATGATTTCTTTATTTGGCCAATTATGTTATTGTTGCTCAGTCGCTAAGGGTGTCTGACTCTTTGCAACCCCATGGACTCCAGCATGCCAGGCTTCCCTGTCCTTCACTGTCCACTTTGTTCCAGAGTTTGTTCAAATTCATGTCCATTGAGTCGGTGATGCTGTCTAACCATCTCATCCTGTAAGGGTTGATTATGGTCCATTATTGTTGTTTATTTTGATGGCACACTTGCCTCCAGATTTAGTCAGTGGAAGCCCCTTCAAGTTGGCTTTTCTGTCCTTTTGACATGTTCCCCTCATTTTTTGAGTATTTCCTTACTTTCTAGCAAGGAAGATATTCCAAGCCTGCTACTGCTGCTAAGTCACTTCAGTCGTGTCCGACTCTGTGTGACCCCATAGATGGCAGCCCACCAGGCTCCCCCGTCCCTGGGATTCTCCAGGCAAGAACACTGGAGTGGGGTGCCATTTCCTTCTCCAATGCATGAAAGTGAAAAGTGAAAGTGAAGTTGCTCAGTCATGTCCAACTCTTCGCGACCCCATGGACTGCAGCCCACCAGGCTCCTCGTCCATGGGAGTTTCCAGGCAAGAGTACTGGAGTGAGGTGCCATCGCCTTCTCCGATTCCAAGCCTACCTTGTAGTTTTTTCCCACTTGTCTTGGAATCAGACTTTTATCCAAGAAGTCTTGGTTCCTTTTAGTGGAGAATGGTAATATTTAGCATTGATCAGCTGGGGCTGCAGTAACAAATGACCACAAACTTACGTGGCTCAAAATAAGATTTATTCACTCACAATTCTGGAGGCTAGAGGGCCAAAATCAAGGTGAGAAGGGCCACACATTCTTTAAAGGATCTGGGAAGAATCTTTCTCATTTCATGTTGTGCTTGCTGGCATCTCTTGATTGCAGCTGCATGACTCCATCGGTCTTCGTCTTTATGTGGTGTTCTTCGCTCTGGGCCTGTCTCCTCCCCTTTTGTAAGGAGATACCAATCATATTGGACTTGGGTCCCCCCTAATAGAATATGACCTTATCTTAACTTGATTATATGTATAGAAGACCCAGTTTCCAAATAAGGTCGCATTCACAGGTATTGGGGGTTAGTTTTCCACTTGTCTTTTGGGGGATACAGTTCAACCCATAACAGTGTCTGACCAAGGTTGTCTGCAAACAGAAGCTTACATGGCTCCCTGTGGGGTCAAGTTGGTGAGCTGCCATGGTGGGACTGAACGGTGGGACTGAAAGGCCAGACTTCCAGCTGTCTCAGGTGGCGCCTGTGCCCTGCCTTTCTCCAACCTGGCTCACAGGGGCTGGAGTAGAGCAGAGAGGTAGAACCTGCCCTGTCCAGGCCTTGGCTGCTCAGTTTCTTTTTAAAATCTCACTGTAGGAAAGGAGATGGGAGGACTGGTAAGTATGGCCTCCAGGGTTTGGGCAGGTCCTCGTAAGGAACCAAGGGGAGGCTGGAATAGAGGTCTCTCCAGACACTAACACAGCTGGTAGTTGTCTCTTGGTTCCTTTTCTTTCTAGCCTAAGGCATTATCTGCTTAACTAGTGAGTGCTGTGTCTCCCAGGGGGTGGTGCTTTATAGTAGATCCTCAAGTGTTCTCTTCATTGTAGACCAGTTCTGTGGCAGGCATTGTCTAAGAAACTAGTACTTGTGGTGAGAGCCATCGGTTTTTACTCTTTTCATAGTAATTGTTTCAACAGTAGGACACAAGTCAGAAATACAGGTGTATATATCAAAAGCAATATGGGCTACAGATTGACATTTAGCAGGAAAACATCAGCTTTAGTTTCTTTTTTTATTAACAAATAGAGATATAGTATGAGAATAAGGAGAGTGGATGTTAAGGTAAAATTTTTCAAGAAAGAGGCTTGGGCCAATTATCCAAGTAGGAATTAGTGTTAGAGTTGTTTTTTACTTGATGAGAAGGATCTTTATTTCTTTAAAAAAGTTCTTAGGGTACTTACTATAAATATGATTATTTGGTTTGATTGGTCTTAAAAACAGTGAAGACCAGCTTTGTAGAAGCAAAATAGCAAAGTTATCACAGATACTGTAGTCACTCACTTTGGGGACTCAGTCTCTATAGAGATGTAGCATTAAAAAAATGACTATTGCGTCACCTTCAGCAGAAAATCATAGAGATGTTTTTGTAAAATATAAGTCATTCTCCAACTAGGGAGCATTATTGCAAGAGCATTTTAAACCTTTTCTGCTTGGCTCGGAGAAATAAAGGTAAAAGAGACGAGGGGATTATTTGATCAATAATATCATGATTTGATAAATAACATTGATTAATAATAACATGATTTAGTTCTAGTAACAATAAGTTTAATAATTATAAAGATGGATTAGAAAAAACTCAAGGAACAGAATATTTATAAACTAACTTTTAAGCTTAATGAATGTATGTAGGCAATCCCAGAATCAACTGAAAATGGTTATATATGTCCAAAAATGATCAATATCACTAGCAATCAAAGAAATGAAACTTAGCAGACTTTTTAAACTGTCATATTAGTAAAAATTTGGGTGGTGAGATTAACATTAAATCTTAAAATGCTTTAATGTTTTACAGTTTGTCACATCGTATATTAACTCTATAGACTGAAGAGGTCTAAATGTAGGCTGACTAGGTCTTCTGTATATGTACGTGATTTAGAGGTAGAACTAGTTTCGTGTAATCAGGAGTAGTGACATTAGAAGGAAGCAAAGTTTATTTCACAGACCAATTAGCAGACTAGGTCAAGGCGGAGGTTTGATTCTGATTGTTACAAACTTGCTGCGCATCTTAACAGTCTCATCGCTTCAGTTTCTTGTCAGAGTCATTCTGTCAAAAATCTTGACTCCTCTGTTTCTTACATCACGAATTTTGTTCAGAACAGCTCTGCAATCTGACCACTTCTCACTGCCCACCCCTGGTCCAAGTCACCGTTTTAGTTTGCCTGGGTTCGTGTAAATTGCCTCCATGCTTCCAACCTTGTCCTTTTTTGATACAGCAGCCAGACTGACCTCTCTGCTTAACATCCTCCAGAGCAGTTATCTTAGAAAGCAGTGTCGTTGTCTTGGTGGGAAAAGCATGTTAGAGTATCCCCAACATGAGGTACTAGAAGGGGAAGAAGCTCAAGATTACTTTTCATCTCACTTAGTAAACACCAAACTCCTTTTCTCCCCTCTCACGCTTGCCCCCACCACCTCTCTTACCATCTTCTTCCTTGCTTACCACACTCACTTCTTCTTTTTTTAAAACATATTTATTCATTTGGCTGCACAGGAGTCTTAATTGTGGCATGCAGGATCTTTAGTTGCAGCATGTGGTTTCCTGACCAGAGGTTGAACCCTGGCCCCCTCCACTGGGAGTGTGGAGTCTTAGCCGTTGGGTCACCAGGGGAGTCTCGCCAGGCTACTTCTTGCTGTTCTTTGACGAGCCCAAGAGGCTTCTTACACTTGCCTCAGCCTTAAATACTCTTCTTCCAGATATCTCATGGTTTATTCCCTCCTTCAGGCCTCTGAAAGGCTTCCCTTGCCCACCCCGTGTGAAGCAGCTACCTCGCCTCTCTGTACTCTGTGCCCCTGCCCTGGTTTACTTCTTCATAGCACTATTACTTATTTATCGTCTGTTTCTCCCCTCTACTACTGTTACGTGTTTTGTTTCATTCTATCTTGAATGTCTGCCCACCAGTCAGGTACTTAGTACCTAGTTGAATGATCAGTTGAATTTCCAGTTTCTTCTTTAGCGGTTTCTCAAGCTCTTTGCCTAGAGAAAGGGGCAGGGCTTGTTCTTCATCTGTGGGAAAGTAAGGCTGCCTTCCAAGTGCCAGACGTTTCTACAGAGGTGCTCTAGGGGCTTCTCCTTTCTCACTGCTCAGATTTTTATATTCTATTACTCTTTACCAATTAAATGATTTCTGTTTTCTAAGTAACTTTTCCACATTACGGACCAGTGCTTTCCTTTTTCGCACATTTGGTATCATTTAGTGTGAATCCTTTAGTAACATGTTGACATTTATTCTGTCATTCAGCTAGCAAATAGTTATTGCAGCAGATATTACGAGCCAGGCCAGGTACCAGACTAAACGCCAGGGCTTAAAGAGATGGAGAACCTGCCTTCCCCTTGAGGAGCTTGGAGTTCAGTGTGTGGTTGCAGGTGCCATTGGGACAGGCAGCTGATACAAGAGGAATGCAGAGAGGGAGGTCCAGACACACAGGGTTGCTCACCTAGGCCTGCCCCAGAGGGTTGGGAATCTCAGCAGTGGACAGGAGTTTGCCAGGTGAGGAAATAGGTAAACACTGCTCCAACAGGAGGGGATAATTTGGGCAAGGGCATAGAGAGCTGTACTTGTTTCAGTTCAGTTGCTCAGTCGTGTTTGACTCTTTGTGACCCCATGAATCGCAGCATGCCAGGCCTCTCTGTCCATCACCAACTCCCAGAGTTCACTCAAACTCAATGTCCATCGAGTCGGGGATGCCATCCAGCCATCTCATCCTCTGTCGTCCCCTTCTCCTCCTGCCCCCAATCCCTCCCAGCATCAGAGTCTTTTCCAGTGAGTCAACTCTTCGCATGAGTTAGCCAAAGTACTGGAGTTTCAGCTTTAGCATCACTCCTTCCAAAGAAATACCAGGGCTGATCTCCTTTAGAATGGACTAGTTGGATCTTCTTGCAGTCCAAGGGACTCTCAAGAGTCTTCTCCAACACCACAGTTCAAAAGCATCAATTCTTCAGCACTCAGCTTTCTTGACAGTCCAACTCTCACATCCATACATGACTACTGGAAAAACCACAGCCTTGACTAGACGGACCTTTGTTGGCAAAGTAATGTCTCTGCCTTTCAATATGCTGTCTAGGTTTAAGCGCAAATCACTGAGTCTTACTGAAGCATACAGTAAAATGTGAGTCTTCCCAAGTGGCTACTGAGCAGGTAAGGAACCCGCCTGCTTATGCAGGAGATGGTAGGTTTGATCCCTGGGTCAAGAAGATCCCCTGGAGAAGGGCATGGCAACCCACTCCATTATCTGTGTCTGGAAAATCCCATGGGCAGAGGAGCCTGGCAGGCTACATGGGACTGCATGTAGCCCATGTAGGCTGCAAAGAGTCAGATATGACTGAAGTGACTTAGCACGCATGCACTGTATAATGCAGGCTGTGACAGTGGACACAGCCATGATAGTTCTTGCAAAGGGCCTGATCTGGATGCTTCTAAAGGGTTCTATGTATCCTATGTAGAGGTGGGACTTTGATCCTGCAGCCCAGGGATTTGGGCCTGTGCACCTGAAGGGATGGGGCTGGTGAGGTGGCCTGAAAGTGAAGTGAAGTCACTCAGTTGTGTCCAGCACTTTGTGACCGCATGGACTTTAGCTTGCCAGGCTCCTCTGTCCGTGGGATTCTCCAGGCCAGAATACTGGAGTGGTTGCCATTTCCTTCTCCAGGTGAGGTGGCCTGGAAGGCTTTTAAATTGCATGCCTCTTTCCTGGGGCAGGGAGAATACAGGATATTTTCTGTTAGGTATTAATATATCTCCATGCAGATTATTTTCTAGTTTAGAATATAAATTCCTGAAGGGTGACAGGGTTTAATTCTGGAGTAGCTCATTTCCGTCACATACACTTTGTGAGATAGAGGCTGATTTAAACCTTCAGTGCATGATGATAATGGAGCCCTGAACTGTTACCACCTCTTATCCCCTTGCATGCTTCCCCTTTATCTACTGCATCCCTCATTTCCCACCTTCTCTTTTTGTCAGGCAAATTGAATTTATTATAAAAAAAAAATGAGAAAAGGAAACTTTTGTTCTGAGAGGATTAGGTGTTTGAGCTGTCAGATGCCAGGCGCTGTCACTGTGTATAGGTGGGATGTGCGGGACTCCTTCCTGAGGCATGCGTGCCCATGCTCCTCATCTCGGCACGTGGTGGGCACATGGTGTGCCCTTGCCCAGCACACAGTAGGTGTTCAGTAGATGTTTGTGGAAGGACTCACCCTGTTCTTTGACAGCAGGATTAAGTCTGCGTTTTCACAGCGTTACTACTACCTACTTTTCTACTTTGATCTCCTGAATCTTTTCTTCCTGAGCTCTAGACTAGCTAATCTCCCTTCTCCATCCCTGCAGACTTCAAATATTTCCACCACCTCAGACATTCTTTCTCTCATCTGACAAACTTCTCTGCACCTTCTCATAAGGCCCAATTCTGCCCCTTTCCAGGGAAGTCATTGCTGAGTAACTCAGATGAAGTCAGTTACCTCTTCCTGTGTATAGTTTTGTATTGAAGTTTGCGGCCTCCAGACAGTCAGCTTGGAAGACAGCCTTTCTTTACTCTTGTGCTGTATAACCTCCTATACTGTGCCTCCAGCACTTTAGCCTGGTGTCTGGTGGTTTCGCAGATGGGGGCTGGTTTGTACGTTATTACAGGAAAGCATGTCATGGTGAGTAGAAGCACGCCTGAGTAGGCTCTGTGCTGGGGATGTGGAATAGTATCCATTTACCACTCAGCCTGCACCAGGCCTTTCCATAGGTACATAGATGACCGTCTGTTTCAGAGCTGGTTCCGGAAACTTGCAAAGTTAGAAAGTTCATTCTTTCTAGGAAGGACTCTGAGGAGGAGACCAATGTAATTAGGTCAGCGATTTCATGCCAGCAGTAGGAGCTTGGGAGGAGTAACTAGAGGCAGTTTTTCTTTTCAGGAGTCCGGGAGAGATGAGGGAGTCTCGCTAACAGGGTGGTAGAAAGGAATGGTAAGTAACTAAAAGAGCTTTTGCTGGGGAAGCTTACCCACTATTTGGGAGGAATGACCACTGACCTTACCACACAGAAACTCAGCACTGATGCCCACATCATCTTTTCTGTAGAGACTGCTTCAGCCATCATGGAGGTGGCCGAGGTGGAGAGTCCGCTCAACCCCAGCTGTAAGATCATGACCTTCAGACCCACCATGGAGGAATTCCGGGAGTTCAACAGATACCTCGCATACATGGAATCTAAAGGAGCCCATCGAGCGGGTCTTGCAAAGGTGATTATCTTCAGATGTTTTTAAGCCAGAAAATGATCATTTGGCCTTTCAGTTATACTCTTAGTCTTCTTGATGTGGGAACTTGTTTTTTCCAAAGGAAGATATTTGCAAAATCTTTGTTCTTATTAATCCATGTGGAATATTTGATTTCTTCAAAAAATAATTATCTTATTTTTCTTTCAACTATTTATAGTAGGTTACATTCTAGGGCTTTAAGAAAATAACCATACTGAACCAAGAGTGATTCCCAGAAACCAGAGAGACCCATGTAAGGGTTTCAGAAATGAGAGCATATTCATAGAGTTCATTAGTTGCTCACAGAGTGCAGGTATTAACCTGAAGCCTGAGTACTGCTCTGCTCCCTCTACCCTTCTCTTCCTCTTTGTCCCTGCTGCTCCCTGCTTTCTCTTCCTCCCTCCCTTCTTCATTCTTTCTGTTTTAAAATGTAACAGATTAATTAGACATGATTCATGTACCATACAATTCACATACCATATAATTCACCCATTTAAAGTGTGCAATTCAGTGTTGGTGTTTTTTTTGGGGGGGGATATATTCACAGAGTTGTGCAACTATCATCACTACCTAATTCCAGAACATTTTAACCACTCCTCCCCAAATAAACTGTACCCTTCAGCAGCCATTCTCCATTCTCTGCTATCCCCTACCCCCTGCCTCTTGGCAATCACTAATCTGCTTCCTTTCTCTTTAGATTTGCCTTTCTGTTTTCTTTTTAGTTATTTGTTCATCACATGTGGAGAATGCATACTCTGTGCCAGGCCCTATGTCAGATGCTGGGGGTTAGAACGAATATGAAGTCCAGAGCCCTGGAAGCTGACCCGAGCTTTATTACGGCTTGTCCAGTCACAGGAAGGCACGGGTCATTCTATTCCAAGTGCAGTGGGGAGCGTTAACAGGCTTAAAGCAGAGGCAGGAGGACCCGGTGGCTGCTTGTTTGCTGGCCGCTCTGTGTGGCTTGTGGGCTCTTAATTCCCTGACCAAGGATGGAACCCAGGATCCTAGCAGTTAAAGTTCTGAGTCCTAACCATTGGACTGCCAGGGAATTCCCTGTTTATTTGTTTTGTTTTGTAGTATTATTTTGATAAGATCACAGTGGCTTCTACTTGAAGAATGAATTTGAGGGGGAGTAGAGCAGAAGCAAGGAGTGCTGTCAGGGGTAGTTGTGACTTGCTCAGGATTATAGGCAATGAGGGCTAAGGTACCGAGGATTGCGTTGCAGAGTTGCCCTGTAGCTGCAGAGTTAGAACTTTGAAAGAGAGGTTGTCTAGGTTTGACCTTAACCTGAAATTAGTGTATCTTTCTGTGATGGAAATCTATTTCAATGTAAAATTTTCTTCGGAAGAATAGATTTTCTTGGTACTTACTTAATTTTATTATTGTTCTAAACGTTATGTTTATTATTAATGGATTTCTGCGGACTTGTCGACATCACCACATGAATTCCTGAGCTCCAGCAGAGCCTTCCCTGCTGTGGCTCATCGCGGTTCTCCTTGAAGCCCCATCTCTGGGGTGGGCCCAGGAGCGCTGAGAGGGGCTGCAGAACGAGCTTCCAGGCTTGCGCGGCTCGGTGTTCAAGGCCGCCTCCTGTATCTGGATGCAGCTGTTTGTAATGCTGGACTGTTCTGGCGTTTGTGCCTTGCAGTCTGTTATTTTTTTCTGTGTAGTTCAAGTCACTGCTGGATAAGGTTTACAATTCAGGGATATTAAGCTGAGTGGATTAGGGATGAGTGAGACAGACAAAAAGAAGATAAAAGTTTATAGTGAATTTCTCAGATATGTTATCCTTAGTTTAATCTTTTCATTAGGTTAGCTCTCAAAGATCCCACTTTTGGAACCTTAACACTTCTAGGTTATCTTTGAGGAGAAAAAAAAAATGTTTAAGTTGAAGAGAAGAGAATGGTATTTCAGAATCATTTGGCACAGAAAATTTTGATCATAAACTTAAAATGAACCAGCCAGCAAGGTTTGGGCTTTATTTGGGCAGCAGGGAGCTGGGGTGGCTGTCCTCTTCTCTGGGCTCTGAATCCAGCCCTTTGTCCTGTAGCTCTCCCTCTTTGTTCCCTGAAAATGTATACCTTACTGGGTTCCCTTGGGATTAGTGAACATCCCGTGGCTAGGGGCACGTTTAGTAACGTTAGAAAAGAAATTGGCAGCTACTCCCATGAGGGTGCTGGAGTACAGAGAGGACGTCTATGCCCCTGTGGACATTCTCTGACAGAGCAGAGTTAATGAGAACTACAGTTAATTTTCTGAGTGTTGAACCAGACACCAACCTGAGTCCAGATTCTCTTTATCAAGTGAGATTCATTGACAAAGATGGAGATAGTGATTTGATATTCAGTAATTTCCTTTTACTTACACTAGGAATACAGTGAACTGTTTTTTAGTCACTTTTGCCATCTTTTACATCAGGTCACAAAGACTCAGTTTCACCTTCTTTTTTCACCTCAATTTCACCCTTCTTTTTCTGGAAGTTGCAGCAATAGCAAATATATAAAACTGCACCAAATAAAATCAAATTGTATACATTAAAACTGCATTAATGTTGCTATTTGTTTTGAGGGCTAGCCCTGGGGAACAGAGCCGTCTGTGAAATTATTTGTTAATGCATCATTTAATGAGTTGGTCTTAATTTTTGATTAAGATCAATTTGATTGGTTTGAAGAAAGTGGTTGAATAATAGTGACTTTGACCTCAGATTACAGTCTGCCTTGGTTGGTAACATTTTTTAGATTTATACTTATTTAATGTCTCCCCAACCACTCCCCCACCCCCGAGTGAGAGGTTTGACACTGACTTTCTACCTAGAGTTGTTGGTCTAATTGGGAAAGTGAAAAAATGACAATGTCCTTAAATGTAAAGCTTGTACTTTTTTGTGGAGAAAGGTTATAATGAAACAATATTACATGAGGAATGGCCAGATTCTTCCACAGCAGTATTATGGACATACTCTGTCCTGGGCCTGAGGTTATCGTCTAGAGTAGAGAGCTTCAGGAGTAGCGTAGAGGTGGTAGATAGCTGTCTGTGTCCACAGGTGCCGAAAGATGGGAGAAGCACTGCCCTTCCTCCTCATGCTCCTTTCTCAGTTGGTCGGTGGTAGTAATGGCAACAGAGTTCAAGATCAGTAATGCAAATACCGATTTCAGTTAGATAATTTTTACTTGTATAGGGCCCAAGCTGGGGTTGGGGAAATATTAATATAAAACATATATTTTTATTTTGATATAGTCAGGAAGGTAAACTTCTGGAGAAATGGGTTTCCTTTCTTTAGAGTCCTTACAAGTAAAAGTTTAACTTTTGAGTATTTTAAAGTCCTAAGTATTATATATTGTGCTTCCACTTCCTATGTGAGAAAATACAGTGTGTTAAGATTTAAAATTACAGTTGAAAAATAAAAATTTTGTCATAGGCCTGAACTTTCAGATTTTTAAAGTTTTGTCTGAACACTTTAAACTTTAATTGGAATAACTGAATGCAAGTTCAGAATAATTATGAAGATAATATTTAGATTTTTGTAAATGTATTGTGTTATTTAACTTTAGAGAAGAAAATTTGCTACAAAATGTTTTTTGGATGAACAACTGCCTGTTTCTCACAACGCTGGAAAATATTTAACTCTAAACATAATGTTGGTTTTGATTGTAGATATATTTCCAAACAGGAACCTGAATAAATATGTGCTTTATTTTTTTGAATAACCACATTCATTTCTGATGAAGAAGAAGTATTTATAAAATTCTTCATTACTATCCTTTGCCCTTTCAGAATATGATCAAGACAGTGTAAGTACGTTTATCCATTTGGTATGGTTGTCCACACTCTTAAAATATTGAGTATATGTTCTCAGTACTATAAAGTGTGATTGTCTCTGGTGCCATTTTAAACCAACATACCTTAGAGAAAAATCAAATGTGTAATATTACCTTATTGCTGATGAAAATTAAGTTTAGAGTTTAAAGATCCCCCAATCTCTTTTTTGAGTTAATATTCATTTATTGGCAGAAAGTGAAGAGCAACTAAAGGGTCTCTTCATGAAGATGAAAGAGGAGAGTGAGGAAAGTAAAAATGCTGGCTTAAAACTCAACATTCAGAAAACTAAGGTCATGGCACACAGTCTTTTCCCTTCATGGCACAAAGATGGGGAAAATGTGGAAACAGTGTCAGATTTCATTTTCTTGGGCTCCAAAATCAATGTGTACGGTGACTGCAGCCGCGAAATTAAAAGACACTTGCTTTTTGGATGAATAGCTATGACAAACCTAGACAGTGTATTAAAAAGCAGAGACATCACTTTGCAGACAAAGATCTGTATCGTCAAAGCTATGGTTTTTCCATTAGTCAAGTATGGATGTGAGAGTTGGACCATAAAGAAGGCTGAACACTGAAGAATTGATGCTTTCAAACCATGGTGCTCTAGAAGACTCCTGAGAGTCCCTTGGACTGCAAGGAGATCCAACCAGTCCATCCTAAAGGAAATCAGTCTTGAATATTCATTGAAAGGACTGATGGTGAAACTGAAACTCCAGTACTTTGGCCACCTGATGTGAATAGCTGACTCATTGGAAAAGACCCTGATGCTGGGAAAAATTGAGGGCAAGAGGAGAAGGGTGACAGAGCTTGAGATGGTTGGATGGCATCACCGACTCAATGGATATGAGTTTGAGCAAACTCAGGGAGGTAGTGTTGGACAGAGAAGCTTAGCATGCTGCACTTCATGGGATCGCAAAGAGTCGGACCTGACTTAGTGACTGAACAATAACAACAACAAGTCTTTATCTATTGTGTAACATTGGCCAAGTCACACATTCCCTGACTCCAGGTTTTCTTATCTGATGAAGCCTAACTCAGAACCTTTCACAAAAGTCAGTTGCAGGTGCAGTGTAGATATAAATGTGAAAGACAAAATCTTAAAGCTCTTAGAATACAAAATAGAATGTATGCATTCTCTCAAGTAGGGAATTATATTTTTTTAAACAGAAGATCAAGGCAAAAATGAAGAAATTGGATTATATTAAAATGTATGACTCTTTGTGATCCCATGGACTATACAGACCATGGAATTCTCCAGGCCAGAATATTGGAGTGGGTAGCCTTTCCCTTCTCCAGGGGAATCTTCCCAACCCAGGGATCGAACCCAGGTCTCCCACTTTGCAGGTGGATTCTTACCAGCTGAGCCACAAGGGAAGCTGAAGAATACTGGAGTGGGTAGCCTATCCCTTCTCCAGTGGATCTTCCTGACCCAGGAATTGAACCAGGATCTCCTGCATTGCAGGCAGATTCTTTACCAACTGAGCTATCAGGGAAGCCCATATTAAAATGAAGAACTTATATTTATCAAAAGATACAGTTAAGGAGAACTAAACTAAAGAACTAAAGAGCCTCTTGATGAAGGTGAAAGAGGAGAGTGAAAAAGTTGGCTTAAAACTCAACATTCAGAAAACTAAGATCATGGCATCTGGCCCCATCACTTCGTGGCAAATAGATGGGGAACTAGTGGAAACAGTGACAGACTTTATTTTCTTGGCCTCCAGAATCACTGCAAATGGTGACTGCAGCCATGAAGTTAAAAGGCACTTGCTCCTGGAAAGAAAAGTTATTACCAACCTAGACAGCATATTCAAAAGCAGAGACATTACTTTGCCAACAAAGGTCCGTCTAGTCAAGGCTATGGTTTTTCCAGTAGTCCTGTATGGATGTGAGAGTTGGACTATAAAGAAAGCTGAGTGCCGAAGAGTTGATGCTTTTGAACTGTGGTGTGGAGAAGACTTTTTAGAGTCCCTTGGACTTCAAGGAGATCCAACCAGTCCATCCTAAAGGAAATCAGTCCTGAATATTCATTGGAAGGACTGATGGTGAAACTGAAACTCCAATACTTTGGCCACCTGATATGAAGAACTGACTGACTGGAAAAGACCCTGATACTGGGAAAGATTGAAGGCAGGAGGAGAAGGGGACAACAAAGGATGAAATGGCTGGATGGCATCACTGACTCAATGGACATGAGTTTGCGTAAACTCTGGCATTTGGTGATGGTCAGGGAGGCCTGGTGTGCTGCAGTCCATGGAGTAGTCACAGAGTTGGACACAACTGAGCGACTGAACTGAACGGAACAGTTAAGGAGGTTGAAGGGCAAGTTTCAGGGTAAGAAAAGATATTTGATATATGTACACACACACACATATATATATAGATACTTGCAAATGTACATACCCAAGAATAACCAGACTCTATGCAGAATTCTATACATTAATAAAAAAAGGCTGACAATGCAATAGTAAAATAGGCAAGAGGCTTAAATAAATACTTTTTGGAAAAGGATATCTATAGGGTCAGTGAATATATGAAGAGATTTCTTTAGTTATCGGAAAATGCTAATCAAATACCTACTTGAGTACCTTTACACATCTACCAGATCAGCACTACAAAGCGATGCTGAAGATGTGGAACAATAGGGACTTCTCACACGTTGCTGGTGGGACTGTGAAGTGGTACAGCCACTTTGACAGAAGTTTGGTAATAATGATTAGATTTGATCTGTGCATATCCTGTGTCACAGCAATTTCACTGTTAGGATCTCTGCATGGGAGTGTATTTTAGAGAACTGTGTGCTCACATGCTGCAGAAGGTGCATACATCTATATTAATAGCAGTGTTGTTTGCAGTTGCTGATAATTAGAAAAAAACAAGTGATCACAAAATAGTTATCTCTTAACATAAATATTCATACAAAGGCATACTAAGTAGGAACGAAAACCAACAAACTTCAGCAACCTCGGTCATTGTGTTTGAATCTCACAAAAATATCGAGTAAAATAGAAAATGTAAGGAGTGTGTGTGTATATATACACACACACATATATATATTTATATATGTATGCTTACATTTCTATACATTTAAAAAACTTGTTAGGGTTGCATACACAGACATCAAACTATAAAACCCAATAAGGAAGTGAATACCATAAATGCCATGATAGTGAACACTGTGAGCAAGAGGGGGATGTGTGTAGAAAAGGGTACCAGGATCTCTAGGGTACAAGCAGTATCCTATTTCTCACATGTGACAATGGATACTCTGGTGTTTGCTTCATAATAACTCACAGAGATACATATTTGTGATTGTACATTTTCTGTATGTGTGCTATCTGTATTTTGCAATTAAATTTTTGAAAGAACTTTGTCTTAAAAAATTAAGACAACTTCTAAAGGTAGGTAAAAGCTATAAACCATTACTCAATTCAAAACTTTGTTCTTTCTAATTTTTAATCATAGGAATATGTATTTTTGGTCTTATTGTTGATGCTCTTTTCATTGCTAATAATTAAGTGTTTAAATACTCTGGGAAAATGGTGTGCTGAGCTGCTTCATACAGGCACATGAGAATTGAGGGAGCATGTCTCTTTTCAACCTCATATTCAGTGATGTCACATTGCTGAGCTCAAATTTGCCATGGCGGGAGTAGTTACACCATGGAAATAGGCCAGAGCTATGAATCAGGGTTTCCCCCACCTCCCCAGAAAGTTAGTTGTTAAACATTTACTAGCATTCCACTCTCATTTGCTATATTGTATGAGAGGTATTTAAAGAAATGATATTGACTAAGCCCTGTTACTGTGCTGTGCTTAGTCACTCAGTTGTGACTCTTTGCGACTCCATGGACTGTAGTCTGCCAGCCTGCCATGTGGATTCTCTGGGCAAGAATACTGGAGTGGGTTGCCATGCCTTCCTTCAGGGGATCTTCCCAACCCAGGGTTCAAACCCAGGTCTCCTGCATTGCACGCAGATTCTTTACCATCTGAGTCACCAGGGAAGACGAAGAATACTGGTGTGGGTAGCCTATCCCTTCTTCAGGGGATCTTCCCAACCCAGGAATCAAACCCAGGTCTCCTGCATTGCACGTGGATTCTTTACCATCTGAGTCACCAGGGAAGCCGAAGAATACTGGCGTGGGTAGCCTGTCCCTTCTTCAGGGGATCTTCCCAACCCAGGAATCAAACTGGGATCTCCTGCATTGCATGTGGATTCTTTACCAGCTGAACTACTAAGCACAGTACTTACTTTTCTCATGATAATATAAACAGCATTTAAACTTTGGCAAGTTATTTTATTTCTGTGTATCTCTCCGTTTTAGCTTGAAAATAGAGAGGTTAACTGTATCAAGTAAAAATAAGTTAATTAATGCAAGTTCAGTATTTGTTATAGTGAGTATTCAGTAAATTTTGTTTAAAAATGTCATAAGGTAAATGTTTGGGAGAGTGAAATCATTTCCTTTAATGTAAATCTCCACAGTTCTTTTACACATTTGTCATAGAAAAGATGAGGAATTCTTGTATTCTGCTGGAACATGAGAGCTAAATAACAATGTGGAATGTTTTCCAAATAATATTTTATTATTTTACTTTTAGGTGATTCCTCCTAAGGAGTGGAAGCCAAGGCAGTGCTATGATGACATTGACAACTTGCTTATTCCAGCACCGATTCAGCAGATGGTCACAGGGCAGTCAGGACTGTTCACTCAGTACAACATCCAGAAAAAAGCCATGACAGTGAAGGAGTTCAGGCAGCTGGCCAACAGTGGCAAGTGAGTAGATTCAGTGTGCTGGTTTATTTCTTTCGAAGATGTGGATGAATATGGTAAGAAACCAAGGAGATGGAAGCTTGTGAAGAGCGGGAGCCTTCTGCATAGTCTATTTCGTTTCCCATTTAGCTGTTTCTGTTTTTTAGGTGGTTGTCTGCCTTCTAGAAAAATTGTTCCTCATTTTATCATCTCATTCATAATGTCTGTAAATGAATTTTTGTCCCTGTCTTTTACCTTGAGTATTTGTTTCTACGCTTGACTCCTCTTTGTTAGGCAGTTTCTTCTGTGTGTGATAATGTTTAAGTCTTAAATGATAAGTTACAGATATTAGAAGAATAATTTAAAAAGAAAGTCCTTGGGGATTTTCCTCCTGGTCTAACAGCTAAGACTGTGCTCTCAGTGCTGGGGCCTGGGTTCAATCCCTGGTCAGGGAAATAGATCCTACATGCTGTAACTAAGGCTGGGCACAGCCAAATAAATAAATGAAATAAATAAAAGAAATAGTAAAAAAAAAAAAAGGAAAGGAAAATCCTTGAATGACTTGAATGGCCACCATTATTGTAGTAGTCACCTGTTGCTGTGTAATGAATGACCCCAAACCTTAGTATCTTAGATCAGTAAACATCAGTTTCTGAAGGCTGGGAGGCTAAGAGTGGCTTAGCGGGTAGCTGTGGTTCAGGACCTTGCATGAGGTTATAGTCAGGTTGGGTGGGGTTGCTGTCACCTGAAGACTTGACTGTGTCTAGAGGATTTTCTTCCAATATTCCTTCCCTTATGTGGCTGTTGGCTGGAGTCCTGAGTTCCTTGCTGCAATAGCTATTCCTTGTGTTGTGTGGCATCTAACTTCTTCCAAAGCAAGTGATCCAGAAGTTCAGTTCAGTTCAGTCGCTCAGTCGTGTCTGACTCTTTGCGACCCCATGAATCGCAGCATGCCAGGCCTCTCTGTCCATCACCAACTCCCGGAGTTCACTCAGACTCGCCTCCATCAAGTCAGTGATGCCATCTAGCCATCTCACCCTCTGTCGTCCCCTTCTCCTCCTGCCCCCAATCTCTGAGTTACCAAGATGGAAAACAAACTGTCTTTTCATGACTTGTTTCTTGACTATCATTTCTGCCATGTTCTATTTGTTATATGCCAAGTGCAGCCCATACTTAAGGGGAGGAGAATTAAGCTGTATATCTTGAAGGGAGATGTATCAAAGAATTTGTGGATATATTTAGAAACTGTCACAGTTATTAAATTACCTTTTTAAAAAACTGTTTTTGATATGGTAGTTAAGGTCTTAGATCAAAACATTAATCTAGAAACACCCCTTCCCCACCAAACCAATCACTATCCAACCTAAAAACATCATTGTTTAAATTCCCTGGATGGGTATGCATGAGATTGAGTCCTTTGGATGATCTTAAAAAAAAAACAAACCCGTATTTGACATAGTAAGCACTCGATGGTAGTTGAAGACTCTTTTATTCTATATGAAGTTCCTGTTATGGAGCATAATTGCTATTCCAAAGGAATTAAACATTTGATAGTTAATTCAAGTTTCTCTTGAGTTTTTTTTGTTGTTGTTAGGCATTGATAAAACCTCATTGTTTCAGATCTCAATTGAGAATGTAAAACTTTAATCATAGACTGGATTGGTTTGCTTTCATATTCTGTAAGAACTCTAATAAAAAGTTCAATGCCAAAACAAGATTGCAGAAGCAATTTTATCCAATTTCATATAAACTGTTTATTGTATTCTGTTCTCTGTCTTCTAGTGCCTATTTCCAGAGTCATTCTTTTTTTTTTCCTAATTTTTCTTTCCATAGTCATCCATAAAGTATTAAATAGCTTATTCCATTTATGCTAATTCTAGTGGAATCTCTACTTCATACATTTTAAGTTGTTCAAGTATAGCATAATTGGTTAAAGAGTTTAGAAAATGTTTTGAAAGATAAAATAATGAGTTTTAAGTAATTTTTTGCTTCTGTTGTTGGTACTTTCATGGAAGTATATTTCTTAGTCAAAAAATGAAGTTTTCATATAGAGTTATTTAGGAGAGTTTTGAGAGATCTGTGATAAATACATTTACATATTTACTTGTTAGATTTGACAGCATGAGGATGCAGTATTTTCATTTCGATGGAATTCTGTTTAGAAAGTGATGGGCAGGGAAAACCTTAAAATTGTCTTTACTGTTTGTGCTTTGTTTCCTCTCTCTTTTCCAGGTACTGTACCCCGAGATACTTGGATTATGAAGATTTAGAGCGCAAGTACTGGAAGAACTTAACCTTCGTGGCACCTATTTATGGTGCAGACATTAATGGGAGCATATATGATGAGGTATATTTCTATTATAGTGGGGTTTATAAGATATCATTTCATATTATTGTTTTTGTTACCATTTTAGGTGGTTGAGAAGCAGTTATTTGTTGTGCTTTGTGTGACCCATAACTCCTCATAGGACAAGAGGAAATAAAGACACATCAGTATGATTGCTGCTGCTGCTGATTTTTAAATTGAAACCAGCTAATTGTACAAATACCTGAGACCGTTCAACAATAAAATAGTATGTAGTTATCTGGCTAGTCTTTCAGTTACACTCAAAATTTTTAAAAGCAAAAGCACATTATAAAAATACTTGGAAAACAGGAAATATTATTCCTAATGAAGTAAAGTTGCTCAGTCGTGTCTGACTCTTTGCGACCCCATAGTCTGTAGCTACCAGGCTCTTCTGCCCATGGGATTTTCCAGATGAGAGTACTGGAGTGGGTTGCCATTTCCTTCTCCAGAGGATCTTCCTGACCCAGGGATTGAAACCAGTCTCCCACATTGTAGGCAGACGCTTTACCTTCTGAGCCACCAGGGAATTAATATGTATTGTGGCTCAGATGGTAAAATGTCTGCAATGCGGGAGACCCAAGTTTCCTTTCCTTTCCTGTAACATGCTTATATTCTCTATTTTTACTGCCCCCAAATTGTGAGGAATTTTTTTTTTTAAATACACATTGCAGTCTTTTTAGTTATTTTTCATGAGAACATAATCTGCTTGATATAATGTTATCCTTCTTGCCTCCCCCAATACTTAAAATCTTATTAATTTTTTTTAACTTTTGAAACCTTTTTTACATTTTCCATTGTTTTATTTCGAAAAATTTCTTGCCTACCAAAAAGTTGAAGTAATGCGGTGAACACTGGATGCCTTCATGTGGATTCATGAGTTGTTAATTTTGCTGCATTTGCTTTTTGTTTCTCTGTCACTCCATCTTTGTTTCTGTCTCTCTGTCCTGCTGTAACATCTGAAAGTGAGTTACAAACATCATGGCAGTTCACCCTGAATTATTTCAGCATGAATCTTTCATTTATAAGGCAATTTAAAATTTATATTGGGCTTCCCTTGTGGCTCAGCTTGTAAGAATCTGCCTGCAATGTGGGAGACCTAGGTTTGATCCCTGGGTTGGGAAGATCCCCTGGAGAAGGGAAAGGCCACTCACTCCAGTATTCTGGCCTGGAGAATTCCATGGACTGTATGGTCCATGGGGTTGCAAAGAGTTGGACACGCCTGAGCGACTTCCAACATTTATACAATAGTATCTAATATAGAGACTATTTTCATAGATCCCTAAATTTCCCAGTAATGTTATTTATAAACTGCTTTTTCCCCCATATGAAGGATCCAGTCAAGAATTTCCCTTTGTTTTTTAAAAACCTAATATATTTTTGGCTGTGCTGGGCCTTCATTGCTGTGCAGGGCTTTCCGTGGTTGCAGAGTCGGGGCTCCTGTCTAGCTGTGGCACATGGGCCTCTCACTGTGGTGGCTCCTCTTGTTGCAGAGCACAGACTCTTAGCAGACAGGCGTCAGTAGCTGGAGCACGCTGGCTCAGTAGCTGTGCTCGTGGGCCCTGCCTAGAGCATGCAGGCTTCAGTAGCTGTGACTCGCAGGCTCTACGAGCGCAGCCTTAGAAGTTGTGGTGCAGGGGCTTAGTTGCTCCGCACCAGGTGAATCTTTCCAGACCAGGGAGCGAACTCATGTTCCTTGCATTGGCAGGCAGACTCTTGTCCACTGTGCCACCAGGGAAGTCTGAAAGAACCATTGTTATTTTTGAAAATGGGCTGGGTATTAGGTGATACTGTGGAATTACTGATGTCATATTCAATGTGATGATGGCATGGTGGCTTTGTCATTACTAAAGAATAAATCAATAAGAATATACTTGGAGTACAAATGAATCACTTTGCCATACAGCAGAATTTAACACAACATTGCAAATCAAATATACTTCAATTTTTTAAAAGGAGGGAAAGAGAATATACTTTTTGTATATGTTTTTATTTATGTATATGTTTTTTTATTTTGTATATGTTTTTATATATGTTTTTATTTTGTGGCTTCTTCCCTGTGGTATCCTGGCAAGTTTGCAGGTTTCTGCAAACACACACACACACATACACACACACACACAAACACTTACATTAATATATATACATAGATATATATACACATGCACATAGACGCACATATTTTTCCTTATAAATTGAGACTATACACTGAAAAATATGTAGGTGAAATAATAAGCGCTCTGGAATTTGTTTTTAAAATATCTCAGGAAATAAAGTGGAATGGATATAGTGGAATGAAGATTGGCCAAGTACTGGTAAATGAAGCTAGATGATGGATACATGATGTTTAAAATATGTATGTTTGGAATATTACAAGTTAAAAAAGGGAAAACATTCTTTTTCTTTCTCCCTTTTGGATTTTCACCAGTGTAAATAACCTCCATATTGATAATGTATTGTTAAGTTAGTACATACTTGTATAGAAAAATTTAAAAATAGAGAAAAATATGAAGAAAAGGTTACTTATAAGCTTACCAAACAAGCATAACCTCTATGATTTCCTTTTGGCCTTTTATGTTAGTGTATATATGTGCTTGCATGTGTGTTTGTGTTTCCCCACCTCAAAGGCTGAGGTGCGTTGCTTTAGAAGGATTTTCAGTATTGCTCTCCAGAGGATCATTTCAGTGTATTCTAGCTCCAGTGGCTTCAGATTGTACCTTATATTAAGTCTTTGCTATGTTTTTTGGTATTTCAATTCCAAGTGTATTCTTTTCCCCTCCTTTTAAAAAATTGAAGTATATTTGATTTATAATGTTGTGTTAAATTCTGCTGTATAGCAAAGTGATTCATTTGTACTCCAAGTATATTCTTATTGATTTATTCTTTAGTAATGACAAATCTCTTTTAAGTTTGCATGTTTTGGTTACTTACATTTAAGAAAATGGGTGCCGTTAGTACTAAATCTTCCTTACAGAAGATAGCATCTTGAAATGGGTGAGGCCAAGCAAATACTGTTGGTATTTTCAGCTGAGGCCCAGAAAACTTAGTGTTTTCTCAAAGTTACGAGGCTGGTAGGCTGCTAGGTGCCCTTATTCTCCACACCAGTTTTAAGGAAGTAATTGTGTAGAGTCAGTCTCACAGTTGTGGAAGTGTGTAAAGCTAGGTCTGTGTCACCTGCGAATGTCCCCTGAGCTCATGGTTTATTTTGTGTCTTCTCTGTGGTTTCTTCCCTGTGGTATCCTGGCAAGTTTTCAGGTTTCTGAAAGGAAGACGGCTGAGGAATCATCTGGATTTTGGGCTGAGAGGTTGCGTGTCTTAAGGCTCAAAAATAAAAAACTTAGTCAAGATTTTTTTCTAACCACACCTTGGGATCATTGAGTTCTTTGTTCCTTTTTTGCAGATATAATTAAGGAGTAGAAACAGCATATGATTTTTAGAACAGTTGACATAAAGCTGCCCTGAACTAGCTTTTCATACTTGATAGTAAAATAATATAATTGTTGACAGCACGGATGAGGCTGATGGGCTTAGTTTTGTAGTGCTTATTAATTTACTGCTTGTGTTTGAAAACCAGTTACACAATGGCATTGTTTCAAGGGAACATTGACTTTAGACTTCAGATTTGATTAACTTTAGTTATTAAAATTCGATGAACAAAATTCACTGGTTTGTAAACATACAGTTTTTAAAGTACCCTTATTATTTACAAGTTTTGGAGCCAGAAATCTGTCATTTTGGTAGGACCTACAAGGCATAGGATTTGATGGAATTTCTATAGGGGCATTTAGTAACTCCAGAACTGAGCTGACATTTTCAGCACTTTTGCAGCATAAAGAAAGGCATGAGAGATATTGTGAACTGGTACTGGTAAACAAAACCAATCACACTCAAGACAACTAAATTCAAGCAAATGAAAAGTAACTTGTATTTGCCCCCTTGAGGTAGATGGAAAGCAACAAGAGAAAGTGCATTAAAGAGAGTAATGAAGAGTGAGTGTAATAATAGCTTGTGTCAGGAACATTTGAAGTCATTGCAATGTATGTGCATTGGAAAAAGCTTGTGTGTTGTTTTGCTCTTTCCTATTGTATCTTTGCATTGTTTAACTGCACAGTTCATTATTTAAATTGTATTAGATGTTGGTTTTTTATGGTTCATGGCATTATTTTGAAAGGGATTATAGTCATCTAATTGTAGTTCACTTTCCTGCCTAATTTCTAGTTATGGCTATTCCCTTTAATGTTAAAAGAAGGATTCAAAATTCATAACCTTTTATTGGTGGGATAGGAGTTTCTAGAGAGGGTGGGGGGAAGGTAAGAGAAACGATTTTTGCAGGGTGCAAAGGTGAATAAAGATCCTGGTTCTCAGGTAATTCACAGACTTGGGGGACAGCTGTGGGGTTCCAGGGAGCCCAGAGAGGCATTTTGAGTAGCTTGGTATAGAAGGAAGAATTTTTTTTTTTTGTAGGAGAGATGAGCTTAGCCTAGATGAGCAAGTTCAAGACAGGTAGAAGGAGGGGAGAGAAGAATGGAACAGAAGCTAGGTAAATTGGAGGATAAGATTGCACTTAATTTGTCTCTCCCCCTCTTTCTTTTTTTAAAAGCTGAATTTGAAGGCTTTTTGGTGAGCTTGGGCTTAAGGAGAGTGAGGCAGACCTGGAATAGTGGCTGCGGGATCTGAGGGAGAGGATCAGCCTGGCGGGAGATGGATTGTAGGGGCCCCTCCCGCTCAGATATTTATCTTGTAGCACCAAGCAAGTCTGTTAAGGGACAAAAACGGGTGCCATTGTAGTGTTGATCCAGTTGCGGATACAACATAGGAATTAGGGGTGAGGGTGTTTGTGAAGGACTGGTTGAGGACCATCAGTCTTATAGGAAAGGGACTAGGGTCTGGAGATTCCAGGGGAGAAGTCTTGGTCCCTCTGTCATTCGACTGATACTTTCAGAGCTTGATTTCCTTAGGATATACTTGAAAATCTCAGCACCATGGGCAGCGGCCTCTGGCAGCAGTAACAGTAACATGATTTAAGGAAGCTGCTGTTGTTTAGTTGCTCAGTCATGTCTGACTCTTGTGACCCCATGGACTGTAGCCCACCAGGCTCCTCTGTCCACGGGATTTCTTAGGCAAGATTACTAGAGTGGGTTGCCATTTCCTTCTCCAGGGGATCTTTCCGATCCAGGGATCAAGTCCTTGTCTCCTGCATTGGCAGGTGGACTCTTTTACCACTGAGCCACCAGGGAAGCCTTTGAGGTAGTTACTACTTGTTAAACCAAAATGCCAAGCCTATCAAAGGCATGACATGACAAGGCCTAGTCTTTGAATGTATGATGCAAAGCCTTACTTGTCTTTGTAAATGAAGTTTTATTGGAGCGTAGCCTTATTGTCCATCTACATATGCTCAAAATTCTCCAAGCCAGACTTCAGCAATACCTGAACTGTGAACTCCCTGACGTTCAAGCTGGTTTTAGAAAAGGCAGAGGAACCAGAGATCAAATTGCCAACATCCGCTGGATCATGGAAAAAGCAAGAGAGTTCCAGAAAAATATCTATTTCTGCTTTATTGACCATGCCAAAGCCTTTGACTGTGTGGATCACAATAAACTATGGAAAATTCTGAAAGAGATGGGAATACCCGACCACCTAACCTGCCTCTTGAGAAATCTGTATGCAGGTCAGGAAGCAACAGTTAGAACTGGATATGGAACAACAGACTGGTTCCAAATAGGAAAAGGAGTATGTCAAGGCTGTATATTGTCACCCTGCTTATTTAACTTCTATGCTGAGTACATCATGAGAAACGCTGGGCTGGAAGAAACACAAGCTGGAATCAGATTGCCGGGAGAAATATCAACAACCTTAAATATACGGATGACACCACCCTATGGCAGAAAGTGAAGAGGAGCTAAAAAGCCTCTTGATGAAAGTAAAAGAGGAGAGAGAAAAAGTTGGCTTAAAGCTCAACATTCAGAAAACGAAGATCATGGTATCTGGTCCCATCATTTCATGGGAAGTAGATGGGGAAACAGTAGAAATGTCAGACTTTATTTTTTTGGGCTCCAGAATTACTGCAGATGGTGATTGCAGCTATGAAATTAAAAGATGCTTACTCCTTGGAAGAAAAGTTATGACCAACCTAGATAGTATATTCAAAAGCAGGGACATTACTTTGCCGACTAAGGTCTGTCTAGTCAAGGCTATGGTTTTTCTTGTGGTCATGTATGGATGTGAGAGTTGGACTGTGAAGAAGGCTGAGCGCCGAAGAATTGATGCGTTTGACCTCTGGTGTTGGCGAAGACTCTTGAGAGTCCCTTGGACTGCAAGGAGATCAACTCTGGGATTTCTTTGGAAGGAATGATGCTAAAGCTGAAGCTCTAGTACTTCGGCCACCTCACGCGAAGAGTTGACTCATTGGACAAGACTCTGATGCTGGGAGAGATTGGGGGCAGGAGGAGAAGGGGACGACTGAGGATGAGATGGCTGGATGGCATCATGGACTCGATGGACGTGAGTCTGAGTGAACTCCAGGAGATGGTGATGGACAGGAAGGCCTGGCGTGCTGCGATTCATGGGGTCGCAAAGAGTCGGACACGACTGAGCGATTGAACTGAACTGAACATATTATATTTGGCTTTTTTGCACTACAGTGGGAGAGTTGAGTCATAGTGACAGATTGTATGGCCCCTTAAAGCTAAGCCCTTTGCACAAAAGGTTTGCTAACTCCTAATATAGAGGTACAAATTATTTGCTTTTGGGGAAGGATTCTCAAAACTTTATTAAGATATAGATAAAATTCTGAATGTTTTTAGTTATGACTATGTTGATATCTTGATTATGACTATATTTATATTGATTATGTAAAGATCCTGAAATGAACTTTGGTAATGTCAGGGACCTTCTGTAAGTAAAGAAGTTCCTGAACTTAGAAATAGAACCACCTGTGTTTTTAGGTGGCCTTTGATGAGTCCGTGGAAACACTAACAGAAACATAAGAGTCCCAAGATCTGAAACTCTTATTTTGGTTATATTTTACTAAGGACTGGTATACTGATAAAGAAAGTTTTAATTAGGAAATTTCCTGGTGGTCCAGTGGTTAGGACTCTGTGCTTTCACTGACACAGGTCTGTGTTCAATCCCTGGTTGGGGAACTAAGATCCTGCAAACTGTGCAGCATGGAAGGAAAAGGAAAAAGTTTTAATTAACCTTTGTGCACTGCTCATTTAAAAAAATCAGTTCTCTGTTTATAGAAACATGAGAGTTACTTCACGAAACAAACACAAAAACAACAGATAAAGAGAAAAGATGAACAGGGAGAAAAAGGTGCCATAACTATGTGGGATGATTCAGCTTGACTAAGGGACATTAAAATAAACCCATATCTTAAGGGAAAAAAAGAAGATATAATATTTCTGAAATAGCCAATAGCCATACTTCCACAGACGTTTGAAGACAGAGTGCATCTCTGTTCTGTATGTGAGGGCTAAGCCTAGGCATTAACATTTTTCACTAACAGTAGTACATTGTTCTGTGCTCATTTGGGCTGCATTTCTAACATTATCATATGTACAGTGGTGATTCTCTTATTGATGATCATTGTTCTTTAAATATAGATTTAAAAATGAAGTTCCACGTACTTTCCTTAAGCTGGCTATTATCTTCTTGGTAACACTAGAAGGATCTCCAGTAGTATTAATCTGTTTTCAAAACAGTCTTCTTTGCAAGGTTTTCCCTTGGTTGAGTGGTGACAGACACTTCCTTCCCTAAGCCTCACCTGTCTCCTCCATCATCTGGGCTTTCTGATTTGAATACTTCATTCATATCCTAACAGGCGTTGCTGTCAGCAGTGGCCCCTTTGAGATGATGTTTTTCACAGAAGTGCACCAGCAAGGTTCCTATCTCACAGGAGTTTAGCCTTCTTTGGATGCTTAATGTCTAGGTACTTCTTTCTTTTGAATAACCCTGTGGGATGACATGGCATTATAATCGACTGTTTCCCTTGTGGGGAACTGTCTTTGATGATAGTTTTCAGTAGTTCATTGGTGGAAGATAGCACATCTCACTTTGAGGGGAGGCCACTTCACCCGTGACCCACAGCTTGCACTGTTTTATCACTATTCTCCCAGTTTTGCTTTGAAACTCACCTGCTTTGCTGACATCATGTTCCTCCACTTTGCAACTGCCTTGGGCTTCCCCGGTGGCTCAGTGGTAAAGAATCCGCCTGTGATGTGGGTTTGATCCCTGGGTCAGGACAATCCCCTGGAGGAGGAATGGCAACCCACTCCAGTATTCTTGCTTGGGAAAGCCCATGGACAGAGGAGCCTGACGGGCTACAGTCCATGGGGTCACAAAGAGTCGGACACGACTGAGCGACTGAGCATCATATCATTGAAGGTGTCTGTCATCTTCTCCTGTTCCAGCCTGGTACTCAGTGGTCTCCTACACTGCGAATGACTTATCAGTCTACTGCACAGGGAGTTTCTCTAGTTTTTTATGTATGGTGTTTGTTTAAGTAACACAGTTCAGCTTCCCAGGAGCAACTTGGGTGTGCTGTGAGGTGTGGACATGCTGAGATCACGTCTTATGCACTTCCCTCCAATACTGTGTGCCATCACCTTCAACTCTCTATGCTCACTTTCTTTCTTCTCAGGTTTTTCCACATTTGAAGAACACATTTTCACCAGCAGTGCTTGGAAGATGGTAGCAGTGATGCCCAGTACATTTATGCTGGGCACAAAGCATAATCTTTTAGGGACAAGAACTGAGATAATAACTGAATTGCCGTCTTTGTTACCTTACATAGATTTGTCTGCAACTGAAAGCTTTCTGCTGGTGGATGTTCACAGGTCATTATAGAGTTTTTGATTTGGTCAGTGAATTTAGGGTAAAAAAAATATGTTACTACAGCAGATATTTTGAAAATGAGGACAGAAAATGAAGGATACTTGCATAATTTCTGTTTCTTTCACATAAACTCTTGAGTCCAGTGATGGCAGGTATCATTTCTCACAGACTCTCTTGTAACATCTGCTTCCAAGAACGCACCTAAATAATAGTAGGGTTGATGCATATATGACATTGGTAAAATAGCCTGAGGCCAGATCATGGAGTTTTCTGACATTTTTTGGTTATCACTCTCTACATCTTGAAGAACGGTTTGAGATTATTTAATAGGGAAGGGGTAGGATCAGAATCATGCTTTAGAAAGTGTGATCATATAATGGCTTACAAGAGGAACTGGTCATAGCAAGAGGCTTGGAGCGTGCTTTTAGGGAGGAGGGACGAGGGTGGGGTCAGAGTGATCTTGACGCCAGAGTGGTCATGATCCCCGTTGGGTGTTTTTCTGAACTAACTGGGATAGCAGTTCTCAAATTGTGGCCTTTTCAGCACCTATTTATGCTTTTAATAATTTATTATGGACCTCAAAGAGCTGTGGTTCATGTGGGTTGTATCTATCCTTGTTTATTGTATTAGAAATGAAAACTGAGAAGGTTTAAAAATATTTAAATCATTAAAAAGAATCTGTTATGTAATATTCATATTTTTCTTAAAAAAATTACTGTATTTTCCTAAACACAAAATTTAGTGAGAGAAGTGGCGTTTTTAAATGGGTTTTTCAAGTCACTAGTGTCTCAGGGTTAACAGTCACTTAGTCATATCCAAGTGACTGTCCTCTTTGTGGCCCATGGACTTCATAGCTTGCCAGGCTCCTCTGCCCATGCAATTCTCACTAATGTCTAGCTTAAATAGAAACCCCTTTCCAGAATCTTGTATCTGCTTTTTGCGTTTAATCTGTTGTGATATCATGTAGCCTTCTGCACACTCTACCTTACACACATAGGAGAATGAGAGTGAAAAAGGAGAATAATGTCTTGGTATAGTTGTGATAGTGGCTTTGATGCCACAGACCCAGTGGCCTTTGGACAGCATTGTGAAAGCCTCTGTTGTAAGACATTTAGCAGGAGACTCCTTCCCTGATCTCACTCTGTGTAAATGATGCGGGAATCTTAAGGCAAGGTAACAGTTTTCCATTCTTGTTCATATTAGACCTTCAGGTCACTGTGTCCCTGATAGGAACCTCTGAGACCTAATGACATTACAAGACAGTGGTTCTCCAAGAAGTCATGGAGTTATTTAGGGGAGCATCAACCATAAATTCTGACATAAAACTCTGGCAAAATTTTTTAAGCAGAAAATAGACTTGGGGTGTAAACTCAAGTTCCTGCATCTTAAGACATATAAAATATTTTAAAGTGTGTTTGTAAGATTTTCCTTCCATATTAATTTGCTAGTCTGTTGTCATCTTTATTAATAGATAATTGATAGAAAATTCAAAGCTGTTTGAAAAATACAGTGACAAACCTTAAAAAGACAAAAAATTACATCTTTTACTGCATATTTCTTCATGAGAGCTGGGGAATTTTTTCTTTTTTTTTGCTATGGATGTACTGGATAGATGGATGTGTGTTTATGTACTCTTTCTAGTTTCCCATTTTTTTTAATAGTCTATGATTATAAGTGCATAACTTTTTTAGGTAAAAATTACCTTTTTGTTAATACAAGTATTATAAAAATGATGAAAAGCATTAAATGCCAGAGAAAATTGAAATCACTCATAATCCTGGCATTCGGAAACAAGAGCTGTCCAAAGAGTTTAGTGTCTTCCCTTCCCGTGCCTTTTCTTTGTTGAGTGCTCAGTAGTTTTATTGTTTTGAACAGGTGTGGTATCCTGGTGAACACAGTTTGGTTTTGTCTCTTCTCCCTCTCACTTTAGCACATAGTGAATGCTTTGCCATGATTACAGATGTTCTTCAACGGGATGATTTAACGTTCATTGTATCTCTCATTTTTATTGGTAGGATGATTTTCTTGAGCAGAGGAAGCAGATAAATCTAAGGTGGAGAGGGATGCTGGGGGCCGCAGAGCAAGGAGGGTATGACAGTTCCTAGGGTTAGGGTAGGGTTGGCCCATAATGCACTGAGGGGTGACCAGCTCGTCACTAAACCATGAGGCGCTTTAACCTCTGTTAACCCACTGCTTACAGAGGCACTTTGCCACCAACGTTGCCTCATTTCCTGCCTTTTCTCCACAGAAAAACAGAAAGCGGTATTAAATAGCATAGAATATTTGGCCTATTTACTTATATAATAATCCATGTCTGCCATCCCTAGCTGTGACTTTCAGGAAAACTGTTGTTGCCTTAGAGGCTGTAAAGGGAAAGGATTGAATTAACAGCTCTCTGAGGTTCCTCTCAGCTTAAACGTGTTTGCTTTATTTTAAGTAACATTTCTTCAAGAAGGTGAACCAAAGTCTTAGGTAAGGAATTTTTTTGAGTTCTAGATTTCTTTTATATTATAACTTTGTCAAGAAACCCTTTAGGAATCTTTGTATACTAAGATTTTAGTGTTACTGGCATTTAACCTTGCAGATGACACTCTTATCTTCCTGCAATTCAGTTAATTTGCTCAGTCATGTCCAGCTCTCTGCAACCCCATGGACTGCAGCAAGCCAGCCTTCCCTGTCCATCACCAAATCCTGGAGCTTGCTCAAACTCATGTCCATTGAGTCCATGATGGCATCCAACTATCTCATCCTCTGTCGTCCCCTTCTCCTCCTGGCTTCAATCTTTCCCAGATCAGGGTCTTTTCCAATGAGTCAGTTCTTTGCATCAGGTGGCCAAAGTATTGGAGTTTCAGCTTCAGCTTCAGTCCTTCCAATGAATATTCAGGACTGATTTCCTTTAGGATGGACTGGTTGGATCTCCTTGCAGTCCAAGGGATTCTCAAGAGTCTTCTCCAACACCACAGTTCAAAAGGATCAACTCTTCAACGCTCAGCTTTGTGGTCCAGCTCTCAAATCCATACATGACTACTGGAAAAATCATAACTTTGACTAGATGGACCTTTGTCAACCAAGTTATGATCTCTGCTTTTTAATATGCTGTCTAGGTTGGTCATAACTTTTCTTCTAAAGGAGCAAGCATCTTTTAATTTCATGGCTGCAGTCACCATCTCCAGTTATTCTGGAGCCTAAGAAAAGAAAGTCTGTCACTGTTTCCATTGTTTACTCATCTGTTTGCCATGAAGTGATGGGACTGGATGCCATGATCTTAGTTTTTTATATGTTGAGTTTTAAGCCAACTTTTTCACTCTCCTCCTTCACTTTCATCAAGAGGCTCTTTAGTTCTTCACTTTCTGCCATAAGGGTGGTATCATCTGCGTATCTGAGGTTATTGATATTTCTCTTGGCAATTTTGATTCCAGCTTGTTCTTCATCCAGCACGGCATTTCGCATGATGTACTATGCATATAAGTTACATAAGGAGGGTGACAATATACAGCCTTGATGTACTCCTTTCCCAGTTTTGAACCAGTCTGTGGTTCCATGTCTAGTTCTAGCTGCTGAATCTTGACTTGCATACAAATTTCTCAAGAGGCAGGTCAGGTGGTCTGGTATTCCCATCTCTTGAAGAATTTTCTGCAGTTTGTTGTGCTCCACACAGTCAAAGGCTTTGGTGTAGTCAATAAAGCAGAAGTAGATGTTTTTTTTAGAACTCTCGTGCTTTTTAGTTAATCCGCGGATGTTGGCAATTTGATCTGTGGTTCCTCTGCCTTTTCTAAATCCAGCTTGAACATCTGGAAATTCTCGGTTCATGTACTGTTGAAGCCTTGCTTGGAGAATTTTGAGCATTACTTTGCTAGCGTGTGAGATGAGTTCAATTGTGCAGTAGTTTGAGCATTCTTTGGCATTGCCTTTCTTTGAGATTGGAATGAAAGCTGACTTTTTCCAGTCGTGTGGCCACTGCTGAGTTTTCCAAATTTGCTGGCATATTGAGAGCAGCACTTTAATAGCGTCATCCTTTAGGACTTGAAATAGCTGAGCTGGAATTCTATCACCTCCACTAGCTTTGTTTGTAGTGATGCTTCCTAAGGCCCACTTGACCTCGAACTCCAGGATATCTGGCTCTAGGTGAGTGATTACACCATTGTGGTTATCTGGGTCATTTAGATCTTTTTTTTGTATAGTTCTGTAGTGCCACCTCTTAATATCTTCTGCTTCTGTTAGGTCCATACCATTTCTGTCCTTTATTGTGCCCATCTTTGAATGAAATGTTCCCTTGGTATCACTAATTTTCTTAAAGAGATCTCTAGTCTTTCCCATTCTGTTGTTTTCCTCTATCTTTGCATTGATCACTGAGGAAGCCTTTCTTATCTCTACTTGCTATTCTTTGGAACTCTGCATTCAGATAGGTATATCTTTCCTTTTTTCCTTTGCCTTTAGCTGCTTTTTTTTTTTCACAGCTATTTATAAGGCCTCTTCAGACAACTATTTAACAATCATTTTGCCTTTTTTGCATTTCTTTTTCTTGAAAATGGTCTTGATCACTGCCTCTTTACAATGTCACAAACCTGCAGTGGGGTGGCTTAAATATGTTCATCCACCAGATGGTGCTGTTGGACAACAGATTTTTCTAAGGCTGCAGGTTTCTAAAATATTAAATATTTTAGATAAAATATTTAAACTGAGTCACCAGTGTCCTTTCCATTTTGTATTTTTATCATGTTAGGATATGAATTATTCTGAAATGAGTATTTTGAAGCCAAAACACTAGCTCTATGTGTAATTTTCACATCCAAAGGAAAATACTGTCATTCTAGACATGCTTTCATGCTGAGAGAGAGCTATTGGCCTTGGATTATAACTTTTAGATTTTCATTTTGTGTTAAAGCTTCTATTTAATAAGAAATCATTATCTGCCAGCATATTATGGCTTATCTTTAGTGAATGAAGTCTTAGCCTGATGATCTCAAGTTATGCCATCCAGATTGGGGGGCGGTGTGTGTGTATGTGTAAAACAGTACTTCTATTCATTTGTCACATTGCATGTAGAATGTTCTATCAGTTGTGGAAGCTGTGTTTTAAGAAGAGTATTGGTAGAGAATTGTTGATAGAAGAAGATTGAGCTGATTTGCCGGCTGACCTCAGAGTATATGACTGCTGACTCAAAGTGTCTGTCTGTCTTGCACATGAGAGAGTTAGCTGGGATCACTGTGGGGAGAAGCAGTTTTGGCTGTGGAAGTGCTAAATTGATAGAGACACACATGAGTCCCACATAGAGTTCCATGCCTGAGGGGGAAAAGGGTGACAAGTCTGGCTGAGATGGAGAGTTTGGGTAGTTGCTTGCCCTTGCCAGCTTCTTAGCATTGGTTTCTCAAAATAAATCACTACCTGTCCATGGGCTTTTGGTGTCACTGGGACAGTTAGTGTCATGAGTCCCAGGAGTATGATTCTAATTATGTTCTAAATAGGATTTTTTTTAAAAAAGAGCTATCACTAAAATTACAAAATGATTTTATTTAGTTTCTAGGTTTATACATTTAATTTTTAAAAAATTATGTTTTGTATTTTCTAAATTAGAAAATATAGTTTAATATTCTGGCAAATTGTTAGTATTTTCTTTTTCGTTGAAGGAATAGTGTTGAGCTTATGTATATGATATAGATTTTTTTCACTGTGAAAATGAAAATGAGACCATTGGCAATACCTTAAGTTGTTTTTCTTCATGAAGAATAGAAGGGTGTTATTTGAGCCCTCTGCCAGGTGTTATTCGAGCGTGTAAAATCTAAGATTGCTTTAAGTGCGAAACAGCATTAAAACAGCTAGAAGAAACAGGAAAAAGTAGATAAAGTCCTGTTGGAATAGGGAGAAACAGATATATTCTTTATGTTAATTGTAATTGTCCTGGCATTAATAGTTGTGAAGAGGCTCAAGCCCTGCCCACATTTTGGTACTTTTCAGAAGCTAAGTGGCTTAACTACTTCTTTAGTAGGATCACATCAACATCACAGACTCTGATAATGATATTACGTTCTTTCTTAGATCCATCAGAGAATGGGACAAGTTGGGGACCTGTGCATTTGATTACTAAGGAGGAAACGTATTAGACATTATTTTACTGTCAGTAGTAGTTCAGTTCAGTTGTTCAGTCAAGTCCGACTCTTTGCAACCCCATGGACTGCAGCACACCAGGCTTCCCTGTCCATCACCAAATCCTGGAGCTTACTCAAGCTCATGTCTGTCAAGTGGGTGATGCCATCCAACCATCTCATCCTCTGTCATCCCCTTCTCCTCCTGGCGTCAGTCTTTCCCAGCGTCAGGGTCTTTTCCAATGAGTCAGTTCTTCGCATCAGGTGGTCAAAGTATTGGAGTTTCAGCTTTAGCTTCAGTCCTTCCAATGAATAGTCAGAACTGACTGCCTTTAGGGTGGACTGGTTGGATCTCCTTGCAGTCCAAGGGATTCTCAAGAGTCTTCTCCAACACCACAGTTCAAAAGGATCAGTTCTTCAATGCTCAGCTTTCTTTATAGTCCAACTCTCAAATCCATACATGACTACTGGAAACACCATAGCCTTGACTAGACGGACCTTTGTGGACAAAGTAATGTCTCTGCTTTTTTGTTTGTTTGTTTTTAAAACAAGCTCTGGCCAGTTTTATTAAAGAAAAATTGTACATGATTTACTTTTCACCAGTCTGGTCTGGCATGCTTCTAATAATATCAGAATCACCTGGATCAATGATAGCCAGTGTGCATACCCTGTAGTATTTTCCACATGCTGTGCCCAATTCAATATTATTGCCACTGTAGTGGTGGACACCAGTTTTGGCCAACATGGCGTAATACTCTATTTTAGATTTCCTCAAGGCTGGGCAGTTGTTGGCGAGGATGACCAGTTTTGCTTTGCTTTGTCTGATCATTTTCAGAGTCTGTTTGTACCCCAGCACATACTTTCCACTTTTCTTAACCAGCTGGAGCCTAGAGTTGATTGACTCCAGTGACTTTTTCGTCTTCTTTGTGGCCACCATCTTCCTGCCTTAGATGCGGGACGCCCCCAACCAAGAGCAGCCGCCAAGATGGCCGGGGAGCGAGAAAGGAAAGAATCTGTCTCTGCTTTTTAATATGCTGTCTAGGTTGGTCATAACTTTCCTTCCAAGGAGGAAGCATCTTTTAATTTCATGTCTGCAGTTACTATCTGAGTGATTTTTGGAGCCCAAGAAAATAAAGTCTCTCATGGTTTCCATTGTTTTCCCATCTGTTTGCCATGAAGTGATCAGACCGGATGTCATGATCTTAGTTTTCTGAATGTTGAGCTTTAAGCCAGCTTTTCACTCTCACTTTCATCAAGATGCTCTTTAGTTCTTCTTTGCTTTCTGCCATAAGGGTGGTGTCATCTGCATATCTGAGATTATTGATATTTCTCCCAGAAATCTTGAGATTCCAGCTTGTGCTTCATCCAGCCCAGCATTTCTCATGATGTACTTTGCATATAAGTTAAATAATCAGGGTGACAGTATACAGCCTTGACGTACTCCTTTCCAGATTTGGAAATAGTCTGTTGTTCCATGCCTAGTTGTAACCATTGCTTGTTGATTTCTCAGGAGGCAGGTCAGGTGGTTCCCATCTCTTTCAGAATTTTCCACAGTTTATTGTGATCCACACAGTCAGAGGCTTTGGCATAGTCAATAAAGTAGAAATAGATGTTTTTTTGGAACTCTCTTGCTTTTTTGATGATCCAATGGATGTTGGTAATTTGATTTCTGGTTCTTCTGCCTTTTGTAAATCCAGCTTGAACATCTGGAAGTTCACAGTTGATGTACTGTTGAAGCCTTACTTGGAGAATTTTGAGCATTACTTTGCTAGCGTGTGAGATGAGTTCAATTGTGTGGTAGTTTCAGCATTCTTTGGCATTGCCTTTCTTTGGGATTAGAATCAAAACAGACCTTTCTGAGTCCTGTGGCCACTGCTGAATATTCCAAATTTGCTGGTGTATTGAGTGCAGCACTTTCACAGCATCATCTTTTAGGATTTGAAATAGCTCAACTGGAATTGCATCACCTCTACAAGCTTTGTTTGTAGTGATGCTTCCTGAGGCCCACTTGACCTCACATTCCTGGATGTCTGACTCTAGGTAAGTGATCACATCATCATAGTTATCTGGGTCATGAAGATCTGTTTTGTATAGTTCTTATGTGCATTCTTGCCACCTCCTCTTAATAGCTTGTGCTTCTGTTAAGTCCATGCCATTTCTGTCCTTTATTGTGCCCATCTTTGAATGAAATGTTCCCTTGGTGTCTTTAATTTTCTTGAAGAGATCCTAGACTTTCCCATTCTCTTGTTTTCCTCTGTTTCTTTGCATTGATCACTGAGGAAGGCTTTCTTATTTCTCCTTGCTGTTCTTTCGAACTCTGCCTCCATATCGGTATCCTTTTATTCTTTGCCTTTTGCATTAGGCAAAGGAGTCAGTAGTAGAGACCTTACCACAAATGGCAAACAAATTGTTTAGTTTTCATTAAAAATTTGAGGCAGGTGGTCTAGGGCCATGTTGCTTCTGTGATGCCATCAGAGACATGCACTCCTATTAGTTACTTTTGCCACCTTCACTGTGACATACTTACCCTCGTGCTCTTGTGGTAGCTGCTCATTGTGTCTGAATGTCTGGTGAGGGAAAAAGGGCACAGGATTTGAGCCTGCTTAGACAGCCTCCTCAAAGCTTTCTCCTGGAACTCCTGCCCAGTTATTACCAGTTACATCTCATTGGCCAGAACCATGCATAACTAGCCTTAGCTGTAACTACTTTGTTCTTTCAGTTAAGTGAGGTTCTATTAGTAAAGAAGGTAAAAATAGATACTACAAACATAGGCAATCTCTGTTGTAAAAGTGTATTAAGACAATGATTTTGAAGTACTGTGTTACACTGCAGTATAATACACTTCCAAGTGTTGGATTAGACAAAGGGCTTAGTAGTCTAGAAAATATGAGTGAAAGTGAAAGTGTTAGTTGCTCAGTTGTGTCTAACGCTTTGCAGTCCTATGGAGTGTAGCCACCAGGCTCCTCTGTCCATGGGGCTCTCTAGGCAAGAATGCTGGAGTGGGTTGCCATTTCCTTCTCCAGGGGATCTTCCCAACCCAGATCTTCAGCACTGCAGACAGATTTGCTGTCTGAGCCACCTCGGAAACCTTAGTCTAGAAAATATGAATACATCAGTAAAAATTGTAGTGTTTAAAATTTCCTGTATTTACAAAGAACTTGTCAGTGTCTGGGTTTGGAATTTTAGTATTTTCTTAAATGTTGAGATAATTGATCCTCTTTAAAGGAGAACAAGGCTTTTATGGTTCAGATTCCTTTTAGGATTTTCTGCAAGAGTCATGTGTAGATGTATAAAATAAAGTCAACAAGTTATATTTATTATTTCTGTAAGTTTCTTTTTTTTTTTTTTAATAGAATGCATGTCTGAGTGAATCCCTGAATCCTGCTCTTGGCCTCATGCAGTTTTTTTCAAATAATCTTTTTGATTGGTAGTCCTTAAAAAAAAATAGGAAAATAGCAAATATAATGAACAAATTATTAACTTTCCCTTCCAGTCATTGGGGGATTGAGGGACGTCTTTCCCTCCTTGATTATATAAAAGTTTAGGATTGATTTTCTGGCTCATTGATTGGCTGTGAGGCTTCGGGCACAGTAATGCCAGCTTGGGTTAGAGTTTTCCATTGTCACCCTTGAATTCTGGTTACCCAGTAGTGAGCTGTGAGATCTTGGGTGAGTTATCTGAGTTCTCCTAGGGCAGCTGTCTCATCTATAAAATGGCACTAATAATAGATCGTAGTTCTATTTATCGCCTCATAGGGTAAAATGAGATGAATAAGTAAAACACCTAGGGCAAGGCCTGCTCCGTATTATGTACTGAAGAACAGCTGCAGCTGGCGGCAATAGTAAAGCAAAATGGGACAAAAATCCTGAAGCCCTAATGAAATGTTCACTAGCTGTTTCTACCAAGAGAATTATGACGAATGCTGTTCTGCAATATTCATTTACTTAGAAGTCCAACCCACAGCCCAGCAGTTTATTCTTTCTACCATCTGTCAAAGCCTGTCATTTCAGAGCAGTGAAGGATATTTGTTTAGGGGTTACTACTAAAGAAAATGTGCCTGCTCTTTTCACGAGATACACTGCTATCCTCTTGTCACTAAGACAAGGTGCCAGGGCAGAAATGGTACCTGGGATGTGACTCAGGAGATGTTCTCTTTTTTGTGACTTTTTCTTTATCATATTTTTAGAATGTATTATCTCATTTTATATGTGAAACTTACATTTTAAAGCACAATGATACATTGAGTACCCCAAACCCACTATGCAGTCCCATAGCTAAAACATTACTGTTGTGCTGCTCGTGGGATGCTCAGTCTACAGTCCGTCTTTGCTATCCCATCCCATCACCATGAGTGGCCCTAACTTTGTGTTTGGTATCTTGCCTAAAAAAAACCCAAAAGCAAATTTTGTTGTTGAAATAGTTGATTTAGAATGTTTTTTTAGTTTCAGGTGTACAGCAAAGTGATTCAGTTATATATGTATCTATTCTTTTCCAAATTCTTTTGCATTTAATTGGTTACAGAATACTGAGCACAGTTTCCTGTGCTACACAGTAGGCCCTTGTTGGTTGTCTGTTTTATTGATAAATATAGCACTGTGTACATGTCAATCCCAAACTTCCTAATTACCTCTCCCACCCACCCTTGCCCTTTAGTAACCATAAGTTTGTTCTCTAAGTCTCTGAATCTGTTTCTGTTTTGTAAATAAGTTCATTTGTATCATTTTTTTTTTAAGATTCTACATGTAAGTGGTACTGTATATTTGTCTTTCTCAGTCTTACTTCACTCAGTATGACAGTCTGTAAGTCCGTCCACGTTGCTGCAAATAAGATTTTATTCTTTTTAATGGCTGAGTAGTATTCCGTTTAATGTATGTATGACATTTTAGAAAATAATTGGTTAAATATACTTTTGGCTGTGTTGGGTCTGTGTTGCTGTGCGTGTGGGCTTTCTCTAGTTGCAGGGAGAGGGGTTTGCCCTCTGGTCGTGGTACATGGGCTTCTCACTGTGGTGGCTTTTCTTGTTGTGAAGCATGGGTTCTCGGTGCACGGGCTTCAGTAATTGTGACACGGGAGCTCAGTAGTTGTGGCTCCTGGGCTCTAGGACGCAAGCTCAGTAGTTGTGGTGCATGGGCTTAGTTGCTTTGCAGCACGACGGATCTTCCCTGCTCAGGTAGCCCATGTCTCCTGGATTGGCAGGTGGATTCTTTATCAAGGAACCACCAGGGAAGCCCCCTCATCGTCCTTATCTATTCTTCTGTTGATGGACATCTGGATTGCTTCCATGTCTTGGCTATTGGAAACAGTGCTGCAGTGAACGTGGGGTGCATGTATCCTTTGGACCATGTTTTTCTCCAGTTGTATACCCAGGAGTGGGATTGCAGGATCATCTGGTAGCTCTGTTTTTAGACAGATGCATATTTTTAAACAACATATTTAGTTTAGCTTATTTTTGACTGTGTTAAAAGTAGTATCACTTTGTTAGTCTTCTGAGACTATCCCAAACACTAAGTTTTCTGAGTTTATTCATATTATTTGTGCGCTATTGTTCAGTCATTTCCATTGCTGAATGGCATTCCATTTTGTGAGTATATATTTTATTTTTTATTATCCTGTTGGGATATTTTCTTTTTCTTCTTGAATATTGCTGCTATGAACCCATTCCTGTATATGATTTCTGGTGTACTATATATAGGTACTCTGAAGCACTTATCTAGGAATGAAAGTGCTGCCTCAGAGAGTATTCAGCTTGGTCAGATATTGTTGCCTTGTTTCTCAAAAACTTTGTAGCAAAGTCTCCCCTTGCACTGTATAAGACAGCTTTACTGAGGTGTAACTTGCATACCACAAAATCCACCCATGTTGAATGAATAATTCAATGATTTTTGTGTAACCATCACCACAGTCCAGGTTTAGAACACTTCTGTCACCTTCAAAAGCTTCCTCATGCTGACAGTATTCACTTGATCCTGTTCATCTTATTACTTACCAACCTTTGACTTTGTAAGTCTTGTGGCTTTACAATATCTTGTTTGTGAATTTGCCTTTCTCTGACTATAAATAACTTAGAATATCTTGTCTTGTCTTTATTGATCATTTGTGTTTCTTGTTTTTTCCTCTACTTATTTTTCTGTTAGATTGTTTGATTTTTTTTTATTATGTGGAGTTTTTAATGTATTCTGGATACCAAAACCATGCCAGTTACATTTGTGGAATTATTTGCTTATTTGCTTCAATTTTGTCTTGATCTTCCCAGACGTTTCTGTTTCTTTCATTTTTCCCTCTCTCTCTCTCTCTCTCTGTATGTGTGTGTGTGTGTGTGTGTGTGTGTGTGAGAGAGAGAGAGAGAGAGAGAGAGAGAGAGAGGTAACAGGTTAATTTTAATTCTGCCATCTAAAGCTATATAACGGTATATCAGATTCATGGAACTATTGTACACATTCAGTAAGGTGACAACGGTGCAATACCACTTAGTATCTCAGAATCAGGAATATACAATTTTGAATAGTTTAAACACAATCCACAGTCTTTAAAATCAGAAACCATCTGCAGTTATATAATTGTCAATTAAATGTTACCACTTAATAGTTGATATAGTAGTCTATATCTAGTAGGGAATGTTGAAAGCAATTTTAGAGTCTCATCTTGTTGGACTCTGTTGGGAATGTTTCTTGAATAGATATGTGACTGGCCAAGATGGATAAACACAAGACAAGAACAAGTAAAGTTCTACCACGATTTCAGTAGTGTTCAGTGTTTTCTTTGTCAGTTAAAAGTGAACAGCCAGAATTACAAACTTTACATATGTACAAGGCGTGCTGTAAAAAGGATGTTTGTTTACAGGCATGTAAAAGTACTTTGTAACTAGTGTGATAAAATAATGTATAAAGATAAATAGCAAAAACAGTAATTGTCTGTGAATTTGCAGAATCAATTCCCTATTTTATATTACATGAAATAAAAGCAGTTTTAGTTTTCTTGAACTGCTTTTCTAGAAATACTTGAAATGGAATACAGACAGAAATTATTATTTTTACCCTTGGACATGGCTGTAAAAATAGTTAGAAAATAAACCAAGTGGATTTCTCTGGTGGTCCAGTGGTTAGGAATCTGCCTTGCAATTTGGAGGATGCAGGCTTGAAATCTGGCCTGGGAACTAAGATCCCACATGCCACAGAGCAGCTAAGTTTGTGCCTCCACAACTAGAGAATCCGTGTGCCACAACGGAAGATCCTTCATTATGCAACTAAGACCTGATGCAGCCAAATAAATAAGTAAATATTCAAGGGGAAAAGAAAGCCAACAACCAAGAATACTGGAATGCCTGAGTCCAGAATGAACCCAAATATTTGGCCATATAGAATATTATTGACTTCAAGAGTAGGAATAATAATGAAGGATTTATAAGCAGTTTTTAATCAATAAACATAAGAGGCATTTTGATGATTTTGCCACCGGAAAAGAAAAGCTGTAGCATCACTAAAAGTTCTGAGAAGTCTGTTTTATATAGCTTCAACTCAGTTGAAAGTGTATTTATTTATATTTATTTAAGGTAACTAAAATTGACATAAAATATTTTTATAGATGGTATTTACAGTGTCTTAATGAACAGAGATTTAAATTTTAATGTCATTGGTTTCATCAGTGTTCTCTTTTAGTGACTTTATTTAGTCTTGTATTTTTCTCACTCCTGGGACTCTGAATACATGAACTATAGATGTTCCGTCCTAAGTATTGCTTAACTTTAGTTTGCAGATACTTGGTCTCATCTTTCTGTGCTGTACTGTGTGTTTATGTCTTAAATTTTCTCTTCTAAATAAGTACTTCTCTTGTTTAATCCCTTCAGTCAGTTTTTAGTTTAATGATATATAAATGAAATGGTGTATCAGTGATATACTAGTGAAATGATATATTTCATTTGTAGAAGTCTACCGTGTCTTTGTGATTCCATTTTTAAATTTCTTTAAGCATTTCAAGTTCTTAAGCCTCTGAAAATTCTGATACCAGCAGTCCTTGGGGTGTGGAAGGGCCAGTTGTTTTTGTTAGCTTTCTCCCATGAGGTCTTACCTCCCTGTATTTGTGGTGATCTTCAGTTTTATGCTTTGGCTTGATCCTGATTTGTGGAAAATCTGTAAGTCAAAATGGAGGATGTTTTTCTCCCAGAAGGACTGGAGTTGTTTTTGCCTGGAACCAGAGATTTAAATAACTTCAAGGTCTCAATGGCCCAAACTCAAGGCAGGGGTCCCAAGCTCTCTATAATCTTTTATTTGATTGAGCACTTCCCTTCTTTTCTTCTCCATATTCCTTCTTGTCATACTCATAGTTACATTTTTAAAGTGAGAGTCTTTTTTTTATTATCGTGTAGTACTTTTTGTTGCAGAATTTTTTTGTTTCTTCAAAACTTGTTCTACATTGGTTATTGACTAGACTTTCAGAAAGAAAAGAAAGCATTGCTGTAAAATTTTGTAGGTATTTTGGTGTATAAAAATGCAAAAAGGAAAAGAGGTCTGTTTTTAAAGTAAAAAGTTTGGAGAATGTGAGATATTTTCATGGAAAGGAAGCAGCAAAAAGAGCTATCGTGTCACACATTGTAATTAACTTTAAAGCAAAATGAATTTCACATGAGTCTAATTTTGTTCTTTTGTGTAAAGATCCTAAGGAAACCCTCTATTTTAAATGTGACCAAGGCTCTCATTTTAGTTATTGAAAGATTCAATTTTCCCACATTACTGTGTGAAATGGATTGAATTTTGAAGTCTTTAGAACAACCAAGTTTTATTTTTCTTTCCTCATGTGTATTACCTTTGAAACTTCAAGGGCGTATTGCAGCCTTATGAATTGGTGGCAGTAATTTACATTAGCCTATCTTTAAAGTAAGTTGAAATTTGGAAGAAGGTCTTCTATTTGGATCATGTTACTCTAGTAGGTGTTAGCTGGGCTGCAGAGAGGGTCATAGAAAGGGATGGTGAGAGCCAAATGAGGACAAGCGTAATCTTGTAAAAAGTGATAAATAAAAGTATCTGAAAATTTTAGTGAGAAACTTTAATAATTTCTTTTAGTATTTTCTCAGAGTTTTATAACACCTGGGAGGTGACTCTTTTCTTATTTTAATGATTAGCTTTTTAAATGAAAATTTTTTCATAAATTTATATATTTCAGAAATTTTTTGGGGGTCACTTTGGGTCCAGCTTAGAGCTGGGCATGTGGCAGTGAAACTCGGGAGAGAGATGAAGGCTCAAAGCATTGTTTGGAAAGAGCTGCATGGGGATAACGTTGTAGGTGCTGAGGATGATGGCAGGTGGGGTGGGGAGGAGAAACATGTGGGTTGGATGGGGACATTGTTGAGGAAAGATATTAATGTCTTATGGAAACAAAGGTCTTGTGATCAAGTAACATTTGGGAAATGTAGAGTTAAAGCAGAGTTAAACAGGCTTCCTTATAGCATGACCTCTTAGAAACTTCAGAGTACCTGCTGGCACTGTGACTTTATAAGAGGAGGAGAAAAGGAGACCAACATTTTTTGACCATAGCCTCTTGTAGGAGTAATGTTCATTAGAAATATTTTAGGGAGAACTAGTTTGCTGTGATTTTTGCAATATTTCTCTGTATTAGATGGGAGGGCTCCTTACTGGTTTGGTTTCTAATGTGGCATATTGCTTCCCTGTGTTGCTTCAATTTCCTAGTGACCTAGCACAGTCATTGTAGAGCATTCTAGATGCTCATAGTCCCAAAAAGAAGGACCTCCTTGGCCTGGATGTGCCCTGTGTAGTGACCCAGGCCCAGAGCTCAAGGGTGTGAATTCAGACTTAGCACGGTCTCTCTATGTAGGTTTATAGAGGCATCGTTCATGCTAATGCTAGTTTGGGGGTACTTACTTCCTCTGTGAAGTCCAAAACCTGATCCTAAAACAGATCCTGAGTGGCTGTCAGTTCAGTTCAGTTCAGTTCAGTTTAGTCGCTCAGTCGTGTCCGACTCTTTGCGACCCCATGAATCACAGCACGCCAGGCCTCCCTGTCCATCACCAACTCCTGGAGTTCATTCAGACTCGCGTCCATTGAGTCAGTGATGCCATCCAGCCATCTCATCCTCGGTCGTCCCCTTTTTCTCCTGCCCCCAATCCCTCCCAGCATCAAAGTCTTTTCCAGTGAGTCAACTCTTCGCATGAGGTGGCCAAAGTACTGGAGTTTCAGCTTTAGCATCATTCCTTCCAAAGAAATCCCAGGGTTGATCTCTTTCAGAATGGACTGGTTGCATCTCCTTGCAGTCCAAGGGACTCTCAAGAGTCTTCTCCAACACCACAGTTCAAAAGCATCAATTATTTGGTGCTCAGCCTTCTTCACAGTCCAACTCTCACATCCATACATGACTACTGGAAAAACCATAGCCTTGACAAGATGGACCTTAGTCGGCAAAGTAATGTCTCTGCTTTTGAATATGCTATCTAGGTTGCTCATAACTTTTCTTCCAAGGAGTAAGCGTCTTTTAATTTCATGGCTGCAGTCACCATGGTAATGAAAATTTAGGAGTTCTCTCAGATTACTGTCTGATTCTTGTTAGATTGATGATACAGAGATTGAAAAGAAGGATCCTTGATAAACTTCTCATTTACACATATGTGCACAGATTATGGTCCAGTGGTGAATTATTTCAGTAAACCAGGCAGAGACAGGGTAAATAGACACAACAGAGCAGGGCATGTCTAGAATGCACTGGGTTATTGGGGTGAAGGGAAATGGGGACCAGGGAGGAAACATTTGCTCAGTGGAGGTCAGGTGAGTTGCAAATACTGCTCAAACACCCGTTGGACACTGTATGCTGCTGCTGCTAAGTTGCTGCCATCGTGTCTGACTGTGCGACCCCACAGAGCCAGCCCGCCAGGCTCCCCCGTCCCTGGGATTCTCCGGGCAAGAACACAGGAGTGGGTTGCCATTTCCTTTTCCAGTGCATGAAAGTGAAAAGTGAAAGTGAAGTTGCTCAGTCGTGTCCTACTCTTCGTGACCCCATGGACTGCAGCCTACCAGGCTTCTCCGTCCATGGGATTTTCCAGGCAAGAGTACTGGAGTGGGGTGCCATTGCCTTCTCCATGGACACTGTATGGAAGAGCCTTATTCGAGGGGATGGAGTCTGGGAAGAGGCATTTTTCTGTGAACGTGCATTGGTGTATAGACTTTCTGAAGAGACTTGATGGCTTTAAGCTTTGAATGGTTTGGCAGGTTTCCAGCCTGTCATTGTGGGGCTTGTTTGTAGCTGGTGTCTTTCTGGAGACTACTTTTACACTAAATCAGTTCTGTCCCCAACCCTGAAGTGAAGCAACTTTTATTAGAAGCTTTGCCAGTGTTTGTGTAGGGTGACTGTATGCCTGGGTGGGAAGAATGTAACAGTTTTATATGTTTGCCTGTCATAAATTTTAGCTCCTTGGATCTTTGTTGATTTTTAGTGCTGAGAGAAGAGGATGGTATATTGCATTTTCACATGATCAGAACTGAAAGCATAGAGTTTATAAGTGAAGGCCTAGAGTCAGAAAGATTCAGGCTTATCTTTGCCACCCACTGCTCTAGGAATACTAGGTTTTCCATTTGTTCATTTGGGTATGACATTGCTTATGTTACAGGATTATTTTGAGTTGATGTAGGCTGCCGTCTCTGGGGTCACACAGAGTCGGACACGACTAAAGCGACTTAGCAGCAGTGTACATGTATGTGCAGTATAATGAGATAGACTGTGGTGTCACACTTCTCCCCAATGACAAATGAGGTGTCCTCCTTGTCTGAATCTCTGAAGGAGACCTGGTGCTCTTTAGAGTTTGAGTAGAACCTGTCCTTCTAGGCAGCTAGCGAGTTCAGTCAGTAGTAGAGAGCAGACATTGGAGAAGGAATTTGGAAACACTAGGATTTATTCTCAGCCCCTTGTTATACCTGTTATTCTTAATATTTTAATAACCTCTTTTATTGAAATTATGTGACTTTTTATTTTAGCAAAAGAAATTAAGTTTTTACATCATGGCAACCTTGGCCCTTGCCCCTTGCCCAGAAGAAACTGATGCCAACATATTATTAATATTTGCCCATTAATGGGAAGAATTTCAGTAGTGAATTTCATAGGACCTTTTTTTTTTTTTCTATCACTTTATCACGTGTTTGGCTTTTGTTTTGTTTCCAGTAAGATTTACTGGAGAATAGTGGAAACATTTATTTTGTCAGTTCTAAAATATAAGTTTTATTTTCTAAAGGTTTTTATGTCTTTTATCCTATTTAGTCCTCTGAGCAGCTCTGGGTGGGTACCTCATGCTTTCCCAAAGAAAGAATGGGAGCTCTGGAAATCACAGTGATTTTTGCCCTCGGCAGTGGCAGAGCTGGAGCCATAATCTGGATCATCTGCCGTCACTCTTTATTCTCTTCCCTCATCCCTTTAGACCCACAGGTCTAGTCATGTCAAGGGATTCAGCCTGAGTTATTTCTGAAAGGTAATATCAGTCGGAAACAAAGATGAGACTTCTTCAAATGTAGGGATTTCAGAAGAATAGTTTGTTCCTAAATTTGCAAGCTCATTCAATTTAAAAATGATTCCTATAATATGGTGCTCATTTATTACTTCAGAGTCATTGCCTCAATAATGACTTTTAAATAGGAGGACTCTATTATTAGAGTGATTGGACTGAAGTCTGATTGGACTAGGGTTAAGAGATTGCATCACTATAAATAGAGTGAGATAAAATATTTTACATAATTTGAACTTTTATGAGGTCTCATAAGTTGGGACCTAGGATCTTTTCTAGAAGGATACTTAACTTTGAACAATTTCCAAATAGCAAGCTTCCTGCTGTAGGTTTTAAGTTATAGAATGGCTGTCTTGGGGAGTTTTGGAATTAAGTGATTTCCCCCGATACTTTTCAGTTATATTACCTGAGGCACAACTTCATTAACTGCCCCATCAAAAATTTTCCTGACCCAAAAGCTCAAGTAAGTAAGATCAGTACATTGATTATATTGTCATCTAAAGACTATAATGAAAACAGAATAATGAAAATACTAGGCATGGTTATCTATGAGGCCTTGGCATAATTACTGGGGAGGGCCTTTTTGGTATACATAAATAAATTTAATGTCCCATGAGGAAGTTGAAATGGATTTAAAGACACTGCCATTTCATCGTGATTGCAAAAATGTGGGTCCAATTACTGATATTTAGTATTTTATTATGAGAAAAGTTCATGAGAAAAATAGTTTGTAAAAATTATAAACAGTTGTGAATTAGACTGCATTAATAAGTGATTGGTAAGTTTTAATAAAACTGGAATCTTTTCCTGTCATTTTAACTTTTATCCCAGTGACTCAACTTTTTCTGTCTTTGTTACCAGCCATGTGGTGTTACTGTTATAAAACTATATTATTCCAACAATTTTACCAAAGTTTGGATAAATATTTTTAGCTGTTATTCTTTGTTTAAAATTCCCCATCAGCATAAGAGGTTGATATTTAGTTGAAGAAGCAGTAGAAGCACAATGATCTGTGACTTAGAATAACGCTGAGGATTTTTCCAAAATTAGAGTTGGGTTTTCAGGAAATGATGTATCACATGCCAAAATTGAATGGGGCTGAAAGAGGGATGACAGAAGATACATTTTGTTAGTGGTGTCTTGAGATGATGGCTGATGTTTAATGACTTAAGTAATGTGCAAATAAACAAGCTAAAAACCAGAAACCCCCCCAAACTAAATAGTGTTCCAAGGATGGAAAGCATGCTGCAGATCATATGCTTTGAGTCAATGATGTTTTTTTTTCACCAACAGCTGATGGGACTAGGTCCTTAATTCTCTGTCATTTGGCATAATTTTATACTAATATTTATATAGAACCACATTTTGCTGGTATTAATCTTGGATAATTAATCATGGATCTGTATAAATATATATATGTGTGTGTGTATGTGCCTTGGATACTTATTGCTATATTTTTTAAATTTCTAAGCAAGTTAAAATATACAGTGTAATAATTTTGGCAGATGATGGTTTGATCAGTAAATGTTATCTTTATGAGTTTATTAATGTTTGTCTTTTTTCCCCCTTCTCTCTCTTCCCTGTTTTTAGGGTGTGGATGAATGGAACATAGCTCGCCTAAACACAGTCTTGGATGTGGTTGAGGAAGAGTGTGGTATTTCTATTGAGGGTGTAAACACCCCTTATCTATATTTTGGCATGTGGAAAACCACATTTGCATGGCACACCGAGGATATGGACCTCTACAGCATTAATTATCTCCACTTTGGAGAGCCCAAGTCTTGGCAAGTTGCATGTTTAATATTCATTTGCTTTGGAATTGTGAGATCTAGGCAATAGGAACCCGTTGAAGATGGGTTTTTTTCCCCCTTTTCTGGCAGATTCAGATTTATATGAGCTGTAAGAAAGTTCTTGACCATAACAATTAATTATTGAAGAGTCTTCCACTCTGCCTAGGGTTTTGCTCAAAACCATAAAGCTAATGGTGATTTGTATATCCAAATTTGGCCTACAGACCATTTTGTGGGTCATGGATTGATATGTATTTTAGTCTCAAAGAATTTGGCATCTTGAACTTCTCTGAGCATTTGCTGGAAGGTATGCGGAACCTAAGTTAGGAGTGAAAATTCACTTCCTGGATGTACCTAGTGATTTTCTGGTCTAATCTCTGAATCAATGACAGATTCCATTTAGTATGTGGTGAGTAGAGGGATAGGAGGCATGAATCAGGAGACCTGTTACCACTTTTTTGGTGGTGGATATGGGGAGAAAAATAAGAATGTGAATGTGTGTTAACTTGCAATTACCTGTGTCATCTTTCTGAGCAATGATTTTAAGATTTATTGTTCTGTAGAATGTATCATATGGTACTCAGCACAAATTTGTGATTGTTATTCTGTCAGTCACCCTGGAGTTCTTTGTGGTCAGCCAGTTTCATGTTTGAACTTATTTTTGTCAGTTTTAGTCTTAGGAAGGGCTTTCCAGGTGGCTCAGTGGTAAAGAATCCACCTGCCAATGCAGGAGACATGGGTTCAGTTCCTGGGTTAGGAAGATCCCTGGAGAAGGAAATGGCAACCCACTCCTGTATTCTTGCTTGGGAAATTGCATGGACAGAGGAGCCTGGAGGGCTATGTTTCATGGGGTCACAAGAGTCAGCCACGCCTGAGTGACTGAGCACAGTCTTAGGAGAGCTTAAATATCAGCTCTATTTTTTTTTTTTTATAATACACATATGTGGAGAATAATTCACAGACAGAAGCATACGAGGTATCAACTTGACAAGCCAGAAAATACTGAATATGCTCTTTCTGCTGGTTACGAACATGATAGGATGCTCTTCAGGTGCTTGTGTCAGCCCAGTAGCTTTCTTGCCTCCAATTTAAAGGTAATGGCCTCTTTTTAAGTTCTCCTGCTGATCAGGTTTTGAGTGCAATGTATAATTTCTGTCCACATCTTGCTATTACTTGCCCTTGAGGTTTCATCATTTCGTGAAGTGTGAAGTTGTAAGCTTTCTCCAGCAAATTCAAATACAGCAAAAGTTCATAATGATCAAAAATGACATTTAATCAGCAGGAAAGCTTTTGGTGGAAGGGCAAAGCTCTTAGGACCCAGAAAAAAAATCCAGACGTTTTCTGGTTTGTGATGGAGTTTTATGATCTGAGAAAAATTTAGTGATAAGTTTTGTAACTCATTTTTAATAGTGCTTTACTTACACATTTTGTTTGGAAAATTTTTAGCATTCTACTGTCTTAATGGAATAAATAAAATGTAAACATTTTTAATAGGTGGTCTAGGAACTAGACTTTGACAGAATGGGATGGAAAGATGATTTCTTACACAAGTGTTTGTTGGGGACCAGCTTGTGAGGACACGCTCTAGGCCTGTGTCTCTCATCTTTCTTCAGCACCATGGTAGAGTCTTTTGGAGTGTCATCGTTCAGTACTTTTGGGAATCAACTTTAAGAGACTCAGAGACATATTTTAAAAAATGTGTAGGCTCCTGGGCAGTTTCTTAGCTGCATAGTTATTCCCATGATCTTTCTTTTACTCACTTTTGTTGTGAGTAAAATAGGCAAAATTGTTAAATTCAGCATGTTGTATATAAGGCAATTATATATTTCCCTTAAGAAATATGGTTAGGGGTTTCCTTGGTGGTCCAGTGGTTAGGACTCTGTGCTTCCAGTGCAGGGGGCACAGATTGCGTCCCTGGTTAGGGAACTAAGATCTTGCAAGCCTCATGGTATGGCAGAAAAACAAACAAACAAACAAAAAACCCCAACAAACCCTGAAAAGTTAGTAAAAGTTAGCAAAACTTTTCCATAGATTTGGAGAAATTCATGACAATCATGACAGTGCCTGGGGACATTTTAGTATTGGAGGAGTTGAAATGAAGTCTCTGCTTTCTTATTAAGAAAAGTGATTTTTTTCCCCCTTCTCTCTTGGGCCAAGACTTATCTCCTAAAGATTGCTTGGGCATCTTTGGTGGCTCAGATGATAAAGAATCTGCCTGCAATGCCGGAGATGCAGGTTTGCTCCCTGAGTTAGAAAGATCCCCTGGAGAAGGAAATGGTGACCCACTTTAGTATTCTCGCCTGGGAAATTCCATGGATAGAGGAGTCTGGTGGGTTATAGTGCATGGTAGCAAAGAGTCGGACACAGTGGTGATTAAACAACAACAAAGATTTCTTAGAGTAGAATATTCTGTTAGGGATATGACTGATTCTAGAGTCTTGTCTTTGGAAGAGGGCCACGCTCTTCATGAGTGAGGATAAGTATACTGGATTCCAAAGTATTTCTTTCTCTCAGAGTATCTCTTTCTCTCTAAATACAGAAAATTTTCTGTATTAAGTTATTCTATTTGTTTGTAAGCATATAGACTCCATTATATGCATTAAGAATAGATTTATACTATCACTATTACCTTTAACCTTGGCCATTATTTATAATGGTAAAACAATAAAACATAGCAGTGAGTTATGACAGTTAATCTACATTCCATTTTCTAAGATAGCTACTGTAGGAAAAGAGCGATATAAATGACTCTAAGGATATTCCCCAGTATGCTTATGAATGATTATATTAGCTCGGCATAAATAATTTTGAGGTAAACTTTATTATTATCATAAAGTTTCCCTGGTGGCTCAGATGGTAAAGAGTCTGCCTGCAATGCAGGAGACCCAGGTTTGGTCCCTGGGTTGGGAAAATCCCCTGGAGAAGGAAATGGCAGCCCACTCCAGTATCCTTGCCTGGAGAATATTTTGGACAGAAGAGCCTGGCGGGTTACAGTCCACGGGGTCACAAAGAGTCCAACACAATTAAGCTGCTAACACTTTCACTTTTCTTATTATTAATATTCACCTCAGTAACCATCATAATATATTTGAAGTAAGCTTTGAAAGGTGGTAGAAGCATACAAATTCATGTAAATATTGGGAAGTGGGCAGTTGTGTGGCAGACTCAGACTCAAGCAACAGCAGACAGGGCTGTGGTCCTCACTCTGCTACTGATACGTGTGGCTTTGGGCAAAGAGCTTACTTCTGTGGACCAATTTCCTCACCTAGAAAATGACAAGGCCAATCAGGATGCACTCCAGTGCTCTAATTCTGTAATTTGTGATAAAAAGGACATGGGTATTTTTACCCAACGTACAGAACGAGAGGATGCGGAGGTGACTTGAAGTTGGGGTGTGTGTGTGTGCACGTGCGCGTGCATGCACGTGCCCTCGCTGGTTTCCTTCTCTGGTGTCCTCCCCTTGTTGAGTTGCCTTTCCTTTCCTCCAGGGGTGCCCTATTCACACTTGACATCTCTGCTCCGGGCAGTGTGTTTTCCTCCTGTCTGGTCTTATTGCCTGGCGTTCAATTTCAGTGACCTTCTCTTCTTCAGTTTTCTCCTTAGGCACCAAGTTCTGGTTACAGGTATTACAAAGACTGCCTAAAATTCTCTCCTTACTTCCATGACTGTGCTTGCTACTCTTCTTTGCCCTTGTGTTCCTTAAATTTTGCCTCAAGGCCTTCTGGACCATGTGTTGCCCCACCTTAGGCTTCTGTCTTTGCACCTTTCAAGTGATTGTGTGACCATTTCTGCTGCCCCTTTCCTATGCTTGCTTTGAAGTTTGGGGGCTGTGTTTTTCTCTTTAAAATGGTCAGCACTTAACACAGGATCTGGCTAGAGGTTTGATGCTCTGTTAAGTAATTCTCATTTTGAATCAAGAGAGTATTAAATTGTTTTGGATCAGTCTGTTCAAGAGTAGACAGGATAATATATAAAATGTTTTATAAAGATTCTTGACTCCAGTGTAATTATTAAGAACACCAAGCTTCCAGAGATTTCTGAGTAGCTGCTGATAGGCCTGGCTCCAGGTAGAAGCAATGAGACATGGTTTACTGGGTACAACATGTAGCAGATTTTGCTGAGTAAGTGTTCATGAACACAGGTATGTACTGAAGAGAGGAGCTAATTATTTGTTTAAACATTTCTAGCATGAAGGTTTAAGGAAAAAGAGAGAGCTTAAAGTAGGCAGATAGAAAACTGATATGGCAGTCGGTGGTAGCGTATTTATTTTCTTGGAATTAATATTGACTTCGGAGCCAGAAGACCTGTTTTAAAAATCCCAATCTGTCACTTGCCAGCGGAATGACTTAGGGCAAATCACCATACTCCATTCATCATGAATTTCTCTAACTGCCAAACAGAGGCGTGATTTATTCTTTATCCTAATAGTATTGCTTAGAGGGTCCTGGGAAATACATTGTATAAAGGTGTCTTATAAATTGTAAAAGAACTATTCAAATATTAGTAGTTACTGTTATCTTAATAACTTTATAAAAATAAGTAATTTTTTGGTCATAGTAATTACTTAGAGCTTGAACTTGGCATGATGTGTTTCTGTGTATGATTGAGTGGGCGTTTCAAGGATCAGTAAAATAAAAGTTTCTTTCCCAAGCATCATGTATGATAGTGGTTAATTCCTGTGAGATACAGAATTTAGATGGTGACTTGAATCTCTGTCTTTGAGAAACTGTGTCCAAATACAGCAAATAAGATAGTTTCAGACTTACTCTGTTGAGAATGAGAGAGGTAAAGTTTAGGGGGACTTGTCTTAAACTATGAAAAGGTCTCAAGTCAGGAGAGAAGTTTCTCCTGGAAGTTTTTTGAAAAATTAAAGATGGGCTGAAGCATTTTGGACTTGGCTAAATTTTACTCAGTAAACTGTGCAGTTTTGTTAAATGTAGCAATAAGAAAGTGTCAGATTATTCAGTGTGATATATCTTAATTCCTTGCTTTTTCTTTAGATCAATTTGTTTAGTGCTGTATAGTATTTTAAGTGCACAGATTTTTGCCCCAGAGTCTTGTGTTTTGAGTTCTGGCATTGCTTTTTTACTGAGAATATCACCAAGGGAAATTATTGCATAACCCTATGCCTCCTTCTTCTTACTTTATTTTAAAATTTTATTTATTTATTTGATTACCCTAGTTCTTAGTTATATTACATGGGATCTTTGATCTTCGTTGTAGCATAAGAGATTTTCAGTTGTGGCATGTGGGATCTTTATAAATATTTATAAATTGAAGTGTTAATAAAATTAACTGCAAAAGTTTATTCTGATCATTTAGGCATATCTATGTTATATATTTTTAGATAATATTTTAAAAGGTTTAAAAAATTGGAACTATACCCCCCAGATATGGTATTAATTTTGTACTCAGCTGCTATCTGTATTTGTAGAGAGTCAGAGATAACAGGAAGCAAATATTTTTATTGGTCAAATGGATGATACTTTAGTTAGACCTCAGCCTGACTTGGAGATAAACACAGCCACACTGGTGTACACACATACATCTTTGCAGTCCAGACAGTGAGTCCCAAAGACCCCTGCTTAACATTGAGTTCTCTGAGGAGAGTGTCAGGGAGGTCTGGTGCTTGTGATTTTGAAGGTAGATCTCAACGCGTTTTCCTGAAGTGATGAGATGCAGTGTCTTGTCACTCACTGACTGATGACTGTGGGTTCTCATACAGGAACTCTAAACTTGTATTAAGTACCTTTGATACCCTTGATAAGCATAGCAGGAGCTTGTAAATTCCTTCAGGATTCTTATTTCCTTGTAACTACTTTTTCACTTAAAGCCACCACCATCACCACCTACAAGATCTCCAGTAAACCATTTAAATGAAAAGAGACTGTTGAATCAAATCCTAACTCTTAGGGAAAAATCAGAAGGTTAATGCAAATTTATTTACTGTGTAGTTCATGGAAAACAAGGATTAGTGATGCTGCTGCTGCTGCTGCTAAGTCGCTTCAGTCGTGTCCGACTCTGTGCGAACCCGTAGACGGCAGCCCACTGGGCTCCCCCATCCCTGGGACTCTCCAGGCAAGAACACTGGAGTGGGTTGCCATTTCCTTCTCCAGTGCATGAAAGTGAAAAGTCAAAGGGAAGTCGCTCAGTCGTGTCCGACTCTTAGTGACCCCATGGACTGTGGCCTACCAGGCGCCTCCGTCCATGGGATTCTCCAGGCAAGAGCACTGGAGTGGGGTGCCATTGCCTTCTCCATTAGTGATGCTAGCCTTGCTAATTACTCTACCGGATATAGTGGTTCACAAATGTTACCTAACTTACTTATCTTTATTCCTCTGTATTTCTCTTCATCCTCTTCAGACTGTTTAGTTTAGAAACCACTTTGTAGAAAATATATGTTACTCAATATTTGTGTAATAAAAATTTTTCTTTGACTTGAGCATATAGGAAAGCAGCTTTTTTTTTTTTTTTTTTAAATTACACTTCTGCAAGTAGGCTGGAAAATAGCTGTTACTTCTGTGACACCGAATGTGTTCATTGCTTGTAAGCTTACTTTTTAAGGTGTAGAGCTTGATTAGGATGATGAAGTATGTTCTCAATCTTTGGTGACTGCAGTTCATTTCATGTGTACCTCTTTTTGTGTGCCAGGAATTGTGCTAATCAGTTTAAGAAATCATCTCAGGTAAGCCAGACAACAGGTGTTTCAGGTAGGTGTTTTTTTGCCCCATTTTTAAACTGAGGACTCTCAAACTGACTTTCAGAGCCTTAACTTCTTTATCTGGGGGACTAGTGAGTCTTGCAGCTGGGATTTTAACTTGATTTAATCAAATCTTCCCATTGATTTAAAGTGAAAAGTGAACAGTGAAGATGAAGGAATATGCAAGAAGAAAGAGTACTTGTTTTTTTTTATTTTTTATTTTATAGCACCAGCTTTCTTTTAATGGGATTTTCTGCAGAACCAAAAGAGAAACCAGCCTCTTATATTTTGGGAGAAAACTATGGCATAAGAGAGATTTTCAGAAGGGTAAAATGTGGCTGGATTCCAGTCATGTGATAGTTCGTAGCAGTTATTCAGTTGGGAGGACCATTGTAGGTGAGAGTGGGAGAAGCCAGTGGCCCAGGTTTATTTGCTTCAGGTTTGTTCTCTAGATAGCTTTTGGAAATCTGCTTGAAATTAGAAAATCCCACATTTTAGAAAGAATGTGTTTTACCTTGAGGATTTTGTCTTCCTCAGGGAATGAGTGATAATTTTTTATTTAAACGTCTGTTCACATTCAGTTCCCTCAAATGAAGCTTTGGAAAAAAAGCTAGTTTGTCCCTGTTGAGAGCTAAGAGTGCTTTGTCTATCAGACCTTTCCAGTGAAGTGGATGACCCTAGAGTCTGTTTTACAGGGTGAAGTAAGTCAGGAAGAGAAAAACAAATACCATATGCTAAAGTATATACATGGAATCTAGAAAAATGGTACTGATGAACCTGTTTGTAGGGCAGCAGTAGAGATGCAGACGTAGAAAACAGATTTGTAGACATGGGGTGGGAGTGGGAAAGAGAGGGTGGAACGAATGGAGAGAGTAGCATGGAAACATATATGTAATGTAGACAGCCAGTGGGAATTTGCTATATGAGGCAGGGAGCTCAACTTGGTGCAGTGTGACAACCTGGAGGGGTGGGATGGGGTGGGAGGTGGGAGGGGGGTTCAAGAGGGAGGGGACATATGTATACCTATGACTGATTCATCTTGATGTATGGCAGAAACCAGTATAACAGTGTAAAGCAATTATCCTACAATTAAAAATAAATGGAAAAATAAAGCCTATCGGACAAGAACTGCTAGGATGAGGACCAGCCTAACTCCTGAAGGCTATAACACAGTCCTCTTTACTCTTTCTAGTACTCTTGGTCAGCTAGTTTTTATACTTCATAAATTTCTTCATGTTATTTGGATTCCTTTTTACATAAAAATGTAATAATGTCTGCATTGAATTTCTTTGGATTGAGAAGGTTTTGTTGAAATTGTCTTGGCTACTAGAAATATAAACTAAAAGTTAGGTTAGCCAAAAAGGAGAATTTAGTTGACTCATGCATTCACGAATGGACAGAAACAGCTGGAACCCTTAGAAGTTGCCAGGCTGTGTTGGATCCTGGGCCCACTTCTCCTTGTGTGTTGCCTTCAGTTTTCTCCCTGGCTTCTGTAATCCTCCCTGTGTCACCAGGCATGAAAGCTGCCCCATCGGGGAGGGCCATGAATTTTCCTGGCATGGATTCTCTTCCAGTCTCTTGTGTAATCACTGAGGCTTAGGCCAAGGGTTGGAAAGTATTGTGATTGTCCTGGCTTGGTCACAGGCCTGCCTCTGTGGTGGTGAGGGCAGAGACATGAAGAATGGCAGCCCCCATAGAATTCCATGTTTGTGTTTGGAGGAGAGGGTGGATGTTCTTACCTGAATTTTGCTGCACAATGGGAGTAAAACCCAGTCTCCTACAGTTAATAGACAAAGAAAAGTCCCAAATAAGTTCAGATATTTGCTTAAAAATCTTAGGAAAACTGGTTCAATTAACTTCAGTTCAGTTCAGTTCAGTCGCTCAGTCGTGTCCGACTCTTTGCAACCCCATGAATTGCAGCACACCAGGCCTCCCTGTCCATCACCAACTCCCAGAGTTCACTCAGACTCATGTCCATCAAGTCGGTGATGCCATCCAGCCATCTCATCCTCGGTCGTCCCCTTTTCCTCCTGACCCCAATCCCTCCCAGCATCAGAGTCTTTTCCAATGAGTCAACTCTTCGCATGAGGTGGCCAAAGTACTGGAGTTTCAGCTTTAGCATCATTCCTTCCAAAGAACACCCAGGACTGATGGAGCTCTTAATTTATTTTCTATGAGATTTGAAAAGATGTCCTTTGGAGTATTTTCTTAAGATGAAATTATATATATACATATACATATATATATATATATATATATTTAGGATATTAAAGTTACTAAAATGTATGCTTGTTTAACTTATTATAAAAGCATTTCTAGCAATTGATCATTGACTTTTACTTGAAGCAGAGGCAGTTGACACAGTCCTCTTTATACACTGAACTGAAAACTAAAGAATATATATATAGTTTATAAGTTTCTTTTTCTGATGACTTGAACCAACATTGCCCTCTTATGATTTATATATTAAATATCTTAACAGTCAGTTTTACCACTTTGTTATGTCCTGTTCTCTTAGAACTTTTTTTTTTTTTTTCATTGATTTGTGTGTTTTGATCTTGTCTCCTCAAGGAGACTTTTGGCTTCTTGAGAGCAGCCGCACAGCACCTTGGTAAGGCTCATCACCACAGGCTCTTCAGTTCAGTTCAGTCGCTCAGACTCTTTGCGACCCCATGAATCGCAGCACGCCAGGCCTCCCTGACCATCGCCAATTCCTGGAGTTCACTCAGACTCACGTCCATTGAATCAGTGATGCCATCCAGCCATCTCATCCTCGGTCGTCCCCTTTTCCTCCTGACCCCGATCCCTCCCAGTATCAGTCTTTTCCAATGAGTCAACTCTTCGCATGAGGTAGCCAAAGTACTGGAGTTATCAGCTTCAGCATCATTCCCTCCAAAGAAATCCCAGGGCTGATCTCCTTCAGAATGGACTGGTTGCATCTCCTTGCAGTCCAAGGGACTCTCAAGAGTTTTCTCCAACACCACAGTTCAAAAGCATCAGTTCTTCGGCGCTCAGCTTTCTTCACAGTCCAACTCTCACATCCATACATGACCACTGGAAAAACCATAGCCTTGACTAGACGGACCTTTGTTGGCAAAGTAATGTCTCTGCTTTTGAATATGCTATCTAGGTTGCTCATAACTTTTCTTCCAAGGAGTAAGCGTCTCTTAATTTCATGGCTACAGTCACCAGCTGCAGTGATTTTGGAGCCCCCCAAAATAAAGTCTGACACTGTTTCCACTGTTTCCTCATCTATTTCCCGTGAAGTGATGGGACCGGATGCCATGATCTTTGTTTTCTGAGTGTTGAGCTTTAAGCAAACTTTTTCACTCTCCTCTTTCACTTTCATCCACAGGCTCATAGACGTGTTTAATTGCTGAAGCAGGTTTTTTTGGGGATCTGCTCCCTTGTATGTCATACGTGTACAGCACCATGCTGCTTTCAGGCTTTATTGATCTTTTTATAATATTCTTTTTGGTTTCTTATGGGTAAATATTATAAAATTAACCTATAAAATAATACAGTCATGTTTCCTGTGTGATGTCTTGAATACAGTCAACCTGATACATAGGAAATTTTTAGACATTAACAAAAAACTGTTAGAAACTTTTAGACATTTTACTACATTTTGATTTTCAGTGATAATAACAGATTTGATAGCTTACCAGAGAGAAATCTACAGATAGTACACACCAAGTTTAATACAACCAGTTACAAATCCAGCCTTTTTTCCTTCCTCGAAGTGACTAATATGAGGCTTCATGCATGACGCTTCCAGAATGTTATTTTATAATGAATATTTCTGAGTGTACAATGCATCTAGTCATGTGATGTTTGAAATGATCTGACAAGAGACAAAATAGGCCCATTTAACAATCTTCCTTGAAGTGTGGTTAAAAAACAGTGAATGTTCTTTGAGAAGGCATTATAGATCAACAAGGGCTTGAGTTAGATGAGTTGCTGTCATCATCTTTGCTCATCTAAGTTACCTCTCAGCCCACTTGAGTGAAGAAGATTAATATAATCTAGGGAATGTCAGGTGTTGGTGGAAACACGTGGCCATTTGCTATCCCTCTCTTCCTAATTTTACTGAGACATAATTGACATACATCACTTCGTAGGTTTAAATCATTCAATGCAATGGTTTGATTTACATATATTGTGACATGATTGCCACAGTCAATTCAGGTCAATTCAGTCGTTCAGTCGTGTCTAACTCTTTGTGACCCCATGGACTGCAGCATGCCAGGCCTCCCTGTCTATTACCACCTCCCGGAGTTTACTCAAACTTATGTCTGTTGAGTTGGTGATGCCATCCAACCATTTCATCCTTTGTTGTCCCCTTCTCCTTCCATCTTCAGTCTTTCCCAGCATCAGGGTCTTTTCAAATGAGTCAGCTCTTCATATCAGGTGGCCAAAGTATTGGAGTTTCAGCTTTAACAACAGTCCTTCCAGTAAATATTCAGGACTGATCTCCTTTAGGATGGACTGGTTGGATCTCCTTGTAGTCCAAGGGACTCTCAAGAGTCTTCTCCAGCAACACAGTTCAAAAGCATCAATTCTTCAGCGCTCAGCTTTCTTCACAGTCCAACTCTCGCATCCATACATGACTACTGGAAAAACCATAGCGTGACTAGACGGACCTCTGTTGGCAAAGTAATGTCTCTGCTTTTTAATATGCTGTCAGGTTGGTCATAACTTTTCTTCCCAGGAACAAGCATCTTTTAATTTCATGGCTGCTGTCACCATCTGCTGTGATTTTGGAGCCCCCCAAAATAAAGTCTGACACTGTTTCCACTGTTTCCCCATCTATTTGCCATGAAGTGATGGGACCAGATGCCATGATCTTAGTTTTCTGAACGTTCAGTTTTAAGGCAACTTTTTCACTCCTCTTTCACTTTCATCAAGAGGCTCTTTAGTTCTTCTTCACTTTCTGCCATAAGAGTGGTGTCATCTGCATATCTGAGGTTATTGATATTTCTTCCAGAAATCTTGATTCTAGGTTGTGCTTCATCCAGCGTGGCATTTCACATGATGTACTCTGCATATAAGTTAAATAAGCAGGATGACAATATATAGCCTTGCTGTACTCCTTTCCTGATTTGGAACCAGTCTGTTGTTCCATGTCCAGTTCTAACTGTTGCTTCCTGACCTGCATACAGATTTCTCAGGAAGAAAGTCAGGTGGTCTCGTATTCCTGTCTCTTTAAGGATTTACACAATTTGTTGTGATCCACACAGTCAAAGGTGTTGACTTAGTCAATAACGCAGAAATAGATGTTTTTCTGGAACTCTCCTGCTTTTTCGATGATCCAGCAGATGTTGGCAATTTGATCTCTGGTTCCTCTGCCTTTTCTGAATCCAGCTTGCACATCTAGAAGTTCATGGTTCACATATTGTTGAAGCCTGGCTTGGAAAATTTTGAGCATTACTTTACTAGTGTGTGAGAGGAGTGCAGTTGTGTGGTAGTTTGAGCATTCTTTGGCATTGCCTTTCTTTGAGATTGGAATGAAAACTGACCTTTTCCAGTCCCGTAGCCACTGCTGAGTTTTCCAAATTTGTTGGCATATTGAGTGCAGCACCTTCACAGCATCATCTTTTAGGATTTGAAATAGCTCAACTGGAATTCCATCACCTCCACTAGCTTTGTCCATAGTGATTGCCACAGTAGGTTCCACTAATATTCATTTTCGCATATAGATACAGTAAAAAGGAAAAAGAAAAATTCTTCTTACACTCTAATAAGAACTCTTAGGATTAACTCTCTTAACTTTCCTGTATATCATACAGCATTGTTGTTACAGTTGTCATGTTGTTCATTGCATCCCTTATTTATCCTATAACTGAAAGTTTGTATCTTTGGACCATTTTCCTCCAATTCTGCCTCTCCTCACCTTCTGCCTCTGGTAACCACAAGTCTGATCTCCTTTTCTGTGAACTGGTGTCTTTTAAAAAAAAAGAAAAAAAATCCGCATGTAAGTGAATACTTCTTTTTTTGAAATTTAAGGCTGTGTACTTTTTTTTGGTTTGTTTGTTTTAAATATTACTTGAGTTGTCGTTGGGTAGCTCGGTTGCTTTGGGTAATGTGCACTTTTGAAAGCCTCTCAATTTTCAAAGAGGTTTCCAACTGTAAAGTAGCTGTGTAGGTAATTTTCCCTTGAAGATTAAACTTCAATCACAAGAAATCTTGAAAATGCTTCAGTACTTTGTTGGAGTTGTGTTAAAACTCTGTAAGCCAATTGTAGTGAAACTCTTTAAGCTAGTGATACTTTTTCTTATGGATGAAATAATTATCCTTTGAATAAATGATCACTTCAAAAATATACCATCCTCTGAAGATTTCCATATATGGTAAGATTGTTTTTCCTTGGGAAAACACTGGTTTTGGTAAATTTTTGATAGGAACAAATAATTTCATATGGACATGTGTTTTATTACCAATTTTTGAAGTTACTATTTTTTTTATTCTTCTTGAAATGGCATTTTGTTTCTGTTATATTAATGCTTGATTCTGCAAAACACTACATCTGTGTTTGGTGATTTTTGGTTTTGTTTGTTGGTTTGTTTCCTGTTTGTTCATTAAATATTTATGGAGTCACCCACTGGTCAGATACTGGTCTTGGTGAATAAGACAGAATGGTCTTTAGGAAACTTACAGTTTATAAGCATAGCTTTTAGTACCCGTACACTCCATTTTATTTTCTAGCAGTAGCATAACACCTGTTCTTAGGAAAATTTTATTGCATTCCTAGTCTTACTTGAATCAAATTCTTACTCTGAGTATTCATGCGTAAACCAGAAAGAATTTTCCTGTGATGGGTTCTCACTTTGGAAAACACTGGCCTAGCATGGAGGTTCTCAAACTTTACATAAATGAACATTTCTTCAGAAGGTCAAATTATATAAAATTTGAAAATAAAGGCAGAGATGACCTGCCTGAAATGTGTGTCATGAAACTCTCCCTCAGCAACTCCTTCCTTCAGGTCCCCTTGGGAAACCGTGATGCCCTGTGGGATGCCGCAGAAAACAGGAAATCAGTCATCTCTTACTCAAAATCCACGTCACTACTGAATGTATTATTTGTTGAGTACTTTGAAGAGATCAGTATTAAAACATAAAGATTTCTTTACTATTGTCTATAGTTGATGATCAAGTAATACTTTTTAATACCTTTTTCTTGATGCAGTTGTCTCACTTATGACAGCCTACACATGTGGCTGCTAGATATTATTTTTTCTGTCTAATTGTTCTGTCAGGAAATGGGCAACAGATGGCATAGGGTGAGGCCAAGCTCTGGCTGAATTCCTTTTCTCAGGGGCTTTGTATCTTGTCCCTTAGGGTCTCAGGTCAAACACCTCATCCTCCAGGTCATAGTTAGAGATGCCCAGCTTGCATTTGCAGGTCGAATGCTTAAGTGACACCTCCTTACAAACACGTGCATTGTAATTGTTTGTTGTAGCTTGTGTTGCTCAATTTTGAGACTCGTGTGTGTGCTGGCGGTGTCTAGGATAGTGCTCTGTAAGCAGCCGCTGTGGGGAGGGAGGAAGGCAGGACTGGGCAGAAGGGGAAGTTGACTGCCTTCAAACCCTGGGCTGATTCCAGAGGCAGCTCTGGCCCTGACAGGGCCTCAGGGTCCCAAATGGAGGCAAGAGGGTCAGGGCTCAATACTCCGGCTTGGAGCACTCATTGCGTATGGGCTACCATTCCCTCCCTCTCTGGGGAGCATGGTCATGAAGAAAGGAACTAGACCCTGGGTGAGTGTCACGTGGGGACAAGGAGCATCCCTTTGCTGAAGGTGCTGAGGGCCTCGTCCAGCAGTGGGGGTGGGGGGTGGTCACCACCAAAGCACCCCTTGTAGTCACACTTTCTGTTTCTCACATTTGTCTATTTCCATTTAAGAACTGAAAAGAAGTAAGCAGTGTTCTGTTTTCCACAGGTAGCTAACGAGATTTCATAATAAAAAATATTAATGCTTAAACTTTAATAAATGAATAAATGGTGAATCTTGTTAACATCATCAGTAATGTGAAAATGTAACATAATCACACATATAAAAATCTATAGTTCAGCCTTTTTGACACAATTAGAAATAGGCCTTAATTAAAAAGTATATTATAAATTACTTCAGAAATATTGAGTTTTGTGAAATATAATTTAGGTACTTTTTGATTCATGAAGCTTTTTGTAACAAGAACCAAAGAAAAGTTTTGAGTAGTGATTTGATGGCTTTGTTTTTTGTAATTGCACTGTATTTAAAATGTCATTATCATTTGCCTGGTATATACTATTACTTTAGTTTCAAAGGTAGTGATTTTTTTCAGTTGCGAATTTTAAAAGTGGGTAATCTAAGAAAGGTAGCTGGGAGAAGTATTCTGTGTGAATATTGGATTTTGGCCTGATAGCAGGCATAAAACTTTTACTTCCAAAAGTTGGCTCACTCTGCAGTAATTGCAGTGATCATTGAAAATGGTGTGGGTTTTCCTTGGAAGGGATGGGCTAGGTAGCCCCTGTCACTTCCTTCCTCTTGGCATCTTGGTGTGACTGATCAGGAAACAGGATTGGATATGGGGCTGGAGAGCACATCCTGGGCTCTAGACTCAGATCTGGGCTTGGGTACCAGTCTATCATCGATCTTGCTTAATAAAATTAATCCCTCTAAGCCTTAGTTTCATCATCAGTTAAAATGGAGGTGTTAGTAAGAGAACTTTAATCAGAGGATCTTAGCATGAGGTTTGGCATATTATAAGTGCTTGATAATGGTAGCTGTGATGAGCGATATAATTTTATTGGTCAGTTTTTCTTTTCACTCAGCTTTCAACACTTTAGTAACTATTGAAAGTATAACTTGCTTATGCTCGTAAAAGAAGGAAGGGCAATTTAGAGTTGTCTGTCAGAAAACTAATCTTTGGGGACTTGAGCCTGAATCTTCATGTGAGATGACAGAGTGAAACAGCAGGAAGAAGAGGAAATATATGCAAAGGAGGGCAGGGCGACTTCACACATAGCCTCCATCAGGGGAAGGGAGCTGAGGTCTGTGCTGTTTCAGGACTGACCTGCCTGAGTGTGGCCTGGACCTGGAAATGGAGCTCCTCTTGGTGGCCTTTGGCTTGGTGAAACTGCCCTTGATGGTTTCCTGAGAGAAATTAGGGGGACATCGGGGATTATCAGAGAAATGGGAGTTACCCTCTGAGTAGTGCTGGTAAACATTTCTGATGGACTAACAGTGTGAACATATCTTGAAATGAGCAATACAGAGACCAGTTCATAGAGAAAGCCTAAATCAAAGAAATAGATCTAGTACCAATTGAAAAACAGTTTCACCTGCTGACAGTTTGAAATGTCAGCCTGATACTATTCAGTTAAAGATAATGTGTGTAAGTTACAGCCACCAAGATAACATCACTTTAGGTCTGTTCTTTGAGTAAACCACCCAAAGACGTGCTTAGAAGGATTATTCTGTTTTCCTTGGCCTTCAGATTAGATCTCTCCTCCTTCCAATTCATAAAAGATGCTAATTTTAAACAAAATATCTAATTAGTATGTCACTAGTTTATTAGTGATTCATGGTTTCTTAATGTTAGCAGAACTGTTTGTCATGCTCACTATGTCTGAAACAAATACACTGTCCTAAAGGTTAAATGGACAGTTAGTAATTTCAGCAAACCAATATGCATGTGTGGGTATGCATTGGTAGACATCTTATATGGTGGTTTTCAAAGGATACAGAGAAGTATAAAACATACTTACATCTTCAAAGAATTAAGAATTAGTTGCCTAACTGAGCAGTGGTGGCACAAAGTATCCAGTTGTGAAGCAGGCACTCTCACTGTACTAGGTAGGTTAAAAGGGATAATTTATTTGAAAATTTCTGTGTGGTGGTAGGTGTTCTGTCAGAGAACATGGTGCCTATCCACACAAAAGTGATTTATTCACACCACACAACACCTAGCTGTGGAAAGCAGTAGATGATAAACACTATGTAAGAAGTATAATGGAAGGTCTCTGGAAGGTATCAAAGAAGTAGCATTGCTGCGGTTTCCAGTGGTCAAAGAAAGCTTCATTGAGGAGGTGGAATCTGGGCAGGGATTGGGTGGTTGAGTTTTGAAGCAGAAAGGAGAGGCCGTTTGTGGTGAGAAGTGAGGTCAAAACCCCTGTGAGGGAGGGAATAATTCATAGTCCAGACTGTTGGGAGTGGACTGCTGATATTTGTGGCTGTGGCTAAATTGTGTTTGGGGATTGGGATCTTGAAAGCCAAGCAGTAAGGAAGAAAGGTTTTTATGCTAAGATAGTGATACGAGGTCTGTAGCTGCCCAAGGAGATAGTTTAGTGATAGTAATGGTCTACTGAGGGCAGACCCAGCCATTTCCATGCCATTTAAGTGGAAATTAGGTCCCCCAGTCTTGCCTACTTTGTGAGCACACTTTGTCCTTCACAGTCCATGGATTTTTTATGCACTAGAGCCCTGGGTGAGATCCACAGGGGACGAAGAAAAGGGAAGGCAAAATGGGGAGTCCACACTGAAAGTACAGAGTCCTGGGAGAAAGATTTGATTGAATTAGACATTTGAACGAATTGGGACATTGAAACTGGTAGAGTTGTCCTGAGTATGCCAGGCTGACCCTGTATTTAGGAAATGAGGTATTGGCTTATATAATTTCTTACCTGTGCTTCTAGTTTCTCACTTTGATGATTTTTTTCTTCTTCCTGTATTCTTCCTCTCCTTCCACATCTTCCATCCTTCCTTCCACATGTTTCATCAGGAACATGATTCATCATTTGAGAGCCCGCAAAAGTCAGCAAACACTTTCTGAGCATCTGCTTTTCTGGTGCTCTGTTCCAGAAGAGACACTGGTCCTTGCCCCTAGTGAGTTTGAAGGGAGAAAAGGAGACAGAAAAGTGAAAAAACATTAAATTCTGAGTTCCATGATGGAAGGCTATCTGCTGTGTGGTTGATAGAGTGAAAGGAGGAGTGTGGGTCTCTCCCTGGGGGTGACTAAAGCTGGGTGAGAAAAATAAGTGGTGGTTTTGTTGGCTGGACAGGGATAGTAAGGGTATACAAAGCCCAGAAATAGGGGATGGAAAGTAGTGGAAAGTAGTGGAGGTATGAAGTAACAAAGGCACTAGAAGTGGCTTCTTTGGTAAAGCCAAAGGCCAGGATTTAATTGGGACATTGATCAGTAGATGCAGCTGAAGAGGTGTTAGGACTGCAGCAGGTCTGTGCACCCTGCAAAATGCTCAGCTTCTGTCCTTCAGGTAAGTCAGCCATGGAAGACCCATGGCTTTGTCATGGTCATATCTGTAGTTTGCAGAGATGACTTGGGCATATCACGGAGGGTAGGTTTGGAAGGGTACATCACAAACTGAGGTTCCACCTGTAATGGTCAATTATACCTTAGTGACCCAAGCTGCATTGAGGAGACACACTCAGTGTGTGTCTAATTTAAAGAATTTTTGATACATGTATAGTATATGGCAAAAATCTTTCTGGTGATTAACCTCCAGAGAATTTTTACTAGAACCCTTTTTAGAGATGTGATGGCTATGTGTTGGCCATGCGATTTTTGTCTGAGTTGTGAGGACCAATTGAAAGACTATGTCAAGGGTATTTTTTATCCCTTATATTTATGCTTATATATACATTTGAATTTCAGACTAATGAACTGTAACTTTGATATGATTTTTTAAGAAGAGTGAATCTGGATATATAAATATAAATATCTCCATGTCCAACCCTTACATGAGTGCATGCCTATGTGTGTATACATGTGCATGTCTTAGCATGTATGTTTTGCTTGTCTGTGGTGTGTGTGTGTCCCCTTTTCTGGGTATATTTGATAGTGTAAACCAGGGATTAAACATTGTTAAGAAGTGACTACTGTATAAATATGTTGAGTGATTATCATTTAGTTATGCTAAAATTTTTATCTTCCAGTTCAGTTGGAATACTTTTATTAACAGTGCCTTAAGCAATAGGATATATGGTTGACTTTTCTTTTAGAGAATTGCCTAGTTACATTGGATCCAATTAAGTTTTGCATATGCTATCAGTGGCATTAAATGCAACCAAGTGTGGTGTTAAGTAAAATGAGAAAAGTTATTTTAGTAAAAACCTAACTTGTACTTAATATATCTTGAGCTAGTAAACAGCAAATGTAGGTCTGAAGAATAACATATTTTTATTTAAAACATGAAATGATCATTTAACTTAAGATTATTATTTTAAAATTTGTAAGTTCACAGTAAACAAACTCAAGTATTTAACTTTTTAAAACACCAAACTAGAAATGAGTAATACTTGAAGAATTTCTGTTCTCCAAGGATGAACAATTGCTTTTTTTCAAACAGGGATCCTTCTTGTACTCTGGCAGTGAGAGTGCCGAGTCCCAACCGTTGGAGTGCCAGGGAATTCCCAACAATTCTTTTTCTATATATCAAGACTTTAAAAGTCACATAATTGTGAAGTAAATAAAAGCAACCTTTCTTATGGTTGGTAAACTTGTATTTAAAAACTATTTGTAAAGTACAATATTCTTAGAAAGGCTTGGTGGAGATACAAACACTGCTGTAATAGTTTTATTTTCTGTCCTGCTTGTCAGTAAATTTTTAAGTTTTTAAAAAAGAACTCTGCTTAAAAATGAAGGCCAAAAAAAAAAAAAAAAAATGAAGGCCAAACTAATCAACCTTGAAACAAAAAACATAAAACCCAAAATAGCCCTGGATTGCTGTCGTGTTGTGATTGTTACAAGGGAGGTTCTAATCTCCATGTTGTGGCCAGGTGCTGCCTTGTCCAAGTTGTTTGGTGGCTTGGGGCCTTTGTTCCCTAATGTGTAAAATGTGGTTGGAGTGGTGATCTGGAGCATTGAAATAGATGATTTAAGTTCATTTTTCCTCTGTTCAAGAGATACAACTCTGTGTTTGGTTCTCTAATATCTGCTTAGTTCATCTGTGTGGAGTTTGGGGTTGACTTTTCTTCCGCATGAAATTATTTAGAAATAGACATCCTTAGGATACGAGTTGAACAATTACAAACCTAAAGCTGTTATTTGTGTTTAAAATTTTAGGTATGCAATACCCCCGGAACATGGGAAACGACTGGAAAGACTAGCTCAAGGTAAGCTTGCTATTTGTTTTCTACACGATAGGTTCTTTGTTTCTGAGGTATTTTTACTTCAGAGTAGAATATCGCTATGTTAATGTTACTCTTTTCAAGTTATTGGCTTCTAAGTATTTTTCTCATTGAGTAATTTTAATTTTTTCCATATTGCATAATCATCATGATTATTTTAGTTGGCTGCTTTGTTTTTTGTCAGCTGATTTCACTTAACCTATTTTAGTTATTTCCAGTTTTTTTCTCCTTTATATAATGTACTTAACATCACTGTGTCAATAAAATTTTTATTTCCTTTAGTTGTACCATTGAGATAAATTCCGAGAAGTACTGATACTGAATCTTGGGCTTCTAGAATGTTTTATGGGTACTTTTCATGTTGCCATATCATTTCACCAGAGAGTTGTGTTAAATCCCCTTCCCCTGGGCCTGAGAGTGCTTGAAGTATGAAGTTGAATGTTTCTAGGTGACAGGACAGGCATAATATTGTATGCCTTCTTAGACTAGTAAAATTAAGCGTACTTTACTGGATCTTGAAATTTGTTGTTGTTGTTTTTTTTTAAGACTTTGTCCCTCTTTGTTTTCTTTATTCTTCTAGTTTTATTGAGATGCACTTGACATACAACATGTTATAAGTTTAAGCTGTTCAGCATAATAATTTGACTTGCATCATGAAATGATTGTCACAATAGGTTTAGTGAACATCCATTATCTCATGTGAATATCAAAATAAATAGAAAAACATCTCCCCTTATGATGAAAACTCTTAGAATTTACTCTTTTAACAGCTTTCACATATAACACTCAGCAATGTTAATTATATTTATCATGTTATTTGTTACATTTCTAGTACTTATTTATCTTGTAATTACAAGTTTGTACCTTTTGACTACCTTCATTCAGTTGTGCCTCCCTTGACCTTGTCCATCTTCTTCTTCTCTCACTTGTTTAAGCAGTTTTAGCTGCCATTTTTATTAATTTTTTAAAATTATTTTTAAAAATTAATATACTGGAATATAGATGCTTTACAATTTGTGTTCCTGCTGTATTGCAAAGTGAATCAGCTATAGGTATACTTATATCCACTCTGTTTTGGATTGCCTTCCCGTTTACGTCACCGCAGAGATTGAGTAGAGTTTCCTCTGCTATATAGTAGGTTCTCATTACCTGCCCGTCTACCAGTATATCTACTACTGTGGACAAGAATCCCTTAGAAGAAATGGAGTAGCCATCATAGTCAACAAAAGAGTCTGAAATGCAGTACTTGGATGCAATTCCAAAAACACAGAATGGTCTGTGTTGATTTCCAAGGCAAACCTTTCAATATCACAGTAATCCAAGTCTATATCTGGACCAGTAATGCTGAAGAAGCTGAAGTTGAATGGTTCTATGAAGACCTACAAGACCTTTTAGAACTAACACCCAAAAAAGATGTCCTTTTCATTATAAGGGACTGGAATGCAAAATTAGGAAATCAAGAGATACCTCAAGTAACAGGCAAATTTGGCCTTGGAGTACAAAAAAAAGTAGGGCAAAGGCGAACAGAGTTTTGTCAAGAGAACAGACTAGTCATAGCAAACACCCTCTTCCAACAACACAAGAGAAGACTCTACACATGGACATCACCAGATGGTCAATACCAAAATCAGATTGATTATATTCTTTGCAGCCAAAGATGGAGAAGCTGTATACAGTCAGCAAAAACAAGACGGGAGCTGATTTTGGCTCAGATCATGAACTCCTTATTGCCAATCAAACTTAAATTGAAGAAAGTAGGGAAAACCACTAGACCATTCAGGTATGACCTAAATCAAATCCCTTATGATTATACAGTGGAAGTGAGAAGTAGATTCAAGGGATTAGATCTGATAGAGTACCTGAAGAACTATGGATGGAGGATCGTGACATTGTATAGGAGGCAGTGAGGAAGACCATCTCCAAGAAAAAGAAATGCAAAAAGGCAAATGGTTGTCTGAAGAGGGCTTACAAATAGCTGTGAAAAGAAGAGAAGCGAAAGGCAAAGGAGAAAAGGCAAGATACATCCATTTGAATGCAGAGTTCCCAAGAATAGCAAGGAGAGATAAGAAATAGAGGAATACAATAGAATGGGAAAGACTAGAGATTTCTTCCAGAGAAGGCAATGGCACCCTACTCCAGTACTCTTGCCTGGCAAATCCCATGGACAAAGGAGCCTGGTGGGCTGCAGTCCATAGGGTCGTGTGAGTGACTTCACGTTCACTTTTCACTTTCATGCATTGGAGAAGGAAATGGCAACCCACTCCAGTGTTCTTGCCTGGAGAATCCCAGGGACGGGGTAGCCTGGTGGGCTGCCATCTATGGGGTCTCACAGAGTCGGACATGACTGAAGCGACTTAGCAGCAGCAGCAGCAGAGATGTCTTCAAGAAAATTAGAGATACCAAGGGAACATTTCATGCAAAGATGGGCACAATAAAGGACAGAAATGATATGGACCTAACAGAAGCAGAAGATATTAAGAAGAGGTAGCAAGAATACATAGAAGAACTATATAAAAAAGATCTTCATGACTCAGATAACCATGATGGTGTGATTACTCACCTAGAGCCAGATATCCTGGAATGCAAAGTCAACTGGGCCTTAGGAAGCATCACTATGAACAAAGCTAGTGGAGGCAATGGAATTCTAGTTATTTCAAATCCTAAAAGATGATGCTGTGAAAGTGCTGCACTCAGTATGCCAGCAAATTGGAAAAACTCAGCAGTGGCAACAGGACTGGAAAAGGTCAGTTTTCATTAATCCCAAAGAAAGGCAATGCCTAAGAATGTTCAAACTACCGCACAATTGAATTCATCTCACATGCTAGCAAAGTAATTCTCAAAATTCTCCAAGCCAGGCTTCAATAGTACATGAATGTGAACTTCCAGGTGTTCAAACTGGATTTAGAAAAGGCAGAGGAACCAGAGATCGCATTGCCAACATCTGCTGGATCATTGAAAAAATAAGAGAATTCCAGAAGAACATCTGCTTTATCGAGCATACCAAAGCTATTGACTGTGTGGATCACAACAAACTGTGGAAAATTCTGAAAGAAATGGGAATACCAGATCACCTGACCTGCCTCCTGAGAAATCTGTATGCAGGTCAAGAAGCAACAGTTAGAACTGGACATGGAACAACAGATTGGTTCCAGATCGGGAAAGGAGTACGTCAAGGCTTTATATGTCACCTTGTCTCTTTAACTTACATGCAGAGTATATCATACAAAATGCTGGGCTGGATGAAGCACAAACTGGAATCAAGATTGCTGGGAAAAGTATCAATAACCTCAGATATGCAGGTGATACCACCCTTATTGCAGAAAGTGAAAAAGAACTAAAGAGCCTGTAGATGAAAGTGAGAAAGGAGAGTGAAAAAGCTGGGCTTAAAATTCACCATTCTAAAAACTAAAATCATGGCATCTATCTGGTCCCATCACCTCGTGGCAATAGACGGGGAAACAATGGAAACAGTAACAGACTTTATTTTGGGGGGCTCCAAAATCACTGCAGATGGTGACTTCAGCCATGAAATTAAAAGATGCTTGCTCCTTGGAAGAAAAGCTATGACTAACCTAGACAACATATTTAAAAGCAGGGTGATTACTTTGCCAACAAAGGTCCATCTAGTCACAGCTATAGTTTTTCCCATAGTTGTGTATGGATGTGAGAGTTGGATTATAAAGAAAGCTGAACACCAAAGAACTGATGCTTTTGAACTGTGTTGTTGGAGAAGACTCTTGAGAGTTCCTTGGACTGCAAGGAGATCTGACCAGTCCATCCTAAAGGAAATCAATCTTGGATATTCATTGTAAGGACTGATGCTGAACCTGAAACTCCAATACTTTCACTACCTGATGTGAAGAGCTGACTCATTTGAAAAGACCCTGATGCTGGGAAAGATTGAAGGCAGCAGGAGTAGGGGACGACAGAGGATGAGATGGTTGGATGGCATCACTGACTCGATGGACATGAGTTTGGGTAGGCTCCAGGAGTTGGTGTGGACAGGGAAGCCTGGCGTGCTGCAGTCCATGGGGTCGCAAAGAATTGGAAATGATTGAGTGACTGAACTGAGCTTGTCCATTTTTAAGGGCCAGATTGAGCCATTCTTTTGGAAATTCTATCAGTATCTTTCACTCCGTGCCCACTTATATCTACTGAGAGTGCCGTTTACTTTTATTCCTTCCCTTAAAGATATGCCAGGCAACCTTACTCTTATTTCTCTCACACAGGAGGAGAATCATATTCACCCCCTTCTGTTTTGCTAACCACCCTAACTTAGGATGATGTAGACTGCTAGTGACTTATTTCCAGAGGAAGGTGGAGTTCCGTTGAGTGACAACTAGAGATAAGACATTCTGCTTTTATTCTCCATTGAATCCTCAGGGAGCACTGTTCTTTCAATCAGGTGCCAATCTAAGATTCATTGGTATGTTAGATTTGCCTTCTAGTAGAAAAGGAATTTTGTCCCCGCATTATGTATGCTTTCATTTAATAATAAAATGGGGACACTGACTTGACAGCTCTGAACAGATATTGTTAAAGACATCTAAAAGTTGCTTTCCTTCAAATTATGGAAGAGTATTAGAAAGAATAGTTAGGGTATCATGTTTGTTAAAAGCATTATTATAATTTTGGCAGCCTAATAACTATAAAGCCTTGGTGTTTTTATAATGTAATACATTACAGTAATAATAGCAATGTAATTGTAATCTTGAACTGCGTTATGGACTATTTTCATGAATATTAAGTGGATGGATCCTGGTTCTGGATAATAGATTATAGCACAGCTTAGAATATGATTACCATAATCCTTAAATACACAGGCAGTGAACTTTGTGCTAAATCTATATGCTGTGGACTCTTCTGTTCTCTGTGATAATAATTCTACCATTTTCTGTTCACCTCACTGCCCCAGAATTTTTAAACTGGAGCAATGTAAACTTTGCGATATGGAATCACATGTTAAATTTTTTGCTATAAACTGTCTGTATACACTTTGATATAAACTGCCTGAAAATGACATTCCAGAAAAATGGATGCCATTAGCTTAATCAGTAAGAGATTAATAAACTTGAAGGTTGAAAAGGAACTTTAAATTCAATTGCGTGTTTATTGAAAATTTTTTGCAGCATTATTTTGAGAAATGATTCAAGGGAAAGACCCTATAAGACAGTGGAGGATTTCTATCTTCTGAGCAGATGTCAGGCAAATTAATTGAATTCTGCTAAACAATTAAAATGATAAAATAATGTAGTAAATATGAGGGAGCCTTATAGGATGTCTAGGTCAAGGCAGCACTTGATACATAATATGAAAAGCAGCCTCAGATATTTTCCATTATCTTGTCTGCACATCATAATTATCACAGTTGCCTTTTATGCATGAATGCTTTCATCTTTGGTTTCTATTGAAATCTTGATTGACGGTGGCACCTGCAAATATTTTATCTGAAAACCGTTAGGTCTGCATCTAATAAAGCCAGGAGTTCGATTTTGCCCTTCAGTTACTTTCTCATTTATACAGTTTTTTTTCTAATATCATGTAGATATAAAAGTAATAAAAAATCTCAAGTGAATTGTTGCAGTTTTTATACTTGTTATGTTTGCCTATAATGCCATTGCATTCTTTCTAATTTTTCACCCGATACAGTTGAATGGGAAGTAAAAAGGATACTGGAGATACAACATCATGAGTGACAGTTTTGAAGATTTTCAGTTTTAAGAATGTCTAAATCTCATCTATTTTAGAAATTAGACAATATCTTAGTGGTTCTATTAAGTTAAGCAAAATATGGATTAAAGTAAATTGGGAGCAGCTGATGTATATATGTGTGTGTGTGTATGTGTGAATGACTTTTTCATTGGTCTCTCATTGTGAATAAAGTGCTAATAGTTTTTAAAAAATTAAAGAGGACTCACTTTGGTCAAAATTTTGGTTACTGGAAAAAGAATATGTGAGTTAGGACTTTATGCAGCAGATTTTGTAAGTGTGAATGATTAGCAGGAATTTTGTTTTAAGTGACAGTATGGTAGAGTTCAGTATACTGGTTCTTTTGTAGTCTTATATTTACTTGTAGCAAGTGTTTTTGTTTTTACCTATTAAAGTGACACTCAAAAAGGAATGAATGAATCATGGTTATGAGGGATTAATTTAGTTCAGATTTCTTTAAGCAGTCAATTTTGGTGTGTGTGTGTCTTTAAATGACTAGTCATCTTGAGTTTAAGCCTGTGAAACAGAATCTTAGCCTGATTAGCAGGGATCCCTGTTCCAGGAGGAGGGCATGGCAGTTCCAGGGCACTCCAGTATACTTGCCTGAAGAATCCGCACGGACAGGGAAGCCTGGCGAACTACAGTCCATGAAGTTGCAAAGAGTTGGACACAATTGAGCAACTAAGTACATTCTGTTCAAGGAGGTGGACAAAGGGTCTGTAGGCTGGATGCAGGCAGCTTGTGGACTCTATGAAATTATGTTCAATTTTGGGCATATATGTGGATTTCTGGGAAGCTAACCCATCATCAGATCCATCAAGATGGTTTGGTCCAAAAGGGATTATGAACCACTGCTGTTTAAAGACTGAAAGAGTAGCAATAAATAACAAGTCATTTAAATTTTATAAATGTTCCAAATTGACCCTTTCTCTTACCTCTGACTTGAAATTAGGAAAATGAACTTTTATCAGCTCTCAAAATGATAAATACATAATTCCCTTAAACATTCATTTACATGATGGCCTGAAAATATTACATTAAAATGCTTGGTTTTGAAAGGCTAATAAATTAAATGCCCTTGATTATGAACAATCAATTTTAAGTGACTCCCTAAGACAAAAAATGAAGAAGTTCAGTGATATGTCCTCTGCCTTCATTCCTAACTCATGCTTTAGGAATGGAGATCAATGTATGATGTGTCATGGTATGTTTATTTTCATCATACTATCACTTGTTATATTAGAAATGGTGAAGCAGTCCCTGAATTTAATTTCGTTGTGTGTGTGTGTTAGTCACTCAGTCATGTCTGACTCTTTGCAACCCCATGGACCATAGCCGCCAGGCTCCTCTGTCCATGGGGATTCTCCAGGCAGGAATACTGTTATGGGTTGCCATGCTCTTCTCCAGGGGACCTTTTTGATGTCAAATATCACAATTTGTTGGACATGAATTTGAGCAATCTCTGGGAGATAGTGGAGGACAGAGGAGTCTGGCATGCTATAGTCCATGGATTATAGAGTTGGATATGACTTAGTGATTGAATAACAGCCACAGTCTGTGTTGAATTTTAAAACTATGTACCCAGCCATGTTCCTAGTGGGATTTTAAACATTGAACCATAATACATAACATACACATGCTACAATAATTAGAATGTGGGGTGAAAGACAGTTCTGAGAAATGACAGGTGGGGAATGGGAGGAAGAATTCAGGAAAGGAATGCCAGCTAGCAGGGAAAAATTACTATGGAGGAGAATTAAGAATTCTTTGATTCTGTCAGGTGGAAGTTGAGCCAGAAAACCTGGTTAGCTTGACTGACTAACTTGTGCCAAAGTCCTTGGCCTGAGGAGTCCTGGTGACCTGTGCATGTGTGATCCATATGTCGTGTCAAGGTGGGAAAAAGCTGGAGCTGAAACAAAGTGGTCTCAAGAATGCAGTAAAAAACTATGTGTAATGGTCTATATACCTGTTAAATTAGGTGAAAGTTTTATAAGTGTTCTGCAAGCCAGTTTGAAATAGAAAAACTTTCCTGTTATTCGCTGCACTATGTTCAGGAGATAAAAATAAGGCAATTATTCAGGAGAACTACCATGCTTCTCTATATAGTCAGTATGAATTTCTTCTGGCTCTCCTCTTGGAGAGCTCCATGAGGCTTTGTCTCTACAGTAGAGATGTTGATGGATTATTGGACATGTGGAGCAGAGTGAAACCTGCAATGTGATAACTTTCTACCCAACCATTAATTGCTCAAAATGGGGTAGGAAGAACAGAGAGGTCAACTATAGCCTAAACCTCTAATGTTGACCTCTTAACTAAGAATGTGGGTAAAAATGATCAAGTGTCACCCCACATAATATAGTTCATTGGTTCTTTTCACTAATAAGCATGTTAAGAAATTTCACACGTGAATCAAATTGCTGTTCATTGTTCATTCGCTGTCATGTCTACAGCATTTTCTACAGAAACATACTTGTATATCTTTTTCCTTTGTCCTTTTCCTTACCATCTGTTTATATGGCTATTGTACTTTTAAAGCATCATATCAGTCATATGAATATTGCAAAAGCCATTACAAGCCTACATCATTTTGTTGTGCTTCACTTTATTGTAAGTTGCAGAAAATGCATTTTTTTTTCTTGCAAATTGATTGTGGCAGCCCTATGTTGAGCAAGTCTGTTGGTACCATTTTCCCAATAGTATTTGCTCACTTATCATCTCTCTGTCACATTTTGGTAATTCTCACATCTCAAACTTTTTCACTATTATGTTTGTTTTATGATCTGTGAATTGCAACAATTACAACTCATGGAAGGGTTAGATGATGATTAGCATTTCTAGCAATAAAGTATTTTAAAATTAAGGTATGTACTTTTGGGGGGCACAATTCTATTGCACACTTAAGAGATTATAGTATAGTATAAACATAATTATAAATGCACTAGGAAACCAAAAATTCTTGTGACTTGCTTTACTGTAATACTTGCTTTATTGCAGTCATCTAGAAGAGAGCCTGCAACATCTCTGAGGTATGCTTGTATAAAACTCTGTCAAAGCATACTTGGGTAAATTTCAGTTAAGTTGTCTTAATCAAATCTATTGCTAGTGTGAACATATAGTCTGTAGGTCTGGTTTCTCATCTTTCCCCTCTCCTTCCCTTTCTTATTCCTTTCTTTCCTAAGTGATTAATAACTAACGTCAGTTTCTTCAGACTAGTGTTTGTATATAGGAAATTTGATGTTTTTAAGCTTTGATTTTTAAATTTTTACCATGGCTAAAACTTCGTTGATTTGATAGTAGCAACATGTGTTTGTCATGTGAGATTGGGATTTAGAGTACATCTGCTCTGTTTCTAAAACAATTTAAAAACATCTAATGATATTTTAGGTCAGATAGAGGTAAAATGCACTTATAGTAAAAGCCACCTGTTAAAACATAAAGTTTAGTGAGTTTTGACAGATATATACAGTGGTGTAATTACGACTACTCTCAAGATAGAGAACATTTCCAGTAGGCCCCAGAAATTCTCTTGTGCCCTTTTCTAATTACTTCTCCCTACCAGCAACCACTAACCAGATTTCTGTCTCTAGAATGTTATTAACATGAAATTGTGCAATGTGTAGACTCTTCTCTGTTAGAATAGTGCTTCTCGCATCACTTTTATGTTGTACAGGGTGTCCTTGGATGTGTATAGCACCTGGGAAATCCCATGGACAGAGGAGCCTGGCAGGTTACATTCCATTGAGTCACCAAGAGTCAGACATGACTTCGTGACTAAACAACAGAAACAATATTCACAAAACATAAGCCATTAACCATTTTGAAGTGTACAATATGGTTACTTTTAATATATTTGTATTGTGTAACCATCACCTCTGTCTAGTTCCAATAGATTTTCATCATCCTGTAAGGAAACCGTGTATTTTTTATTCAGTCATACTGTATTTCCCCTTATCCCTTCTTAGCCCCTGGAAATTAATAGTCTGCTTTCTGTCTAGGTATTTACATATTCTGGATGTCTCATATGCATGAAATCATTTAAATGTGACTTTTGTGCCTGACATCTTTTATGTAGCATGTTTTCTATGTTATATCTTATATCTGAACCTCACTCTTTTTTATAGCTAAGTAATATTTCATTGTGAAGATATACTACATTTTGCACTTCCATTTACCAGTTGATGGACATTAGGTTGTTTCCATTTTCTTATAATGGCTAAGATTTTTGTGCCTTATATCACTGGCTTCCCATAAGGATCCACCCAGCAAGGATCCATATAGCCACTATGGAAAACAGTATGAATGTTCCTAAAAAAATTGAAAATAGAACTAATATATTATATAGCAGTTCTACTTCTAGGTATGTATTTGAGGGAAATGAAATCACTGTCTTCAAGATATATCTATTACCTCAAATGTTCATTGCAGCATTATTTACAGTAGCCACGATATGGAAACCACCTGTGTGTCCATTGACAGGTGAACGAATAAAGCAAAGTGTTATATGTATACAGTAGACTATCATTCAGGCATAAGAAAGCAGGAAATCCTGTCATTTCCTTCAACATGGAAGAATCTTGAGTCTTCCATGCTAAGTTAAAAAAGTCAGGCAGAAACAGACATGCTGTATGATCTTATTTATATGTGAGAATTATAAGTTAAGTTATGCTAAGTTAAAAAAGTCAGGCAGAAACAGACATGCTGTATGATCTTATTTATATGTGAGAATTATAAAAACCAAACCTTCAGGTAGAAACAACAGTTTGGTGACTGCCAGAGGCAGGGGGTGGTGGAATTGGGTGAAGATTGTCCCAAAGTATTGACTTCAGTATGAGTAGGTTCTGGGGATGTACTGTATTATATGGTAACTACAGTGAACAATACTGTATTGAAAGTTTCTAAGAGAGTAGATCTTAAAACTTCTCATCACATACAAAAAAACTATTTTTAGGTGATGAATGTGCACTAAACTTACTGTGGTAATCATTTCACAATATGTACATATAGGCAACCATTACTCTGTGTATTTTAAACTTATGCAATGTTATTTGTCTATTATATCTTGATATTGGGGGAAAAAAAACCCACTGAGGAAGATAATAATAGTATCCTGATTATGTGGATGGGGAAATTGAGGAGCTGAGAGATTGTGGAAATAGTTGAGGCTATATGAGTTGTTGGACTTGTGTTAGAAATCAGTGTCTCTGTAGGGTTTCTTCATTAGTCTCTTGTTCTGTTAACTATATGGACAAGATAAGAGTGATTTCAAATAATTCAAACAATTAGGTTTTTGATCTAAAACTTAGTTCTTCTATTAATAGCACTGTTAAAGTATGTGTTTATTGTGAGCAATGATGGAAAGAGGAAAGTTGGTCCTCAGGTAATCTTGTGTTAAGTGCCTATAAGAGGAGATTAAGATTTATCAAAATCCCATAGCATAGTTTATACCTCTCAGTATGCTGTCTCTCAAGTGCGGGGAGTGAAACGCTAGGACTCCACAATACGCATGCAGATTTTGCATCTTGCTCCCTTATTATGTTTGTTTGTATGCAAACATAAACTAAATGATCTAACGTGACAAAAGTAAGTGCTGCAGAAGGATGTGCCAGTTTTATTCTGTGTGTTGTTCTACACCGGTCATATTTCCTAATGGTCATGGGATATGTGAGATGCTAGCTGCTGTTTCCACTACTAGGTACTTGAGGGGTCAGTGTAGCTCTGTTTCTTTATTGGAACTTCTTGGTCTTCAAGACTGTGAAAGACTGGACCTCTCCCGTTGTGTGACTGGTAAGTTGGAAAGTCTTATGGAATGCTGCAGTAGTAACATTCAAATATGGTAACTTTTGGAGAAGAATTCTTCCAAATATATTATTGAAAACTTGGAAAAAACCGATCAAGAAAGTAAACATAAGAATAGAAAATAAAAAGATTCTGGAAGGCATGTATTAAAGAACTTACTTCCAAAACTTTGAACACATACCTTGTTTTCTGTTTATTTAGTGACTTTCAGAAAACTCTGATAGTCTTCAGTTGAATTTTTAGATAAATATTTTCTTTTCTATCAGATCTATTTTGGTATATTTCATACATGTGATTGTTTCCAAATTTATTTTCTTCACTTACTATGTAGATAGCCCCAGGGCTGAAATAGTTCTGAGTTTTTAAAAAATTACCATTTTGTATCAAATAGTATTCTGGTTATGTTGGCTGGCCTAAATATTGGATAAAATATTTTTCATAAATGCTGGAGTGAGGGGTGAGTGTAAACCATGTACTCCTGCAGGTATTTTGAGGTAAAATTCATTTTGAGATAGGTACTTTGTGTCATAACTTGTGGTTTATCAGGTGTTTTCCAGGGCAATGTAAAATATAATTCTGATAGCCTATTGAAAATATAAATTCTGAACCAGTGTGAAGTTCTTAATATATTGCAAATTGCCTTCCTTCAGTGGTTTTCCAATTTAAATTAACTTATGACCAGTCACCACATTGTTCAAGTCCTGATTACAAATCCATATCAAAAGGAAATTAAATAGACTCCTCTTTCTTCATTGATTTTAATTTAAAGTTTAATTCGTGCAGTGCTGAGCAGAGGTACAGATTTGAAAAGTTTGATAGATCCATTTAAATTGTATTATTAAAACTTTTCCATGGGGTGTGTGTTTGGGGATCTCTGCTGTGCTTTACTGAGTGGTATAGGTTCAGGACAGCTTATTATGTAGACTCATCATTTTCATTACATTATGTGGTTCTTTCTCACCATTCACTGGAGTCTGCATTTTTTTCCACAGGTTGTTTATTTCTATTTATGTATTATGAATACTAACTGTAGACAGAGAGCTGTATCAGATGACCAGATAGGGCATGATTATTCCTTTTATTCCCACAGGTATTGTAGAGAATGATGGTATTTGATGTTTCTGTTGGATGTATGTTTTCAGTTCAATTCAGTTCCTTTCAGTCACTTAGTTGTGCCTGACTTTTTGCAACCCCAAGAACTGCAGCACACCAGGCCTCCCTGTCCATCACCAACTCCCAGAGTTTATCCAGACTCATGTCCATTGAGTCAGTGATGGTTGATTCAACCATCTCATCCTCTTTCGTCCCCTTCTCCTCCTGCCATCAATCTTTGCCAGCATCAGGGTCTTTTCAAAGGAGTCAGCTCTTCACATCATATGGCCAAAGTATTGGAGTTTCAGCTTCAACATCAGTCCTTCCAATGAACACTCAGGACTTATCTCCTTTAGGGTGGACTGGTTGGATCTCCTGCAGTCCAAGGGACTCTCAAGAGTCTTCTCCAACACCACAGTTCAAAAACATTAATTCTTTGGCACTCAGCTTTGTTTATAGTCCAACTCTCACATCCATACATGACTACTGGAAAAACCATAGCCGTGACTAGATGGACCTTTGTTGGCAAAGTAATGTGTCTGCTTTTTAATATGCTGTCTAGGTTGGTCATAACTTTTCTTCACAGGAGCAAGCATCTTTTAATTTCATGGCTGCAGTCAACCATCTGCAGTGATTTTGGAGACTGAAAAAAATAAAGTCTGTTACTGTTTCCACTGTTTCCCCGTATACTTGCCATCAAGTGATGGGACCAGATGCCATGATCTTAGTTTTCTGAATGTTGGGCTTAAGTCAACTTTTTCACTCTCCTCTTTCACTTTCATCAAAAGGCTGTTTAGTTCTTCTTCACTTTCTGCCATAAGGGTGGGTGTCATCTGCATATCTGAGGTTATTGATATTTCTCCCAGCAATCTTGATTTCAGCTTGTGCTTCATCCAGCCCAGCATTTCTCATGATGTACTCTGCATAGAAGTTAAATAAGCAGGGTGGCAGGATACAGCCTCGACGTACTCCTTTTCCAATTTGGAATCAGTCTGTTGTTCCATGTCCAGTTCTAACTGTTGCTTCTTGACCTGGATACAGATTTCTCAGGAGGCAGTTAAGGTGGTCGGGTATTCCCATCTCTTTCAGAATTTTCCACAGTTTATAGTGATTCACACAGTCAAAGGCTTTGGCATAGTCAATAAAGCAGAAATAGATGTTTTTTCTGGAACTCTCTTGCTTTTTCCATGATCCAGCGGATGTTGGCAATTTGTTCTCTGTTTCCTCTGCCTTTTCTAAATCCAGCTTGAACATCTGGAAATTCATCATTCACGTATTGTTGAAACTTGGCTTGGAGAATTTTGAGCATTACTGTACTAGCATGTGAGATGAGAGCAAATGTGTGGTAGTTTGAGCATTCTTTGGCATTGCCTTTCTTTGGGATTGGAGTGAAAACTGACCTTTTCCAGTCCTGTTGCCACTGCTGAGTTTTCCAAGTTTGTTGGCATATTGAGTGCGGCACTTTCACAGCATCATCTTTCAGGATTTGAAACAGCTCAACTGGAATTCCATCACCTCCACTAGCTTTGTTCATAGTGATGCTTCCTAAGGCCCACTTGACTTCACCTTCCAGGATGTCTGGCTCTAGGTGAGTGATCATACCATCATGATTATCTGGGTCATGAAAATCTTTTTGTATAGTTCCTCTGTGAATTCTTGCCACTTCTTTTTAATACCATCTGCTTCTGTTAGATCTATAGCATTTCTTTCTTTTATTGTGCCCATCTTTGCATGAAATATTCCCTTGATATCTCTAATTTTCTTGAAGAGATCTCTAGTCTTTCCCATTCTGTTGTTTTCCTCTAATTCTTTGCGCTGATCACTGAGGAAGGCTTTCTTATCTCTCCTTGGTATTCTTTGGAACTTTGCTTTCAAATGGGTATAATCTTTCCTTTTCTCCTTTGCTTTTTGCTTCTCTTCTTTTCACAGGTATTTGTAAGGCCTCCTCAGACAGCCATTTTGCTTTTTTGCATGTCTTTTTCTTGGGGATGGTCTTGATCCTGGTCTCCTGTACAGTGTCACGAATTTCCATCCATAGTTCATCAGGCACTTTGTCTTTCAGATCTAGTCCCTTAAATCTGTTTCTCACTTCCACTTTATATTTGTAAGGGATTTGATTTAGGTCATACCTGAATGGTCTAGTGGTTTTAAAATATTTCTGTTTTTAACAATCCAGGTGTAGGTGCTTAAGCAGATGTGCTATTCTTTGCAGGTAGTTCTTTATATCCTAATAGCTTCTTTTTTTTGTTTTTAGATGTCTGCTTTTTTTCCTTCTGATGATCTATGGCCTCACATGCTCCATGGTGGCATCCGTAAAGGCTTATTTGCTTTAAAACTATTATTGTAAAACCCTCTATTCTATGAGGTTAAAGTTATTCGCAGTTAGGTAATGAGTGTTTATAATTCTTTCGTCAGATTGGCCCTGTTCTTGAGCTGTTTATATGTAGTGAGCCACAGAGTGAGATAAGTAATGTTTCCAATGGCCTTATCTTCATTTTGGCCATGGAGTTAAAGAGCATCTGTGCTTTTTTCTGCTTAACCCAGATACACAGCATATGCTTTCCTGGTGAGTTCTCTGTTCAGGGCTTGTCTCTGTGGTTCTCCTCTGTCCCATCCACATTTCTCTTACCTTTCTCATCTTGCTTTCCTGCTCTCAGTGTGGTGGTTTTTCCCTCTGAGTGCGGAAGGTGAAGACTAGGACATCAAGTACATGTGTTTTCTCTAGCTTATATAACCAAGTTAATGAGAGTTTTTCTCAGACAGACTGCAGTGTTGAAGGCAGAGATGGAGAGAAACAGCTGGGTTTCAGCGCATCATGTACTGTTGAGTGAATGAGTTGCTGTGTGTTTAACTTCTTCACCTAAAGGCTTCTTCAAGACACTGTTCCCATATAGGCTGGTGAGACAGACAGGTTTCCATGCTCTTGAGTGGTCCTGGCTGGGAGTTAGTTCCAGGAATGAGTAGCAGTTAAAGTCCTGAATATTCATTGGAAGGACTGAAACTCCAGTATTTGGCCACCTGATGCAAAGAACTGACTCTTGAAAAGACCCTGATCCTGGAAAAGATTGAAGGTGGGAGGAGAAGGGGATGACAGAGAATGAGATGGTTGGATGGCATCACCAACTCAATGGACATGAGTTTGAGTAAACTCTGTGAGTTGGTGATGGACAGGGAAGCCTGGTATGCTGCAGTCCATGGGGTTGCAAAGAGTTGGACACGACTGAGTGACTGAACTGAACTAAAACTATATGAAATTGATCAGAAAGAAACAGATAGGAAATAGCTGTGTGTCTACTGTATGTTGGGCATTGGGACAAGTGCTTCTAGAATGGTTGCTTTTAGGAGTCTAAAGTAAGAGATTCCTGTATTAAAACTGCAGATTTTCCTCTTCTAACCTCCCTTAATATTTTATTTACTTATCAGATAATAGGTAGACTGAGTTTAAATTTGTTGCAAATTTTTAAAGTTGCAGTTCAGTCGCTCAGTCGTGTCCAACTCTTTGTGACCCCATGAATCACAGCACGCCAGGTCTCCCTGTCCATCACCAACTCCCGGAGTCTACTGAAACTCATGTCTATCAAGTTGGTGATGCCATCCAGCCATCTCATCCTCTGTCATCCCCTTCTCCTCCTGCCCCCAATCCCTCCCAGCATCAGGGTCTTTTCCAATGAGTCAGCTCTTCACATGAGATGGCCAAAGTATTTGAGTTTTAAGGTTTAGTCATTTTGTATTATGCAGACAACTCTTGGCAGATCTTTTTGTAAAAAAGATCAACCTTTGGTGATAAAAATATGTATCGTTTAGTTTTTAAGAATTCTGACTCTAGTTTTTAGCACTGTGATTTTTGATGGTAGACTTGGTCTATAGTTGTATAAAGCCGTCATTATATAAGAATACTAGAACATAAACTGAAAAATTGATTTGAAATTATATCTTAATTAATGCATTACTGCTTGCATTTACTGTTTCCATTTAGGTTTTTTCCCAAGCAGTTCTCAAGGGTGTGATGCATTTCTTCGCCACAAGATGACACTGATATCTCCCTCAGTATTAAAGAAATACGGCATTCCCTTTGACAAGGTACATAAGTGTTACTCTCTAACAGAATCATTTCATATGTGTAAAATTTGTGTTTAAGACAAATTCAACATAAACTAATATATGTTTGACTTCCAGTAGGATTTTTAGGGTATGAAGAGAAATATTCAGATTCATGTTTTACTTAGGTAACAATTATTTACCTACGTACTGATTTGAAATTACTTTTTTTTGTTGTTGTTTTTTTAAAGACCCAATTGACTTTAATTCCACTTTTGTTAAAATTATAGTTAAAATAGTTAACTATATTAGAAAAATACCAGTGAAAGTATGAATTAGAAATTAGAAAAGTACTAATTAGAAAAGTACTAATGAAAGATGTGAAGTAAGAAAAGCTCTTGGCATGTGTTTTTTTCCTTTTTTTTCATATGCATGTATCTATTCTTTTTCAAATTCTGAAATTACATATTTTTTTGAAATTAATTTCAGGTTATATTTACTTGAGAGTTCATGTACTTCTAGTTCACTTTTAACAATACTGAAAGTAAAATGTAGCACATTCGACATGCAGTAATTCTCTTTCACTGACATCTTTTGTGTGAACAACAGAATTTATGTTAACGCCATCTATTTTTTTTTTTAAAGAAATCAGAGCAGTTTTTATTAGCAGTTTGATTGGTTAGAATCAGTGATTATGGTGTCAGTATGTTATTTCTAAACACATTCAGACATAATACAGTTGAGATTTCATTATGGATAGAATTGCCTGATGATTTAATAATCAGATATTGCTTCTTTGGAATATTTCTGAAGATTATGTTCTGTAAGACTCTGTACATGCTAGATCACTCTTTGTGTCCATGGATCAGTATTGGGTCAGAATTATTACAGAGCATGAGTGTTTTTATGTGAAGAAGCTGAAATGCAAAAAAAACCTTTCGACCAGATAAATAAGAGCTCTCTCTCAGTTGGAGGAGGATTAAGTCTCTAGTTGCAGAAAAATTAAAAAATATCTCTACTCTCTTTATCATTTTTTATTTGACTGTCTTCCCATAATTCTCTCTGTTTTCCACTTTAAAAGCTTTTCACTTGTGACTAAGTCTTTCCCTCTTCTTTATTTCAGGCCCTTAAAATCCGGTCTTCCACCTATCTTCCCCCACCTCTCACCCCTGGGGCCCTGTTCCCACCAGTCTAGGCTTTGTTGGAAGTAGAATTTTTGCAAGGACTGGGAAACATTCTCCACCTTGGGGTGGTCCTGCTCACTCTTGAACAGTCTCTGTGGCAGTCACGCATGAGACACACTGTCTCATGTCCATGATGAGAACACTCTCACTACTTGTTTAGTTACATACTTCTCCCTATGACAGAAAGTGTGCCTTCGAGATGTGCACTATGGATAATGTCCACAGGTGTGGGTGGGCTGCAGCACTGCCGCAGGTACAGAAGTCACAGGCTCTGCCCCGCCCCCAATGGGGCCACTCCTTCTGGGGCCATTGTCTTCCTTGCAGATGCCTCTAAGCACCAGGCTTTCCAGTCTCAGACCTGTGTCATCAGTGCGCTTTCTCTGAGGTGGTTGTCATAAGCCTGATTAAGCCCTTTTATTTAAGTTGGAATATTAGAAGGCAGAGAAGGAGCAGAATAGAGTCCTCCAAGACAGGAAAAGCTCTGAGAGTTTAGGGCTGGTGATGGGAATTGTTGTTCTTTGGAGGGGGGTTATGTGAAATAGCAGGGCTGCAGGATTGGCTCATTCACCCAGGATGGAGGTTGTAGTAGCTTCTAGCTTCTTTGTAATATTTGGGGAGAAGGAGACAGGTGCTTCGCACCCTTTTCTGGGCTGAGGCTCTCCAGGTACTATTTGGTAGCTCACCAGATGCACCATGTTCTTACCCAGTCTTTTGAGGATGGGACATTTTGTGGCTCCTGTGGGAAGTAGAACGGTGAGTGCTTGTCCACAGCTGGTGAGACACCAGCCATTTAGAGGGCTGATTGGTGGCTGCAGTTTTCATATGAAACATTGCCATCTCCCCTTCTGCCTTGATGAAGGATGTGTGATGACACTGTGCTCCTCGAGGAGCTTATTCTCCAGTGATGATAATGTAACCTTGCACAGAGTAGCAGACTTTGGAATGACGTTGATTCTTCCCAAGTTCATTTCTGATTCTGCCACTTGGGTAAATTACATCATTTTTGTGAGCTTCAATCTCTTCAACTGGAAAATGGAGATAATAAGAGTACCATTTAATAGGGCCATTATGAGGATGAAAAGAGATTATCTATTTGAAGCGCTTTGCATAGTATAAGTAATATAATAATGCACTCTTCCTCCTCAGTTCAACCTTTACTCTTTAGGGAATCATTTCCCAGTTGGACTAACATTTGTTTCTTTTTCTTTCAGTGTATTTGTGCATATTCTCATGTGTATATGTATATGTATGTATGAAAAAGTACGTTTGCCAAATAGCTACTGTCTGCTTTTCGATTATGTGCACTACCCTTTCCACCATTTTTTGCTGTGTGGAATTATGATGCTTGGTTAGTCTTAAAAAGAACTTGTACTTTTCTGTCTCTATACCCTTCTTTTTTTAAAAAAAATCAGTTTATTTCATTGAGGCAGTAAATTAGCCTTATAATTTAGCTAATTGGGACTGACCTGTTTCTAGAAACTATATATAGGCATAATATTTAGGGTCCCATTTAATGGGAATAGGTACTTTTCAGCATGGCAAGAAAGGAGTTTTCCAGATAGAGTAGGGAAGAACTATAGATGGGATTCAGTGGAGCAATGACGCTCGCTTCCTTATCCCACCGACAGCAGTCTTACCCTCTTTCCCCCAACTCCCCTTTATAGGGCTAGTGACAGTTGAGCAAAGTAAGTTTTATTTTATCACATGGTGCAAGGAAATGCCTTATTTCCAAGCACAGTTATAATTAATGAGATTCAGTAAGACTAGAAAAGGAGAGAATCAGGCTGTATTCTCACGTGGCTTGAAATGATGGAACTGGAACCATGTTGAACCCTGATAAGCCATTCTCTGCCTGCCAGGTGGCAGCTGAATTGCTGCTCATTGCAATAGAACACCTGCTGGGGTGTCACAGGGGCAGGGGTGATGAGCTAAATTTTAGAATTGTTGGGAAGGAAAGTACTTCTACACACAACATTTTAGCATTCCTGTAATGGTTACTGAGTGCAGTGTGTGCACATGCATTTATACAGTGTGTCTCTTATATGTGTCCACATAGGTGCATACTTACATATTTATTTCTCGAACCAAAGTGACTGAACGAATCAGTGAGTTACAGATTTGATACTCTAGTATTGAGCAGACAAGTTTTAAAAAACATTGATAAATTTGCTTCACTATTCTTCCATAGTTCCTGGTGTGTTTTGTATGTTTTGGTGATTGTAGGAGAAAAAGAAAGCAGATTTCTTTAAAAGATAGGAATGGACTGAATACATTTTTATCTTTGCTTTTAGGTTGATGGCTGATTGACCCAAGCTATTTTAATTATATTTGCAAATGCACTCACTCACACATACATACCTACATGCTGTAGATATATTTGAATAATTATTTGATAGAAATTTTACTGTTAAATGAAATAGTTAATTGAATGTTTTCCAAGTATAATGAAAGGACAATTTATTGAATACAGTCAACTCTTAAGCAACAAGAATCCATAACATTCAGTGTGTGCTGCCAAAATTTTTATAGCTATAACTTGAAAAATGTCAGTTGTGATATGTCCTGTTTGATAATTCCAGTAATGTGAATTTTTCAGTATTAAAATGTATTGAATGCTATTATGAACACTTTTTTGAATAGCATAAAGCAGACATCCTCAAATAAAATGTAATTTCTCTGCTAATGGGCTAAATGATTGACTATTGGCAGAGGGTCATCTGTTTAGAAGAGTTTTAAAAGTCTCCTGAAAAACTATTAAAGAATTAAGTGAAGAATCTGGGGGCACTTCTTTTATACTAGTATAGCTTGGACATCATAACATTTTTATTTTCTTTTTTTAAATAGGAAATATATTTTAACTGTATTTGCAATTTGGGATGCCTTATAATTGGGAAATATTATATGTCCTCTACCCTGCAGATCACCCAGGAAGCTGGAGAATTTATGATCACTTTCCCATATGGCTACCATGCTGGTTTTAATCATGGTTTCAACTGTGCAGAATCTACAAATTTTGCTACTGTCAGATGGATTGACTATGGGAAAGTTGCTAAATTGGTAAGTTATGCTTCAAAAAATAAAGCATAAATTAAACGTGTATACTGGTTATTATAGTGGGAAAGCTAAGATCACATGCAGCATTTATTTTTCTCCTCAGTGATGTTGTGTGCCTGTGACTGTAGTAATTTATTCGAGACAGATATATTTATTTTATATAGGCTATGTTAATATTTGTAGCAACATTTGTTTGTTTTGAAATTAATGTGGAGCAGTTTACTTTGAGAGGTAATTTTATGCAACCGAGGCTTGCTTGCTTTCTTAAGGCCATCTTGCATGTTTGTTTTTTTGTGAGATTTTCCAGTGGCTTCCTGTGATTCCAGATTAGGTGGACTTGGCACCTTCCATGTTAGAGTTCAATCCATGGCTTAGAAAACAGCTATTTACAGAGGAAAGTGTCTGGTAAAATTGTAACAAGATGTTAAGGAAAGATGGTAAGAAGAAATGATTAAAACTGCCCTTAGCACAGAAATGAATTCCTTGAAAGTAATAATATAGAACATACTTTAACAAGAAATATATCTTCATGTTAAATTTGGTATAAAAATTTGTGTCTCTTACTTAGTATATTTAATTTAGTTCATAAACTGTGTATTTTCATTCACAAGCAACTGGGTTAAATTTTATTAATTGCCCTCCTGCAGAGTTAAATAGAGGGCATTTTCAAAGTGACAATAGCTTCATTTAGGTTGCTTCGTTTCCTGTGGATTTTAAGGCAGAGGTGCATGCTGGCAGAGGGTAGGTTCTTAATGAAACTATGTGTTTTACAGAGTATGCAGAATTGCCCTATATTTAGTGGAAAATGGCACATATAGTCTATGTGGCCTATTGTGGCCCCTGCATGGTCCAGGCAAATATTATTCATTCTACATGATAAAACTTTCGTGTGGAACCATTGAGTGAACGTGGATAGAAATATATTCAGGGAGGACAACTCTAGGTTTATTTTACATGCACATTTAGAAAATTGCATAATATTTTAAAATAAGAATATAGCCCTTTGGCAGCTCAAGCTTTTGAGTGAATTCATAACATAAAAGAAAGCTCCTCCTATTAGAAGACTTTCTCTGTTCTGAGTAATTTTTATTTATGAGGGGTAATTTAGAAAGGAGTAGAACTGAACTACTTCTTTCACATCCTTCTTACTACAATAAACCTAATTAAAAAAAAAAAAGAAAGCTCAGTGTATGTACCTTGGCCAGCTACTGCCGTTATTTTGCAGAAAAGTAATGCCTATGTCTACATCGAAGTAGTGTCATAACCCTGAGGTTATAAAAAGGTATGCTCTTTTATGGTTTGCAGCTTTAATCATTGACATAATAAGTCAACTATCCCAGCTGTTCCATCACCAGCAAAATCAGTTTGTACTTGTTTACTGTAGCTTTCAGTTCCATCAGTAGTTCTGAGTATTGGCTTCTCCCCAAGTCTAAAATATCCTACGTGTGTTTCCGCTTTTCCATGTGGACAGAGTAGGAGTGGAGTGTGACCTCATAAGAGGTTGATAGTGAACCTCTCTGAAGTCTCAGCTGATAAACCCAGAGCTGTATGGGATTGTTCAGGAAGCAGAGCGCCATAGTTGGGGTAGGCAGGGATCTGAAGCCCAGCTCTTCTTTTTGCTAACCAGAGAATATCAGGAAAGTCATTTCTTCTTTTTGTTTCAACTATAAACTAAAAATACCTCTTTACCACATAGATTTGTTGTGGGGGTGGGGGTGGAAAGCTTAGATATGTAGATAGCCACTCATGCTGTGTTGATTTATATCATTCAGTGTAGTCAGAGGATATGACAAAATGTTCAGTGGCTATAATGCAGTGTTGGGCAGTTAATTTAAAACTCGTCATAGTTACATGTGTTGGAGATGATTTTAGATGTTGTCTCCACCCTTTTCTTACTCTTGGTGAGGTGGTGCTGCTCACCTAAATAATAATAATGTATTAATTTTTTATTGCAGCTGTAGTAATTCCCATAAAATTACCATAAAATTAGTGGCTTAAAACAATACTCTTTTTACTGTTTTGAAGTCCTGTAGGTTGTATGTTTAACATTGGTTTCACCAGCAAAGTCAATGTGTTTGCAGGGCTGCATTCCTTATTGGAGATTCTGGTGGAGAATCTGCTTCTTACTCAGTGGGTTTGTTGGCCGTTGGTTCCTTGTGGTTGTAGGACTGAGTTCCTATTTCCTTGCTGTTGTCAGCTGGGTCTTTGCTCCTAGAGGCCTCTCTCAGGTCCCTTGCTGTGGTCCCCTACATTTCAGAGCAAACAATCCACAGTATCCCTTTTGTCATAAAAGATAGCATATTCACAGATTGCAGGGTCTAGGATACGGATATCTTTGCTGTTAGGGGTGGGACCAAATGGGATGTGGGAGTGTGGGGGGCAGCATTCTGCCTACATCAGAGATTTCAGTTAATGATTGACATGGTGATATATATTGATTTTTTTCAAGTATGTTTCTATAGGCAACCTTACAGATTTACTGTGGTGTATGTGTGGGTATGTGTATGAACGTGTAATTTCCTAAGATTAGGAAAATTTGTAAATTGGACAGTTTTTGTGTTTTGTTGGAGAAAAATAAAATGTATAGTAAATTAATTATGAATTGTATTAAAAGACAAATTTTAGCTGTGAGAATGACCATATTTGTTTGTCTTAATCCTTTGTGTTTTTTAATTCATTCTAAATGATACCTGTTTAAAAAACAGTTATTTTTCACAAGTGATAATGAGTTATACATTTAGGGGGATAATTTTTTTTTAAATGGCGTACTCTTTTTGTAGTTGAAGCACTGGGAAATGACTGCTGCTTTACCTGTCACATGTTGATTTGTCTATGTAAAAGCATCTGATAAAGTGTCTGGTGCAGCACTAATTAACATGGGGTAAAGAGTGAAGAATCTCAACTGATAATATTTTGTATATTTCAAACCAATGTTTCTGTTTTCATAACTTAGAAAAGAGCTGTTACAGGAGGTTATTTTTTAATTAAAAAAATAATTTTGAAAAGATAACCCCACATTCACCAATAATTTTGGTGGTCTTTGTTTAGCAGCCAACAGGCTTTGGTTAGGGACCTTTTAAGCCATTCAGGTGACTTAATATGGATGGAGAGGGAGTTCTGTTTTTTCAGGTAGAGCTTGTCTGTTGTATGCCAGGCACTGTGTATGTTTCTGTGAATTCATCCCTTGGAGGCTGAATTGTTTGATGGGAGCCAGAGGTGAGAGTAGTGTTGGCACTGCCGAGCATCCAGGACTGCTTCCTTTGCTCTTGGCTGCTTCACCACTGGTGGCATCGCTGGAGCAGGATGGGAGATGGGGTTTCTGTGGATTTCCTTTGAATGTATTACTGATCTCTTGGTATGTGGTATTTGTTCATGAAACCTTCCTTCCATTTAAGGTATAGCTAACATTGACTAAAAAGAACATCCATCCCAGTATTTGTGCTGTTCCCAAATACTCATCTTCCAAATTTCAGCAGATTCTTTAACCTTTGATGTTCTCAACTAAATAATAATAGCAACAGCAATAATTATTTTATGTGGATATTCCATTGCCTGTCAGTGTATTCCCCATTTTTCAACACTTAATTCAGATGGCCCTTTATTATAGTATCTACTCAAACTCTCTCATGTCTTATATAAGGCTTCTTTTGTGCATAGATTGTAGAACAGGTCTTCAGAAAATGGGTATAGATGTGAGCAATGACAACAGCTTAATTTGACTATCCTTGTTTCTAAAAAGTTTTGCTAATGCCCCCAACTTTGGCATTCCTCTTGTTCCTGTCTTTCCATCTCTTTTCACGATCATTCAGCTCTTTTTTGCCTTGACCTGCCAAATATAGCAGACCAAATCCTGCATAATACTGCAGAAGAGAACAGCCTTGCCTTAAGAGACCCACCTACCTGAGAAAGTGGTTCTGTAATTCTTTCTCCTTATTTCATTTATCAGAATTAAGGTTTTCATTGAAGAAAAAAAAAGGAATGTTCTAGGTGGCCTTGTGCCCATATGCCTGCTGTCAGGCAGAGTTCAGCTTTGGTTAGTGCCCCGTGAGTTTCTTCTCTGAAATAGGAATTGTGCTACACGCTTGTAGAAAAGGAGTTGTTTCTTTGTCTTCAAAGAGCTTTCATAATGAGCAGAAGGGCTTTTAATAAACCTCTTGCAGAGCTGTAATATGAGTGGAACAAACCTTCCAGTTATTTTAGGCATCTTTCTAGCTTTGAATCTCAGAGTAATCTAGAGTGAAATACTGTATACTTTTTTTTCTACTAGAGATTTAAAAATGTCCACCAGATTGCATAGCAGTTGAACTAAGATATTTGTGCATATTCGAGGTGAATGTTTTCTGCTTCTGGAGCATTCTTTCTTTCTGTGGTGAGACGGAGTCCGTGGTTACTTTTGCTCAGCAGCTGTGGTGGCATTCACAGGTCTGCTTCCTGGCTAGGTTGGATCAAAGAGCTGGCCTGCAGGTTGTATTTCATTTTTCCGTTTGGTGGGATGAAGTGCAGTTGTTTTGATGTTAGGTTTGATGGATTTGGTTGCCACTGCATTCATTAGCTTCACATCAAAAAACTGACAGGCTGTTAAATGAAACTTTGGCTTAGATTTTCAGCTTGACTGTTTGGAGACATTTGTGAGGATATTTTGTTTCTGTGTTGCAGCAGCCTCCAGCACTGTGATTGTCTCTAAGGGAAGAAAAGTTATTTACTGTACTGATTTTCTTGAGTTAAAAAGAATCATTGTCTGAGGGACAGTCATATCTAGGCTACACCATCAGAAGCAGTGTATTTATGACAGTATGTGCAATGTGAGAGACTTATCTACAGCACGGTAAATAACGTTATCTTCTTGGAAGGAAAGGTAATAGTTGGTGACTCCAGAATGATATCTCTTATTTTGCAGTAATTTTACTTTAAGTGATAATCTATTAACATGATATGCTAGAAAGCTGAAAAATTGCACTGCAAAGCTGAGAATGTTCTCTTATGAACTCCAAGAGAGTTACTTCACCATCTAACTTGAAAGCATTCTGATATTTGAATCCTCAAATTTTGAACAAGTTTAAAAAGAGACGGTAGAATGTTGAAATTGATTTCTTTTTAATCTGATAGGAATTTCAACTATTGAATTGTCTTGCATATAAGAACCAGGATATGGGTTTATCTTTTTTTATATTTCAATCATTTTCTAAAATTAACTTTGTTTTTGCCTAAATTAGGTAGCATTCATCCAAAAAAATGTTTACTCTTGGGGTGGTCTTTGTTAAAACAATCAGGAACCATTTTAACAGTGAGTCTCTAGGTTATATTTTAATATGCCTTAGATCACAGAATACTGGTACAGTGACATTTCTCTATTCTTACAGCTTGTGGAGTAAAGTAAATGTGGACTGTTGAACATTGCTCATTTAACAGTTCTTGGCACTCTAATTTTAATGTCTGGTATGGCACATAAAATATGAACTTTCAGAGTTAAGTGGTTTCATATTCTTCATTTTATCTTTTTACGTTCACTTGGCTTCTGTTACTTGGATCCTGGTGCTACAACACAGCAGTGCTGATCAGTGGTTGTCCTCTGCCTTTTTTTTTTTTTTTTTTAAAACAAGAGTGTAAAGGGAAGAAGAGAAAATACCATATAGAGAAAAAGAAGCATATGAAGTCATGTCCTTAGGAGTTTGTACTCAAACTGGGGAGTTTGTATTTATGTATTTATGTCCCCATTTTATTCTAATAAAGTATTGTTGGGTTCAGAAAATCTGAGACGTCAAGTAGCGTACCAGGAAAGCTAAGTGACTAATATAGATTGTGTCTGCAGGAGAGACGTTTGGGGTTTGAGTCTTCAGGAATGGGGAGTCTGATTTCATTTAGTGCTAATTTATTAATAAATTTGCTGGACTATAGGATTTGAGTGGAACTAGGTAAATAATCGGAGAAGGCAATGGCACCCCACTCCAGTACTCTTGCCTGGAAAATCCTATGGACAGAGGAGCCTGGAAGGCTGTAGTCCATGGGGTCGCTGAGGGTTGGACACGACTGAGCGGCTTCACTTTCACTTTTCACTTTCCTGCATTGGAGAAGGAAATGGCAACCCACTCCAGTGTTCTTGCCTGGAGAATCCCAGGGATGGAGGAGCCTGGTGGGCTGCCGTCTATGGGGTCGCACAGAGTCGGACACAACTGAAGTGACTTAGCAGCAGCAGCAGCAGGTAAATAATTTCAGAGAAGGCAGTGGCAACCCACTTCAGTACTCTTGCCTGGAAAATCCCATGGACGGAGGAGCCTGGTAGGCTGCAGTCCATGGGGTCGCGAAGAGTTGGACATGACTGAAGCGACTTAGCAGCAGCAGCAAGTATATAACTTATGATACTGATGTCTAATCACTAACTCAAAATCAAAGTAATATCTGTTTTTGAGGCTTTAGTTAACTGTATACCTTAAAAAGTAAGTTGACATTTTGAATAACATATTCACTGTACTGAGAAAAATCAGTTTTTAAATCATTCTCCTCATATGTTCTGATAGTAGTAGGATTGGACATTGATTGTTCACAGTGTGCCAGTCCTGATGTAGGACACTTTATATATGTTACTTCTTGCCATCTGTGCTGGTCCAGAGATAACTGGATATCTTCTGTCCTCTACTGGGCTTCCCCAGTGGCTCAGTGGTAAAAGAATCCACCTGCACTGCAAGAAATGCAGGAGACATGGGTTCAGTCCCTAGGTCGGGAAAATCCTCTGGAGGAGGACCTGGTAACCCAGTGCAGTATTCTTCCTGTGAAAATACTGCGGACAGAGGAGCCTGGTAGGCTACAATCCATGCGGTCATAAAGAGTCAGACACAACTGAAGCAACTCAGCATGCACTGTCCTCTGTTAGCCCCCTTTCTCAAACCAAGTAGTTGGGATGATGCATAAAATGAGGATGGTGAGGCTGAGATTGGATGCAGAAGGTTGGCCCCCTAGTACCCTGTACCCTTCTGGACTCATTTCATTGGATGTGGTGGATTATTTAGGTGCCAGCCACATAGTGCTTTTTCTTTCTCAGTGAAAGAGCAAAGTGTGAATTTTCAGACTTCTTAAATAAGGCATGCCAACCAAGGTTACTGTTCCCTTTCCTTCAAGATATACATTCTTTCCTGACAGAACAAAGGTGACGTGTATATGCCCAGTTTGAAGTTTGTTGTGCGAATCTTGCTTCTGTGATCATTTGATATGACCTCTTTGAATCAAAAGAAAGCTCTAATGGAATTTCTCTGAGGTCAGTGGCTATAATTAGACTTAAATCTGTGGATCCATAGCCTGTCCTCCCTCTGCTCCGAGCAAGATGATAGGAAGTGTGAACACACCTCTCTTCGTAACTGCTTGTCAAAGTTATAGCCCGAAAATTCTCATGGGATCTGTAGCCCTGGAGCTCTCTCTCATGCCAGGACCCCTCCTTAAGCAGAAGCTTGAAAGTAGTGAAGGTAACAGCTGAATAGGGTGTTGATGTTTAAATATCAAAGGTAATAAAGAATGGGTGAAGAAACCCTTGATCTCTTAAGATTAAGAAACCCTTAATCTCTATTACTGTTTTAATAATTCTACACTTTGGCAATTATAAGAATCAGAGTGTTAGCCAATTCGAAGAGGAAGGGTGTCCCTGTTTGGCAGATCCTGAAAACGTCTGATACAATAAAGAAGCCCAGTGCTTGGTTCTCTCCCTCTTTCAGCCATGCCTGGTATTTTAAATTTACTCTGCTTTTATTCCCTACAAACTGTGCCTTGTAATATATTTTTTTTGCCTCTTTTTAAAACAAAAAAGGTAAAACCAGATTGTCTTCTGAACTGTCCAGATACTCTGGAGGGATGATTTCCAACGTGATAGCTTAGAGCACTGATTGATTCTCTGTGGCGCTGTTTGTGAAAGTTAGTGCTCACAGCTAATTCTGTCCATTATTTTTGTTTTTCATTTGTATTGATCCGTTTGCATTTTTCCAAGTGCTGTCCTTAAGTGAGAACAGTGTCAATATTTGTATGCCTCTTGCTTATAATGCTGAGTGTAGTTTTTATGATTGCCTTATGTCTCCCTTATTGTTTGATATTTTGATTTTTATCAAACTTGAGTATGACAAATGAGTAAGTAGTTGAGTAAGGGAAGTTTCAGCTTCATGTTGTAATGTCATTAAACATATGAAGAAATGAAATGTTAATCTTGGGGAGTGTCTTTTTTGTAATCATAAATAAGTATTTATGTTAAATAAGAGCCGAGGATTGTATGTATGTATTTTACCATTATTGCTGTTATTTTGTAGTCTTTTTGGAAAAGGCTAGAAAAACATTAAGGATGAAAAATTTAGCATGCTTAATATTCCATTTGTAATATCAAAGTTAGTCTTATAAAATTAATTATATCTTGCATTTCCCTTCAAGATGCTTCATGAGAAATAAAGCTCAAGTAGTTACTGAGGTTCCATGGTCTGCTTAGTATTTGGGTCACTCAAGGGATGATGACACAGGGTGATGGAGGTGGTTGGTGCTCCAGAGAGTAACAGACTGTCTTGAGTCCCTTTCAGGTTGCCTGCCATTCTGCTGAGCTTCATTTTCCTCATGTACTAGGGAAGCATTGTTGTGCAGCGGTAAAGGCGGATAAATTCAAGGGTTGGCCAGGCTCTGACTTGAATTCTTCCTTTTCCTTTTACTAACTGTGTGATTGGAGCAAGTACTTAATTGACCTCCTTGAGGAAGACAGAGGATGAGATGGTTGGATGGCATCACTGACTCGATGGACATGAGTTTGGGTAAACTCTGGGAGTTGGTGATGGACAGGGAGGCCTGGCATGCTGTGGTCTATGGGGTCGCAAAGAGTTGAACACAACTGAGCGACTGAACTGAATTGAATGTTAAAGATACCTTTTCCCCATATGTAAGATGGAGATTATAGCTTCTTCAGAGTTGTGCTGAAGAATAACTGAAGTTAAATCTATAAGGAGTCTGGCACAGTTGGGGTGGGGACTGGAGAGATGTGTGGTGGGTTAGGTTGTGCATCTTTCTTTCAGAATTCCAGGTTGGGGAACTGACCTTTGCTCAGAGATGGGCCTGGCAGGTCTAAGAGAACTCCCACTTCCTTTTCCAGCGATGATGGATCAGATTAGTGGGCCGATCTTGGCCACATAGAAAGGAGGGTATGGTTAGTGGAACCATAGAGGAAAACTCCAGCTTGCCCTCAGAGAGTAACAGGAGGCTTGTCTCTCTAGAAGAGGACAAGGAAGCACTGAGGTCACCAGCCTATGACCTAGTTTAAAGCCCATGCTTTGGACACAGAGACCAGATTAGAGATCAAAAGTATTCTGTTCAAATTCAAAGCCTAGAGAAAAGCCAGTGTTTTATTTTTCATAACTCTGTCAGAAATACAAGTGTTCATTGCTCCATTTCCAGAGTATTTCTTTCCTTTCTAAAAGTGTTTTGGTGGCTAATTTGAGTACAAGCAAGCAAAAACCCAACCCAATCACATAGGCCTGTATTAGAATTCTGGTTCTGTGTGGGGTGCTTGGATAACCTGCCTCTGTAGCCATAGTTTCCTACTTGTAGAGAAGGCTTTAACTGGTGCCTCACCAGGATGGGGGCCACAGGGGGTCAGGCACCTAGCAGCATGCCTCTCCCACTGGGCACATTTTGAAAGCCATTCCTCGTGGGCCATTTCTAAATCAGGGAACTCTTTGACACTGTGTGGGGAAGCCTGGTGGAGTTCAGGCCCGAGGTGCTCAGCAGCAGTGGCTGTGGGATAGTATTTGTAGCAGGCGTGCTCACAGCAGGCCTGGCAGATGGATTGCTTTAAATATTACCACTGAATTCTCACATCCATTCACTTTTACTTTCTGCCAAACTGAGGGCATCTGAAAAGAAGTAACATCAACTGATAGTATTTGGGGTTCTGTAGGCCAGATTGCTGGGAGGAGGAATTTGAAGGAGCTGTTGCTTATGTGTTCGCAGGCATACTGTGGCTCTCAGGCTCTGTGTTGAATTTGAAAGACCATGTGTTATAAATCCTTGGAAAGAAAACCATCATGAGTGTTGTAGATTCCTATGCTAAGTTTGACTCCAGTTCACACGTGACTTTTACATACTTCTTACGTACTTGAATTAAGATAAAAGAATAGGTTGTTTCTAGCAGTATTCTAAATTTTCATCAACTATATTTTTTACAGCCTAAAAATAAATTTTCAGTGTTTCTTGTATTCCCAAGATTCTTGTATTTCTTGTATTCTCTTAGGAGTGTATATTCTGTCCTTTAATTTTAAGCATTAATTAACATAAAATTGGATGATTCTGATGATTGTTGAAATAGTGTGAGAACCTGTTTCTTTGGAAATTGAAAAATCCTTCAGACATCAGTAGTATTCCAAGTAATAGTGAAAGATTTCTTTTTCTTATCATATTAGTAAAGACCAAAGGACAATTCTTATTACTCATGAGAATGTACTTGTTAGAGTGAGCACTCTGCTTTTCTACTGGCTGTGGTATGATTGTGATATGCATCCTGAAAAGCAGGTAGGTGATGTTTATCAGTAACCTTTAACGTCTTTAAGCCCTTTGAGCCATTTCTTACACTCCTAAGAAATAACTGGAAAAAGTACGTTTACAAAAACAAAAGTACACTTACTGAGGTGATTGTTGCAGTGCTAGATTTATCAGCAAAAATTGAATTATAACTAATATGTCCAATGATGGGGAAATCATTGAGAAAATTATGATGTGCCCATGTACTAAAATCCTTTCACAGAAAATTATTTGAAAGGAAATCACAATGGCTCTTAAGTATGTTATCCCTTGTGGAAATGTATTAAAAATTAATGTATGTCCATGGCTAAAAAAATTAAAGCACAGAAAAATATGTAATGGCACCTTTTCAGTCCTTTCCTTAAAGGTAAAATCTTTTTTAACAAATCCTTATATATACTTTCAAAACTATTAGCATATGTCTGCATCTTTTAAAAAATCTACACAGTTAATATTGTTCACATTGTTTTTCAGTGTCTTTTTTTTTTTTTTAAACATCTTTCCTTTTAATGCATCTTTCGTTTATGGTAAGTAAAACAATTTTACAGTATAGATTTTTACTAGAAACATCTCTCTTATCCCAATGGAGTATGACAGGTGGTTGCCATGGATTTTTTCTGAGGGTCTCCATAGAACCACAGTAGTACGTACGAGTTCATTGCACAGATCTTGTTAACAAGTTAGGACTTAGAAAACAAACACCTTAGTTCACTGCTGTGTTTCTCTTCCCCATACACCGAGCAGATGGCTAGGTGGACCTGGTGCACTCGCACGTTTCCAGTCCTGTCTTTGTTGACAGGCCCTGCATGCACCAGCATCTCAGCTTATTCCACCCCAGTCAATACTGGAAGATAATGCCATCGAAGTTTCTGTTTTACTGAATGACAGCATTTCTAACCGTGTCCTCATATTTGAAGGATTGGATTGGTTAAATAAATTTTAATAAGTTCCTTTAGAATTGCATTTCTCTGTCCTCATAAAGGATTAGCCCAGTGAATTTGGAAGACATGACAGAAAAAAGTAACAGAATGACTTTTGTCAACAGTTCTGTGATAATGGGAAATTGAAATAGGAATGGCACAAAGAGGGGATGAAACCAAGCCTGGTTGCTTAGTACAGATATAGGCAAGAAGGGCTACATAAAATAAGAAAATGCCAACTGCAATAATCATAAAGGATACTCTAGATTTAAAACACATACATGAAGTAAGACAATCAGGAAATTATTGCCCATTGTTGCAAGAGAGCAGATGGTGCTTAAGATATCCCTTAATTTTATGTCATTCTTAAAATCAAACAACCAAAGAGCATATACCATCTATGTTTAAAAAGTTAACTTGCAAACTTTTCTATTTTGGGAGGATGCTAGAGTCGAGTTGAAAAAGAATAAAAACAGCATTACTCTGCCAGTAAAGAAACAAATTGGAGGCTGTCTTTGCAGGGGATTGAAGGCATAGACGAGAGATTTACCAAGAAAGCGGTGTTCCAAACCCCGCTCAACTTCTGTGTGAGACTCTTCTTTGTTACATATTTTCCTCCTCATTGGTTCTAGAAAGTGACTTGATGGTAAATGTTTAATTTCTGAAGTGTCTCGATTATGTCTCTAAAACCACATCCATTTAGGTACATGGTCATAATTTTTGGAAAGCGTAGCTTCATGCTTTAGTATTTCACATTTGATTAGAGAAAATTTTAGAGAAGTTTCTTGAATGTTGATGCTATTTACACTCAGGACCTTCCAAATTACAGCTGGATCCTAGATACTAAAACATTTAATTTGAATAAGCATGACTAAGACCTCTTGATAGATAAATTGCTGATCTCAGATTTGTGCACAGGTTTACACTATAGCAGTGTGTCTTAAAACGCATTTCTGTAGTGTAGGTGCCTTATGGTCAATTCATGGTACTTTTTCTCTCAGTTACTACACAGATGTATTTGCTGGTGCTATTGCAAGGGACAGTGTCTGTGGCAAAGTCAAGTCAGTCTGTGACGTCCTCGGCCAATCGGGGCTGGACTGAGAAGTGTTGGTGCTGAACACAGATTCCTTTACAGGTCCTGTTAGTACTTTACCGTTTGTTCTTATTGGTGATCTCACCTAGTAGATGGAGAAGGCAATGGCACCCCACTCGTGAACTCTTGCCTGGAAAATCCCGTGGATGGAGGAGCCTGGTAGGCTGCATTCCTTGAGGTCACTAAGAGTTGGACATGACTGAGCAACTTCACTTTCAGTTTTCACTTTCCTGCATTGGAGAAGGAAATGGCAACCCACTCCAGTGTTCTTGCCTGGAGAATCCCAGGGACAGGGGAGCCTGGTGGGCTGCCATCTATGGGGTTGCACAGAGTCGGACACGCCTGAAGCGACTTAGCAGCAGCAGCAGCACCTGGTGGAGCAGCCTAAGTGAACATGGAGACGGAATTGGAAACTCAGGTCCGTATCTAGAAGGATCTGCTCTTTGAGTTGTGCAGTGGGGAACTTGAAGTCCATCCTCAGTCACTGAATAACTGATGTAGCTACTTACCAGGAAAATTGGGGTGATGCAATTCACTGTGTTTTAGAAGAAACATTTTGAGGTTGGGTAGTTTACAAAACCTAGAATTTCAATAGGCATATGTATAGTTAAATATTTTTTAGATTGGTAAAATGCAATTTGGGTTGATTACATTATGTGAGCATCCCTTCTACTCCTGTCTTACCTTTTGGAAATGATTGACATAATAGTGGATTGATTGAATCAGACTTTATGAATCTTGTTGTTGTTCAGTCACTCAGTTGTGTCCAACTCTTTGCGAACCCAGTGATTACAGCATGCTAGGCTTCCCTGTCCTTCCCTTACCTCCAGGAATTTGTTCAAGGTATGACTATTGAGTTGATGATGCCATCCAACCATCTCATCCTCTGTCGCCCCCTTCTCCTCCTGTTCTCAATCTTTCTCAGCATCAGAGTCTTCCAATGAGTCAACTGTTCGCATCAGGTGGCCAAAGTCTTGGAGCTTCAGCATTAGTCCTTCCAATGAATAGTCAGGGTTGATTTCCTTTAGGATTGACTGGTTTGATCTCCTTGCAGTCCAAGGGACTCTCAAGAGTCTTCTCCAACACCTCAGTTTGAAAAGCATCACTTCTTTGGCACTCAGGCTTCTCTATGGTCCAGCTCTCATATCCATACATTACTACTGGAAAAACCATCAGTTCAGTTCAGTCGCTCAGTCGTGTCCAACTCTTTGCGACCCCATGGACTGCAGCATGCCAGGCCTCCCTGTCCATCACCAACTCCCGGAGTTTACTCAAAGTCATGTCCTTTGAGTTGGTGATGCCATCCAACCATCTCATCCTCTGTTGTCCCCTTCTCCTCTTGCCTTCAATCTTTCCCAGCATCAGGGTCTTTTCGAATGAGTCAGTTCTTCACATCAGGTGATGAAAGTATTGGAGTTTCAGCTTCAACATCAGTCCTTCCAGTGAACATTCAGGACTGATTTCCTTTAGGATGGACTGGTTGGATCTCCTTGCTGTCCAAGGGACTCTCAAGAGTCTTCTCCAACACCACAGTTCAAAAGCATCAATTCTTCAGCACTTGGCTTTCTTTATAGTCCAACTCTTACATCCATATATGACTGCTAGAAAGACCATAGCTTTGACTATATGGCCCTTTATCGACAAAGTGATGTTTCTGTTTTTTAATGACACTATCTAGGTTTGTCATAGCTTTTCCTCCATGGAGCAAGGGTCCTTTCAATTTCATGGCTGCAGTAACCATCCACAGTGGTTTTGGAGGCCAAGAAAATAAAGTCTGTCACTGCTTCCATTGTTTCTCGTCTATTGCCATGAATAGACCAGATGCCATGATTTTCATTTTTTCAATGTTGGGTTTTAATCCAGTTTTTCACTGTCCTCTTTCATCTTCATCAAGAGGATCTTTAGTTCTTCTTCGCTTATTGCCATTAGGGTGGTGTCCATCTGCATATCTGAGGTTATTGATACTTCTCCTGGCAGTCTTGATTCCAGCTTGAGTTTTATCCAGGCTGGCATTTCGCATGATGTACTCTGCATTTAAGTTAAATAAGCAGTGAGACAGTATACAGCTTTGACACTTGACTCTCCCAATTTGGACCAGTCTGTTGTTCCATATCTGGTCTGAACTGTTGCTTCTTGACCTGCATGCAGGTTTCTCAGTGGGCAGGTAAAGTGGTCTGGTATTCCCATCTCTGTAAGAATTTTCCACAGTTTGTTGTGATCCACACAGTGAAAGGCCTTAGCATTGTCAATGCAGCAGAAGTGGATGTTTTTCTGAAATTTCCTTGCTTTTTCTGTGATCCAACGGATGTTGGCAATTTGATCTTTGATTCCTCTGCCTTTTCTAAATCCCAAAGCTTGTACATCTGGAAGTTCTTGGCTCATGTATCGTTGAAGCCTAGCTTGAAGCATTTAGAGCACTACCTTGGAAGCATGTGAAACGAGCGCAGTTGTACAGTAGTTTGAACACTCTTTGGCATTGTCCTTTGAGATTGGAATGGAAACTGACCTTTTCCAGTCCCATGGCCAGTGATGGGTTTTCCAAATTTGCTGGCATATTGAATGCAGCACTTTAACAGTATTATCTTTTAGGATTTGAAATAGCTCAGCTGGAATTCTGTCACTTCCACTAGCTTTGCTTGTAGTGATGCTTCCTAAGGCCCACTTGACTTCACACTCCAGGATGTTAGCTCTAGATGAATGCCCACACCATTGTGGTTATCTGGGTTATTAAAGACCTTTTTTGTACAGTTCTTTTGTGTATTCCTGCCACCTCTTCTTAATCTCTTCTGCTTCTGTTAGGTTAATACCATTTCTGTCCTTTATTGTGCCCATCATTGCATGAAATGCCTCCTTTAGACTATGATTATTAAGGTTTGAAGTAAATGGTATTTCTTATTTAAGGAAATTCCACAAGATAAAGCCAAACAGGTGTCACTATGGGAGGAGTTGTCTTCAGTGGATGTCGTGTGTCCACCTCCCAGGTGCTTATTGTCTCAGTCACTCAATAGGATCTGTGGACAAAGATCCCAGTGTAACAGTGGATCTGGCCCCTCGGCTTCAGTGCATTTGTGTCTGAAACAGAATCGTTGTCCACCAGATTTATTAAGAGACTGGCATTCAGTTTAATTCAACATCTGTTAGTTACTTGCTGTGGAATGACCTGTGATGGACTTTTGGGAGGAGGCACCAGACCTGTTTCCTAGTTATCTTGAACTGTGGATGCAGACAGAGTTGATTTGATGAGATCTTGGACCCACTGCCCTAAGCTAAGCTTTTTGTCATGCATATAAGAATATGTTTTAAAAAATGGAGTATTATCAGATATATAATTTTACATTTTGCCTGTATCTTTATCATTTCTAAATATTTTCTCATACCACTTCAGAATTCTCAAAAATACAGTTTAAAATAGCTGAGCATTTAATCATATGAATGTACCCTAACTTAACTGTTTGCTTGTTGTTGTGAAGTTGGGTTATTTACAAGTTGCAATATTACAGATTATACTGTAGTAAAGAGCTTTATGCATGAACTGCTGTTCAACTTCCTTTTTTCTCAAGACATGATTTTAGAAGTGTAATTATTGAATCAAATAGTATTTGTATACATGGTGTCAGATTGTTTTCAGAATTTGTATTCACTCAAGTAACACAAAAATGATTTTTTGCCAACACTGAGATTGTTATTAAAATAATTTTCCTTTTTTAAAGAAGTGGTATAATCTTATTTTTTATTTTCATTTTAAAAATTACCAAAGAATTTGAATAATTTTAATTGCTTATATTTTCTGAAAATATTATTAGGACTGTTATTATAAATTAAGGACAAAAACTTTGGCCTTATTTTCCCCAAACGTTATTCCCAGTTTGTTTGCTTTTAAATTGTACTGGAGTGTTTTTTGTGTTTTTATTTACAGGAGTCAGTGTTTGCTTATGACCAAAGATTGAGCCTGTGTCCTTTTTTTCTTCTTAGCTGCCACTATGCACTGGCCTGCTTTTCTCCCAGATACTGACCATGAAACAGATGTAACCTTCCTCATTCCCACTGTTCTGCAGGAAACTGTAGATGTCCTTTTCATCAAGACTTACACTGCTAGTGACTTCAGGGAAACGAGACTGAGAGTCACACTCTGTGGGAGTCTCAGAGGTTTTAGGTGGGATGAGTTTGAGTGAACTCCGGGAGTTGATGATGGACAGGGAGGCCTGGCATGCTGCAGTTCATGGGGTTGCAAAGAGTTGGACACAACTGAGCGACTGAACTGAACTGAACTGACGTCATATCTGCCTTATGTCAGGGGATAAGGATGTCTTGCCCCTGGTGCCTCTGTCCAGGCAGTTGAACAAGGAGGCCTTTACTGTTTCCAGATTCTTGACCTGTTCTTTTGCCCACTCTTTACCCTCTTATGCTTCAGTTTTACTTTATTGTGTTGTTCCCTAAACAGGTTTACATTCTGTATGTTACTGATTACATGTATGTAAAAGAACTGAACTGAAAAATGTCTTGAGAAAGCTTCAGAAAGAAACTAGCATCCTTCAAAGTTCAGCTTAGTATCCCTTCTCTCCCATGAAACCCTATCTTTCTTGGGGCAGCTGTATTCCTTTAATTGTGTCCTTGCTTATCTCTGTTCCCTAGACCTACTACAGTTAAATTGATGCTTTTTATTGGATTCATCTTTGCAGAACAGGACATGGTATCATGTCTGAAGGTGTTTCTCTGCCTACTGTTCCCAGATTCAGTGACTATGAAACCAAACCCAGTCCACACAATGGTCTTGACTTGAGATAAAAGCTGGGAAAGTGAACAGTGACGAAATTGCAGTTTGGGGGAATCAGAAATAGGACATAGAAGGAAATGGGTATTGAGTGTAGTCAAAACACAACTATAAATGTTCCTGCATTCACTAAGCTGTACAGTTAACAGAGGATGATAAACTCTTTGGGACTGGGCAGTTTGCAAGAGGGGAAAACTTGTTAAAGATCAGTTCCAGTCTCTAGACGTGTGGTTTTACAAAGCCTATATAGTGTTTCTGTAAATTTAATAGGAGTAGTCTGATGACAGCTTGGGTATTTGTGACTGTGCTATTGACTAATAAACCTTCAAAGTAAATTTATAGCTAAGTGAAAGGAGGCGAAAGCTAGCCTATTTTATGCCGTTTGTATGTTATGATGTAAGTTGCAGAGCAGAACTAATGACTGGAGTTGTATGGATTACTGAATAAAGATAAGGAAGTTTGAACTTCAAGGAAAGATGCTATTTATAGAGTTACTTGTGTTTTCAGTTGGGGATTTTAGCTGTGGTGTAAAACGAAGGCATATAATGAAGAAAGATCATTGGGATGCTATATGGTTATAAAAGAATGTTATTCTTAGGCTCATTATTTTTATGAGATTTTGATAGTTCTAAGTGCTTGGCTTAGTTGCCCAGTTGTGTCTGACTCTTTGTGATCCCATGGATTGTAGCCCATCAGTCTTCTCTGTCCATGGGGATTCTCCAGGCAAGAGTACTGGAGTGGGTTGCCATGCCTTCCTCCAGGGGATCTTCCCAACCCAGGGATTGAACCCAGGTCTCCCACATTGCAGGTGGATTCTTTACCATCTGAGCCACTCGGGAAGCCTGAATACTTTTCAAAATAATTATATTTATTTCTTTTTAATTGATTGATGATTGCTTTACAATATTGGTCTGATTTCTGCCATACATCAACATGAATTAGCCACAGGTATATATATGTCCCCTCCCTCCAACTTAATACCCTTTCTCACCCCTCTAGGTTTTACAGAGCCCAGTTTGAGTTCCCTGAGAAATACAGTAAATTTCCATTGGCTATCTATTTTACATATGATAATGTATATGCTTCCACGCTACTCTCTCCATTCAATTCACCCTCTCCTTCCTTTCCGCAGCCCTTGTCCATAAGTCTGTTCTCTTTCTGTGTCTCCATTGCTGTGCTGCAATTTCATCAGTATCATTTTTATAGACTCCATATGTATGCGTTAATATACGATATTTGTTTTTCTCTTTCTGACTTACTCACTCTATATAATAGGCTCTAGGTTCATCCACCTCATTAGAACTGACTCAAATGCATTCCTTTTTATGGATGAGTAGTATTTCATTTTATATATATATATATATACACACACACACACACACATATATACATAGACATATATACCACAGCTTCTTTATCTATTCATCTGTCAGTGGACATCTGGTTGCTTTCATATCCTAGCTTTTGTATATAGTTCTGCAGTGAACATTGGGGTATATGTGTCTTTTTCAGTTTTGGTTTCCTCAGGATATATGTGTAAGGCAAATACTTATAAATAGTAAAAAAATAAAAAAAAAACAAGAACCATGAATACTTGGTGTCATTCACAAAAGAATGATGTGCATTTGCCCTTTACACCTTTTGGTTTTAAAGATTTTTCCTTGAGTCACTGAAAAGGGTTGGCATTCCAAGTTTTCATGTAGATAGTTGTGTACAGTTGTAGGCTCAAATGAGTTTTAAAATAAGGTTGCTTCTACATGTTTGGCAAAAATACAAAGTGCCCTGCATTTGTACTATGCCCCTGCTAAAAGCAGTGGAATACCTCTGTATGTAGTGGTATGACTAAGAACTTCAAAATATATCATTAAGTAAAAAGCAGAAAGCTAGTTAATGTGTACTTGGTATAGTATGAAGCTATAAAAGAAATGAAAGGATTCATATGGTTAATTATAGGGGCCTTTGGCCTGTGGAATGAATTTGAGGTGTGAACGGTCAGGGACCTTCATCTTTTATGTGCTCTACTTCTGTGTTTTTGGAGATTTTTTTCCCCTCTCTTTTTTAAACAAGCCTGCTTTCATATATTATTTTGTGCTATTTACAAAATATCCAATACAATTATTTCTTACAGATTTCAGAGGTATCTTAATATGGAGAGCCATAATGTTTAAAGTAATGTCTAAATGTGTCTCATAGGTGCATAGTAGAGATGTTCTGAAATCTGTGTGTTTCAGAATATTTAGCTTGTGACCAAAATTTCACTGTGAAGGAGGAAGTGATAAATACATGTGTCTCTGCATGCTCCTAGTAATTTTAAAATGTTTAAAACTTTATCCTATAGTTACTGATTAGGATGATATTCCTCATTGATTGAAAAATGTAAATAAACAAAATTGATACACATTATTTAAACAGTTGTTGAAAGAAAGTAGAATATGCTCAGAGACTATTTTCAGATAGTGTTCTGTATTTGTTGTTGTAAAAAAGCCTGAAATTGCATAGACTTTTTCTAAGACATATAGCTTGAGTGTATTTGTCATTCCCATATAATCCAAACTCACTAGTATATTCTGTAAATTGTATCTTGGACAATGGTGCTTGAAAATAATACTGTATTAAAAAAAAATAATACTGTATTTATTTCCTTTTGTTCTCTAAGAGTTGTGGACAGTGTGTATCATTCACCAGCAGAGGGCAGTGTCTCACCACAATTTTTTTTTTTCTGGACGTCCTTTGAAATGAATGGATTTCCCTTGTAGTATTTCACCCAATTTGACATATAGAGACAAAGAAGATATTTACTGCTTATGAATTTGTAATGAATATATTTTATATGGATGAGAAGATGATAAAAGAAATGTAACTTTATATTGTTGTTAAGTTGCTGAGTCATGTCCAGCTGTTTGCAACTTCATGGACTGCAGGCTTCCCTGTCCTTCAGCATCTCCTGGAGCTTTCTCAAACTCAGGTCCACAGAGTCTGTGATGCCATCCAACCATCTCATCCTCTGTTGTCCCTTTCTCCTCCTGCCTTAAGTCTTTTCCAGCCTCAGGGTCTTTTCTGATGAGTTGGCTCTTTACAGGAAAGAATATTTATAATCTTGTTTATATACCTTCTAGATTAGTTGGTCCTTAAAAGAAATGCTCATTTTATGTGTAGGAAGCATTTAGCTTAAAATGTCATAAAATTAAGTGCTTTCTTTTGTGAAATGAGGTTATAATTCCTCCAAATCTATTGTGAGCTGTTCACGGATTTGGTCCCTATGTGTTGTTGGGTGCTGTGCAAAGGGGTAGTGCTTGCCCCCCTCTCCCCAACACTCAGTATAAACATATTTATTATTTGGAGGAAACGTATGTGGTAATTTGTGGGGGAAAATGGGGGGAAAGTTACATCAGGATATATTTTTATGTTTTAAAATAAATTACAGAAATTTACATTACATTTTAACATCATCCTCTTTGATGGCTGTTGCTGTTGTTTGTTTGATTTTTTGGGGCCACTCTGTGGGGCATGCAGAATTTTATCTCCTTAAGCAGTGATCACACCCATATTCCCTGCAATAGAAGCATAAAGTCCTAATCACTGGACTGCCAGGAAATTCCCAGGTGGTATTGTAATTTTCTTTATTACGTTTCCAAAGCAGTCAATTATTATATGTGCAATTAAAAAAATTAAAGTTTGTTTTTAAAAAGAACTACCTGATTGTATTTTGTATATAAAAATAGACTTTAAATATTCAACTTATTTAAAAACTAAATATTGGTAAAGTACTTTTAAAAATGGAAGTGTAAAGACAAGAATGGTAGCTTAAGAAAATATCGGAAATGAAGAAACTGGTAAATCAATGGTTACATCACTTGCTAGATTTGAGGCTTTGGGTAAGTTACTTGTTTTCAGTTTCAAACAGAAATATAAATATCAAAAATCCCTGAGTGCATTTAACTGTATCTAATATTTCTAGAGATAACTGTGAGCTGGTAGTTAGTGATTTTGATGTATTGCATACCCTGGTAAAGGAAGCAAGCAAGTACATTAGGAACTGATGAAATTAATAGTGTTAAATAGTAGAAATTCATCCCCACCTTTCTCAGGGTGTATTTCACTTCCTACATGTGCTAGATAAATCAGGCTTGTTTAATAATGTTAGCAGTTTTATACAAATGTTTATATTTCATGCAAAAGAGAGGGATTTGACTAATCTCTGGGATCTCTAAAATAATTGATTTTATCTGGAATCCTAATTTTTTTTTGGTTGTGGAACTTTTTTGGAGATATTTGAAAGGGGTATTTGTGAACCTGTATTTATGGATGTAGCTGGCTGCCTCTGGTCCTGCAGTGGATCCTAGGTGCCGAGGGATGGAGGTGGCAGGGGCCAGACACTCTCCGCTGAGAGAAGTGCGGAGCCCAACCATCTCTTGGGTCTTAGTAATGAGACTCTTCTTCAGGTTCTCACCCTTGCTTATGTCTGGAATTCTGGGTTAGGTTCCTAGTTTAAATGTCTGTGTGTGAGTAAGTTAGGAACCTATTTCTGAAACTTGTTGCCAGTCATTCCATCTCTAAGGTTTCTCCCTGGAAGTTGGGTCAGACAGGTAGATGGAAGGTGACTTTTGAAAACAGGTTTTTTCAAGGTGCAGGCAGAGCCAAGGAGGGGCCTGCAAGGGGCTCTCCTGTGACGTGACCTGCCTGCCCTGTTCTTCCTCCACTGCACTCCAGCTCTTCCATTCTTGCCATCCTGTACTGCTTTACAGCCGCTTTGTGGGAGTGGTACTGCTCCCTCCCTGTCTAATGAACCCTCACTGCAAGTCTCAACGTTGCTGTCACTTCTTGCAGGCAGAACTCCTGACCTTGGGAGCAGGATAATAGGGCTTCTGTCTGTCTGTAGGGTTGTTCTGCAGGTTACATGAGAAAGTGTGTGCACAGAGCTTGTGTTTCTGGCGGTTCTTACTTACAGGAGCCCTCACAGTCCTGCAGAAGGAACTCAGCCAAACACAGTGGGTCAAAAGAAAGGTGCTGTAACACATGTTAAATAAAGTAAGTCTAAGGTACAGAAATTGATCAGTGCAAAGAAATGGAGAATAGGAAAACAATAGAATGGGAAAGACTATAGAGAGCTCTTCAAAATAATTAGAGATACCAAGGGAACATTTCATGCAAAGATGGGTACAGTAAAGGACAGAAATGGTATGGACCTAACAGAAGCAGAAGATATTAAGAAGAGGTGGTAAAAATACACAGAAGAACTATGCAAAAAAGATCTTCATGACCCAGATAACTGTGATGGTGTGATCACTCACCTAGAACCAGACATCCTGGAGTGCAAAGTCAAGTAGTCCTTAGGAAGTATCACTGCAAACAAAACTAATGGAGGTGATGAAATTCCAGCTGAACTATTTCAAAGCCTAGAAGATGACACTGTGCAAGTGCTGAAGTCAATATGCCAGCACATTTTGAAAACGCCACAGTGACGACAGGGCTGTAAAAAGTCACTTCTCATTCTAATCCCAAAGAAAGGCAATGCCAAAGAATGTATAATGCCACACAATTATACTCATCTCAAAAGTAAAGTAATGAGTAAAGTAATGCTCAAAATTCTCCAAGCCTGGCTTCAACAGTACATGAACCGAGAACATCCAGCTGTTCAAGCTGGATTTAGAAAAGGCAGAGAGGAACCAGAGATCAAATTGCCGACATCCGTTGGATTATCGAAAAGGCAAGATAATTCCAGAAGAACATCTACTTCTGCTTTACTGACTACGCTAAAGCCTTTGACTCTGTGGATCACAACAAACTGTGGAAAATTCTGAAAGAAATGGGAATCCCAGACCACCTTATCTGCCTCCTGAGAAATCTGTATGCAGATCAAGAAACAACAGTTAGAACTGGTCATGGAACAAACTGGTTCTAATTGGTTCCAAATTGGGAAAGGAGTACATCAAGGCTCCTTGCTTATGATCGCCTTGCTTATTTAACTTCTATGTAGAGTACATCATGTGAAATGCCGGGCTGGATGAAGCACAAGCTGGAATCAAGACTGCCAGGAGAACTATCAATAACGTCAGATATGCAGATGACACCACCCTATGGCAGAAAGCAAAGGGGAACTAAAGAGCCTCTTGATGAAAGTGAAGGAGGAGAGTGAAAAAGTTGGCTTACTCAACATTCAAAAAAGGAAGATCATGGTATCTGGTCCCATCACTTCATGGCAAGTAGATGGAAACGGGCGACAATGGAAACAGTGAGAGACTTTATTTTCTTGGGCTCCAAAATCACTGAAGATGGTGACTGCAGCCATGAAATTTAAAGACACTTGCTCCTTGGAAGAAAAGCTGTGACAAACCTATTAAAAAGCAGATATATTGCTTTACTGACAAAGGTCTGTCTAGTCAAAGCATGGTTTTTCCGGTAGTCGTGTATGGATGTGAGAGTTGGTCCATAAAGAAAGCTGAGCACTGAAGAATGGATGCTTTTTAACTGTGGTGTTAGAGAAGACTCTTGAGAGTCCCTTGGACTGCAAGGGAATTCAACCAGTCAATCCTAAGGGAAATCAGTTATGAATATTTATTGGAAGGACTGATGCTGAAGCTGAAGTTCTAATACTTTGGCCACCTGATTTGAAGAACTGACTCATTTGAAAAGACCCTGATGCTGGGAAAGATTGAGGGCAGGGTGAGAAGGGAACAACAGAGGATGAGATGGTTGGATAACGTCACCAACTCGATGGACATGAATTTGAGCAAGCTCTGGAAATTGGTGATGGACAGGGAAGCCTGGCGTGCTGCAGTCCATGGGTTTGCAAAGTGTTGGAGATAAGTAAGTGACTGAATTTAAGGTATAGACAACTTATTTACAAAATTGTTCATTTTTCTGTCTGAAGGGCAATATGCCTGGACTTAACATTTTCAGTAGTGTGTGGTGAGATTCACAGCTTCATGTGTTAACTGATTTTTATGTTGTATTCTGAAGACATTTCTTTTTGTTTTATACATATATATGTCTCCTTTATCAGATTCTTCCCATTATAGATTATTACAGGATATTGAATATAGTTCCCTGTTTTATACAGTAGCTCCCTGTTTTGTATCTTTTTAGTGTATAGTTGTGTGTATCTGTTAATTCCAAACTCCTAATTTATTCCGCGCTGCCCCCCACGCCCCACACACCCGCCCCCAGCATCCCCTTGTAACTGTAAGTGTACTTTCTGTGTCTCTGAATCTGCTTGTAAAGAAGCTCGTTTGTATCATGTTTCAAGATTCCACATATAATTGATAGCATATGATATTGGTCTTTCTCTGACTTAGCTTCCCTAGACATTTCTGTTTAGATTAAGAGGTATTTCTTTCTCCAGTTACTGGATTCCAGCCAGAACAGCAGGTACTAGTGTCTTCTGAACTTCCAGTTGCTCCCAGAGAAGTGTGTGCTTCCTGTGAGTTTCAACAGGATGTTTTCCCTTTATTTTCATGCTTATTTTGTTGTTGAGAAAAGAAGGAAAAGAATACATTTTCTCACTAATGTTTCTACTGTTGATGTTTCAAGAATTGTGATATTCTATTCTTGGAGTTTTCTTCATATGGTCACTTTTCCATATTGCTGCAAACCAGTGGGTATTTACCGTATGTTGAGAAAGTTAACAGAACAAAAACACACAGCGAGCAGAAACACTGACTGCTTCTGTGCTTCCTCTTGAAAGAAATGGGACATGAAGACTGAAGCGCTTGAGACACAGCCTTACTTCAGCCACTGGCAGTTTCGGTTCCGTCAGGTGTTTGTTTTCAGATAGACAAACACCAGCCCTCACACGGGGAAAGACAATGTTCAGTTGTTTTTTTTTTTTCCTAGGTAATATAATTTGATTGTATTCTTTTAAAATTAGCTGCCCAGGGATAGGGATTGAAAAATAAAATTCCTGCACAAAAATGTTTCCCCAGTATTAAAATTTAAATGCAGGCAAATGAGTTTAAAACTTAAAACAGGTTGAGGTGTTCTTGAAGCATATGGTGAAGCGAACACATTTGTTGTAATGCACCATTTAGGGAACCTAATACACTGTTGTAGGCTCAGGTTTGTAAAATGGATTTTTATGGAGTATATCTTTCTTTAGTCCCCGCCTAGTGCCCGCTGAGGAAGAATCCACGTCACATTCTCAGTGCTTCCCAAGTGGGATTGGGGAGAGGCAGAGAGAGGAATGTGACTGGCCACCTCCTCTTGGAGGTATGGGGCCCTGGACTTCACCTTCCTTTCCTGCCCTGGGGCTGGGCTTGGCCAAGGCCCCTCTGGAGTGCTTTCAGCTCTGCAGGATGCCTGGACAGCCCGTCCGCTTGCCTTCTTTGCTTCTCTTGCTTTATTCTCTTCTCTTCTTATCAGCAAAGCTAGCACTTGGGAAAAATTGAACAGGCTTTACTTTATTATTATGAGAATACATATAAGCAGAATTGAAACCTCTCAGATAAAAGTTCATACAGTTACTAAAAACAAACAGCTGTATTTGATATCTCTTGAGGCCAACTGATGTCAGAGTCTCTGACACTTTGTGCAATTTTAATTGAAACATACTACTTTTAATATAGAAGAAAAAGATCTCATGACAGGTGTCTTGTGTGCAGGTAGTAAATTAAGGATTACAACTCTAAAACTCTTTTAGGAGCAATCATGCTTTCTGCTTTCCTTTCCATTTGAGTTTCGTTCCATTGTCCTGGTTTGTGGTTTAGAGCCCAGTTCTGATCTTTGTTGATACGACTTCTAATTTTTCCACTCAAACTAGGATTGTTATTTCCTGGCACTTGTGGAAATACCGTTTTGGTGTGCTGCATACTTTCGGTAAAATGAGTGTGTATAATGAAGGATGCAGACGTATAGGGCCCATTTATGATATTCCTTGACATGAAAAAAGTTTTCTTCCTGTGACTTTTTTATTTTGCTACTGATTTTTCTGTTTTAAGGATTGTGTTAGGCACCTCACAGGAATGGGCCACAAATATGAAATTCTGGAGTTAATTTAACTTTGTTTTCAGAATGAATATTCTGAAAGCATCTCAGTCAGTTCAGTTCAGTCACTCAGTCGTGTCCAACTCTTTGCGACCCCATGAATCGCCAGGCCTCCCTGTCCATCACCAACTCCCAGAGTTCACTCAGAATGATACTTTTTTTTTAAAATGAGGTGCTTTTTAGCTTGGGAAAGTTTCTTCACCGCTTTTAAGATTTATCATCTTATTAATTTGCTAGAAGGTATCATACTTTTATTTTTTTCTCATGGTAGAAATTTGCAGGAAGCACATTATCTGTACCTGCTGTTTAGATATGCAAAATGGTTGTTTCATGTACCTACTAGCATTTGTCTTAGGGTCTTCACATTTCCTTGAGGAGGTTAGGGGGTTGCATGGTAAAAAAGATAGAAAACAAAAGAAATTGACCTTTCTCTGAAGCAGTCATGTTCCGTGCATTCTTTTCTAGCTACCACCATGATGAGAAATTGGAGATGCCTGACATTTTGATGTTGGAGGTTAAATTCCCTTTCAATTCAAAAGAGACAAAAATGATTGTTATAGTCCAGTCATTAAGAAGTCATTGTCCTCCTTGTACTTGGCACTTTTTATACTATTCCGCTGCCAAGATTTGATTGTTTTTAACCCCTTAGAAAGAGAATAAGAGTTTGAGGGGAATCTCCATTTGTCTGTCTCAAGAATAAAGAGACATCTTGGTTTGGTTTTCCTTTCCTTGAATGGTCTAGCAATTTATACATCTTCGACTTGGACCTTGTAGCTTTAATCCTGGTGAGTATACATTTCATCTAAGGTATAGTTTTAGAAAAACAAGGAAAGGGCCATTTAAATGCTTTCAGTTTTCATTGAATTTAGTCCCTTGATAGAATTAACATCAGCTTGTGGTAGTGGAAGGACCTATGCTGGGTGTGAAAAGTTCACTAAGACAGTTTTCTTTGGCACTTTAATATATAAGAGGCTAGTCTATTATCACTGATAAATACTGTAGCAAAGGTACAAGATAATACAGGAGTATAGGATGGGGAGATTTTAATTCCAACTTGGCAGGGATCAGAAACTTTTTTTTTCTGTTTGAGAAGTCTGATATTTGAGCTAGTGAAGGTTAGATGGGATTTTGGTGGTTTGAAAGTGTGTGTCTGAAAGGGGATCAGCAGCAGCATGAGAGAAGTCTTGGAGGCAAGATGTGGAAGGAAGTTTTTGACAATTATCTCTGTGTGCTTCGAGAGGACGTTTTAATTCTGTGTGATGGGCGGCCAGTGAACATTTTAGAAAAGAGTTTAATATAAACTTTTTATAAGGCACAGAAGTGGAAATACAATAGATATGTTTGCAGTTTAAATTTTAATCGCCTTTTAATATTTTCATTTTGGGCAAGCGACTTTGAGAGCAGCAGAACTGTGCTTGTGTGGATGGCCAAGTGACTGCAGGATCACAGTGGAAACAACCTAGTTCCACTTTTTTCTCTGAATTTTAAGAAAGATATAATTGGAGAGGGGTTCATTGTCCATCCCTTAAAGATTATTCAGGTCATCAGGTTTTTAAATTTAAGTGCAAGAGTGAAAAAGATTAAATCATTTACACAAGTATGAATTATTTTCATTGGCAGGCTTAGAGCAGGGGTCCCCAACCTCTGGGCCATGGACCAGAAGAATGTCAGATCAGTGGTGGCATTAGATTCTCACAGGAGCATAAACCCTACTGTGAACTTTGCTTGTGAGGGATCTAGGTTGTGGGCTCCTTAGGAGATTCTAATGCCTGATGATCTGAGGTGGAACTGAGGTGGTGCTAGCACTGGGGAGTGACTACAAATATAGATTATCATTAGCAGAGAGGTTTCACTGTACAGAGACAATGATAAATCAGTTGCTTGCAGACTCATATCAAAACCCTATCAGTGAGTGGCAAGTGACAATTAACCGCATCGTGTGGCAGGCTCTGTAGTGGTAAATGAGTTGATACACTTCAGTTGTACAGCTGCATCTGGAGTTGGGCTTTACGTCAGAATCTGACGCTTACTTTAGTCTATGTGTAGCCCACTCAGTATTGTATTTACCTCTAGATCTTGTAACTTTAAATGTCATCTATATAGTGCTGACTGCTAACTAATAAGTTTGTATCTTTAGCTGGGACTTCTCTTTGAACCTGCAAACTCCTGCCGGGTAATCCAGACTGATTACTTGGCATCTTCACTTGGATGTCTGATAAGTTTTGCAAACTTTAACAAGTTCAATAACTGCTCTTCCAGGTTTCTTCATCTCGTTTAATAGCAGTTCTGTTACTACAGTTGCGCAGACCAAAACCTCTGGAGTTTTCATTGATATCTCTCTTTCTCTTTAATTACACATCAGTTCTGTCCACAGTTCTCCACTTTCCAAATCTATCTGAAGTGACCACTTCTTACCACACTCACTATTGCTACTCTGGTTCAACCAGTGTCTCTGGTCTGAATTATCCTAATGCTTCCCAAAGTCTCCCTGCTTCTGTCTATTCTTTATTCAGAGGCCAGAGTGATGCTTTAAAAACCTTAATTCAGAGTGTACACTTCCCTGCCCCAAATCCCCCTTCTGTGGAGTCCTATCTCACTCATTACAATCTAACGTTCTTCCTAGGTATGCAGACACTGCATGGCCACTTTGTAGCCAACACCCACCATCTCCAGACATAGTGATGCTTTAAAAACCTTAATTCAGAGTGTACACTTCCCTGCCCCAAATCCCCCTTCTGTGGAGTCCTATCTCACTCATTACAATCTAACGTTCTTCCTAGGTATGCAGACACTGCATGGCCACTTTGTAGCCAACACCCACCATCTCCAGACATAGAGACTCCACCCCTCTGACTTCCTCTGCTGCCTCCATGCTCCTGACCCACTTGGCTACAACATGTGCCCGGACCCTTATGTCCCAATAACCCTGGATTCCATGATCCCTTTGCTGCATTCCCTCCACCCCGGCCCACCTCCTGTAGCTTATTCTCTCACTTCCTCTCTTGTATCACCTTTTCACTGAGACTTTTCCTTAATTTAAATTGGAACCTTTTCCACAATGCCTGGGTCAGAAAGATCCCTTGGTGAAGGAAATGGCAACCCACTCCAGTATTCTTGCCTGGGAAATCCCATGCACAGAGGAGCATGGTGGCCTACAGTCCGTGGGATTGCAAAAGAGTCGGTCATGACTTAGCAACTAAACAGTAGCAGCAACTACCACAACCCCTACAGTCCCTTCCCAGTGTAATTTTTTCCCATAGTGCTGACCATTTGACATGTCCTTCAGCTTGACTTCCCTGGTGGCTCAGACGGTAAGGCGTCTGCCTGCAATGCAGGAGACCCGGGTTCAATCCCTGGGTCGGGAAGGTCTCCTGGAGTAGGAAATGGCAGCCCACTCCAGTATTCTTGCCTGGAAAATCCCTTGGACGGAGGAACCTGGTAGGCTACACAGTCCATGGGGTCGCAAAGAGTCAGACACGACTGAGCGACTTCACTTTCACTTTCAGCTTGTTTATTGTCTATCTTCTCCAAATTGCAAGTAAGCTCTATTAAAATAGGAATTTTTGTGTATCTTATTCCCACCTGTATCCCCAGTACCTCGTGTCATAATTTGTACGTAAGTATTACTTCATAAATGGCTATGGAATGAGTGAGTACACTGACAAAATGAAGAATATAAACTTAAATCTGGCACAGTTTAGCCCAAGCTTAGCGGATGCTGGTAAGTTTTTGTGAATTTCTATCCAGTCTTCACTTTTACTTTTTATTTTATAGCTATTAATAACACTGAACATTTCTCATTTCTGAGTGCCCTTTGCCAGTGTCCAGGTTCATATCACTGTAGGTGTAGTCATAAATAAGACAACTCTTTTAACACTGTTCCCTATAAGTTCCACATTACATTTATCAAAGTACAGCTCCCACTTTCCATGAAAAAAAGAGGTGGAATTCCTGGAAATAGCTCACATCTAAAACAAACAGCTTCCCCCACTTCCAGAGGAGTGAAATTAAAAATGATCGCTGGATCATTTCATTGGCAGTAATCACTGAAGTTCAGCCTGAAGTCAGTGATGGGATGCTTGGCTCTCCCTCCCTGCCTCTAATGTTTTAACTGTGCATTTGCTACAGAAATGAATGGCATATTGGATTTATTTCCACAGTGATATTTTATTTTAACTTGACAGTTTCATAAGGAGATTTCTCAATAAATTGCGTTATTTCTTGGTTTGTCATATGCTTTAGCTTCCCAGGTGTGAATTTTCTTCTTTCTGAATGTGTCTTTTTTAGGATATTTATTTGATAAAGCCTGTATGGTTTAATATTTGTACTCTACTGGATTTGGCAGACCCCTCCCTTTCTACCTTTTGGCCCAGACTATAGTTACATGCTAGCTCTTTTATTGTCATAGAGCATTTGAATTAGATAGATTCTTATACTGTTCAAAAAATTCTCCTTTAAAAATGTTGCACTGGTGTTGCACCTGACTCTCCTTTCTGATTAATGTGACTGAAAATTGGGCCACTAATATGGTTCATGTTTGTGATTTTTCTTGGAGCTTTTTTTTTTTTTCCCTTTGTGATGCTGAATCATTTTATACTGACCTTATGTTTTTTTGTTTTTCTTTTCTTGAGTGGCTAGCTTACAAATGCAGTTGAGATCCTTAGAGTCCATAGTGACCACAGTTTAAGTTTAGTGTGAATGTACATTGCAAGGGAATTATATTCTTCTGTTTATTTGAATGAGTGAATGAATGAATGAACAATTGCTGTGACAGAAGGAAGGATGAAAATGTTAACCTTCCACTGAATCCAAGAAATGTCTTCTTGAATGTATGTGCTTAGGCCCATTGAGTGACAGAATATGGAATAGCCAAATGTAGTAAGCAAGTTCTGTAAATGATCAAAGAAAAAGATGTCCATATAACCATAGCAAATGCTCTTATCTTTGTTTTTGTTTGTTTCAGATGTTTTCTGTGTTACTGAGTACAGAACACAGAATTATGTTTTTAGGGGCAGAGAATCAAAGGGGTACCACTTTGTCTGTGGGCATATCAGTTTCTGTCTTCACCAGTAGTTAAAGGAGCAGAGTCTGAGGAGATACTGGCGCTTCTGGGAGCTCTAGCCTTGCAGGTGGGGCATCTGACTCCTTTTTTTTCCTCTGATATTTGGAAATTCCTTGGTAATTTGGGGAAACATTTCTCAGCCTGTCTCTCTCAGGTGCTTTAGGCAAGAAAGTATTTACTTCTTAAAAACCTGAAGTATGGTAATCCAGAATCTTCTTTCATGCAGCTGCTGGCATTCTCTCTCTCTTTTTTTGGTTTCAGCTCACTGAGAGTGTGGGCTAGTTAACTATACTGTAACAGGATTCCTGCCTCCAGGTGTGCTTTGCCCAGGTAGCCACCCTGCTGGCAAGTGTGGCCCACAACAGACTCAAATTCCAAGAGCCCTTTGGTTCCTAGCTGGAGGCAGGCAGTGGGAGCAGGCAGGAGACTGGGGCGAGGGGAGGTGAGGGCGGCCCCCACTCAGCGTTGCCTCAGGCCCTCCTCTAGGGACTCTCCTGGATTCTGAAAATTGCTCCCTCAGGCCTTTTAGACTGAACTTCAGTGAAAACTTGGCTGTTAGCAGGCCCAGGGTACTACTCTCGTCTCTCTTGTTCCTTTATACCCTGCCTCTACCTGTAATGTCCGTTTATTGAAATTCTTCCAAAGTTTCATTTTCTATTTTCTGCTGGGACCCAAACTTACACAGGAAACTCCTGTGGATTTTGGCTGAGGAGTTTTTATTAAATTAAACATAAAAACTGTAAATGTTGAAGGTCATTCTTCATAAAAAACTGTTCTTTCCTTTGGTCTCTGGATTCCGCTTTGCTATTGATATGGACACAGAATAGGTTCCTGTATGTATTTGTTTAATTTAAAAATTAAGGATGGTAGAAAATCCTGTTGCCTTCAGATATAATAATATATTCTTTCTTTCTTTCTTAAAAACATGTTTTGGTACGAAAGCCAGACTGTTGACACTTTGCGGTTAGTAAGGCTTAATCTTCTTGATTTGAGGTTTTGAAAGGAACCGTGTATATGACAGAGAACATTCAGGGAAACTTATATCCTTTTAACTGTTTAACATTCTAAACCATTTTTGAGAGCTCAGTATGCCATTTGAAGCTTGCAAAGCATGGGTTCTTAATTTCGGATGCTTTTGTGGGTGCCTAAGGTGTGCTTTGTTGGGACTTGTTAAGATCATATGAAAATATTCCAGGGCTGCCACTGCTACTGACAGGTCTCAGCCAACATTGTGGAGGAGCTTCTGATGGAATAATTATTATATGAACAACGTTGTAGGCGGCTGTTACCATAGAAAAACATGGTATGGATCAAATAAGAGAGTCACAAACTTTGATAAATTGATTGATCTTGCTTGCTTTTTTTTTTGCCCAGGATAAGCTCAGTTCAGGAACTGTCCTGGCCTGGTGTAGTGCAATGATGGTTTACATTCTTCACAGGCTTCTTCACTGTTTTTGAAAAATACTGTTATGAACAGATTTTTAAGGAGTTTTTTTTTTTTTTTTTTTTTTTACAGTGAGTTATCAGTTTCATTTCTCTGTCCATCTTTACCACCATCCCCATTGGCCTCAGTTAGCATGTTAGTTACTTAAGTTTTTAGATTTGATGTTCAGGAGAATGAATGAAGTTCAAATCTCAGTCCAGATTCAAGTGCTTTTCTCTTGAGATTCAGTTCAAAGACAAGTTTCGTTTTTGTTTTTCATGGTAGCTGGAATGATGTAGTATGCCACCTGTTGAGAAGTCTACAGTTCTATTTTATAAAAGAGCATTGGGATATGAAAAGGTGCCGTTTTCTGTGTGTGTGTATTGAGCTGCAGTTTAGCCTAGGTTCCTGGGATTACCAGAGATCTGGAGCAGATCTTTGCAGATGAATCCTTCGGTTCGGTTCAGTTTGGTCTCTCAGACATGTTCGACTCTTTGCGACTCTGTGGACTGCAGCAAAGGCTTCCCTGTCCGTCACCAACTCCTGGAGCTTTCTCAAATTCATGTACGTTGAATCAGTGATACCATCCAACCATCTCATCCTCTGTTGCCCCCTTCTCCTGTCTTCAGTCTTTCCCAGCATCAGAGTCTTTTCCAAGGAGTCAGTTCTTCAAATCAGGTGGCCAGAGTATTGGAGTTTCAGCCTCAGCATCAGTCTTTCCAGTTCAGGACTGGTTTCCTTTAGGATTGACTGGTTTGATCTCCTTGCACACCAAGGGCCTGTCAGTAGTCTTCTCCAACATCACAGTTCAAAAGCAGCGATTCTTTGGTACTCGGCTTTCTTTATAGTCCAACTGTCACATCCATGCATGAGTACCTTAATGGACCCTAAATTCCCCTTCCTTGCATTACTAGAGAACAGCTTTCTGAGAACAGCCATTGTGAGCAACAAAAGCTGTGGTCAGAGACATCCTATATGGGTATCATGACTTGAGTTTGCTCTTACTGACTAGCTGGTGACAGTGAAAATACAGCCCTCCTCCCCACTTTTGGATGGTGCTTTGTTGATGAACCAGATTTCTCCTCTTGGTGAGCAGATGATCCAGTGCAATGGTAAGTGGGTGTCAGGCAGTGGATCTTATGAGAAAACATTGCTGAAGCCATGGGCTCAGTGGGAGAGGCATCTATGGTGCTAATGACAAGGAAATAAAACTGGCCTTCTTGGAATTTGATAGATTGTCCCACTCAGGTCTTTGCGCTTCGTTCAGTTTTACCATTGCTTGTATGAGAATGTCTGTAAAATGTGTTGGTATGAGGATTAAACTCTAAGGGAGTTTGTAAATGTAAACAAGTATGACATGGTGTTAGAGAAGCAAATGTAAAGAGAAAATCTGCAACTGAGAGATGAAAATAAAAATGAAGGAGAGAGAAATATTAGGTGAAGGTAGAATATTATTCTCTGAGAGCTTGTTTTGATTTTTGCCTTGATAAGATTTTGTAGCCATATTCAGTTCTTTTTACATAATCCAAATTATTTCCTGTGAATGCCAGTTACAATATAAAACTGATTATATTGTGAAAAGAACTGACTCATTTGAAAAGTGAGGATTTGCTAGGAAGGATTGAAGGCGGGAGGAGAAGGGAACGACAGAGGATAAGATGGTTGGATGGTATCACTGACTCAGTGGACATGAATTTGAGTAAACTCCGGGAGTTGGTGATGGACACGGAGGCCTGGTGTGCCTGCAGTCCATGGGATCACAGAGTCGGACACGACTGAGCAACTGAACTGAACTGATTGTGAGAAGCCACAGGAACTTTCTAGTAATAACTTCGGACCCTCACTCTTATCTCATTCTACACTCTCGGTTGAATAAGACTGTTGCTAAGAATGTACACTGGGGAAAACAAATGCCTCCCAATGCTGCTTATCACAGATATGGAATGCGGAAATGAGTGTTCAAAATTCCAAAACAACAAGAGTATATTCAGTAGTTTACAAATTATTAAAAGGTCTTCCTGATGTTTTGACTTGTCAGGGAGACTCTGTATTATGGGGGTTTAAAACTTGTAGTTTGGCATTGCAGATTCTATTCTGATGATCTGATCATTCTCAGTGGCATTGCTGCCTTTAAACTACTGCTCTCTTTAATATTCATAATTGTACCAATATTATTGGTATGTGCAAAAAATATATAGGTGTTCAGTTGTCTTAATTCTTGTTTATGTGATTGGTAAAAAATGTATTAAATGACTATAGCTTTTTGGTAAAAATTACTGTAGACTTTTTACCATTGTTACTAGAAGAAAGTAAATTATTTAGGGCTTTATACTTAATGATGTCTTTGATCATTTGGACCTAGACTCTAAAGTGATGGCAGTAAAGGAACTGATGAGAGACCACTTTAATTAGAGTATTAGCTGTATCATATTTACCTCCCAAGTCAAGAAGCTTCCCTTTGAGGTGATCATCCGTTCTGTGTGTGTAGGCTTCTGGTCCTTTCAGGGCACTCATCATCCTGTAGTCTATCTACTCCAATTGCTTGCAGCATTGGCCTGTACCTTGAAAGTTGAAAGTATTAGTGAAAGTGAAAAGTCATGTCCGACTCTTTGTGACCCCATGGTCTGTCCATGAATTCTCCAGGCAAGAATACTGGACTGAGTTGCCATTCCCTTCTCCAGGGGATCTTCCCAGTCCAGGGTAGAACCCGGGTTTCCTGCGTGGCCTGGATCTTACCACACCTCAACAATTCAGCCTTTTTTTAAAAAATCTTATTTGAGCTTTTGGTAGCAAGGGGCTCTTCTTGAAAAACTTTTTAATCTTGTCTCCTACCCTCTCACACTCTTGGAAGGAGTCACACTGTCTAATTGCTTCTTTAGCACACTCATACTGAACTGTCACAACACCCTCTTTGAACGTCATCTCTGGGCCAAAGCCAGTAGCAGTGTTCCATCCTCAGTTTGCTTAGCCCCTCAGCCTCTCCAGTCTTGAACCACTGTCTTCTTTTCTACCCATATCACCATACTCACCTGTTTTTCTTCTAACTCTATGTCTGTTTCTCAGCCTTCTTCATCAGCCTTCCAAATATTAGAAGGCCATAGAGCTGTCTGCTTGGCCCTCTTCTCTGTCTTCAGGTTCTTTATCGATTTGGTTGTTTGTCTTCCCTACCCAAGGATGTAAGTCCCTTGGGAGCAGGCACTTTGATCTGTCTTGTTTGTGCTGGTGCCCAGAGCAGAGCTCTGCAGGTGCTGCTGACAGCACGGCCCTTAGCCAGTCTTCTCATTACTTGGATCTGTGTGTCCTCGTTCCCAGTAGTTTTACAGAGATTGTAGTCAGTGGTTCTGTGATCACCTTGAACTTTACTTTAGTGTCATGGGATACAGTTTATATAGTTTATTACTTCACTTGACCTATGTCTTCTTTTTCCAATAATGGTACTGCCAACTTGTGACAGGTTAAAGTTGAGGCCTTTTGCTGTGTTATTGATGCCGCTCTCATTTTTTATCCCCTATGGTCAATTCCTTTACTTACTGCATTGTTACGCACATGTTTCTTTTCAAACTTTTATTTTTTAACAACCTTGGAGGTTGATGGTTAGTTATACTTTGTCTCTGCTGCTGCTGCTGCTGCTGCTGCTGCTGCTAAGCCACTTCAGTTGTGTCTGACTCTGTGCGACCCCATAGACGGCAGCCCACCAAGCTCCTCTGTCCCTGGGATTCTCCAGGCAAGAACACTGGGGTGGGTTGCCATTTCCTTCTCCAGTGCATGAAAGTGAAAAGTGAAAGTGAAGCCACTCAGTCGTGTCCAACTCTCAGCCACCCCATGGGCTGTGGCCCACCAGGCTCCTCCGTCCATGGGATTTTCTAGGCAAGAGTACTGGAGTGGGGTGCCATTGCCTTCTCCACTTTGTCTCTACCCTCCCTATTAAGATCTGTCAGATTATCCCCGAATGCAAAACTCTGAAATTCCTCTAGGAAAGAAAGAATTTTGAGCAGGAGTGACAGTTGTCAGTGTTCTGAGTCTCAGCTTCCTTACACAGATGTTCAGTTGCCCTCTATAGCTTGTCTGTAGCCTGTTTTCCAGTCTGTCAGCCCAGCACTGCCTATATCCTGTGCTTTAGCAAGACTGAGTTACCTTGTACCTCACACCTGTGTTTCTTCATCTCTCTGCTTTGCCTTGTGCTGTTACCTGGAATATGATCTTTATCCAAACTCCATACATACTGCAAAGCCATTTCAACTGTTTTCTCCTTTGTGAAGATCTGTCTGCTCATCCTAAGCTTGAAATATTCTCTCTCTATTGTGAACTCTCTAGGTATCTTTACCTTAATTATAGTGCTTAGACTTCTCTTTTTCTGTGTTTGCTTATGTTTCATATCTTGTAGGTCACTGAAGACAAATGCTTAGCTCTTGCCTTTTGTTCAATAAATATTGAAGGAATAAAAGAGACTTGAAGTCATGTAAAGAAAACTAAGTGCCCTTTTGCTATTTACTTACCTATCCTGGGTGTCAGTTCTCTTTAAATTATGTTTATTCTTCCATTTCCAAGTTAATAACAGCTAACATTGAGTGAAGTGCTTCACTTTTCACAGAACTTTGCACATTTATCCTGCTTGACTACTCCCCGCCTCCAGTAGTTCAGTAAGGAGATGGTGTATGTAAACCGTAAAGTGAGGTACAGATGCTCTTTCTCTGGTTAAGTGTTACTGTTCTCCAGTCACTGGTCTGTGAACTTTTCCTCTGCTATTGAGCAACCCATTTCCCCCCCTAATTATTGAGGTGTAACTGATTAATGATATTATAGAAGTTTCAGGTGTACATCAAAGTGATTCACGATTTTAAAAGATTATGCTCCTTTTATAGTTGTAAAATATTGACTATATTCCCTGTGCCGTACAGTATACTCTTGTAGCTTTTTTATTTTATACACAGTAGTATAGCTGCCCTAACTGGTTCTTCAGTCAGGTTTCCAACTCAGGTATATTCTCTTGGGATATGGGAGAAAGAGAAATATTTTGTGCCAGAAGAGAATATTTAAGAAGGAGAAATTGTAGAGATTTTCTCTCAGATGTTTTCTTTGATTCTTAAGGATTAAAATAGACTTGATTTCTACAACCCTCTGCCACTTCTTTCTTTTATGGCTCATAAGAGTCTCATTTCTGAAATGTCATTAATTTTATTGGTCCCTGAAGGATGTTACTCATGCTTGATGAGTCCTGAGGGTCTTTGGGATATTAGTCCCTTTTTAACTCTTCCTGGTGTAATTGGATCAGTGTGGTGCTTTTGACTTACTTGGTTAGAGTTTGTCAGAGGAGAATGACATTCTCCTTGGTGCAGTGCTAAAGTGTCTGTGTTCCCAAGACTCCCGACAGAAATGACATTGTTCAGTGTCAGCAGCTCTTGGGATTCTTGAGGTGAGATGCAGCCACTGATGGGAGATTCCTCGGGCAGCCACAGGTAGGTTTTTAGGGGTATGCGTATTGAACTCTCACATCCTCAAAATAACTTCTGTCCCATCTGTCAATATTTATAGAATTATCAGTAAGAGTTGCTTTGCTTTGACATCCCAGGTGGCACTAGTGGTAAAGAATCTGCCTGCCAATGCAGGTTAGATGTAAGAGACACAGGTTTGATTCTTGGGTTGGGAAGATCCCCTGGAGGAGAGCATGGCAACCAACTCCAGCATTCCTGCCTGGAGAATCCCATGGACAGAGGAGCCTGGCAGGCTGCAGTCCATAGCGTCACACAGAGTTGGACACGACTGAAGTAACTTAGCATGCATGCAGACATTTGCTTTTATAAATTCCCTCTGTAATCTTTCCATATAAATCCCATTTTTTAAATTTAGCAACTACTATGGAGAATGCATAAAAAATAAAGCAGTTGTTGAACTTATTTAAAAGTATATTTTCAAAGGCTCTCCATGGCATACTTCCTTCTTAGCTCTTAACTAAATCAGTATTTCTCTGAATAATCTCTTGGACTTTCCTGGCAGTCCAGTGGTTAAAACTCCAGTTTCCAATGCAGGAAGCATGGGTTTGATCTACAGGAGACATGGGTTTGGTTCCTGGACAAGGAACTGAGATTGCACATGCTATGCAGTGCAGCTAAAAAAAAAACCAAACAAAACCAGAATGATCTCACTAACCATGTAGTCCTCTCACTTTAGTGTACATAGGAAAGCTGGAGAACTTGTGAAAAATACGGAGGCTGGTTTTACTCTTCCTCCATTTTGCAGGAAGCACCTCAGAGAATTCTGATGCCTGTGCTCCTCCGAGTACATGTTGAAGGTACAGTGCTAAAGTCTCACCTTTCTTTGCCTGTGACTACTGTTTTCTTTTGCCAGCATCCTTCGGGACAACACCAACATTTATGTAGAGTTGCTTCACTTCTTGACGCTTGGGTGTTTGAAGGACTGTGTCTCCCACGTCCCCATGCACACCTTAGGCATTGATCTCTTGTCATGAGTGCAGCAGGCATTGTTGAATATTCCCCTTGGTTTTTTCACCTGGGGAACCCTCACCCCACCGGCATACACACTGTGTTAAACTACCATCACCTCACTTCAGTAGGTTTATAGTTGTTTAAAGGGATGAATATTGAACAAAATAATTTAGTGAGAAATATTAGTTAACTACTACGTGCACAACAAATAGAGTTGCTAAATTTAAAAGTTTTAAGGTCACAGTGATAGTGTTTGCTTAATGTTCTTTGATTAGTAGGGGTACTTTCTGTACTCAATTGATGGCTCTCAACTAAAAGTCATGCTTAATAATAATTCCCTCCACATTTGTGTGAATATTATTCTTGAACTTTAGTCTTCTTGGGGCTGTGGTTGTCAGTAAGCACTGGTCATACCTTAATGGCCATGTTATCTGAGAAAGGAGCTTACTGTGTAGCTCTGTGTAAGACGTATATCAACTTATAAGAACATTGATTTCCATTCTCTAAGCTAGCTGTACAATTAAAAAGAAATCTTAAGTAATAATGTGACTGGGTCTCTGGCTAGGCCCTGCAGGATAGACAGAGGAGCAAGAATAGAAAAGGCACCAGAGGTTTAGTAGGGAAATGAGTCTGATGGACTGTATCCATCATGGAGTCATTCATGCCCTGAAGAGTACAAGTGCTAGGAGAGAGATTTCACCATAATGCGTAGCGAGAGAGAGAGATGATTCAGGTGCCATCAGGAAGATACTTTATGAAAAATGCTGGAATCTAGCAGGTGTGTATGTACACCTGTGATGGAGTTATATTCCCCATCAGACAAGTCAGAGCTTTCGTACAGAGCAGGGAAAGTATGTGATGTGTTTCAGTGACCAAGAGATCATCCTTGTTCTCTGATGCATAGATTATGGTAGGTAGTAGGATTTGGGATCATATACTTGAGTCAGCAAGCCTGAGCTTTTAGGAGAGCTCTTTAAGTAATCCATAAACCTAGTAATGCCCTTCCCCCTTAAAAATTCCTTAGTGTATATCATAAAGAAAACTTTTTTTGGAAAGTACACATTTGTAGCTTAGGGAGTCAGAAGTAGTGTTCTTGTGTGTGCGCTCGGTTGTGTCTTAGTCTTTGAGGCCCCCCTGACCTGTAGCCTGCCAGACTCCTCTGTCTATGGAATTTTCCAGGCAAGAATATTGGAGTGGGTAGCCATTCCCTGCTCCAGGGGATCTTTCCAACCCAGGAATCAAACCTTATCTCCTGCATCGGCGGGCAAATTCTTTACCTGGGAAGCCTAAGAAGTAGAGAGAGATGCTACAAAATATACAGTCAAAACAGTCCTAGCAGTAGTCAGTTCTTTTCTCCTTTAATCCTTACCAGTTATTTGAGGGAGGATAGATTGAGGCGGAGGTGACATGTCTCTCCTTAGTGCACACAAAGGAGCACAGACTGCACCCTGCATGTGGCCATCTCCACTAGTCTATCAGTTCTGAACTCTGGGATGATCTTGGCCCCAGGGAACATTTGACAGTGTCCGGGGACATTTTTGATTGTCATGACTGGGCTGCTTGCATCTAGTGAATGGCAGTCATAGGTGCTGCTGATGCACAATGCATAGGACAGTGCCCCCACGAAGAATTACCTGCACTCAAATGTCAGTTGTGTGGAGATGGCACTAACGATACTACCAGAGAGATGGTCATCATTGTTTGTGTAGACCTCTATCAAGTTTTCCTTTAAGCTGCAGAGCTAATTTAAGAGAAAAAGTTTGTTTTTTGATTGTGCAAGAGGTATAGTGAGTTCATACATATGCCTGTGGTAGTAAAATCTTAAAGTATTTTAGTTCCGTAAGAATTTGTATCTCCTTTACTAACTAATATTATATTTTAATGGCATCAAATAGATGATCAGCATACATTGAATCAGCTTTTCTAAAGCACATTCTGGAATTCTCCTGTGGGGGCAGTAAGTATTAGGATGTTAACTTTAGAAAGCTTCTAGTAGATTCTGACAGGTAATTATGCCTACAGTTTTCAAATCCCTTGGTTTCTTTAATTCTGCATGAGATGCTGTTTGCTAAGGGAAAGATAAATACCAGCATTTCCTGCCTATCTAAAGCAGATCCTAGTTATCTGCTGCATGCACTGCTGGTTGAGGAGCATTGCTCCCAGTGGTTGAAATGAAACGGATTTAGGGAAGGAATGTCTTGGGCCACATTCAGGGTTGACTTTCCTTATGGAAAAAAGTAATCCTGATGATCAGTGATGTTCCCCTGGGAATCTGACTCTACAAATAACTTTCAGGCTAAAATTTTATATATAATTTGAGACAATATTATATAGTAAACTTAAAAAGGGCAAATAAAAGCCCCGACAGTACAATTGAATTTGGTGGTAATTTGATTAATATTTTCCCTATATATATAATTTTAATATACATCTAAGACAATATAAATAAAGAATAAACATTTAAAAATTTTTATAAACATAAAAATAAAAATGTTTATTCAAAAAGAATAAACATTGGAGTTAAGAACATAAGAGGCTTGACAGTCAAATAAGGAATACAATATGATGGTAAGGATTTTGGGATGTTTGTTTCTGAAATGAAAAAAAATAGTTGTTTGAATTATAATTTTTCTATATCTTCCACATTGTAGAATTTATTATCAACATTAGAGTTGGATAATTTTGCCAACTGATAGAATTAAATTTCTAAAGTATCTTATATAAGATGATCCTTTTTTTAAAACTCAAAGTCTTGGATATACACTGTTTGTTGTTGTTTAGTTGCTAAGTCATGTCTGACTTTTTGTGACCCCATGGACTGTAGCCTGCCAGGCTCCTCTGCGCATGGGATTTCCCAGGCGAGAATAGTAGTGTGGGTTGCTATTTCCTTCTCCAAGGGATCTTTCCGACTCAGGGATCAAACCCATGTCTCTTGCAGTGGCAGATGGATTCCTTACCAGAGTCACCTGGGACGTCCATATATACACTCTGCTGTGGTGTGCTTAGTTGCTCAGTCATGTCTGACTCTTTGTGACCCCATGGACTATAGCCTGCCAGGCTACTCTATTCATGGGGATTCTCTAGGCAAGAATACTGGAGTGGGTTGCCATGCCCTTTACTACATACAAAATAGATAACTAATGAGAACCTACTGCATAGCATGCTCTGTGGTGACCTAAATGGTAAGCACATCTGAAAAAGAGCAGATATATGTTTATGTATACCTGATTCACTTTGCTGCACAGCAGAAACCAACACAACGTTATATAGCAACTATACCCCAATAAAAATTAATTAAAAAATAGATAGAACATTAGGAGAATGGTGTAAGGGATACAAGAGATTTTTTTTGCTATTTTTGCAACTTTTCTTCAGACTAGTTTAAAATGAAAAGCTAAGAAAAGAGCAATATGGAAGATCACTGATCACAGATCACCGTAACAAACGTGAATAATAATAATTATAAAGTTTGAAATATTATGAGAATTACCAAAATGTGAAACAGACATGACACAAGTAAATGATGTTCGAAAAATGGTGCCAGTAAACTTGCTCAAGGCAGGATTGCCTCAAATCTTCCCTGTGCAAAAAGTGAAGCGCAATAAAATGAGGCATGTGTATATAAATACTGTTGCTTTATTTGGACTTGATTTGCCTAGCAAATCAGTGCATAGATACATTTATCCACAGATAACAGGGCTTGAGCAAAGAACTTTGACATTGTATATTTAATATTTTCACTCTTCATTTCAATGAAGCCATCATCTCTTTTGATAGGCCAGTAAATTAGATAATACTGTCTTATGATAAATGAAGGTTTCCCAGTGGGAATTGTTCAGTCCATTGGTTGAGCTTTCTGGGTTGCTCCTGGTGCTATAGTTGACTGGTTCAGGTTGACTACTCAAGCATTCTGATAAGAGAGAATGACCTTTGCTTTAATTATTTATAAAATGGAAGTGTTCGTTCTCTGGGAGCCAATGTGTAGAATGGATCCCATGTGGGAATAGTATTTTGAGAGGTACTAAGTATAGTGGTTATAAGCAAAGGATTTGGAGTAACAGCCTTTAACTCTTATTTCTGCCAATTAATAACTGTATGCTCTCATTCAAGGTACTTACCTCCTCTGTTCTTTAGTTTCCTCATCTGAGATAATACCTACCTGGTAAAGTTATTCTGAAAGTTACCTTATGTAAGGATTTTAGCACAGTGCCTAGTGCTTAACACTGAGGAAATGTTAGTTAAATGTTTGTTATTATTGACCTGGTTTCAGGTACTGATTCTAAAACCAGAAACATGTAATTTCTTAACATCGTTTGGCTGTTGTACTATGAAGACTGTGTGGAAACCATAGACACTTTTGTCAGAGAAATAGAAGAAGGAGAAAATTACGACTACTTTATTGTTGCAGTCAATAGGTAAGACCCAAAGGAAAAGTTCATTGGTATTTTCCTTGTTCATCATATTTACGAGACTTAATGGTCTCTTTACATTACTTTATAGCAGATAGATGCGGAAACAATGGAAATAGGGACGGACTATTTTTGGGGGCTCCAAAATCACAGCAGATTGTGATTGCACCCATGAAATTAAAAGATGCTTACTCCTTGGGAGAAAAGCTATGACTAACCTAGACAGCATATTTAAAAGCAGAGATGTTACTTTGCCAACAAAGGTCCATCTAGTCAAGGCTATGGTTTTTCCAGTAGTCATGTATGGATGTGAGAGTTGGACTATAATGAAAGCTGAGCACCGAAGAAGTGATGCTTTTGAACTGTGGTGTTGGAGAAGACTCTTGAGAGTCTCTTGGACTATAAGGAGATCCAACCAGTCCATCCTAAAGGAAATCAGTCCTGAATATTCATTGGAAGGACTGATTCTGAAGCTGAAACTCCAGTACTTTGGCTACCTGATGTGAAGAACTGACTCATTGGAAAAGACCCTGATGCTGGGAGGGATTGGGGGCAGGAGGAAAAGGGGATGACAGAGGATGAGATGGTTGGATGGCATCACCAACTCGATGGACATGAGTTTGAGTAAGCTCCAGGAGTTGGTGATGGACAGGGAGGTCTGGTGTGCTGCAGTCCATGGGGTTGTAGAGAGTCAGACATGACTGAGTGACCGAACTGAATGGTCACTTAACTATATAGCTTAAATGATTTTAAAAAAGGAACTGTACAGTTTTCTAGGTTTTAAAAACAAAACATCATCATTATCATTAAAAGTTAAAAGTTACTCATATAAAAGCAGTAGCATCTATAATTTCTATCAAAGACTTTTGCTAGCTTCATGGTTCAGCACCTTGTAGAAGGATACTCTTTATAGCTATACTGTAAGCTCCATGTACTTTCAGGATTTAAACACTGATCAGTAAAAAATAGACTTTAAGTGGAAGAATGTAACCCTGATTTTGTGTTTCCAATGTTAAAATGCATTTGTTTCAATTAGAAATTCTGTATTAGTAATTGAGAATATCACTTGTGTGTATATGTTTATGTGTGTGTATGTATTGAATCTTAACATGAGAGTTCCAATTAGACTGCTGTCATGGAGGAATAACTTAAGAGCCTGAGATGTTGATGTGAGGTTAGTAGGAAAGACTCCATAAAAAAGAGCAAAAAAGGATCAGATCAGGATGTATAGTATAGTTTTCCAAGGAAGTTAGAACTGGCCATCTATACACAGCCTTTCCTATTTCCTCTCATTGTTTTTCTTGCAAAACTAAAGTTTAAGAGTGAAAGTTAAAAGTTAAACTCTGAAAACAGAAAATATGGATCAGATTTTTTAAATGGATGGCTGTGTGGTTTGATTAGTTGAAAGGTGCATGTTAGATCCTCCTGTGGATTGTATGGGGCAGTGTACCCTTTAGGAGACCATTTCCCTCAGAAGTGTCTTCATCCTATTAGCGTGAGCTTTGGGGATAATGCCATGTGTTCAGTCTTTGTATTCATAAATAGTAAAGTGATTCTTGTGACTGAAAACAATCTTTTCTGCAATACTGTATATTACTGGGTATTGACCTCTCTTGCAGCAGAGGGAGCAGTTCTTACCTCTTGTGCCTGTGTAGCTCTCCCTTGCTAAGAGTCCTCCTGGCAAATTGAGATACAGGATAGTATACATTGTCTCCTCAGTTCTGGGAACACCCCTCCCCACCTTTCTTCTCTTCTACAGAATACATTTTTTAAATTTATTAATGTCATCTTAGACAATTTCTTTCAACATTACCAGCAATTGATGACATATCTAAATTGGACAAAACAGAGTAATATAATATTTATATACAAAGGTATTCTCCAGATCTCCTCCACTTCTTTTCTCAGTCAACAGTTTCCATGTTTGCACACATGTTGTGTACATGTGTATATATATATAATTTAATATATATTGATATATCACATTGAATATGTCATATTTATATATTTGATATATGTATTAGATATATTTATTTCATAGCTTCATTCCCATGTCATAACACCCTCTTTAAGAGGGTTGCTTGTGATCATCCAGAGAATATTCCGTCTGGATAAGTAAGGTGATGGATTTACAAAATGAGTAAACTCAGATCTAAAACCTTTTTTCAGGAAAACACAAAGAAACAGTAAATCTTTTCTTTTCTTTTAAAGGGATTAATATTTTCTTTGCTCCTCCTGTGTAAAGGCTGAAAAGGTAGCTTAATAGTGTCAAAGAAAGAGACAGTTGAAACCAAGCATATAAATCTGTTTTTGGAAGATTCCTTATTTTTACTAATCATTATATTTTAATCAGTTAAAGAAATGCAAAAAAGCAAAATGGCTGTCTGAGGAGGCCTTACAAATATCTGCGAAAAAAAGAGAAGTGAAAAGCAAAGGAGAAAAGGAAAGATAAATCCATTTGAATGCAAAGTTCCAAAGAACAGGAAGAAGAGATAAGAAAGCCTTCCTCAGTGATCAGTGCAAAGAAATAGAGGAGAACAATAGAATGAGAAAGACTAGAGATGTCTTCAAGAAAATTAGAGATACCAAGAAAACATTTCATGCAAAGATGGGCACAGTAAAGGACAGAAATGGTACGGACCTAACAGAAGCAGATGGTATTAGGAAGAGATGGCAAGAATACACAGAAGAACTATCCAAAAAAGATCTTCATTACACAGATAATCACAATGGTATGATCACTCACCTAGAGCCAGACATGCTGGGATGCGAAGTCAAGTGGGTCTTGCTGCTACTGCTAAGTCACGTCAGTCGTGTCCGACTCTGTGCGACCCCAGAGATGACAGCCCACCAGGATCCGCCGTCCCTGGCATTCTGCAGGCAAGAACACTGGAGTGGGTTGCCATTTCCTTCTCCAATGCATGAAAGTGAAAAGTGAAAGTGAAGTCGCCCAGTTGTGCCCAACTCTTAGTGACCCCATGGACTGCAGCCTACCAGGCTCCTTCGTCCGTGGGATTTTCCAAGCAAGAGTATTGGAGTGGGTTGCCATTGCCTTCTCTGAAATGGGCCTTAGGAAGCATCATATGAACAAAACTAGTGGAGGTGATGGAATTCCAGTTGAGCTATTTCAAATCCTAAAAGATGATGCTGTGGAAGTGCTGCACTCAGTATGCCAGCAAATTAGGCCAAACTCAGCAGTGGCCATCAGACTGGAAAAGGTCAGTTTTTCATTCTAATCCCAAAGAAAGGCAGTGCCAAAGAATGTTCACTCTACTGCACAATTGTACTCATCTCACAAGCTAGTTAAGTAATGCTCAAAATTCTGCAAGCAATGCTTCGACAGTACGCGAACCGTGAACTTCTGGATGTTCAAATTGGATTTAGAAAAGGCAGAGGAACCAGAGATCAAATTGCCAACATTGATTGGATCATCGAAAGCGCAAGAGAATTCCAGAAAAACATCCATTTCTGCTTTATTGACTATGCCAAAGCTTTTGACTGTGTGGGTCACAACAAACTGTGGGAAATTCTTAAAGAGATGGGAATACCAGGCCTCCTGAGAAATCTGTATGCAGGTCAGGAAGCAACAATTAGAACTGGACATGGAACAACAGACTGGTTCAGATTGGGAAAGGAGTACGTCAAGGCTGTATATTGTCACCCTGCCTATTTAACTTCTATGCAGAGTACATCATGCAAAATGCTGGGCTGGATGAAGCACAAGCTAGAATCAAGATTGCTGGGAGATATATCAATAATCTCAGATACGCAGATGACACCACCCTAATGGCAGAAAGTGAAGAACTAAAGAGCCTCTTGATGAAAGTGAAAGAAGAGAGTGGAAAAAGTAGGCTTAAAACTCAACATTCAGAAAACTAAGATCATGGCATCCGGTCCCATCACTTCATGGCAAATAGATGGAGAAACAGAGACTTTATTTTGTGGGGCTCCAAAATCACCGCAGATAGTGACCGCAGCCATGATATTAAACAACGCTTGCTCCTTGAAAGAAAAGCTATGACCAACCTAGACAGAGACATTAAAAAGCAGAGACATTACTTTGCGAATAAAGGTCTCTCTAGTAAAAGCTATGGTTTTTCCAGTATCATGTATGGATGTGAGAGTTGGCCTATAAAGAGAGCTTAGTGCCGAAGAAGTGTAGAGTTGGAGAAGACTCTTGAGAGTCCCTTGGACAGCAAGGAGATCCAGCCAGTCCATCCTAAAGAAAATCAGTCCTGAATGTTCATTGGAAGGACTGATGTTGAAACTGAAACTCCAGTACTTTGGCCACCTGATGCGAAGAGGTGACTCATTTGAAAAGACCGTGATGCTGGGAAAGATTGAAGGTAGGATAAGGGGACGACAGAGGATGGTTGGATGGCATCACCGACTCAAAGGACATGAGTTTGATTAAACTCCTGGAGTTAGTGATGGACAGGGAGGCTTGGTGTGCTGCAGTCCATGTGGTTATAAAGAGTTGGGCTCTACTGAGTGAATGAACTGAACTGGATCAGTTACATGTAACACATCCCCTCCCTCTTCAGCATCCCCCCACAATCCCACCCCTCCAGGTCATCACAGAGCACTAAGCTGGATGCCCTGTTACACAGAAGCTGCTTCCCGCCAGCGGTCTGTTTTACAGGATAGTGTATACATGTCAGTGCTACTCTTGTCAGTTTGGCCACACCCTGCTCCCTGCCGCCTCCCCACCCATCTCGAAGATACTTTAAATGAGAACAGTCTTTGGAAACAGCTGGCTATTTCATTGACTAAGCTATCTGTTTGGTCTTTCAGCTGGTACTGTCTTCAGCCTCTGTGACTTTTATAGCTTCCCCTTGGGAAACCGCTCATCACAGCATTGCAGCGCCCTTCAAAGAGCTGTGTGTGACTTCAGAAGATTGTGTGTTAGTCTTCCTTTATAAATTCTGAATGGCTTTTACTTCTGTGAAATTTGTGATTTTGTGAATTTTGGCAAGAAAGAGATTCTGAGGAAAGAAGTATAGCTTTTCTTATATAAGCATTTATTGCTCAGATATACCAGTAATAAAATGATAACTCTTTCATTGAGGTTAACATACTCATGTTTCATTTAATGCAGATGCATAAATCTGTTAATCCAAGTAAAATTGTTTTAGATTTTTCAGTTCAACTATTTAGTTATTTTCATTCTTAGCTGAGATTCAGTGATTTTATAGTTTTATTGCAAACATTCCTTAAAGGGTGTTGATGTTAAATTTCTTTCTACCTCATTACATTGATTACAGTTTCTTAGAACTACAGAATGGATTGTAAAGAATTGATGCATAGGCATCAGTGTGGTTTTAATGAATGCGTTTGTTTTAAAAGTTAATCATATCTGTAAGGATACATTTTAATGTCATCATATGGTGATCAACAAGTGACTGCCACCATCTCTTGTAGCTCACTTTCTCTCTCACATGTGTGTGTATGTGTAGATATATGGATACATATACACGTAATGTATTTTGACAGAGAAAATAATTGGCAAAGAGTCACACGTTATCCTGTGTGTAGAGATCACATTTCTTGTTCATGTCACACAGGCTCTAAGCAGAGATAACAGTTTTCAACCTATTTTCATTTGAGCTTCCAAATATGAACAGTTCCTACACATTATTGTCACTACTGTAGAGAGCAAGATGAGTACAGTTTTTCAAAAGTCTTTGTGGAAATCATGACCATTCTCAATTCCAGTTTCAAAGTGAAAGCGGAAGTGATGTCACTCGTCGTGTCCAACTCTTTCGACCCCGTGGACTGTAGCCCACCAGGCTCCTCTGTCCGTGGGATTTCCCAGGCAAGAATACTGGAGTGGGTTGCCATTTCCTTCTCCAGGAGATCTTCCCAACCCAGGGATCAAACCCAAGTCTCTTATATTGCAGGCAGACGCTTTAACCTCTGAGCCATCAGGAAAGCCCTAATAGGCCTGAAATGTTAGGGGATTAATACTAATGCAGATAAATACTTGAATTTGAAAGACTCACAATCATCCACAAGGCAGCAGTAGTCTTTAAAGTCATGTCAGCTCTAAAATTTCATACTTATATTGAAATATTGGGAAAAAACATTTACACAATTTAAGCTTTCATTTCCATTATATATTTCATTTGCTTTGTATTTGAACCAAATGCTCATATCAGTAGATACCACCTTCCATCCCCAGTAATTAATTGCTTCATAGGGTGAGCTTTATAAAATATTTATTGTTTTACTTGGTTGTGAAACCTCAAAGTGTCCTTCCTTCTTAGATGGCTCTTACTATCTCCTCACAGAAATTAGATTGCCAGATAAAAACTTTTTAGACAAATGTTATAGACTATCTTGATATATCGAGGATGAAAGTGCTTTTCCTTTCTCTTTTGAAAAACAGTGCTCAATAACTCATAAGACTTAATAAAAAGTAAAATCTAGTAAAGATGTGAATATTGATTTTATTCTTCTTTCCTTGATAAATGGTGTCATGGGCAGCTAAGAAAATACATTTTTCTTAGATGAGACTAATGGCTGGTGAAGGATGAAATTACTGTATTTGTACGAATTTTATCCTAAAATATAGGTTGGGTGTAATTTTCTGTTCCATGAACAGACTCTTAAAGAAGGAACCTTATTTATTTTGTTGTAAGTCAACATATGTGAAATTTTACTAGTTTGGTCTATCATGGACCGAGCATAGGATATTGGATGCATTTTGTTTATTCCATTTGCAGTTTCTGCTGTTAGAAATTAACTTGTTTTGTTTGGAGGTAATTATTATTTTTTTTAATTGAAGTATAGTTGATTTACAATGTGGTCTTAGTTTCACATGTACAGCAGAGTGATTCAGTTATACGTACATACCTCTGTATATCTATTCTTTTTTAAAGATTCTTTTCCCTTATAGATTATTACAAAACATTGAATATAGTTCTCTGTGCCATATAGTAGGTCTTTATTGGTTATCTGTTTTATAGACAGGGGTTCAGTTGAGTCGCTCAGTCGTGTCTGACTCTTTGCGACCCCATGAATTGTAGCATTCCAGGCCTCCCTGTCCATCACCAACTCCCGGAGTTCACTCAAACTCACGTCCGAGTCAGTGATGCCATCCAGCCATCTCATCCTGTGTCGTCCCCTTCTCCTTCTGCCCCTAATCCCTCCCAGCATGAGTCTTTACCAATGAATCAACTCTTTGCATGAAGTGGCCAAAGTATTGGAGTTTCAACTTTAGTGTCAGTCCTTCCAAAGAACACCCAGGACTGATCTCCTTTAGAATGGACAGGTTGGATCTGTTTGCAGCCCGAGGGACTCTAAAGAGTCTTCTCTAACACCACAGTTCAAATGCATCAATTCTTCAGCACTCAGCTTTCTTCATAGTCCAGCGCTCACATGCATATATGACCACTGGAAAAACCATAGCCTTGACTAGACAGACCTTTGTTGGCAAAGTAATGTCTTTGCTTATGAATATGTTATCTAGGATGGTCATAACTTTGCTTCCAAGGAGTAAGCATCTTTTAATTTCATGGCTCCAATCACCATCTGCAGTAATTTTGGAGCCCCCCAAAATAAAGTCTGACACTATTTTAACTGTTTCCCCATCTATTTCCCATGAAGTGATGGGACCAGATGCCATGATCTTAGTTTTCTGAATGTTGAGGTTTAAGCCAACTTTTTCACTCTCCTCTTTCACTTTCATCAAGAGGCTTTTTAGTTCCTCTTCACTTTCTGCCATAAGGGTGGTCTCATCTGCATATTTGAGGTTATTGATATTTCTCCCGGCAATATTGATTCCAGCTTGTGCTTCTTCCAGCCCAGCATTTCTCATGATGTACTCTGCATATAAGTTAAACAAGCAGGGTGACAATATACAGCCTTGACGTACTCCTCTTCCTATTTGGAACCAGTCTGTTGTTCCATGTCCAGTTCTAACTGCTGCTTCCTGACCTGCATATAGGTTTCTCAAGAGGCAGGTCAGGTGGTCTGGTATGCCCATCTCTTTCAGAATTTTCCACAGTTTATTGTGATCCACACAGTCAAAGGCTTTGGCATAGTCAATAAAGCAGAAATAGATGTTTTTCTGGAACTCTCTTGCTTTTTCGATGATCCAGCAGATGTTGGCAATTTGATCTCTGGTTCCTCTGCCTTTTCTAAAACCAGCTTGAAAATGTGGAAGTTCATGGTTCACATATTGCTGAAGCCTGGCTTGGAGAATTTTGAGCATTACTTCACTAGCGTGTGAGATGAGTGCAATTGTGCAGTAGTTTGAGCATTCTTTGGCATTGCCTTTTTTGGGGATTGGAATGAAAACTGACCTTTTCTAGTCCTGTAGCCACTGCTGAGTTTTCCAAATTTGCTGGCATATTGAGTGCAGCACTTTCACAGCATCATCTTTCAGGATTTGAAACAGCTCCACTGGAATTCCATCACCTCCACTAGCTTTGTTCATAGTGATGCTTTCTAAGCCCCAGTTGACTTCACATTCCAGGATGTCTGGCTCTAGGTGAGTGATCACACCATCGTGATTGTCTTGGTCATGAGGATATTTTTTGTATAGTTCTTCTGAATCTTGCCACCTCTCCTTAATATCTTCTGCCTCTGTTAGGTCCATACCATTTCTGTCCTTTATCGAGCCCATCTTTGCATGAAATGTTCCCTTGATATCTCTAATTTTCTTGAAGAGATCTCTAGTCTTTCCCATTCTGTTGTTTACCTAGATAGTGATATGTATATGTTAACCCTAAACTGCTGATTTATCCCTTCCCTGCCCTTCCACCTTTGGTAATCGTTAAGTTTGTTTTCTATGTCTGTGGGTCTATTTCTGTTTTGTATACAAGTTTGCTTGTGTACTTTTGTGTTATTTTTTCGATTCTGCATATAAATGCTGTCATGTGGTAATTGTCTTTGTCTGGCTTACTTCACTTGGTGTTATTATCTCTAGGTCCTTCCATGTTGCTGCAAAAGGTATTATTTTACTCTTTGATGCCTGAGTAATACTCCATTGTGTATGTGTATAGCATATCTTCTTTATCCATTGCTCTATTGATCGACGTTTAGGTTGCTTTCACATCTTGGCTGTTGTAAATAGTGCTGCAGTGAATTTGGGGTGCATATACCTTTTTGAATCATGGCTTTCTCCAGATATATGCCCAGGAGTGGGATTGTAGGATCATATGGCAGGTCTGTTTTTAGTTTTTTAAGGAACCTCCTTAATGTTCTCTGTGGCTATACCAATTTACATTACCAGTGTAGGAGGGTTCCTTTGGCAATTAATTTTGCCTCTGCTTCTGTCTGTAAAATATCTTTATTCTGTCTTCTGGAATAGGTTTTCTCTGATTCCTGTGGCTTACTATCATAAGGGATTATTTTCTAAAGCATTATAATTTTAGAAGTGAATGCACAATAGCCCTCAAATTATATGAAGCAAATTTATTCTGAGATTATTAATAGAATATATTCATGAAACAATGCAATGTAGAAGCTAAAAAACAAAAAAACACCTGTTTCCCTTGAGTGTTATCAGAACAGAGCATGCTTGTAGCCAGAGAAGCAAGAGAAAGAAAATGGAATGACTTGTTTGTTATCACATGCATCATCAATATCTTCGTACTTTTCCTCATAGCAACAGAGCCAGTGATGACTGTCAACTCCATCACCCTGCTTTAAAAAAAAATTTTATTTTCGGTTGCACTGTGTCTTTGTTGCTGAGGGCTTTCTCCAGTTTCTGTGAGAAGGGGCTACTCTCTAGTTGTGATGCGTGGGCTTCTCATTGCAGTGGCTTTTCTTGTTTCAGAGCACAGGCTCTTGGTCCTGGGTTCAATAGTCATGGTGCACAGGCCTAGCCACCTCGGGGGAATGTGGGATCTTCCTGGACCAGGGATCAAACCTGTGTCCCCTGCATTGCAAGGTGGATTCCCAGCCACTGGACCACCAGGGAAGCCCACAAGGAGCCCTTTGAAGGGGATTGTGGATATTAATTGACAATACAGTTGTTCTGCTTCTATCTTCTTTAGGAGAGGTTTTACCATATTGAGTTTGGAGGAAAATGTAATTGCCTAAGAGTTTCAGGGAAGCAGTAGAGTATTTCTTTAAGGTGAAACCTGGTTTATCTTTTACTTTTTTAGAAGTACGTTTGATGTACCATGTTATGTTAATTTCCTCTGTGTAGCAATGTGATTCAGTTTTACATATATACATATATATTTTTTAAAAATTTTCTTTTCCATTGTGGTTTATCACAGGAGATCGACTATAGTTCTCTGTGTTTTCTTTAGGACTTTGTTGTTTATCCATTCTATATTTAATAGTTTGTATCTGCTATCCCAGTCTCCCAATCCATCCCCTCCCGACCCTACCCCTTGGCAACCACAAGTCTTTTCTCTGTGTCTGTGAGTGTGAAACTGGTTTGTTTAAATTATCAAATGCATACATCCATTTGGTTTCCTTTGCTCTTCTTTTTTATTGTCTGTTTTGCTGTGTCTGTGTTTCTGTTTCAGTTATCAGAATATGTTTTCCCTCTCTGTAATTATTGTCAAACCTAGTAGCCACTAACACTTGTCATTTAAGTGGTTATGTTCTGAATCTTATGGCTATTACTTTTACACGAGATAGCGCCCACTAGTGTTTGATAGCATGTCAGGAACAAAGCTAGTGGAAGTGATGGAATTCCAGCTGAGATATTTCAAATCCTGAAAGAAAATGCTGTTGAAGTGCTGAACTCAATGTGCCAGAAAATTTGGAAAACGCAGCAGTGGCCATGGGACAGGAAAAAGGTCAGTTTTCATTCCAGTCCCAAAGAAGGGCAATGCCAAAGAATGTCCAAACTACCGCCCAGTTGTACTCATTTCACATGCTGACAAAGTAATGCTCAAAATTTTCCAAGGTAGGCTTCAACAGTACGTGAACTGAGAACTCCCAGATGTTCAAGCTGGTTTTAGAAAAGGCAGGGGAACCAGAGGTCAAATTGCCAACATCCATTGTATCACTGAAAAAGGAAGAGAATTCCAGAAAAACATTTGCTTCTGCTTCATTGTCTACGCTAAAGCCTTTAACTGTGTGGATCACAACAAACTGTGGGAAAGTCTTAAAGAGATGGGAATACCAGACACATTACCTGCTTCCTGAGAAACGTGTATGGAGGTCAAGAAACAGCTGTTAGAACTGGACATAGAATGATGGACTGGTTCCAAAGTGGGAAAGGAGTACGTCAAGGCTGTGTGTTGTCACCCTGCTTATTTAACTTATATGCACAGTACATCATGAGCAATGCTGGGCTGGAAGAAGCACAAGCTGGAATTAGGATTGCCAGGAGAAATATCAGTAACTTCACATATGCAGATGAGACCACCCTTATGGCAGAAAGTGAAGAGGAAATAAAAAGCCTCTTGATGAAAGTGAAAGAGAATGAAAAAGTTGGCTTAAACCTCAACATTCAGAAAACTAAGATCATGGCATCTGGTCCCATCACTTCATGGGAAATAGATGGGGAAACAGTGAAAATAGTGTCAGACTTTATTTTTGGGAGCTCCAAAATCACTGCAGATGGTGATTGCAGCCATGAAATTAAAAGACGCTTACTCCTTAGAAGGAAATTTATGACCAACCTAGATAGCATATTCAAAAGCAGAGACATTACTTTGCCCAGAAAGGTCTGTATAGTCAAGGCTGTGGTTTTTCCAGTGGTCATATATGCATGTGAGAGTTGGACTGTGAAGAAAGTTGAGCGCCGAAGAATTGATGCTTTTGAACTGTGGTGTTGGAGAAGACTCTTTAGCGTCCCTTGGACTGCAAAGAGATCCAACCAGGCCATCTTAAAGGAGATCAGTCCTGGGTGTTCACTGGAAGGACTGATGCTGAAGCTGAAACTCCTATACTTTGGCTGCTTCATGTGAAGAGTTGACTCACTGGAAAAGACCCTGATGCTGTGAGGGATTGGGGGCAGGAGGAAAAGGGAACAACAGAGGATGAGATGGCTGGATGGCATCACTGACTCGATGGACGCAAGTCTGAGTGAACTCCGGGAGTTGGTGATGGACAGGGAGGCCTGGCGTGCTGAGATTCATGGGGTCGCAAGGGGTCGCAAGAGTGGGACACGACTGAGTGACTGAACTGAACTGAACTGGGTGTGTGGACTGTTCATTTGTATTTTTCCCAAGCTTGTCAGAAAATTGTAATATGTATGAGATCTGAGAGGGTAATATGTATCAGATTTGAGATGATAATATTTATCAGATCTGAGAGGGTAATATGTATCAGCACTGAGATGGTATTGTGTATTAGATCTTAGGGTAATATGTATCAGATCTGAGAAGGTAATATTATCAGCTCCGAGAGGTAATAGTATCAGATCTGAGAGGGTAATATATATCAGATCTGAGAGGTACTGCTGTAAACACTCAGAATCATTTGCATTTGTCCCTGAGTTTTCATTTTGTTTTTATTGGTCTCTTCATCCCATAGTTGTTTCTTATTCATATAGCTTTGCTCATTAATAGGCCTCCAAATGTAACTTGATTTTCTTTTTATTCTGGGAGAGATGCTGTATTTCCTTTATTCAGTTGGGTTTCAGTCTAGCAGTATAAATTGAATTCCCATTTTGTTTACTTCTGAAAGGAAATAAAGTTACCTTATATTAACTGTAATATCACTCTTTTTAATTTGTAGTTTTAAGAGTTATTAACTAGTTGCTAACTGGTTACTAGAACTAGTAACTAACTAGTTACTAACTAGTTGTTTACCACTGAACCACTTGGGAAGCCCTGAAAATTGATAATCTTTGCTGATATTTCGGAGAAGGCAATGTTACCCGACTCCAGTACTCTTGCCTGGAAAATCCCATGGACGGAGGAGCCTGGTAGGCTGCAGTCCATGGGGTCACTAAGAGTCGGACATGACTGAAGAACTCCACTTTCACTTTTCACTTTCATGCATTGGAGAAGGAAATGGCAGTCCACTCCCGTGTTCTTGCCTGGAGAATCCCAGGGGCGGGGGAGCCTGCTGGGCTGCTGTCTATGGGGTCGCACAGTCGGACACAACTGAAGCCACTTAGCAGCAGCAACTAGTTGCATTAAAGTAAAAGTTTACTTTTTTGTGGTTTATGCAAAATTTGATTTTTTTCTGCCTATTTTATTAAAAATTTTCTTCAATTTTTATTGAGATGTAATTAACTTTAAACACTACATAAGCTTAAGGTAGTCACATAATGATTTGATTTGCATACATCATGAAATACTTACCATAATAAATTTAGTGAACATCTATTATATCATGCAGATATAAAATTAAAGATATAGGAAAAAAAGTTTCTCCTCATGGTGAGAATTCTTAGGATTTACTCTTCAGATGTGATGGCAGTGTTAGTTATATTTATCATGGTTCACGTTACATCCATAGTACTTACTTATCTTATAACTGGAAGTTTGTACTTTTTAATTACCTTCACCTAATTCCGCTTGCCTAAACCTTGGCTCTGGTAACCACAAATCTGATCTCTTATTTTTCATGAGTTGTTTCTGAAGTGTAACTGAATTAACTATGTTAATTCTTTTTGCACAGCATAATGATTTGGTATTTCTATACATTTCAAAATGATCAACCACAGTAAGTCTATATAAGATCAAAGATATTACATAATTTGATTTCTTTTTAATATGAGTAACTTTGCAAAGCTGCCTAAATTCTACAGGAATTGTTAGGTAGCATTTATTAGTTTCAGTTAACTCCTTAGCAGAGACACAGCAGTAGTGGTAATTCATTGTACCAGATATTTGATACATGTGAACAAAAGAATTAGGGTCTGAGATACATATATATATAATTTCATAAAGATATAAATATATATCATGCATGTCATGTATATTATATATAATATACAATATCAGTTACATGTATATACAATTAAACCTTGTAGAAACATAAATGGTAATAATAATGGAGATGGTATATATGACTTTTCCATTTTTTTCAATCCTAACTTTTTTAGAATGAAGGAATGAGATCAGTGTTATAAACTGCTGTTCTTTTTGGATTTTGAGAGATTGTATTCAACTCTGTATTAATGGGTTAAAGGGAAAGCAGAGGTATTTTGTACTTTTATTCTCTCAGTATATTACATTTCAGTTAACATGCCATTCTCAAACAGGTTCTAGGTATGTTTGGCTTTTTCTAGCCTAGAGGATTCACATTTCTTGATAGTTAATTTTGCAACTTCCAAGGCCGCCTTTGAGCTATAAATTAAAAACCCACAATGTAACCTGTTTTTTGGACTCAGAAGTCCTTATAGTAGTTCCTTGCAGCTACAGTCTTACTGTTCAGTTTCTCATAGGGAGATTGATACAGCCTGACATTTGGGCAGTGCTTATTGCATCTTGTTTGTTCTTGGGAGTTGCCTTTGTAAGCAGTTGAGGAATGTTTTACGAACTGGCATCAAGAATGGCTACATATGATGGAGGCTGTTAAGTATTTCCTTTTACTAGAATTGACTAATTGACTATTTTAGCTGTGCAACCTATAGATCAGTATAATAGGACAGCAACTTATAGGTATAATGACATTGAGAAAAATGCTACATTGAGAATTTTACTATTATTTACATATTTTTAAATACATTTAAGTATAAAATAAGCATGCAGCACAGAGATATTCAAATTAACTATCAAATAAGAGAAATCTGTGTGATTTAATTTAGTACTTTGTTAGTAAATTGGGTGTAAAATCATACTAGCAGTAACTAGCAATACTATTTAAAGACTTGTGTTATTCATATACAGTTCATGAAAATTGAGATGTTTTTGTCGATTTCGGTGTATTTAGATGTCTTCTCCTCTTCATTCTTTTTATTTTATTTTTTTAACGTGGGCACACTTTTTTATAAAAAGGATTTATTTTTGGCTGTGCTGGGTCTTCATTGCTACTCTCTAGTTGCGGCAAGTAGGGCTTGCTCTCCAGTTGCCGGGAGTGGACTTCTCAGTGTGGTGGCTTCTCCTGTTGGGAGCATGGGCTCTAGGGCCCCTGGGCTTCAACAGATGCAGCGCACCGGCTCCGTAACTGTGCCTTCCGGGCTCTAGAGCACAGGCTCAGTAGTTGTGGCGTACGGGCCTATTCGCTCCGCAGCATGCAGGATCTTCCTGAACCAGGGATTGAACCCATTTCTCCTGCATTAGCAGGCACATTCTTTACCACTGAGCCACCAGAGAAGCCCTCTTTGTTCTTTAAATATTAGGAGCAGAGTAATAAAAATTTTGAAAATTTGCCTTGCTTTGCTGTCATTTCGTTCATAATTTAAGAAATACAACAACTAGAGATTATAAGAATGAACTTGACTTGACTTCAAACATTGCTGGTGACACATAACGTGTCTTTATGAAAGAAAAGTCACAAAAATGTCTGAAAAACTTTAAAAAGTTTGCATATCCCATGATCTGGCATTTTACTTCTAAGAGTTTTATCTAGGGAAATAGTTACACATGCAAGATTTTATTTGTAAAGATGTTCAGCTCATCTTTATTTGAAACAGTAAAATAAAACAAACCTGAGGGCACTGCTGCAGGTAATGGTAGAGGATTAGTAACATAAAGCAGGGCGTTGTTACGTAGAATACAGCTGGCCCCCCCTATCTGCGGCTTCAGCATCCATGGATTCAACTCACTACAAGTCAAAAATATTTGGAAGAAGAACCCAGAAATTTCCAAAAGCAAAACTTGAATTTGCTGGAGCATTTACATTTTGTTAGGTATTATTAGTAATCTAGACATGGTTTAAACTATATTGGAGGATGTGTGTAAGTTATATGTAAGTACTTGAAAAAAAAATACCCCATTTTTAAAAAGGGACTTGCACTTCTGTGAATTTTGATACCCATGGTGTTGGAGGTGGGGTGGGGTTCCTGGAAGGAGAGAGTACAGTGGAGACTGAGAGATGACTGTACTGTGGAACTGTTGTAAAAGAAGCACCAGATGCGATATTATTCTAGTGACATAAGTGCTTTTGTAAAGGTGAATGCAAGAAAACCACATTAAGTGGTTATATAGTTCTCGCCAGGTATTTACTGTTTCCCTCATGGTATTTTTTGTCACTTTTCAGCATTACTCCAGTGAGTTTTAACTTTGCAGTTGGTGTGGGGAGGCCCAACACATATTTTTTTAAAGGTTTTACTTCTTGAGAAGACTAATACTTGCATTTTTATGTGATTTTTTTTTTTTTTTAACAAATGGCTGAAGATATGACTATGATAATATGTAATGAAATTTAACATGTTATCTGAGCCATTTTCATGATTAATTGATACTTTTCTATTTTAGGTGTTACAAAGTTCCTTGCCAACTTTTCTCTGTGAAATAGCTGGACTTGGCAATAGATCTTTTTTATTCATTTCAGCACATTTTGTGAATGGATATTTATTATGAAAAGCATCAAGCATCTTCCTTTCACTAAGACAACCTCACTCGAATGAGCTGATGGCTTATAATAGTCTGCTTATTTAATCACTTTTGCTTGCTCAGTAACTTTGATCCACAATGGAGTAAAGGCTCTCCCAGCCTTTATTTTTTGAAGATAAAATTGAAAGATTTCAACATGATTTATTCTGCTTTGACCTATGGTTTGAATTAACTTGGCTGTTTGCATTCATTTTTAAGAGAAACAGTTAATCCTTCCAAAGCAATAATCTAATCAGCTCCTTTGTTTTTCAAATTGCTCTGGAGACAGTCCTAAGATGCCTAGATTACAAAGCATTCTTTTACTAGAGTATGAAATACAAAATTGGCTTTGATAGCTCATTTGGAAAACTGTGTTTAAGAGAGTAACATTTTGTTTCAAATAAGTCTCACTGTATGATGTTATACAAACATTTCCCCAATTCATGCTGACCTTTTCCTGCTGATCCTCAGGTAGGAATAGTGAACTTTGAGAGAACTAAGGATTTTTTTTTCCCCAAGTGCTGTTATGGAATTAATTCTGGATGATAGTAGTAAATACATTGATTTTCCTAATGTTCTACTATCTCATTGGGTATCACATCACATACTTTCAAGTGTAGTTGTTGGGGTATCAGTAAACAAGATTTCCCACAGAGGCTGTCTGTGCTCGTTCACTCCATTCTCAAATATTACCTTTTAGTCTGTATCCACATTGACGGACCAGGCAGTACCCTTTCTCACTGAACCTCTCTACCCTTCCATCCTTTCACTGTCTAGCAGTTTTGATCCTGCGTATCTTTCAGTGTCTGCTTCAGCTCAAATGAGCCCCCTTCCCCATGAAGTATGACTTGTTCCTGGGACTGTTTGAGTATGTACAGTAATTAGTTATATAAATGCCTTTGTTGTTCATTAGTTTTTATGCTCTTAGAAGAATGGGGCTGTGCTTTTATTAACTCTGGGCTTTCTTAGAACCCTGCAGAATTCCTCCACATATAAGCCCTCAATGTTTGTTATATTGAGTACAATTATAGATTTTATGTGATAATGAACTATTCTGATAGCCACACTTGCCAAGTAAGTTAGACAAAATGCACAGGACATGATCTTCACTCTTCCTTTCAGAAGCATTTACCCTGGGGTCCAAGGAGAGACCTTAGTGTTTTGTGAAACCTATAAAATTCTATGAAAAGTCCTTGTATAGCTCCTATGTATATTTTTCTAAAGTTTAGATTCATAGCTTTTTATCTGATTGTAAACAGTAACTTTTACCAGGTTAAGAACAGCTACTTTAAATGATTTAGACTGCTAAGTAATTTCTCAAAAGCATATGAGCCCCACAAGGAAAATCAAAGCCAGTGATTCTTGTTAGGTAGTTCATTCAAAATCTCGTATATATTCTCCATATTTCATAGATTTTAGAACTTGAAAAAAATCAGAAAATTCTTACTCAGTTCAATTTGAGGTCAAGTAAGTTGATCAGGAACAGAATATGGCAGCTTAAGAACTGAAGGCTGAATTCTGGTTCTAATCGCTTTACTTCCATCTCTAGTATCTCCAGAGGCATCAGGGAATTTCTCTTGAAAGCATGGGAACTCTTGGTTAATGTGAGCAATCATACACTCGTAGTGGTTGAGCACTTGATCACTGGGCCTCCCCTTTACAAACAGGTGAGTATAGTAGGAGTTTAAAGGGCACAGTGCTGGTAACTGGATGATCAGAGTGTCAGGACTTACAGTGTAGAGCTTATGTCTGGGTGCCTCTCTATGTTTAAGCAGAAATTCTAGTATGGGTTGAAAGGAGTGGATATAACTTTAAGGAGATAATTTTTTGATCAGTGTTGTGTCCAAACATCATTGATTACAAGAGCAATCAATCATTAGGTGGGATAAAGCATCCATGTGCAGCTGTCCTTGTCAGTAGGTTTTTGCTGTTCATTTCGAATGGAGACAGAGCTGTTGGCTATTTTGTTCCTTGCCCTTGGTTCGCTCTTTCTTCCTCATGGAGGGCAGTGGACCACGGGGGATGTCCCTGGTGGCTCAGTGGTAAAGAGCCTGCCTGCCAGTGCAGGAGATGTGGATTTGATCCCTGGTTGGGAAGTCCCCTGGAGATGGAAATGGCAACACACTCCAGTATTCTTGCCTGGGAAATCTCATGCACAGAGGAGCCTGGCGGGCTACCGTCCATGGGATTGCAAAGAGTTGGACACAACTTAACGACTAAACACCAACACTGGACCACGACTCAGGCCCCACAGAGGCAGTGTAGTGGCGGCTTCTCCAGGAGCTGAGCAGGAATTCCTTGACTCAGATTCAGGTAAACTTTTGGTTCTCCCATATTTGGAGATGACATGCTGGCATGTTTGCATGGAATTTGTGCTGCAGCCTTATCAAGTGTGCCTCCTGGAAAGGAAGTGTGACCAGTTTGTAGTTAATGGCATGATCACGATGACTTTCAAAACTGGGAACTTGGAAAATTTTCAGCTTCCTTCGTTTTGATTTGTGAAATAGTTACAGTCTTTTGGCTTTCCACATTTACCTTACCAGTCAGTGACAAGTCGGTTAACTCAGTTGTAGAGAAAATTACTGTTTTTAATTTCCATGGCAAGTCATTAGCCTCAGATGGCATATATGGCTACATTATTATCTAATACAAAATTATTCTCAGTCTTTATGACATGACTAAAAGAGCACCTGGCAGCCAGTTGCCTGTAGCTCAGGTTGGAATAGACCAGAGCTGCACCACCTCACCTCTCTCTGTGCCTCATTTCTAGAGCCTTCTTTAGTTCTTTCAGAAATGGCGATGTGGGAGCTGATAACTCCCTGTCTCTTGATTATGTGTTGGCTGCCCATTCAAAGAGTCAGGTGCCACCTCATCTGTTTCTCTGAAACTCCATTTTTTTTCCAAGTCAAAGGTTGGCAACCTATGACCTCCTGCCATTTTTGTGATGCAGTTGTGTTGGAACACAGCCGTGCTCATTTGTTTGTGTATTGCCTGTGGCTGCTTTTGTATGACAATGGCAGACTTGAGCAGTGTGACCAAGATCATATGGTTTACAGAGCTTAAAATAGTTACTGCCTGGAATTTTTCAGAAAATGATGGCTGTCCCCTTCTCTGTGGGATCTGATTGGGTTCAAATCTTGCATATTCAGATGTTGTCTACATAGCTCAGGTAAAGAACCTTCTGGCCTGCTTTATGCTCGTTGGTAGCAGGGCATGCATAGTGGTATCCTATTAGTTGGCCTAAGAATCCAGCTGGGGCTCTGTAATGCTCTGTGGCAGTGTTCCTCATCTAGCCACAGCCTTTCCCAGCACAGTCAAGCTTGGCTGTGTTTCTGAAAAGGTATCTTAAGGGTCAGGCTGTTTTGAGGGACACTTCCTCACCATGAACTTTGCACTCTTACACTTGCTTAAGACAGAGGAGGGACCTGCTGGCTTTGCTGACTCGTTTCGCCTTAAGGCTGATCAGCATGAAGCATAACTCTTGTTTGTGATATTTTTCAGGCTGCAGCGTACAGAGGTAGAAAATAATGGCCTTGGCACAAGCCCTTTTATTTGTACTACCCTGCACACGTGTGCAATTCTCCCTGGCACACAGCTGCTGAGAAAGATTATACTCTACCTAACGCCACCCGTCATCACCTTTGATACTTGTTTCTATCATAAATCCTTTACTGTGTTTTATAATAAGCCTACCACTCATTTTCTTTACCAAATGAGTACTTGGAAGACTGAAGTGTCTTAGCTTTCATGGAGGTTTTTGCCATTTGCCTCTCCATTCTTCGTTGAAACCTTTCTTAGGGGGCTTTATTCCCTCCAGGCAAAAGAGAGCTGCATTATGGCCCATTTGCTGCTGCTGCTGCTAAGTCGCTTCAGTCGTGTCCGACTCTGTGCAACCCCATAGACAGCAGCCCACCAGGCTCCCTGTCCCTGGGATTCTCCAGGCGAGAACACTGGAGTGAGTTGCCATTTCCTTCAATGCATGAAAGTGAAAAGTGAAAGGGAAGTCGCTCAGTCATGTCCGACTCTTAGTGACCCCGTGGACTGCAGCCTACCAGGCTCCTCTGTCCATGGGATTTTCCAGGCAAGAGTACTGGAGTGGAGTGCCATTGCCTTCTCCATGGCCCGTTTAGACGTGGTCAAAACCGTAATGAAATTAGAGGAGACTTTTTTCCTTGGTGGTAATGGTACCCGTGTAGCAGTGGCAGTCATGTCATCAAAGAATGTTTGTGGATGTTTATCCTGCCGCCATAATAAGAGATGGAACACAGACACTATTGATTCTCCAAAGGGCATACCGTTCCATTTTTCTGTGCACAGAGCCACTGTTCCCTCCTGGAAGGATGGTGTTTGCAGAGGATCCCTGTCGTACATACCTCTGTGCCCCAGTGTTCAGTCTCACAAACTTGGCGCTGTGGTGTGGTGGGTATTGTCTAACAGAGATACAACTTTATTGTCTGTGCAGTGGAACCAGAAGTGGGTAGGGCCCCTGTTACAGAGGAGACATGTCATGCAAGGCAGGGTAATGACAGGGTGCTCTGTGCTCATGTTTGGAGTCAGAGCTCAGCCTCCACACTGGCTCCACTATTTATTAGCTACATTACCCTGTACAAACCACCTAGCCCTTCTCGCTCTCACATTCATCTACAGTAAAGTGCATACAATCAGTATATATGTTCATGGTGGCAATAATAAAAAGTACTATCATCAGAAACTTACAGAATCCATGTTCTGGGTCACAGAGATGTTGGATGGTGTAACTTTCAAGTATATCACTCATCCTAGGAAAAGAGAACAGTTGTAAAAACACAAGCATTAGTGGCATTCAGCTAATTCTGATTTTGCAACCACCATTCAGGCCTTTGCTTTATCAAAGTAGCCATTTGGTTTCTTTTTACTTGTTTGTAGAGTTTCCTTTCATTGTAGAGCAAAGCATGATTTTGTCCATCTGGGTGTTTCCAAAACTGATTCATAATGCTGTCCTTACCCTGTCAGGTCCATAGTCTTGCCAGACGATTAACAATAACAACAAAATAACTAGAAAAAAAATAAAAGTGTGTTTTTAGTAGAAATCAATTATTGTGACAGCAGTCAGGGACAAATAATAATATTGCTCTGAGTAAGAAATCATTGTTTCTTTTCCTGATTGGTTCAGCTATGAAGTTTAGGATACATTTGCCTTCCTCCATGTGTAAGTTTATGATAACATGTTCGTAGGAGAGAGGAAATGACAGGGGTTTAGTAGAAGATTTTGTAGAGTCCCAAAGGGAAATCATAGGATCCCTCTGATGCCTTGCTTTCAAAGCCTAGAGCCTGGAATAAAACATTTACAGTCATTCTCATACTTTGTCTTCCCTTTCTTGAGATATCCAGGAATGCAAAGACCAGATGAGTCAGCTTGATATAGTCCTACCCTAAAGTCTTTCTCTAAGAGAAGAAAGTGAGACAAGAGCTGGGGAGCCCCAAGCTTTCTTCCTGGTTTTACAGTCCTTTAAAATACTCTCCTGTCTTGGACTGTTCCTCCTGATGGGGGCACAGACAGAGGACAGGGTGTCAATTGCCTCTTCTTTCTTCAAAATGTTGGTCTGTTTGTTTGCATCATTGTCATTTTCTCTTGGATTTTATGCTATAATGTCTGTCAGGGGTTTTTGGAGACTGTTGTGTATTGTTATTTTTTAACTTTTCTTTGCTTAATAAATGTTAAGTGTTGTGACTATAATTTGCCTGTGGTTACCGTAGCACAGTTGAACCTGATGTAACATCTCTACTTTGAACAACTTGAAAAACCATTTGGTGTTTTTTTTTTTAATACTGGTCAGATTTACTGAGGATGTATGCAGCTTCTATCATTCTTTAGATTTGTTTCAATTTATGAGTTTCTATTATAGTTCATAAGACAAGCTCAGAGAGTGTATGTGATATGTAATTTATAGCTATGATATGTTAATTCTGTGAAATTGTAGTCAAGCTATGCTTTACGAATTATGATGGCACTTGTAAGTTGTTTACATGAAACAACAGGATAGATATGTGTCTTCCTTTGAATAGTAATAAAAAGAAATGCCTGTCAACTTAATTTATCACCAGACATGTTCATATTTAAAGCCCTTTATAGTGAAATAAAAGCTTGACCTAAAGATTATGGCTACTGCAGACTTGCCAGCAGCTGTGACTGTGGCATAAAATACTGTAAGGGCCTCAACTGCCATAATAAAAGCTGGGTAACTCGTGTGAAAAGCTATTACAGGAAGTGAATGTTCTTGGATAGAGAAACGATCAAAGTAATCCTTCCAGTCGGAGATTTTAAAGGTCATCTGGTTCGAGTCCCAGGAGGTCTACATCAGGTGCAGAGCTTCCCTGCTGCGGCCCCCCGCCCCCCCTCTCTGTTTCAGGGCAGAACTGCAGACCTGACATTCTCACAGATGATCACTGCCTCATTCTACACCTCTCTGAGGCAGTAGAAGGAAGAAAAAATGCCAGAAGGTCTTTAAAGAGTTTCATAGGGTGAAAGTTAACTTTAAATTCACACTGACATGAATTTTCATGTACACAGTAGTTCATTTGTCCCATACTTGGCCGCCTGCCTGGTGCCCAGCAGCAGGGTGAAGCAGAATGATGCAGGCACCATTCTCACATAGCTTAGACTTGGGCACGGTTTCTTGTGCCGGGTTTTGAGTATTACCTTACAAGTTTATCACCTAGTATTTATTATTAATGACATACTAGGTCTATCTATTCAAAGTTATCCACCTACTTTTCATAAGAGATAGAAGTGATTGTACAAACTGTCAACAAAAAAAAGTTTCTTTTTCTGTAAGAAATCACATTTTAACTATTATCAGAAAGAATGTAACATTTATAGATGGCATAATTCATTGTTATTTCATTAACTGTCTTCTCATATCTTCTTATATCTTAAACTGTTACTTAAGTGAAAAGTTATAGTAGTGATGTTCATCGTTAGAATTCGAATTTGCAGTTGTTATGTGCAAAGATTTGTGTCCCTCTCAAACCAAAATAGAAATAAAAACTAGTAACCTCTTTGGTGATATTTAACATTGTTATTTTCTGTTATCTGTTCACTGCCATAGTTATTTTTCCATGTAATTGCTTTTCCCACGTAGAAGTTGCCGTCATTATATGCTTTTTCCCCTACTGGCCCATGGTGTTTGAAGGCTGTTGTAGATGCAGCGTTTGTGCAGTACTGAATGCATGCATTAATCAGAGAATATGAAATACTCATTCTCTCAAGTTCATTTTATAAATCATCATAAATCATAACCAACGTACTGGCTAGGTTTTGTTTGCTAATATTCACTTAGTTAATATACTTAAGTCTGTGTGGTGGGGAACTGTGGAGTCATGGTGGGATACATGACAAGTGTGGGTAGCTCCATGGGATATGATTTTGAAGAAAATGAAATAAATTGATGAAAACAAGAATAGGACCGATGGTAATGAAATGTCTTGTACCCAGTAAACACTCAGCGGAACCTGCGTCAGCTGACTCTGAATTGGAGGCCTTTACATCATAGCCTAAGCGCCTTTCCTATGGCACTGTTTGCTCCAGTTAGAAGTGTTGCCCCCTAAACGTCGTTCTGCTCACCTGACTGCAGTAAAACCAACGTAGTGATGCCAGGCTGTGGTGAAGAGAAGTGTAGTGTTTCCTGCAGGGTGCTGAGTCAGGAGTCCAGGAGGCTGATGTTCAGAAAGCCAGGACTCCCCCATGGCCTTCAGGGCAAGGTTCTTAAAGACAGGGTGAGAGCAGGGGAGGGTGAGCTGTGTGATCAACCTGGGGACATTCTTCTGACTGGTTGGTGGTGAGGTGATCCAGAGTCAACAACGTCAACATTCTAGTTCCAGCTGGTCTGGAGTCTACGTGCCCGTGGGCAGCATACCGTTAACCTCTTCTGCTAGGGGTTTCAGTATCTGCAGACAACTCAAAGGATATGGCTACAAATGTTATCTGTAGTTCTTGAGGAGGAACTAAATGTCTTTAAATTTGTGTAATGGCTAACCTGTCTTACTTGACTGTTTCCCTTTTCACATTTTTCTCACTTCACTAATATATTCTTTGGAACTTGGGAAAGACCTGGGAGCTAAAGTTTTTGTACAAACAAGAGACAGGTGGAGGATGGGATGTCGTAGGAGTGAGGGTGAGGGGGTGGAGGGGTGGAGCAGTCGGGGGTGGATAGGGAAGGTCTGTCCCAGGAAATCTCCTTGGAGTCCTGCACAGTTAGAGAAGTAAAGTAAAATTTGTATTTAATGCATTTGAAGACCAGATGTTGATAACCCGTTCAGTTTTCTAGTTTCAGAAATACAAACTGACCTTTAGGTACCAAACCTAAGTTCAGATGATTTAAGGATAATTGATATTTTTCAACTTTCTTGGTAATCACATAGACAATATGAAGCCTTCTTTTTAAGAGGTGTGGTTTCTTTTTTAAACAAAGTATGTACAATTATCACTTTAATTGGTCTGATTTTATTAAAGGAAAAAGATGTACTATAAATGCTTTTAGCATTTACATTTTTGCGTAATAAATCTTTGATAGTCAGCATGAGAGATTCAGTAAAATAAGATGATTATTTCTTTGTTCCATTAAAGGGGGGAGGGGAAGGACTTCAACTTAAACAACTATCTCAGCCCTGATGTAGATTTATTTCTAGTTCAGTGAATCCTCTGGGCATTAGCATTGTACTATGTACAAAGGAATAGATAATGTGAAAAATTTAATGTTTCTTAAAATCTGGAGTAATATTTTCATTACTAAAAACAAGGAAGAGCTCAGCATCGAGAATCAGTTACTTATATTTTCCTAATTCACTGTACATATAAGAGACTTTCAGAGCTAAAATGTGAAATCCCAGACCACTTATATATTTTACAGGATACAAGTAGCCTTTAACAGGCACTGTTTTCCTAGCATTGTCTTGAAATTAATTAGTAATGGTGTGGTGAACCGGGCTGTTTGAGTTTGAATCTTGAATTCACTAAAGACGTTGGGCAGACTAAACTTCTGTGTGTTGGTTTTCTCATCAGTTAAATGGGCAAAATAAGTATGCCAGCCTTGTGCTTAGAACAGTGCCCGACACTCTGCAAGTACCAAATAAGTAAATAAATGTAGACAAATGCTTTTTTTTTTAAGTGTTAATTTATTGTTGAAAATATGTCTAAAGAAGCATTTTTTTCTTTGTTTATTAATTCATGCAAAAAGTATTTATTGACTCCTGCCCCCTCAACCCCTTGGTTGAAAGGCGCAGTTTTAAGCAAGATAAACATGATCTTTGTCCTCTTACAAATAAGACTTAGAGACTGACTTTTATAAAATAATTACACAACTAATTACTTAATTATGTCATTTGTGTCACATATTCAGGGTGTGGAGTTATTTTGTAGCAGGGGGAACTGACCTAGTCTGTGTGCAATTAAGGTGAAATAGGAAGGATATTACCTAGGTAAGTATGCTTGGTTATAGCTGGAGAATGAGATTGTTTCTAGTATGGGCAGCAGTCCATGGGGAGATTCATAATGTAACATAGGAATAACAGTAAGAGCAAAATGATAAAACCAGAGTTGATAAAGGTGTTTTCATTGCATCTTAAATTCGTAAGATCTGCTCTTTGCCCTGTTAGGTGCTCTGCTGTCTGTCCGCCTGCACGTTCTTCCAGAGCTGCATCCTCTTTTCTGCCTTCAGTCTTTCTCGCTGGCTCAAGACTTCCCCCTCCCCCAAGCAGAGTCTGTACATTCTTCTGTTTCATGGTGCTGCCATCATCCTGTTCTTTCCTTTTTTATCCTGCTGTTCTTGCTCTCACTTTTTCAGCTATTTCTAGGTCAGCTACTTACTCCTCAGTCCAAAAGAGTATTTGAATGTTTGAAAAATGGGTAAAAAGAAGCTTCTTTTGCAGTCTATTGGAGCTAATAATATAGACACTTTGGACAACAAGAACATAAATCTGATGGTATTTTATTGACTGAGGAAGTCTTAGTTTTTTGCTTATGACCTAAGAAATACTGTAGTTCAGAATTTTTTCTTTTTTTTTTTTATTCCTAGTCATTGAAGGACTAGCTTAAGTTAACTTCTGCTTGCATTATTCTTCTAAATGGGTTTAAAAAAAAAATATCTATCTGCATTTATGGGGCTTCCTTGGTGGCTCAGTGGTAAAGAAACCTCCTGCCAGCGTAGGAGATGTGAGTTTGATCCCTAAATCATTCCCCTGGAGAAGGAAGTGGCAACCCACTCCAGTATTTTTGTCTGGAAAATCCCATGGACAGAGGAGCCTGGCAGGCTACAGTCCATGGGGTTGCAAAAGAGTCAGATATAACTTAGCAACTGAACAAAAACAATCCACATTTTTTAATCTTTTGATCATTGTTTCTCGAATGACAAATCTCAGAAAATTGGGGATTTTTAAGAGACTTTTTTATATGGTTTGTTTCTCCATTGTTGCATCTTAGGAATTATTTTAATGAAATAAAATTATTTCCAAATTATTTTAGGAAATAAAAGAAAAAGGTGGTTCTGACTATGTAAGCCTAGGAATGTGTGAACTTCATTAAAGGCAATTTGCAGGAAAATACCTAAAACCACATACCAGTTTCATGTTTCTTTTTTGGTGGGGGTGGGGAGGATTGAGGTGGAGAAATGAAAAACCAAGAGTCTAAAGGCTCAGAGTACCATAGCTTCTCTAGTTGGAGTTTGTAAACAGAGAATAGGTTGAATTTAGGCAATCCGAATATGAGAGTAAAAAGGCATCCACACTAGGCTTTTAATCTGCCAGCTTTGAGATCTTCATGGGTTTTTAAGTCTTTAAATTATGTGCTAAAATAGCCATACTTCAAAGAGCAATAAGGCAAATTGTATAATTATTCCAAAAGTTGGAATGATGGTGTAGGCATGCATAGTATAATTTAGTCACAATGTGTGATACTGTTCCTACTATATAAACATATTAACTTATTCTTTCCTACCTATCTATATACTCAACCAAGTTTTAGTTGAAAAAGAAACCATTCTTGTACCACTGCTGGTAGTTGACAATAGCCCTTGATAGTAGTTTTTATTCTGCTGTAGAAATTATCCTTGAACTGGAAAAAAAAAGTCCACAATACAGTGTCTAGTCATTAAACACTATCATATTTGTGAAGAGCCTCTTCCAACCAGTTTTATATTTCTTAACAGATATGTGTTATAGCTGAACTCTGGTAAAGTGAGGGTAATTGATGACTAAGTGTTATTTATCTCTAGAATGCAGGTGTACTACTCAGGTTTCTACAGAGCCAATGGGATGGATATATATATATGAATTTATTATAAGCAATTGGTTCTAATTAATGGAAGCTGAAGTATCCCAGGATCTGTAGTCAGCAATCTGGACACCCAAGAAGAGCTGATGTTTTGGTTCTAGTGCAGAGGCAGTACAAAACCCTTGTCCCAGCTCAATCAGACAAGCAGGAAGAGTTTCCTCTTCTTTGTTCTATTCAGGCTTTCCACTGATTGGACTGAGCCTGCCCGCATTAGGGACAGTAGTCTGCTTTATTCATTGTACTGATTCAGATGGTCATTTTGTCATAGAAACACTGTCACAGACACACCCAGAATAATGTTTGACCAAATATCTGAGCATCCCATGGCCAAATCAAGTTGATATGTGAAGGCAACTATCAGAAATAATTTTGGTTTAACTTTTAAAAATCAATCAGTTTAATCCTTCATATTAACAGAATAAAAGAGAAAATATTATTTTACCAAATATAGAAAAAGCAACACTTATTTCAGATAAAAATGCTCAGAGGGAACTTTGTCAATAAAGTAAGTATAAGAAACCTATAGTGAATATCAAACAGCATGGTGAAATATTAAACAGTTCCTCCCTAAGATTTTATGCAAAGTGAGAGCTTTCATTCTCAACCACTGCTGTTTGTTACTTCACTGAAGACTCTGGCCTCTGAACTAAGTCAAGAAAAAGAAGTCAGGGGTATGAAGAATAGAAAAGAAGTAAAACTTTGTAGATGATTGTTTATGAAGACTATACCTACATGAAGATCTAGATATTCTTCAATAGAAGAGAAGAGAGAACCCAAAATATACCCACACTTACATGGCATTTAATTTTTGTCTGAAATCAAAGTGATCCAGTGGGGGAGAAAAGGAGTCTTCTATATTTGTAGGGGGAAAAAAAAAGAACCTTGAGCCCCACCACATAAAAATGCTAATTCAAGATGGATCCTAAACCTGAAAGAGAAGATTGAAATATGAAGCATTTGGAAGAAAGTACAGGAGAATATATTTATAACTTGAAGATAGCAAAAGGTTCCTTAAGTCATAGAAAGCAATGATTATAAAAGACAAATATTGGTAAGTTAGACTTCATTAAAGTTAAAAACCTCCACTCAGTAAAAGACATCATTAAAAAGACATCAGTTAGGAGAAACATATATATGTTGCAAAACATATAATATCTGAAAAATGACTGGTATCTGGGACATGTAAAGAACTGGGACAACTCCATAATAAAACAAAACTTATGTCAATAAAGAGTGGGCCAAAAATGTAACAGACTCTTGGCAAAGGGAAGATATATAAAATTAAAGTATGTTCATCATGAAGGTACAGTTAATTGTTCCCAATAGTTTCACTCCTTATAGGACCTAGGCTGCAACACTGTTAAAGGACAGGAGGAGTGAATGGTTGTCTAGGGAAGCTTTGTGCCCCAGTGTTCCTCAGCCCGGGCCTGGTCTGCTGCTTTTCCAGCAGCCTGCTGCTGAAGTCTTTCCTGCCTTGTAATCTCTGCACGTCTCCTTAATATCAGAACCAGGTCAGAACTCTTTTGGCACAGGACAGCTCCATACAGGGAAGCAGTCAGAAGGACTGGGATGGTGGGGAGCATCAGTGCTCTGTATTCTGTACTCTACAGAGTCTGTTTTTAGGAGCACTGATATGGATGACAGAATGATAGAGGCTCAAGTCATCATTCTGTCCCTTAATTAATTCATGACCTTTGGCAGATTATTGATTCTCTGTATCTTACATTAGTAAAACAGGGATATTAATAGTTTCTCATAGGGCTGTGAAGATTGAGTAAGAGAATACAAGCACTGATGCAGTGAGAAAATGCTTTGCTTTTAGCACTATGCCTGGCACATAGTAAGCACACAGGAGGTGAGAGATGTTTGCTATTAAAACCATCAGCTTGAATTCTTTTTAATGATAATCAATTAAAACCTTTTTTAAAAAAACAAGAAATGGTATTTAAGATGTCTTATACTCAAGAACTTAGGAGACTAGACAAAATGAAAAAAATATCACAAGTAACTTTGCCCTTGGACACAGAAAGCCATGTGTACCATTGCTGTATTTAACTGATCATGCTCTTGGTGAGACAGTTCTTCCTGCGGGATCCACTGTAGGAACTTCATGCTGTGTTCAGGCAGGCCTTCTCAGGGTCAGGACCTCTACTCTGTGATTGACAAGATTCTCGGATTTTGCTATTTGCCAAATGATAATTAAGTTAAACTGTTTCATTAAAAATATAAAAAGAAAGTAGTTGGATAGTAAAAAAGAAAGGAAAAAAATTACACATTTACTTTGAACTGCTGGAAGAAGTCAAGAGTAAATTTTCTTTTTTAAATTTGGTATTCCAATAACCTTTGCAGTTCAATACCAGTAAATTAGTATTATCTTTTGACATACATCATTCATTTTCAGGCAGCTAGTAATTTTATATCTTTATGGTTACAGGCTGCCTTATTTCTGATGTTTTATTATTAGATCTTTATTTTATTATTATTTATCTTTATTATTAGATCTGAGTATTAAAGTGAAGTTTTATATTAGACTAGACTTCTAAAATAATATATATTACATTGGGTTTTGAAAATTTTACATTGGTCCTGGAACATTGGAATATGTAACTTCTGTTGGTTGAACAATACTTAATTGCTATTTTGGTGTTTCTTGATGTTAGAGAGACAGAAATGTGTTTATACTGAAGAGTTAATAGGGTAGCAGAGATGTGCCTGCAAACGGGTCTCTCTGCTCAGGCTGAGCGTCCTTGCATACGAGGCATTCTGCCAAAGAGTCTGGACACAGCCTTGAGTTTAATGGTCCCTTGCAAACGAGGGAGCATTCCCTTCTTGAGATAAGAAGGAGTTGAGGGCTTTGGGCAGACTCTGCAGTAGACAGAGATTTCACTCCCCTTTGCTGTACGATAACATGTATGCACCTGCACTGTACTGAAAAGGCTTATTCTTACAGTCTGGAATTCTGCCTAAGGAGGGCTTTATAATAATAAACGGCAATTAGTTTGCCCAGTTGTTCCTCTGGCCAGAGTGGTGTCCTGTCTGTCTTTTGTATGTCTTGTATGTTTTATGTCATTTCACTCGTAATCTCCAGAAATCTCCTACATGTACAGGTATAAACTTTTCCTGTTGAAGGCTCTTTTGTGAATTGTGACTGGCATTTAAAATCTTAACTGGTTTTAATAGCCATATGGTTTCAAGTCTCCAGATTAAAAACATGGGGCTAATTTATCTGTTTATCCCTTAGGCCTGATATTCTAAACATGCTAATTGACCTTAATTGTTTTGAACATATGTAAAAGTGGAAATTTGAACTAGTCTTCTCCTCTGGCAAGTTCTTATATATATATATATATATATATATATATATATATATATATATATAATTTTCTGTACCAATTTTCTTGTTAATTTGAATTTTATGATTTGTTTCTGGTTCATAGTATATGTCTGTCTTATCTGATAACGCATGTCATTTCATTCTGACTGTAAAATCATTTTCTTGTAAGTCAGATTAATCACTAATGCTCTGGTTTCAACTGTAAATACATTTCCAGTAACAATCTAGAAAAGAAGATTCAAAAATTCTTCCTATGCTCATAAGTAATTTTTACTTTTCTTCTGAGTGCATCATGTATTTAGTTCAGTGTGTATATTCTGTCGTAAGATAGTCTCAGGGAGTCAGCATTCTCAAAAGTTACAGCCTTCTACCTCCTTTTGGTGCAGAAAGAAAAATAGACTGCCTCCTTGATGTGTATCTCCAGATATCTGTCTGATTCCTCTTACCCCACTTTCTTCTGTCTGGTTCTTCTATCATATTTGACTTCCTTCTGAGGCTTTTGTTTTCCATGTTGTGGTATAGAGGACTGTTGGCTTTTCTAGGCTAATAGACTAGGACCAAGTCCTGGGAATGAGTCCTCTCTGCCTATCTGGGTCACATGCCCATCCCTGACCCAGTCACAGTTGTCTTTGGAATGAAATGTTTGATTGGCTAGTCCAGCCTCACCTAAAACACAAGGCCTGGGCCTGGGAGAGAATTGTTTCCAGAATTCGTTTTAGTCTGAAAGCATCCTAGTGAAGAAAAGTCTTAGCAGTGCATCATGTAATAAAAATATAGTGGTTTAATTCTGCTATATCAATTTCAATAAAATATTTGAACAAACTAATAAATAGTAAATTATAAATAAAAACAGTCCTGTTCAGTTCCACAAAACTTAACCAATGTTGAGAATTGCAAACTTTTCTCAAATTTCTGCCCTCCCTCATGTAGCTGCTTATTTATGAAGTTTGGTCACTATAGTCATACCTCTTTGCTCATATTAGACATCAGAATGTTTGTAGAATGAATGGTGTCATAGCTTGTTACTCTGACATTATTGCAGGAGCACAAGCATTGGATTGAGAATAGATGTAATTTAATATTTGATTGAAGGACTGGGCCTTCTGTTAGTTTTCTTTTCCATATATGTTTCACAGAGAGGGAAAACAAAAACCTGTGGTGGGATAGGCTTCATGATTTTGCACTTGAAAGGGAAATCTTGCCAGTTAGTCTTGGGCCAGAGATTGTATAGATCAGGTGGTCTATTTGTAGCAGAATGGATTTCCCAAAAAGGATAGTGGGAAGCCATTTTCAACTTATTTCTTAGTCCTTGGACAAAGTAAAAAGGCAACGGATGAGCAGATACGGTATATGAAGATTATTTATTGCTATAAAAATTCCTCTCTGACTGTTACCCTCTCTGTCTTCTAGAAGACCTCAGCAGTAGTTCTTGGAATGCAAAATGGACTAAAACTGAAGTGATTACTATTGTTTTTAACTATGCTGTCCCTAGGGCTTTACCTTCCTCCTCCATTTAGTCAGATCACTCCAACCCCATGAGGTTTTCCCATTTTGATTTAAAGGATCACTGCTCCAGCTTGTGTTTATTCACTAGTGAAGGAGGAACATTCCTGATTTTTTTATTTCTTGACAATTGATGGATTGTAGTAGGCAATCACATCTGAGGAAATAAGTGAAACTACAACCCTGAAATTTCTTATTATGCATATGGATGCTGCTGGTGCTCCTGCTGCTGCTAAGTCGCTTCAGTTGTGTCTGACTCTGTGGGAACCCATAGACAGCAGCCCACCAGGCTCCTCTGTCCCTGGGATTCTCCAGGCAAGAATACTGGAGTGATTTGCCATTTCCTTTTCCAATGCATGAATGCATGCTAAGTTGCTTTCAGTTGTGTCCGACTCTGTGTGACCCCACAGACAGCAGCCCACCAGGCTCCTCTGTCCATGGAATTCCCTAGGCAGAAATACTAGGATGGGTTGCCATTTCCTTCTCCCCGCACCTGGATGAGTAATCTTTATTCTGATTATTGTGTAAGTTGTGTAAGTAGGGGTTAAGGGGCTGTTTGTTCTTGGTTGTTTTTTTTTTGGCACCAGAAACATTGTTGGATGGAAGTGTTTTAAAGTGGTCTTGATTAGTTGGCAGGATTTGAGGCTGATATCAGCTATATTTATGATTATTTTCTGGACTCAATCCAGTTTGAATTTAAATACATTAAAAGTGTACGTGAATGTGAGGGAATGTAGATCATTAAAACTGCATTTATTATGTAGCCTTTTTTTTTTCAATGTCTAGAGTGATTTATTAGTTTCTTTAGAGTAAAAATAGAACATATCCTACCCAATCACTTTCTAGATTTTATTCAGTGGACCCATTGCCCCTGGGTTAGTGTAGGACTTCTCTTGTCCAGAGCTTGTTAATGATTGTTACAACAATGACAGTTCTACATTTTATTTGTAATAACTAAATTCTTAGCAAGTGGATATGAATTTAGAAATCTAAGTTGTAGTTTGTACCTATGTGTCATTTGCTAGACCAAAAAAAAGCATTCCTTAATGTTTGTGACATGTTTCCATTAATTAAAGCAGAATCCCCATATTTGCCAATGAAAGACTTGCTGCTGCTGCTGCTAAGTGGCTTCAGTCATGTCCGACTCTGTGCGACCCCATAGATGGCAGCCCACCAGGCTCCCCTGTCCCTGGGATTCTCCAGGCAAGAGTACTGGAGTGGGACTTTGAGGTCTTCTAATCAAAGGTTCTACATAGTGAAAGTTGGGCTTCCCTTGTGGCTCAACTGGTAAAGAATCTGCCTGCAATGTGAGAAACCTGGGTTTGATCCATGGGTTGGGAAGATCCCCTGGAGAAGGGAAAGGCTACCCACTCCGGTATTCTGGCCTAGAGAATATCATGGATTGTATAGTCCATGGAGTTGCATGGGATCCATGGGGTCTTCTAATCAAAGGTTCTGCATAATGATCAAGTAATTCAGTTTTTAAATAAATTATGTAAATAGAAATAAAGCAAGTAAACAATTCAGATATAGTAAGGTCAACATTAGATTGCATTTTCATTTTCATCTTACTTTACAGGCAATATTCTAGTGTTTCGTAGTAATTCAGTTAGTATCTATGGAGTACGTGCTATGTGTTGGTAAAAACAGATCTGAGCCCTGTCCTCACAGAATGTAGGTTCTAGGACAGGAAATCGACATTAACCAAGTAGACATATAAACATATGACTAAAATTTTTATAAGTGACCTGAGAGAAAAGAACTAGGTGCTTGGGATGAAACACTTTTGGTTTGGATAAATATAGAGAGATCAAGAGTTGAGAGAGAGAAATTGCCTCTTAAGGAAGGGATTCATCTGTTTATGGATATTTCCACTAGAGTATAGGGCTTTAGTCCAAGCAGCCTTCTCATGCCATGCCCACTTCTAGTTGTGCCCACCACCTCCATCCCCACAGCTCTCCCCAAAATCAGATTTAAGGAACTGGATCTGTCTCTCACATGTGTATGTGTATTATATGTAGATAAACCATATATGTTACATGTATAATCATATATAACCTGTTTTATCCACCTATAGAGTGTACTTTCCCATATCTCTAAATGCTTTCCCATAAGTTATACTGTGTGTTTTTAAAGCAATACTCTATTGTTTCTAGAATTTTTTTTAATATTTTTTAGATCTTTGATGAACATTCTTAAATATAAGCTAGTACTTTAATTAATAATTTATTTTCTTAGGATAATTTCTCAGTTGTTAATTTACTGGCACAGATTATTCATATTTTAAAAGGTTTATTACATATTTAAAAGTTCTATGTTGCTAAGTTTTTGGCTTGATTTATTCTTAACATGTCACAGATTGATTTAATACAGCTTCATTTTTGCTATTTTGAGTCTAAAGTCAAGCAACTAATAGTAACAGTCATGGAAGTTAGTTCTGCATGTTGGATCCTTGTTGGCCTTAAACTGATTTAAATCCTGTTTCCCCCATCTTAATTTCTTAGAAGAATAATAAATCCTCTTATAGGAAATGTTTTTCCATTGATTTCCCTATTTCTGGTGTTCTACATTTGGCCAGAGAGAAATTGAAGAAATACTTAAAAAATGCATGGTGTGTTTTTCTGTCTTCTATTTGTTTTCCTACTTGTTCGTATAGAATATATATCTACCTTTTCCCCTTGCTTTAAATAATTTCACAAGATTAATAACAGAGAAAAGATAGTAGCTGTGCCAGACATATTCTCACACTTGAGTGGGAATGCAGGAATTGCCAGACAAAATGAATCTGAGATGCTGCATTATTTACTTATAGTGCTGTGGGGTTTTCTAAGGAAGTGTTGCTGAAAAGCTGTCTGTTGTTAATCAATTCAAAAACTTATTTCCTCAAAATTGTTTTTCTTTTATTATGTAATGTTAAATTTCTGACCATATTGTTAGTATTAGAAAGCCTGAAATAAATTATACTTCTTCCTAAAGGCATTGATTTTTTTTTATCTAGTTAGCTTTCATCCAGTTGTCTCTTGTTTTAGGAATAGTGCCACAGGATTTTTTATGTGGCAAGAGATGTATGATCAGATTGCCATGAGTGTGGGATACTGTTTATGACAGGACTGTTAAATAAATAAAGGTTTTATTGTTTTCTTAAAAATAGATTAAAAATTCAGTATGGCATATAAGATTTAAAATATGGTAACCTAGAATTTATTTGAAAAATAGCAAGTTATTTTTGTTTCTATCAAGTAAGAGCACCCTTAATATATATAGTTAGCTCTCTGAATCCTTGGGTTCTACATCTGTGGGTTCAACCAACTGTGAATTGAAAAGATTAGGAAAAAAAATTCTATAAGTTTCTTTTTTGGCAACTATTTATATAACATTTATATTATAACTATTTCCAGAGTATCTACATTGTTTTAGGTATTATAAGTAATCTACAAATAATTTAAAGTGTGTGGGAAGATGTGCATAGGTTATATGCAACTACCACCCCATTTTATACTAGGGACTTGAGCATCCATACATTTTGGTATCTGAGGGCAGTCCTGGAGCCAGTCCACTAAGGATACTGAGGAACGATGAAACTCTATAGTGCTTCCATTCTGGGGATTACGTTATGCATACATGGCTGTTTCATTGATACTTTTCCTAATTTGTTCCTGTCTTTCCCCTTTAGAAAAATGATAGTACTTTTGAAATCATATTTCCTACATTGGTATTAATGTTTGAACTGTACAAAAAAAGAGATGGAAGAGGGTTAGAGGTTGTTGCCTTCATCTCCAGCTCCTCAGAAGTGAGGAGGTGAACATCTCCAGCATTAGTCAGATGCTTTTTTACCACGGCTAGTAGTCTATCATGAAACCTGGGAAATGGCTAATTTCACAATCAGCCCCTTGAATTACTCAGTGTGTTCCTGTGAGCTTAGTAGTTGCTCAGTGAATGGGAAGTTGAAAATACCAAAGATGATGGTTGGTAGGATATTGAAATCTTGCATCACTTGGAACTTTTTTCCCACTCACTGTCCTTGTGACTGGCCTCCCTGGTGGTGCTAGTTGTAAAGAATCCACCTGCCAGTGCAGGAGATGTAAGAGATGTAGGTTTGATCCCTGGGTCAGGAAGATCCCCAGGAGAAAGGAATGGCAAGCCACTCCAGTATTCTTGCCTGGAAAATCCCATGGACAGACGAGCCTGCTGGGTGACAGTCCGTTGGGTCACAAAGAGTTGGACGTTGACTGAAGTGACTTAGCATTCATGCATTCTTATGACGTCTTGCAAGTCACTTAGTGTTTTTGTGCCTCAGTTTGTCATGTATGAATTATGATGATTGGAGTGGAAGATTTATTTCCTAAGGTTCATTCCACTCCAGTCATCATAATTCATACATGAAAAACTGAGGCACAAAAACACTAAGTGACTTGCAAGATGTCATAAGAACGCATGAGAGAACTTCTAATTGTGTCCAATTAGTCATTAAAAATATTTAAAATATTCAAAAGTCAGTGTATCTGAACATCATAGAAAGGTTATCTGCTGTATACTTCCATGTCATTTCTGTCAGCTCTCTCACGTATGATTTTATAGACTCTTAGGAGCAAATCTTTATATTCATAAAATACTTAGATCCCTAAGATTTTGCAGAGCCCTATTTTTATCTCATCTTGCCCACATTTATCTCCCATATAAAATGTGACATACAGCGCATGAATTCAGAACAAAGTAATTTCATCTCTTCCCCAGTACTAAAGAGTTCAGTTTCATGCTGTGTTTTACATGGCACAGTGAAAGTGGATTGTTTAATATCTGTAACTCTGCACTTCCTTAACCTTTCTATGAGAATACTTAGGTAAGTGTTGAGAAACAGAGATTCTAAAAATAATTCCTACAGAATTTTTGAGAGACCCCTGGAGCAAGCTATTTGAATCCATTTCCCTTCTTTTCTATATAGTTTTTCTTTGTTTGAGCAGTGTTCCCATAGGTCAGAAAGATAGAGTTTCTAGCCCCATACCTTAAATTGCTTTATAATTGCCTTACTTTATAAGGGAGACATATCCTGGCATGGTAGAGCCTGAAAATATTCAGAAGAAATGAATCTGAACCTATTAAAAGCAGACAGAGAAGAGGAAACATATTTGGGAAAGTTGTTAGCTAGACTGGATATACTGTGTTAACACAGCATGATGTCATGCATAAAAAGCAAAAATAATGGGACCCAGGCATTTGTTCTCAACTGTAATTTCAACTTGGTTATGGGTCATAGAAAAAGAAGTTTAGAATGGAAAAATATGGCCCACATTTAAATTAAAAACTATTTAAAATGTGTTAAATATGGTTTGGTTTTGAATATCCACAGTAGATTGGTTAAGAGTATGGGAGTTTTTCTAGATTGGAATCTGGTAAGCATCATATTACTTGTTAGTAGTTTGACATTGGGCACATTGAATGCTCTGAGCCTCTGTTTCCTCATATATTTATAAAAGGTTATTTATTCAAAAAATATTTTTAGGTGCCTCTAATCCTCTAGGCACCGAGAATGTACTTCTTGAAAAGATACAATGTATATTTTCATGACTTAAAATAGACTGTAAGAGGAAGGTCAGATATGGCAAAGGTATCTGAAACAGTTCACAATAATGATTTATTAAAATGAGAATAAGAAATTCAGTTCTGGTATCCTACTTTCTTACTATGGACTATGATTATCTTTTTGGTCTTTAAGGGTATTTTAGAGCTACTTTCTTTGCCATGTCCATGAAAACAAAACATTTAGACTTTTTCTCTGGGTGTGTATGCTAGGATTCCCAGAGCCTCTTAGTGTTTTGTACAGTTTGACAAAATCAGAGTTCTGGAAACTCTGCAGACCAGTATGGGGAAAACAAGGAATGTTCAGGTCTTCTGCAGCACTTGCTTCATTAATGGATATTAAGGACAAAGGAAATGACCTTTGCACTCTTTTTATAGTGGGTTTGCTGATTAATATTGATCTCAAAGTTATTTCTTTTCTCTCCCTGCTCAGTCAGTATAAATGTAATTATATAGTTTACTTTTCATGTGATCTGGTGAAATGGCCTTTTACTTTGTCTTTGACTAATATTAAAAGAAATGTTACTCAGAAAATCAAAATCAAAGTGCTGTTCAAATATTACTTTTATCTTCAGTTCAGTTCAGTCGCTCAGTTATGTCCGACTCTTTGTGACCCCATGAATCACAGCATGCCAGGCCTCCCTGTCCATCACCAGCTCCTGGAGTTCACTCAGACTCATGTCCATCGAGTCCGTGATGCCATCTAGCCATCTCATCCTCTGTCGTCCCTTTCTTCTCCTGCCCCAATCCTTCCCAGCATCAGGGTCTTTTCCAATGAGTCAACTCTTCGCATGAGGTGGCCAAAGTATTGGAGTTTCAGCTTCAACATCAGTCCTTCCAATGAACACCCAGGACTGATCTCCTTTAGGATGGACTGGTTGGATGTCCTTATAGTCCAAGGGACTCTCAAGAGTCTTCTCCAACACCACAGTTCAAAAGCATCAATTCTTCGGCACTCAGCTTTCTTCACAGTCCAACTCTCACATCCGTACATGACCACGGGAAAAACCATAGCCTTGACTAGACGGACCTTTATTGGCAAAGTAATATCTCTGCTTTTTAATATGCTATCTATCTTTTATATTAATTAATTCTAAATATTTAAAAAAACTTTCTTATATTGAAATAATAAATTATAAAGTAATTATAATAATTTTCTCCCAAAATTATCTGTTAAGAGGGTACATGTACAAATGAGCAATGAGTGAATAAGTGTACAGATGAAGTAAATCTGTATTATAATGGATATTACATATGACCAAGGGGAGAAGCCCATTTGGGTATATAGTGATGGGTACCTAAAGATTTCCATAGATAGAAACGGGCAGGAGGCCTTTTCTGTTCTACTCTTATGTTGGTTTCATGCATTTTTTTTTCTTAAGCTCATTTGAAGAATGAGCTCAAGAATCATGTGGCTCTACTATCTTTGAAAATCTATTCTGTAAAACATAAGTGTTTGAGTCCAAACTTAAACTTTAAAACATTACATTGCTTTACAACAGCATTTTGAGTCTTTTAGTTTTTTTGCGGGGAAGAGAGTTGGGGAGATCATAATCATAATCTTTTTTTAAAGAGCTCAAGTTGATCCTAGTGTATTAACACACTTAAAAATTTTTGAACCCCCTGTGAGAGAGCCAGGAGAACATTTTTATGTGAGAGAGATGATGCAGAGCTCAAGGTTTACCCACTTTTACTCAGCTAATAAACAGAAGAGCTGTAGTTAGTTTCAACAACTCTAGCTGTAGTCAGTTAGAGCAGTGTGGCTACTCCTTATCCATTATAGTAAACATAGTTCTATTCATTAATCAGGTGGAATAATCACCAGTGTGAACTTTTTAAATACCTGATTTCTTTAGCTTAGCATAATGTATATTATATTTATCTGTATTTGTTACACTGATTCTGAATTCCCCCTTTTCTAATGTAATTCAGTTTTGAGCTAGCTAATAGTTGGTCTGTTTGGAGTACTCCAAGAAGGGTGAAATTCTGTTAAGATTTGTAACTGTCAATGAAAATTTTATGATAATAGAAAGAATGGACTACAGAAAAGAAGATTTTACTTATTTTTGAAATTTATTTGGAATAATTTCAATATAAATAGGTTCCATTACATTTTTACAGTTAGCCCATTAAATACAATAAAAGTATTTAACTGTAAATAATAAATACATATATGCTCTTAACTTTGTGTGAACATAAAAAGAACAAAACTTCCTTCAGAAATTTTTGTTGTATCTCAATAGGCTAGATACTTCTACAAATAGCAGAATAATATCCTGTCAATAGACATTGGCTTCATTAACTGTATAATTCATCTGTTTTCTAAAATTATTGTATTTAATGATTAACAGCCATTTAAATTTGGCCATCTTTCTGTTAAAATAATCAGTTGGTGTCATAAGAACTGAGTGACTGTTCTTATGTTCATTATGTTTGGAACGTAATGCCAGAAAATGCTGATCAGAAGTACTATCTTAAAAATTTGAGTGGATATTGGAAAATATTGCTCCCCATTCCTATTTGAAATGAGAAAAAACTAAGCATAAGTGTACAGGAGAAAGTCTGGGGTTCCTGGAATCCTGCAAATATAATGAGTTAGTATTGTGGCAGTTTTACAAAGAGCTGGCCTTTCTCTCCTTTAAGTTTGGTATGATTCAGTGGAAACCCACTTCATTTGTATTGATGGGTGTATGTTTGTGTAGTTGTGAGATGAAGGTGAAGATTCTGGAGTGCTAGTGGATTGATAGAAGCGTAGTTTGTTTCAATGATGGCTATTTTTTACATGTAGGGGGACTGGAGAGTTTTTAGGCTTTGGACATGACTAAGTTGAAAACAGATAAAAGGGTTAAAAACAGAAAAGAAAAAAGATAAAAGCATTAAAAAATAGGAAGGAATGAAAGAGGTATAAGCCTAGCAGAATGAAGGGTAAATTTTTGATCAGCTGGTTAAAATATTTGGTTAAGAAAGATTCTCCCTTTCCATTGTATACCCACGTTCTATAGTTCAGGATTTCTCTTAATACTCTAGCCTTAAAATTGTCTGAATTTAAAAAAAAAATTTAAATACACTTTTTATTTAACCTAAAACATATATGCAAAATTTATATATATATTAATTTATATATGGTGGTGGTGGTGAAGTTGCTCTGTTGTATCCGACTCTGTGACCCCGTGGACTGTAACCTACTAGGCTTCTCTGTCCATGGGATTCTCCAGGCAAGAATACTGGAGTGGATAAATAGATTCATTTGTACATTTCAATATGTAATGTGAAAAATTATTAACATAGCTTATATCCTTTTTTTTCTTTTTAAGTCTTTGAAATCTGGTGTATAATTTAACACACAACACATCTTGATTCATACTAGGCATATTTCCAGTGCTCATGGCCACGTTACCTACTGACAGCATAGACTTGGATGTGAGGTTACACCAATCTCAGGTACTCATTTCTGTGATAATGTTTGGCACTCACTAACTGGACGGTAAATGTTTAAAGAAAAAACAGGAAGCAAAGAAATGTAATAGCATACGTTTGTAGTCAGACCTGTGTGTATATTCACTTACTAGTTGGATGATCTTTGTTGGCCCCAGTGTCCTTTTATGGGAATGAGATACTTGTTTCTACCTTTCAGAATTATTGTGACGAGTTGATAAACATTTTCCCCCCAATGAATTATATGAACATACTGAGTATTAAATTATCTGTTACTATAAAAGGTAGTTTTGTGGTTTTGAATATAATTGTTTCAGCTAGTTACTGGTTTTAACTCTAAATTAGTTATTGTCATCAGTCACTTTCTTTGTTAAAAAGAGGTCGTTATCCCTAATACTTTACTCTAAGTAATATCTTTGTGACTACTTAAACAGTAATGAATTGTTGTATCTCATTATGTTAATAACATTCTTAATTCTTATTGTCATGACTAAGGACAATGTGTTGTTAGAAATCAAAGAAATTGAGACTGTTTCTCTTCCCTTTATTTATGAAGTTCTTTTAAAGGGCAAGTTGTAGTGTACAAACTTCTGGGCTCTCAAAGTAAGTGAATGGTGATTCCACTGAATGTTTGGCACTTTCCCATTTGAAACACAGTCCCCTATTTTCAGAGCTTCTGTGTTTGGAGATGTAAGACAGTTTGCTGAATGTTGTAAACTAAATTAAAAGATGCTTACTCCTTGGAAGAAAAGTGATGACTAACCTAGATAGTATATTCAAAAGCAGAGACATTACTTTGCCGACTAAGGTCCATCTAATCAAGGCTGTGGTTTTTCCTGTGGTCATGTATGGATGTGAGAGTTGGACTGGGAAGAAGGCTGAGCGCCGAAGAATTGATGCGTTTGAAGTGTGGTGTTGGAGAAGACTCTTGAGAGTCCCTTGGACTGCAAGGAGATGCAACCAGTCCATTCTGAAGGAGATCAGCCCTGGGATTTCTTTGGAAGGAATGATGCTAAAGCTGAAGCTGCACTACTTTGGACACCTCATGTGAAGAATTGACTCATTGAAAAGACTGTGATGCTGGGAGGGATTGGGGGCAGGAGGAGAAGGGGGCGACCCAGGATGAGATGGCTGGATGGCATCATGGACTCGATGGATGTGAGTCTGAGTGAACTCCGGGAGATGGTGATGGACAGGGAGGCCTGCCTGGCATTCTGCAATTCATGGGGTTGCAAAGAGTCGGACATGACTGAGCGACTGAAAATGAATGAATGAATGTAGTAATTTGGTTGTGCCTTGAAGATAACCAGTAACCTTCAAAAACATTAATTTTCTGGGGGAGACTAGATTTTGATAAAAACCTAACTTTTCCAGTTGTTGATTTGAATTTTTGAAGGAAACAAGTATTGATGTGCTATTTGTGTTTTTAAAATGAGTCATTTTCAATTCTCATGGGCACACGTTACCATACTGACTGCATAGACTGGGATTTGTAGTTGTTCAGTGCAGTCAGACAGTTTCTTACAGTGCTCTTTGGTTTTAAGTTACACCGACTGTTCATGTGTCAGTAGAAGACTGCAGTATATGAGCCAGTTCTTCATACCAGGTGGCCAGAATATTAGCATTTCAGTGTCAGCATCAGTCCTTCCAACGAATATTCAGGATTGATTTCCTTTAGTATGGACTGGTTGGATCTCCTTCCAGTCCAAGGGATTCTCTCTAGAGTAGATTCTCTCTGGTGTAGTCAATAAAGCAGAAGTAGATGTTTCTCTGGAACTCTTGCTTTTTCAATGATTCAGTGGATGTTGGCAATTTGATCTCTGGTTCCTCTGACTTTTTGAAATCCAGCTTGAACATCTGGAAGTTCACAGTACACATACTGTTGAAGCCTGGTTTGGAGAATTTTGAGCATTACTTTGCTAGTGTTTGAGATGATTGCAGTTGTGTGGTATTTTGACCATTCTTTGGCATTACCTTTCTTTGGGATTGGAATGAAAACTGACCTTTTCCAGTCCTGTGGCCAGTGCTGAGTTTCCCAAATTTGCTGGCGTATTGATTGCAGCACTTTCACAGCATTATCTTCTAGGATTTGAAATAGTTCAATTGAAATTGAACTAGCTTTGTTCGTAGTGATGCTTCCTAAGGCCCAGTTGACTTTACATTCCAGGATGTCTGGCTCTAGATGAGTGATCACACCATCGTGGTTATCTGGGTCATGAAGATCTTTTTTATATAGTTCTTCTGTGTATTCTTGCCACCTCTTCTTAATATCTTCTGCTTCTATTAGGTCCATACCATTTCTGTCCTTTATTATGCCCATCTTTGCATGAAATGTTCCCTGGGTATCTCTAATTTTTTTGAAGACAGTTCTACTCTTTCCCATCCTGTTGTTTTCCTCTATTTCCTTGCATTGATCACTGAGGAAGGCTTTCTTATCTCTCCTTGCTATTCTTTGGAACTCTGCATTCAAATGGGTGTATCTTTCCTTTTCTCCTTTGCCTTTAGCTTCTCTTCTTTTCTCAGCTATTTGTAAGGCCTCATCAGACAACCATTTTGCCTTTTTGCGTTTCTTTCTCTTGGGGATGATCTTGATCACTGTCTCCTGTACAATGTCAGGAACCTCTGTCCATAGTTCTTCAGGCACTCTGTCGGTAAGATCTAATCCCTTGAATCTGTTTGTTACTTCCACTGTACGGGATTTGATTTAGATCATACCTGAATGGTCTAGTGGTTTTCCCTACTTTCTTCAATTTAAGTCTGAATTTGGCAATAAGGAGTTCATGATCTGAGCCACAGTCAACTTCTGGTCTTGTCTTTGCCGACTGTATAGAGCTTCTCCATCTTTGACTGCAAATAATATAATCAGTCTGATTTTGGTATTGGCCATCTGTAGAGTCTTCTGTGATGTCCATGTGTAGAGTCTTCTCTTGTGTTGGTGGAAGAGGGTGTTTGCTATGACTAGTGCATTCTCTTGGCAAAACTCTGCCAACCTTCGCCCTACTTTATTTTGTACTTCAAGGCCAAGTTTGCCTTTTACTCCAGGTATCTCTCGACTTCCTACTTACACATTCCAGTCCCCTGTAATGAAAAGGATATCTTTTTTGGGTGTTAGTTCTATAAGGTCTTGTAGGTCTTCATAGAACCATTCAACTTCAGCTTCTTCGGCATTACTGGTCGGGCCATAGACTTGGATTACTGTGATATTGCATGGTTTGCATTGGAAACAGAGATCATTTTGTCATTTTTGAGACTGCATCCAAGTACTGCATTTTGGACTCTTCTGTTGACCATGTTGGCTACTCCATTTCTTCTAAGGGATTCTTTCCCACAGTAGTAGATATAATGGTCATCTGAGGTAAATTCGCCCATTCCAGTCTATTTTAGTTCACTGATTCCTAAAATGTCAGTGTTTATTTTTGCCATCACCTGTTTGACCACTTTCAATTTGCCTTGATTTATGTAGCTAAGATTCCAGTCTCCTATGCAGTATTGTTCTTTACAGCATCAGACTTTATTTGCATCACCAGTCACATCCACCGCTGGGCGTTGTTTTCTCTTTGGCTCCGTCTCTTCATTCTTCCTGGTATTATTTCTCCACTCTTCTCCAGTAGCATATTGGACACCTGCCGGCCTGGGGAGTTCATCTTTCAGTGTCCTATCTTTTTGCCTTTTCATACTCTTCATGGGGTTGTCAAGGCAAGGTACTGAAGTGGCAAGGCTGTTGGTAAGTGCAAACTTGTAGTTGACAGTAGTCTATTTTACAGATACAAAAAGCTTAGTCCTTGTGAGATAGTTACCATTATTATGCTCTGTTTTTCAAATGAGAAAGTTTTTCAAATGAGGTAGCTGAGGCACAGAGACATTTAATAATTTTATCAAGGTTACATGGCTGGTTAGTGTTGAAGCTGGAATTTGGTCCAAGTTTTAAGTGTCAGAGTATGCTGCATTGTGGGTTTGTAGTTTCTCAACAAACTGTTGTCATGCTTCCTTTTTCTCTTCTTCCAAGGCATTATAATCCCATGTAGAATTTTAAAAGAAATAATGTTATTTTTATGTATTATCTAGCATATTGTTGATTGGATAGTAATAATTTGTGGGTTTATGTCATTCAGAAAAATTTAACATGAATGGGTTTACTGCTTTATTGAATACTTCCATTGTGCATGCATAGTTGCTCAGTTGTATCTGACTCTGTGTGACCCCATGGACTACAGCCCACCAGGCTCCTCTGTCCATGGAATTTTTGAGGCAAGAATACTTGAGTGAGGGGAGCGAGGGTTAAAAAAAAAAGGAAAGAATACTGGAGTGGGTTGCCATTTCCTCCCCAGGGGATCTTCCCAATGCAGGGATCGAACCCGTATCTCCTGTGTCTCCTCCATTGCAGGTGGGCCTCCATTAATATATCTTAAATAAAACATATGGCAGCATTTTTCTATATGTTCCATATAAGAGTTTTTCTGCAGCTGTAACAGATGTTACAGAGGACTGTTGGCTCAGTCCTCTTCCTTGTGAGTTGTCCTGTTAGTCATTATTCCTTCATTTCATCCTGTCTTTGTCATTTCCAATTCAGGCTGGCATCATTTCTTCTAACATAAAGCCCTCACAGACTTGGTTGATCTTCTTTGCACCTCAGGGGTATCCAAGCCATCACACAAGAGTATCCTCCACAGGCCTTTCCTGGATAATCACATCTCCATTCCTGGCTTCTGCTGAGATGGCTGATCTGATTCATGACTCACATGCCTAATCTCTTTATTTATTTATTTTTCATTTAAATTTATTTATTTTAATTGGGGGCTAATTGCTTTACAATATTGTATTGGTTTTGTCATACATCAACATGAATCTGTCACGGGTGTACATGTGTTCCCCATTGTGAACCCCCCTCCCACTTCCCTCCCCGTACCATCCCTCTGGGTCATCCCAGTGCACCAGCACTGAGCATCCTGTATCTTGCATTGAACCTGGACTGGCGGTTCGTTTCTTATATGATATTATACATGTTTCAGTGTCATTCTCTCAAATCATCCCACCCTCTCCCTCCCCCACAGAGTCCAAAGACAAAGACTGTTCTGTACATCTCAAATGTCTAACCAGCCAAACCACTAGCCCCGTGTCCAGAATATACTCTGTGGATAGGCTGAGAGTTTTCCAAACTGGTTTTTTTCTTGCTTAGCAGTTCTTTCCTTAGTTTCTTTCTTTCTTCTCCTGTCTCACGGTAAGCAGACAAGGCAAGCAAAGCTGAACTTTCCATTCTTTCATTGGAAATCTCAGTTTCCAAGTTTGTAATTTTTAAGTTCTACCTTTCACCCAACATAACACGGCTTTTCCACTTTTCACAACAGGGATCACCTTTCCTCCAGTGTCCAATACTACATTCCTCATTTATCTCCGAGACCTTGCCAGAAGCACATCCAGCACATGTCGCAATACTCTGTTCTTCATTTTATATATATATATTATATAATATATATATATAGTCTGTGATGATGAAAGCCTTCTCTATGCTTTTCCTCCCCAAAGCCACTCTGCATTTTAAGCTGGTTGCTATAGAAGTGCTGCACTTCCTAGTCCCAAAATTTTGTAGTAATTAGTTCCCTTGGACTGCTGTAATAGAGCCACCAACTGGGTGAATTACAACAACAGAAATTTGTTGCCTCGGGGTTCTGGAGGCCAAAAGTCCAAAATCAAGGTACCTGTAGTCCTCTCCTCCCTCTGAGACCTTTCCAGGCTTCTTCCTGGCGACAGAGTTAATCCTTGATGGCCCTTGCCTTGGAGATGCATTACTCCAATCTGTGCCTCCATCTTTACATGGCCTTCTTCCCTGCGTGTCTGTGCCTCTTCTTTTTTGATATGGACACCAGTCCTACTGGATTAAGGGCCCACTCTACTCAGTAACACCATATGTAATTACTTCTGCCTTAACCCTGTCTCCAAAGTAGGTCTGTATTCTGGTGTACTGGGGTTAGAACTTCAACATCCCTTTTGAGGGTGGAAGGGAGATACAATTAAACCCATAACAGCCACATTAAGTGGCTTACCAGGTTTGTTATCTTAGTTTAAGTTATTCTTGCCTTAGTACCTTTTTCATTGTTTAATATTTATTTTTTATTTACTTATTTGGCTCCCCTGGGTCTTTGCTGTGGCATGCAGACTCATAGGTGTGGCATGTGGCATCCAGTTCCCTGACCAGGGGGATCAGTCTGGGCCCCCTGCATTGGAAGTGCGAAATCTTAGCCACTGGGCCACCAGGGAATTCCCTTTCCTCAGTTCCTTCTTAATTACCATTTAATTATTATAAATAGACTGGAAAGCAGGATAATTTCAGATGTTTGCATACCTTCAAAGTCTTCCTTATCAGATATTTGCTTGTGAAAGTTCCTCCCCGCCCTCCCCCCGTTAGCCATACTGTGTGTCACAAAGAAAGTATGTTCAAGTAATACCTTAGTTTGGGTTTTTTTTTTTAATTAAGCCTCAGCTTCTTATTTTATTAATCATATATTGTGGTTATATGAAATTTCCAATTCTCCAATTCAGATGACTAGCTTAGTATTTGCTGCCTTAGAAAGTTGCTGATTTTTAGAAACATTTTCATCTTGAAATTAGATTGCTGGTTTACAGTGTAAATAACAGCATGAATTCGACTTCCCGGGAGACAGGAACGAATAATCATCTTTCTGTGTAACAGGTCTTAGAGTAGTGAAATATGGAAGAGTTCTGTGGTTATAGGCTCCTGACAACTCCCTTTAAATATGAACTTAGCACTGCATACATCACATATTGTATAAACAATAGGTATACTCTTAAAAGAAACAGTAAGAAAAGCCATCTCTATTAGTGTTTTGAATTCATATCCAAAATACCTTTCTTGAGAGTTATTACCTGTTACTGCTTTTTGTACCAATATGTAGTCTGTAATTTCTGGGTTCCTAAATGGGATTGTTAATGTCTTCCATGCTAGTAAAGTCACATTGCACATTCTATTAAATGTTCTTAATAATCTTTAGGGCTTTAGATGAATGTGTTAATTGTCACTACTGACAAAAGTAGATTTTCTCTGTGCTTTTAAAGTTTCCTTTAACTATTTTTGGACTTCCCTGGTGGCTCAGACGGTAAAGCATCTGTCTGCAATGCAAGAGACCTGGGTTCGATCCCTGGGTTGGGAAGATTCCCTGGAGAAGGAAATGGCAATCCACTCCAGTACTCTTGCCTTGAAAATCCCATGGATGGAGAAGCTTGGTGCAGGCTACTGCCCTTGGAGTCACAGAGTCGGGCAGGACTGAGCACCTTCACTTTCACTTTCAATTATTTTTGACTCTGGCATTGTTCCCTTGCATTATTTTGGGTATTTTATGCCTGCATTTCTGATATTTAAAATTGAAGGTTAAACATATATACATATATATGTATGTTTAAGGAAGTCTTTGGGTTTATTTTTTTCTTAAATGTTTTATCTTTAGATAATTGTAGATTCATATCCAGTTGCTAAAAATAAGGCACATAGATCCTGTGTATCCTTTACCCTGTTACTCTGATGGTAATTTCTTGCATAATTATAGTACAATATAGGAAAAGAGGATATTGACAGTGATAGAGTCAAGATACAAAATATTTCCACCACTGCAAGGATCCCTCACATTGCCTTGTATACCTGAACCCACCTGCTTCCCTCTCACTGTCATTTCTTCCCTTAACCCTGGCAACCATTAATTTCTTCTCTGTTTCTATAACTTAGGACATAAATTCTTGTACTGAGTCAGAGAATCAGTTGACCAATGGATCGTGTTGTATGTGTACATAATTCAAGACTTCTAGGAGAGAGGGATAGGAAATTAAAATGTAACACAAAATTCTTCGATGCCAAGGCAACTTATAGTATCTATATTATCCACTTCTTTTTTTTTCACAAAGCAAATATTAGTAACACTGTACTCAAATAAGAGAGTTTCTGCAGGTGAGTCTAAATTTCATTTCTTCCTTTTAGTGAAAGGTTGCATCTTAAAGCAAAATATCTTCAAATATCTAATGATCCTCATTTTCCATATTTCTGAGCCAGGACGACTTAAAAATGACTCAAAACTCTCTTTTTACAGGCATGCCTCAGAGATTGGGGATTCAGTTCCTTTCCCCAGAAAAAGCGAGTCACAAATTATTTGGTTCCCCAGTGCATATAAAAGTTATGTTTACATTGTATTGCAGTCTATTATGTGCAATAGTTTTATGTCTAGAAAAAAGTATATATTTTATTTTATTTTATTTTATTTATTTATTTTTTTTTTGAAGTTTAGGTTGTTTTCAGTTTTTATTACCAAAAATGCTATAACAAACTTAATTAGAAATATTCTATTGCTAAAAAACGTTAACCATCATTTGAGCCTTCAGCAAGTTTTATTCTTTTTGCAATAGTAACATCAATAATCACTGATGACAGATCACCCTAATAATGAAAAAGTTTGAAATGTTGAGAATTACCAAAATGTGACACAGAGATATGAAGAGAGCAACCGCTGTTGGAAAATGCTGTAGGAAAAATTGATTGACTTGATGCATAGTTGCCACAAACCTTCAATTTGTCAAAAGCACTTTATCTGCAAAGTATGTTAGAGGAAAGTGCAATAAAGCAATGTGTAATAGAATGAAGTCTGCCTGTACTTAACTAATGATAGAAAGCAGTGATGTAGATAAATAGTACTCCATTCAGAAGGATAATTGGTACAATTTGCATTCAGTGTTTAGGATGAATTTTCTTTGAATGGCAGAATGGTGAGCTGGAAGGCTTTGTGGTAGGATCAGAAGTATTGAGGTAAGGAGGCTCACAGTGACTCTGCTTTGTGGTTGAATAGGAATATTCATTTGACTTGCAGTGGAAGAGAAACCTGGATGTCTCACTAGTGGAGATAAAGCTTAAGAGGCCTTGAATGCCAGGCTCAGAACATTAGACTTTATTTTAAAGGCAGAGCAGAATACTATACGTATTGAACTTGGAAATGAAAGATTAAGAGATATTTGAGAGAGATTAAAGTTACAGCTATGAAGATGAATTGGAGCTCGAAGAGACTGTAGGCAGGGAAATCAGTTAGCTTTGTTATACTAAGTTTCAGAGTCTGACAGTGAAGGTGTCCTGGTAAAACGATTTATGCAGGTAGGTGAAGAGCTAATTGTAGATGATGACAGACTGGATTTCTAGGGGTGGGAGGGAAGGGAGGGATTAGGAAATATTGATTGTGAATATAGGAGAACAGAAGGATTATCTTAACTTAGAATAACCACAGAATATTTTTAGAAGTTGGAGAAGTTGCTTTTCAGCATATTAGACTACTAGCCATGTCCTGAAATGTTCTGTTTTTTCCTTTTTCTTGAACTTTCGAGTCAAGATTGGAACTCTGTAGAGGAAATTTTGGTCAGGAGATTATTAAGAAAGTTTAAATTAATTTGCATAGAGATGATAATTGTTTTCCCAAAGTATTGAAAGATTTACAGTTTCAAGTCGGTTGTTGAGTCAACCAGTCTATTGCCAGGTGTGTTAGGGATGAGAAGAGTTGACTCATTGGAAAAAACTCTGATGCTGGGAGGGGTTGGGGGCAGGAGGAGAAGGGGACGACAGAGGTTGAGATGGCTGGATGGCATCACTGACTCGATGGACATGAGTCTGAGTGAACTCCGGGAGATGGTGATGGACAGGGAGGCCTGGCGTGCTGCGATTCATGCGGTCGCAAAGAGTCGGACACGACTGAGCGACTGAACTGAACTGAACTGAAGGTATGTTAGTTACATCTTTGAGACTACCTCTGTTGCACTGTTTAGATTCTGCCTGCCTGGAGTATTAGTCTGGACACACTTTAACCTGTGTGAGGTCTTTATAGGAAACGTTCCAATGACTGCTAACTATGTATTCATGAGAATGGAAGTTCTAGTGGGTTCAAAATAATCTTTTCTTTGAACTTCTTACCTTAATACTGTTCTTCCTAATGGATATGATTGTAGAGATGATGCTGGGTGTTTCATGTGATATGATGTAGAAGAGACTGTTTATTTGCTCCTAATTGTTGGTTACTTTGTGAGAGTATATTTGTTAATAAACATTAAGGTGATTAATGTGTGTCTTGGAGAAAATTTATTTCAATCTATTGGTTAAATTATTCTAACCACACATTTATTAGCTACTTTTATTCATTGCCAACCTAGATTTTCTTCTTTATGATATTCAGTGCGGCGATGCATCCTTGTGCTGGAAGGGTATTCCTTCTTTGCAGGTATGCTTTCAAATGTGTGCTCTTTCCTTTCAGTTGTTCTTGATACACTTTGCAATGCAGTTTAACATCTTACTCTCATTTATAGATGTGAATATTCAGATTGTCACCTCCATTCAGGAGAAATTGAATTTGTTACTCAATGAATGTTTGAAAATATAAAACATTATTTTTAATTACGTAGTGACTAAGTATTCATGTATGGTACACTCAAAGAACAACTCAGTGTGACTTTATGTAGTTAGCAAAGTGTCTAAAGCACTCCAACCCTATTGTGTTTCAGTGCACTTGCAGGAAAGACATGGTGAAAATTTCTATGGATATCTTTGTGAGGAAATTTCAACCAGACAGATACCAGCTTTGGAAACAAGGAAAGGATATATATACCATTGATCACACAAAGCCTACTCCAGAATCCACTCCTGAAGTCAAAGCATGGCTGCAGAGGAGGAGGAAAGTAAGAAAAGCATCCAGGAGGTAATGATCTTGCCCCCACCCCATCCCACTTGTGGTTACTGAGTTAAAATGGGTCCTTGAGCATAACGTTCTTAAAGACTATTTATTTGCTTTTCTTCTGTTTATTCATTGTATGTTTATTTAGTATCTTACTGAAAATTTGAGGCAAGGTATTTGTAATTCTTTGGAAGTGCAATAAATAAATAGAGTGCAATAAATAAATAAACGTAAAAAGAGAGGTCTGTTGTGTTGGGAGTGCATGAGAAATAGAACAGTTGTGGAACTTCTAAACCCCTTACACGAATGTATTTAAAGTCTTATGGGTGCTGTCTACTCATATCCTTATTTTTGTCAGCTTCAATAACTTGGTTTCCAACTTTTTAGTTTGGCTATTGATTTTGACTTTTGTAGTTCTCTTCTTCATTTGTCAAACATCTCATATTACTTTTCTCGTTGGGGAGCTTCTGTCTTGCTGCATTATGCACACTCGGCTTTGTGCTTTCACCAGATGTCAGAGCATGTGGTATTTCTGTAACGTGGTTGTCTCTGTATAATGTATCCTACATTCCATTTTTGTGGCCAGGGCCATCTCAGAAGCCTTTAGGCCTGTCGTGGTCATCTTGCTGTCTTAAAACACATTAAACAGGGAGTGTGTTTTGTCGCTCAGGTCCTCAGGCAACCTTTTTAGGTTCTTGTTTTCCAGGTTTGTGTTGTATTTTTACTCTCCAATATTACTCATTGTTTTTCTTTCAGATTGTAAAAGTAATATTTGTGCATTGGAGAAAATTTGTAAAATAAGGAAAAGAATAATGAAGGAATCCCAAATCACCCATTACCTCACAATCCAGAGATAACCAGTGTTAACATTTTGTATATATCCTTTACATATATATTTCTTATTTATTATATTATATACCTTTCCAAAATTGGGGCCATGCTCTATTAGTAATTTGACCAGTTTTGTGTTTTTTCATGTAATTGAATGATTTGCTACAGAATTTTTAATGCCTGCATGTATTTTATCTAATCTCCTATAGTTGGACCTGTAGCTTCTTTCCAGTTTTTAGCTACTAACCAAAAAGCACTGTAATTTTAAATCTTTGCCCACACTTCTGATGTTTATTTTCTGACTCTCTTTCTCTGTCTCTCTCTCTTATTTTTCTCCCTGACAATTTATTTTCTGCTATTTTAGAATGCTAGTGAGTTAAGGAACCTTAAGAACATGGAATCAAACCAGCATTTTATAAGAGATATACTTGAGGCACAGGATTAGTAGCAGAATTACAACTCAGATGTTCTTATTTCACCCTATAGTCTACAGCAGGAGTTTTCAAACTGTCACTTTTCAAATCAATTTAATAGGTTAGGAACAGCATTTTAAAGTTAGGAAGTTAAAGAGAGTAAAATGTATCACAGTCCTTCCCATGAGGTGATGGTCAGTATTGATTCATGACATGTGCCAGCATCAGTGTATGTGTGTATCGTGTCATCATCTGAAGTATATAACTCACTGTGGGTTGCACTCTGAAAAGTTTGGGAAACACTGATTTGGAGACTAAAGGTGCTAATCCACATTGCCAAAAAAATATTTGCTGCAGGAGACAGTAGTCAGTCTGTCAGTGGCCAATAGAACGTCTTGAGGATTATTCTTTAATGGACAGAAAACACAACACTCTAATTTAGGTGTTTAATCTGGTCTCTTAGTTACTAATCACAGTGGTCCTTGTTGGTTGACACTGAACATAGATATGACATCGAACAGATGTGAAGTGTCTTTCAGTAGGTTAAAATAATCAGTGGTCTTTACTTACCCAGTTAGAAAGCCTAGTGTTGAGGGGCTTATTATGCTCACCTTTGTGGCTTGATCATTGAGTTTGCTGATCTCCCTTAAGTAATATACTGTATTTAAGGAAATCTAATGAAGGGAATGATTCATTGAAATCTCAAAAAGATGTTAACCTTTTAATTTTATGTGTGCTATGCTATTCATAATGTAAAATATTCCACATAGACCACTGCATGGGTTTCAGTAAAAGTGATGATGATATCAGTACTGTTACTTCTAGCCAATTTACCAAAGCCAGGTTATCCCTGGCTACTCCCTTTATCTTATGGGGACTTCCTATAGAAAGTGAAAGTGAAGTCGCTCAGTCGTGTCCGACTCTATGCGACCCCATGGACTGGAGCCTACCGGGCTTCTCCGTCCATGGGATTCTCCAGGCAAGAATACTGGAGTGGGTTACCATTTCCTTCTCCAGGGGATCTTCCTGACCCAGGGATCGAACCCGAGTCTGCTGCATTGGAGGCAGACACTTTAACCTCTGAGACACCAGGGAATGTCGTGTGTGTGTGTGTGTGTGTACATACTCTGAAATATATGTTGATTTAGTTTGAGTTATAGCTATTCTCAAATGAAAGTGTTAGAAATGTTGTGTCATATACAGAAGGCATCTACAATAAAGCTATGAAGTGACCTGCTGAAAAATACTAGAAGTGGAATAATATAAAAATGGTGTCCACTCTGAAAATAAATAGTACATTGATACAAGATGTTAAATACATGTGGTTAGCCTTCTTCATCTCTTAATTTCTTCAGCTAATGATAATTTGACATTTAATCTTAATGATTTTCATGCATATTTCACAATTATATGAAACTCAGGCAAATACAGTCACCAAGTCACCTTGGAATGTAAATAATCTACTAAAATTTCAACAACAGCTTTAAGGAGTCACCTTGTTTCCTTTTTCTTTATTATCTAAATACTGTTTGATTTTATCCCTGTGTCATGATTTTTCACTTTAGTTTTTATATTAAGCTTTCTTTTAATATTGTTATAAAGTTTTGTTGTTTCGTTGCCCAGTCTTGTCCGACTCTTTGAGTCCCCATGGACTGTATGTAGCCCACCAGGCTCTCTGTCCATGGGATTTTCCAGGCAGGAATACGGGAGTAGGTTGCCATTTCCTTCTCCATATAAAGTTTCAACAGTGACTTTTTCCCAATAATGTTTTAATAATCAATTATTTAACGTTGTTTTAGTTTTAATTTTTAGTAAATTGTTATTAAAACTGTTAATATTTCAATTTCAAATTTGATATATTAATCATGACGATTATCTTTGTATATTATGATTAGAAACCAGTTTTTTATTCTGTTTTTTCAGTAAGTGAAAATAATGCTTATGTATATATTTTTTGCTGTCCTTTGCCCACATTGTGTTCTGACTACAGCTTTTCTTGTTAATAGCTTCCAGTGTACTAGTTCTCACTCTAAGAGGCCTAAGAATGAGGAGGATGAGAAACTGTCAGCTATAGTTGGTGGGGCAGAGGGACCCACTCCTGACCCGGATCCAAGTGATCTCAAGGATGATGGAAAGCCAGAAGAAGCAGTGAATCTAGCAAAAACAGAAGCACCTTCAGAGAAAGAGGCCTCTGTTAGTAGGATGCAGCTGGATCATAATTTGTCAGATAATATCAGATTCTCAGGTGAGAAACTAGCTGATTATGTTTCACGTATTAGTAGTAGGTAGTTGCTGATCTTCCTTAAGTCTGTGTTTTCTAGGACAGATATCTTACTTTTCCACAGAGCTTAACCAGTAAGCTATCTAAAGCTATGAGGTAACTAAATTAGAAGGCCGAGGGAGTGTTAGAAAAGCCAGAAGTACCACTGTTCTGGGTAATGAAATTTTAAGACAAATAGCCAGCAGTACCTATTTCATTTAATAAAAAAGAAGATTCTAAAATGGAAAAAAAAACTTTTTTGATGCAACTCAATTTACAATATATAATACATTTTTGGAAATCTTCTCTTGAATTCCCATGGAATAGAGAAAACCAATTATAGATAATTCTTTGCAGATTCTTAGCTTTCAGATTAATTTTAAGAAGAAAATAAAGATTAAGATTTTACAAAGTAACATCAAAAATCATTCAGTCCTGTGAAACGGCATATATAGCCCCCTGGCTGTTTCTCTGTGCCAAAGCCATCATTTGTAAATCTCAACTGATTTGCTTTTCCCCTTTTTTGTAGCATGTTTCTTTGAAACTGTTTTTATGCTTTTCCTCTTTAATACTTGTGGGAGATTTTGCCCTTTTTCTAATGGAGCTTATTGGTAATTCCTGTCTCACTCTTATTCCCCTCATCTATTCTATCTTTATGTTGTGGGGCTCTCCCAAATCCAGACATCCCCCTGCTTCCTCTTCACTCAAGATGAGTTATCTTTGTCTGGACTGTTGTAGAAGGTGCCTCCTTCTTGTTTTTCCAGTGTCCACTCTAGTCACCCCTACTAGTCAGATCTCCATTTGGCAATTGTAGTGATTCTTTTAAAAGATTCAGCTTAGGTCTTGGCCCTGCCATTTTCTTGTTCTTATTCCACTTAGAGTAAAAGAAAAGTCCTGATCATTGTTCTAATTAATCAGTCCTTGGCTTCTTCTCCATTCTTATTTCCTTTTGCACTTGAAATGTCTGTGTTAATAGAGTTTAAATCATGGATATTTCCCCAGTGAGTTTGTATTCAATTGGATATCTAGACAAATAAATATGTAATTCCTATCTAGTGTGCCAAGTACCACTATAGAGATGGCGTACCAAGGAAAGACCCAAAATAGACAGGAGGCTGAACTGGCAAGGTTTCTGGGAGTAGGTGATAGCTGAACTGATTTGTAATCAATGTATGGAAGACAGAAAGTGGAGAAGGTAGGCAAGTGCAGAGACCAGTTACGCACTATACACATGCTCAGTCGCTGAGTTCTGTCCGACTCTTTTGCAATCCTGTAAACCGTAGCCCACAGGCTCCTCTGTCCTGGGATTTCTCAGGCAAGGATACTGGAGTAGGTTGCCATTTCCTTCTCTAGGGAATTTTTCCAGCCCAGTGGGTGAACCTTCATCTTCTGCATTGGCAGGCAGATTCTTTACTTCTGACCACCAAGGAATCCCTAGTTATGTAATGTATACAGATATTTCTTTGCTGTCCCTCACCATGGTGTTTTTTTTTAAGTACCCTGGGTTAAATTAATTACTCTACGAACTACTGAGTGGTTTAAGCCAAGCGTACACAGCTTTATTTGTTCTCTTGCTACCTAGTTTCTTGCATTTTGACTTCTGGGTTTTAAGACCTGCTGCTGATGCTGCTAAGTCACTTCAGTCGTGTCCGACTCTGTGTGATCCCATAGATGGCAGCCCACCAGGCTCCCCCATCCCTGGGATTCTCCAGGCAAGAATACTGGAGTGGGTTGCCATTTCCTTCACCAATGCATGAAAGTGAAAAGTGAAAGGGAAGTTGCTCAGTCGTGTCTGACTCTTTGCGACCCCATGGACTGCAGCCCACCAGGCTCCTCCATCCATGGGATTTTTCAGGCAAGGGTACTGGAGTGGGGTGCCTTCACCTTCTCCTTTTAAGACCTGACAGAGCATTTAATAGAAGATTTGGCATGTTGCAGTGTTTGAGCTACTATGCGATAGGTGAATAAAATGAGGCACACTTGTGTATGCATAAGAGAGGGAGCAAGCTACAGAAGTAAACTGTGTGTGATATTCCTTTCATTTCTGTGCTGTCCTTGTACTGTGCAGGATTAGTTTAAGAAATCATTTTTATCGGACCTGCACAGTTTTACATGTGTTTTACATGGATTTGTACAGTTTTACATCTTGAGTTGGAATGTTTCATCAGTAACATATATTGGAACCAAATTCTTATTTTTTAGAAAGATCTCAAATTGCTATTGCTTATGTAAGTATTGTTACTGCCCTGGCTTTGAACACTGGTTTACAATGGAACCTCTTTTTAATCCCTCATTTTGTCAGTAAATATATTATTTTGCTGCCTTAGCAACTATAAAGGCTGCATAGTGCTTTAGTGACCTTTTCCACTTGGATCTTCAGTAGAAATTTAGAGGGGATGTTTGATGATAGACATTTAGTTGAGAACAGTTTAACAATCCTTAGCAATAATATATTGTAACATTTATTAACAGGCTCTTGTTTTACTCCTTAGGAAACATCTGCCTAAACACATCTGTAACAGAGAAGATCAAAGCCGAGGCTGACCAAACTTGTGCTGCAGTTCCACCTTCAAATCCCAGTGAGGCTGACGAGTCCATATTTAGTGGCCAAGTCACATCCGAGGAATCAGAGCCACGCAAGCTTCCATGGCCAAAGTCACCTGAGTCATACTCCTCTGTGGCAGAGAGTAGCAGTGCTTTGACTGAGGGAGAAGAGAGTGATGTGGAAAGCCGTGGGAGTGGCCTTGAACCTGGGGAAGTCCCAGCGGTCCCCAGTGGCCAGAGAAATGGCTTCAAAGTCCCCAGTGTATGTGACAGTGTCAATTTTTTACCATATTTATTGTGTTGTCGAGGCTCTTTCTGAAAACAGCATGCTATGCATGGAAATCTTGCTGTAGGGGAGAAATAGCATCTCACATTTATAGGTCTTAATCTATTTCCTTCAGTGACTGGGAGGTAAGCTTTCTGTGAGCTCTGGCTAACCTGGTGATAATTCAGAGAACATGGAACTTTTGGCCACGTGTTGGAGTTTAATTTTCTTTCTTTTTTAGTTTTTCTAACATTAAACTCTTTGTTTTGAGATCTTTGTAGATTTATATGCAGTGGTAAGAAGTAGTGTAGCAAGATCTAATGTACCCAGTTTCCCCCAATAGAACCTCCTTGGAAGACTAGGATAGGATAGCACAGTGATACTGACATTGATATAGTCAAGACATAGAATGTTCTGTCACCTGCAGTATTAGCCAGACTGGAGATTATTCACCTGCAAGACTCTTCTCTCTTTCTGCCAGAGCTTAATACCTCTGGGTCCTAGGCTTCTCTCAACCTCTATTTTAACATTAGGGCTCTTCTGGTTATGCTTTTTCCTGACTCTTGCCACATGGACTCTGAATCTAGGACCAGGCTGAACCTTCTGTCTCTACCCATGCTGGAACCAGGCCTTCTGCCACTTGGAAAATCAAGATCCCTCTTGATTTCCAACTTCCTCATTCTAACCCTTTGCAGAAGGCTTCCCTGTTTCTCCTATGTTCTTGTATGATGTTAATACCATATGCTTTCAGGATAAACTGATTATGAGTATATCAGCCAAGCTACAATTGCGTGTTTATTGTCATAGTTTAGTAACCTCTTTTGACCTGAACAACTTGGTAAAGGAGTTCAGGTGGATGAGTAAGCGAAGCCTCAAATGTTTGAGCTGATAAATTGTGCTGGCTGCCGCTGAACAGACCCAGTTCTGGATTGCTCCTGCTCATTTTATCTCAGAAGAAACCTTTTGTATCTTCGAGTAGCAAGAGAGAGTAAATAAAGACATCAATTTGAAATGCCCTATTTATAAGTAGTTTTAAAATGTTCAATAAAATGTAGATAATTTCCTGCTGCTGCTGCTCCTGCTGCTGCTGCTAAGTTGCTTTGTCATGTCCGACTCTGTGCGACCCCAGAGATGGCAGCCCACCAGGCTCCCCCGTCCCTGGGATTGTCCAGGCAAGAACACTGGAGTGGGTTGCTGTTTCCTTCTCCAATGCATGAAATTGAAAAGTGAAAGTGAAGTCGCTCAGTCGTGTCTGACCCTCAGTGACCCCATGGATTGCAGCCTTCCAGGCTCCTCCGTCCATGGGATTTTTCAGGCAAGAGTACTGGAGTGGGGTGCCATTGCCTTCTCCGAGATAATTTTCTAATTTCCCCCAATAACTTTTTACCATTTTTCTATCTATGATTATCCTACTGAAGTATAAAATATTTCTCAGAAACACCTGAGAAACAGAAAGTTATGATCTAATTTATTTGAAAAGGTAGCTAAGAAATTTGAACATAGTATTCACATTGCAGTAAACAAAATTTACAACTTAGTTTCATGTAGGGATTATTTGTAGCTGGACAGATACTGGGATTCAGGACTGGTGAATAAGTCAAATGCCTGTTTTTTTTGTTTTTTTTTTTTTTAGTTTTTTATTTTTTAAATTTTAAAATCTTTTATTCTTACATGCGTTCCCAAACATGAACCCCCCTCCCAAATGCCTGTTTTTATTTGGTCTGATTCTTTAAACTAGAATGGAACTGAAAATAACTTTTCTGTTCACCTTCATCTTTATCATTTCACTGAGCAAAGTCTGACTGGCCAGGAAGGCAAGTGCTGTTGTTGAGGGCTGAGGACTTGGTTTGCACTTGTCAAAAACAGCTGTGTGGTGTTCTCTTCTCATCCCATTTTGTCAGACTTCTAAGTCCTTCTAAGCCACACAGACCTGGTTCATTTTTGTGTAGTGTGGCCAGTGTTTCTTAGTTTTGAGTGTAATACTGTGTGTTTGCTGATAGCAGTCAGCTTCAGTCATCCTTCTCGGGAAACATCAAGGGAACCAAACATGTTCACACATGACACGCTATTCCTGCTGTCCAAGATGCTCCTCTCCCAGAGGGCTAAGTGTGCTGCTTTGTCATTGCTCTCGAGACTCCACTCAGATGTTTTCACACCAGAAAAGCCTTCTCTGATGATCCCACATAAAATTACCTCCTGCCCATCTCTTTCTATTCTTTGCCATGCTTTTTTAAAAAAATTATTATTATTACTGCATATTTACTTAATAATACCTGATATTTATGGGCTTCCACAGTGTCTCAGCAGTAAAAGAATCCGCCTGGCAAGCAGGAGATGCTGGTTTGATCCCTGGGTCGGGAAGATCCCCTGGAAAAGGAAATGGCAACCCACTCCAATATTCTTGCCTGGGAAATCCCGTGGATAGAGGAACCTGGCGGGCTACAGTCCATGGGGTCGCAAAGAGTCAGACACAACTGAGCAACTGAAACAATAACAACAACCCAATATTTACTTTTTACTTGTTTATTGCCTCTGGCCTACCCCATCTATATTGCACTCCTTGGAAGCAGAGACCTGGTAGAAGTTTTTCCTGCTCTAGCTTACTCTTAGAGCAGTGTAGCACATAGTAAGGGCTTAATAAATATTTCTTATTTTTGACTAAATTATAATTTCTCACATTCATTTTTAGCTATTATAAACCACAGGCAAATCTCATCCTCTGTCATTACTTTGTGAATCCTGCTTTGATTAGAGTGTTGTCACACATTTTCTCATAAGCCTGTGTACGTGTCAGATGCTAGCATAGTTTTTTCTTTACGGGTGCTGCTGCTTCAGCTTTAGGGAAATTTATGAGACTCCTTTCTTTTACATGAATCACTGATGCAAACACACTGGATTTGAACTCTTTCTTTAACTAGCGGCTCTGCCACTTTTTTTTTTTTTTTTTTTGATTGTATGGATGAGAAAGCTTGTAAACAGAGTCTCTCTGAAAGATGTCAGGATGCAAATGACTTTTTCCTCTACCTTTGAAAGAAAACTGTAGTCTAGGCAGCTCATGACAAAAGATTTTACATAGAATGTTAGTGGTTTCAGGATGACAGTTATGTGCCATATTAAACAACAGCGTTTGATTTCCTGTTTGGTCCTTAGAGAAGTGAGGACTCTTTTTCCAGTGGAAGGAAGAGGATAGGTTTACTTTGGCTGTATTGCCTCCTGAAGACAGAAAGCAAAATAACCTGCTGTACAGTCACATGTGACCAAATGCCATGGCCCTGGATTATTATGAATATATAATCCTAAATTCAGATTATCTTTGAAGGACTTTTGAAAACTCTCTAACGTCTGAGTTTATTATAGGTTTGCAAAGGGTACTCTGCACTACAGATAGTGCTTTAATATGAAATGGAAGGATAGTTCAGTGATTCCTCTGCCAGTAAAATTACTAACAGAATGGCTCCTATTTCTGTTGATTTTGCCATTTAAATTTCTTTAAAAACCTTAATTTCTCAGGTGGTAAAACAAGTACAAGAGTTCTTTATAATTTATTTGTGGTAAGTCATTGTAATGATAGTTTTTTTTTTAAAACAAGTCTTTGATGGTGAATATTTTTCCCCTATGCATGTTCTGTAACCAGAGAACAGAAGGTGAAACCAAAACTGCTAAAAGTTGGCGCCACCCACTTAGTAAGCCTCCGGCGAGATCTCCAATGACCCTGGTGAAGCAGCAGGCAACGAGTGATGAAGGTGAGCTTGGATTGTTTTTCAGTATTTATTCCATGTAAACTGTATAATATTCAGAATTTATTCTGTCAGTTTGTTGTAACAAACTTTTCTAAAAGAAAAAAAACTGCCTGGTAGAGAAGAAATCTGACCACGTGGCAAATACATACCTTAAGGAGATCCTGAGTGACACACAGTTTATTTAGAACTTAGATTTTAGGGATACACACTTGTTTCACATAATCAAGCAGTGTTAAAGTCTTCCTTTTTTATTTGATGGGTAAATTGGTTGTTTCTGACATTTGTCTTAAGACCCTCCAGAAGAAGTTGACGTCCTTTCTCTCAGACTATCATATCATGGAATTAACATGCTTTGTATTGCGTCTGATTTTAACTTGACTCCTTTAAATTTATCCACACCATCTGAGTCAGAAACTACATGCAGGACTTTTGCATCCTGTTACACCCGGTGTGTCATGGAACACCCTTCCTCTTTGACTATGCGAATGACGCTTGGCATGAAATCGTTTTATTTACAACCAGCTGCTATTCTTAGATGTAACATTTGTCTGTGTGGTTTACCTGGTTGCCCTCTTTGCCTCTCTTTCTCTCTTTTTCCAAATTTTTTTTTTTCTTTTTCTTCAGTCAGACCACCGACCAACTGTTTATTCCTTCCAGTGTTTCATAGCTTCATAAGGTGTATTTTTTTTTTTCATCTCTAAAAGAATCAGTTGAAGCAGGTGTTCTGTAAAAAGCCCTTCTTTGAGATGTTATCCTTTACTGGTAGAAACTGTTAATTAAGGTTCTTGTCTGTAGGGATGCTGTCAAGGGAATAACATGAATCTTGGGTTCAGACTTATATCTAGTTTAAATCCAGTTTATCAGAGTACATATCCTTAGCAGATTTTCTTTCCCATTTATTCACTGTCTTCTTTTATGCCTCATGTTTAGTTAGGAAAAAAAAGTTCATCAGTGTAGGGATCAGATAATGATGGTAGCAGTGTCTATAACACCAGTTCAGGATGGAATTCTGCCTTGAACAATAAAAGTAATTAAACACGTTTGCCTTTATTTCCATATGTCATCATGTTCAGTTTTTATTTCTCCAACTTTATTGTATCCAACACAAACCATTTTCTCCTTTTTGTCAAAATAAAAAATTGTTCTGTATAAAGTAATTAATATTCACTGTGCATTACTCATCCATTTTCATGACCCTTCCCCGTTATAGCCTATAGCAACAGCAGAGCTTCTTGGAAGGGAATGTCCTGTCCTGATACATAAGGAAAACTGCCTTCTCCTATTTCTTTATCGTCCTGGAAAGTTTATTTCCATGTGGATCATCATAAATTGGTCCAGAGTTTCTCCTTGGAAAGCAGTTCTGATTTTGATCACTATAGCTTGCAAAATTTCTAACTGGATTGGTTTAACAGGGAGATCTCAAAGGTCTGAGGTTAAATATCTTGCTGATACACTGGTGATTGCAGCTTTTGCAGCAGTTTCACCCTCTATTTTTATATGTTAGGAACTCCTGGGTCCTCTGGGGATTTCTGAGAATTGAAAGGAAAAATCAGAGAATTATAGTGATGGCTAAAGATTTTTTACAAGCTTCTAAATTGAGAATGGAGAGTATTCTGTGTTCTGGGGCAAATTATTTTTTGGGAACTTGAATGTTTTTCCCTTAGCCATCTCCCTTTGTGTCTTGTACAACTGGGAGTGTCGTTATTAGAAAGTGATGAAGAGTGGGATGAGTGCTCATTGGGAGCACACAACTATAAATCTAGTCTCTTGGAAATTTCCTACCCTAACTACTGGACTCTTTCTACACTCCTCTTACAGAAGTAGGTATGTATGCCAGGCAGGAGCATGAGTAGATCTAGATTGGAGCATCTGAGACATTGCATCTCCGAACAGCAGTGTTCGTTGTTGGTGAGTGAACCCTTCTTTGGGGCTGGCATTTGACTCCAGAAAAGCAACAGAGGGGAAGGATACTGACCCAGCACCTCTGGGAGCTTATGGGCAGCTGAGAGATGAGTCCCCTCTCAGCTGCACCTTTCAAAAGACAGGGCAGTGGTTCTTTGATACTCAAATGGCCTGGAACTGAAGAAATCATCCTAATTGGTGGCAGATCCAGTAATTACTAGGATCAGCAAGGAATTCCCGACTCTCATCCTCTTCTTTCCTAGAAGAAGCTTTTCCATACTTAGCAGAAAAACATGAGGGCCTGAACAGAGGGGGATACCTAAGAAAGGAATGATGTTTTAGAATGTAAAATTTTTACATAAACTAGTATTCAGTTTTGTTCTTTTTGAGGGGAGTAGTGAAAAATTATCTTAACTGTATACCACATATGTATTATTTATAGTTTAAAAGCAGTTACTAATCTGTCTCTAGTTTTCTTTTAACTGTTTTTCTTTTACCTTTTTCCTTAAGTCAGGCAGCTGTACAAGGTGATCCTGAAACATGGATTGATAGTCTCTGTGTTTTCCTGCTTTTTAAGCTAATTATACAATGTTGAATTGAAACAGCCTTGAAAGAGAAGTGCTTGTCTGGGTGGGTTTAGTTTCGAAACATTCTGGATATGTACCCATTCTCCCCTCGTGATATAACAGTACTGATAATGGTATATTCCTGTAGTCTGGTCTCAGAGCTTTGTGGTTGAATGTCTGTAGGAAGAGGGGTGTGTGTCTCCAGCATAGGTGAGTCAGGCAGCTCTGAGAACAGTGCTCTACCCTGGCCTCAGAAGATGCTGAGAGTGAGGATGGACCCTGGGGGTGGGCCTGGGAGGGCAGCTTAGAAATCTGCCACAGTGATGTTTTTCTTGGGTTGCTAAAGACACCAGCTCAAATCTCACACATTTCCCTTAATGTTACAGCTTCGATACAGGATAAATGACTTGAAGGCTGCTCATAATCCACTACCGACTTCTTACTGCCTTCGTTTCCCTCCACTATTCAATGTGGAACCTCTTTTCCATCCATTCACATAACTTTTTTTTTTTCCCTCCTGAGTATCTGGTGCTGCTTTATGCTTCCGTGCACTTTCTTGAACTGTTGCTTTACCTGTGATGCCCTTTCCATCTTGGCACCATTCTCACGTGTTTCTGAGCAGTTTTTCCTCATTTTTTACTTCTCTTCTACTGTCCTATTCCATCTATGCTTACTTAGCTCTAGCATATGCCTTGTCACCTTACATTGTATTTCATTATTTGTCTGTGTGTCTGTTTCCTCACTCTCACGCCTTTACTTTTGTCTCTGCACTCTGGGTCCAAGGTGAGTGTGTGGCTTAACCCACCTGTGGGTCCAAAGGCAGGAAGTCCCAGGTGATTAGTAACCTTGAAATCAACCATTATAAAAGATTGTGAAATACTGTGATGTAATATATGCTGTCATGTTAAAAGGAAAACCAAAATTCTTGTCCAGGAATTATTCTCTATATAAGTGGATAGAAAAACATACTGTTTTAATTAGCTGGGACCATAACCTGACTCAGTCAGGTCCTTCAAGTTAATATGAAGCTGACATGGCATTCAGATGTGGTTAGTGCTTTGGGGACCTGAGGGCCCCCAGAGGAATGATACCCTGTTGGGACAGCTGCTTAGCTAGCATCTCAGTCAGTGTGTATGTAGATGTGCGTGTGTGTGCACTTACGTGTATTTCATTCCCAGTTTAAAGGCATTTTTATTCAATTCCTTTTCACTCATGCATGCTTTTTCTGACTAGAGTTTTCATCAGCAACCCTTTGTGCTGACACAAACTCAGGGCTTTTCCTAAACTGATGTTAGGCTAATAAACTTTGTACATTGATGTCCATATTCTGACCATGCATTTTATTAATATCCATCCCCCTGCCTTACCCTTCATGGTTCCTTGTTTGGTCTTTGAAGTTCCCTTCCTGCACATATGTATGCATTAAAAAAGAAACTGAAGTATAGTTGATTTACAATTTTCAGGTATCATGTATGTGTTTATTTTCCACTTAAATTTTTTTCTAGCTACTTTGCAACACAAAGTTTCCAACTTTCTCTACTTTTGACTTACAGTATATTCACTGCTTTTGTACTTACTGTGCACATAATCCCCTTGGTGAAGTGATAAGGCTAATGTTGTTTCTAAAGCAACTGTAAAGGACGAAGCTCACAAATACCAGGAAAGCTTATGAATGTGGCTGTGGCAGATGCAGTAATCTCCACGTCTGCTGGTGGTGATTTGAGTTAACATACTCATGCTGTCTATGGAGATTCTGCTGAAGATTTAGAAAGTTAAGTTGAAAGTTTATAAGAAAATATACAAGATTGTTATTAGTGATTTTAGTTCTCTTTTGTATGCTGATAACTTTTCAAGTTTCTATAGTAAACACATTTATATTTGGGCAAAAATATATTTTAAAGAGACAGAATATGAATGTGATGAACTGGATTACCAGATAATCCACCAGTTATATAACACTGAGAAACAATTGATAAATTAGGCTGTCTAGAAAATTAAAGATACCAAGGGAACATTTCATGCAAGGATGGGCTCGATAAAGGACAGAAATGGTCTGGACCTAACAGAAGCAGAAGATATTAAGAAGAGGTGGCAAGAATACACGGAAGAATTGTACAAAAAAGATCTTCACGACCCAGATAATCATGATGATGTGATCACTCATCTAGAGCCAGACATCTTGGAAAGTGAAGTCAAGTGGGCCTTAGGAACAAAGCTAGTGGAGGTGATGGAATTCCAGTTAAGCTGTTTCAAATCCTGAAAGATGATGCTGTGAAAGTGCTGCACTCAATATGCCAGCAAATTTGGAAAACGCAGCAGTGGCCACAGAACTGGAAAAGTTTAGTTTTCATTCCAGTTCCAAAGAAAGGCAATGCCAAAGAATGCTCAAACTACCGCACAATTGCATTCATCTCACATGCTAGTAAAGTAATGCTCAAAATTCTCCAAGCCAGGCTTCAGCAATACGTGAACCATGAACTCCCTGATGTTCAAGCTGGTTTTAGAAAAGGCGGAGGAACCAGAGATCAAATTGCCGACATCCACTAGATCATGGACAGAGCAAGAGAGTTCCAGAAAAACATCTATTTCTGCTTTATTGACTATGCCAAAGCCTTTGATTGTGTGGATCACAACAAACTGTGGAAAATTCTGAAAGAGATGGGAATACCAGAGCACCTGACCTGCCTCTTGAGAAACCTATATGCAGGTCAGGAAGCAGCAGTTAGAACTGAACATGGAACAACAGACTGGTTCCAGATAGGAAAAGGAGTATGTCAAGGCTGTATATTGTCACCCTGCTTATTTAACTTATATGCACAGTACATCATGAGAAATGCTGGACTGGAAGAAACACAAGCTGGAATCAAGATTGCCGGGAGAAATATCAATAACCTCAGATATGCAGATGACACCACCCTTATGGCAGAAAGTGAAGAGGAGCTAAAAAGCCTCTTGATGAAAGTGAAAGAGGAGAGCGAAAAAGTTGGCTTAAAGCTCAACATTCAGAAAACGAAGATTTTTGGCATCTGGTCCCATCACTTCATGGGAAATAGATGGGGAAACAGTGGAAACAGTGTCAGACTTTATTTTGGGGGGCTCCAAAATCACTGCAGATGGTGATTGCAGCCATGAAATTAAAAGACGCTTACTCCTTGGAAGAAAGTTATGACCAACCTAGATAGCATATTCAAAAGCAGAGACATTACTTTGCCGACTAAGGTCCATCTAGTCAAGGCTATGGTTTTTCCTGTGGTCATGTATGGATGTAAGAGTTGGACTGTGAAGAAGGCTGAGCACCGAAGAATTGATGCATTTGAACTGTGGTGTTGGAGAAGACTCTTGAGAGTCCCTTGGACTGCAAGGAGATCCAACTAGTCCATTCTGAAGGAGATCAACCCTGGGATTTCTTTGGAAGGAATGATGCTAAAGCTGAAGCACAGTACTTTGGCCACCTGATGTGAAGAGTTGACTCATTGGAAAAGACTGATGCTGGGAGGGATTGCAGGGAGGAGGAGAAGGGGATGACCGAGGATGAGATGGCTGAATGGCATCACGGACTCGATGGACATGAGTCTGAGTGAACTCCGGGAGATGGTGATGAACAGGGACGCCTGGCGTGCTGCGATTCATGGGGTTGCAAAGAGTCAGACACGACTGAGCGACTGAACTGAACTGAACTGAATCTCTATACTTGCACAGAGAGGCAAAATCCCATGAAGGGTTGTATGTCTCCATGTCTGTGATCATAGTCAACCGACTCTAGTGTTGGGTTAACTGTATGACCCTCCATGCTTCAGGACCTGTGCTTACAAGTAGGGATTACAAGTAGGGATTACAGCGGCACCTCCCGCATGGAGCTCTTTGGAGGGTTAGAAGAACTCAGGTAAGGCGCTCATGTGTTTGGCACATGATGGATGTTTGTTGTCCTCATTGTAATATGATTAGGAGGAAAAGGAGGAGGGTGATGTCTGAGCTTTCAAGAAAAGAGAGAAATCCGGAGGGGATTCAGGGTGAAAGGCCATTCTGGTGGGTAGGAGAGAGTGAATGTTGCACTCTCTGGGGGCAATATGCCAGGACTAGAGTGGAGGCTGGGAAGTCAGAGCTAAGACCTCATAGGATCCCCCAGAGACATAAAACTGAACTCTTAAAAGCCTTAAGCCCTTAGTGAAGGGTGTGCTAGGGAACAACTAAAAACCAAAACTCACCATTGCCCCAGGCAGAGGACAAGAGATCCTGCTCCCTGGGTCTTGGCCTGGGTGGGGAAAGAGGATAGGACAAGAGAAAGGTACCCTAACACTTCTTAACATAGGACTGCTGTCATATTTGTGCCTCTTATGCCAATCAGAATGGCAACCCACTCCAGGACTCTTGCCTGGAAAATTCCATGGATAGAGGAGCCTTGTAGGCTACAGTCCATGAGGTCGCAAAGAGTCAGACATGATTGAGTGACTTCACTTCTTCTTCTATGCCTCTAGAGCATCAAAAGCAGAAACAATTACAAAATCTTATAAACCCACTCTGAGAAGGAGTTTAGCTGACTAAAAGACAGTAGATGCTGACTGGAGCCCTGGCTTTGTCCCTTAGAAGTTTTTTAACTTCTGTCAAGTCTTCTCTCTGGCCTCAATTTCCTTTTGTGTAAAATATGAGCCTTGGCTTTGAGTAATTAGGGCTTTTAACCTACAGGTTCATGAATGGATTTTTGACATTTCAAATATCCTGAAGTAACATGATACCTTGAGCTCATCACCCTTGGATCAAATTTTTATTTGTAATTCTTCAATCGTAATTTTATACAGAAAGATTGAAAGATGCAGATACCCATCTATACTGTGTTTACCCAATGCAGAGGTAACCCCACCTACACATCTGAATACTGACAAGATTCAGATTAAAACCCTGGTTGTGGCTCTGAATTTCTCTAATCTGAACTGTCTGGATTGCTCTTCCTAAATCATCAGTTCAGCAAGTTCGGTACTGTAAGGAGCTGTTAAGGATCTTTTTGAAATTAAAAACAGCTTAGACCCTGATCCCTATCTCTGTATTGTGTGCATGCCTTGAGGGTTAGATTAAAAGTGTATTTCAGGCAGTGTTAACAGCAATTTATTTTTTTGGACAGTCTATCTATGTTAATATTATAATTCATTTTGTAATGGATTAAATATTTAAATACAGAGTTGGAAGAGGTGGAAACTGCTGCATTAATTAGAGATTATTCTTGATGTTTGACCATAAAGTAACACATTTAAGCTAGATTTTCAGTTATTGTGAAGAATGAAGTGTGTACATTTAAGTACATTTAAGTAAGGAAAATCTCAGGAACTCACATCTGACAAAATCTGATTACTTCCTCAAATGTTTTTTGGTTTCACACTCATTTTGTGAAAACACTTGTGTTTATAATGCAATTGAACGATAAATTGGTCCTCAACATGTTTTCCCAAGAACATGTTTTCACTTTATTAGAGATTTTTATCTTTTTCTGGGGTATCCTGATATTTCCTGGATATTTTATGAACTTCACACTGTGTTATACAGTAACTGTTAGTACTGTTGGTGCAAAAGCTAGCTTTTGGGTGCTTTGCAATTATCTGTCAAATAAGGAACATTATTTAGAATTGGCTGTTATGCTTTATCTTTGGCAGACAGATATTTTAGAAGATTATGTCCTTCTGCCCCTGGCATGCTGTAGCTCTCTGCTTTCTAAGAGCATTAGTATAGGTTTGGTGGTGGCTTAGTCACTAAGTTGTGTCTGACTCTTGGGACCCCATGGACTGTAGCCCACCAGGCTCTTTGTTTGTGGGATTTCCTAGGCAAGAATACTGAGGTGGGTTGCCATTTCCTCCTCCTGAGAATCTTGCTGACCCAGGGATTGAATCCGCCTCTCTTGCCTTGCAGGCAGTATCCTGCATTGCAGGCAGATTCTTTACTGACTGTGCCACAGGGAAACCCCCAGTACAAGTTTGCCGATCTTCATTTTGTTAAAAAAATTTTATTTCAAAGATTTAAGTGGATATATTGACCAAATATAATGATGTTTTTTTTATTGATTCACATTTTAAAAATGTTATTTAAAGTATCAGATTAAATTAAAATTATTTTTAATAGCAAAAATGTTAATTTGTTTGCTTTGGCAGATAATACCTGACTTTGTTTATGGTTAGCAATCTGAGCTTGCTTTCTAGTCTTTCTGGCAGTTACTGACTGTATGACCATGGAGAACTAAGTCATGTGTAAGGCTCATCATATGTCTACTCTTATATGTATATGATGAAATTGTTGGATTAGTGATCCCAGAGTTTCACTCAAACTGTAAAGTTCTTTAATTCTATCAAAATATAATAGGAAGAAACCAACATAGTATTTTAAGTCATCTATAAGGTCCAGCATTCTAACATATATATATAATATATAAAATATGGGGAGGATACTGTATAGTCCCCTTGTTTCATGCTGTGCTTTCATGGAAAAGCAAAATAGTGCAGTATAAGAGTATTCCTTACCAACAGTGTTTCCGCTCTGTAAAAAGAAATTGTTTTCTGTGCCAGTTTTGAAAAACAAATGTTGTTGTATGATTGTTGCATGTCATACTCTAAATGTTACTAATTTGTACATAAGGATCTCTTCTTTGTTCCATCAGTTCTTATTAGCTTGAGGTAATGCTATACTTTCATAATAAGCATAGTTATATTTCTGTCTGTTTAAACAAGAAAACACCAACTTCAGCAGATTTTTAAGCAGGTTGTCTTGGGATGTTTGTTGCTAGGTCACAGCCAGTGTTTTCTGCATTATGGGGACATAAAACAGTAGATATTGTTGGCACTCAGATTTAATGGATATTTTATCTAGCACTCAGCTGTATAATATATGGGCATTCTCTGTATTACTTGATTTCTCTGTTAGTGAATTCCACTGGAGTCTGAAGAGCCCTGACTTTTTCTGCACTATAGGGAATAAAAATAAAAAACACCTTGCCCTTATCATGCTAGTGATTTAGACAAAACCATGCTGGCTTTTTAACTTATGTTACATGGTTGCTTTCTGTACTTCTGTGAGTCAATCTTGAAACTAATGGTTGTTATTGAAGTCTTATGATCAGGTGTCTGTAAGTGCTGACAGCATTAGTATTGTAAAATGATAGTCAAGGCTAATTTATTTAAATTCATGTGTGCCTTGTTACTCTTAAAGTCTTGTAGAAAATATCTGAGAAACAGCCTTTGATAGTATGGTTCATTCCCTTCTTTAGAAAAATGAGTTATTGTATTAGGTTGAAATGTATGAAATTGCTGATATTTTATTTTCATGTATCTTCATATATAACTTTATGTTTTCTTAAACTTGTACACAACCCCCTTTCCTTGGAGACAATGATGTCTTAATGATACAGGCCATTGAATTACCTTGTATTTTGTTCCACATTTTCTGCATTTTTAGTTTCATCTTTAGTTTGCTTATGAAACTATGAATATTGAGAATAAGCATGATGTTTACAAAATTAATGTAGCTTTAAAAATTTAATTTTGTAATTACTTATGATTTTCATTTGCTTTGTTTTGTCCCAATTAAAAACTTAGTTCTGGGCTGTCAGTTCTGCAGGCTGACATTTGGGGACCATTGTCATGGATTTTAGAAAAAAGAGTTTTCACTGCTGAGAGGGTTGTTAAGTAATATGTGTAAGGCTCCCAGTGAGTTGTTAGAAAGTGGCTCACTTTATCATCATTTAAATTCTATATGGCATTGTTTTATTCATTTTCTTTTTTCTGGTTCTGTGTTTCCAGCTTTAGGGAAATGATGAGGTGGCTTTTTTCTAAGTACATATCATATGGGTCTCTTAAGTCTACACTGATGTTGCATTGTTTTACGTTGAGGTTTGGTTTGGTTTTGTTATGGGTAAACATTCTCAAGATTGAAAAGTGTAGGGTTTTTTGTTTTGCTGATAGAAAAGTAGAAACCAAAGGCAAAAAGGTTTGTGATGATATATGAACATTTTGAATATTACTCATCTATTTCTATAGTTCTTAAGGTCTTTTCTTGAGGAAAGACACTTTGTAATGACTTTAAGTGAATTAACCAAGGATCTAGGGTGAGAATCTTCTTGGGAGAGAACAGTGAGTACAAAGGCCCCGAGGAAGGCAGTTAGTGTGGCATATTTGAGGAGCAGCAGGAAGAACCAAAAGCTGGTGGCTTTGGACATTGAGCTGCAGAGTGAACGCTCCGCCTTGTCCTCTTCTTGTTTCCAAACATCCTCTTATGTGGCCCATGCCCTGTTACTCTAGTTTCTGGCATTGTGGCTGCTCTGCACAAAGTTATCTGTCTCCTTAGCGATTGTTTTGTGTGATCTGCCAGGTGATACCCTGTGAGTTCTTGGGTTAAAATGTCCAAGGATTCTGCTGTGCTTAATATAGATGACCGATGTTAGCTTTTAGCTAAGAGAAACTTTCTAATTTCTAAATTTTCTTTATGAATTGGCAGGTAAACTGCAACATATGCTGGTTGTTCTTTGCTTAGTGATTTTGTTTTGGCCATTTTAAAAGTTTCTAATAGAGGTGTTGTTAATGAAGTAGTTTAAGAAACCAGAGCTTTTACCCGTGGGAAGTTTTGAACTCCTTGAAGGCAAAGGACTGTTTATTTTTGTTTCTTATCTCTAGCATCTGTCATATTGCCCAGTACACAATGAGTTTCACATGCTCTCTTTCACCTATCTTTTATTTGCTGCTCGGGATAAATTCTTTTTGGTGCCATGTTGGCTGCTAGTTTTACAAAGATATGTGAGCTTTCTTTAAAGGAGTTTTCAAAATATCAATAACCTCAGATATGCAGATGACACCACCCTTATGGCAGAAAACAAAGAGGAACTAAAAAGCCTCTTGATGAAGGTGAAAGAGGAGAGTTGAAAAAGCTGGTTTAAAACTCAGCATTCAAAGAACTAAGATCATGGCATCCAGTCCCATCATCTCATGGCAAATAGATGAGGAAACAGGAAACAATGAGAGACTTTTATTTTCTTGGGCTCCAAAATCACTGCAGATGGTGACTGTAGCCATGAAATTAAAAGACGCTTCCTCCTTGGAAGAAAAGCTATGACACACCTGGACAGCACATTAAAAAGCAGAAACATTATTCTGTCAACAAAGGTCCATATAGTCAAAGCTATGGTTTTTCCAGTAGTCATGTATAGATGTGCTATGAGTTGGGCGATAAAGAAGGCTGAGCACCGAAGAACTGATGCTTTTGAATTGTGGTGTTGGAGAAGACTCTTGAGAGTCCCTTGGACTGCAAGGAGATCCAGCCAGTCCATCCTAAAGATCAGTCCTGAATATTCATTGGAAGGAAACAAGCTGAAGCTGAAACTAATACTTTGGTCACCTGATGTGAAGAGCCAACTCATTAGAAAAGACCCTGATGTTGGGAAAGATTGAAGGCAGGAGGAAAAGGGGACAACATAGGATGAGATGGTTGGATGGCATCACTGACTCAGTGAACATGAGCAAGCTCCGGGAGATGGTAAAGGACAGGGAAGCCTGGGATGCTGCAGTCCATGGAACTGCAAAGAGTTGGACACGACTGAGCGACTGAACAACAACATCCTCAGCATGATATGACAGTTGAGTATGCTGCTTTCTATTATGTACATTATTAGCAATTATTATTTATAATTCTTTAAGATAGGTAGTGTTGTCATTTTTTCTGATGAGGAAACTGAAGCTCAGAGACACTAATTCACTTCATAAGGTCACAAGGCTGGCAATTGGTAGAAAACAGGCTTTAAATTCTGCTTGATTCCCAAAGTTCCACTCTTTTTACATTATCACACTAGCAACCCTCCAATAATAGCCCCAGTACTCATAAAAGAAGTTGAAGTAAACACATAAAAATTTTTCTGATAAGAACCAGCCTTCTTTATTGATGGAGTCGATCATTCACAGTGATCCTTGTTATCCACCTGTGTTGTGAGAATATATGCATATATGAAATATGAACTAGTGTTCTTTCAGAATTTAAGTAACGGTGGTAATGCCAAACTTGAAAAAGTTTGAGAACTTGAAAAAGTTCTCCCCAGGGGTACACTAAGTATCATTGACAAGTATTTTCAAGATTGAAAAGTGTGCTGTAAGTATCAGAGTACTTTTGTGTATTAGGAGTTTTGAAGGAGTGTGCTTTGGAATATTATGGCTGTTTAAAGTAGTATATTGAATGGGTTGGGATGTATCCTTTTGAAATGATTTTGATATCTTAGTTATTGTAACAGTATGTACAAAGAGTAAAACTGTGTCTCCTCATTTAAGTGCTTTAGGCCTTAAACAGTGGAATTCTCTGTTATCCAGGATTACATTAGCATTTTTCGGGTACCATAATACAGAATTAAATTTCCCATAATGTCATCTCTTCCCAGTAAAATTAGACCTAAAAGACTTGTCACTTTTTTTTCTATTTTGTAGTTTTGAACAGAACTTCAGAAACCTTTGAAGTTTAGAAATTCATAAAATCATCGAATATGATTTCCACTCAGATTTTACAATAGTTTGTATGGAGCAATAGTTTCCAACTTTGAATTTCTTGGCTCATTCATGCCTGGTTCCTCTCCTCTCACCCTTTTCTCCCTCAATTTCCTCCAGGACATCTGAAACTGTATATAATGCCTCCCAGGACTGAGATTTTGCTCAAGTACCTGAAAGATAACAGATGCTGTCTTGCTCTTCATGGCAGAGAATAGTGCTATATGAGCCAAAACCCATCATTGGAGCAAAACCCCAGCAGCAGAATCATTGTGGGGACTCATAGAGGGAAATTTGCTGGAGCAGTGTCAATGGCTTTTCCCATCTGCTGGGTCCTGTCAGCAAGTCCTGGCCTTTCCACAGTGGCCCAAATGTTTTTCTGCTGAGAACTCCACTTGCACTTACTAAGCAAAAGTTGTTCAGAAAGACTGTACTGTGGAGAGAGTAAATCCAACATACGTCTGCTTTTAAGCTAAGGTTTCTCTGGGTTTGTAGGACCTACCTAATATTTTTTGACTGCATTATTTTTTCAACTTTAAAAACTGCATATTTTTATAACTGTAAAAACTTGTCTTCCTTTTCCTTTATTCCAGATTTTTAAACATATTTGTTACAGAACTGACATCATCCTCAGTATTCAGTTTTGTTTGCTGAGTTTTCATCTGTTAATGTAATATTTATATAGCTTAATATTATATGTTATAGTGTATATATTCACATTATATCATATCCATTACTGTTCTTCAAAAGCACCTTTTCAATGCTGGCATAATATGGTCATGCGATAATTTTATTTACATATTTTTAAATGAGTGCTTTCTTTTGAATACTCTTGTAAAAGACATTAATCTTTTTTATTATCATAAATTTACTCAGTGATGTTTTTGACAGAATGGGAGAATAAAGCCTTTTTTTTTTCTCCTGAAAGGATAAATCTTGAAATGTTTTTGTATAAAAGATAACTGGGTGTGTGTCTAGATTGGCTCTTTCTGTTTTAACCTGTCTTGTCATGTTAAAAGTTAAGTTTTTAGGCATACATTTTAAGTAATTTACTGGATGATCTTTGCAGAAATTTTCTGGAGACCTAGAAGGAAAGGAACTATAATCTATGGAAGCCCTACATCTCGCTTACTGATGAGCAGCTGCTGTACTGCTGGTAGCTCATATATTGCAGATGAAAAAATTGAGGTTTAGACTTATAACCAAACATTAAGACCGCATATATTACGTGAGTGAAACACTGTGTTAATTTACTTTAATTGTTTGGATCAGACAGCTACTCTTGTAGCCAGGCTTAACTGAGAATAGTTGAATATCAACTGTTGTAGCCCACAAAGTCAGAGCCTTTATTACATTTCTTTTCTAATTTATTACTTTGTTTAACTGTACGATATTAGCAATAGATTTAATTTTGTGATCACTTACACTGATATCTTAAAATATTTTATAGTTTCAATCTTACATAAGCTTTTAAAAAACTTACATTGATACTTTTATATGATAAGCAGTATAAAGTGCTTTATATAGAAAGTAAAAGAAATGAACACTTAGTCATTAAACTTTAAAGTGTACATCTATAATAATCCCTGAAGTCACTTCTTAGTTGGGCCCTCACTGCCCTTTGGGCAGTTTTATTAACTGAAGGAGAAAGTTGCTGTCCAAACAATGGGCTTTGCCTTCAGATTAGCATAAGTAGCAATCTTAAGAAGCTCCTTTGAACATTTTAAGATCCTAAAGTACATTGCAGCAAGCCTGACTTTCTTTTCAGAATCAGTTGTGGTTTTTTTTTTTTTTTGGCTGCACTGGGGCTTCATTGTGGTGTGCAGGTTTCCTCCAGTTGCTGAGAATGCGGTGGCTTCTCTTGTGGTGGAACACAGGTTCTAGAGTGTACGGGCTCAGCAGTTGTGGAGCATGGGCTTCCTTGCCTAGTGGCATGTGGGATCTTAGTTCCCCAACCAAAGATCAAACTCATGTCCTCTGCATTGGAAGGTGGCTTTTAAACCACTGGACCACCAGGAAAGTCCCACCAGAAAGTTTTCAGAAATTCCCTGAGCTCCCAACTTTCTGGGAACCTGCTCCTCCTCTTCATATGCTCTGCAGAATTGAATATTTCCCCTGTAGTACCTTTGTTGGGCTTCCCAGGTGGTACTAGTGGTAAAGAACCCACCTGCCAATGCAGGAGATAAGAGATGCGGGTTCAATCCCTGAGTCAGGAAGATCCCTAGAAGATGATCATGGCAGCCCACTCCAGTATTCTTGCGTGGAGAATCCCATGCACAGAGGAGCCTGGCGGGCTACAATCCATCAGGTCACACAGAGTCAGACAAAACTGAAGCAACTTAGCACACATGCACCTTTGTTAATGCTGTGGAGTCTCTGGGTCAGCATGGGATGTACTGATGACTTTCAGACTTCATAGTTACATATGGACAAGACATTTTTACTTATCCCTTGAGACTGATTGATCTTTAGAAAAATAGAATTTTCATGGTCTTGAGGAGAGGGTGGATCCTGCAAGTGCGAATACTTCTGACAGCAAAGATGTGGCTTACTTTTCCCAAACCAAGCAATTCACTAGCTATCAGGTGAATGTCCTACAATTTAATTTAATTTCTTTCTGACACTAACGACTCAGAGTTAGCAGATTCAGAGTTACCTCACAGATTAAGGATTCAGTCCAGTCTCATGGGTTGTCCCCACTTCAGATGCCAATTGCAAGTCCTTACACCTGACCAATAGGCTATAAAGTCTGGGGGCTTCCTACAACTCCCTCCTCAGGTTTGATAATTTTCTAGAGTGGCTCATAGAAATCAGGAAAACAGCCAAAAAGAAGGGATGAACAGGGCAAGGTAGAAAGTGGGTAGGTGTCTGCAGAACTTGTGTTCTCTCTGCAGGTACATTGACCCTGGACTCTGTCTAAACCCTATGTTAGGGTTTTTGTGGATGCCTCGTAATGTTTACGTGATTGATTCCATCAGGGTCTGTTGGTGATTGACTGAGTCTCCAGCCCCTCCCTTGATGTGAGGCTAAAGCGCTAACGCTGTAGTCATGAATTGACTCTGTAGTCATGCATTGGTCTTTCTGGTGACGAGCCTTCATCCTGAAACTATCTAAGTGCCTCCTGTTACCTCATTAGCAGATAGAAGACACTTTTCAGTTCTGAGTTTCCAAAGGTCTTAGAAGCTCTTGTGTCAGGAACTAGGGACTAAGACCAGGTATTTTAACCAGTGATAGTCCTCTTACCCATATCATTCAGAATATTCCAAGGGTTTTAGAAGCAGGATGCCAGAAACCAGGACAAAGACTGAATATGTGTTTCTTTTTATATCACAATATCACAATGAGTATGATCTAAATAGTAAGCAGGGAGAGGATCATTTTGGAGAAGTATTTAAAACACATTGGAAGATTGAGGGAAGCTGTAAGCAGGCTGCCCGTGAGGGGCTCCTTACTGTGATTTATCTGCAAGTAACTATAGAGGCACAAGTTGTGGTTGACCTCTCAGTACCCAGCTGTCACGTGTATAGATCAGATACCGTGGTTTAACTTTTGTTTCTCCTTGAGCTCTCTTGTTGGATTCTATATGCATATCTATTCCCACTGCCCTTTTCCAAGAGCTTTTTTACTTCAGAAATATTCAAAGTTGGAGGCAAAGCTTGGTTTCCTAGGTATAAGCATATTTTTAATAGTAAAAACCAACAGGTTTGGGATATTGTGCGTATGTTCCAGGAGTTTGGTGCTTGGTCTGTAGGCAGGCCAATTCTGTAGAATAAAACAACTGATTGTTTTTTTTGGTGATGTAGTGATTGAAAACTTTCAAAGCAACTATTGAAGGTGCAGCTTGTCTGATAGCAGTGTTTTCAGCTAATCTTTCTATATTCAGAACATTCCTGACAACATGGTGTCCAGAGCTGTATTGTAACCTGCTTCTGTGAATTTAGAAGAGCTCATATAGATTTAAGGAGCTGCTCTGTGTTTAGGGGCATGATTTTCTTAATTCTGCTGTACTTGCTACAGAGTAATGGGCGTGCTTCTGTAAAAAATAGTAGTCTAGGAATCTAGATTTCTGCTGTTAGGTAAGAGGCTCATCAAGAAAAAAGATAACCAAGCATTGTTGGCATAGAATTTTTTTTCCCTGCTGTAGCTGGCAAACCTTGCAGACCTTAATGAAAGAAAAGGGAGAAAAGGCCTTGCAGTATTGGTTGTTTTGTTTTTGCTTTAGTGTTACTCGTTAGTTGAGGAAAGTAGTTTATGACATTCTTGCTTGACTGTGAGAACAGTCTACACCAGCTTTATTAGTGCTGTATTGCTCAACAATGACTGTGATACTAGTACTTTTGGGTGAAAATGCACATATATTCTTCAGTGATTCTCAGTCTTTTTCTCAGGACAACTTATGCTTACAAACATTTTGAGGACCCCAAAAAAGGTTTCAGCTCCTTTCCTTTCTGTAACGTCCTCCCCTCCCTTCCCCTTCCCTTTTCTTCCAACCCCAACCCCTTTCCCTCCCTATAGGTTTGTCTTAATGGTACTTATTTGCTGAAAGTTAAAACACGGGAAAATTTAAAGTAGCAATAATAAGTGCATAAGCATTTGTTTTCATAAAAAATAATAATTTTCCCAAACCATAAAAATAAAGAAAAAAATGGCATTGTTTTACATTTTTTGCAGAGCTCTTTAACATTGAGTTTAATGAAAATTGGATTATCATGTCTACTTTTGCATTCAGTCTATTAGGCCTCTCTGTTCTGGTTGAAGTATACAGAAAAAAGTCCAACTTCCCAGAGATATATGGTTAGAAGGAATACAGTATTTTAGTACCATTAAAAATTTTCTTTATTTGTTCTTGCCTCCTTTGTCAAAGATAAGGTGTCCATAGGTGCATGGATTTATCTCTGGGCTTTGTGATTTGTTCTGTTGATCTATATTTCTGTCTTTGTGCCAGTACCATACTGTCTTGATGACTGTTGCTTTGTAGTATAGCCTGAAGTCAGGCAGGTTGATTCCTCCAGTTCCATTCTTCTTTCTCAAGATTGCTTTGGCTATTTGAGGTTTTTTTGTATTTCCATACAAATTGTGAAATTATATGTTCTAGGTCTCTGAAAAATACCGTTGGTAGCTTGATAGAGATTGCATTGAATCTATAGATTGCTTTGTGTAGTATACTCATTTTCACTATATTGATTCTTCTGATCCATGAACATGGTATATTTCTCCATATGGGGGTGAAGGTGGTCATTTATTTAGGCTGACTTTTCAATTGTGCTGCAGGGAGGGAGGAACACTGCAAACAAATATCACTGGCGTGTGTAGGGAGTGCTCACTGTGTCTGGGCCACACAGGGTTTGCCCCGGCTCAAGGCATGTGTGCTTTCTTGGTCTACACTGCTCAAGCTCCAGGTTGCTCTGCAGGGGAACTGTCTAAGGCGGGCTCTGGGTTACGTGCACTTCCCATTTCTAAGCCGTTCAGGTTTTTAGGTACTCCACAATGGTACAGACTCGGTTGGGCCTGTGTTTTGTGTCCTTCCCAGGTCCAACCAGCTCAGGTGATCAGGTGCTTGGGGAGCGCACTCTCCCCAGGTGGGGCGGTGCGTCTTATCACCTCCCCTGTCCCAGCCACTCAGTTTCCTGGGTGCGCAGCAGGAGTGCCATCTCAGGTGTGCTCTGTGCTCCTCTGGGAAGCTGATCTCTGGATGTGACTCTCCTGGTGGATGTCAACCATCCAGGATCCCAGGAAGACTTGGTTAGCAACTGGGAGCTTGCTTGCAGTTTGGTAGAGAATGCCCCTTGCCTTCCGGCTCTGGCTGTCACCTGCCTGTCTCCCTGCCTCTGGCAGGAGATGAGCCAGTCTACTGCTGGCTAGCTCTTCTCTATGGGGTCGCACAGAGTTGGACACAACTATAGTGACCTTAGCAGCAGCAGCAGCTCTCCTCTGGTATTTGCACAGTCCTTTGTTCTTTGAATGGGCTTGGCAGTGCCTTAGGTTAGAGTTTTTTGCAGGAAAGTACTCTCTCTCTCTTTCCTGTTTTTTTTCTTTCTCTCTCTTGGCAGTCCCATGGTTTGGGTTGCTGTCTCAGGTTAGCTCCCTCAGATTGCCTTCAGGGCATTCAGGCCCAGTCCTTACCCTAAGCAATGCAGCCTGCGCCTTCCTGTTCAGTCCCTGCTTGCTGGTGGTGGATGCGAGTGTCTGGGCTACTTCTCTGCTGGGAGTTGCAGTTAAGTGTATAATCTGTGGGTTTTATTTATTGATTTTTTCCTCCCAGTTATGTTGCCCTCTGAGATTCCAAAACTCCCCACAGACCTGCCAGTGAGAGGGTTTCCTGGTGTTTGGAAACTTCTCTTTTAGGACTCCCTCCCCGGGAAGGGTCTCCGTCCCTAACTCTTTTGTCTCTCTTTTTATCTTTTATATTTTGTCGTACCTTCTTTCGAAGACAATGGGCTGCCTTTCTGGGTGCCTGGTGTCCTCCGCAAGCATTCAGAAGTTGTTTTGTGGTATTTGCTCAGCGTTCAAATGGTCTTTCAATGAATTTGTGGGGGAAAAACTGGTCTCCCTGTCCTATTCCTCTGCCATCTTAGGACTGCCCACCATTTTAATATGTGTATTCTTTGACACTACACAAAATTTGACACAAGGTGGTTTTTTAAAGACTAATTGCAACATGCAATCTGAATCCCATCAGTGATCCTTTTGTTCTCTTTTAAACTGAAAATTTATTGATCTCTCTTGCACTTTGGCTCTTCTACATGTCTGTGATTTTGTAATGTCATATATTGGTAAACAAAGATATATGTCATATAGGTATTTTTATACTATAAAAAAGTATATGTTATTATCACCATCAATTCCATAAGAAATAGCTTTAATTATTGGGAAGTTGTCTGGCTCACATAAGTGGATACACATTTTTGGAAGTTATAATTTTGACTTAGAAGCTTTAATTTCACCATTGTCAAAAAATATTATCAGTAGTTTTTTTTTTTTTTCCAAATTAAAATGACAGCTTTCTTTGTTCACTTTCATGAAAATTCTTCCAGATACCCAAATCTGAATTACTATAGTTTGTCTGTTAATCATTTGTTCAAGTAAAAATGGTATTCCATGAAAAAGGCAGGTCATTCAGTGTGTGATTCAATTATTTGTCCATTTCCTTTTCCCATGATAACCATTGAACTACAGTATACAGCAGAAGTACGTTATGCATACATCCCATTTTATCACAAATTTAATAAAATTGATATATTTTTTTCTTCATCAAGACATTGTTATGAGAACTCCCTCACCCTCAACTGCAAATTTGAGATAATCAAGTATATCATGACTGCATTGGAGCCCCTGCCTTAACTCAGGCTAAGCCACCAACAGTTTTACCCTTCATTGCTCCTATGTCACCATTAAAAAAATCATCAGGGTGACACAGGCAAGTAACATGTTCTGTTATTGTGCAAGTATTTTTGACTGTACAGACCACATGAAATTGTGCTATGTATCTCCTAGACCTTGCTGTGAGAACTGCCGTTACTCTGTTAGCTCTTCTTTTGTTCGTGTTGAGAATACAGTTGGGAAAGAAAGGAGTCTTATGCTGATAACATTTTCACAGATTTCGCAAACTTTGATGCATTTGCACCAAGTATCTTTCCTTTGCCCTACTCTTTGTTTCTACAGCAAACTGTGGCTTTCAACATGAGACTCAGAGCTTCTGAATGTTGCTATGCGGGTATATATGCATATGTTAAAAAAGAGGTAATTATGGTAATAAAAAACATTGGATTCATTAAATGTGTATAGTGTCCATGTCCTTGTATGTTTAATATCTGCCATGTTGTGAGAAGTAATTTGATATTTTAAAAATCTAAAAATCTTATAGTGCCTCATATAGTGAGGTAAATATTAATATATACAGGTGAGATCACAGTGTAACTTTAGAGGTTCATTAGCCAATTATAGTTGAAGATGAGGAAGAGGAAAGGAAATTCCTAGGCATATGATGCCAAATGATCAGAATATTTAAAAACTACAATGGAAAAAACATTCTCCCACTTGTGTATATTGAAAGATAAGAAGTATCTTTTTTAAAAAGCAAGTGGATGAAGGTGCACTAAAAAGAGACCAGAAATAGGAGCGGTGTTTAGAGACTGAAAGGGAAGAGTTTCATTTGGAATTGTGTGATGATGAGAGTATTTAAATATCCTGAAGGTACTTTTACCCCCAGAATATTTAAGACTTTCCTCCCCAGAATATTTATGAATATCATGAGTCTGGGAAAGGCAAGAATCAAGGTTAGTCTATGTTTGAACAATGCCTTGGTTCAAAGGCAGGCGAGAATGCTTGGAAATAGAAGAGGGATGAATAATTTGATGAGGTAATTTCAGGAAGATAAAATACTTACCTTCAAGAATATGCCAATGTGTTTGACTTTTAAAACTAAGTTAAAATTTGTATAGTCATCATCATGTACTTATGATTAAGTGTAGTCTCTTTTTTACCCCCTCATAAAATATTGCAGGATAGAGTTGACAAACAGATCATATGAAAAATAAGATGACTGGGTGGATTATATATAATACATGTGTTATATATCATTGTAAAGTTTATAAAGACTTTTAATACTTTTGGAGCTTAAAAAGAAATTTTACTTTCTCTATTTCATTTCAGTATTAAAAAGAAAAAAACCTGAAGTAGGTGAGAAAGCTGTGATCACCATGAGAATCTACTTCACAGAAAGCCACAGCCCTTATGAATCAGAGTTTCAATTTCAAGTTAGGTCTCTGAGGAGTTCCCTGGTGGTTCGGTGGTTAGGACTTGGCACTTTCACTGCTGGGTTCCTGGGTCCATAGGTCCAATCCCTGGTCAATGAACTAAGATCCCACAAGCCTCATGGCGTGTCCTTAAACAAACAAACAATCAAACAGAAACGAAGTCTCTGAACTGACAGTTCCTGTATTGGGGGCTGCATAGTGTCATTGCCAGGCAGCTTTTAATTCACAGGATTCTATAGTCATGGTGTTCCCTGCATACTCTGGCCCAGAGAGCATCCAAACAGAAGACAGATGCTCTCTGGGCCAGAGTATGGCCTCATTTGGGAGATGGACAGCTGTGGAGCAGGGTCTTCCACCGGGTCAGTTTGAGGTTTGAGGACAAGCTCAAGATGTGTCAGGCTGTCCTAGGTCAAGTCTTGCCAGAGACAGTGGCGCACACACTCCTGTTCTCTGGCTCCACTGTTGAGAATTGTTCTTTTCTCCTACTTCTTGTTCATTTTCCCAAGGCTTTTAGGAATTAAATAGTATTTTCTTCATCCCTAAAACTATTTTGAGAACTCATCACATCAACCAAGTCCAACTGAATGCATAAGAGCATCATTCATCTTGTTAGTTTTGGTCTTTTATAATGAAACAAGTGATGTGATAAATTTATTGTGAACCAATAAGTGGAATCCAAGTTATTCAAGCCCAAGGATTCTGCTTGTTTGTTTAGCTCTCACGTTTAGTGTATATTAGTCATTAAATGCAATGTTATTTCAAGTTCCTAGTTAACTTTTACTCACATCTTTGATTTGTCAAAGTTTACTCTTCACAGTAAGTCTGCTATTATATATTATAAGGAAACAGAGGTGGAAACATTTAGCATCAGATTACTTTTATTTCAAATGTAGACAAAGATTCTTAGCTTTTGTTTTGTTTCAAACATTGTCCCTGTCTGAATGTTAAACATTTCTATTGTATATAATAGTAATAATAAGGATAATACCATCACCACCACCACAGAAACAGGAACAAGATTGTTCCCTTTTTTTTCAGTTGGCATTTGATATTTTTAGAGTTATTTTTAGTCTCATTTAACCCTTCCTACTTTTCCACTTCAGCAAACTTTTTTTTTTTTAACACAGGTAAGTCACCAGGGCAAGGGCAGGAGCTCTTTAGATCATGGGTATACCCCTTCTGGGACTTGAAGACATTGCTTTACAGTATTTATTAGTAGCACTGAGACAGCTACTGGAGAGGAAGTTTAGAGTGTGTCACAGCTGTGAACATTAAGAACTGGATGTAGCTGTGGTTGCTGCCATTGTTTTGATACACTGTCCTCTGCTATAAGCATGAGGAATTTTTTTCTCATAGCCTATTATATCTTTTTGTATTTTTCTGGCCTTCTATAAAATTTTGTAAAATGACATTTTTGTGGAATGGATCTCTGCCCCTTTCATGTTAACAGATACATATACTTAAAGAGATTTGACCCTCTGGGGAATCATATTGAACAAATGAGATTTGGCTTAGGTATTATCTTTTATATCCATGTAATGATACTATATTGCTTGGCACATAATAGCCAGTCTATAAATGGTATTTGTCATGAATTTTGAATAAAAGTTAATTAATGAAATAAAATTAATAATTTTAAATTAAATCATCTGCTGTATTAGGCCAGGGAACTAAAAATATAGGTAATGCAGATAGTGGGTAGTGAATTCCTGTGCTAGCTGAAAGATATTCTTGCACATATTAAAACTCTTACCCTGGGAGGTATCGGGGTAGCACGAGAAACAAGAAGTCATGGAGTTGAGAGGAGGGGTGTGGATAGGGAAGGTGTGGAAAGTGGGTTGGTTTGTCTGGCTCTCAAATCAGAGGTAGTGCTCGATGATGAGGATGATGCCAATTTCGTTTCTGGTTTCCACTCCAACATTAATATCACAGGTACTTGGAATGTGTGCATCTTTTATGATCACGGTAATTGTTTTTCCTTGAGTACCCTGCTCACAGTTCATTGCTGAAGCCTGGTTTGGAGAATTTTGAGCATTAGTTTACTAGCGTGTGTGATGAGTGCAATTGTGCGGTAGTGTGAGCATTCTTTGGCATTGCTTTTCTTTGGGGCTGGAATGAAAACTGACCTTTTCCAGTCCTGTGGCCACTGCTGAGTTTTCCAAATTTGCTGACATATTGAATGTAGCACTTTAACAGCATCATCTTTTAGGATTTGAAATAGCTCAACTGGAATTCCATCACCTCCACTAGCTTTGTTCGTAGTGATGCTTCCTAAGGCACACTTGACTTCACAAGTCAAATTGCCAACATCCGCTGGATCATTGAAAAAGCCAGCGAGTTCCAGAAAAAGATCTATTTCTGCTTTATTGACTATGCCAAAGATTTTAACTGTGTGGATCACAAGAAACTATAGAAAATTATGAAGGAGATGGGAATACCAGACTACCTGACCTGCCTCTTGAGAAACCTGTATGCAGGTAAGGAAGCAACAGTTAGAACTGCACACGGAACAACAGAGTGGTTCCAAATATGAAAAGGAGTACATCAAGGCTGTATATTGTCACCCTGCTTATTTAACTTAAATGCAGAGTACATCATGAGAAACGCTGGACTGGAAGAAACACAAGCTGGAATCAAGATAGCTGGGAGAAATATCAATAACCTCAAATATGCAGATGATACCACCCTTATGGCAGAAAGTGAAGAAGAACTAAAGAGCCTCTTGATGAAAGTGAAAGAGGAGAGTGAAAAAATTGACTTAAAGCTCAACACTCAGAAAACTAAGATCATGGCATCCAGTCCCATTCATGGGAAATAGATGGGGAAACAGTAGAAACAGTGTCAGACTTTATTTTTTTGGGCTCCAAAATCACTGCAGATGGTGATTGCAGCCATGAAATTAAAAGACGCTTACTCCTTGGAAGCAAAGTTATGACCAACCTAGACAGCATATTAAAAAGCAGAGACATTAGTTTGTCAACAAAGTCTGTCTAGTCAATGCTGTGGTTTTTACAGTAGTCACGTATGCATGTGAGAGTTGGACTATAAGGAAAGCTGAGCGCTGAAGAATTGATGCTTTTGAACTGTGGTGTTGGAGAAGACTCTTGAAAGTCCCTTAGACTGCAAGGAGATCCAACTAGTCCATCCTAAAGGAGATCAGTCCTGGGTGTTCATTGGAAGGACTGATGTTGAAGCTGAAACGCCAGTACATTGGCCACCTGATGTGAAGAGCTGACTCATTGGAAAAGACCCTGATGCTGGGGAAAATTGAGGGCAGGAGGAGAAGGGGATGACAGAGGATGAGATGGTTGGATGGCATCACCAACTCAATGGACATGGGTTTGGGTAGACTCCAGGAGTTGGTGATGGACAGGGAGGCCTGTTGTGCTGTGGTTCATGGGGTTGCAAAAGAGTCAGACACGACTGAGTGACTGAACCAAACTGAACTGACCCTGCTCACTGTGTTTTCATGCCCTTTCTCTTCAGAGTTGCCTGAAGTTCCATCGATTGAGGAAGAAGTGGAAGAAACTGAGTCTTGGGCAAAGCCTCTGGTTCACCTTTGGCAGACGAAGTCCCCAAACTTTGTGGCCGAGCAAGAGTATAACACAGCCATGGGCAGAATGGAGCCATACTGTGCCATTTGTGCTCTGCTCATGCCCTACTACAAGGTAGCTGGTGGGAGGGGCCCCTGCCCACGTTTCCTTTCACTATAACACTCTGTGTGGCTCTAAAAACACAGGTGAATCATTGTACAGTTAGTATGCACATGGTGAAGAAAACATTAGTTTTTCTGTAGCTAATGACCATCATAGAGCAGCAAACAGAATTCCTGCCTGCCACTTGAGAGACTTTTCTTTAACAGTGCTTTATCACTTTTTAATGTCTTAATTTATTTCAGTCAACCGTTAATTCCAACCTTCCTTCTACCCACTTCACCAAGAAACACAGACCTTAAAGCTTCAAAATAGTAGAAGCTTGCAAAGAGCGAACTTAGACCTAGTCTCTGCTTTATGTTTGAAAATGTTACTCTCAATCATATGTCAGCTCTGGGCTCACATTTGAAATATCTCTCTTCTTCTTTCCATGTAGAACATGCAAAAGACACAGCAGGACTCAATGCAAACCAAATTGTCCAGTTTATCCCATCAGCCAGCTATTCATGGAATTATTTTCAGATGTCATGTCATATATTTTATGCCAAAAGCATCTTAGATCACAGAGGGCCAACATTGTTCAGCACTAACACAAACAAAATGATCTTTAGGAATCTGGTAAGGGTAGAACTACTAGGTCTGTTTTAAGATACAATATTATAAAGTGCATTGATGTGAATATTGTGTTCTGGGTTATATTTTCACTAATAGAATCAGAAATATTGTATTCAAGATCACATTGTTCTTAAAGTTCTACATGAAGTAATTCTGTTCAGACATTTCAGAGCATAAAAATGCGTAATGTGCCACATTCTCAGAACTTTGTGAATAGAGGAAGTAGTTCATTCATTCATCTGAATGTGACTTTAGGGACTGATTAACTTTATTTTTATTTCCTATTTATCATTAAATTTCTATGTTTTCTTGAAAAATTGACCTTTGTTTTGATTCTTATTTCTGTATCATAATCTGCCTGCATATTTCCCTAATGATTAAAAAATCCCAACTGAAATTACAAGTTTTGGGGAAATTTATTAACATAAGGTTTCTGGGGATAAGATAGTTCATTAATTATATTCAAATAAACAATGGATATCTTATATTTTGATGAGAGATGACAATTTTGTTTGCATATTATGCCTTGTTATCTAATGTCATTTGCTAGATCTTTCTGTCTTGCTGTTTTAAAACTTTTTGATGAGACAAAAACCTTCAAAAACTCTTTAAATACTGTCATACAAATTAAAACTGAGGTCTTTGAAGATTCTCCTTCAGGTGTAACCAGGTAAGATTCTTCAGTAAATGAAACCAGATCTATTAATCTAGTGCAAATAAAGAATCAAAAAAAGTTCATTGGAAGGATCATTGCTTCTCATCAGCTTTGTCTGTAAGAACATAATTTTAGTAGCTCATCCCTTTCTATAACAGTGGGCGTATAGAATCTCTGCTTGTTCCTTCAGCTTGACTTCTGGATGGGAACCTGGGGAGCAGAGCTGATAGTTGGAGGACAAGGACAAGAAGAAACAATACAGAAGTGGAAAATTAGTAAATGAAATAGCTGTTTGTGGATCTGTCCAAAGCAAGTGATTCCAGCTCTTGTCTGTATTTTGTGCTCATTTGCAAATACTGTGTTTTTCAGCCAGATAGCAGCAATGAAGAAAATGATTCTAGATGGGAGACAAAATTAGATGAAGTGGTGACTTCAGGAGGAAAGACTAAGCCCCTCATTCCAGAGATGTGCTTTATTTATAGTGAAGAAAATATAGAATATTCTCCTCCTAACGCCTTCCTGGAAGAGGATGGAACAAGCCTCCTGATTTCCTGTGCAAAGTGCCGCGTACGGGTTCATGCAAGTAAATGAGTCTATCAGTCATTCATCACTGGCTTTTTAGTGCTTCACGTAGTCTTTATTTCTCACCCCTCTGCAGCCTGTCAAATCTATCACAGTGAACTGTTGGCATAATTAATGATTAGGTCATTCTTCCTCATATTTCTTCTAATGAAAGTATGAAAGGTATATTCGTCCTTTCTTGTATTTTACGTGGTATCAGTGGAGAACAGGTCTGATGGTTTGTTTCTTTGGGGTCCCCATGTGGAGTCATCATGGGACTCCTTTCACATGCTTGAATTTTACTTAAGATATAGTTTATAAAACCTTAATTTTATAAGGTTGATTCTTATGTTGATTCATCACTATTTTCCTTTGTATGTTTTAAAAAGAACGAATATTCTTTTGGTGATTTAGGGAATTGTTGTTAAATTTAATTCCTGAGTTAAAATTTTATTCTTTGTAAGAGTAGGGAGATCTTCATTTCCTTTTGGGGAAAACAGTCCTTCGAGTTGTTTTCCCCCAGGACTGAGATGGTTAGGCTCTATACCTGTCTCAATTTGCTATTTTTACATAATTGTGTTAATGGCAAATACATTTTTATAGATTACTCTGTCATCTAAACCCTCTAAAATGTGTAAAATGAATCAGTTATACATTGCAATTGTATTTTAAAGCATTTTAATATTCAAGCTCTTACCAAGTCACATGTTTTATTAACATTCTTAGGTATAGTGTGAGTCTGTCAATGTGGTATGAATGGTTTACAATAGATGTATTACATTCTGTATTTATCCCACAGTAATACCAGTCTTATATTAAGGTTGAAATTGCCTGGCTATCAAGCATTTATTTATTAGATACTTTCAGCTTCCCCAAGGGATTTGAACATGTGTTTGAAATATAATTATATAAAACTTCTTATTTACTTCCTCAATCTGTAAGACACTCAGTACACGTGCACGCGCACACACACACACACACACACTCTCTCTCTCTCTCTCTCACTCTACACTGTTATATGTATATGAGAGGCACAGCATCATTTTACAAACAAGTTAGGATTTAATCTTGACTACAGAATGCACTAACTGTGCAACTTATCCATAATATTTTATGAACATGTGCTTGAACTAAACATTTTATGATCTTGGTTAACTATTATAGGCTTTTCTTTGGGTAATTACATTTCTGTTATTTTCCCTTCGCAAGACAAATTTTATAGAAATTTTATATTAAAAATTACTTCTTTAAATTCTACTCATTTAAATCTTTCAAAGCCCTCTTTTTTCAGGAAGCCAGAGTAACACATGTTTGTTCAAGCCATATAATTGCTACATATATCATGTATTTACATCATCAGCCATCTCTTTAAATTGTTGAGTCAGGCATGTACTGAATAGACAAGTAAAATTGAACATATCTCTTCATCACCAACCATGAATTGTGTATCCTTTGTTTGTATCACTGAAATGAAAGCTAATTAAATGTAATTTTTGAAGTGTAGTTTTAAATTACATTAATTTTATGCATATAATTTTATGTTCAGAAATATTTTGTTAAAGTTTATTTACTGTACCATTTTAAAACTTCTCCAAACTTTGCTTCATGAATTGCAGCTTATTTTGAAATATGTTTAATGTGAGTAAAGGACTAGACCTGAAAGTTTAGAGATTTTATTATTGCCCATTCAAGTATTATCATTAATATTCTTTATGATAACTAGTGTGAGCACTGATAACTGTTAAGATGCCCACTCTCATGCTTCCTGGCAGTGATACCCTGTTAGGTATAAGGTGTGAGAACCAAAAGTGTCTCTGAGCCAGCCTTGTTTATGTTTTGTTATAAGCAGTGAGAATCAAAAATGATATGGTAGGTTGTTGCTCTGATTTGATTTATTCAGTGGCTAAAATGTGTCATATTCTCAAAATACAAAAGGCTTAATTAATGAATCCATACTATTATTTTGTAGGTTGTTATGGAATCCCTTCTCATGAGATCTGTGATGGATGGCTATGTGCCCGGTGCAAAAGAAATGCATGGACAGCAGTAAGTGGCTTATTCATTCCATCCATTGTGGGTCCGTTTAAATCTAGTGATACATGTACTTTTGTGTGCAGTTTCACCCTTCCCTGTTCTTTTAGTCTTCTCTTTCCAAATCATCCTACTGAGTATCTCTGTATCTACTGTGGAAATGTTAAATACATTTCTAGACATCACCCTCTGCTCAGGAACCTACAGAGACTAGCAGCTTTTTAGAGCATGTCCAAAATACTGCTTCACATTCTTTCCCAGCAGTTCTAGAAAATAAGTATTCTGAGTGACAGTGAAGATGGGAATCTCTAGGGACCTCTGAGGAAACAATGCTCATTCACAGCTATTCCACTAGCATGAGCTTTTCCCTGTTTATTCATTTATACTTTCATACTTTAGCAAATTTTAAAGTGTTCTGTGCTAAGCATTGCTGTGAACTTGAGACAGAAACTAGAACAAATTATTCTCCATTTGGGAAACACAGATTTCTCTTCACCTAAACTGTTTTCCTTGAAGATACTATAGAAGCTTTAGCTTATACCCAAGTGTTGCACTCCATTCCATTGATCTACCAGTTTACTCATTTTACAGTTTGATTATGTGTTGCCGTAAGTTTTCTTAAAAATTCTCTTTCAAGAGCTATCAGAACGTTGCTGAAAGTGGAGACCGGTCAGACCTCAAGACTGTGTCCCTCATTTTTGATCTCAGAATAGATGCTCAGCTTCATTTTGATTATAATAGTAGCCTTTGCTTTATTCCTTAATGATCTCTAATGACAATAGGTTAAATTTCCTTGCAGTCAAAGTTAAAACCCTGAGGCGCAATGTAAGGACCATGCTCTGCATGATGAAAATTTATGTCATGATTATATATGTTTAGCTCTCAGTGTGGAAATAGACATATGGTAACTATAAATTAAAGGCATCTATAAGAATGACTTTCTGTATGATTTTATTGCTGGCATTCACTTTGGATAGTGAGGGGAAAGCAAGGAAAAATATGGACCACCTTTATAGTCCAAATAATCTGATCTATGTAATATTAGAGGTAATATCTCCAGCTTAAGAATTCTTTCCATTAGTGGGCCCAGATAACATTTTGATACTTCCATTTGGTTGATCATCACGTTGACAAAAACTGTGTAACTGCACAGCATCTTTAAAACAGCCAGGAAGTCCTGCTGTAATATATATATTCAGCTCTTGTTTACCATGCTGGTTCTATTCCTATTATATGAGCCAAAGCAAAGTCTTGTAGAGTCAGTTTTATTGATGATGTCTCCTCTTTCACCCTGAAGTGTAGGTTTAGAATTTAGAGCTACTCTAATTCAGTGCACCAAGGCATGAAGAATTCTCTGTTCCATCTGCAGTTACTGCTTGGCTCCCATGCTCACACACCAAGCAGTCCTGTTACCCCAAGTTACCACTGTCCTTTGCATGGCAGTGCCAGGGCTAGGCCTCAGTCAGCCACTCTGATTCCAAGGCTGCTTCTTATCAATTATGTTGTTTTCCTTTAGCATGTCTTCAGAAGGAAATACGTAGGTTAATCACTCTATGCAACTGATTTAAAGCATATTTCTATTAATCTTAACCTCTGGTTTAAAGCATATTTCTATTAATCTTAACCTCTCTGCACCCTGAGAAAATACAGTGTGCCTTTTGTATTTTAATATTGACACCATGTAAATCTCTCTTAATTTGCGATAAAGACAGGAGCTCTTGAATACAACTTTGCATTGATTTTTTTCAGACATACATAATTTCTTAGCTCTAATTGGAAATGATCTAAATTCACAGTGGGCCAATTTTTTTTTTTCCAGTTTATCCATTCTGAGTGGACTTTGTCCATGAAAGCTCTATTTCTAAATTTTTCTCTTGAGAAATAATTGAATTTCATTTTAAGCATTGCAGAGAAGTAACTGATAATAGTTTGGCTTTAACACCCTTATTTAGTATAGCATTGAGTGTTGCAATATTTATATTTTACTAAGCACTTAAGTATGATTCTTTGGATTTTGTGGCTGGAGTGGTTGCATTTGGGAAGTACACTTAGACTTGTCTTCTTAGGAATCAATCTCATACTGTCAGTTTTAGGTTCCAGAGGAGCACTGGATCTCCTTTTGGATGGAAGCTCTAAAAGAACCTAATGGAAATCTAACAGTGTGGCTGAAGTCAAATGATATTTCAATGCTGGCTTTTAGTTCACTGACTCTGATTACTAAGTATTTCCTGGGATTTTCTGTTTTAAACATAGTTTGTGAAAGTAAGGCTTGTTCATCGTGAATACAAAAGGTTCCAGTAGCGTACTTTGCTTGAGATATATGTTTATACAACAAATGTGATTGTTTCAGTTAATTATATTTCCTTTAATGATTATTGCTTTGAAAATCTTACAGGTAAGAAGAGGGTACCTGAAACACCTTATATTTATTTTCATAAGGTGTGTGTGAGAATCGTATGCTGTAGTTCTATTTTTTAAAGATCAAAAAATAAAAATTAAAGACTAAAAAGAGCACCTATGGATGGACAAATGGATTAAAAAAAGTGTCTCTACCCACACACACAAACACATTCACACATGCACACATATGTACAGTGATTATTATTCAGCCATTAAAAAAAGGAGGAAATTCTCTTGTTTTATTTCAACTTGGGTGAAACTGGAGGGTGTTATGCTACGTGGAATAAGTCAGAAAAAGACAAATAATGAATGCTTTCATTTACATGTGGAATAAAAAAAAAAGGCAACAACAACAGAAATACAAACCTGAACTCATAGGTACAGAGCATAGATTGGTAGTTGCCATGGGCTGGGGGAATGAGGGAAATGAGTGAAAGTGTCAAAGAGTGTATACTTCAATTACAAGTACATTCTGATGGTGTAATGTACAGCATGATGACTGTAGTTAACAGTGCTTTATTAGATACTTGAAAGTGGCCAAGAAAGTAGATCTTAAATGTTCTCACCACACGCACACACACAAAGGTATTTAATGTGAGGTGATGGATGTGTTAACTAACCTTATTATGGTGATGATTTCTCAATATAGAGATATATCATGTTATCACATTGTACAACTTCAACTTATACAATAAGTCAATTATATTTCAATGAAACAGGAGAAAAAGAGGGAAACTGTAATAGTAACTATATCATATAAGTAAGTATCAATTATTTACATTTTTGACGTAAAGGCATCATAAGGTTTACTTCAACAAATCCAGGCCATAAATAAATTAATTAACTAGCTAATTAACTGAAGTCATACATTAACAGGTAGTTGGGCTTGGTAGTTGCAGATGTGCTGGAATTGGTGGTCACAGACCAGCTGTCTTTTTATTTACCAGTTCTAAGGAGTGGAAGTCATGTGGGCCAAACTGCCCTGTTAGCTTTTCAGTAACTGAAGGCCAGAACTTTGTCTCATTTCTCTATAATACTCCTAATACCTGGTGTACTGTTGGATCATTTCTGTGACCTTCAGCATTCTCATCATTTCCAGAAGTCTTGGTTTAGTCCTCAGTGTATCTGCTTTTGCTTTTTTTTTTCTTTACTTTATCCACTTATATCAATTAAAATGAGCAACAAAAGGCTATATTGCAGCCTTAACTGTATAGTAAAGAAAGAGATGACTTACAAATTTTGAATTACACCCTAACTTGGATTCTAGAATCCTGGCTCTATGCCCAAATTCAAGTGAAACGAAATGAAACAGTTAAGAAATTCCCCAACTACCTGACTTTTGTGACATAAGGTTATAGCTCTCATAGTTCTAATTAAATATCATTGCTCTGTGCCTGTTTGTCTTGTTTCAGTACTGCTCAGATAAATAGACCTGTATGAGAGCTGTACCTGCATTTATGTACTAAATGTTGCATTTATGTACTAAATGTTAAGCTTATAACCCAGCTTTATTAGAATGCTTTATTTTCAGCTCTGTTTTGTCTCCAGCTCTTTTGTGACTATGTGATTCATTTTGGAGGCGTTTGTACTCCTTCATTATAGTAGCACTTTAGAGCATATTCTGAACATTACCAAGTTCTGTTTTTAGGTGTTGAATGTCAACACTGTGATTCTGGAATGTGTTTCTAGTTATTTTGAGTCTTAATTTGTATCTATTTACTTTTGACCTAAATCACTAGAGTTTATGTCTAATCTGTTCATCAGTTTCCATTTTATAATTACTAAGTTACTGCTAATTAAAAACATAATACAGTATTGACACTGTAAAAATGCTGAATATGTATTGCTTTCTTTCAAGTTTTTTTCCCCCACCATTTTCTTTTTTATTCCTACTTGGAAAAATTATTTTTAATTCTGAGTATTTCTGTGAAATACCTGAACTCTGTGTTAGAGCTTCACTTCTAATTATGAAGGAGGATGTTAGTTAAATGTATGGATTGAACTGATAACTTGAATGCTTTTAACCTAAACAGTAATAATTCATGTGCTTAATATTCTGTAGAGTATTAAAAGGTAGTATGCTAATAACCACAGAAGGATTTCCTATGCTATCTTATAAAGGATTTATATTATTGAATTCTAAAAACAAAATAAAAGCAGGTTAAGAGGTTAAACTTTAGGGATAGTAGAGTTCTTTGGTGGTGGTTTCTCTTCGGGAAATTTGGATGTTTCTTTTGAGGTAGGAGGAACATGAGGTTTTGTTTTAGTGGTGTGAATGGGAATGGAAATTGCGTGGGAAGATTGGTAATTTATATCGTGGAAAGTTGTGTCATGCTCAGGTTTATGACTTTGACAAATCATGAGTTGTCAATCTTCTGTCCATGGTAGCTTTAAGCCGGTGCTATTGTTTTTCAATGTCAGTGAAAACTTCCAGTGTCTTTTGTGCTATGTCTTACTAGGGAACTTTTTAAATTACCTTATATAATTCTTGCAGGGCAAGGCAGGGTAGGCATAGTAACTCACATACCTGAAATCTAAAATCTTAATTAGAGGAAGATTTAAAAGCAATGTAATGAGAAGGTTCGATTAGAGACGACTATCTAAGGCCTCTTCTGACCCTGAAATCCTTTGATTCTGTGTTGTTTTGTATTTCCATTTTGCTTTAATTAGTTTTCCTTAAGAATTGGGCACCTTCATGAAATCTAAATTTATTTCTGTACTTCTTAATCTGGTCAAAGGTGATGAGTTACAGAAAAGTACAGGAGTTGAAGTGACATTGGTAATTATTGGCTGGATCAGTGTAATTTTTATATGCTCAAGGAAACTTTAATTTAAAAAAAAAGTGACTTCAAGGCCTTACTGTAGTTTTATTTGGATTTTTTTAAATTAAATTTTTATTTTTACTTTATTTTACTTTACTGTATTGGTTTTGCCATACATTGACATGAATACACCATGGGTGTACATGCGTTCCCAAATATGAACCCCCCTCCCACCTCCCTCCCCATAACATCTCTCTGGGTCATCCCCGTGCACCAGCCCCAAGTATCCTGTATCCTGCGTCCGACATAGACTGACGATTCGTTTCTTACATGATAGTATACATGTTTCAATGCCATTCTCCCAAATCATCCCACCCTCTCCCTTTCCCTCAGAGTCCAAAAGTCCTCTCTACACATCTATGTCTCTTTTGCTGTCTCGCATACAGGGTCATCATTGCCATCTTTCTAAATTCCATATATATGTGTTAGTATACTGTACTGGTGTTTTTCTTTCTGGCTTACTTCACTCTGTATAATCGGCTCCAGTTTCATCCATCTCATCAGAACTGATTCAAATGAATTCTTTTTTACGGCTGAGTAATACTCCATTGTGTATATGTACCACAGCTTTCTTGTCCATTCATCTGCTGATGGACACCTAGGTTGCTTCCATGTCCTGGCTATTATAAACAGTGCTGCGATGAACATTGGGGTACCTGTGTCTCTTTCAATTCTGTTTTCCTCGGTGTGTATGCCCAGCAGTGGGATTGCTGGGTCATAAGGCAGTTCTATTTGCAGTTTTTTAAGGAATCTCCACACTGTTCTCCATAGTGGCTGTACTAGTTTGTATTCCCACCAACAGTGTAGGAGGGTTCCCTTTTCTCCACACCCTCTCCAGCATTTATTGCTTGCTGACTTTTGGATCGCAGCCATTCTGACTGGTGTGAAGTGGTACCTCATGTGGTTTTGATTTGCATTTCTCTAATAATGAGTGATGCTGGGCATCTTTTCATGTGTTTGTTAGCCATCTGTATGTCTTCTTTGGAGAAATGTCTATTTAGTTCTTTGGCCCATTTTTTGATTGGGTCGTTTGTTTTTCTGGAATTGAGTTACAGGAGTTGCTTGTATATTTTTGAGATTAGTTGTTTGTCAGTTGCTTCATTTGCTATTATTTTCTCCCATTCAGAAGGCTGTCTTTTCACCTTGCTTATATTTTCCTTTTTTGTGCAGAAGCTTTTAATTGTAATTAGATCCCATTTGTTTATTTTTGTTTTTATTTCCAGAATTCTGGGGGGTGAATCATAGAGGATCCTGCTGTGATTTATGTTGGAGAGTGTTTTGCCTATGTTCTCCTCTAGGAGTTTTATAGTTTCTGGTCTTACATTTAGATGTTTAATCCATTTTGAGTTTATTTTTGTGTGTGGTGTTAGAAAGTGATCTAGTTTCATTCTTTTACAAGTGGTTGACCAGTTTTCCCAGCACCACTTGTTAAAGAGATTGTCTTTCCTCCATTGTATATTCTTGCCTCCTTTGTCAAAGATAAGGTGTCCATATGTGTGTGGATTTATCTCTGGGCTTTCTATTTTGTTCCATTGATCTATACTTCTGTCTTTGTGCCAGTACCATACTGTCTTGATGACTGTGGCTTTGTAGTAGAGCCTGAAGTCAGGCAAGTTGATTCTTCCAGTTCCATTCTTCTTTCTCAAGATTGCTTTGGCTATTTCAAGATTTGTATGGAAATACAAAAAACCTCGAATAGCCAAAGCAATCTTGAGAAAGAAGAATGGAACTGGAGGAATCAACTTGCCTACTTCAGGCTCTACTATTTGGATTTTATATGCATTATGTAGTATCTTCTGGATTTCTTTTTATTTCAATATATCCCTTTACTCTTAATTTAGAAGAATTTGTTTAAATATTTTTATTTGAATGTAATACAGCAGAATGCACAGTTGCATATTATATTCTTGAGTAGATATTGCCATGCTATGAAAAGGTAAGATTTTGAAATGAAAAAGTTAAAAAAAAATGTAAAAAAAATTCTGTAGAATGAAATAGTAAACCAGGTTGCTGTTGTTGTTTAGTCATTTAGTCATGTCCAACTCTTTGCCACCCCATGTAATTAGGGCTTCCCTATCCAGGATGTACTCTGGGCTTCCCTGTCCTTCAGTGTCTCCTGGAGTTTGCTCAGACTCATGTCCATTGAGTTGGTGATGTCATCCAACCATCTCATCCTCTGTCACCTCCTTCTCCTCCTGCCCTCAATCTTTCCCAGCATCAGGGTCTTTTCCAGTGAGTTGGCTCTTTGCATCAGGTGGCTAAGGTACTGGAACTTCAGCTTCAGCATCAGTCCTTCCAATGAATATTCAGGACTGATCTCCTTTAGGATGGACTGATTTGATCTCCTTGCTGTCCAAGGGACTCTCAAGAGTCCTTTCCACAACCACAGTTCAAAAGCATCAGTTCTTCGGTGCTCAGTCTTCTTTATGGTCTAACTCTTACCTCCATACGTGACCAGTGGAAAAACCATAGCTTTGACTATATGGACCTTTGTCATACAATCTTGACTCCAGCTTGTGCTTCACCCAGCCCAGAATTTTGCTTGATGTACTCTGCATATAAATTAAATAAGCAGGTGACAATGTATAGCCTTGACGTACTCCTTTCCCAGTTTTGAACCAGTCTTTTGTTCCATGTCTGGTTCTAACTATTGCCTCTTGATCTGTATACAGATTTCTCAGGAGACAGGTAACGTGGTCTGTTATACCTATCTGTTTAAGAATTTTCCATAGATTATTGTAATCCGCACAATAAAAATCTTTATTGTAGTCAGTGAAGCAGAGGTAGATGTTTTTCTAAAATTCCTTTACTTTTTCTGTGATCCAGTGGGTGTTGGCAATTTGATCTCTGGTTCCTCTGACTTTTCTAAATCAAGCTTGTACATCTGGAAGTTCTTGGTTCATGTCCTGTTGAAGCCTAGCTTGAAGGATTTTGAGCATTACCTTGCTAACATGTGAAATGACCTCTACTGTATGGCAGATTGAACATTCTTTGGCCTTGCCCTTCTTGGGATTGGAATGAAAACTGACCTTTTCCAATGATATGGTCACTGCTGAGTTTCCAAATTTGCTGGCACATTGAGTGCAGCACTTTAGCAGCATCATTTTTAGCATTTGAAATAGCTCGTCTGGGATTCCACCACCCTCACTAGCTTTGTTTGTGGCCATGCTTCCTAAGGCTCACTTGACTTCACCTTCCAGGATTTCTGGCTGTAGGTGAGTGATCACACCATTGTGGTTATCCGGGTCATTAAGACCTTCTTGTACAGTATTTCTGTGTATTCTTGTCACACATTTATTATTTATTTAAGAGCATTTATTCTCTGTACAATAACAAAGTTGCATTATATATTATAAGCAGCATAGATAGTATTCTGCTTTTTTTTCTTCAAAATAGTTTTAAGAAATCAAAAAGTAAATATGAAATAAAGTTTTCACCTTGGTCACACATCTGTTCACTTTATTTTGCTTATTTGTTTTTTTAATGGACTAAAAGATATAAGCAAACTGTACCTTGATGATCATTTGGTGTTAGCATTTTCTTTCCTCTTACAAAGAGTGGAATATGCAATTGCAGTGATTAAAAACATTTTAGTGTCTGTTTATTTATTCTTATTGCTTGATTGTAAATAAGTGGCATCTATAGATTGAGTAATGGTTGCCATTCATGCCCCCCAAGGCTTAGACATAGCTATTGTTTTGGCTTTTGAAAGAAAGTGAAATGTTTTCTCTTCGTGAGTCATCATCACAAAATTAAAATCTGGAAGTACCTGAGGTAGTGGTCTTAAACCACCCACCCCCATAATGTTGCTAAAGCTTGTGAACTAAAAAAAGTCTTTTTCACTTGTTCAAAAGTATTTGTTTATCTGAACTCTTAGTCTTGGAAAATACTGTAGTCTTAAATCTCAACTGCTAAGGCTCAGGTAAAAACGATTAACTTCTTAGAAAGTTGCTAAGTTATCTTTGAGACCCATGAAGTCCCTCTGTTAAATCTGAAGGCAGTACTTTCTCTTCTCTCTCTCTGATACGGGAGTTCTCTTAGGGTAGTGATCATTAAAGAAAATGTATGTAGTTGAGAATTACCATATTCCATAATACAACCATTATTTCTTCTGTCCAACTCCTTAGATAAGATTAGTGTTACAGGAACTTGACCTGGCTTTCCAGTGATTGACTCCATGCTCCCAATGCAGGGAGCATGGGTTCAATCCCTGGTTGGGGAACTAAGATCCCACATCCCACATGCCACACAGCACTGCCAAAAAAAAGAAAAAATGGTGGTACTGATAATAGATGTTAGAATTGTCCATCATTTGGCTCTTAGATGTCTTGCATTTAAAAAAAAACCTTCCATTTAAACATTTTTGACTTACAAATTCAGAATAGTTGTTGATTTAAATATAATCTACTCTAAGTAGCAAGGATACTAGCTTTCAGTTTTCCTAGCTTCCAAAAAAATTTAATGCTGACAGAGACTGCACGTTTCTCCATCTATCTCAGAAGTCTCATTTTACAGATACTAAGTCAGTGGTTTGAGAGAGTGAGTCCTTTGCCCAGGCTCTCCATTCTATATGGTAAGAGAGCCCAGACTCATGGCGGTACTCATGCCTCTAGATTCCCAGGCCCAGAATCATTTTTGTTTTTCCTCAGTTGCTTGTTTTTAGAGTGGAAAGAAGGCTGAATAACTGACCTAATTTTGAACCATGTATTTGAATGATTTCAGTTTGTTTACTTTGAAAATGAAGTCAACACTAATAGTGTATTTATTTGGTCATATACTTAGTATGGAATAATTAGTGTTATTGGGCAGTTGATCAGAGAAGTGCCCTTACTGTTTCATATCAACTCTAGTTTCTTCCTGGAGGACATTTTCCAGAGTTGAATGATCTCCTGGATCTATTTTCCCAACTGACAACCGAGTTGACATTTTTCTTTAACAAAGAGCTCTGAGGTAGCTTTGTAGATTGGAGCCACTGATTTTTAGATCTTATTGGCTTATGTCCTTGAGAGGTCATGGCAACACTCCTGCACCCTGTGATGTGTTTTATGCTTTTTTTATTTTTTCATTTCATGGACTCCTGTCAAGACCACGTGGTGAGAGGCTGTCTTTGATCCTCACGCATAGTAAAAACAGTGAAAAAGCAAGAAAAGGAAGACTGTGTTCTTGTTAGAGACCATGGCTCTGTGTAGCCAAGTGTCTGCTTGTGCCATTGCTCCTCTCTAGTGAGGTGTCTCTGGAAGCTGCCTGCCAGACCATACTCTCACATTCGAGCTAACACGTTTGAGTTCAGAATCACCTTCTGCCTCCAAGGGAGGCAGATTATTCTGAACAGCTGCAAACTTAAACCTTGGCTCACAAAGGCCAGAGTGGTAATAATTATTTTACTTTAACCAAACAGAACAGCACGTTGGAGGATATCAATTTTCTTGACAGCATAGTTATGATGTGGAGGCTTTTCTGTTAGGGACTGCTTATAGGCTAAAAAAGTCAACAATCTTTTTTTTTTTCCCCTCTCCTGTTCATTCTTCTCCCTTTTGCTCAATAAATAGCATCCCCTCCCTACCAGTCCTCCCACCCCCCTGGTAGTGCAGAGAAAGAAAGAGAAGTCTACATAGCTTATTGTAACTGGAACTATATTCATAAACAGCTTCTTGATTGAGAACAAATGCCTCATTAATCTTAAGTGCTTCAACCAGAGAGCACAAGTAAAGTCAAGAAGAATAATGACTGACATTATGGGGAGCATAGCATACTGTACTGCACACCAGGGTGTGCATGCCCCGAGGTCACTGGGCTGCCCGGTGCATCTCCTTAGCAATGAGGAAAGAGATCCTCAGGAAGCATGGAGTGGGAAAAATGCCTTGCATGCATTTCTCATGAATGGCAAAAACTAGTCCAGTGGCAGGATGAAGGAATCATGTATTTTGCTGTTTGTTACTGAAGGTCATGGTGGGAAGAAAGAATAAACCAGCTGGATTTTACTTGAAAGCCAACTGTTGTATAATTTTAAGTACTTTGCTCAGGATCCCGGAAATACTATTAGGTAAATACTGTGAAGTTCCATGTAGATTACTTTGGCCAGTCTTAAATTATTGGAGTACTTCTTCCTAACATTGAACCATTGTGTGCCTGGTCTTCTATCAGATAAGTGCTCTGTACACTTCAAGGTAATTTTTACACTGCAGTAAGGAATGGCATCAGAAAGAAAAAAGGTGGAAGAGGTGTAATTTGAAACATAGACTATGATTTCCTGTTCTTCCATAATTGTCCTTTCATTCAAATGGCTATATGCTTGCATTTTAATAGTTAAAATGTAGTGAGATCCCTGTCCCCTCCCAGCATGTCCACATCCTAATCCCTGGATCCTGTATGTTACACTGCATGAAAAGGGAATTATGGCAGCAGATGGCATTAAGGTTGCTGACCAACTGACTTTACAATAGGGATATTATTCTGTTTACCTGGTTGCATGCAGGGTAGTCAGAAGGGTCCTATAAGTGAAGAAAAAGGGGACAGAAAAGGGCAGAGAGAGGGATGTGTTGTGAGAAGTGCTTGGCCTGTTCTGGCTGGCTTTGGAGGTAGAGGAGGAGGGCCAAGGACTAGGCACACAGGCTCTCCTTAAAGCTGGAGAAGGCAAAGAAATGGATTCTCCCCAAGAGCTTCCAGAAGGGAGTGACCTGGCTGACACCTTGATTTTAGCCCAGTGAGACCCATTTTGGAATTCTGACCTACTGAACTTTGTGTTGTTTGAAGTCACTGCATTTGAGGTAATTTGTTATTACAGTAATAGAGAACTAAAGGATGTATCATAGTCTTTTGAAACACTCTCAACTGTTCGGCATTCCACTAGGCATGCTGTATTTTCAGTGTCAGCTTTCTCTGACTACCTTCTGTGTCTCTAGCCCACACCCTCTGGTTCCAGGCCTCTAGCAACCCTTTCACCTCACTGTGACCCGTGATTCAGTGAAGCTCCCTGCTTTTCACAGTCTCTCCCTCCCGTCTTGTCGTTACTTCCGTTTAAGCTGCTGTGTTTTTTTACACATACTCTCAGCTCCCTTGCCACTCTCTGACTTTGTTACTCTACATTGGTATAACTCAACCCTGGTAAATCCAGCCCTGCTCTGTACCCGTACCCTGTAGCTGAATGCCTGTGGAGAAACACCCGATAATGCAGATTGCTCTTGCTTTCAGTTGTAATTGGAGGTAGGTCTTCACTGGTGTGGATGATTCATGTTGCATTCTCATCATCCAATCTCTCTACCCCTTTCTTGGCTGACTGGTTCATATCTTCATATTTCCCCCATCCTCACCCTCACCTCATCAAGTCTCTTCATATTCATAGAGAAATGGGAAGACAGCAGTAGAGACCTTAAGGTTTCAACCTGCGTCATAGCTATAATATCTCTGCTTCTGTCTAACACCATCTTCTCTTTTATACACAGGATCATAATTCCAGTAATTCATCCCTTTCTCACCCACATCTCTTCTCCAGATGATTTTCATTATCATCCACACAAGTTGTTATTTCTTCCATCTTCAAATAAACCAAAAAACCCTCTCTTTCTTCCTACAAGCTCCACCCTGTTTCTCCATGCCTCTGTAACTATAGTAAAACTCCTGAAAGGCTTATCTTTATTCACTCTCTCCAATTCTTCTCCCCCACTTCTTTTTAAAATTTATTTCAGTTATAGATTTTGCCCTGTGTTTCCTTCGACATTGCTGTTGACCACTGCTTCCTGTTTGAAGCAGTCTTCAGTTGACCTGTAGGATCCTGCCCTCCTGCTTTTCCTCTTTACTGGTCACTTCCTCTCACTCCCCAGAATTCAAAATGTGGGTTTCTTTTCCACACTAATCCATCTAGTCATCTCATCCCATCTCATAGCTTTAATAGTTGTGAACAGCATCTAGTCATTGGTGGCTTGGACATTCCTATGTCTAGCTCAGTCTCATCTACATGGCCAACTTTAGACAGCATCTCCTGTCATATGTCCATCAGCTCAAATTCACCCTTCCTGAACTGAATTCCAGATCTTCTTTTGTAGCCTTTCTTGTTTCCAGGCCTTCTAGCTGCTGAGGCCAAAAACTTGATAGAGTTGGACTTGATGCTTTCTTTTTCTCATACTCCACATCTGTTTGACAATAAATCTATCATGTCTACTTTTAAAATGAATCTTGAATCCTGGCCACTTCTGGCCACTTCTTGGTCACCTCAGCTGACATAATGCAGACTTAATCTACTCATTAACTTTTTCCTGGGTATGGTGGAAATCTGCTAGCTTCTCTTCTCACTTCTACCCTTGAATCACTATTGTCTGCTGTCAACACAGCAATTGGGATTTAACATGTAAGTTAACATTTAACAGTTAACATGTAAGTCAGGTTATGTCCTTGGTGTACTCAGACTGTCCAGTGGCTTCAAGCTGTCACCTTTTTTCAAGGCCTACGAAGCTTTATGAAGGGCTTCCTAGGTGGGGAATGGTAAAGAATTCACCTACCGATGCAGAAGATGGAAGAGACACAGGTTCAATGCCTGAGTCAGAAAGATCCCCTGGAGGAGGAAATGACAACCTGCTTCACTATTTTTGCCTGGAAAATTCCATGGACAGAGGAGCCTGGAAGGCTACAGTCCATGGGATCACAGAGTCAGATATGAATGAGTGACTGACTGGGCACCATGTAGCTTTATCAGATTTTCTTCCTGTTACTTACTGACGACCTTAGCCATTAGAAAAGGCCATCTGCTACCAACACCTTTCCCTGGAGAACTCCATGGCCCACTCTCATGATGCTTAACATCCTCTACCATATAAATAATCTACTGTTTTAGTGTGTCTACTCTTCTAGCCAGAGTGTATCTTTCATAGCTTTTGGCCAGTGTCTAGGACATAACATGGTGATTAACCAGTATTTGTTGATTATGTTTTTACTTATAATACAAATTAGGTGTGAGCATCTAAGTTAAGGAACTCACTTGCTTGTATAAAATTCATTGGAGCCTGTGAAATTTCCTTTCAGAAGATTACGGCAAGAAAGTTTTTCATTCATTCATTTCATTAATTCAATTTCCTAGTCACTCAGAATTCATGCCAGCCCTGTCCTAACATGGATTCCAACCTCTCTCCAAGCCTAATAAATGAGCCCCATCTTCAGAAATGGTTCTTCCATGTTTTGTTGATCAGCATTTTGTAAGCTAGTTTTCCGTTAATGTGATTAATTACTCTTTGTTTTCCCAGCTTAGACAGCCCTATTTTATGGTTGTGCACTTCTATTATGAGCATGTCAGATAAATAAGGGTGTGGGGAGATACTTCAATCTTGTAATTTTTCTATAGCACTGAAAATTGGCTTTGGTGTCACTTACGGATATGTCAGCTAAAATGAGAGTTCCTTACGAGGCAGCTTGAGAATGTTTGTATTGGCATTTCTTTAACTGATGTTTTATAGAAGAGCCATTGGAACATGATTTCCCTCTAGGACAAATAATGAACGACTGTGATAGTCATATTCTAACAGTGCCTTTCCCACCATTGTTGTTAATGTTGTGTCAGCACTTTGATTATAAACACTCTTTTTCATGGTTTAATAACTGAGCTGTACAGAAACCACTCCATGTTGTAAATTGATATACTCTCTGTTCATCTCAGTGGTGATTTTTTTATGAAACCAAAATTTAAAAGTACCTTGGTATTGCTAAAAGGGGATGTTGTGAATGGTATTAGGTGAGGGAAAAGGCTCTAAGCAGGAAAGGTACAATATCAGAATATGGTCTAAAGTTTCACGCTTTCATCCAGCTTTTAACTGCTCTGGGGTGGGGTACACAACAGAATAGCTCTTTCAGTGCTGTACTTGGGAGGCAGGAGGAGCAGCCACTATTGGAGCAATCATTTTGTAATAGAAATTTCAGCATTTTTTGGTTTGGTTTTAGGAAACATTAGTTGACTAGCAATATATCTGTACCTTTATAATAGTGAGTCATTTTACAGTGGGTGTTACTGTTCCTACAAAAGCCATGCTCATAAACATTAGATAAAACAGGGCTGTCAATGAGCATTCACTGTGGAGTTGTATTTATTTATTTTGTTCTGCAAGGCTAAACAATTTTAGTATCTTTTCAGGTTAGGTTGGAAGGAAGTTTGGGTACACTAAAAGACTAGTAGAAATCATAGATGCCCTTTTAAAATATTCATTTAAGTAAAAAAAAAAAAGTAGAGAATTTTAAATTACACATATTTGATGGAAAAAGTTTTAATTTCTTTGTGTATCTGTGGGCTTTTTTTTTAATATAAAAGTAAGTATTGTTAGGAAAGTTTCCCATTCCCATCACTCTCAAAGTCTCAGATCTCATTGTTAATAGAAAACTACTCCTACTGTTTTGTCATTCAGCCTTTCAGATATATTCTGTGCATAAACTAATACTGTATTTTGTTGTTCTTAAGAGACCCAAATGGTGTCACAGTTTAATAATGTCTTAGTGTTTTCATTTGATATTACATTATATAATTTTTAATAACTTATTGTTGGATTTGCCATATGTTGTTCATCACTTTTAAATTTTAAACCTGAAGCTAATTTAAAAATTCAGACATTACAAAAAAAAATAAAATAAAAAATTAAAAAAAAAAAAAATTCAGACATTACAAGTAAATCTAAGTAACTGACCATTCCAGCTCCTCCCAGAGGTAACTGTTTTCTCTATTATGAACAGAAATGAAATAGTAGTCATTGTACATTCCTACTTCTGCATAGATATAAATGTTTACCTAAGGTAGATTCCAAGAAGGTAGCTTGCTTGTCATAATTCACGTTCATTTAAAATTTTGATTGATAATGCCAAATTATTGTCCAAAGCCACTGTTACAACTCACATACCCCCAAAACTAGACTTCCTGATTTAAAAACCGGAGGCTAATGCTCATTATTTCATTTTTCATTTCCTTATTCTTAAAATTGGGTATCTTTTGTGTATGTATTGGCAATGAAGATTATTTGAATTTTTTGCCTGTTTTTCAAAAGTATAGATTTTTAAAAATTGTTTTTTGGATAATAATCTTTGTTTTATATTGGAAATTTTAAAATTGTTTTATGTTATTTAGTATTTTATCCTTTAGAATTTTAAAACTTTGATACAGTCAAAATTTATCTCTTCTACCTGCCTTTTGTTTTTTTAAATGTTATGTTAACAAGCCATTTATCCTAAATTCATCAATATTTTTGCCTACAATTTCTTTTACAACTTCTGTTTTTGAGTATAAGTCTGTAAATAAATTTATTTTATATTAGCCCATTTTAGGTGTTCTTCATTCCTTCCTGCCACGTCTGGTTCAGCCTGGTGTCATTTTCCTTCATTCGGAAGATTTTTTTTTTTTAACAGTTGTAGAGTGTGGATTCTTAGGAGACAAATTCTCTTAGATTTTTGTCTCTATAAGATTATTTTTATCTTTATTTTCAAAGGATATTTTCCCTGGAAATAGAATTCTAGTTTGCCAGCTTTTTTCTTTGAATATTTTATGGATATTGTTTCATTGCCATTTGCTGCCAATGTTTCTGGTTGGATTTCAGATGGAATTCATATACTTGTTTACTGAATATGTCTTTTTTTTCTTCTGCTTTTAAGATATGTTCTTCATATTTGGTTTTCAGAGTTTTGACTGTTAAGTATTTAGGTATGTTTCATCTGCTTACAGTTTTCTAGTCATCTTGATTCTGTGGATGTCTTTTATCAGCTTTGGAAAGTTCTTGATTATCTCTACAAGTATATGTATTTTTTCATCTATTCTTGTTTCCCTCTTCTTGGAATCCAATTATAAGTAAATTGAATAGGTTGTTATTTTCTCTTTGTTGCTGCTGTTTAGTTGCTAAGTTGTGTTGGACTCTTTTTCAACCTTATCCAATAATTCTAATACCTTGTTTGTCTTGCTTCTAATTTTATTGATTACTTTCTTGGTCATGTTATATTTTCTTGCTTTTAGTATACTTTGTACTCTTTTTGATTGTGTGGTGAAGATTTTGTCTGTCGCGAATGAAGTTAATATTATTTCCCGAAAGAGGGTGCCCCTTTGTCAGATTTTTAAAGTAGAGGTGAAGTCAACCTGATTGTACCTGAGTAGGGTCTGAGCTGTATTCTAGCTTTTGTTTGATTCAGTCCACTCTGATGTCAGGTGTTTGGAGGGTGGGATCAGGACCTTGCTTTCAACAATGTCTGTATTCTGGGCACTGTAAGGACTCTAGCATTTGTCTGGCGTCCACAGCTGGGTTGGCATCGTTTAAAGTTTTGGGAAATTTCTCTTTGGTTTAGAGCAGCTGCCTGGATTTGGGGTTATGGAGAGTTTTCTTTTCTCTCCAGTTCTTCTTCTTGCATTTTGTATCGCAAGAGAATTAAAATGACAGATACATATTTCATTTCCTGCTAAATTGCTATACCTAGATCATCTACTGGCAATGTTATATTTAAGTAGACTGGAACCACAATTAACCTTTCACATAGTTGACCACTGCTGTTGTGTGTTTATGAAATGCGTTACATTTATTAACTCATCTCGGGAAGTAGTATTTTTTCCTCTTTTATAGGTGAAATATCTAAAGCAGAGGAAGTCGGTAAGTAACTAGCCAGAGGTCATACCAGTAATAAACGGTAGAACGATGATTTGAACCTTGGCCATCTGCATTTTGTTAAACACCAGGATGTGGCTGCCTCTCTAGTTTATTCTTCCTCTCAGTTAAATCGGATTCGTTTAGCCTGAAGGTTGATGGCACAGACTAAAATGTTGCTTTTGTGTAAAATGGTATCATTTTTGAAGGTGAAGTGGAGATAAATTTACCAATTTATTCTCATACCAATGAAAAGTTTTATTATTAGCTATGTTAGTAAAACAAATGGGAACACAGATCATTATGTAATATATGCTGCTTGATAACGGTGTTTTATGATATGAGTTCTTTTGAGGTGATTAGTAAAATGAAATCTTATTTATAGAAATGAGGAAATGGGGAGTTGGTTATGCCCTTTGCTTCTATTTTCTTCACAGTTTTGTTGAGTACAAACAGGTCTTCTCCCTTCTCAGTTGGGAGCTTCCCAGAGCAGGCACAGTTCTCCTGTTTATTTTGGCTCTCTACTTTGATGTCTTGTGCCTTGCCTTGTACATAGGGCAGAAGATACTGGAGAAAAAGAGTGTGGACATTTGGTCAAGAAAGCCTGAGCTTAAACTCAGTTGCTGTTTTTGTTAGTTGGGCTTCCCTGGTGGCTCAGATGATGAAGAACCTGACTGCAATTCAGAAGACCTGGGTTCAATCTCTGGGTAAGGAAGATCCCCTGGAGAAGAAAATGGCAACCCAGACCAGTATTCTTCCCTGGGGAGTTTCATGGATAGAGGAGCTTGGTGGTCTACAATCCAGGGCGTCGCAGAGTCTCACACGTTTGAGTAACTAACACTAGGGGCTGGAAAATAAAACCTGTGGATTCAGTCCAGCTCACTGCCTACTTTTGTAAATAACATTGTAATTGGGATACAGCCACACCCATTTGATTACATATTGTCCTATGGCAGAATTTAGTTGCAATAACTTTGTAGTTATACAAAGCCCAAGTTAGTAAATATCTGGTTATTTACAGAAAAGTGTAAATCATTCTACGTAATTCAATCTCTTGATTCTTAATTTCCTGTGAAATTAGTGACTTAATAAGTTCTTATTAAATAAGGGAAGTAAAATACATGTATACACATGAACATCACCAGATGGTCAAGACCGAAATCAGATTGATTATCTGATCTTTGCAGATTGATTATCTTCTCCATCTTTGCAGCCAAAGATGGAGAAGCTCTGTAGAGTCAGCAAAAACAAGACTGGGAGCTGACTGTGGCTCAGATCATGAACTCCTTATTGCCAAATTCAGACTTAAATTGAATAAAGTGGGGAAAGCCACTAGACCACTCAGGTATGATCTAAATCAAATCCCTTATGATTATACACTGGAAGTGAGAAATAGATTTAAGAGACTAGATCTGATAGAGTGCCTGATGAACTATGGACAGAGGTCCGGGACATTGTACAGGAGACAGGGATCAACACTATCCCCATGGAAAAGAAATGCAAAAAAGCAAAATGGCTGTCTGGGGAGGCCTTACAAATAGCTGTGAAAAGAAGAGAAGTGAAAAGCAAAGGAGAAAAGGAAAGATATAAGCATCTGAATACAGAGTCCAAAGAGTAGCAAGAAGAGATAAGAAAGCCTTCCCCAGCGATCAATGCAAAGAAGTAGAGGAAAGCAATAGAATGGGAAAGACTAGAGATCTCTTCAAGAAAATTAGAGATACCAAGGGAACATTTCATGCAAAGATGGGCTCGATAAAGGACAGAAATGGTATGGACGTAACAGAAGCAGAAGATAAAAAGAAGAGGTGGCAAGAATACACAGAAGAACTATAGAAAGAAGATCTTTAAAACCAAGATAATCACAATGGTGTGATGACCCACCTAGAGCCAGACATCCTGGAATGTGAAGTCAAATGGACCTTAGAAAGCATCACTACAAACAAAGCTAGTGGAAGTGATGGAATTCCAGTTGAGCTATTTCAAGTCCTGAAAGATGATGCTGTCAAAGCGCTGCACTCATGGTTTCTGATCTTACATTTAGATCTTTAATCCATTTTGAGTTTATTTTTGTGTGCTGTGTTAGGAAGTGATCTAGTTTCATTCTTTTACAAGTGGTTGACCAGTTTTCCCAGCACCACTTGTTAAAGAGATTGTCTTTACTCCATTATATATTCTTGCCTCCTTTGTCAAAGATAAGGTGTCCATATGTGTGTGGATTTATCTCTGGGCTTTCTATTTTGTTCCATTGATCTATATGTCTGTCTTTGTGCCAGTACCATACTGTCTTGATGACTGTGGCTTTGTAGTAGAGCCTGAAGTCCGGCAAGTTGATTCCTCCAGTTCCATTCTTCTTTCTCAAGATTGCTTTGGCTATTCGAGGTTTTTTGTATTTCCATACAAATCTTGAAATTATTTGTTCTAGTTCTGTGAAAAATGTGGCTGGTAGCTTGATAGGGATTGCATTGAATTTGTAAATTGCTTTGGGTAGTATACTCATTTTCACTATATTGATTCTTCCGATCCATGAACATGGTATATTTCTCCATCTATTAGTGTCCTCTTTGATTTCTTTCATCAGTGTTTTATAGTTTTCTATATATAGGTCTTTAGTTTCTTTAGGTAGATATATTCGTAAGTATTTTATTCTTTTCGTTGCAATGGTGAATGGAATTGTTTCCTTAATTTCTTTTTCTACTTTCTCATTATTCGTGTATAGGAATGCAAGGGATTTCTGTGTGTTGATTTTATATCCTGCAACTTTACTATATTCATTGATGAGCTCTAGTAATTTTCTGGTGGAGTCTTTAGGGTTTTCCATGTAGAGGATCATGTCATCTGCAAACAGTGAGAGTTTTACTTCTTCTTTTCCAATTTGGATTCCTTTTATTTCTTTTTCTGCTCATGATTGCTGTGGCCAAAACTTCCAGAACTATGTTGAATAAACTCAAAATGGATTAAAGATCTAAATGTAAGATCAGAAACCATAAAACTCCTAGAGGAGAACATAGGCAAAACACTCTCAGACATAAATCACAGCAGGATCCTCTATGATCCACCTCCCAGAATTCTGGAAATAAAAGCAAAAATAAACAAATGGGATCTAATTAAAATTAAAAGCTTCTGCACAACAAAGGAAAATATAAGCAAGGTGAAAAGACAGCCTTCTGAATGGGAGAAAATAATAGCAAATGAAGCAACTGACAAACAACTAATCTCAAAAATATACAAGCAACTTCTGCAGCTCAATTCCAGAAAAATAAACGACCCAATCAAAAAATGGGCCAAAGAACTAAATAGACATTTCTCCAAAAAAGACATACGGATGGCTAACAAACACATGAAAAGATGCTCAACATTACTCATTATTAGAGAAATGCAAATCAAAACCACAAAGAGGTACCACTTCACGCCAGTCAGAATGGCTGCGATCCAAAAATCTGCAAGCAATAAATGCTGGAGAGGGTGTGGAGAAAAGGGAACCCTCCTACACTGTTGGTGGGAATGCAAACTAGTACAGCCACTATGGAGAACAGTGTGGAGATTCCTTAAAAAATTGCAAATAGAACTACCTTATGACTCAGCAATCCCACTTCTGGGCATACACACCGAGGAAACCAGAATTGAAAGAGACACATGTACCCCAATGTTCATCGCAGCACTGTTTATAATAGCCAGGACATGGAAACAACCTAGATGTCCATCAGCAGATGAATGGATAAGAAAGCTGTGGTACATATACACAATGGAGTATTACTCAGCCGTAAAAAAGAATTCATTTGAATCAGTTCTGATGAGATGGATGAAACTGGAGCCGATTATACAGAGTGAAGTAAACCAGAAAGAAAAACACCAATACAGTATACTAACACATATATATGGAATTTAGGAAGATGGCAATGACGACCCTGTATGCAAGACAGGGAAAGAGACACAGATGTGTATAACGGACTTTTGGACTCAGAGGGAGAGGGAGAGGGTGGGATGATTGGGGAGAATGACATTCTAACATGTATACTATCATGCAAGAATTGAATTGCCAGTCTATGTCTGACGCAGGATGCAGCATGCTTGGGGCTGGTGCATGGGGATGACCCAGAGAGATGTTATGGGGAGGGAGGTGGGAGGGAGGTTCATGTTTGGGAATGCATGTAAGCATTAAAGATTTTAAAATTTAAAAAATAAAAAAATAAACTAAAAAAAAAAAACAAAAAAACCACAAAGCGCTGCACTCAATATGCCAGCAAATTTGGAAAACTCAGCAGTGGCCACAGGACTAGAAAAGGTCAGTTTTCATTCCAGTCCCAAAGAAAGGCAGTGCCAAAGAATGCTCAAACTACCGCACAATTGCACTCATTTCACACACTAGTAAAGTAATGCTCAAAATTCTCCAAGCCAGGCTTCAGCAATACATGAACCGTGAACTTCCAGATGTTCAAGCTGGTTTTAGAAAAGGCACAGGAACCAGAGATCAAATTGCCAACATCCGCCAGATCATGGAAAAAGCAAGAGAGCTCCAGAGAAACATCTATTTCTGCTTTATTGACTATGCCAAAGCCTTTGACTGTGTGGATCACAATAAACTGTGGAGAATTCTTTAAGAGATGAGAATACCAGACCATCTGACCTATCTCTTGAGAAACCTATATGCAGGTCAGGAAGCAAGAGTCAGAACTCGACATGGAACAACAGACTGATTCCAAATAGGAAAACGAGTACGTCAAAGCTGTATATTGTCACCCTGCTTATTTAACTTCTATGCAGAGTACATCATGAGAAACGCTGGATTGGAAATAGCACAAGCTGGAATCAAGATTGCCGGGAAAAATATCAAGAACCTCAGATATGCAGATGACACCACCCTTATGGCAGAAAGTGAAGAGGAACTAAAAAGCCTCTTGATGAAAGTGAAAGAGGAGAGTGAAAAAGTTGGCTTAAAGCTCAACATTCAGAAAACGAAGATCATGGCATCAGGTCCCATCACTTCATGGGAAATAGATGGGGAAACAGTGGAAACAGTGTCAGACTTTATTTTGGGGGGCTCCAAAATCACTGCAGATGGTGACTGCAGCCATGAACTTAAAAGACGCTTACTTCTTGGAAGGAAAGTTATGACCAACCTAGATAGCATATTCAAAAGCAGAGACATTATTTTGCCAAAAATGTTCCCTCTATTCAAGGCTATGGTTTTTCCTGTGGTCATGTATGGATGTGAGAGTTGGACTATGAAGAAGACTGAGCACTGAAGAATTGATGCTTTAGAACTGTGGTATTGGAGAAGACTCTTGAGAGTCCCTTGGACTGCAAGGAGATCCAACCAGTCTATCCTAAAGGAGATCAGCCCTGGGATTTCTTTGGAAGGGATGATGCTAAAGCTGAAGCTCCAGTACTTTGGCCACCTCATGCGAAGAGTTGACTCATTGGAAAAGACTGATGCTGGGAGGGATTGAGGGCAAGAGGAGAAGGGGACGACCGAGGATGAGAAAGCTGGATGGCATCACCGACTCGATGGACATGAGTTTGAGTAAACTGTGGGAGTTGGTGATGAACAGGGAGGCCTGGCGTGCTGCGATTCATGAGGTCGCAGAGTCAGACACGACTGAATAACTGAATTGAACTGAAAGTGCATGGTTTCTGGCATGTTTTTTGAAATGAATCAGGCCTTTAATATCGTCTCCATTCTTTTAATGGAAGCCTTTCATTATTGATACCAATTCACTGACTTAATTTCATAATGGACACTATCACTTCCTACTTCCTCATTCAATTCTTTCACTTCATTTGAAGATGTTCAATACTTAATACAATTAGTATATTTGGTCAGTGCCAACCTTTCTGTATATCAGACATTGTACAGATTCTTAAGAAAACTCGAGCTGCTTTTCAGGCAACAGTTAACCTATTTAATTTTAGACTGACCAGTTTTCTTTTCTGACAATAAAGTATTATTTAACAAAGAAAAGGTTAAAAACTGACCTGTCTGATATTGTCTTCTACTGAGCTATTTACATAGGCAAAGGCTGCTCTTCGAGGAGAAGCAAGGAAGCCTTCCTGGAGGAAATTATATTTTGGCAGAAACCTGAAGAATCACTTCACTTCAGTTGAGTTGCTCAGTCGTGTTCGACTCTGCAACCCCATGAATCTCAGCACACCAGGCCTCCCTGTCCATCACCAACTCCTGGAGTTCACTCAGACTCGCGTCCATCGAGTCAGTGATGCCATCCAGCCATCTCATCCTCGGTCGTTCCCTTCTCCTCCTGCCCCCAATCCCTCCTAGCATCAGAGTCTTCCAATGAGTCAACTCTTCGCGTGAGGTGGCCAAAGTATTGGAGTTTCAGCTTTAGCATCATTCCTTCCAAAGAAATCCCAGGGCTGATCTCCTTCAGAATGGACTGGTTGGATCTCCTTGCAGTCCAAGGGACTCTCAAGAGTCTTCTCCAACACCACAGTTCAAACGCATCAATTTTTCAGCACTCAGCTTTCTTCATAGTCCAACTCTCACATCCATACATGACCACAGGAAAAACCATAGCCTTGACTAGAGGGAACTTTTTTGGCAAAATAATGTCTCTGCTTTTGAATATGCTATCTAGGTTGGTCATAACTTTCCTTCCAAGAAGTAAGCGTCTTTTAAGTTCATGGCTGCAGTCACCATCTGCAGTGATTTTGGAGCCCCCCAAAATAAAGTCTGACACTGTTTCCACTGTTTCCCCATCTATTTCCCATGAAGTGATGGGACCAGATGCCATGATCTTCATTTTCTGAATGTTGAGCTTTAAGCCAACTTTTTCACTCTCCTCTTTCACTTTCATCAAGAGGCTTTTTAGTTCCTCTTCACTTTCTGCCATAAGGGTGGTGTCATCTGCATATCTGAGGTTCTTGATATTTTTCCCGGCAATCTTGATTCCAGCTTGTGCTATTTCCAATCCAGCGTTTCTCATGATGTACTCAGCATAGAAGTTAAATAGGCAGGGTGACAATATACAGCCTTGACGTACTCGTTTTCCTATTTGGAATCAGTCTGTTGTTCCAAGTCCAGTTCTGACTGTTGCTTCCTGTCCTGCATATAGGTTTCTCAAGAGACAGGTCAGGTGGTCTGGTATTCTCATCTCTTAAAGAATTCTCCAGTTAATTGTGATCCACACAGTCGAAGGCTTTGGCATAGTCAATAAAGCAGAAATAGATGTTTCTCTGGAGCTCTCTTGCTTTTTCCATGATCTGGCGGATGTTGGCAATTTGATCTCTGGTTCCTGTGCCTTTTCTAAAACCAGCTTGAACATCTGGAAGTTCACAGTTCACGTATTGCTGAAGCCTGGCTTGGAGAATTTTGAGCATTACTTTACTAGTGTGTGAGATGAGTGCAATTGCGCGGTAGTTTGAGCATTCTTTGGCATTGCCTTTCTCTGGGACTGGAATGAAAACTGACCTTTTCTAGTCCTGTGGCCACTGCTGCGTTTTCCAAATTTGCTGGCATTGAGTGCAGCACTTTCAGAGCATCATCATCTGGTATTTGAAATAGCTCAACTGGAATTCCATCACCTCTACTTGCTGAATAAATAGTAGTAAACGAAGTGAAAGTGAAAGTCACTCAGTGGTATCCAACTCTTTGCAACCCCATGGAGTATAGTCCATAGAATTCTCTAGGCCAGAATACTGGAGTGAGTACCCTTTCCCCTCTGCAGGGGATCTTCCCAACCCAGGTCCCTTCTGCAGTGGATCTTGCAGACCCAGGGATTGAACCTGGGTTTCCTGCTTTGCAAGTGAATTGTTTACCAACTGAGGTATCAGTGAAACCCTAGTTCAAATTAATTTACAAATGAATGACTTGACAGTTTGACATCTTTGTGTTTCTACCAGACCAGCTTGTTTGACCTAGGTGAGGTATAGTCAGTCAAAAAAAGAAAAATGGTATAAGTGAACATGATTTTATTCTTTCCTACTTATTTTTTTCAAATTAAGTGAATTAAACAGAAACCATGTTATCATGTAGATCAAAATAGCTTTACTTGGCCACAGATTTTTTTTTTTGTCCTTCACTAAGAAATATGATTTCTACTCAAGCAAATCATGGCGAGAATAACTCTATGTCGAATCACTGTTTCTTAACTCCATGTTAAGGCACTGGAGCCTGAAGTTTTCTTTCCTTAGTACTCCCACAAGTATGCGAACACAATCTTTGCAGTTTTGTGATGCTTTGATGATTTTCAGGATTTTCACTCTGCCTATTTTGGCGTATTTTCTTGTTTATTTAACAAATTCCTATGGAGGGTGCTCTTTCTATTGGGTGTCGTTATAAAGAGTCACCTAAGGAATTTCTGCCAGCACTCACTGAGCTAACAGTTTAGTGAAGACAGGAGAAGGAATTCAACAAATAGTTAACAAGAGTAACAAGAGGGAAGTAACTGAGCAGGGGATTAGGAGATCACTCCTGGAGGAGTCAGCATTTACGCTGAAATGTCAAGGATGTGTTCAGTTTAGAGGGAAACTCATAGAAGGTGGGATTTACAGAATTCAATTGATTCAGTCTCAGATGAGAGGAAGATTATACCTTCTAACCTGAGCTAGAATGGCTGGGAAGGTGAAGGAGTACAGGTTTGGGAAGAAGACATGAGTTCAGTCTTGCACATATGTTTGAGATTACTGTGGATTGTCAGACATGACGGAAGTTAAATGTTTGAGTCTGTGACCTTCTGAGCATGAAGGTAGTGCGTCAGATGCCCAGCAAACAGGTATGGAGAGAGGTGTGAATAGGCCCTGCTACAGAAATTACAGTGTTTAAGGAGTGTGAAAAAGATGCCTGTAAAAGAAAGCTAAGGATCAGCTTGAGATGGAGGACAATGAGGAGACTGTCCGGTTATAGAAACCACAGGAAGAAGCTGTTTTAGGCACAATCAGTTATGTTGAATGCAGCCAGGAGGTTAGGCGAACCAAGGACTTTGAATTGTCCATTAGATTTTGTGAGAGGGAGGTATCGAAAGAACAAGCTTCATGTTGTGGCAGGTGAGAGTCTTCTCCACTCCACTTAACATCTTGCGTCTGCAGGTTCCACTTTACAGGGTGTTCTTCCTGTTGTAGTCTTCTCTGCAGCACATGGACCTGTTCGTGATCCTGATCAGGTGCATGGAGCAGCCTCCATGCTGCTTTGCTGTTTTTACCTCTGCCACCTCTTCCCTTTAGGCTTCTTCTCACTACTAATTTCATTAATCAGACAGCTAATTCTCTCAGTGTCTGTACTCCTCACAGTCTATAGCTCTCCTTTCCCACATTCCCACTTCATACTCACATCTTTTTATATTGAATGAAAGTATCTGACCTTGTGTTTTGTTTTATTTTCATTTTGTCTCTGTAGAAAGTGTGTTAAATTACTGGAAAAATACTGAAAGTCAAAAACATTTTATGAAATAGTTACTGAATAATTTGGATGTTATTGAATAATTCAAATTGCTCTATTTTTCATTTTCAATATTTTGAGTGTGAAATTTTCCTTTCATTGTGTGTTTCATCAAAACCAGTTCTTTGAAAGGCCCCTGGAATATGGCTTTGCACTAAAGAATGTTCCCCATTAAGTTCTTGAGCTGGGTTTGTGATGTAATCAAATGGATGTCCACAGGGCAGCTACTGTGGACCTTTTGCTACTGTGAGCCTTTAATAATCACCGGGGAAATTTTAAATCAATGTGTAGAGACTTCCCAGACAAATAAAACCATTGAACATTTCTGGTATTTTCTTTTTGGTTTTTTTTTTTGCTCCCTATTAAGAGTTCTGTAGATATGTTGATCCTCCTCAGTAGTTTTGGTGTTATTCTCAGAAAAATAAATTCTGCAGAGTTTGACACCCCATTATTATTAGATAAGTTAGAGGGATCTAATCTTCACAAGCTTGGGCAAAGCTGTCAAAATCATTTAAGGGAGATCACCTGGGAGAATAGATAAAGAAATTTTATATAGACAGCTTGAAGAAAAAAAAAACCCACCAAATAACCTGTAACTATTGAAAAAAAGATACTAGTGCAGTAAACTGGGAGTACAAGCTTGAGGTTGAAAATAAAAAAGTTGCTTAGATATTTAGTTAAAAATTCTAGGCTAACAGAAGTCATTGCATTACTCTTTGGCCATGTTTTCTTATGGAGTTTTTCATAAAATTGTAATGAGAAGTGATAAGTATATCTTTATTATGTAAAGGGGGTCATCTTGGAGTGAAAAGTATATGCCAATCTAAGACACATAAAAATGCCAAACATAGAGGGCTTTCCCTGGTAGCTCAGTGGTAAAGAGTCCACCTCCCAATTCAGTTCGATAGCTGGTCTAGGAAGATCCCACATGACACAGAGCAATTAAGCATGTGTGCCACGACTGTTGAGCCTGTGTGCTAGAGCCCAGTAGCTGCGACTACTGAGCCCACCTGCAGTAACCACTGAGGCCAGCATGGCCTAGACCCGTGTTCCGCAACGAGAGAAGCCACAGTAGTGAGAAGAGTTGCACCACAACTAGAGAGTAGCCCTAGCTCGCCACAGTAAAGACCCAGTGCAGCCCAAAATAAATACATAAATGCGGTTACTTTTTAAAGTGCCAAAAATATAGTCATTGTGGGGAAGATAAAGGAATACATTTTACGGCACTGTTTTCTGTTTTTCTGGAAAGCCAGCATTTATCAGAATAATTTTTCCAACACTACTTGCCTGTAGAAAGACCCAAGTGATACTTTTGTGAAGAGTGTTCTTATAAAGAGCTTCCTGCTTATCCCTGTATTAGAACAAAGCCTGCCATTACTCCGTTTTCAGCCATCCTGTATACAGGAATGGATTCCTAGAACTCAAGGGAACCGAGTTGTATGTGTGTGCCTCTGTTGTGGAATTCTAGTCCCTACCTCTCCACACACCAGTTTTTGTGACACAGGTTCCCCCAGCAGTGGTGTTCTTGATGCAAGGATAATGACAGTTCCCTCCAGGAGATGCACACACCCAGAACACTTTCGGGTGTCTCTCACCTTCCCATCTCTCTTGAACTGTTAAGAGATAGTCCTTCATGAAGTTCCTGATAGTTTTAATTTAAAATAAAAAAATAGACTGTATGGGGATATTTAGATAAATAGTGCTGACTTTTATTACATGACTGTAATAATTGTGTGACATTTGTTTCTGCCCTAGGAGTGCTGTCTCTGCAATTTGAGAGGGGGTGCTCTTAAGGAAACTAAGAACAATAAGTAAGTAGTGCGTTAACTGTGTGGAATTTCATCATTTCCTTCTCCTCTGTTGAGTGTTGAACTTCTTGGTTTATAGCGTGCTTTGCTTCTCATTGTTGTACACATTTGTTCCACAGCTTTGTTTTTATTAATAAGTTAAAATATTTGATCTTTTTAAAATAATTTTAAATTGGAGGATAATTGCTTTACAATGTTGTGTTGGTTTCTGCCATAAAACAGCATAAGTCAACCATAAGTATACATATGTCCCCTTCTCCTTGAACATGCCTCCCACCCTCTTCCACAGCTCTTGCTGTTCAGGTGCAAGGTAGAGATTTTGTACATGTTTCCAGAAACCATTACTGACAGCACATTCACCTCTGCTGGGGAAAGGTGTTCTCAGTCTGCGTCTGTTCTGTGTTTGACATCATAAGGAGTAACCCCTCTTTCACTAACAGAGCTTGAAGACAGCCCGTATTCTCGTGCCATTTTAATTCTTGTTTTTAATTTGATGAATGCTGTTGTTGTAATAAAAGCAGAATATGCCTGAAAACAGTGAAATCTGTTATCTTCAGATAAGTAAAATCAATTATAATCATAGTATTAGAACAAAACCATTTACTTTTAACACCAGTAAATTAACAAGAAAGTGTATATTCTAAAATAGAAACACAGGGAGAAAAGATCGATTTTACAGTTTAAAGGGGACAGTTGGAAAATATGAAGAGACTCATAAGTGAACAAAAAAGATGGGTAATGTTTCTATGGCAGCAGCTAAAATGTATTTTTGCTTGAATTTTATCTTTATGACCCAATTTAATCATTTAAGATGGGGCCAAAGCAAATTATAGGTTCCTATAAATTAGAAACTTGTAGAAATGATTTAGGTATAGGTTGTATTATGGCAGTTGGGAGCCACATCCAGCCCCAAGATATGTTTTATTTGACACCATTTTATGAATTTAATTCAGATTTTAAAAGTTGAGAGTTATATAAAAATCCAGGTTTTCATCTTTACTGGATAAATGATTGTGCATCTTTATATGACAATAACCAGTTAGGATGAGAACTTGGCCTAAAGAGAGTAGACCTTCTCTAGGTTACCATGCTTTACCGGTATATGTTTTTGGTTTCATCCTGCCTGGCCCCATGGACACTGGAGTTGAGACTCCTGGAGTAATTTAATGTCATGTAATCATGTGCATGCAGACATGTTTCTGACCGATTATAAGGGAGAATAAAAGCATTCATCATTTCTATGTTGGTAAAGTTTAGTCTAAGAGACTGTGTTTGCTCAATTTTGGAGGTTCATCTCTTAGTCTTAGTTAATGTGATTGACACTATGCTAAAAACTATTGACTGGTTCTGGGACTGTTCCATGAGTGGTGCAGACTGCCAGATGATTTAGGCAGTTCCTGCAAAGATGGAGGCAGTAAGGACTTCTCTTCCTTCCCTTGGACTAGGACAAAAAGAAGAAATGTTTACTCTAAATTATAGCATTTATTTAGATATGAAAGAGTGCCCTGTTGGGATTGATGCTTATTCTCTCTCCTAATGGTCTTAAAAGCAGGATGGAGTCTTATGTTATTTGAGTGAAATAACATGCTTTGACTTAAAAATAAGTTGACAGATTTGATAATTCTTTCAAAATCTCTTTAAACTCGAGTCTTTATGTTTGTTTGAGGCATAAGATTTATGAGAAACGTAATAGTGTTAGTGAGGACATTGTCATTTTTCTGGAGTGATTCAGAATTTGAAAGAAGATACACAAGGTTTTGAGTAACCTCCAGGAGTTGGTGATGGACAGGGAAGCCTGGTATGCTAGTCCATGGGGTTGCAAAGAGTCGGACATGACTGAGCAACTGAACTGAACTGGGCACAAGGGTTTTAGTAGGAAACAAGGGAACAAGTTAAATTTCATTTCCCCTTATCTCTTGGTTCCTGTGATTATAGTAGGATTGCAATAAGAAACAATTTAATGAAAGACTTAATCTGTATTAATTCTTCTAGAGAATTTTTGCTGTTTGTTCTGGTTTGCTTCATGACATCAGAATTACGTAAAAAGATTATGTGATATACTCATTTCATTTTCATACCTTTTATTAATTGAACTAATCTTTTGCCACATATTAATTATCTTAAGTATATTAAACACTTCTATAATTCATGTCAAGTGAAATAGCAGACATGCATCTCAGTATTTTTCAGGTCACATGTAGAAACGTATAAATACGATGATAGTAATTCTTTGGTCTTCACCTAGTTCTTCTTGTCACCGTGGTGGGCAGGTGTGGCACTGAATCTATCCAGGTGTCATCCAATAGCTTTATTTTTTATTTTTTATTTTTTTTAGTTTTTTATTTTTTAAATTTTAAAATCTTTAATTCTTACATGCATTCCCAAACATGAACCCCCCTCCCACCTCCCTCCCCATAACATCTTTCTGGGTCATCCCCATGCACCAGCCCCAAGCATGCTGCATCCTGCGTCAGACATAGACTGGCGGTTCAATTCACATGATAGTATACATGTTAGAATGTCATTCTCCCAAATCATCCCACCCTCTCCCTCTCCCTCTGAGTCCGAAAGTCCGTTATACACATCTGTGTCTCTTTCCCTGTCTTCCAATAGCTTTAAAATTCAGAGAGTCTGTTTGTGATGGACATAGGTGCTCTGGGCTTGCTTTCTCATCTGTGTGTTTCCCATGCATGTGAATTGTCACCTCCTGGTGAAGTGCAGGCTGTATTAAGTTTAGGGAACATTTGTTTACATTTCTGTCTCGTTTCCTGTAGGTGGGCCCATGTCATGTGCGCCGTTGCAGTCCCAGAAGTCCGGTTTACTAATGTCCCAGAAAGGACACAGATAGATGTAGGCAGAATACCTTTACAGAGGTTAAAATTGGTGAGTGCCAATACTTTTTTTTCCTCATAAGTTAGTGTTAATTTCAAGTTCTGAATATGTCTATTCACGCACATACTTTTTTCTTAGCTTCATTGAATTATTCTACATGTTTTATCCTTTTAGCCTAAATTACTTAGCTGTACGTATTCTTTTTCTGTTGTATTGTAAGTATGTATATAGCTTTCTACGAATTATGTCTTCAGTGAGGCAAAGGAATACTGCATTTCATGAATTAATGTGACTTTTCAATCTCAGGGCTTTCGATGAAGTTTGTTAGTAACTGACCCAAATTATCCAAATATCTCTGTTTGAATTGCTTAGTGTTTCTGTCTCTTGCCTGTCTTTGGTTGGCCTTGACTTAAAAAAATGAGTCTAACTTGATTTCATCATCTCTTCACCAAGAAGAGACTTGCAGAGAAAATTTGATTATTCCCGAGGGATTTTCTCACCAACAGATAAAGTTCATTTAAATTGCTCAACTCTCTGGCTGGTTATCTTCTCATTGTTTCTCTTTGTTAGATTGTTTTTGTTTTGTTTTTCTCTTTTTTCATGGAAAGGTAGGCCTTTAATGTCCCCCACACTAAAGTTATCTTGGAGTTCTGTTAAATTGTGAGCCAACAGATTACTAGTTCAGGCTCTTAATATTAAATATTTAATGAGAATTTTTCCTACAGGTAAATTGCATGACTTTCAGATGCTGAAGCGTGTCTTACAAGTGGACTTAATACCCTGCAGCTTCTTTAGTCCCTGTTACTTCTGGTTGGGGTCTTCCCACTGTTTCCGACACTGAGCTGTGCCTCTCCACCACTGCGTAGCAGTGTGTTTTGTCTCTGGACTTCTGTCTCAGGAACTTAGACTCTATTCTACTGTCTTTCAGCGAACCTTGTTATTTTCCACTGTAGCTCCATTAAGAATTTCACATAGCTAGAAAATATGTGGCCCTTTCCATGCCCGATGATTGCTGTTGGCAGGTATGAGATCATCTGCCAGCATGATCAGAGTGTGGTAATGGAAGTTTTGAGAATGAGATGGAAATAACCGGGACATTTAAATGGCCCTTCAAAGTTGATGGTGACTATCAGAAGAGAGTAAGGTTGTTCAGCTCATGAACTTCGAAAGGAAAATGTTTACAACCTTATATCTTGATCACCAGTTTAAAAAGAAAAACTAACCTTGCCATGAGAGAGAGGCAGAAGTAGTGTCTTCTGTGACTGTGCCAACTGCTGTGTTTCTGCTTGATTTCAAGAAATCTCATATGTAGCCTTAATTTGTCCTCTCTTTTGTCTTACTGTGCTGATACTTTGTTTATAAGTGCAGTTTGAATGCAAAAATTTTAACACCCCAAAGGGTGAAAATTGGTACAGAAAAAATACAATAAATCCTATATCACATTACATTTTATGTGCAAACTGCTTTTCTTCTATTGCTTTTTACTTATATAAACTTGTTTTCATTATTCAATTGATACATATTATATCTATGGATATTGTTTAGGTCTTTATGATTAGGACAGAAGGCATTAGTTTTGTCCATTAAAAATTATAAAAAATATCTTTCATTGGAGGAAAAACAACCTACCAATAAGAAAGAAATAAACAAAAAATTGCCAGAATTAGGATTGTAAGGCAGGTTATAAAGAAAAATGTTGAGTTCATTACATACTATAAAACGTAATGCTTAGTGTGACAAATAATAACAAATGTCTTACATTTTAATTTTTTTTATTTACAAGTAATATGTATTCGTAGAAATTCCAACACTGCATTTAACACCCACCTTTGGGTCTCTTTCCTAAAAGATGGTTTCTGTTATCACATTAAGGCCCCTTGGAATAAGTGGTCACTGCTCTTGATGCTTCCCTTTAAGGACTTGTGTACTGGCTACTCTTCTCTACAGATCGTCCTTAGTGATCTGTTTTCACCAATACCAGTCTCAGAGGGGTTTTAATGGAACAACAGGGAGGGCCAGCATGGATCATTTCAGTGCCAGCCAAGAAACTGTATCTAGAAATCTGAAATCTGATGATGGCCTCCAAAAATGGCAAAGGTTGCCACCTTGACTGTGTATGTTGCATATTCTTTTGAAGTTTAATTAATCGAATAAGTGTGCATCCAGCCAGAAGTAGGAGCAGTAGTTTCATGTAGTATTTCGTCTCAGCTGACCTAAGTCTAGATGGAGTATTTTACTATGTCTGTTTAGTGAATGTATGTGTGTCTGCTCGTGTCTGTTTCCCTTTTTTTCTGGAGCTATAGCCAGCCCTTTTCTGGATGCTAAATTGTTCATCTTCTTTTCTTATTCACGCAGATGAGGGAGTAGGGATAGGAATTAGATGTTTGTGTCTGTGTATTTCACCAAACAGTTATTACCTGACCTTACCAAATACTTGGGGTACATTTTTGAGTAAGACTTTATTCCTGTCTTCTATCATCTCATAGTCTAGACTGGGCTTGTTTTGGCTTTGGCTCTGTTGATCTTTTAGGTAAATTAATTGTTGTAGATGGCTGTCATGTGTATCATAGATCGCAGCATCCCTGACCAAACAGGTGAAGCCAAAAGGTATAAACTTCTAGTTATAAGGTAAGTAATTACTGTGGATGTAATGGACAACATCATGACTATAGCTGAGACTGCTGTGTATTGTGTAGGAAAGTTCCTAAGAGAGTAAATCCCATGAGTTCTCATCACAGGAATAATTTTTTCCCTTCTTAAATTTCTTTTTGTTGTATCTATATGGGAAGATGGATGTTAACTAGACATACTGTGGTATTCATTCATAATATATGTAAATCAAACCATCATGCAGTATGCCTTAAACTTATACAGTGATGTATGTCAGTTACTTCTCAACAAAACTGGAAAGAAAGTAAGCAATGCCAGCTATATCCTGGGAGGTAAAATCACCCCCATATGAGAACCTCCTGGTCCACAGAGAAGGCATACACATGATGAGAAAATTTTTGTCATTTTCAGGAAGATAATATCTTTGTTGAAAGAAGTAAGTGGCAGTCTGGCAAAATAGAAATTCTGAATTGCTTTTAAAAAGCATCCCTAGAGGTTTTTTTTTTTTTTTGGCTTGTGAATAATGCAGTAACATTTGGCAACATATATGTATATTTGCTACTGTACAATTATTAATTTTATGATCCAGTTTAGTATTTTAACTTTACCTGTTCTTATAGACGAAGAAGGAAATGGCAACCCACTCCAGTATTCTTGCCTAGGGAATCCCGTGGACAGAGGAGCCTGGTGGGCTGCTGTCTATGGGGTTACACAGAGTCGGGCACAACTGAAGTGACTGAACTGCAGCAGCAGTTCTTACAGAAAATGAGCAACCTTGATTGCTTTCCCCTCCCCAAACTTTAAACTTTTTATTTTGAATTGGGTTATAGCCAATTAACAATGTTGTGATTGTTATTGCTGTTCAGTCTCCAGGTCATGTCCAGCTCTTTGTGACCCCATGGTCTACACCATGCCTGGCTTTCCTGTCCTTCACTATGTCCCGGAGTTTGCTCAAACTCATGTTCGTTGAGTCTTATCCTGTCACCCCTTACCTTCTTGTCACCCTCCTCTTCTCCTACTTGCAACCTTTCCCAGAGTCAAGGTCGTTTCCAGTGAGTTGGCTCTTTGGAAATGAGTCATCCAGCCCAGCATTTCACATGATATATTTTGCGTAGAAGTTAAATAAGCAGAGTAACAGTATATAGCCTTGATGTACCCCTTTCCCAATTTTGAACAAGTTTGTTATTCCATGTTTGGTTCTAACTGTTGCTGCTTAATACAGGTTTCTTAGGAGACTGGTAAGGTGGTCTGGTATTCCCATTTCTTTAAGAATTTTCCACAGTTTTTTGTGATCTACACAGTCAAAGGCTTTAGTATAGTCAATGAAACAGAAATAGATGTTTTTCGAGAATCCCCTTGCTTTTTCTACGATCCAACGAATGTTGGTAATTTAATCTCTGGTTCTTCTGCCTTTTCTAAATTTAGCTTGTACATCTGGTGTTTCTTAATTCATATACTGTTAAAGCCTAGCTTGAAGGAGGTTGAGCATTGCCTTGCTAGCATATGAAATGAGAGCAATTGTACAGTAGTTTGAACACTCTTTGCCATTGCCTTTCTTTGGGATTGGAGTGAAAACTGACCTTTTCCAGTCCTGTGGGCACTGCTGAATTTTCTAAATTTGTTGGCATATTGAGTGCAGAATTTTAACAGCATCATCTTTTACACTTTGAAATAGCTCAGCTGGAATTCCATCACCTCCACTAGCTTTGTTTGTAGTAATGTTTCCTAAGGCCCACTTGACTTCACACTTCAGGATGTCTGGCTCTAGGTGAGCGACCATACCATTGGGGTTATCTGGGTCATTTCAGGTGAACAGTGAAGGGACTCAGCCATAAACATACATGTATCCATTTTCTCCCAAATCTCCCTTCCATCTAGGCTAGCACATAACATAGAGCAGAGTCCCATGTGCTATGGATTAAGTCCCTGTTGGTCATCCATTTTAAATATAACAGTGAGAACAACCTTGGTTACTAATCAAGTATCATAGATTAAAATTTTGTGGTGTGTGTGTGTGTATGTGCATACATATGGTAGTTACTGAATAAATATTCATGAAATGAATAAAAAGGCAGCAACATTTTACTTACTCTCTATGCTTCTGACATAAAATTATTGTGGCTGAAGGATTTGATCAGACAATATGAAATGACTTGTCCTTTATGGTTTGTTTTTTTTTTAAGGAAAAATCCTTTAAAAGTCATGGTGCTAAATTCATGCACGTCTCTTCCACAAGCAGTTTTAAAACAAGGCACTGGTCACCTTATCTGCATCAGTGGGTACATATGATTAGGCCACAGAGCCTAGCAGTAATTTGGAGAGTCTCTGAATACGCATGGAGCACTTTCCCTGTTGTCTCAGAGTTCTCATCTTGGAACCTCTGGTCAGGGGGGATTGAAACCTAGAGTAGTGACCTGAGTGAAGCAGAGGCAAGGGAACTCTGAGCCTCTCTCCAGTGCCCACTAGGTGGTGCTGCTGTTCCAATTTAGTATCCAGTTGCCATTAAATCACCTCATTGAGAAAGTGCCTAATCTGAGCCTGGCCCAATTTTAGAGGGGGGTGTGTAGGTGTGTCTGTGTATGTGTTTGTGTGTGTGTGTGGGAGAGACAGACAGACAGACAGACAGAGATGTGATGCATGCTGGGGTGCCCTCACCCAAAGAGGGCTCTCACTGACAGCAGGGCAGAAAAAGTGCTGCCTGCTGTGCATTCCAAGTGCTGAATTCCAGAGGGTGGTTTTAGTTTTCAGGTTTTCATTTAGCCATATAAAAAGAGCTGCTCTTCCCTTGGGGCAAGTTAGTGTTTTTCTGTATCAGTAATAAGCAACACTAGTAAGGGCTAGTAACTGTAAGAGGCTTAAAGAACAGTTTATGGCAAACAAGTTTAAAACGTCTTCTGAAGTATGAAAGCTATATATAAAAATGCTTATTGTTAGTAGTAGTCTTTTTAGAATACAGAATATTGGAGTTTATGCAGAGCTATTTGACTATTTTGGTAATACTGTTGTTAGCCTTTTATTTATTCATAGATTCAACTTGTGGTTTTTGAAATATTCCTCTGCACAATTATTTGTGTAGGAAGATCCTTATAGAGGATGTTAAGAAAGGATTTGTTTGCCATAGCAGATTTTTCCTCTTATAAGGACCATTAAAAAAGGGAGACAACGAATGGAACACAACTCTTTCAGTGCTCTTCAGGGGATTATGTTGATCCTAAAATAGTGTGTGTTTTGTGAAGAACCTTTATCTCATCTAGCCACCTTGTTTGCTAATATCACAGGTGTGGCCTCTTTCAAGTCCCATAATTAAATGGATGGCACTGGAGTTATTTTGAAGACATTGTATTTTATTTATGTGGCTGTTAATTTAAATGCTTTAATAAAATTCATTATTAGTTTTAAACAAAATACCACAAAAATATATTTGGCTACAGTGGTATTTATCCAATTAGTTTGCCCCCCCTTTTCTTTCTTGAACAATATTTAACTTCTGTGTAGAATAATTGTCTCGGGGGCTAATAAAGTAATGGCTGCACCATCTTAAAAACGCTACCGGTGGCTTTCTGGAAATACCAGGTTATTAGGCAGAATCACCCCTTTAACAAGAAAGAAGTGGCTGAATGTTACCTGAATAGTCTGTATGTCCAAGCCATGTTCAAAAGGGAGAACCATTTTCTCTGTGAGCTTAAGCCTTCTTCTCATTATTAACACAGGTTCTAGATTACTGAGCATTTTCTTATCTACTCATTTAGAATGGATTCCTTTGGTTCGTAACGACTTTGAGTTTGGGAAAAATTATCCTTGTGATGAGTACTATCGTTCCCACCCCCCTTGCCCATGTCCTCCGGTACCTTCTTTGCTTATCCAAAGGGTGTCAGAGCATTGGCACCTGGTAGGGAAAAGAATGGAGCGGATGCCAGGAACGTCTCCTACTCCCCACTTAAATGTGTGCTCAGGGTAGGCACTCTTGGAATTGGTATGCCTGAGGACAAGAAGAAAAAATTGCTCCCACGTGGTATAGATTTTAGAATTTACTCAGTCATTTCCTTTTCTTATTTCCTTCTGTCTTGTTTCCTCTACTAATATGATTGGTTGGCCACAGTCATAATTGAATTTCTGGTCATAATTAAATCTTTGAAAAATTGTGCAAAGAAGATGACAACAAAAAAGGAAGTAGAGAGATATAAAACACAAGTGAAATTAGAATGTCTTTTTTTAGAAAAATTTTCATAGTGGAAAATATGGGGTAAAAATTATCAGGAACAATTAAGAACAGGAAATTAGAGAGGGCAATGCTTCTGTGATCGCACAGAAGACAGCAGCATGGTCAGGAAACAGATCACCAATCTTAAATCTGATTATAAAATTTAAGGGAAGAACATTTAATAAAAAAAGGAGTAAATCAGCACAAAATTATGGTATTTGTTACATATTTAATTGTGAATGTCTGTTACACACATCAATCACTTCTTGAAGATCGAATTAATTAAATATTCATTGAATTTATATAAGTAAAACAAGAGGGCAAGTTTGTGGGTTGTAAGAAGTCTTGGAAAATTGCAGCAGACCCCAGATGTAACAAAGTTTTAAAATGGTTTTCCCTTTTGGAGAGAAAGTTCTCGAATTGAAGTCTTATGACATTATTGAAATATTCAGTTGCATGTATCAAAGAAAATCTCATGTGCTGTCACTGCATAGAGAACTTGGTGGTATTTGTGGACCATGCACCTTCCTCACAGTGGCATAGTGACTACCTCTGGTTTCTATGTCTGCAGACATTCCTATGAGTTTTGAAATTTTATTTCTGCAGTCAAATAGAGGGAGAAATGATTTTTGAAATAGCTGAAGTTGCCCCCAGGCATTTGATGACCTCCACCTTGTATTTGACAAGTGAACCAAGCACAGGCACAAGTGTTCTCCGAGTGAAGAACATTATTTTGAAAAGGAATTTATACTGCAGTGATGACGGAGCTCCAAACCTTTCAGTATCTGGCTGAGGCCAACTATTCTGCTTAGAAGCCTCTATACATTTTAAAATTTGTACCTGAAGGCAAATAATAGTGAATTTGAAAGCCAAAGATTATAGTTTTGAAAGGTACATCAATTCTGAAAATAGAGTAGTTTCACTGTGGTATTCCATCTGAAGAGTTGAATCAAGGATGTAAAAAAAAAAAATACATTCAGCTTTCTTATTTCCTAAAGGAAGACACTTATTCTCTTGCTAACTGGCTTATATTATCAGATGCATTGAATACTAAAAATAGAATTACTGATGGGGTCTGCCTCTCGTGCTGTAAGATCTCTCTGAGTCCTATTTAGTGAACGTTACAGAAGTGTGAGAAAGCAGCTTCACTTTCTTTCTAGAGGAAATCATAGTTGTTTTCAACAGAGCCTCTATTAGTGCAGTTCGGAGAATGCAAAGACACATTGATTATCTTTCATCACTTTAAAAGAAAAAACTGTGTTGTAAAGGCAATCAGTAGAAGTCATTATGTTTCACATAAACTCATGTACTGATTTATTCACATCTTCTGTTATTTTTAAAGATGAAGAGAAATTCTAAGAAGATAATAAACAGTGACAATGATGAGCAAGTTTATTGTTTAAAATGCGGTTGAGGAAAAATTTGGTTGTAATAGGGAATTACTGAAAGGGGAATAAGTGATACTACAAATGGCAAAATTGTGGTGTGGTGTGTAGGGTCCTGTTATTTAATATGCTCAATATAAAATTTATTACCTCATTAAGAACATTCTTCAGGATTTCAACATATGCATGTCTCCAACTTTGCAAGATTTTTAAATAAGTGTAGTGTAAAAAAAAGTACATTAGTAGCTGTATAGTACTTAACTGTCAGAATGATTTGCTACAGGGACTAGATCCTATTGCAAGCTGTCAAATTTGTATATTGCTGTAATACCAAACCATAAAATCTTTTGAGTAAAATGGAAAATGTCAGATGGGCATGACTACAAATAATATACTTTCTGAAGGCTTTAGATGTCTATAGGAGAAAATGTGTAAATGCATGAAATGTTATCTTGTTACTATGGATTTTTCTTTATCTGTTAAAAGACAAGTGTGAGGCAAAAGGAAATTGATTGGAGCCTTTAAATTTTTCAGTTTTGAACTCATTTTTTTCCTGAGGACTAATTTTAAAAACATTATTAAACAGATGGGTAGAACTTCAGATAATTCATGATTAAAGAGTATTGTGAGAGAGTCATCTTATCTTTTGACTTACATTGCTGAATGTTTCATTTTTTCCCCCTGATCTTGTCTGTGTGAGTAGTGATTACTGATGGATCTTTTAATTGAGTGAGTGAGTTGGGGTCAGGGTTCCAGAGATGGAGTCACCCCTTTCACTCCAACATCAACTGATTCAATACCTACAAATACTTGCCAAACTGAGGTAGCTGCTGGATGGCTTTAAACAACCCATAGGGTTTTGCTTGGTCAACAGTGATTAACAGAAGAAAGGTTATAGATTTTGAAAGGTACAGTCATTATTGTAAAGCAATGGATCCATTATTATTTATTTTTCCACTGTTTTAGTATAAATTATTCCTTCGGAAGGGGCTCTTAAAAATCAATGAAAAATTATAAAATGCTTCTTATGTAAAGTGACAATCTTTTCACGCTTGTCATTAATTTAATGTAAGTCAGTGTGGTCTATTTTAGGCATTTTCCCACAATTTAGGAATGTCATTTTTTAAGACGAGCTCATAAATACAGGTACCAGCCCAGTTTGCATTTATTGATTTAAATATCAATGGTTCTGCGCATTTATCTGTATTGCCATTTGGATGATGCAATTCCCAGCCTCTGTTACATTGAGATTGAGCATGTAGGCTCTGGGCTGAGATTGTTTTGAGTTCCATGTCCACCACCTAAGCAACCTTGGCCATACAGTTTAACCTCTCAGAATCTTGTCTGTAAACCAGGGTGGTTGTGAGAATGACGGGAGGTAGTGAAGGACCTGGCATGTTGCTACACTCAAAAGTTAATCACTGCTTATGGTAGCTGATGTAACCCCTTGCTGTCTAAATCTCTGTGAACTGCCTTTTAGCCAATCAGAATCAAAGCAGATAAATATTTATAAGGAGAAAGTAGGTTCCTGGTACGCTCTCATTTGTTTATTCATCTGTCTAGTAAATATCTCTTTAGGACTTGTTGTGGGGTTAGATGATAAATGTACATCATTTCTGCTTTTATAGATATTACAGGATAATGGGAAGTTACTGAAAATTCAACAAGTGATTACAAAGCAGCATGAAAAGTTCTTTTGTAGTAAAAGTCCAGAATGCAGTGAAGGACCTTACTGAATTTGGGGCATAAGGGTTGGCAGTCAAGAGGTGTGGAGAAGCTTGCTGGAAGAAGCAGCGCCTCATAATGCCTCGTTTGAGCCCTGAAGGATGAGAAGAGGTGCACTGAAGAAAAGGTCAGGAGAAGGAACAGGACATTTGGTACCCTGGAAGTGGGAGGGAACTGTGTAAGGTCTAGGAAATGACATTTCAGCAGAGCCAGAGTGTGAGGTGTGAGGAGGGAAAGATGAGTCTTGAGAAAGGGAAGCCTCAGATGATGTAGCACTGTGCTCTCCAATTTAGTAGCCTCTGGACACTCTCAGCTACTGGACACTTAGAACATGGTGAGTGTTACAGAACTGAACTTTAGATTGTATTTAATTTAAAAGTTAAAAAATGAAAGCAGCATAAGCACATGAAATACAACTGTAATTTTGGTAGGTCCACATTTTACATTTCAAACACCCTTGAAAATTTACTGTCCAAATTGAGATGTGTATAAATACACAGTCTTCAAAGACTTAGTATGAAAAAAAAGAACGTGAAATATCTCATTAATAATTATTTTTATATTGGTTATATGTTAAAATGATAATAGTTTGGATTTGTTAAGATCCATTTGTTAGTTTGTGTTAGTAAAATTAATTTCATCGGCCTTTTTATTGCAGTCACATATACTTAACATGTGTCCCCTGGTGGCTCAGACAATAAAGAGTTTACCTGTAATGCGGGAGACCCGGATTTGATCCCTGGGTCAGAAAGATACGCTGAAGAAGGAAATGGCAGCCCACTCCAGTATTCTTGCCTAGAACATCCCATGGATGGAGGAGCCTGACAGGCTATGTACCATGGGGTCTCAAAGAGTCAGACATGACTGAGCAACTTCACTTTCACTTTTCAACATAACATGTAGAGGTTCCCTGTTGGCTCAGATGGTAAAGAATCTGCCTGCCATGCCAGAAACCCTAGTTTGATCCCTGGGTCAGGAAGATCCCCTGGAGAAGGGAATGGCAACCCACTCAAGTATTCTTGCCTGGAGAATTCCATGGACAGAAAGCCTGGCAGGCTACAGTCCATGGGGTTGCAAAGAGTTGGACACAACTGAGTGACTAATACTTTCACTTTTTTCAACCTAACACTTATCGTTTTAACTATTTTTAGGTGTATAGCTCTGTGGCATACATGGTGTTAAGTATATGCACATTGTTGTACAACCACCATGCCCTGCTATCTCCAGAACATTTTTGTCTTCCCAAGCAGAAGCTCTGTACTCATTGAACAATAACCCCTCATTCTCTTCTTCACCTGTTTTTTTTTTTAAATAAATTGTTCATTTATTTAGCATGTATTATTTATCACCTACTGTAGTAAGCTGAATAATGTTCACCCAAAGATATTAGATCTTAATCCCTGGAACATGTGAAATGTCACACCTTATTTGGAAAAGGGACTTTTTACAAATGTGATTTAAGAATTTTGAGATGAAGTTATTTTGGGATTATCTGGGTGGGTCCAAAATGCCATCACACCTGTCCTTTAAGGAGAGGTAAAGGGAAATTACACACAGAAATCAGCCATGTGATAGAAGCAGAGTCTCACTTGTATTTTTGATGTGGCTCCTAAAACATTAAATATTGTATATCTGGCTCACATTTTATTCCTACTGGGTTTTGTACATTTTCCTGAACACATTGAAGAACCTTTGATGCTGATTAAGAAGTGAAATAATAGACCATGTTTGTGTTTCAGATGTTTGTGTATTCTGCTTCTGGTGGGGAGAATATGTTCGAGAGAACAGGACTGGGGCCAGAGAGGCCAGTTTCAGTGATCATGTGAAAGATGATTTAAGTGTAAAGCTGAGATGGAGATGAATGAATTGATTGTAGGTGGGGTTGGCTTAGACTAGGTGTGGAGGAGGCTAGGGTTCTGGATAAGCAGCTAGGAGACTGGTCACGCTGTGCAAAGGGCTTGTTCTTACCAGAAGGGCATGGGGTTGAGGAGGAAGTATGTTTGGGCATATTTGATTTGATGTCCATGTATTCCAACTAGGTTGAACACAGGAGAAACATGCTAGAATTCTACTTCTCATGGGTATGTAAATATTTACCAGCTGCTCCTAGGTTGTCACATGAAGTTCAATAACTGTTCAGTTCAGTCAGTTCAGTTTAGTTGCTCAGTCGTGTCCAACTCTTTGCGACCCCATGAATCGCAGCACGCCAGGCCTCCCTGTCCATCACTATCTCCCAGAGTTCACTCAGACTCACATCCATCGAGTCGGTGATGCCATCCAGCCATCTCATCCTCTGTCGTCCCCTTCTCCTCCTGCCCCTAATCCCTCCCAGCATCAGAGTCTTTACCAGTGAGTCAACTCTTCGCATGAGGTGGCCAAAGTACTGGAGTTTCAGCTTCAGCATCATTCCTTCCAAAGAACACCCAGGACTGATCTCCTCTGGAATGGACTGGTTGTATCTCCTTGCAGTCCAAGGGACTGTCAAGAGTCTTCTCCATCACCACAGTTCAAAAACATCAATTCTTCGGCGCTCAGCCTTCTTCACAGTCCAACTCTCGCATCCATACATGACCACTGGAGAAACCATAGCCTTGACTAGATGGACCTTTGTTGGCAAAGTAATGTCTCTGCTTTTTAATATGCTGTCTAGGTTGGTCATAACTTTTCTTCCAAGGAGTAAGCGTCTTTTAATTTCATGGCTGCAGTCACCATCTGCAGTGATTTTGGAGCCCCCCAAAATAAAGTCTGACACTGTTTCCACTGTTTCCCCATCTATTTCCCATGAAGTGATGGGACCAGATGCCATGATCTTCATTTTCTGAATGTTGAGCTTTAAGCCAACTTTTTAACTCTCCTCTTTCACTTTCATCAAGAGGCTTTTGAGTTCCTCTTCACATTCTGCCATAAGGGTGGTGTCATCTGCATATCTGAGGTTATTGATATTTCTCCCGGCAATCTTGATTCCAGCTTGTGCTTCTTCCAGCGCAGCGTTTCTCATGATGTACTGTGCATATAAGTTAAATAAGCAGGGTGACAGTATACAGCCTTGACGTACTCCTTTTCCTGTTACTCGTTAGTAATTCAGAAACAGTGTCAATAACCTCAGATATGCAGATGACACCACCCTTATGGCAGAAAGTGAGGAGGAACTAAAGAGCCTTTTGATAAAAGTGAAAGAGGAGAGTGAAAAAGCAAGCTTAAAACTCAACATTCAAAAAACTAAGATCATGGCATCCAGTGTGATCACTTCATGGCAAATAGATGGTAAAACAATGGAAAAAGGGACAGACTTTATTTTCTTGGGCTCCAAAAGCACTGCAGATGATACTGCAGCCATGAAATTAAAAGACGCTTACTCCTTGGAAGAAAAGGTATGACAAACCTAGACAGCATATTAAAAAGCAGAGACATTACTTTGCCAACAAAGGTCCATCTAGTCAAAGCTTTGGTTTTTCCAGTAGTCATGTATGGATGTGAGAGCTGGACCACAAAGAAAGCTGAGCACCGAAGAATTGATGTTTTTGAGCTGTGATGCTGGAGAAGACTCTTAGGAGTCCCTTGGACTGCAAGGAGATAAAGCCAGTCAATCCTAAAGGAAATGAGTCCTGAATATTCATTGGAAGGACTGATGTTGAAGCTGAAGCTATAATACTTTGGCCACCTGATGCGAAAAACTGACTCATTGGAAAAGGCCCTGATGCTGGGGAAGATTGAAGGTGGGAGGAGAAGGGGACGACAGAGGATGAGATGGGTAGATGGTATCACCAACTCAGTGGGTGTGAGTTTGAGCAGACTCTGGGAGTGGTGATGAACAGGGAAGCCTGGCATGCTGCAGTCCATCGAGTCACAAAGAGTCGAACACGACTGAGCAACTGAATTGAACTGGCTGAGCAGCTGTGCTTTGTGTGGATGTGAGTTCGATTCATGATAATATCGTATTTGCCTCTCTATACACTAAGTCCCCTACATACAAACAAGTTCTGTTCTGAGCACACATTTGTAAATTCAGTATGTTTGTAACTCTAACAAAGGTACCCTAGGTACCCAACTAACACAATCTGCTGGATAGTACTTCACTACAATAGGTTTATAATACTTTTCACACAAATAATATGTACATAGAAAAACCAAAAAATGAAAAGATTTTTAATCTTACAGTACCTTGAAAAGTACACCTAGTACAGTACAGCAGCTGGCTTACAGCATGCATGTTCACATCTTTGAAAGTTTGGAACTTGATGGTTCATATGTAGAGGACTTACTGTACTCTTCCTGAAGTATAATAATCAGGTAAGACAGTGTCAGCCTTGTGAGTTTCATTTATGTCTTCTCACAGTGAAAGAAATGAACAACATTGAAAATGGAGGAAAAACCTATAGAAATGAAAAAGTTTGATTTGCAAAAAAATGAGTATTCTCATGAAAGATAAATGTTTTCATGAAAGATAAATGTGTCCACAGTCAGTAAAGACAATGTGTATGGGGATTGCCAGGATGAGTGCCTACACGTGAAAGGGGATTTGCAGTAAGAATTGCAAGGGTTTGCACAGGCTCACGAGAAGGTATTCATTTCAAAAAGGCTTTGAGTTTAATTTCACTTTAATTTTAGTTTAAAAGCATGTTTTCATTAATAGTTTTTTAGGATCAAATTTTAAATCATAGTTTGTTTTTTTCTGTTCAGAGTATAAAATACATTCCACCTTTCTTTAGGAGCAAAATATTTTACTTTAAATAAATGGAAAAAACAGATAGCCTAATTATGGGAATCATGCTTAAGTTTAATTAAAACTTGAAAGATTTTTTTTTCTTACAGCCATCTGTTCATAATTGGTTTTTTTCAATTCATCAGTTTTAAACACTTCATTCTTTGGACAAAGCAAAAAAATATTGTGAAATCTTTTCACTAAATGGCAGATATTTCTCAGTAAAAGAATCATGACATCCTGGCAAAGGTATAATTTTAGTAGACTAATGAGCTTTCTGACCAGAGCCGACTGAGCCTCGTCTGATTTTTACAATGATAAATTGACTGTGTCAAAATTCGCAATCTAGTCTGGTGAAATATTTTACTATGAAAGTTTAATTCTCATTTTTTATTTATGAAAGCAGTGGTAGTGTCACAGTAGCTTATAATATGCTGGCCGTTTGGTATGATTTATTTCAATGAGTGTCACTTGTTGATGTGTTTAATGATTGTTGACCCATATTTAATTCTAAAAACTCTTAAGTGGTGAGAAATGTAATAAGTCAGCCACTGTAGTTAAAAGAAAAAAATCACTATCCACAGATCTATTCAGTTGCCTTTCTCCAGCTTCAGTGATGTCACGGCTTTATATTTGACAGCTGTTGATTGGGGGCACTGAATACTTAACAGCTTTCTTTACAGTTATGGGAATCTACTTAGATAAGTTGTACCAGAAACACATACTTGAAGTGTAATAAAATCATTTTTCATTACTTAATCTGGGGATTCCACCCTACTGTCATTTTAAAGGTTTTGAGGAAAATTGTGGACTAATGAGCATTTCTTTCATTTTTCAGTCTTTTGATAAAAAACACTTATTGAGGTGATCATAGTGTCTAGTGCTTGGTGACAGGTGGCATGAGATGGACAGGGTCATCTGTCTCGTGAGGTTTGCATTCTGGAAGGATTTAGATATATTGATAGATCTTCCAAGGATGTCTTTTTTTTTTTTTTTTGGTAGTTTCAGAAGGCAGATGGAAAGGGCTAGGTTAACACATTCTTCTAAGGTATTTCTTTACAGAGAGGTGTAGTAAGTATTCCTGTCTCATACGTCAGGATACTTATCTAGTGTAGATAATTTCTAACAAATAGGTAAAAATATCAAAAGAGTTTTTTTTTAGATATTATGATATTAGTTTGAGATCATTTTAGAAACAATAAGTATCTTAAACAAAAAATTTAAAACGGTGGTGTTGTTAACATAAAGCTTCAAATTATTCATAGCTTACAACAAAGTGAAATACCTTATGAATTATGAAACAGTCGTAGTAGTGAAACATTCTTAATATGTATTGTTCAAAAGACCACAATGTCTTGTATTTTTTAAAAGGAGAATTGAAGTGTTAAGTTGTTGTTGTTACTTTGTTTATAGTACATAGTAAAAGGCATAAACACTATTGCTGCAGAAATTTGTTTTAAAATTTCTCTAGGAAGAGGCCATCCAGAGAAAATTATCCTTTGCTATTTTCTTTTGTCTATTAAAGCAGTTTATAAGTATTTTTCAAATAATAATGTCACATTACAGAGCATTTTAGTTGGCAGGTCAGCTTAGAACTGAGGGGGTGGGGAGATCAGTGGCCCAAATGTTTTTAGAAACAACAACCAAATTTAAATACTTCTAATTCTCAGGTACCATTTCTCTAAGAATCCCTTTTTATAATTAGAAAATGAAGAAGCCGGTGACACAAAAATCAGTCCTTTTCCCCGCAGACCCAGAAGCTAACATATGTGCATTTTTAGGCTTCTCATTTTGACAGGGGCAATCACCATTTAATTTCAGAATTCCATTTATCTCAGTGATAGCCCTAGAACCATCGAGTGTCCCTTTCCCGTCTGTGACAGTGTTACTGTCTCTGTGTTCTTTGCCACACACTGATTTGGGGAGCCCTGCCCCGTAGCCGTGGCACCTGACACCACCACGGTGTACATTCTGCACAGAGAAGACATGACAGCCTTTTCACCTGAGCTTGCTGTGCATGCAGAGGGCGACAGCCCACCTGCACCAGTGAAAGCAGGCACACACGTGTGATGGCGCTCATCGCAATCACATTCCATTTCTCGCAGAGACGTTCCGAGAAAATGACAGGCCAAGCTCAGAGTTCAGGTTATCAGCCTGAGACATGTGAAGCACAGGGCATCTCCACAACAGATAAGGCTAAACTGTACTGCTGAACTTTGACTTGTTGATTTAATGTTAGAATTTTAATATATACATCCTATAAGGTTATTTTCGCTATAAAAGCAATGTCTGTCATCAAAAAAAAATTTTTTTTAACTGAAGTGTATAAAATACAAAATGAAATCATCTCTAGCTTTGTGCCAGTCCACAGCAGTAATCACATTTAACTTAAGGCAGTAATGATTCCTGACTCTTTTCTATGGAGGAAACAGCTTAGAAGGATATGGTGCTTCACCTTGCTGTGTTATACTTGAGAGTGTTTCAGTAGCATACTATATACGTATGGAACATAAATCTGTTTTATAAAAATACCAACCCTCTCTTAAGGGTAGTCACGTTTTTGCTTTCTTTCCTCTGGTTCTTCTTATGAACCTGCCAGCATTCATGATGCTTCACACTCTTGGCACCTGTCATTTACTCAGAAACTCTCCAGGCTGCATTTTTAAGATTTTTGTGTTTAATAGAACTTAACCACCTCGATTGCCTAAAGGTAGTCCTGAGTGGTCCTCAGTTGTGCCATTTGCTGCAAGTGTAAAAGCATCTGAATGCGATAATAAAGCATATGAATATTGGGCCCGACAGCATGGGTTCCTGTCTCAGCTCTGCCACATACCAGTTACTTGAGATCATGTCATCCTCCTTGGAAGCCTGTCCTTGATTCCATGACAGCTGTCCTTGGTTTTCCTTCTCTCTCTTTGGCCTTTGGGTCTCAGGTTTCTTTGCAGGTTCCTCTTCCTCTGTCCATCTCTTGAATGTTTATGTTCCCCTAGTTTCTGTCTGAAGCTTTTTTCTCACTCTTTTCATCTTCAGTAACAGCTTGTAAAATTGGAGTCACAGTAATAGCACTTTCTTTCATTGTTGTGAGCATCAAGATAAGGCATCTAGCATACTTTGCCTAGTGCCTGGCCATAGTTAAGTGCTCAGTAAATACTCCTCCTTACTGTTGTTGTTATATTACCTTAGTAAGACCATTATAGTAACAGTGGAATAAGAATAAAATAATAATGTATATGTACTCAGTAAATTGATAAATGATATTGTTTATTTTTAAGTTTTATCACTTGGAACATTTTATCATACATAAAATAATACAGGTGATTGTCAGTGAAGTTCACAAATATTTAATTAAAAATAAACTTCTTTAATTTTAAATAACTACCGATTCACTGTAAGTTGTAAAGATAATATAGAGATTCTTGTGTGTCCTTCATCCAGCTTCCCTTATCAGTTGCATGATATATAAGTGTAAAACAATATCAGAATGAGAAATTGACATTGGTATAATATATGCACTTAGTTCTATGTTGGAGAAGGAAATGGCAACCCACTCCAGTGTTCTTGCCTAGAGAATCCCATGAACAGAGGAGCCTGGTGGGCGGCTGTCCATGGGGTTGCACAGAGTCGGACACGACTGAAGCGCCTTAGCAAGCAAGTTCTGTGTAACTTTATCACATTTATAGCTGTCATTTTATTAGAAGGAAGTGTAGCTCTGCAGAAGTGGTTAAAAGGGAGGTAAAACAAAAATAATAGCAGTGCATTGTGGTTTATAACATATGAGAAAGTATAAAGAGCTCTTGACCCTTGACATAAAACAACTCTATTAAGATTGTGTAAAAATTTATGGGAGGGAGGTTCAAGAAAGAAGGGATGTATGTATACCTATGGCTGATTCATGTTGATGTTTGGCAGAAACCAACAAAATTCTGTAAAGCAGTTATCCTTCAATTAAAAAATAAATTTTTAAAAAGATGTGAAATAAAAATTAGGCAAAGATTTGGTCTTACTCTTCACCAGAGGAAAAAGTGCTTAATGACATTATCCATTAGGCAAAGCAAATAAAACCACAATGTGATGCCACTATGTTATCTGTGGAGTAGTTAATATCAATAAAACAATACCAATGCTAATATATAGCAACTAGAACCCTCCTCCATTGCTGGTGGCAATGCAAAATGGTAGAACCATGTTGGGACACAATCTTGTTATTTCTTGTTAAATGAAACATACATTTGACCATACCATCCAGCAAGGCCACGCTGCTAGGAATTCATCTCAGGAGTGAAAATTTACATTCACACAAAAACCTGTAAGTAATAGTTACAGTGGCTTTTTCATATTCATCAAAAACCTGGAAACAACTCAGTGCTTTTCAACTGGTGGTTGAATCATCAAACCATGGTACATCCATACAGTGTGATACTTCTCAGTAGCATCAATCAACTTGGGTGACTTCTGAATGCATTATGCAGGTGAAAGAAGCCTGGCTCAAAGGGCTCCATAATATATAACTCCATTCATACTGCACTCTGGTGGAAAATAAACCTTTGAGGGTAGAAACCAGATTAGTGGCAGTGACGATGCCTGGTGGAGAGGTTGACTGCAGAGGGCACAAGGCAATGGTTTGTGTTTGTGGAACTGTTGTATGTCTTGATTGTGGCAGAAGTTGCATGACTGTGTTCTTTTGTTGAAATTTGTGGAAATGTACACATTAAAGGGTGACTTTTATTACATATCCTCTGTGCAAGAAATTTTCCAGGCAATACTGGAGTGGGTTGCCATATTCTAAGTATAAAACCATATTTTAAATGTTACTGGATTGATTAATGATAAATCCACGGTATTTATCATTACCGTGGATTTATCATTACCACAGGGTGAGGAGAAGTGTGGCAAAGAAAACTAGAGGAGAGGAAATGAAAGAATGTGGGCGATGTAGCAGGGCGTATGTTTGGGGAAGTGAGAGCTGGAGTCCAGGACGACCCATATCTCAGGCAACAGAAAGTGTCCATGCCTTCCTCTCTGCGGGCTTTTCGCATAAGTCTCCCTTGATTCAGAAAGTACTGATCTCAGATAGCAATTTCCATGGCTTAAATATCACTCCCAGAATCACTCTCGTAAAGGTGTTAATTTTAGTTTCTGCTGCTTCATCATAATCATTACCTGATTGAGGGTTAAATGAGATATTTGTTATAATACATTTGCACAGTGGCTGGCACAGAGTTCATTTCCATAGTTAACTCATGAAGTGATGATGTCAAGTTTTATTTAATAGATGAGAAATCAGAGGTTTAAGGTGGTTATTGTTTTAGTCGCTAAGTCGTATCCAACTCTTCGTGACTGCATGTACTGCAGCCCGCCAGGCTCCTTTGTCTGTGGGGTTTTCCAGGCAAGAATACTGGAGTGGGTTGCCATTTCCTTCTCCAGGGGACCTTCCCAACCCAGGGATCAAACCCATGTCTCCTCATTGGCAGGCAGATTCTTCACCACTGAGCCACCAGTTAATAGTGGAAGAGCCGTGCTACCCTGGCCTCCAGACCCAATTCCCATGTTCTTTCCTACTGAGTTATATTCACCTTGGTGTCAGGTAGCTTTCTGATCTTCTGAAAGGCTGAAAACAAACACTTTTGTGCAGAAGTTAATTGTTTCCAGGGTTTTCCATTAAAACCATCTTCTCTGTTCAGGTATATTATCTGATTTTTGTTTTGTTTTATTTTCCATTTCAGAGAACTTCAGATTTGTGCAGTGGTATAAAGTAATGTCTGGGTTATTTAAGTTCTTGAGAGAAATAGGTTGCAAGGGAAAGGGGGACGTATTCTTAAATTAAGTTTAAAAATATCCTCACACACTGTCATTAGCCTTGCAGGGCCTGTCAACCTCCAGTTCACTCTCCTGGTGTCAGACGTATTGGAAAGCTTTGACAAACAGTTGGTATGCCAGAGACATCTGAAAGCCTCCGAGAGGTGCATAGAGACACGTAAATCTATCATCTAAATAAACTCCACTAGTGGCAGGTGTCTCAGAAATCTAACTCACAGTGATGTGGGCACATGGGTTTTGTTAACCAGAAACAGCATTTTAACACTGACAGCTTCTAAAGAAGACAGCTCCAGACAGGAATTCACTGTCTGTAGAACTGCAAACTAATCTTGCCTTCAAATGAAAAGATTGTAGTGCGGCTTACTGTATATAGCAGAGAAAGCTGTCATTGTTGGGTTTATTTCCTAACATCTGAATCTTCGATGCATAAGCAATTTTTCTATCAGCCATTCTTGAAACTTGACCAGAATGAAAATTTTGGTTTTGAAAATTTTTGTACAATTAAAGTTTGACCGCTTTATTTTTATGCTTGTGAGCAAGTCTTGGAAAAGTCCACATTGTTGTTATTGTTGTTTTAGGTTGATTGGTTTTTAAAAATGTTTTCATAAATTTCTTTTTTATCTCTATTTTCTTTTTTTCATGGAAAGGCATTTTATTTTAAATATAGCAGTGTGTACATGTCAATCCCAAACTCCCAGTGAATTCCTCCTCCCCTGCCTTCCTCCCCAGTAACTGTAAGTTTGTCTCTAAGTCTGTGAATCAGTTTCTATTTTGTAAATAAGTTCACTTGAATTATTTTTTTAAAAAGATTCTACATATAAATAATTATTCCTTTTTATTATAAAACAGTTTTGGTTCTTTTGAAGTATGCCAGGTATGCAACATGAACATTTCCAGTTCAGTTCAGTCGCTCAGTCTACATGTCGATGATAGCCTGCCTGGCTCACTTGCTGATGCCTTAGAGATCAGCCACAGGAGGCTCAGCAAAACTAGCTACAACGATCTGGGCTTTCAAAGTTATTCTCAAATAATTAATATTACAAATAGGAATATGAACATTTTACCTGTCCACTATTTGTAATATTAAAGGAATATGAACATTTTACCTGTCCACTATTTGTAATATTAAAGGAATATGAACATTTTACCTGTCCACTATTTGTAATATTAATTATTTGAGAATAACTTTAAAAGCCCAGATCATTGTAGTTAGTTTTGCTGAGCCTCCTGTGGCTGCTATCTAAGGCATTAGCAAGTGAGCCTACCTGACTGACATCGACAAGTAGATGCGGCTTGTTGCCTCTGTATGTCAGAACACATGTACATGGAAGGTATGTGCTCTGTGGCTTCTTATGAATTTGGGAGTTGACAGAGGTCTTAGGACGTCTGACAGAGTCATATACCATATATGGTGAATGGGTGATTTGCACCCTTGAGAATGATGTTCTCCTTCCGTTTTTGTATATGAAGTGGTAAAAAGAATTCCCTCTTTCTTAAGCAAAGAAAGGATATGAAACAATTTTTTTCTTCAAGTAGACCCAGGAGGAAGGCACCCCATCTGTGATGGGTGAGCGTGATATAAAAAGGGAGCAGATCGTCAGCCAAACAGTTCTGCATCTAGGTGCCTTGTCAGTGTCCTGCGAGCAGATCCCAGGGCTTCATTCGTTTTTGCATATAGTGACTTAGTTATCATTCTTTCCATGTATGCTGAGTTTTTTTAATACTTTTAAAAAAGATTCAACTGACCGGTTAAGTTGGTTTGATCTTGCTTATCAGGAAGCTAGATGGTGGAGAAACAAAAGAGATAACCTTTCTCTTAGATATTTTATTTATTCTTCTTGAAAGATTTTTATTTGGGGGATAAATTAAGTCTTGGGTGCAATGATTTGTCTTGTTAGTGTTAAAATAAGTCAGCTCTCACCTGTCCCCACTCACGGAAAGGTACAGTAGCAGCACAGCCTGCGGGAGGGAACAGGTGTTTACCGTGTGTATGCCCTGCACTGGGTGCTGTGCCCCTGCTTAATATGCATCACCCTTGTGGTCCTCAGCAGTTCTGTATGCATTCAGGATTTCAGTTCCCTCTTTGCTAAGCCCTTTGAGGGCACCCTACTCTAATGAAACAAAAGTAAAGACAGTAACAATGAAAGCCCAAAGTTCTTGCTTTCATAACATTTTATGCTCAGCATTATTGCAGCCCAATTTTTACTGGAAATTCAGATGGCTTTAAAGAAATCAAGATATATGACTATTCATTTAAGATATAAGGGAAATTGTTGAACTGGGATTTAATTGATCTGTATCACTCTAAATCTCTTATATTTGCGCTAAAATTCATTAATGTATGGCATGTTAGACTTTTGAAACTTACATTGACTCTTTTAGGGTAGGCTAGAAATCTAGGCACAGAACTACACCAACAATAATAATGAAGTCTCCCTGTGAAAACGGCAGTTCAGTAGGAATTGGAAAGTTGAATAGGCCCCCACCTCCCCCATCACACAAAATCTTGTTTAAGACGCTGTACTCATCCTAGATAGGAATAGTCAGTGTCATCTCTAGGAGGGGGACACAATAGTCTGAGTTCCTGCTGGTGTCAATCCATGGATTTTTCCTAAAATGTTACCTGTCATTTTCCCCTGGAACTTTAGGACTTTGCAGTTATTTTATGTTTTGTTTGTTTCCCTAATGTGTGGATAAAGCTAATTCTTTTGACCAGTGTACTTTCCCTATCCTGAAATTTCTCTCCTTTTGCAGTTGAGTCTAGCATATATCCTACTACAGTTTCACAAATAGTGACTCGCATAGAAATCTTCCCAAGGTGCATCATGTTAATGGTTTTGGTATATCCCGGGGTCACCTCCCGAAGCATGGAGGCATTTTAAAAGGACTCTCAAAAGTTGAGCTGTTAATCCTGCAGAACAGCACAGGCCAGAGGCTTGTTTCCTGGGGAATCAGCTTTGTATCTCCCAGCCTGACTCCTGCCTTCCTGCAGCACATCAAAGCAGCTGAACACATTTTGAGTTTTGGGGCAACTATCACTCATTCATCAAAGTTCCATCTGAGTGATACATGTTTTTGAAAACAGATGTGGAAACAGAGCTGACAGATGTTGAGAATGGCCCTCGTATTGAAGCCCATGTTGTTGCACATGCTGTAGGAAGGCAGGTCGTTAGCATTCAGAGTGGCGCACCTACAATCTGTGAATTCATCAAGTTGTTTGCATAGCTCTTGGATTAGTCTTTATGGTTTGATTTGCTTTGCTTTGAAGGTAATTAAAAGCTGTCCTCGCCCCCACCCCCTGCACATGTGCTAAAATATAATAAACATGAAATACATAGCTTACTATGTATTTTAGTGGTTGGCAAGATATACTAATGTTCTTGTGTTGAATGTGCTTTTTCATTTTGGCTGCTCTGTGCCAGGCATTGCTGGGTGACGCTCCAATAAGGCTTTGAAGTTGATTTCATTTTTCCCATTTTATATTTGGTAAAACTGAGGCTAAGAGGAGTTTGATCATTTGAACTTGTCTAGCTGCTAAACAGTAGAACTCCTTAATAGGAGGAGTTCTCCTATTTAAAGTCCCAAGTCCTCCTCCTTAATAGGATAACAACCACTGTGCTGCCTGTACCGCCTCTGGAGTGTGATGGGGAGCAAAGTACAAAATGGAGAAACTAATGCTCTGTGACTCAGAGAAACACCTTTACCCTGCATCACGATTCCTGCATCTCTCAGTAGTGTCTGGGACCCCAACTGTGTGAGAAGTCAGCTCGTCAAGGCAACACCGTGCGTGGTCCACATTTTCAGCCAGACCAGTCACTCTAGGGAGAAAGCATCTATATGCAGTGTTCATTTCTGTGTCTTGGTCACGTTTCATCCTGAGCCAGGGCAGCGTGTGGCCATGTTCTTACCTTGGGTTTCTCAGGTTCTAGGCAAATACTTGGATTCAGAGATGTGTGAGTATCTTCAATACACTTAAAGGGAAAAAAATAAAGTTCTTCAACATGCATATTTAATCCATGTTACTAATCATTTTTCCTAAACCATACTTTGGTGAGGAAAAAATTTAAGAGAAATAGTACATACAGAATGTTCCCAATTATTATTTTTTTAATGAACAGGGAAATGACTTGAATGCCATATTGTGGTTGCTGGTGGATAGCAGGATATTGGGTGATTAAAGAAAGTAAATTTTTACATACATTTGTGTAATTTGGAGCTTTCTAAATACAAGAAGCTTCATATTACTTGTAAAAATCAAAGGAAATAAAGTAAAGTATAAAATTAGGTAAAACATTATTTGAATATCTTGGTCTTCTTTATGACTTTTTGTATAGTGGCCCTTGTAGGAGGGATATGGGACCAGCTTAGAGCAGAGAGTATCCAGGGGTTTCCTCCCTTTGCCTTCAACAGAAACTCCCTGAGACATCTTTTCTTTTTTCTTTATAGTTTCAATTCTGGACACTTTTTTTCTTATTAATGTTCAGAATTCCATATTTATCTTCTTAATGGTTTAACATGAAGGTTCCTTTGTGATGTCTTTAGTAGTAATTTTCAGGGAATCCTTGTTTTACTTGCTAAGACCAAGATCTGTATTTTAATTTATTTTCATTTGTCATTTGAAAAGTATATAGCTTAAGTCTAATATAATTGCCTTCACCTTTGTCTGAAGTTTCCATACCCAAAAAAGAAATTTAAAATATACTGAAATTTTTTCATTGCTTCCTGTTTTCTTAGTATCCTGAAATCAATGTCTTCTTTAAAAAAAAAAAAAAATTTATTTGGCTGCGTTGGGTCTTAGTTGTGGCATGTGGGCTCCCTAGTTGAGGTGCATGGGCTCAATACTTGTTCCTGGGCTTAATTGGTCTGTGGCCTGTGGGATCCTAGTTCCTTGACCAGGGATCGAACCCACGTCCTTTGCATTGGAAGGTGGATTCTTAACCCCTGGGCCACCAAGGGAGTCCCAGAAAATCAATATATTCTTGTCTGTCAAATGTAATTTCCATGTGGGTTCAGTGATTCACCAGGAAAACTCACTGGACTCAGCTTGTAATTGTTCTCACAGCTGTGATTACAATAGAAGGACACCAAGCAGACTCAGTAAAAGAAAAAGGCACAAAAGAGGGAGACTGGAGAAAATCAGCAGCAAGCTTCCAGAGTTCTTGTCCAGTGGAGTCACACAGGACTCCTTAATTCCCCCGAAACAAGTTGTGACAACACCTGTAAATATTGCCAACCAGAGAGGCTGGTTAGAGAATGGGTGCCCAGAATTTTTACTTAGAACTGCTCACATTGGGACTCTCTGCTTAGCATGTACCAAAATTCCAGGCTCCCAAAGGGAGACAAGCATTTGGGTTGTTACTGTGCAGTTTAGGCATTGTGAGCCTTTCTTTTCAGGAAACAGTGGGAACTCTTTGGAAATTCAAGTTTTCAGACTCCTGCCAGGGGCCACCCTTGTCAAAACTTTCAAAGGATAGCAGTCTCAGGCCTGCTCTGTTAGTTCTTTCTACCCAACATGGAATAGAAACCTAGAAATACCCATTTACACCAAAGGAGAAAATAAATTTGCTGAGTAAAGAGTATGTGCGTTAACTACTTTAAGAGTGACTTCTTGGACATCTCTCTAGCTCAGTTTTCACCTCTGTAAAATGCAGTCGTACTCTGCACTTTAAAATCCTGTGTTCTTGTATGTTTTCTGATGCTTTTTACATCTGCTGTTCTCAGACTGGGGTCCATGTACCCTAGGGTCATGTGAAGACTGTCTCAGAGGAACAATGCATGGATAGTTCTGAGAGGATCAGTGTTCAGATCCTCAGCTTTTTATGAGCTCTTTCCTCATCTTGGTGTGGAGGAGAGAGAAGCTTGGGAGGAGCTGCTGGCTCTCTTCCCTCCCACCCCCGCCCCCTTTGCTTTACAGAATAAATGCATTGTTCTCAGGTGGGTAAACAGCAGGATAGATTCTGAGTCCAAGTGTTCAGAGAGCAAAGCAAAGGTAGATTAGGTGATAAATACTGAAGAGAGCAACACATTATTTTGCTTGGGCCATAAATGTATTGCAAAGGTTGTGACTTTATTTACTAGCTACTCACTGAAATCCATAGTCTTCACTTCCTTGGGCCCCATCTAGTCCACATCACCCAGCTGCCCGTGCAGGGAGGAGCTCAGCCAAAGGTATGGGAAGAAAGTGATGAGTGACTCCCATGCTTGACTTCTGAATACTCCCGTCTGTCCTCTTCCTCACTTTTTTTCTGAAAGGGAGTTGACCCAGAGAGAGACCCCAGAACCCAAATGTTGAGATGGCAAGCACTTTTGTCCCTGAATGACTGTGAAGATTGTTACCTCATTGAACTGTTTTCTAGCCCAGTACTGTTATGTGAGCTAGAAAATGAATTTGTTGTTTAAGTCATTGTGTAGTTGGACCTATATTTTACCCTAATGCATTCATGATTTACCTCTTAGAATTCAGAAATGAGGTGCTTGGTATGGGGATGCATATTAATGTATTTATTTTAAAAAGTGAATTCAGTCTTTTTCTGGTAGAAATTGAATCTGTCTGGTAATGAGGATGAGAACCCCCTTTGTCTATTGATCATATATATGGCTGACATTTCACATAAATTCAGCTTAATTTGCAGTCCCAAAGTTTGACAGAAATATATTTAAAGCACATGTATAATTGTATCTTGGAATTCTATGCTGGAAAAGAGTATCCTTTACTTTTTTCCCCAAATCTTAAAATTAAAAGATAAAGTTTATACGGGTTAACTTTAACACATACAAGGAAAGATATAGTTTTCTGAAACTCTTGGAGAAATTGTAAGCAAAAACAATTGAAGACTGCTAATATATAGGAGGACTGTTAGCAAGTAGTTTAAATGAGTCTTGGTTGATCTGATTAATAAACAGGCAGTTAGTTATTCACTTGTGCAAGTGAGCTAATGTTCAGGGCAAACCTAAGGCAAACGACAGAGAGTAATGCTACAGCTTGAACAACTTGGACTGTTGTATGTCTTCCAAATTACCCTCTTAAAATATTTGTATGGATCTCATCAGGCAGGTGAATGGAAAGGTTGAGTAAGTGGTCTTCCTGTGAGAAAAGTGTACACATAGGGGGATTACTTCACTTAGTGCTGCCAGTAAACCTGAAATTTTATTGTTCTTTCTCCTTTCCTGAATCTCTTTTATGTGCTGAGGAGACACATAGATATGGGATGAACCTCGGGACCTGGGCCAAGTGTTTGCAGGAAAGAAATTGAAGAATAACTGGGTGACTAAAATGCTAAGGGAACGACTTCGTCTAACAGGATGCAGTTTCCTCAAATTTATAGATTTGGCGAGCTTGGCACCCACAGCATCTTAAATAACGTAAGGGCAATGTTCCTACTCGTGCCCCACACAGCATAGCGAGCTCACTGCAGGCGAGGAGCAGCAGAGGGCAGCCTGAGCACGCGTCCTCCAGGTGGGTAAGCTGGAAAGGATCAGAGGCCTTCATCAGGAGTCGCAGGCAGCGTTACTGAAAGCATCTCCAAGAGTGTATCTCTGGCAACCATCCACTCTGAAGATGTTGGCAGTCATAAATGCCAGAGTCACACCTGGCATTTTTGATGAAAAACACTGAACACCCCATGGGTCCAGAGCCTGCAGGGCTGCTGGAGAAATCTGGGAAGTAGAATAATTGCTCTGCATAGAGCAGGATGCAGACAGACCTCGTATTGATGGAAGGAATCCTTTGGGTTTCCAGTGTCTGCAAAACAAGCATCTGAAGCCCTGGAGATGAGTTCAGAGGGGCAAACAGTAGAAGGTAGGCCAGGTGCTAGTAAGGAATCGCATGTGTTCCCTCAGAAACTCAAGGGACAGGCTAAACATCCTACATTTCTCACACTTCTTGAGAAATTGCATGTGAGAAGGAATCTAGAGAGCTAATTGCTGGCTAAAAGGATCTGCGGGGGGATGTATTTGGATGGATGATGTTTAGACACCAGGTGCCTTCCATTTGGTTTGGGCTGTTTCCCGTTGTCAAAGCAATATTCCTGAGACCTCCTCCTGGAGATTCTGTGACTCCTCCAGGGCAGAGATGGTGACCTCTTCTGCTTTGTATCACCATGGCCTCATGTGGGGCCAGATTCCATATCCAGGAAGGGTTTAAGTGATGAATGAATGTTCAGGTTATGAGGTTTCCCTCCAGCCTCACCCACGAGAATGGAACAAAGGGAGGGACTCAGACCAGTATCCCATTAGGACTAGTGTGTGCTCACCTGAGTTTCATTTTAGCCTCCCTGGCAGGTGAGATTCAGGAGGAGTCAGTCAGGAGGAGGGCCGAGTCAGGCATTGTCACTGATACCCTGATCCAGATAAAACACTAGCGTGCATGTCAGTCACCAAGTCATGTCCAACTCTTTGTGATCGCATGGACTGTAGCCCACCAGGCTCCTCTGTCCATATGATTTCCCAGGCAAGAATGCTGGAGTGGGTTGTCATTTCATTCTCCAGAGGATCTCCCTAACCCAGGGATTGAATCCATGTCTCCTGCATTGCAGGTGGATTCTTTACCACTGAGCCACCAGGGAAGCCCTGTGACACCCGAGGCATCTCACTTAGAGCAGCTCACTGGATCTTCCAGAGTGTCTCTGTGGGTGATGATGGAAAGGATAGTACTTCTTGTGTAGCCATTTGTGGAGACAGAGCTCTGACTGCTTCCTGCCTGTGGGCCCCAGGGAGTCTCCCGAAGAACCTTGCCCTGTGAGCGTCTCCTCGCTTCTGCAGCCTGCATTGACTGCTGACTTGACGCTTCATCTCTGGGTTGGCATGCTCAGTTCGAGCTTGCACTGCTTTAGAGCTGCTTCCTTGAGGGCAGGAAGATCCATAGGGAATAAAAATGAAACGGGCTATTTTGCCAAGGATTTGCAGTAGCAAACCAGAGAACTGACAGTAGGATCTTATGTCTGTTGCTCAACAGAGTGAATGAATGATCAAGTGATGCACAATAAAAGGGAAGTGTCAGTTAGGAGAAATGGTAAAAATAGAGCACCAAACGTTAAGGGCTCCTTTGTTATTTAACATTTATATTCCTAGCCATTGTTAGGATTCAGTCTCAGGCAGGGATGAGACCTGAAGTTCCCTATTGTTTATTTTCCTGAAGGAGTGTGCACAGTATTTAATAATTTATCAGATAGAGTTCTCTCAATTCAACAGCTAGCATATCCTCAACAGTTCAGGAACATTCCCCCGCCACCCCCCAACCCCCATTCTCAGTTGGTGTTTTTATATGTATGTGTTTTATAAAACACATACACATGTAAAATAAATTTAGTATCTGTGGATGTATTCATTTGTGTATGTCAGGGGAGAGAGGAGTTGATGTTTACTCTGGCTTTGTCTTAACTTGAGCGCAAAATCATCAGAAAGCCTAGATGAACATTTCTCGGCCAAGGGCAGAACATCCGGAGGGATCTTTTCCTAGTTCTGCTGTTGGCTACGAAACCTTCGGCAAGGAGTTTAGTCTCCAGGTGTCTAATATTATTTGCTACCTGTAAAATGAAATAATCATATCTAACATCCAGAGACATAACAAATCATGAATCACTGCATGTAAAGTGCCCGAGGCAAATGGAAGTTGAGTTCTTTTTGAGACAGGATGGTAGCATTTAAACAGTAACGTTGGGGGACAGTCAGTATTCCTTCCACATCATCCCTTCTCTCAGAGGAAAGATAGGAGAGGTCTGTCCACTGTATCTCTATGAGAGTTTGGGTTCAGATCCTCAAGAGGGTTTTTGTTTGGGAGAAGATTGAATAAGTAAAAGTGTTTTAAGAAGAGAAGACTAAAAAGCTACAGAGAATTGTAGGAAGGATTCAACTGATAGCACATGCCTTGCCACGGCAAAGAGCTACTCAGATGATCACCTTCAGATACCTGTAAACAAGTGTCTCGAGGTGGCGAGGCTCTGAGGGATGAGATGTTTGCTGCCATGGAACACTTCGGTGAAGATGAGGATCTGAATGAAGGTAGACGGTTGCTTCTAATGTGCTGGAGAACTTGGGGGAAGAAGAAAATGAGCTTGGGGCTTTTAATTTACTGTGAGTGGTAATGACCCAGGCTGCTGCTGGCTGAAGCTCTCGGAGCCTCTGTGTGGTACCACCATTCCTCTGTTCCCATCTGTGAGACTGGTGTGGTTCAGGCAGGGGCACCCCTCTAGCCTGGGGCCCAGATTAAAGGCCTGCAGCAGAGTCACAGCCAGCATGCAGCACGCACAAGGAACAAACGTTTCATGAAGCTTTGGAGATTGTTGCCGATGGAGCATGAAAGATGATTAATACAGAGTCTGTTACCATATGCTTTGGGAAAATGCTCTCACAGTGTCCTGTATCAGGGCCCACTGTGCTCATAGTTTGTTCTTTAAAAATTGTTCCAAATGTTAAGTTGTTACGCGGGTCTCTATGACCCTTTATAAAGCAACCACCATAAGTTATCCCGAGGGCCACCACCGTTATGAGCTGTATGATTTTGGTGAAGTTTCTGAACTGCCCTGTGCCTCAGTTTCTACATCTGTAAAACAGGAATATTACTATTGCCTATCTCATGGAGTTTAGAGGAATAAATTAAGTAAATAATGAATAGAATATATATTACCCTCAGAGCAGTTTCTGATATGTAGTAAATACTTATTAAATTTATTTTCAAATATTTAATGAGTGTTTACCATCTTCCAGGTCCCAAGCAGTTACTTATAAGGGCTTATACATAAGGATGTATAAAGATGAACCAGAACATGTTGGTTTCAATATTCTTGCAGCTCTTAGATCTAAGAAGAGATATGTTAAAAAATGACTACTTAGAAGAGGTGTAGTTCCTTGAGAATGTCCTTATGGAGACTAACCTAACTTGGAGAATAAAAAATGGATGATCCCAAAGGGAAGGCATTTAAGAACTGAAGGTGATTAGGTGTAGCCAAGATGAAGCCAGGGATAGTGAGGGGAGGTTATGCAGATTAAGGGAGTGGTATATTCAAGATCCCTGAAGCTGGAAGGAAGAGAGTCAGAGAAGAGAGAGAAGTCAGTAGGGCAGGAGCTGTGGAGGGCAGAGCTCTGAGCTGTGTGGTGAAGAGAACCCTGTCTTTGGGGACTTCTTGGCCCTGGGTGTGTGACCTTGGCCAGGCTCATCTGCTTCAGGCCTCAGTTTCTTCATTTCTAAGATAAAGGATCTTTTCAGTTCTAAAATTCCCATTCCTGAATTTTTCTTACCTTTTCCTTTTCTGGTGCCAAAAGAGACAATGAGGCTGTGCTGAAAGTTGTTTCTAATAAAGTCTAGTTGTTTAGAGAGAACTAAGGGGAACAACCAAAAAGGGGCAGGGGCGGGTAGGCTCTTTCCGATCCGATGCTTAACCCGACTTTTACACTGTAAAATGTGGACTCCTGGTGGCTGACCCTCCAGCAGCTCCGGGTCCTTGGATGACATTTAGTTTTGTCTGAAGATGGCATCGTAGTGAAAGCTCCTGCTAGAGGCAGACAGGCAGACCTTAGGGTTATGGTCCCACTTCCTCTTCTGCTCATAGGAGTGTGGGCTTAAACACTTTTTTTCTGCTGTGTTTTTCCTCTCAGACTGCATGGTGAGATAATTTTAGCATTTATAGAAAACGTACTCCCCACCGGGCTTATACATTAACCCGTCCTGCAGTGAATAGAGCGTGCAGTGGAGGAACTTGGTTTTTTTTTCTCTTTTACTTTCTTTTAATACTTTTCATTTAGAAACATTATTCACATCTAGTACATTTGAACCCAAGAACAAGCAGAAACGTTTTAAAAACTGGTAGATTTTTTTTTTCCCTGTATTTCAAAACTCCACTAGCCCTAATTGTGAATTTCTGAGTTAGGTCGCACAGGATTTTTGGTTGTTTGTCCTCTTACATACATTGATTGCTGCAGCCCTGGCATCAGAGTAGTTATCACTCTGTTGAGTAAATATGCCTCTGTCACAGATGGGAACAATTTCATCCACAATCTGTGCTATGTTTCTCAGAGGAAGTGAGGCTGGAGGAGATGGGGAAGTTGGGAGAATGTACTTTGGAATAGGCTGTTATGAGAGAGACACTCATCCTACTTCTCAGCTCTGGTCCCTTCCTGAGCCAGCTTCCATGTGGCCCCGGGGAAATAAAAGCTTCTCTGGGCCTTGCCCTCGCTCCTGACCAAGCTGTTGCAGGGTGAGCTGTTACCAGAAGACCCCTGGTATCGTGAACTGCAAGATCACTTGGCAGGTGCCCACATCCCCATGTATCCTTTTTAAGAACATGTACAGGGATAATTCACACTTTAATTTGAAGTTGATCTGCTCCAGAATAGACCTGTAGGCCCTGCCACCTACACATCTGCAGAGTCTCTGGTCCTTCTTACAGCCCATCTCTTCCTCAGCTTGCATCCGTCTCTAATCTTAAACTACGGTACTTCGCTTGTGTTGAGAGACCTCTGGCATGCTAAACAGAGGAATGATGTAGAACACTGGTCTTAGTAAATCTGATAAAGGGAATGAACGTAATGACTGGGTAACGAGTACTTATTTGCAACTCAGGTAGCTAGCTCCCTTTCTCTGCTTTTGACAAAATTGAAGGACTCCCCAGAGGAAGTCAGCTGATAGTGATGAATGCTATCTAAGAAAGAGTTCATAAGAACTGAGAAACACTGCTGCGACAAAACTCCAGTCCTATCCACTTATTAAGGTGAAGTTTTTAAAAGAAAAGTATAATTAAAAATGATACTGGCAGTGTATCACTAGCAGTGTGTGATATTATCTGTATTTATACAAGCTAACTTAAAAAGACTTCATTTATAGACCTGGTTAGGAACTACATATCCAATAAAATTTTACTTTTTTACTTTAGTAATTATAATTACCACATTGTAGTATATGTAGCTCTAATTAGCTGTAAACTGAAAATAAGTGTAATTATTCAGTCAGATTTTTTAAGCTTAAAGCCTGTCATAGGAAATTTTTTAAAATGAAACTTTAATTAATATGCATTTTTTTCCCTGCAGAATTATGGTGGAGTGGTCAATAAAAGGGTTTTGAACTTAAATGTATCTTGTCTTCAGATAAAATTCTGTGGGGAAAGTGGAATAGAGGTAATATAAGTTTAAACAGAATAAGTAATGCTATAAAATCTGTTCAGAAAGAGCCTGTTCTTTTATTTTTTAAAATGGTTGATGGAGGCATCAAATCACCATAGTATTTAGAGGTGTGCATTTTATTTCTAAATGTCAGTGTTTAAATCACAGAATTGTAACTTTCACAACTTAAAGTTACAATGAGAAATTTTTTGTGTCTACTTAAAATTATGAAGGGGAGCACATAGATTTTCAAGAATTATTTGCTTCTAGTTCCAGAAGGATTGGGAATATTACAGTGATTTCCTTCTCTGGCTTGGGAGTGTATATGAAAAATACAGGTTTCTGGACTCTTTTTCAGACCTATGAATTGAAAGATCCAGTTGTAGGGAGGATGGGCCCTTATTTTTAACACAATCCGCTGATTCCCAGTGATGCTGGTGCAGCCAATCCCAGGACCAGTGTTTGGCACCTGTATCCACTTGCTTTTACTTCCAGGCCTGAAGCCCCTGGCCTGTCCTTCTTGGAGCGACTCCTGAAGCTGTGGAAGCGGAGCAGTGGCAGAGACTCAGGTGGGAGGGAACCACGAAGCTAGAAGTTCTCGGGTTCAGCCATGGAATGGGGACCTAGAACCAAGGCCATTCTGTCTGTTCACGTTCAGGGACGGTTCACATTGTCTTCTTAAATCACCTTTGCCTAGCTCATCCTAAGGTGTGCCACTTTTGAGCCCTCTTTAAGAGCTTTCAGTGCTTTATTGCAGTTTTCTAGATTCATTAAGCAGAATTAATATTGGCCCCACATCTACCTGGGATCGGTGAAAAACTATTGGACTTAACAAAATTTGACTCCATCAAAAACTCAGAAGCAGTCAGTGATTTTTAGCCATTCTTCTGGATCTTTTGATTGTTGAAAAAAAAGTCCCTCAGAATATGAGATGTGGCTATTATTAGGCAGTATGGAATATTCTGAAGGGTTTGACTTAATGGACTGAATTTGCTACACATTGCTAGGGTTGCATTGTCTTTCTCTAGCCTTTCTTCTGTGTGAGAAATTTGTTGCCACTTCCCGTGTCTCAGCAAGATAAATGAACTAATTTAAAATATTTTCCACGCCTCATCTGTCCACTCCACAAGCTGTCAATGAGTTTGGATTGGAAGTTTGCGTGCCAGCAGTTCTCAGCTGGGAGGACTGTTATTGTGAAAAAAGAATGTCGTTTCCATAGCAGTTTGGAACGCCTTTGCAAGTGTGCTTTCACATTCTTGCAGGAAGCATAAGAAGGTACATAAAGCTCGTCTGCTTGACTTAAAGGAAGTCATTGTTATTATTATTTTAATAGAAGAAGCAGCAGAAATTTTTCAAGAATTAATGAAGGGAAAACAATTTGACATGAGTTAAAAACCAAAATAAAAGGGAAAAAGAAAAATACTGGAGTTGTTAAAATTTCAGATTATAAAAATTAAAGTGGGAAAAAGTTACTGTTTTTCTTCAAAATAATGTTTCTAATTTAACATACTTTATTTTGTGGGTTGAATAACTTAAAAAATATCATGGCCCGTTCACAAAGTTTATTATTTTTTATAGTCCCTGGAATTCATCATATATTCCTTAGTAACACATTGAAAGAAAAAATCATATGCAGAGCATCATAGTTGCTCTTTAAGGCATTTTTCATCCTCTTTTGCATCAGGATTGAGTTCTTCACAGTATTTACTGAGTGGTATTTGTAGAGGAGGTAGAGTGAAAGAAGTGATAAGTTGGAAAGAATTTTTACAGTTTCTGAGATAGTACAGACGGGTTCCTTTTGGATTTTCTAAACTCTTTTCCTACTCAATAATACATTTTAATGAGTCTTTGGGGGAAGTCATAACTTTGCTACATTGCTTATCTCTGCCGTCCGCTCACATGACACAATACTCTTGTGAGGTATAATATTAAAATCTTCTCTGGCTAAAAGTAGATTTTGGCTTTTAGCCTAACACTGAGCAAATAACCTTTCCAGTCCAAGTTAAATGTTCCCATAAGCTCCTTAAAACCAAATTTTCCTTGTTAAAATAAAGTTACCTAATATAATTCCCAAAGGGTAGGATATGGAAGCTATTTAAATGAGACTTAAAAAAATGCTTCCCATGTTGTGCTGGCTTGGTCTTCCTTTTGCTAATATTTGATGGGTGCTTCTTTACTATGTTTGGAGTGAGAGGTCAGAATTCTCATAAGGGAGTTTGCTGGTCCATCACATGGGTTCATTTCCTTAGTTTTAACCGTGGCTTAAAGCAGAATGCAGCTGCCATCACCAGTACGCCTTCACTGGGTAATCACTGCAGAAACTCTGTCATGCCCCATCTTTGTTCTTGATAGTGACCTCATTATTGTCCAGAACTCTAAATCTCCAGCTCCCTTGTAGCACAAGGCCAGGCTTTCTGTGGTTTCCCCAGTAGGTCAGCCCCAAGGTAGATGAAAATTTGATAGATGTACTTATAACCTCTGGAGTTTTCTGTAGGAACTTGACAAGTAGATTCTTTCTACTAAATATTTTAACACACAGCCTTTAAAATGACATTTACCTCTTCTTACGACCATTTTTTGACAGTGGCATGTAGTAGTTTTATTTTTATTTTATTTGAAAACATCATTTGGGGTTTTATAGAAAAAAAAATTTATCTCCACAGCCTGTTATCAGCAGGAAGGATAGGCATTCTTGGATGGATGGAAGGTTTATTGGTGGAAAGATTCAAGAAGCTATTTTGTGATAAAGGATTTCTTTACATTTTTCCTCTAGTCAAGTAAATTGCTTGTGGGTTCTTGCTAGGAAAAAATAATCCCTCGGGTGCTGCTTTTAATTTGATCAGGTTTAAAATGTTTTCAGAAGAGTTAAGCTTTCTTTGCATTAATGTCTGGTGAGGGCAAATGGAGAATGGCTTTGGAAAGGACTTTCTTATGGTGTTCTTTTCAACCGTACCACAGGAGGTTCAGTACAGTGGACCATTTTCACTTGACTTTGAGATGTGTGGTGTGTCCACTTTCCGCCAACAGATATAAGTTCCTAAGCATATTCTTCTTTGACTTAGTGGTAAAGGGTTCCTGTTTCCTGTGATTCATATCCAGTGTGCCCTACTGTCACTTCCAAAAAAATAGGCACACACCATGATATTAACCCAGCATCATGATTTTATATGGCTCCTGATAACTACACTTGACTTGCAAGGGGAAGAATTAACTGTGCCTCTTCTTATTCATTAGGTAAAAGTTTGCAAGAGAAGCTATAATTCTGGTAGGACATAGAAGCATTTTTACGAGCAGGTGGGCTGAGTTGTGAAAAGACTGTCATAGAGCTTAAAACATGAGGAAAAAACCGAAAGCTCTACTGCTTGGGGGTCTGTTTTTAGTCTCATCTTCTGCTGAGTTCGTGAATATTTCAAGGGAACCTGAACAGATGACTTCCCTGTGGGTTCTTGGGCAGTTTTCAATGGAAACATGCAGTTTGTCAATTTCATAGGGATGGTTTTAACCCAATGTAAGTCCAAAGTAGAGGTCAGAATTCACTTAAGCGGAATAGGGAGGACTAGTAATAGAATAGAATGAATTTCCTACTCCTCTGATGCAGATGTTGTTGAGTTGTGTTTGTTTTCCTAAAAAATGTAAGATCATTTTTAAAAAAAGTTTTCCCTCAAGAAGAAATATATGCTCCCTGTATTTGAAGAAGAGTCTGTGAGTCTAGGTGTCTAGTTTTTTATATTTTGATGACTACTGAATAGATACATGATTTAAAAAACTGTTGACTAAACATGGCTGTTGCAGGAAAAACAATGAAGAAAATACTTCAAGTCCTGGATGAAAACCCTCGATCTTGTAAGATGATTCTGTGCCCCCCACCCCCAACCCCATAAATCTGAAAAGCACCTTCTGGTGATAAAGAGTTAAGCTGTGGTCATCACACTTACCATTGAAATGGGAAGCCAGGATTGAAGAATCAACATGTTGTTTCACAACTGGGACGGCACTGGCAGGAAAATACAGTCATGTGGTGCTGTGAGAGGCTGAACAGAGAGCTTGGTGAAGACTGGTTTGAGAAGAGTTGTTGATATTTGTCCTGACATAGGGTTGAGCCAGAGGCTCAGCAAATGGTGCTACATCTTCTGTGGCGATTTGTTTAAAAATCACTCTTTTTGTTCCTCAGTGGTGTAATCCCCTGATCACTGGTGCGATCTGCCTTTCTGCCTGTTTGCATCACACATTCAAGCTTTTGTGCCTTTTGCTGAGGGAACCTGGAAAGGAACTGATCCATTGTCACATTCTACTATTTCTTTTTTCTTCCCCCCACCCCTCCTCTTTTAAAGGGAATAGTAACAATGGCCATGTTACGAAGCCTTTTGTGTTCAGAAAGCGCTTTTGTATCCATTACCCCGTTAATTCCCAAGATAATCCTGTGAAACAACTGTAGGAACAGGCTCAAAGGCAGGTGGGAACTCACCTAGGTATCCCGTCTCCTAGTGGGGGAACTGGAGCTCAGACTGCAGTCTCCCTTAGTGCCTCTCCTCTCACAGGGAGCAGGACGGGTGTGAGCCTGAAACAAGCCCCAAATCTTACCTTTAGTAGAAGAAAACTAGAGGCCTTGAACTATTCTTTGTGCTTCCTCATTTTGCATTAATTTGACCAGAGTCATTTGAAGGGGATTCTAAAGAATAAAATTTTTTTTTAAAATAATTTACCTTTGGAAAGCACCACTTTGGACTCAGAACTGTAGCACTGTAATTTATGTGTATATACCATTAGACAAAAGCGGTTTATCTTACTCCCTGAAGCTTGATGGGATCTTGTTGCATGGAGCAGTGGAGGAGCTCTCTTTTCATACAAGGAAGGAAATGGAGGTATGAATTTCAGGATGAACTGGTTTATCCTCATCTCTTAAAAAAGTGATAGATAGAAGATGACCACGCTTTGGTTTTACGATTGCCAGGGAGCCCTAATAGAAGCAGTGAATGTCTCAGAATTCTTTCACACATCTGCTTTGGTAATTCATTGTCCTGTTTGAAAGGATCTCACAGAAATGGAATTTTTAAATATTGAGAAAATTCCATTAAGAAATAGAGGGAGAATGAAAAGCTCACTATAAAAGCTATGCCAAGAATAAGCAAGATGTGGCCCACATCTGAAAAATGTTTATTTTGAATTGCAATGTACTTTTCAGGGTGCATTCAGGTTAACGTTCAAGTTAATGTTCCCACACTTTGGTTGAAGAGTTAATTGCTGGGCCAGTCTAATACCTGTTTGCAGTTGTTTGGCCAGTTTTTCATGACAAAACCATTGTAGATAATGTAGAGAAGGTATTGCTGTTTTCATGAAGACGGTCTGCATGAGTAGAATTACTTTATTCCTCTGTTGCAGCTGTGTCCCTTTTTATGACCCATTCATGGTTACTTGCAAAGACAGGGAAACTGAAGGTCGCACACAGTGTCACAGCGTCTTTGGTTCACTGTGGGAGCAAATCTGCCAGTTCTGATTTTGAAATGTTAGGAGACAAAAAGTTGAACTCTTTTTCCTTTTATTATTTTTTATTACTGTAAAAACAGTAAAACAACAATAACAAAAAGAAAAACGTAGGATTCCAATAATTATAATGTTCTCCATTTTTGCTTATTCACTGAAATATGTGGTGATTATAATCACTGTGCTCATTCATGATGATCTTGGTTTTTAATTGTTCTGGGTTAAGGGCTTTTTCGGCAGGTTTTGGTAAAGATTGTGGATATTTCTTCAGAAAAATGTTTTAAAATATTAAAAATACATAGGATTTCAGAGTAAACAATATATTGAAGTACACATTAAAATATTTCAAAGTTAGTTTGTAATATGATAATTGATTTTTTTAATCAGTGCATTAAATAATAATATGCGGCTGATCTGTAGTTATTTAGTGTCGAAACGATTGTGAGCATTGGTATTTTGAAATTTAAGATGAAGGGGCGGACCGGGCAGTTGAGGAACTTAATGCCTTGTGGTCCCTGCTATCTGGGTGAAGGAAGAGGCTCAGTTGTCTTTAGACTGTGAAGCTTTGGGCTGGGGTTCAAGAGTAGTAAGGTTTGGGAACAGATGGAGTAGCCTTGCTTAGCTCTTACTATGTCCTGGGGACTGAGAGATCTTTTGTAAATGTTATTCCTTTGAACCCTGAGAATGGCTTCATGAGGAGTGGTTATTGTCCCCTTTACTCGAGCAGTAAAACAGCTAAGCTTGAAGAGATTACCCACAAATAGGTTACTGAAAAAGATATTGACCATATACTAGTCCTCAGAGGAAGTCTGGGCTTCCCTCGTGGCTCAGACAGTGAAGAATCCACTTATAATGCAGGAGACCTGGGTTTGATCCCTGAGTCAGGAGGATCTCCTGGAGAAAGGAATGGCTACCCACTCCAATATTCTTTCCTGAAGAATTTCACAGGTAGAGGAGCCTGGTGGGCTACAGACCATGGGATCTCAAAGGTCAGACATGACTGCGACTGACACTTTAGAGGAAGTCTATCTAAATAACCAGAAGCAATATCCTGATTAGTAAATCAGCACAAGGCCACAGTGGGTGCAAGGTTAGGATTCAGTCCTAAACCTTTGACCAGAGCCTGTTTTACTGCCTTTTGTCCATTATTCCTTCAACTGACCACTTGAGATTGAAATCCCACATTTGTCTAATCACTGCGAGGCAATTTCTCATCCAGAAGCAGAAGAGATGGGCTTGGGAGGGACAGTGTTCACACAGAGGGCTGTCCCCTGACCTGGCTCTTTTCAGAGCTGCAGTTTTCCGCACCAGAGAGGGAGAGGGTCTTTCTCAGAAAGTCCACCCGTGACACGTCTACTCCACCTTGACCTAATAGCTTTTCATCACCACTTCCTTCCTCAGTTTTATTTGGAGACATGGTTCCGGGGTATTTTAACTTAAGCGTAAATTTTCTCACTGTGGTCTGCTGCTGCTATAATTGAAAGACTAGAGGCAAAGAGGTTGGGGCAGGGCACAGACAGAACAGTTCTTGGGTGACAGTTCCTAACAAGGGTCAGATGTATTCAGGGGCGTCGGGGCAGCTTCTGGTGTTCAGGGCAGAAAGCATACCCCAGCGTCTCGTCTTGTGTAGTGATCAAAGAAAAATCATGAGATCTCTTTATTTTTCCTTTTTCCCAACCGTTGAAATAAGTACCATTCACCAAGATAAGTATATTCAGCAGGACTATAAATAAATGTTCATTTAAACTGTTAAAAAGTGCCTGTGGGAAGTCAGATGAGAGAGGCAGTTGAAACATGGCTTGTGGGACCCAGTTCCTTCATTGCAGATTAGTGAATGGAGGATGGCTTTACTGTTTCCTATCCGACCTCACCAATGAACACAATTTCAGTAGATACATAGAAAACAGGCATTTCAGACACATACACACAGCTCTCTCACAAAAACCTTGAACAAAACAACCCTGCAACCTTTCATAGTGTTGAATGTTTGCACTGTCTCAAAACAAATATTGCTAGGGATAATTAGTCTTTGTCTTTTATTTATTTATTTATTTTATTTTTTTTTCCTGTCAGCTATCTTTAGGCCTTCAGGCTTAGGGCCAGAAATAAATAGAAAATATGTCCTAGTCCTTGATTTGATAATGCCAGTAGCAAGTCATATCTGATATTCATAATAAATAAAGGTTTTTTTTAGTCTGTCCTTGCAACAGCAGGAAGCTTGTAAAAACCAGCCTTCCTAAATTGTATCAAACAGGAAATTTGTATTTCTTTTTAGATTTAACACGGAGAAGTAAATGATTAATTTATTACCATTTCGAACGTTAATTCAGGGTGATCTATAAAGATTCCCCTAAGTCACAGGCAACCTCACAAATTTGTGTAGATTTTTATAGGGTGAAGAGGACACATCAGTGACTAAGCAGGACCCTGTTGTACCACAAACAGCAGTGCCTTTTTTTAAAGAATATAATTCAGTAATTTTGAGTTCAATTAAATGCTTTATTCAAGGAGAGTAAGAATTTCTGTCTGATCTCCTTAAAACAATAATTTCAAATAATGAAATTTCCTCTAGGAAACAGGTGCTCTTTCATATTAACATGAAAATAAATAGAAATGCAAATACGAAAGCACTTACACAATGTTGATTTTGTGGTTTAGGAGGCTTGCTTTCCCGTCCCGTCAGCTGAAAGATGTTTAGTGACAATAAGTACTCAGCATAAGATTTGTTCTAAAGCTCTTTATATGCTATAATTGTATGCCCTCTATGCCCTTTAAATCTGAAATAAACTTGAAGTATGGAGCTCAAACAGACTGTTAGAGAAGTAGAAATGATAAGTGATTGATTTTTCTCAGCATAGATAACATTACCTATTCTGTGATTCAGCAAATGCTGCTTTATGCTATCAGTGAAGTGCCTCTTTCAACATGAGATTGTGATGTTACCTTTAATATTTAATTTACTTGCAATGCTGCTTATAGGTCTGGCTTTTCTACACCACCAGGTAGTAAGTGCAGAGGGGAAGCTCTGTTTTCTGCTGCAGGGATGTTGGGGAAAAGGTCAGGAGACCTTCAGGGACATGACTTCTCATCCCTCCACTTCAGTTTGTTCAGGCCGTTATTTTTGTCGTTCTTGTGACTGGCCCTTGTGCCTATGCTGAGCTAGATTCAAAACCAGGTCTGTCTGACTTCCTGGTGTGTGCTTCTAATTACTGTGAAATACTGCCCACATAGGGAAGACAGGAGAGTGTGGTGTTTGGTCAAGGCACTCCCCAGATTTAGTCTGTATGCATGCCAGGTGCCCTTGATAACAAGACGAGTATGATTTGTCCAACCCCCAACGAGCGAAAGATGGATGAAGAGTCATGCCTGGGCAACAGGCATTCTTAATGCCCAGGGTTGTTGAGACTTCCTGGGTGGGCTGGTCTGGAGACTTGCTTGGTTGCTAAAGCCACACAGAGAACTGTAAAAAATAGTAGTCGTCCTATTTTCCATCTAAAAAGTAGCTTCCACTACTAAGCCACAATCATTCTCTCACCTTGGCAAGTAACAGTGCAGTTTATGTCAGGGTACCGTCCAAGACCCTCTGAGATTGTGCCTTTCCAGTCGTCATCCTTTAGCTGTGCTCACACTTCTCAACTCAGTTTTGCTTCATATTCTCGCCACTTCTTAGCTTTGTGACGTTTGTCTAGAACATCCTCCCCTCTTCTCCATCCCATTGCATGTGGACTGGCTGAAACCTGTTGGTCTTTCAAGGCAAGCTCAAAGTCCACCTGCTCTTGCTGACTTCTCCAGTTCTCTGAAACCCACTGGACAGTTTCTCAGAGCCATGTGGGGAACCCCATGTCCCCGCTGCCACTGCAGGCTCAGCCAGCATGCAGCACGTCCTCCACACCTCCAAGACAGCATCTGATCTACTGCAGAAGCATTGCACTGAGCCTCTGAAATTAATTATAGGGAACTTCTCACTTGGGAGAAACCCACTTTGTACTTTGTTACAAGTTTCCAGGAGCCAACCTGAGGAACTGATCCAGTGGTGCCTGGACTTGGTGACTTGTCGCCATCGGTTGAGAGTGGTGCACAGGTCACCTGTGTGAGCCTCCTGCCACCTGGCATGAGCCATCCAAGTAGAATCACGCCACCTCCCTTGTCCTATGTGTGTGTACGCCTCTGCGGCTGTGAAGTCCCTCCTCCATTACGCCTTGTTCTTAGTAAGAGAGTGTTGTGAGGGGCAGGGGTGCAGGCAGCTAACTGCTCAGGCGCACATGCTGGCCTCACCTTTGTTCTGCTAGTCCAGCCATGTCTCCTTCCAGGCTCCTTCATCTTGCTTATTTTGATGACCATGGCAATACTTTTGGCTAGTTCTTTTTAAAAAACTTTGAATTTTGTATTAGGATATAGCCAATGAACAATGCTATAATATTTCAGGTGAACAGTGAAGGGACTCAGTCATACATATACATGTATCCATTCTCCCCCCACACTTCCCTTCCATACAAGATGTCACTTAACACTGAATAGAGCTCCCTATGCTGTACAGTAGGTCCTTGTTGGTTATCCATTTTAAATATAGCAGTGTGTTCATGTCCATCCCAAACGCACTCACTATCCTTTCCCCCATCCTTCCCTTTGGCAACCATAAATTTGTTCTATAACTCTGTCAGTAAAGAGAGAAGAACTAAAGAAGAACTAAAGAGCGTGATGAGAGTGAAAGAGGTGAGTGAAAAAGTTGGCTTAAATAAGTTCAACATTCAGAAAACGAAGATCATGGCATCTGGTCCCATCACTTCATGGTAGATAGATGGGGAAACAGCGGCTGACTTTATTTTGAGGGGGCTCCAAAATCACTGCAGATGGTGACTGCAGCCATGAAATTAAAAGACACTTACTCCTTGGAAGAAACATTATGACCAACCTAGAAAAACAGCATATTCAAAAGCAGAGACATTACTTTGTCATCAAAGGTCCGTCTAGTTAAGGCTATGGTTTTTCCAGTGGTCATGTATGGATGTGAGAGTTGGATTGTAAAGAAAGCTGAGCACCAAAGAACTGATGCTTTTGAACTGTGGTGCTGGAGAAAACTCTTGAGAGTCCCTTGGACTGTAAGGACATCCAACCAGTCCATTCTAAAGGAGATTAGCCCTGGATGTTCTTTGGAAGGAATGATGCTAAAGCTGAAACTCCAGTACTTTGGCCACCTCATGTGAAGAGTTGACTCATTGGAAAAGACTCTGATGCTGGGAGGGATTAGGGCCAGGAGGAAAAGGGGATGACAGAGGATGAGATGGCTGGATGGCATCACTGACTCAATGGACATGAGTTTGAGTAAACTCCAGGAGTTGGTGATGGACAGGGAGGCCTGGCATGCTGTGGTCCACGGGGTCGCAAAGAGTTGGACACGACTGAGCAACTGAATTGAACTCTATCACAGCTCTTTTTGTATGCCAAATTAAGCTTCTTGAATACTCAGAGCACATTTTTTTCATTTATGTACCTCCTTTTGCATTTTTCAAAATGCTTTTTATATAAAAGACATTTAGTAGATATTGAGATAGCTAAAAGAATGAATTGGCATGTTATATATGAGGAAGTATGACAGGGCTGTCTATTTGTTTAACCTATATACTGAGCACATCATGAGAAATGCCGGGCTAGATGAGTTACAAGCTGGAATCAAGATAGGCGGGAAAACATCAACATCCTCAGATATGTGGGTGATACCACTCTAATTGCAGAAAGCAAAGATCAGCTAAAGAACCTCTTGATGAGGGTGAGGGAGGAGAGCTTAAGGCCAAGTAGTAAAAAAAACTAAGATCATGGCATCTGGCCCCATCACGGCATGACACATAGAAGGGGAAAGTGACAGAAGTGGTGACAGATTTCTTTCACTTGGGCTCTAAAATCACTGCGGATGATGACAGCAGACATGAAATTAGAAGGTGGATCCTTCTTGGCAAGAAAGTGATGGCAAACTCAGTGTGCTGAAAAGCAGAGGTTACGCTGCCACCAGAGGTCCATGTAGTCAAGGCTACGATCTTCTCACTGGTCACGTGTGTTTGTGAGAACTGGAGAGAACTGGACCATAAAGAAGGCAGAACGCCAAAGAATTGATGCCTTCAAACTGTGGCGCTGCAGAAGACTCCTGAGAGTCCCTTGGACAGCAAGGAGATCAAACCAGTCAATCTTAAGGGAGTTGAGCCCTGAATATTCACTGGAAGGACTGATGCTGAAGCTGAAGTTCCAATATTTTGGTCATCTGATACGAACAGACGGCTCATTGGAAAAGTCCCTGATGCTGGGAAAGATTGAGAACAGAAACAGAAGAGGATGTCAGAGGATGAGATGGCTGGATGGCATCACCAGTGCAGTGAATGTGAACTTGGGCAAACTCTGGGAGATGGTGAGGGACAGGGAGGCCTGGTGTGCTGCAGTCCATGGGTCACAAAGAGTTGGACATGACTGAGTGACTGAACAACAGCAACTACAGTATAATAAGGACACAATCCTTCATTTAATCAGTGGATCTTTATTGAGCACCTACTATGTGCAGTCAGTGTTCTAGGACTGCAATTAAAAGATGCTTCCGAAAGATTCCTGTTGCGTGATCTTTGGTGTTTCTGCTGATCCAGAATTTTTTTTAAAAGAAGTGTGACTGGGCTGTTGACATGATACTTCTCAAGAGTCATCTGTTAATTTGTCAGTTTGTATCTGAACTGCTGTGGCCTTTTCAGTTATAGAATCCTTTTGTGATTCTTATTTAATGTTTCCTGGGGCCAACAATGCCTCCCTTGCTTATTTTCAGTGAGTGCAGCCTCTGTCTGATCCCCGCCACCTCTGCCTGCTTTTCTAGCTCCATCTCTTGGCCTGGCTGAACTCACCCTCTGTCCATTCCTCTCCTGCCTGCTCTTGCCTTTTTCTTAGCATCTCACTTTTTGTGGGGTGAATCTCAAAAACTAAAAGTAATAAGATAAATGGCTTCTGAAACATATCATAAATAGGGATTTAATTCAACACACTTGATAAATTGTGAGCCATTTATTTTAATGTTCTAAACTTGAAGAGTAGAAATAACTTTTCTTGATGGGGGTGTGGAGAGGCAGAATAGTCGCCATGTTATGAGCTGATGCACGAGTATTCAGAATTGAGTTTTACTGTATCAATTCATGGTGTCTGCCGGTTGTATTAATACCATCCTTAGACTGCTGAAAGCAGAACAGTTCTGTCTGGCCCAAGTGGCATGAGACTGCATGTGAATTGCTGCCCCTCACTATAGCAGCCCACGCCTGCAGTGTGAGTTCACCGTGGAGACCTCGGTTTTCAACCTTCCCTACTCCTTCCTTCCCCAACCACTCTTTAGTTCTCTGGGTAAACTGATTTCTCTCAGTAACAATCTACTCCTCTCTCTGCCCCTTCTGAATCTTGCTTTCATATGACAGTTCTTACATTCTGCTTTTCCTTCTGCTTGAGTTGTTTGCTTGTCTGTCTCCTTCCCTGGATTGCAAGCTCCTTGCCGTAGATCTTTAGGCTTCATTATGCAGTGTTCCCCCAGTGCTGGCCATTATTGGTGCATGAGTGATTGACTTAATGAGTACTAATGAGCAGAGCATACATTTTACAGGTAGAATAAAAAGAAAAGGAAGTTTCTGTTTTAAAATATATATGTAAGGATGTGGAGTACAATCAAAGTTTCAACCTCAGTCCTCTGACTTGCCTGCAACAATAGTGATATCCATTGAGTCCAACTTGATTCCCTGTTGGAACTGGAAATGTTAGCTTGCCATGGAGTTACCTGGCAAAAGTATCTTTGGAAAGCAAAAGAAAAAAGAAATTAGGTAATATCAGCTTGATACTTGCCTGATTAGGAAATACTAATTAGAAGTACTTGTGCCTCTTTTGGAGGCTTATTTATGGAAGCAAAATGATCGCAAAGTTGACAAAACAACAATGAAATGATATTACAAATCAGATTAAGAAAGAAAAGGGAAGAGGATGTGATTTGAACCTCTGACTCCTTCACAGCTCATCATTTTTTGATGCCCTTTGCCAGGCTGTGCACGCTAAGAATCTAATGATACACAAAGCCTCATTGCCGGATACTTCATTAATTCCTCAACCCATTAGGAGCCTTAATAGCCTATGCCATTGGAATAAGTATGGAAATCCTGTCCCCCAAGAAAAGTACAGTGCTCTATAAATCATACTCGCCTGAGGATTCTCTCAGCCCTTGACACAGCAGAATAGATGGAAAAATATTGTACCTCCTGAATTTCCTTATACTAAAGGCTCTCAGAATAATCGGCACCCCTTAACCCTTTAACCCTCCAGCCCAGTGTGTGATCCCTGGGTCAGCAGCATCATTATCAGTGGCAACTTGTCAGAAATGCAGATTCAATAGCCCCAGCCCAGACACACTGACACTCTGAGGGTGGGGCCCATGATCTATGTTTTAGGCAGGCCTCTCAGTGATTCTGAAGTCCTCTGATATCTCTGGTGGCATAGTTATGTGTAGAATCCTTTTTCGCTGATGAGGAAACAGGTGAGCAAGTTTATAACTTGATCAAAATGTACTTGCTGAGATTTAGTTGATTTCAACAAACATTGAGCAGCTCTTATGCCCCAGGCATCCTTTCTAGAAAACCGTAAAGGCGGATGACACCTTATCGTTGTCACTCTGTAGGGTCCTCTGTGTCAGCACTTTTCTGCTATGCTGTGTTGGTCTCCCTTGGACATCAGCACCTCCTCTGCTTGTTCAGGAGCACCCCAAGTGATGGCCCTCTAGGCTGCGTCATTGAATTTCTCAAACCTCTTATTAATTGTTTTCCAGAAATTGGTTCCTCATTCCTTTCCCAGTGGGTCACTGCCACCTCAAAGAGGAACTGCAGGAAGAATGGCCCTGTCTTTCCAAACCTTCTGTGCTTTTAAGTGCCCAGCAATCTTACTGTTCACAAGTTCTCTTCAATCCCCATCCCTCTAGAAATTGGTGTCACCTCAACCTTCTTCTATTTCAAGACATAAGCAGATGATAGAGAGGTTCTTTCCCACAGCAGACAGTGTCCAGCCCTGGCCTTGTGTGAGTAGCTGTATTTAAAGGAGGATATAGAATCTCTGTCAACAAAGGATAAGAGTAAAAAACACTTAACATTTAGCTTCCTTTTAATAGCCACTTGCCTAGTCCAAGTCCTTATCATCCTGTGGTTTCATAAGAGTATCTTTCTCCACCAGTCTGTTCTTTATCCACCTTGCTGTTAGAATCCATGAAGTTGCTCAGCCGTGTCCGACTCTCTGCAATCCCATGAACTGTAGCCCACCAGGCTCCTCCATCCATGGGATTTTCTAGGGAAGAATACTGGAGTGGGTTGTCATTTCCTTCTCCAGGGGATCTTCCCGACCCGGGGATCAAACCCGGGTCTCCCGCATTGCGGGAAGACGCTTTACCATCTGAGCTACCAGGTAATCAAATAATAATTCTATCATTTCACAGCTCACTTCAAATATGTGCCTGTGGCCTATTGCAGGGTCAGACACTAGGGCCTGTGCTTGTTGTAAATAAAATTTTATTGGAACACGACCATGCCCATCAGTTCAGTTCAGTTCAGTTGCTCAGTCGTGTCCTACTCTTCGTGACCCCATGAACCACAACATGACCGTGCCCATCATTTGTGGATTATCTGTGGCTGCTTTTACACTACAGCTGACCCTTGAACAACATGGGTTTGAACTGCGTAGTCCATGTATCTGTGGATTTTTTTCCAGTACAGGTATTGTAAAAATTTTTGGAGATTTGCATCAATTTGAAAAAATTTGCAGATGAACCACATAGTTTAGAAATATGGGAAAAAATTAAGGAAATGTTAGGTATGTCGTGAATGCATAAACGATCACAGATACTAGTAGATACTAGTCTATTTTATCATTTACTACCATTAAATATACAGAAATCTATTATAAAAAGTCAACATTTTTCATATGTTACACAAACAGACCAAACACAAACCCCATGCATTACACTAGGGTGTCATAAAGCAATGATATTACTGCTTCTTCATTATTAACGCGTGAATCATTATACTTGTAAATAAATATGAATTTTTAAAACATTGTCTTTTAATTTTTGATGCCTAGTGTTAGTGATACGATTAACATCTACAGTGTTTCATATCATAGGAGACAATTTGGTGTAGGTACTAACAAACAATTTATCTTATTAACAGATGACATAATCTTAAATATGGATAGAGTACAGTACTGTAAATGTATTTTGTCTTCTTTATGAGTATTTTAATAATGTTTCCTCTAGTTTATTTTAAGAATATATAAACATATAACATACCAGATAGGTGTTAATCAACTATTTATGTTATCACTAAGGCTTCAGTAAGTTATTATTAGTTCAGTTTTGGGTGAGTCGAAAGTTACTTGATTTTTGACTGTGCAGAGGTTGGGGGTGTCCCTGATCCCCATATTGTTCAGTTCAAGTACACAGTGCCGAGTTGAGTAGTTGCAGCTGCCACTGTCTGGCACACAAGCCTAAAATATTTATCTGGCACTTTAAGAAAAAGTTCACTACCCTAGTCTATAGGATAAAAATTAGTCTGTTTACACTTAACATACTGAATGATTGGGTTTAGTTCTGCGAATTTCCAGTGTGTTTTTTTCCTTTGCTTCCACCCATTCTGTGTTTCTGTTTCTTTCTTTTCATGTCTTTGTTTGAATTTATTATTTTTCCTTATTCTGTTTTTTTTTTTTTCCACTTTTGGCGCTTTTAATCTTTTCCCAGTCAATTCAAGAACATTAGAACATTTAATGTTTATTTAACTTCATTTTTACCTCTTTTGCCATACATGCAAATTGTCATCTATTCAAATTCTCTTTGTATTTCAAACCCAGAGGACATTACTATTATTATTTATAAAGTCCATATTCATTTAGATTTATCCACATATTTAGCCTCTTGGTTAATCTTTAGTTCTTCTTGCATACTTCTGATCCTTGACTGTGGGGAAAAAAATCTGTTTGCCCTAATGTTTGAAAGAAAATTAGGCTGGATGTAGACTTAGTTTAATTTTCCTCTATAAATTGGAAAACATTGTTTCATTGTCTTTTAGCACTCGCTGTTGGAGACTAGAGATCTGATGGTAATCTGATTTTTCTCTTTTATTCTTTGGAAGATTTGGGAATTTTCTCTCTTTATTTGGAAATCTAAGATGTGTTTAGGTTATTTAAAAAAATCAGTCCTACTTGTTGGGTCTTTCTTCAGGTCACGATTTTTTCTGTTATTTTCTCTTTGTCTTTTCATCTAGAATGCCTCTTAGAGAGACAGTAGGACATCTGGGTCTCTTTTCCATACTTCGTAGCCTCTGTGTTTCATTTTCCTCCTTTTTGATCTTTTCTTCTGTGTTCTGTGCAATCTCTGGGCTCCATCTTTCAGTTGCTAATTTGGTCTTCATTGGGATCCATTCCAGAACTTGACACATCTTGTTTTTTTTTTTTAACAATAATATTTTTAATTTTAGAACTGTGACTTGTTACTGTTTTTGTTTTTTAGTTGATGGAATATAGTTTGGAATATCTATCAAAATATGTACTACATCTCTTTTAACTAATCGTCTGTTTCCCATTACCTGATTCCTTAGGCCAACTTTTCTGTAAGCATAGCACTTCTTGTTCATGGCATTGTTTTCCTTCAAGTGTTCGTGATTTTTAAAGTATATGATTGTATTCTGGTTGCGTCCTTGGGTGCACTTTTTTCTCTTAGCCCAAATGAGAATCCACTTGTCCTGCTGGCGAATGATAGCTCAGCTCACAGTACTCGGGTTCAGATCAGATCGTTTACTTCACCTGCTGGTGATGAGTGGGGGCAGGGTGGACCATAGAGCTGGCTTGGCAATGGGTCACTTGTCTTTTTTTTTTTTTTAACACATTGGGAAAGATTTTAATTATTTAAATTTTTAATAAATTTTAATTATTTTAATTATTTGCTTTTACTCTTGGCATTGGCCTTGCCAGAACTGCCTCCACAGAGATACCTAGGAATAGTTTTTACTGAGGCTCTTGTCCCTGAAATTAAGTGCTCCATTTTTTGTTAGTTAGTGCTGTTGTGGTTTCATTCTTTTTCATATCTCTTTATTTAGTTAGGGTTTGGGAATGGAGAGTTTATAGCAGGGGCTATCTGCTATCTTGATCTAGTCAGTGTTGCATTTCTTTAAAGCCTTCTTCCTTCTGTTGCCCCCAAGCATACCCTCGTTGCTCTGGTCATTCTAGTTCCATATAGCATTTTATTTCTACTTCTTTCATAGTACTTAATTTTATTCTACTTTGCAACATTCTAGGAAGTGTTGTGTGTCCTTATCTTTACCCTATTGAGTTAAATCCCATAGCCCATCAGTGTAGGTGTCAAATTGCCACAGATGCTCCAGGCAGGGTGAAACACAGTTGGTTTAGTAGCAAGCAAGCGAAACTGTGATGTTGGAGAGGACTCTTGAGAGTCCCTTGGACTGCAAGGAGATCAAACCAGTCCATCCTAAAGGAAATCAGTCCTGAATATTCATTGGAAGGACTGATGCTGAAGCTGAAGCTCCAGTACTTTGGCCACCTGATGCAAAGAACGGACTCATTAGAAAAGGCCCTGATGCTGGGAAAGATTGAGGACAGGAGGTGAAGGGGACAACAGAGGACCAGATGGTTGGATGGCATCACCAACTCAATGGACATGAGTTTGAGCAAGCTCTGGGAGATGGTGAAGGACAGGGAAGCCTGGAGTGCTGCAGTCCATTGGGTCGCAAAGAGTTGGACACCACTGAACGACTGAACAACAACAAAAGTGAAACAGGGGTTCGGAAGTGCTATGTCGACTGTACTACAGCATACAAAATGGCTCCTCTACCAAGTTTTGCAGAATTCTCTGTCTCTGCAAGAACTTTGTTAATGTTTAGGTCAATTTTCCCAACTCCAGGAAATAAACATCTTCTAAAGCATGGTATTACAATAGCCTGCAGTTGGGATGACTTTCTAAGGATTATGGATGTATCCTTAGAAATCACCCCATCCGGTCTTCCTGGGAAAGGAGGCATTTCCCTTACAAAATTCCAAGGATTGAGTTAAATGTATACTGAGCTTAAATGTATACTGTCTGTCTCCTTCCTTCTTTCTGGAGTTGCTGTTTATTGAGGAGGTTAATTTTAGGAGAGGCTGAGAAGCTTGGAGTTATCAATTCATTAATTAGCTAAGTCATAATACTCTTCCTTATTCTTGATTCTGTTTAATTAGTAAAATAGGAAACGATTTCTCCTTTCATACATCTGTCAATATCTGAATTTATTCAAACACTGACCTCACTGTGGTATGATTAGGCTCTTAAAAGATTATCTGATTATGCCTGGGGTTTCTGATATGAGGTCTTGCTGCTTTACCTGTCATCATATTTTGAATGGTTGGAGTTGAGAAAAAAGATACCAGAATACCAAGAATTACCAGGAATATACTGAACCTAATACCAAGAATTTGCCACAGAGATATCAAGATGTTAAATAATGCTTTTATTCATATTATAATGGGTCTTATTTTAGTTATTTGGGAATATGAATCAAAATGACATGAAATAAAAGAAGAGATCCAGTTGGAGGCCATTATTACACTGGGCAAGACACCATGGACCAAGATCGTGGCAGCTGGTGTAGATGAGTAGAGTGAAAGCAGAATAAGCTTAAGGTGCAGAGTCTGTAAGACTGAAGATGCTGATCAGATGTGAGGGCAAAGAAGAGTTAGAAGTTTAGCGCATACTGTTTCATGCAAGTTGGTGATAAAATGTTACGGTCCTCTAAGGGCATTGAGTGCAAGTATCTTTTTTTGTCTCAGGAAGGAAAAGGTGCCTATAAAAAGCATTTTCACCAACAATTGGTCAGCTTGCAGACATTATCCTTAGAAAAGAGAATTTGAGCTTTTTGATCATTCTGTTTCTTTTGCTTTCTGAACCTGATCCTACATTGTCCTACAACTCTTTTTTCCTAATCATCAAGTATTAGTTCACAAATCTTGTATTTAGTAAAGCTGTTGGATTTTTTTTTCCATCTCTCATAACAAATGTACTGATAACGTTTAGGGCTAATTGTATGCAATTTAATTTTCAGATTGTGGTAATTATTATTGCTGTTTTTATTTCCATTCTTTCTTTCCCAGGCATAGTCAGCCGTAGATATTCAACAAAATTATGCCCTTTGGGGTGATTTCCAATTTTCTCACTTTGGGAAGCATATTTTTGTTTCAGTCATGAAGGGTTCAGATTTGGATTATTAAACACTTGAGCCGTAGTTTCCACAGTGGCCCGTTTAACATTTTACATTTCCTTGTAGATAGAAACCTTAGCCCATCTGTGTGCTATTTGGGTATTTTTGAAGACCTCATCTAATCTAGGAGAACATGTGCCTGTCTGATGTACAGAAAAGCCCGCCATGCAGGCGGTAAAAGAGAAATAGCTTCAGTGTTCATGGATGACTTACAGGAGCAACCAGGGGGCCTCTCCCTCAGTTCTGTGCATGGAGAAGCATGTGCAGAAGGGCTTGGCTTTCCTAACCGCAAGGAGTGTTCCAGCACATGTCTTGTGAGATGTGGCCGTACTGGCATGTTTCCTTGAGGGTATGTGGCTTGTATTGCCATAGTCAGTCTCACCACTAGGGCCCCTGGAGATCAGGCCTTGCTGATATCATCAGTGTTCTTCCTCTCTAAAAGTTGTTACGCTGTGAATGTGGGCATTCGCTGAGTTAACAGAGTTTGAATTGACAGTCTTCTTTGTTTTAATCCTCCAGAAGTGCATGTTCTGCAGACACCGGGTTAAGAAGGTCTCTGGAGCCTGCATTCAGTGTTCCTACGGGCGTTGCCCAGCCTCCTTCCACGTCACGTGTGCTCATGCTGCTGGGGTGCTGATGGAGCCTGATGATTGGCCATATGTGGTGAACATCACGTGCTTCCGACATAAGGTCAACCCACACGTGGTAAGGCCTGCTGTCCCTTTGCTGATGCCAAGACTGCATGTGAATCCCCTCCTGTATATCCCCCAAGTCTAGCATGCTCTGCTCCGTAACGTTACTACTCATTGATGATGTGTCTAGCGTGTACGTCTCTTGAGGACAGGGATTATACGTTACTATTTACTAGTATTTGTCCAAGACCCATTAGTGTCTGGCACATGCTAGATGCAGCAGATGAATGGATAAAAGTCTTTGTGGCTGTTCTGGTTTGGGGTCTGTATACAGGGCTGCCGAGTATGGTTGTACAGATTATCCACTGCACATATCCAGAATGAGTGGGAGAGCATTTCTGGGAAGAGACTGATGTGAAAACATCTCCTGAGATCTTGCAGTGTTTAATCCAGACACTTGTACACTCTGGTCTTGGGGGTTTATTTCCTCTCTTCTAGAAAAAAACAAAGAGTAGTAACACAGTAAAGGGAGGGAGAGGGTGGTCACAAACATTGAAGGATATGCTGCCTGAGATGGGATAAGCTAGAGGCAGCGCAGAGGCACCAGCAGGAGTAAGGACAAGCTCAGAAAAGCAGAAATGGAGAAGAGAAGTACACACGTCAGCATTTTCTGCCTTTTCCATTTCACTCAGGATTGAACCTGTTTCTAGGAAAAGAATGTTTGCAACAAACTAACGTGAATTCAACTGTAATTCAGTTTACCTGTCCTTGGTGAATGGACTGTTTCCTCTGTTTCAAAGGCTTAGAATCATTCAGACAGTGCAGATGGTTGCTATGCCTTGGTTAGCTTTCCTGATCACCATCATTGTCTGTGGCTTTCAGTGAAGAGGCTGAAGCATCCTATTGACCCTCAGTTTCACTAATGTGCTGAAGGTCCCAGGAAGCTTGGCCACAGACTATTTGCAGCCTCACATGCTTGTCCCATGTCTCTACTTACCTCCTGTGAGCAGCCTGCCAGGTTACTACCGTGGGCTGGGGAGCTATGACCCCTATACAACACATCTCTCAACTTTTTGATTCCAGCAGCTTCTTCTGGTGTCTTGAGAAATACTTGATGTTTGTGGGTTGGGTCTTTGTGAGGATGCATGTGAATGTGTAAATGTAGAAAATGACGTCACAAACTGTCATGTCTAATTTAAAGTTATTTTCCATTGTCCTAGGTCTCAAGTTACATATTCATTGGTGTTTTTTCCTTAATTTCTTGAGTTGATAGGCTCTTGCTAAGAATAGTACATGTACTCAGCAGAAAGCCCACTTTAGCAACTTTAAAAAATTACACTAATAACATATTGCATTACTGGCACTTTGCCATTTACAGTGTAGTCGCTAACATTACCTCGTCAGACGACTCATGAGGATACGTTTTGAGATGTGAACCAGGTCACAGCCTCTGGAGTCAGATGTTGCTGTTCGCACTTACATTCTGCCAGGAGCACACGTACAGCCGTGTGTGAGTTCTTCTCGCTGAGCCTCGGCTTCCTTGTCTACAATGGCATGCCCACCTTATCGTGTGGTTTTCAGTTCACCTCACACTGTAAGCCCTCAGAAGATGAAAGCTGTGTTACTGCTCTCTCTTTTTTATTACTTCCACTGCCACTGTTGCTGCTCCATTCCTTTGTGAACTGGGCCACATGAGTAATGCTATCCGTACTTCAAGGATAGGAAGCCCAAGTTCAGAGAGGTTCAGTTTTTGGCCCAAATATTCAGTTAATGAGCGACAGGTGCTGGAATGTAAATATATTTTCAGCCCATAGTCTACTATTCGTTGAATTCCACACCCCAGACCTCAAGTGGCACTAGAGGTGTTCATTTGAACCTTTGCTTGGGATCATATATTCCCTTTTTAATATTTCAGAGCTCTGTGGTTACTGATGATTATATTGAAGTTGCTGTTAAAGAGATCCAGGTGTTTAATCAGGACCTCATTCCTCTTAACTCTGATGTGTTTGGTTCAGTCAGGTTTATGTTACTAATGTGTTTCATAAATGATGATGAAAGAGAAAATATTTGACTTTGAGATGATTTAGAAACTATTCTTCCCTACAGACCACTTCAGAACTTGGTATACTTTGTAATGGGTTGGGAGGAAATCATATAATTTACAGCATTACATGTGGTGGGCTTTCTCTATGAGGAAAACATTTTAGTGTTCATAAATTGCCTTTGCAAAATTCTCTAGGCTGAAGCACTGTGAACACTGGATTTCTGAAATACATTCCTGGTAGCTAATACTTATCCATTATTCTTAATTAGACTTCAGATATGGATTCCTCCCAAAAATGTTTGACAGCTAACTTGAAGGAATCTGTAGAATCTGGGAACTTTGGTTAAGAGCATTGTAATTACCCTTATTGCATTAAATGTTCTTTCCTTTTTGAAGCGTAAAAAAATTGAACTTCACTCAAGTATCTCTCTTTGTGTAAGCTGTGAATGCCGGGGGATACACTCCCCAGAGGCAGAAATGTAGTTTGTCTGTGTTCTCGACCATGCTGAGATTGTTCGGTAGTAATAGGCAACTGCTGAATCATAGCAGTGAAAAAACTCGTGAGATGAAGTCCAGGCTAACTTGGCAACCCATCACAGGCGTTTCTGAGAGTAGAGGATGCTTGACTAATTTAGGTGAAATGAAGTATAAAACTACAGTTACTTCAGTACTCCAGTTTTACTTTTTTTTTTTTGCCTTTTCCATTATTTGCTTTTTGCATCCATAAGGACCATTTTAAAGTAAATTCTACTTCTCCTTTAATGCCATAAATTATTGTAAATACACTAGCTTATTCAGTGTTGTTGATCTTTGGGTATAAAATCACTCTGGATAATGGTACAGAAATTTCATCTGATTTATTATAATGCACTTTTCCATTGGACAATAAGCATACTCTGTGGTTAGAATGATAGTATTTGGGAAAATAGGTAGCTTTCAAATTCTTTATTGTTATTTACTTATGGCCGTACTGGATCTTCATTGCCGCTTAGACTCGAAGGTGCGAGGGCTTCAGTACTTGTAGCATGTGAGCTCAGCAGTTGTGCATCTGGGCCTAGTTGCTCCGTGGCACGTGGCATCTTCCTGGGCCAGGGGTTGAACCCTTGTCCCCTGCATCGACAGGTGGGTTCTTAACAAATGGACCACCAAGGAGTCCAGCTTTCAAATTCTTAAAGTAGAAAGGAGCATGTTATAGTAAGTGTACCGCTAGCCACCCCCACCCCCACCCCCATCTCTGGTCCCTGTTATTTTAACCTAAATTTTAGTATAGAGTTTTCAGTATTTTTGTCAAACATATGTTTTTTGACTGGTACCTGCTTTCTTGCAAGTATGAGGTTTTATTCATATGTGCTTGTGTATGTGCACATGTGATAATGTCAGTAGTGTTGTGATACTTGACCATCCTTTGCCAGGATCCACTGTGGCCTCTTTCTGGGCTCTATTTCTGAAGGTTCCATTGGATGTATTCCTAACCCACTTGCATGCATGTTGAACGGAAGTTTGTAAGGAAAAGACAGAGAACACAATATGGTAAAAGTGGTTTTGAAACTGGGAGCTTTGGAAGCATTTCTTATTCAAAGCAAACAGTGAACTACTCACAAATTTTATACTTCCTGCAAAGTACAGCCACTGACTGTCTCCTCACACCTGAGTTAACTAGACAGGTGTCCAGTGGAAGAGATGCCTGACTAACGGAAGGCAGCAGAGCTGAGAAAGATGGCATGCACAGATTTTTTTCAAGCAAATTACTTCAATAAACTTTCATATTAGATTATAGTGTTTGTTCCATGTATGCAGTATTGGAGCTCCAGAATTCCTTGTACGTTATGCATTAATACATTGTAAAAAGCAGGGCCCCTCTAATACACAGTCTTATATAAGGTACATCGTTTTTGTCTTAATACCCTCTCCTGTCAAAGACATTTGAGAAATTTATTTCCTTTATCATTTTCTAAGTTGTGGCTGCTAATACGGGGATAGACACCTATTCAAAAAAAGAGGAAGAATTTGAGTAGAGAAAATGTCTTAGTGGTCAACTTTTTTTTCCTGCTGTTTGGTATATTTTTTCATTTTTTTCTATTATTTTAACTAGATCATTATATTTAGTAGATTTAACCAATGTTTTATCTTTTAAATTCAGTTCATTTCAGTCTAGTCGCTCAGTTGTGTCCGACTCTTTGCAACTCCATGAATCGCAGCACACCAGGCCTCCCTGTCCATCACCAACTCCTGGAGTTCACTCAGACTCACATCCATCGAGTCGGTGATGCCATCTAGCCATCTCATCCTCGGTCATCCCCTTCTCCTCCTGCCCTCAATCCCTCCCAGCATCAGAGTCTTTTCCAATGAGTCACCTCTTCGCATGAGGTAGCCAAAGTACTGGAGCTTCAGCTTTAGCATCATTCCTTCCAAAGAAATCCCAGGGTTGACCTCCTTCAGAATGGACTGGTTGGATCTCCTTGCAGTCCAAGGGACTGTCAAGAGTCTTCTCCAACACCACGGTTCAAAAGCATCAATTCTTCAGCACTCAGCTTTCTTCACAGTCCAACTCTCACATCCATACATGAGTACTCAGCAATCCATAGAAGCTGCTTGGTATAAATTTGTTGAAATGGCTCTCTAATGCTAGGGAATGAGCTTAGTGGACACAAGAGAGGTAGTGTTTATTGAGTATCTTTTATCAAGCACATGTTACACATTTGGTTATGTTGGCTTCTGTATCGGCTCCTCCCACTCTGAAAGGTTCTCTTGTCTCTTTAGCTCACCTTCATGATCTATTCTATGTAGCATTCATCTTTGTTATAGAACTTGAATCCTTGCTCAACACTTGCTGACTTCTTTCCCTGCTTGTGTCTTCAGGTCAGCAGCCCAGGCAAGTTTCACTAACTCCTTCCTGCCATCACTGTGCATGGCTCAGGACAGGATGGGACACCTGCATTGCCCAGGATTTGGTGAAGGACTTGGAGCAAGGCAGCCCTTCTGGTTAATCCATGCTTGTGTAACTAAGCTTTGGGTAGTAATGGGGTGAGAATATCTGTCAGCACTAACAATAATACTGTCTTTGGTGTGCAGAAACAGTTCTCACCTTGCCAGTATGTGGAGCACCGGGTGATCAAGGCCCCTAAATTCTAAACCCTAAAATATTGTATAGCATATTATACTTTCAGTATTGGTTATTGAGAAAACACCAAATGATAAAAAATATTAAGAAATCAGGAACACTTTTATATGAATTCATTAATTACAAAAAGGGTCTGCAGTGTTTCAGGTTGATTATAGATTGGCACAGAGAGACCTCACTCACTCACTTCCACTGTACATTCCCACTGATGCTTTTCGACATCTTCATGGCTTCTAGCCTTTTACAGATCCAGCAGGTACCAGTTGACTGTAATTTTCTTCTTGGTGCTTCTGTCACACTGTGAACATGCAGAGTCAAAACCAAGCACTCTGATGTAGAAGCAAGGCTCTTAGCTGCTGTGCTCTATTCCCTAAGAAGATAGGCTAAATAAAGATACGAGTTAAATGTTTTGAGAGTCCTTGGAAGGAAGTCACTAATTCTATCTGGGGCAGTCAGGTGGCATTCACAGAGGAGGTAGCATTTGTGCTGGTTCTAAAAGAGAAAAGTTTGAGTTTGCTAAGTTGATGTGTCAACTGCTTTCGAGCTGGCATTGGAAGGCCACAGTGAAAGGAAACCAAACTCTCACTTGTGACTAGTTCTCAATAATCATCTGGTTGTCTCTTGATTCAACCATGGTATGAATCCGTCATCTTTTGGTTTTTTTCTTCTCCCCCCTCATGTTTGGAGCTCCATCCTATGGCTTGACTCTGTCCCCTTCATGCTTTTAAGAAAGAACCAGAATTTATTGGAGAAGGAAATGGCAACCCACTACAGTATTCTTGCTTGGAGAATCCCATGGACAGAGGAGCCTGCTGGGCTGTAGTCCATGGGGTCGCAAAGAGTTGGACACAACTGAGCAACTAACGCTAACACTCATCCAACAATGATCTGAATGTTTTCATTTCCATAAACCCTCTTCGTCACCCTGATCTGCGTGTCTTTGTGATTAACAGGGTTTGGTGATGTTTTTTCTGTAACCATTGAGGTATCGCTAACCCCCTTTCTGTTCAGTTAGTAAAGTTTGTCATGACCAAAGGACAAACTCTTCTTAGACTTGTGCATAATAATCTGATATTTGTATATGGTTTTTCTATGTAAGTTGTTTTTGAAACATCCTTCTCAATTTGTACTGTTATTGAATAGCAGAAAGCATTCTGACCAAAGCAAAGGTCTGGTGTAAAAAATTCTTAGCAAGGGTTTAAAAAAACAAACAAATAATATAGTGATTTAGGGGTGAGTGTGTTCAGTCTTTCTAAATCAGACATACATTTCAAAAAGAAATCCCTCACCCTTTTATCTGTAGTCGTGTTTTGTTGAGCTCTCAATCCATGTATCCTAGATGACAGAAAGTTAAGGCCAGATTTGCCTGGGAGAAGAAGTACTTAACACAGACATTTTAGAATATTCACAGTTGGAACCAATTTTTCCCTTGTTCACTTTATTAGGTAAAACCAGTGAATACAGTGTTTTTCTTAATTTTATCAAGAAAACTAAACATATCCCACTTCAAACTTCTGTATTTTATTAATAACCCTCATTTTAATTTCCTGCTGCTATTTCTATAGACATTTCCTAGGGAAGGGCAAGGTCAGTGATCATGGAGCTCTTCTCCTTCGGGCTTCCAGTAAGTAGAAGAAGTGCTTCAGAGTCCCTGGAGCACAGTCTCAGGCCCTGGGTTTCCAGTGTTTTTCCATCATACCTGGTGTAGTTAGGGAAACCTAGGGAATCTGTTCGGAGAAGACAGTGGCACCCCACTCCAGTACTCTTGCCTGGACGGAGGAGCCTGGTGGGCTGCAGTCCATGGGGTCGCGAAGAGTCGCACATGACTGAGCGACTTCACTTTGACTTTTCACTTTCATGCATTGGAGAAGGAAATGGCAACCCACTCCAGTGTTCTTGCCTGGAGAATCCCAGGGACGGGGGAGCCTGGTGGGCTGCCGTCTGTGGGGTCGCACGGAGTTGGACACGACTGAAGCGACTTAGCTTCAGCAGCAGGGAGTCTGTTGGAGTGACGTCATACCTTCTGCTGGGCCTGGTTGTGGCGCATAGAGGAAAATTCCACTAACACTGTCCCCGCAAGCTCCCCACAGTGACTTCATGGTCCCAGGCAGAGGCTCTTCTGCCCCCATGGAGCCATCTTTACCTTACCCTTCTGTGCCTCCATTTTCCAGTCCCTTTTCAGTCTAGTCACTTGGTAAGGGTCTTTGGGCTGGTCCCCGCTCGGGCACCAGTTGCAGAGACTCCAGACCCATTTCTGATGCTAATTAAAGTGTTTCAGGGGGAATTCTGAATTTGCGGGGAGAGATAACAGATGCCTCCATTTCAGATTCTAATTTTAATTCAGTCAAGGGTACAGAAACTAATCAGAAGGGGGAGACCATGCAGGCAGAGGAGGGCCGAGTGCCTCAATGTGGCACCTCTCCAGCACACCGTTCCCTAGTGGGCTGCCCCGTTGTGACTGGCTGCTGCTGTGTCGAAGCAGAACTGTGGTTTGCTACCACATAGTTGCTCTATGTAAGGGGTTTACATTTCCATTCTGGAAGGATTTACTTGTATCAGTCTGGGCCTTTCCATTTAAGGAAAAATGCGCGCGCACCTGGCTCTTGAATCAGACTCATGATCAACAAGGCCACACTGTTATCTGGGGGCAGAAAGCAGAGTCAATTCCCAGTGACTCAGAACAATATCTCTGCCTTTAAGTATAGCATTTCTCCAGACTCTAATTTCTTGTCCTTTATCCTTTAATCTGGTTGGGTTAAAAAACAAACAAACGTTATTTCAAATTTCCTGGAAGCATCCAAAAGCATTTGAAAAATGTTAGTACATAAGTTATATGGGATGCCTTATTTATTTTACAGACAGACAGTGCTTGCTCCTAAGGGCCCAAAGAGCCCCTGAAATAACTCTGAAGCCATGTTGGCTGCTGAGGCCTTAATTGTATTGATGTAAATGTTAGCAGTCACCCTCTGTGGAGCCCTGATTTCCAGGAGATCTCTTGTTCAACAGCCTTGGCTATCTTCTCTCTCAAAAATGTGGGAAAGAAAAATTTTGCCTGAACTTTTTATTTAGCTTTGTAAAACTGCAAAATGATCCTGACTTAAAAAAGAAAAATTCAGGAAAAATCTGCATCTTGGTTACAGGAGTTTTTTGGTGTTTATCACTAAAGCAGATTCATCAGAACCCCCAGGAAGTACTTGTCATGTTGTATTTCCTACTTGGCCATCTTATCCCCAACCCCCTGCCCCGAAGTGCATCATGGGACCAGGGACCAGTCAGCCAATCTACTGCAGGAGGGGCAAGCGCAGGAAGGACTGTTTACATGGGACCATTGATACTTGACAACTTCACGGACCACACATACTGAGGGAAATCAAGTCTTGCACTCTTAAGAACCACTTATCTGGTTACATTTTTTAGCATAGGTAAGGTGTGTGTCTATATGAAACACTTGCTCTGCTTTTCACAGAATTATTTCCTCCGGAAATTTTAAGCTTTTCAGCAATTTAATACTCTTTAAAAAAAATGATTAGGGCATGCATTATTGTCTGATAGCTTGTTAAGAAAATTAAGTAGTGACACTAATCCCATATTTTAACATTGGTATTACAGTGAAGCACTGTGGATACAGTAGAGAAATATAAATGGAATGTGTCAGCAGACACACAACAGCAAAGAGAATTTGACATTCCAACATCTTGTAAAGCATAAGAGGCAGGATTTTCAATTCCTTCATGTAGAAAACAGTAATTAGATGCCATAGTCATAATGAAATCCATAGATACTGACACAGTGTAATGAAACTATAGTTTAATGAGTATTAACTGCAAGCAGTGGAAAAGGCACTTACATAAGTTTCATCATTTTTTATCTAAAGGGCTACTCTAGGTCTGTGTTCTTTGTCCACATTCACAGAGCAGGATGTGTAAAGCTCTAAGTTAACTAGAAGGGCCTCTTGAGGGCTCTTGGCAGGAAGCCAGTCAGCCTGGGGCTACCCCATCTCTCTGTCCCACCCTCCCACAGAGTGTTGGTAGCCATCTTGGGATCTGAGCTGTTTTTCGCATGCAAATCAATCCTTCTTCCCTTTCTAAGTGAAAGGGATGGTTTCTTGGCCATTCCTTATCTGAAGCTGACTTTGTTTTCGCAGTGAGATTGCATGCATCTCTCTGTCTTCTTCTCCCACACTGGGTGTAGTGGATCTGTGAAATTATAGAGTAGTATATGAAGGAACATAAGAGATTTCTTTTTCTACAATTTTTTTTTCAATAGAATATTCTTTTAGTTTTTCTTTCAGCCATTCCTGTGCTGACCTGGCACTCAGAAGCTTTTTCTTGGGGCAAGAGGGAGGGTTGAAATGAAATCTCATTTCTTTGTGGGCATCGAACGTCCTTGTGAGTTGTTTTCCGTTGTGTTTGTCCTTCCTTGAGTGTTATGTAGGCCTTTTCGTCAGGTTTGTCCCCATTTTCTCATATATTTCTCAAGAATTGGAAGAAAATTAACAATTTGCAAACCCTTACATTAAACAACTTTTAATTGTATCTTAAAATCTGTTGTATTGTATCTTTATCATGTATTTGGAATAAAGAAGCATCCTTAATAGATGCTAAGAAGCAGCTTTGGCTGAGGCTGCAGGAACCACAGAGGTTAGCATTAGATGTTGTTGGATGGGACACGAGGGCCATAGGCAGGGGGCTGGGAAAGGAGGGTTGCTGCCTGGGAGCCTCTCAGTCTTTCCCCTCCCAATCCTGCCTCCACTGGAGCCCACACAGCACTCTTTCAAGCACAGTGCTGGGCACAGAGAGACATTTAATTAACACTTGGTAGACTGACAGATGGATATTAGCTTGCTTAATTAATAGTGGATGTTAAAGGCCTTGTGGATTTGTCCCCTTTGATTAACATCCTTGAGCCCACGTGGCAGAATCTGCACTGCTCCTGCTGCGGTTGTGATGAGCGGTAGGAAGCTTTTGGCTGACTTCTCCACTGCTCCTCTGGCTGTTTCTCCTGCGATTTTCAAGGAAGCTTAGGAAGCTTGCACATGTTCATTCGCAACCTCTCTCTACCTCTCTCTCTCTCCCCCTCCCTTTCTGTCTGATGCTCATGGAAGTAGTGTGCCTGTATAGAGTCAGAATTGACTATGCCACCCTGATTTTCTCTTGTGTTCAAGGTGACTGTCATTTTTCGTTCAGAGCAGCATATTGAGGTAGATGAGGTAAATAAAACTAATAGTAGCTAATATTGTTATAATGCCTGTTATAGTTTATTGAACACTTGCACTGGCAGCACGTTGCCTCTTTTGGGCCACACCATAACCCTTTGTTGCAGGTTTTTCTAATTGTATCCATTCTACAGGCGATGAAATGGAACTTCACAGAGGTTCAGCAGTCATTAAAGTTCCAGAAATTCCCTGTCTCCAAAGTCAGAGCATGTGGTGCGTCATTGAGATGGTGCTGATTTGGCTACACGTTTCCAGTTTGAGGTCGTGGCTTGAATTAGCTTTCATGGCTTCATTATTTACCTAGGCTTCCTTCTTGGTGACACAGAACAATTATTAAGCCCTTTAATTAATCTGTTTTGCTTTAGGTCACCTTGTTAAGAAAATCTTTTCGTCTCTTTTAGCTATTTTTAACCCAGTTACCCACTGTAATTGAGATCCAAAAATCTTTATGGGTAGGAGAACTGTGTAGTAATGCCCCATGTCCCTTGCTTCTCTCTGTTGAAAACATCCCATCTGAGGTCATTTTTAAAAGTTACAGTACCTCATAAATGAATACCTTCTCTCCTCATTTCTCCTAAATTATAATTCATTCCAACATTGTTTATATATTTTAGGTTCTTTGCATTTTCACATAGAATTTAAACACACACATAGCCTACTATGAATGATTGAGAGTTTGTTGAATCTATAGTCCCCTCCCCAACCCCCTAGTTTTATAGTCAGACCCAAGGAGCCTGAAGAGCATGTGAAATATAAAAGCCCAAGGCAGAGCTTCTGGCGCCAGGCATCCAGGGACTCACATACTCTCTAGCAGCTAATGAGATTGGAAATGAGTTAGCAAGAGCTCACATCAGATTCCATCTCAGTGGTAGACACTCCACCTCCAGCTCCACCAGTCCAACTGATGGGAACTTTCCTCTCTGCTCTTTATAAAGTATGTTATTGAAACTATTCAGAATGGAAAGCAGGTGTTGCCTGCCTGTTGAGAGTTTCCTACATTAACACAGTGAAGCCTCTGAAGATGTTTCTCCCATCCCAGTCCCCTTCACTTAGCTGGTGAACAAGACTACCACCTCTGAGGTGAGCTAATGACTCAAACGGAAAATAATTCATGTTTGTTTTTTTTTCCCCTCCGTTTCTTCCACAGCCTGTTAGTTATAACTTCTACAGACGTTAAACTGAATAAGGCCTTAAATCTGCTGGGAAACTGCTTACCACCATTTCCCACTGTATTATATGTTGTGCTTAAAAACCCATGAGGAATCAAGTACACGTGAACAAATAGACATATCGAAAATTAAATACTTGTGACATTTTTATGAGCCTGCATGTGCATTTGTGCTATAAGAGCAATTATTTCTTCATGAAGCTCCAGGGAGTTAGGTTTTTCTGGGTTAAATATTTTTACCTAGCTCTTATAATTTTACAAAGAAACTTTTCACTGTTACAAGGCACATTTAGATGAGTGATTTTTGCTTTGTAAGTTTGGTGAAAGAATAATAGTTTGTATTAATTTATTACTCTGATACCTGTAGGACTTTTTATAAAATGGATACCTTGAAAAAATATAATAACATCTCACATGTTATTAATTCATAGAAATTAGGGAGTAATAATAAAGTTGAGAAGGTAAAAGGGTTATTGGATATATATGGAAATGTGCATTTTGGCCTGTTCATGGAATAGGTTGCTAAGCTTTTTCCTTCACCTCTCCAGTCTTACTGATTGAATGATGGATGTACCTATGAGAGGTACCTATGTGTACCTCTACATATACTATTTTATTTGGATTTGTACCCTTTATTAACATCATTATACAGATGGAGGACAAACCTAGGGATTTTCCTAAGATGACATTGCTGCCGGTGACTCATCTCATCACATGGATGGTGGGTGACCCTCCTTCAGGGTGTGAACACACATCCACCTTCCCAGGTCCGATAAGAGAAGACCCTTCTTGCCAAGGATAGAAATCGTCCTTCCTCTACCACACAGGACTCCTTGCCAAGCGATCACTGCAAAGGTCATATTTGAACTAACTCCTCTCTGCTCTCTGTCAGAAACTCACTGGGGAGAAATGATATTGACTATTGGAGAATACAGTATATATTTCAATGTCAGTACTTAAGTTAGATTCCTGTTCCAGTTTAGGTCACCCCCAAATTACTCATTTTAGGGTCCATAACTTCAGTCTTCACAGAGATGTCTTCATGGAGTTTCATTTTACTGCTATATCCATTTATTGACAGTTTATACAAGCAGCATATATAATAATGTTGTTTTATAAGGTTGTTGTTAAAAGGTTGAGCGCTGTGCCTTTAAATAGATAATATCCTTTGAACAGTTTAGTATCGAGAAATTTGTCTGTGAGAGCATGTGGGGAAAAATTGAAAATTTCTTTCTAAATTCTAGCTCCAGTTTAATGATGCTATCAGTTTTGAGCATAGGCAGAGATGGATTAGCAGTTTCTGTGACTCTGTCCACAATGGAGATCACATTACCTTTGGGAAAGAGATCTCAAAATATTACTTATGCCCATTGCATCTTTGAAATTAGGATATTAATAGTTGTTATTAGACCTGCCACTAGGTATTAGAATTTAATACATTGTTAAAGAAGTATATATACCACAAATTTGTTTTTTCAGTATTATTTCAGTGTAATTTGGGGGGGGGGGTGGCTCATCTTGTGTTTTATTTTATGCATTTAAGAAAATTATTCTGAGTAGGGATCCAGAGGTTCACAAGTTAACTGAGGGGGTCCATGGCAGCAAACACACCATTTGCAGCAGCCTTCTGGGCACGTGTGTATATGGGGCCTCCTGGCCCCCTTAGGCCTGGTTCAGATGATCAAAAGGCTGTGGTGACAATTATAAGAAATACAGTTGACTCTTGAACAACATAAGTTTGAACTGTGCAGGTCCACTTATATGTGGATTTTTTTTCAATAAGTATAATACCTGTATTTTCATTTTATAGATCTTTAAATTAACTAAATATGGAGAAAAGTTTGTGTTTGATTAGGGATCTCTGTATATGGCATCAAGAGTCCTCATTCTGTCCAAACTGTTTCAGCTTCCTGCTCTTGGTTGAGTCATGTATTAATTCCTTCATTTTTGAGGCAGAGAGAACAATGTGCAATTTTTTGACTGTGCAGGGGATGGGGGTGCCCCTAACCCCTGTGTTGTTCAGGGGACAACTGTATATAACAGAAACTACAAAGAGGTATATAAAGAACCAAACAGATAAAATCCCATTATCTAGGGTTATATATGGCCAACAGTTTAGTGTATTATTTTCTTAGTAGATTTGATCCTGCATGGGTCCACTTATACATGGATTTTTTTTCCGTCAATACATATTGAATTCTATACAGTCCATAATTGGTCAAATCTGTAGACTTGAGTGCTGACTGTAAAGTTATATATGAGTTTTCAGCTGTGTGTGAGGGGGTCAGCACCTCTAACCTTGATGTTGTTCAAGTGTCACTCTATTCTTTTTTCTTAGTTGTGTGTGTGACAAACCATCACAAAACTTAGTGGCTTTAAGCAACAACTCTTTAGCTACTGATTCTGCTTTTTTTGTTGTTCAGTCGTGTCTAACTCTTTGCAACCCCATGGGCTGCAGCATGCCAGGCTTCCCTGTCCTTCACTATCTCCTGGAGTTCGCTCAAACTCATGTCCATTGAGTTGACGATGCCATCCAACCATCTCATCCTCTTTTGTCCCTATTTCCTCATGCCCTCCATCTTTCCCAGCATCAGCTGTCATCAGTGAAGGCTGGACTCAGCTGGGGAGTTCTTGTGTTTCAGACTGGTTGCCTCATCCATCTGTGGTCAGCTGAAGAACTGCTTGTCTTCTTTTGGCTGGGTTCTCTCATATGTGTAGGGCCTCATCTCTGGTCAGGGTGGTCTCTCATCAGCCAGCAGGAGGGTAGCTCGAGTTTCTTCATAGGACAGAATCTGTGGAGAGGGCAGGCATGTGAAGAGGCTTTGAATATGCATACCATTACTTCTGTTGTATTCTTTTGGCCAAAGCAGGTTAAGCCAGAAGACTAGCTGAGATCTGAGGGTTGGGGAAGTAGACTCCAGCCTTTGGTGGGAGGAGCTGCAAAGTCACATTTCAGAGGATGTGTGCAAACAGGAAGGAGTGAAGGTTTGTGAGCGTTTTTGCAGTTTGCTGCAGTGTATATGTGTGAGTGCATATGCGGTTACATGTTCTGCATTTTTCATCTCCAGATAGGCTCCAAATCAAAGTTGCTTATTTGACTCTGTGATTATCCTGGGGAGATTAAACAAAGTGTCTCAAATGGTATGTAGAACAGAAGAGGCAGTCGATAAATAAATTAGAAAAGAACAGAAGGAAATGTAACTTCTTTAGGCAACTGCTCGAATTCCTTTCCTGTCACTTCCTAGTTGGTTTTATTTCTCCTCTGATGTCTTTCCACGTGTATTCCCCTGGTTGATGATACCGACACATGTACTCGTGATGGGAGAGCACCTGGTTCTGGGCCCCTCTTCAGCCTCTCACCAGCTTTGAGATCTTGGAAAAGTCACTCAACCTGTACCTCAGTGACTTCATCTATTTAATGAGAATGGTGATGGACAAGGAGTCCTGGCGTGCTGCGATTCATGGGGTCGCAAAGAGACACGACTGAGCGACTGAACTGAACTGAACAACTACAGAGTTATTGCTAGAGTTTAATTAAGTCATGAGTGTGGACATGTGTTGGTAACATCTGTGTTTTTTGTCCTAGTAACTCTTTGATGCTTTTGTAGAATGTCTATAACAATTTCTTAGTTAACATTTTCTTTTCACGTCCCTAGAATTTTGAACTGTTTCTATCTTTTTAAAAAGAGAAGTTGAGTTCTTTTTTCCAATTAAAGCACTGTTCATTTCTGCATAGTGTATGTTAAAGAAAATTTGACTTTAACAATCTTAGCCTGTGCAGTTATCTTCAAACACCATAATCTGATGGAGCCCCTTCCATAATGTCCGTCTTCTCCGATGAGTAATGACATTCTTAACATCAATAGATTCTTAGGCTTTTCTGACAGGAAGTAATTTTGAGTATGTATAATCAGTTATAGGATATGCTTGTCAATAAATTTTTCCTGCAAAAATAAATCAGAAGTCATATCAAAATAGCATTATGAAAAAAATCTGTTTTCTTTAATACTTCCCATGAATGGTCAGTCATGCTTGAGGCTTAAAATTTTTTTTATTTAGATGAAGGCAGTTTATTTAATTTGTGTGCTGGCCATCTTTCCAGCTAGCCAGTTTGCATAAATTTCATGTCCTAGCAGGAAAAAAAAAATAGTTGTGGTCTAGAATCAACCTTTTCTCTGTCAAGTCTCTGTAATTTTTCTTTACCCTTGATTGGCTGCTTCCACTTCCCAGACCCTGTGAATTTCACCATAAACCTTTATTACCACCCCCTACCCACACACATGCCTAGCTACCCTAACAAAGAGGAACTTCTTCCTAAAACTCCCCTGTGTTTCTTTTTGCTCTTTTCTGGACAGTGAGTAATTAGAATCAATCTTCTCCCATTTAAAAAATATGTCTGTACCTGTCCTCGTAGATCATTTATTTAGTTTTTTTTTTTTCTATTTATTTTTCCATTCATTCATTCATTGTTTATCTGGCAGCAACAGTGTTGCTTGCCATGGATAAAAAGACAAATCGGTCCTGGCGCTGACCCATGGATTTTGCCCTGTTACAGGAGGGATAGTCAGTGAAAGTGACATTTGACCAGAGCCTTAAGAGAGTTGTAAACAAAGGCTTTGAGGGTCTTGAGGGTGGAGGGAGGAGACCACATTATTTATGCCTTCCTTCCTAAGGACCACAGCCATGTGCCCCCTTTTGACAAGAATTAGAGTCATAAGAGGATGAGGCGAAGAGCAGAGCAGTGATGATTTAGAGCTGGCTTGAGCCTTGTCATGAGGAACCGTGCACTGTCGTGCATGCCAGTTACTGGGGTACTGTAGGGAAGAGTGGTTTATTTACCTGGGGCTAGGGTCTCGTATATAGTCTCTTATAATGAAGCCACTTAACAGTTGCTGAGAACTAATTGCTTGTGAGTCTAGACATTTTATGTACTTATTATTATTTTATAGCAGATCTTTAATATAAGTATTACTGTTCCTTCTGCAGATGAACAAATTGAGGCTGATAAAGGTTATGTAACATCCCTATGATCACATAGTTAGTATGAAGCTGAGCTTATAATTCAAATCCAAAACATTCTTTCCTTAGAGGGTGAGTTCCAATTTTAATAAAATATGCATGCATGAAGAAACTAATATCATAGTAAAATACACTGCATGCCATTCTGACTATGAGTGTTTTTAAGGCCGTTTGACAAAGAGGGACAGCGTTTGAAAAAAATACACTGCCAACATAAAGCCCCCTTTGGCCTTAATCCAGGTCACTCAGAGCCACTGTGTTATGAACTTCACCTCCTACAGGCAGTTATAACCAATACAATTTTAGGAAGCATTCATAGGCTTAATTTCAGAGTTCCAGAATTCTACAAACTGTGCCTTCACTCAAATTTATTATTACATCTAAGTTGCTCTCTTGCTTTGAAAGGTTAGATATATTTAAAATGGTTGGACAGAGGAATGAAGTAGGAATCTAGGGAGTTATTTTGGCATATGTAAGGTACTGTGGCCCAGCTGTTAAAGATTTCTGCTTCAAGCACAGTGTGCTTAAATCACTACAGGCTCCTTCCTCTTGTGCTTTGGCAAAACGTTTACACACCTAACTACACCTAAAGTCAGAGAAAAATTTTCCAGCCAACCTAGCAATCAGTAGGGAATGATTTCAAGGAAGAAAAATATCCTTTTATTTGGTTAGGCATGTGAGAAACTAGATGGCAGAGCTCACTCTGCAAAGAGGGGACCTTTAGGAACATGTCTGGGAGAGTTAGCCTTCGGTCCAAACCATGAGCATCTTTGTCTGTAGTTCTGTACTCCAGGCCCTCATCTCCCACCTGGACATGGCCCTTCTCCCCTTGGAGTCACCTGGACCTGGATCATCTTTCTTCTGTACTTAAACCTCTCAGTGGCTCCCTTAGGCCCACAGGGTAACGTCCAAACGTCTTAGAATGGTGTGAGAGCTGCCCTAACTTCCCCCTCTGCCCCATAGCCTGACCTCTCGGCCACAGGCCATTTCTAAACTCTTCTTTCTCCTGCTTCCCCTCCCATACGAGGCAGGATCCCTTGCAGTTCTCAGAATAGAGTGGGCTGTTTCCTGCTTCTAGGCTTTTGCTAACGCCCTTACTGGTTCCCTAATTCTGCCTGTGAGTATGAAGACATGCTAGAATATCATCAGTTTTGAGTCGTGCCACCTGTAAGATGACTTTATAGCACATACCTGTGTAGGCCTATTCCGGGGAATGGGAATCAAGTCTTAGAGGTTTTGGTTGGAGTCCAGAGCACCAGGGGAGGTGCTTGGTGTCCACTGAACAGCAGCACGACTGTTGAAGGAACCAGTGAATCAGTGACTCTCTGGGCATTTCTTCTTTGGTTTCTAGAAGGAAACGTTTAAGCATAGCACTTTATCTGTTTCCTACAAGGTGTTTTAGCTTTTTTTGAAATTCAAGGAAAAAAAAAGTAAAGGCTCTAATTAAACCAAGATTCTGAATTGACACTTTATTTCCCAATGATGTTATAAATAGCCCTGCCAGAAGACACTGGGTTAATGAATCCTGGCTTTCTGTAGGTTATGGATGACATGTCAGACTACTGTTGGTATCTTGGGGATTATGAGACTGTGCCTTCTAGGGCCCATTTAGCAACGGTGCTGGGCCTTCCCAAGTGCCTGATTCAGGAGCCCCCTAGTGAGTCAAAGCTTGTGGCATCAACAGTCAGGTTGATGAATGAGACTTGGAGATAGGGAGTAAAAGGGACTGAGCAGACCTCCTTGTAAGATGGTGACTCCCCTCTGCACCTGGCAGGAATGAGGTTTTTGTGAGTTTCTAATGGGAGCAACAGCCTTATTCTGAAAAATAAATTGCAAACAAATAGAAAGCCCCAAATACAGCAAGCTAAAATGTCTGGAGTGCTTACCATGAGCCTAGAATTCTGCCAAGCATTTTCCCGAAGCATTTATCCTGAAGTCTTCTACTTCATAGCATGGTATATACTGAGACCTAGTCCCTGGTTTTTCTTGGTTATATGTATGTACATGTATGTATGTATGTATGTATGAAAGTGTGTGCATGTGTATGTATGTGTGTATGTATGTATATATATTTACACACATCCACACATTTCTTTGCTCTGACTTCTGAAGGGGTCAGGAAGCAAAGATGCCTTTGTAGTAATAAGCACACCTAAGCACCTGGATCTTATCCTCTAATATCACTGCCCACAAAAATGACCCACGTTCCTCTGGGAAATGCTAATTCCAGGGCTGAGGCAAGATGATCTTGAGACTCTTATGAGGCCAGAAAGGAAGGAACTGCTAAAAAATAAAAGGACGTCTTAAGGGACATAGGAAACAGATTGAAGAGGCTTCTACTGGCCAAATCTGGGATAATCTGAGCACCGAAATAACTGACTGTAGTATGAATTATAAACAATTGTGAAGGAGGAGTTAATAATCCCATACTGATGACGGATGGATGGATGGATGTGGGGAGAGTAGGAGGTTTTTGCTTAATAACTACCAGGCACCAACCAGTAAACGTGGAGGGAGTACTGGAGCAGGAAAAGTGAGCGTATCATCCCCATCATAGTAAAACTGGATCAAGCAAGATTCATCAATGGATGCTATCTAAGCAGAAGTGTGGAGGAGCAGGATATTTGTGTGCCATTTAAGGCTCTCCCACAGATTGCTTATTAGCTAGAAGGGAAAAATAGTGATTACAAAGTGGAAAAATTGGACTGCTCTTTGACCAGGATCAGAGTTAATATCACCATTGAAAGGCAGATAAACATCTGCCTCCAGATGTGGTTTCTTGAGAAGCTGACAGCGTTGTCTGTGTGGTATTCTGGCCAGGAATGTATATCAGACTCTAATCATGAGGAAACATCAGCCAGATACTCTGTTGAAAAAACAGGGGCAGGGAGAGCTGGATCCTTCAAAAGTATCATGATCATATAAAGGCTGTGGAGATGTTCCAGGTTACGGGGGTCAAAAGGACTTGGCAGCTAAATGCAGTACCTGATTTGAGACTGGATCCTGTACATAAAGAAAAATTGGAATATGCGTCATCAATTAAAGGATGGCATCCATGTTAAATTTATTAAAGTTAGTAACTGTGCTGTGGTTATGTAAAGGAAAATCTCTGTATAAAATATACTCTGATGTATTTAGGCATAAAAGCCCATGATTTATGGTTTGGGCATAAATGCATACACACATACAATAATATATATATCACACATACAGTTATAAAATATATATATATATAATTGTATGTGTGTATGCATTTAAACATATATATGCATATATGTGTATGCATATATATAAAAACACATGTATTTATATGTGTGTGTATATACAGTTTAATTTACATATATAGAAGGAAATGGCAACCCACTCCAGTATTCTTGCCTGGAAAACCCCTTGAACAGAGGATCCTGTTGGGCTACAGTCCGTGGGGTCACAAAGAGTCGGACATGACTTACAAACTAAAACAACAACATACACACTTTAATATGCATATTTAAAGATATATGTATATATACACACATGTAAGATAGAGAATGTGCAAAAACATGGGAAATGTTAAAAATAACAATAAATAACCACAGATGAATCTTGAGTAAAGGGTCAAAGAGTATGTTTATGTTTTGTTTTCATATTCTTACAACTTTTAAGTTTGAAATTATCCCCCAGTAAAAGGTCTAAAAGTTAAAAGTATATATCATGATCATACTAATGATTATCTTCTAAATAAATATTTCTTCTATTTGCTGTCCTCTCTGCTGTTTCTTTTCTCTCCTCTTCTTCTGCTCCATCCTTAGAAATCCAAGGCTGGTGAGAAGGGCATCTCCGTGGGGCAGACGGTCATCACGAAGCATCGGAATACCCGGTACTACAGCTGCAGGGTTATCGCCGTGACGGCGCAGACCTTCTATGAGGTTGTATTTGATGACGGCTCCTTCAGCAGGGACACCTTCCCTGAGGATATTGTGGTGAGTAAGGCTCTGGGTGCCTGCTCCCCAGCTTGTTTTCTGCGTGACTAAACTAGCTGAACCTCTCAGGAATCTTCATCTTGGTTCTTGGTGTAGCTCATTTCATTTAATATTCAGTTCAGGTGTTCTCTTCCCCCACCACAATCCTTGGAAATGTTGTTTTCTAGGAGGTTCCTTAGCCATCATTATTCTAAATAGTAGGTGAATTTAGACTCATCTTCCCAGATTCTTTTAACTAAATGAGAAGCGTATGTGGCCAGAAACAAAATGTGAATTCACCTGTTCTTATCTATTATGGAGTTTGTATATTTGAATTCCTTTATTACTTTTTTTTCTTTATGCTTGGCTGGAGAATATGGCTTTTATTAATCTGACCTGACAGTGACATCTGTAATCTGACAGAAACATCTGTGCATGTTTCATATGGGAATAACAAAAATCACACAAGCAAAAGGCTCTTTTATTGAGTTTCTTAACTGTGGTCTGAAAGGGGACCCGTACGTGCCTGTCTGTCTGTCTCCTTCCTCTGGCCCCTCAGTGAACACCCTGGGTCTTATTCAGAGGAACTCTGAATGTGTCTCAGGGTCTTGCTTTTGAGCAGGATGTTTCACAAGAAAAGCAGTTTCAGCAGAAGGTTTTTTGAAACTGAGATCAGGGTTAGTCTTCCAGCCATCTTGTTACCCTTGTTTATTTACGGCAAGTATCCATTTGAGGAGCCAGGCCTCAATAATGTAGTTGTAACTTCTGCCTTGTCCTCAGTCTGCGATGCTTTGCCCTTGTTTGTATTTGGAAATGTTACTCTTTAAGAGTAATAAGTATGTATTTTGCATAACTGATAATTAAATGTAACCTTTTGAGATTGTTCGTAAACATTTCCAGAATTTTGGTCTCCTGGGGCAGCAGAAACATTGATTCAGTCAGCTCTTTGTTAAGCTTACTTCTCTATGCCTTTAAGAGGGACAAGTATGTAAACAAAAGTTACCTTATTTGAAAGATTTCAAAGCAAATGATTTAAAGAAGTTAAAAATCCCAGGACTTGACCCTACACCCTAAGGGTGAATTGTGGGGTTTGTTTTTTTTTTTGCAGAATTCTCCCTGGAGCTTTGCTGCACTGATGTTGCTCTTCATAAGCAGCAGCCTTTAGGTCACATGCTTGCCTTGCTAGCCTAGGCCCTCCCATCAAGTGTGCAGTCCCCAGACACAGTATCTGCTGTGTACTAAGCATTGCACTGGGTGCTGGCAAAATGGTGTGATTCCTTTTCAGTCTGGAGGGATGTGGGCTGGTAAATGGGTGCTTTCCAGACAGCACGGTAAATGCTATAGACGAGTCTGAAGCAGCTTCCCCACTGCGGGGATCAGGAGACTGAGTCCGAGATTCTACGGGGTCAGTAGGGCTGGCACTGATGGAGATACATCACGTGCCAGGTTTACTTCAGGAGCTTGACACACGGGAATCATTTCACCCTCACAGTCTTGCGTGCTAGTTACTACTGTTTTCTACATTTGGCTGCTGAAAAAAAACTGAGTCACAAAGCAGTAAATAACTTTCTCACAGTGATATGCAGCTAGTAAGTGTCAGAAAGAGTGTTCAGTCCAGGAGATTGGCTCCAGAGCCTCTGTTCTTAACCTCTGGGAAGAAAAAGGACTTTCAAAGTGGGAGAAGGCGAGAGAGGTACTGAAACACACAAGCAACTCAAGCCCCTCGGTGCTTGTCAGACCTGCCCAGTTACACACTTATCTCAGAATCTGCCTCCTTTTGTGCAGGCTGACAATATTGAGCTGGCCAAAGACAGAAAACTTTGCTGGGGAGCCTGCAGGGGATAGAGCAAAAGAGTTGTGAGCATTCACCCCCAAACCTGAGCAAATAGTTAGGTCTTTATCCGTGATAGTATGTAGTGAATCCTAAATTTCCTTTCACGTCATGAGCCTCCACACACCCAGTCAGTCATAAGCTTTCTTGGAAAGTCTTCAGCTTGAGCATTGGAAAAGAGTGGTTGTGATCCTGGGAGTTTTCTGAATCCACAAGTCTTTCCTTTGATACCTTTAGCCCCTACTCTCTGTGAACCCAATCAAGTTTGGTTTGAAGTATTTGTGGGTGTTGTGAGAACAAAAATTTGTGAGGTAGTTCAGAAACACCTTGGCATTTAAATCAACAAGAATAAAAGAGCAGAAATTCTTTACCACTCGATTAGCTATTACTTAGCATACATGATAAAGGCTTGAGGTTTAGCAGTTGGGGTGTGTGTGTACATGTGTGTGTCCCCAACTCTAGCCTTGGAGGGAGTGGCAGTGCTCACAGTGGTATGAGTCAGTGGAGATTGGAGCAGGGGCTGCTGTATGAATTTGCATGAAGGAAAATTTTTTCAGGGAAAAAGCAACTCATCTTTGAGCAGGTCTTCTCTCTTTGATCCAGCCTTTCCTCCCTCGACAACTCCCTACCATCCTTTCCCATCTGGTACATTTTTGGTTACCTGTTCCAGGCCTCTTAGACCAACCAAGTAGGAACATTTTAGTGATGCTTTATTTTCAAGTTATACACACTTTCTCATAACGTCACTGTTTGTTGGCTGCTGTGGCCTCTTCCACTTTGTTCTCTTAGTGCTGAAAGAGACATCTCCAGATGTCTTTATTTGGTTGCTCCATAGGGAAGGTTTTATTTTTCCTTATAATATGGTATTAGAGTTCTCTGGAGAAACAGACCCTTAAATAAGAGGTTTGTGTGTGTTTAATATATTACAAGTAAGTATATGTAATATATATGATTTCTGATAAGGGTATTGGCTCCTTTGATTATGGAAGCCAAGAAGTCCCAGGATCTGTAGTCAGCAGACTGGAGACAGGAGAGGCTCAAGACCCAGGAAGAGCATCAAGTCCAAAGTCAGGAAAAAGCTGAGTCCCAGCTCAAAGCCAGTCAGGCAGGAGGAATTCCCCCTTATTTGGAAAAGGGTCAGCCTTTTTGTTCTCTGACTGAATGGGTCCTAGGGAGGATCGTCTGTTTTGTCTGTCAATTCAGTCACTAAAGTCATCCAATAACATCCTCAGAGACTCACCTAGAATAATATTTGACCAAACACCAAACATGTGGGCACCCATGGCCCTGCCAAGTTGACGCATAAAATTAAACACCACAAATACGTTGTCCTGGGGTGTTGAAGGAGACTGTTTACCTTGTGTTGCCGGAAGCTCTGAGTTGGAGGCAGAGTGTAACTTCCCTTTCTGTGAGGCAGCCACAGTTTGGCTGGTTTGCAGCACTCTGCAGATCAACTCCACTAGCTCTGTGCTCTGTCCTGGTCATCATCCAGATTCCCAAAAGACAATGTCATGGATTTTCTGAAGCAAGCTTTTTAAATTTGAAGAACTTCTGGGGATTGTTTGGGATCTGTGTTTCTGACTTACATTAATGAAAGCTGCCTGATTAAATGCCCTCATAGGATGTCAACTAGACTTCAGTTTGGTATGGGGAATTTGATGTTATATTTCAAAAACATAATGTGTGTAATGAAGTGTGTTGTAAATATACTCACATGTTTATTATTTATTCCCATATATGATATTATGTAAATACATTTATATCACCATTTTTCAGCCCATGTGGATTAATTCTTATGACCATCCCACTTCTACTTTTGCTCTCCATTGACATCAGCGCTGTCTTCTGGGAGGTGGGAACCCCACTTGGGACCCTAACGTGGAGATAATCAGGAGATAAGAAAAATGTGACCAGCTTTGTTTCTGTCTCAGCATCTTGCAGATCATGGCAGAGTAGTTATTTGGGTGGAAACATAGTCCATATTCCTCAGAGAAACCTCGTTTTTTAAGATGATATACCTGTGCCGCCTGAAACTGGAGGTAGAAGATGATTTTCTCTTCTGTTTGTCTGAAAGCTCTCTAATCTGCCCAATGTGCTTATCGAGTGTGAGTGCCGCTGGGAAGGCCCTTTCATCAAATGCAACTAAATGTCAGTGTGACTGGCTAGTGAAGAACTAGACTCTCTAAGCTGTGGGTACTTGCCAGCTAGAACTGCCATGAAGGTAAAACACAATTTCAGTTTCTTAACTATAAAAATAAAATCTAGAACAATGAGCTTAATTATCCCAAAGTGTTTATTTACATAGAAATACAGGGAGGCCTGGCGTGCTGTAATTCATGGGGCTGCAAAGAGTCGCACACGACTGAGCACCTGAACTGATAGTCCTTTATAAAGCCTGATGCTTTAGTAAAGAAATACATTCCCTTATTTTTTGAATCACTTTATCATCCCTCCAGAAGAGAAACATTTAATGCAGGCTTGTCTATTCATGTTTGAAAATAAATTTACTGTGCATTAAAATAACCTTTGTTAGGGTTATGTGACTAGAAGGGAGTGTTTGAAACTGTAGGGAGAAACATTCTTTGGACTACCTGAAAATTCTTTCCAGACCTAGGTGCTTTATTTCTGTGATAGCCAGAAAAATGTCCCAAATATTTTGTCTCAACAGTACACCTGCAGAATGTGTGTATCAGTCCCGTTAAACTCAGCGTGCAATCTGTAGCTGTCAGGGTAAGTAATAAAAGATGTATTGCTACATGCCTCCGTCAGTCTATGAAATTGCAACACACTTCCTGATGAATTTTTTTTGTCTCCTACTATTTTGATGGGAACGAAAGTTGCCCACTGAAGAGAATTCAATGAGCAAAGCGATTCCAGGGCCCCCTGTTCACCTTTGCTAAAACTTGAGATCCTCTGGCATGCCCGTGATGACACTAGAATGATGGCTGCTTGCTTTCGTCTGCACTTCGAACTCATTTCAGGGGAGGAGGATGGTGCAGTGTGATCTGGATGGTTTTAGGACCAGCACTTAACATTCACCACTTGGCTTGAGAAGAGAAACAGGACCATTTAGAAATTTGACAGCAGGAGTCCATCACTGAAATTTCCATGAGGACTTGCTACATTTTTCAGCATCCGTTGAAATGTGAAAAAAAGCACAAGAACTATACTCTTCACGATATGAGGGATGGATTGTCATGGCCTTTAGTTTCTGTGGGCTGTACAGTGGAAACCAAAATTCTTAAAGCTAATTTTTTTCTCAGTTATAGACAAGTTGCTCAAACTTTCAAGCCTCAGTGTTTTTGTTTCCCCACTAAAAAGGGAATAATTTATACCTTCTGAGATTATTGAAAGAACTAAATGAGCTAAATGTCTTTTTCCTCTCCCATCTAGTTTATGCTGCCCTTTCTGGTCTTGATGAAATTTGGTTAGAAGATGTGTACTTAGTACTTTGTTCCAACTTATTAGGTTAAATGAGTGTCTGTATAGGTGAGACTTCAGCTTATTTTTTCCACTTGTAAAGCAGTCCTGGTGTCTTTAGACTTTATAATAAATTTATGCATGTATTTTTGCATTTATTCTTCGCATTTATGCATGTATTTTTCAGCATGTTTAAAGTGCTATTAATACTTATTGACTTTTCATGACAAACCTCGCTCTAGAGTAAGTTTGTGCTCAGTTCATAGATGTGATACTTGCCAGGTTACAAAACCTTTTGATTTGTGTGAGCTCCCCAAACTAGGGGTGGCAAGAGTCAGGACCAGAATGCAGGCTGATCCCCTGCCTTCCACTGTTTGTTGCCTCCATGCTCTCTGTGACTTAGCGTTGCTGTCATAGAAGACCCTGTACCTAACTGCTGAGGGTTCAGCACTCCCACAAGTCCCCACTTGGCAAGTGTAGGTGTAGGGGTAACTCTGGATGCTCAGGAGGCAAAGGAATATGTTGGGGTGGGGAGTGAGAAGCTAAGAAAATGTTTTCCTGAAAACTCTGTGCTATAGGGTCCTGGGAAGTGTTTTTTAATTCCTATTGGCACATAGATTTTAAAGTAACCTGGATTTTTAAGTTAGGTGAAAGGCATACCCCACCCCAGCCCATCTGTGTTATGTATGCTCCAGACTAATTGTCACTCACCAGTCCTAGTTCTTCTAGAATGAATGGAAATTTGCCAGAAAAGGCTCCAGGGACTTTTAAAGGTTTAGGATTCTATAGGTGTGGCCCATGGGGCATTTAACTGCTTGAGAGGGACACCCTTGCTTCTCTTTCCTGGCTGTAGAGTTGAGAGTCTGCCAAGTTCCTATTGATTTTTATATCCTTGCCTTTTATACATATTAAAAAAAATCTGTTATTACCTTGATTTTAATCAACAGTTTAAAACTTACTTTTTTTAAGCTTTCAAATTCAGCTAACAAATTGTCTTATTTATGCATATAATGATTTTTTTACATAAACATTTAGAACAAAGTCATTTGTTTCTTGATTAATATTTTATAATGTATAAATGAACTGATGAAATTCTCACCACTTTACATTTAAGTAATCAAATTTCCTTGTACATCTTGACTGTGTTTATAGATTTAATATATAAAGTTCTCACAAATGTTATAATTTTTTTAACTCAGTCAATGCCCATAATGCTGATAAGTCTAACATTAATTTAGTAGTTCAAATTCTATTTCAAAAAGCAAACAACACATACAGCAGTACAATATTTACAAAACATTTTACTGTGGCTTTATATAAATACAATTTACATTGGGTAATCTATTAAATATAATATGTATTTAAATACATTTTAATTGATATATAAATAAATAGAATTCTCTACCCACCAAGAGGGAATAATATTAGTATATTGGCTAGAAGTTGACTAAAAAAAACTAAAGAACCTCAGGCCATTCAGAGGCATAGAGTCTGGTTATATCTTTGAAGACTGAACCTGCAGTTGCTGGGCTGGGGCTTCTGACTAAGGTCAGCTTACATCTGATTCTTCAACTCTAAATTGTGTGCTCTTCACTGAGGCTCTGATTAGTTTTATAAGTTTCATGAACTGTCTCAAGTTGGTGGAGGTGGGTACTTACCAATCCCTAGAATTTTATTCTTTTGTCATTCTTGGGCGGCTTTTTGCCTTAAAGCCAGGGCATACTAATGAAATGTTGAAGTCCTTATTTGTGCTGGACTCCCTTTGTCTTTTATAAATTGTATGCATCTCTACCCTTGATTCTGTAGCCATCATACTGACAGTGTCCATTTAGCACTGGTGAACCTCTGAAGAAAAGTATGTCATTGCCCTGATACTCCGCTCAAGAGACTGACAAGGTGTCTTCAGGGAAACTAGTTAATTATGTTTTTCTTCAAATACATACCTCTTTCACTTGGCGGTATTTCTCTTTTGGCAATATCTCAAGGTGATTGGTTTGAGGAACTTCTCCCCAGGAGACAATTCTTTCCCATCCTTGTCTTTCCAAGGGAACTTAAAGGTATATAGCATTCCATCTTCACTCTAACAAAATCACAATAACTACCTTGAACTTGAGGGCACTGTTATTAGTTTCCAGGACTTTATCATCTCTTCTCAGTGGGCTTCCCAGGTGGTGCTAGTGGTAAAGAACCCTCCTGCCAGTGCAGGAGATGTGAGAGACACAGGTTCAATCCCTGGGTTGGGAAGATCTCCTGAAGAAGGAAATGGCAACCCACTCCAGTATTCTTGCCTGGAGAATCCCATGGACAGAGGAGCCTGGCTGGCTATAGTCCATAGGGTTACAAAGAGTCGGACACAACTGAAGCAACTTAGCACGTCACATCTCAATTCAGGGTTTAACCCCAAGGGTGGCATGATCCAAATCTATCTGTGTTTGGGAATATCCAATCATATCATTCTTTTTGACCTATATATTCAGTGCTATTTTAGGTACCATAGGGGATTCAGGATGTATAAGCATAGGTGAAGAAGTGATTCTGGGTATTTTGGAGGCAAAATAAAGTACCCAAGTGGGTTTGAAACACTAAAAAAAATTATCAGAAGTATTCTATACCATGGAATTCTGGGAAGCTCATGGCTTTTTCAAGTTTCTAAAAAATTTTATTGAAGTATAGGTGTCTTACAATGTGGTGTTAATTTCTGCCGTACAGCCAAGTGATTCAATATATAGATAGATAGATAGACCCATAGATACACATTCTTTTATATAGTCTTTCCATTACGGTGTATCACAGGATACTGAATACAGTTCCCTGTGATACACAGTAGGACCTTGTTGTTTATCCATTCTATATATAATAGTTTGTGTCTCCTGATCCCTAACTCCCAATCCATCTGTTCCACACTTGCTTCCCTCCTGGCAACCATAAGTCTAGTCTCTATTTCTTCGAGTCCATTTCTATTGTATAAATAGGTTAATTTGTGTCATATTTTAGATTCCACATATGCTTGATATCATATGGCATTTGTCTTTCTGACTTACTTCACTTAGTATAATCTCTGGGTTCATCCATGTTGCTGCAAGTGGCATTATTTCCTTCCTTTTTATGGCTGAGTAGTGTTACATTATATGTATATTACATCTTCTTTTTCCATTCATCTATTAATGGACATTTAGATTATTTCCATGCCTTGACTATTGTTAATAGTGCTGCTATGAGCATAGGGGTGCATGCATCTTTTCGAATTATAGTTTTATTTTTTCAGTTTTTAGAGGAATTTCCATACTGTTTTCCATAGTGACTTCACCAGTTTACACTCCCACCAACAGCAGAGGAGGATTCCCTTTTTTCTATACTCTCTCCAACATTTGTTATTTGTAGATTTTTAAATGATGGCCATTCTAACTGCTGTGAAGTGATCCCTTGTTATAGTTTAGATTTGCATTTCTCTACTTATTAGCGAAGATGAGCATCTTTTCATGTGCCTATTGGCCACCTGATGTTGTCTTTGGAGAAATGTCTATTTAGATCTTATGCACATTTTTTGATTGAGTTGTTTCTTTTTTGATATTAAATTGTATAAGCTGTCTGTATATTTTGGAAATTAAGCCTTGTTGGTCATATCATTTACAGATATTTTCTCCCAGTCCGTAGGTTGTTTTTTCATTTTTATTATAGTTTTCTTTGTCATGCAAAAGCTAATAGGTTTGATTGTGTCCCGTTAGTTTATTTTTTCTTGTATTTCTGTTGCCTTGGGAGACAGGCCTAAAAAACATTGCTTTGATTTATGTCAGAGAATGTTTTGCCTATGTTCTCTTCTGGGATTTTTATGGTGTCTTCTTTTAAATTTAAGTCTTTAAGCGATTTTGAGCTTATTTTTGTGTATGATGTGAAGGTGTGTTCTCATTTCATTGATTCACATGGGACTCTGCAACTTATGACTCCATGGACTGTAGCCCACCAGGCTCCTTTATCCCTGGAATTTTCCAGTCAAGAGTACTGGAATGGGTTGCCATTTCCTGCTCCAGGGGATAATTCTGACCCAGGGATCAAACCTGCATCTTTTGAATCTCCGTCATTGATAGGCAGGTTCTTTACCAGCTGAGCCCCCAGGAGAGCCCTAACTGACCCAGCACCACTGCTAAAGAGACTATCTTTTGTTGATTGTATATTCTTGCCTCCTTTGTCAAAAATTAATTGATTGTAGATGTTTGGGTTTATTTCTGGGCTCTCTGTTCTTTTCCATTGATCCATATGTCTGTTTATGTGCCAATACCCCACTATTGATTACTGTAGCTTTGTAGTAGTGTCTGAAGTTTGGGACGGTTATGCCTCTTGCTTTCTTTTTCCTCAAGATTTCTTTGACAAATCAGGCCTTTTATGGTTCCCTATAAGTCAGTCTCAAAAACGACAGTAAGAGTTCTGTTCATTTCCAAGGCAAACCATTCAATATCACGGTAATGCAAATTTATGCCCTGACCAGTAATGCTGAAGAAGCTGAAGTTGAACAGTTCTATGAAGACCTACATGACCTTTTAGAACTAACACCCCCAAAAGATGTCCTTTTCATTATAGGAGACTGGAATGCAAAACGAGGAAGTCAAGAAATACCTGGAGTAACAGGCAAATTTGGTCTTGGAGTACAGAATAAAGCAGGGCAAAGGCTAATAGAGTTTTGCCAAGAGAATGCACTTGTCGTAGAGCAAACACCCTCTTTGAACAATACAAGAGAAGACTCTACACATGGACATCACCAGATGGTCAACACCGAAATCAGATTGATTATATTCTTTGCAGCCAAAGATGGAGAAGCTCTATACAGTCAGCAAAAACAAGACCGGGAGCTGACTGTGGCTCAGATCATGAACTCCTTATTGCCAATTCACACTTAAATTGAAGAAAGTAGGGAAAACCACTAGACCATTCAGGTATGACCTAAATCAAATCCCTTATGATAGTGAGAAATAGATTCAAGGGATTTGATCTGACAGACAGAGTGCCTGATGAACTATGGATGGAGGTTCATGACATTGTACAGGACACAGGGATCAAGACCAGACCCAAGAAAAAGAAATGCAAAAAGGCAAAAAGGCTGTCTGAGGAAGCCTTACAAATAGCTGTGAAAAGAAGAGAAGTGAAAAGCAAAGGAGAAAAGGAAAGATATATCCATTTGAATGCAGAGTTCCAAAGAATAGCAAGGAGAGATAAGAAAGCCTTCCTCAGCGATCAGTGCAAAGAAGTAGAGGAAAACAACAGAATAGGAAGACTAGAGATCTCTTTAAGAAAATGAGAGATACAAAGGGAACATTTCATACAAAGATGGACTTGATAAAGGACAGAAATGGTATGGACCTAACAGAAGCAGAAGATATTAAGAAGAGGTGGCAAGAATACACAGAAGAACTATACAAAAAAGATCTTCACAACCCAGATAATCATGATGGTGTGATCACTCACCTAGAGCCAGACATCCTAGAGGGCAAAGTCAAGTGGGCCTTAGGAAGTATCACTATGAACAAAGCTAGTAGAGGTGATGGAATTCCAATTTAGCTATTTCAAATCCTAAAAGATGATGCTGTGAAAGTGGTGCACTCAATATGTCAGCAAATTTGGAAAACTTAGTTTCGTTTTCATTCCAATCCCAAAGAAAGGCAATGCCAAAGATGCTCAAACTACCGCACAATTGCACTCATCTCACACGCTAGTAAAGTAATGCTCAAAATTCTCCAAGCCAGGCTTCAGCAGTACGTCAGCCGTGAACTTCCAGATGTTTAAGCTGGTTTTAGAAAAGGCAGATGAACCAGAGATCAAATTGCCAACATTCGCTGGATCATGGAAAAAGCAAGAGAGTTCCAGAAAAGCATCTATTTCTGCTTTATTGACTATGCCAAAGCCTTTGACTGTGTGGATCACAATAAACTATGGGAAATTCTTCAGGAGATGGGAATACCAGACCACCTGACCTGCCTCTTGAGAAACCTATATGCAGGTCAGGAAGCAACAGTTAGAACTGGACATGGAACAACAGACTGGTTCCAAATAGGAAAAGGAGTACGTCAAGGCTGTATATTGTCAGCCTACTCATTTAAATTATACAGAGTACATCATGAGAAACGCTGGGCTGGAGGAAGCACAAACTAGAATCAAGATTGCCAGGAGAAATATCAATCACCTCAGATATGCAGATGACACCACCCTTATGGCAGAAAGTGAGGAGAAACTAAAAAGCCTCTTGAAAGTGAAAGAGGTGAGTGAAAAAGTTGGCTTAAAGTTCAACATTCAGAAAACGAAGATCATGGCATCCGGTCCCATCACTTCGTGGCAAATAGATGGGGAAACAGTGGCTGACTTTATTTTGGGGGGCTCCAAAATCACTGCAGATGGTGATTGCAGCCATGAAATTAAAGGATGCTTACTCCTTGGAAGGAAAGTTATGACCAACCTAGACAGCATATTAAAAAGCAGAGACATTACTTTGTCCACAAAGTTCCATCTAGTCAAGGCTATGGTTTTTCCAGTAGTCATTTATGGATGTGAGAGTTGGACTATATAGAAAGCTGAGTGCTGAAGAATTGATGCTTTTGAACTGTGGTGTTAGAGAAGACTTTTGAGAGTCCCTTGGACTGCAAGGAGATCCAGCTAGTCCATCCTAAAGGAAATCAGTCCTGGGTGTTTATTGGAAGGACTGATGTTGAAGCTGAAACACCAGTATTGTGGCTGCCTGATTCAAGGAGCTGACTCATTTCAAAAGACCCTGATGTTGGGAAAGAATGAAGGCAGGAGGAGAAGGGGACGACAGAGGATGAGATGGTTGGATGGCATCACCGACTCAATGGACATGAGTTTGGGTAAACTCTGGGGGTTGGCGATGGACAGGGAGGCCTGGCGTTCTGAGGTTCATGGAGTTGCAGAGTTGGACAGGAGGAGTGACTGAACTTAAACTTAGAAGTCAACATTTTTTTCTAGTTCTGTGAAAAATATGGATAATTTGGTAGGGATTACATGAACTCTGCATTGCTTTGGGTAGCATGACCATTTTAACAATATTAATTCTTCTAATTCAAGAGCATAGGATATGTTTTCATTGTTGGAATCATCTTCAGTTTCTGTTACCAATATTTTGTAGTTCTCAGTATATGTCTTTCACCTCCTTGATCGGGTTTATTCCTAAGTATTTCAGGTTTTTTGAATGTGATTTTTAGAGGGATTTTAAAAATCATTCCCTTTCTGATATTTCATTGTTAAAGAAATGCAACTGATTTCTATATGTTAATCTTCTATCTGGCTTCCTTGATGAATTCATTTCTCAGTTCTAGTAGTTTTTGTGTGGAATCTTTAGGGTTTTCTATATTTAGTATCATGTTCCGTATATAATGAAAATTTTACCTCTTGGGAAGCTCCTGGATTTCCAAGTCAAGTGGCCACAGAGACATTACAGTGTTAGAGACCAAGTTGATGAAGAGACACCTCTTGCTGTGAGGCCACCTCAGCTTTGGGAATTCACGCCCCATCCCAGCCCATTTGTGTTATATTTTCATCACTGATGCTCCTTAGATCCTCTCACCCTAACTAGGAGCTGATCTGAAAGATGTTATAAGAAAATTACCCAGTGAAGGTTACTGAATGCAAGTTCAGAAATGGAAGTAATTGATGATGGACCAGAGATTGAAGGAAGTCATATCAGGGGAAGAGTGATAAGCTGGTTTACTGACTTGTAAAAGTTCTTTGTGAATTTTAGGTACAAGTCCTTTCCTGGATATTTAGCATTTTTTTCTCTCGGTCTGAATAATATTCCACAGTATGACTATAACACTTTGTTTAGCCATTTGCCAGTTGATGGTTGTAAATCCAGTTTATTAGTATATCTAGTTTGGGGCTGTTACAAATAATGCTTCTATGAACCTTTGCTTTCAAGTTTTTGTGTAGACATGTTTTTTTTATTTCTCTGTGATAAACATCTAGGAGTGAGATTACCGAGTAAGCCAGTCTACCAAACTGTTTTCTGAGATGACTGTACCATTTTGCATTGGTACATTGTATTGTCAGTCTTTTAGATAATAACCATCCTTGTGGGTGTGTGGTGGTATCTCAGTGCGATTTTAATTTTTATTTCTTTGATGACTGGTGATTTTCAGCATCTTTTCAAGTGCTTATTAGCTAATCATACATCACCTTTGTTGAAAAGCCTATTCAGATATTTCACTTATTTTTTAAATTGTGTATCAGTGTTTAAAATATTCTGTATATGAATTCTTTGTCAGATATATGATTTACAAATATTTTCTCCTGAGTTTATATCTTGTCCTCACTTTATTAATACTGTTTGAAGAACAAAAGTTTTAAATTTTAATGAAGCTTCTTGTATCAATTTGTTCTTTATGGATCATGCTTTTGTTGTCATATTTTAAGAAGTCTTTGTTGAACTCAAGGCCACAGAGATTTTTCTCTTATGTTCTCTTCTGGAAGTTTTATAGTTTTAGGTCTTAAATTTAAAGCTATGATCCATTTTGTGTTAATTTTTGTGTGTGGTGTGGGGTCAGAGTCCAAGTTCTGTAAAATGGAAACCATACAACCTAACTTAATGAATTAGTTGTAAGGGTTAATTGAGAGAATGTTTAGAATCATCATAGTGCAGTACCTGACATGCAGTAGATGTTTAAAAAAGAATTGTTTTTCTCTTTTACTTAATTTTCTCAAAACTGCACAACAGAAGGGAAAATTATTACTATTTTTTTTTAATATTTTGAACTTCTAAAGCCACATGGGTGGCACATTCGCACATCTACTTAATGTCAGGAATATTTTGGAAATATGTATTGAAAAATTCAAAAATTTAGTTTCAAGATAATTTCTGTACCTGTAGGAAAAGAAGAGCAGAAAGAACTAGATAAAAGAGTGGTTCCATCTGCAAAGACGGCTGAAATATGGTTAATATGCTTCAACCTAAGAAAATACTTGACATGCTTTAGTTTAGTCCAAGATCATACTTCAGACCGGGATATGTTTTAGTTTTCCAAAGAAAGAAAGAAGGAAGGAAGGGAAAAACAAAGGTGTTTTTGTTTGTTTGTTTGTTTTTTTAGTAATAAAAGGGAAACTAAAGAAGAAGTGTTTACTTAAAGAAGAAATTAAACTCCAGATTTTCCATCTTAACTTGAACTTGTTTGTCATACGGCTTATCTCAGTTGATATATGATACCATTAACCTCTGAGCTTCTTAAAAACAAGGACCATGTCTGTTTGAGTTACTGTTATGTACCTAGTTCTCAGTACAGAGCCTGGTTTATAGCAAGTGGCTAATAAATAGTTGTTGGATTAAAAGAGTAGATAAATTAATAATCATCACATTCAAGTAGTAAATTTGTTATTTTAAGTCATACCTTAGAAAATTAGTATCTTATTTTAACATCCACAGTCAATATCAAGAATTGTTTTAAATTTTAAGTTCAAATTCATACTGTTAAGTTTCATGTCCTTTCCAAGTAAAGAACATCTATCCTTAGAGCAGGGCTATGCTTTGGCAGTAGTTCCTGGGAAAACCCAAGCCTTCAGTGTTTGGTTTCCACCTAAGATTTCTTTAAAGAAGGTGGTCTCTAGCCCTGAAAAAATTAGAAACCACTGGTTCAGATGAAGTGAATTGTTATGTACTGCTACAGTGCCATCAGAGTGAGGAATCTGTCATGAAGAGAGGGCCGAGGGACCCATGGCATCAGTACAGCTGCTGGTACCTGTGTGTGCTTGAGGGCAGGACTGCTGGGAAAAGTCAGCAGTGGTCTGAGCAGCCTCCAACCATGAATGCTTGCCTCTAGACTGTGAATATCAGTGACATCATTTTTAAATCTCAGAGTAGAGCTGAATCAACCTCCGTTTAACTGAAAATATGAACATAGTGGGAATTCTTTATTCCTTTTAATAAACACATGGCCAGAGGTCACATCATAGCATCAGAATGTCAGTGTTCATTATTGACTCTTCATGAAAATGGCCCACTAGCTGTCCTGATCGCATGGTTCCAAACTTTTAAATCTTTGCTCCCACTTCATTTTGATCTCAAACCTAGATACTGTAACCCTGAGTGTGGTATAATCATGCATATTTCATAAGTGCCTTAAATTTTCCAGAGTTGACTCTTCTGTAGCACATTTGTAAGCACACTGTTCTTCATGTAGTTTCTGAAATATATAGCCAACACGGAGAGCTTCCTGAGACAAGTAGTCAACAGGGAGCTGCCTGTTTACAAGCCTTTTCACATGGTCTCTCACCTCTATCCAACCCCAGGTGCAGACACACCGGGACATAACACACAAATTGGTGACACATCCCAGAAGATATTGGGCTCATAAATCAACAGAGTTTATGTTCCTATTTGACCACGGGGTTTAAATTATTTTGGTCACAGAATGAACTTAGATTATTGTCTGATAAGTATATCCAGAAGAAGTCAGTACTGTCTATTTATTCATAGACTAGCACTGCCTTCATTTTATTATTTCCTTTTCATACTTTGTTTGAAAGCAGTTAGCTGATTTTCATGGTTGAGAGAGAACCAGTAATAAATCTTGCTTTTGTTTCATTAAATGAATTACATTTTGAGGTCAGGCTGTGTGCGTAAAGGGAGAAGACGAAATGTGGAGAGAGAACAGAGTCAGTGAGAATTTTTCCTTCTATTTCTAATCTTTCCCCTAGTCAGAAAAGGTTCTCTGCTAAGACGTGAGTAAAAAACCTGGAAGCTGTGACCTGCTGTAGTCTGTTGGTTGTATGTGTTTCTGCAGATACCTGCCTTGCACCATCTGATTTCTTAGCTTCTGTGAAATGGAAGATGTTATGTTTGTATGTCTTCCATGCTTAGATATTTGATCCAATGCCATTAAACATAAAGAATATTTTAACTTTTTCTAAATGTTATAATGGTGCGATATGTTGAATAATGTTTTATACATGGCTTTTCAGATCCAAGTAGGGTTTTCCACTACTTGGAAATGTTCATAATTGATGCTGCTATGATCTATGCCTGAAAAAGATGCCTTTTGCAGACTAATGGCTAACAACTCAATTCAAATGGGAGAGTAAAATTATATGTATACTTATGTTATTGTTTTTAAAACAAGCCTGATATTTACCATTTTTAGGCTTTCATTAAAAGTAATCTGACTGAATGATTCTATTAAATGTGATATTCTCTTGAATGACAGATAACACTGAATCTTCTAAAGCGGTGTATCTGATTTATACCATAAAAATAGTGACTAGCTCAAAACACATCAGGCTGTGCTCATTGCATTCTAGGCAGCCAATATTTGAAGCCCTTTTAAAATAGAGACTATAAGAGAACTCATATGAAATTTAGTATTTTATTTACAGATTTAAAGTGTATTTCAATATTAGTGAAACACCTTTCCTATATTTATGTTAAAACTCTGCCCTGTTTCATGACAAGTTATGTTTCTACAGGGTTTTGTTTGTGTTTTTGTTTTTGTTTGCAGGAAGTTGGAAGGGCAAACATCTAACTGGTATCTGAGAGTAGGCAGCAGGTTCCCTGCAGGAAAAGTCTAATGAGGCTGAGAAGCAGTGTGTGCGATGCACAGATCCTCTTTCTTCTTCAAGAGTGAGAATCTCAGATCAGTGTGGAAGGCTGATGCTTCCTCAGGAGGCCTTCCTCTTGTAGAAAAAGGAACCCCTGCAGAGCCAGGCCTTTAATAAGCCACGTCTGGGTCCCTGCATGGGTGACTTATGGATTCTTCAGCCAAGGGATATCTTACACTTCAATAAGTGGAGTCTCACTAAAAATATTGCTTCCCGTGAGCCCCTGCTACATGCCAGGCATTGTGCTGGGCCCTGGAAATATGATCATGAGAAATAAAATTGAAATGGTTTTTGCTCTCATAGAATTTACAATCTAGTGGGAAAGAGTAACAAATGACTGTCACACTAATAAAAATGTACTTCAAATTGAGATAAGTCCTGGAGTGATAGAAATGTAATCCTCTAAGAATAGGTAACAACAAAAACCTTCTGTAGAGATGTGATCAATGTGACCTGAGCTGAGATCTCCAGAATGCGTTACTGTGGCAGAGAATGGTGTCCCAGAAAAGCATGTGCAAAGGCTGTTGTTGGAAGCAGCAACCTGCAGGAAGGAGCAACCTGCTTAGGTTGCTGAAAGAAGGCAGGATGCATCTGCTGGGGGAGGCAGATGGGAGGTCCAGAGAAGAAAGAAAGGGGCAGGTGAAGCTACACCTTGAAGACCATCTTATAGGGTTAGATCTTTATTCCAGGAGCAGTGGGAAGCCGCTGATAGTCCCAAGGAGAAGTCAACAGGAGAAAATTTGTTATGAAGCATTTTGTTTGGCTGTGGTGGAGAAGATGAATTGGGGAGTAGGTTACTGTGTATGCTGGGGGACCAGTTTGGAGGGCATGGCTGCGGATCAGAGCAGAAGTGATGTGATTTGAACTAGGGAGCAGTGGAAGGATCTAAAATACATTTACGAGGTGAAATCAAGAGGAGTCAGTGGTAGACCCATACTGGGGCTGAGGAAGAAAGAGGTGTCAAGATGACAGCATGCCTTGCAGGATTCAGCTCGCTCAGCTGAGTGGAAGGAAGCCCAAGTTTCAGGACAAGATTATGAGTCTACTGTTGGCTATGCTGAGGTTTCCTCTCTTCTTCCCCACTTTTCCCACCTTGAGCAGTCAACTGCACTTACAGCCATCCCAGGGCGCTGGGGCTGCAAAGCATAGGATTGCTTTGTTTTGTTTCAACTCCTGCAGAGCTGAAGGGACACTGAAAGACTCCATGTCACAGTGTAAAACAGATACCACATTTCAGAAATGGCATAGACTTTCACTTCATTTTCATCTCTAAGAGGACACATCACAACGTACACACTATTCAGTTCAGTTCAGTCGCTCAGTCGTCTCTGACTCTTTGCGACCCCACGAATGGCAGCACGCCAGGCCTCCCTGTCCATCACCAACTCCCGGAGTTCACAGACTCAAGTCCATCGAGTCCGTGATGCCATCCAGCCATCTCATCCTCTGTCGTCCCCTTTTTCTCCTGCCCCCAATCCCTCCCAGCATCAGAGTCTTTTCCAATGAGTCAACTCTTCACATGAGGTGGCCAAAGTACTGCAGTTTCAGCTTCAGCATCATTCCTTCCAAAGAACACCCAGGGCTGATCTTTAGAATGGACTGGTTGGATCTCCTTGAAGTCCAAAGGACTCTCAAGAGTCTTCTCCAACACCACCGTTCAAAAGCATCAATTCTTCAGCACTCAGCCTTCTTCACAGTCCAACTCTTATATCCATACATGATCACTGGAAAGACCATAGCCTTGACTAGATGGAACTTTGTTGGCAAAGTAATGTCTCTGCTTTTGAATATGCTATCTAGGTTGGTCATCACTTTCCTTCCAAGGAGCAAGCGTCTTTTAATTTCATGGCTGCAGTCACCATCTGCAGTGATTTTGGAGCCCCCCCAAAAAAAGTCTGACACTGTTTCCACTGTTTCCCCATCTATTTCCCATGAAGTGATGGGACCTGATGCCATGATCTTCGTTTTCTGAATGTTGAGCTTTAAGCCAACCTTTTTACTCTCCCCTTTCACTTCCATCAAGAGGCTTTTGAGTTCCTCTTCACATTCTGCCATAAGGGTGGTGTCATCTGCATATCTGAGGTTATTGATATTTCTCCCGGCAATCTTGATTCCAGCCTGTGCTTCTTCCAGCCCAGTGTTTCTCATGATGTACTCTGCATATAAGTTAAATAAGTAGGGTGACAATATATAGCCTTGATGTACTCCTTTTCCTATTTGGAACCAGTCTGTTGTTCCATGTCCAGTTCTAACTGTTGCCTCCTGACCTGCATACAGGTTTCTCAAGAGGCAGGTCAGGTGGTCTGGTATTCCCATCTCTTTCAGAATTTTCCACAGTTTATTGTGATCCACACAGTCAAAGGCTTTGGCATAGTCAATAAAGCAGAAATAGATGTTTTTCTCGAACTCTCTTCCCTTTTTGATGATCCAGCAGATGTTGGCAATTTGATCTTTGGTTCCTCTGCCTTTTCTAAAAACAGCTTGAACATCTGGAAGTTCGCGGTTCACGTATTACACACTATTAGCTAACTCTAATCCATTTGATAAAATAGTATTTGACCAAGTAATTCTTCAGTGTGACGGTATGGCCACCCAAATTGATGAGTCCTATTCACCTTTTATGGGCTTGCATCTTGACACACAGACATTTAAATGGAGCATCACTGCCCATCTGTAGTCTGCCTTACTCTGCAGTTCATCCTAACTTTCCTTACTCCAAGTTCTCCTCAGCACTCATTTCCATGACTTGACCCATACTCCCCATCCATCCGCCAATGGCCCCAGCCCCATTTCTGTACACATAGCCTGCAGGCTCCCCTCTGGGACTTTTACTTCCCCCCTTCTTCCATGTTCCCTCCCCAGAGCTCTTTCACTGAGGCCTCTGGGAATCCGAGTTCTCATTTTCTGAAGGAGGTGGATCTTCCATGTCCTGAGTATCCTCACTTTTGAGATTTATGCTGCTGTTGCTAAGTCGCTTCAGTTGTGCCTGACTCTGTGCGACCCCATAGATGGCAGCCCACCAGGCTCTACCGTCCCTGGGATTCTCCAGACAAGAACACTGGAGTGGGTTGCCATTTCCTTCTCCAATGCGTGAAAGTGAAGTCGCTCAGTCGTGTCTGATTCTTCACCACCCCATAGACTGCAGCCTACCAGGCTCCTCCGTCCATGGGATTTTCCAGGCAAGGGTACTGGAGTGGGTTGCCATTGCCTTCTCCGTTTGAGATTTATATACCATTCTTAAAAGGAAAGGATCAATGACTTACTTTGGTACATGAAATGTTGTGCTTAGCAGTAATAATAAGAAAGCAAAGATTTAACCATCACGTGTGCCCAGTGTCTTGCCTTATATTCCCATGGTTGGCTAAACTTCAAGCAATATAGGTAGACATGAGATCAGTACAAGTCTCCGTAGCAGTGTCCATCTGGGTGCAGTCCCTCCTGCTGCTCATGTATCCTGCCAGGGTTTTAAAGGTGCATATGCAATCCTTACGTGTGTGTATGAGCATGTAGATCTTTATTCGAATGCATCTGGCATCATATTGACCTGATAGAAGCTAGGAATCGCATCCTAGCTTTACTGTTAGTAGTTACTGCTGATTGGTATTTACGATGGACATTTAAAACCAGTTGCTGGCAAAGCCATCTCCTTTTACCCCTTATCGTCCTCTGTCTTCATTTCTCTTTGTCTATAGTATCATCCCTGAGGTCTTCTTTCTTCCTTCTTAGTTTAACCTATAAAAGCCAGGTTCAGCTGTTCTGGCCCCAGCATTGCCTGCACTGACCCCCCTTTACAGATGTCCATGTATCCTGGGAGTCTCCTTTTGGCATGTTTTGGTTCACAGTTGCCAGTATATGCCAGTCTACATCAATTCAAAACAGTGGGGTGTCTGTTTCAAGGAAAGTAACTGAGGATGCTAACAAAACCTTGTTTTTTGGAGGGAGATGGGAAAAAAAGACCATATCATAATTGAAATATTAATTGGCTGACTGCTTAGTTTTCCTTAAGCAAGTCAGATATTAGCAAAAATCAGGCTTCAAATAAAAATTAATATCCAGTGTGAAAAGAGCAGAGAGGTTCCTACTTCAAAGGTTCATTAACTAGCAGAAAAAGGGCACAACATTAATCCTCAGTGTAATTCTGAACCATGCATTCCAGGCTTGAGTGTGATCAGTAAAAGCTAAATTCGCTGCCCTCCTCTAATGTGTTTTTAAGCCTTTGGATTAAAAGCTCTGGTTCTGCTGAATATGACAATAGCATGTTATCTATATATCATTTTTATTTTATTTTTTTCCTGGAACCTACAAACTGCAAAATTCTCCTTAATTTCACGTTGAGATTATTTTGATTTGACAGTCTTTTGACAACATAAGCATCATTTGGGGAATTTCTGAAATTTCTGACTTTAAGGGAAACAGTGTTGAGTAGATCGATTGATGCATTATCCTCTCCTCAACCATCTTATTTATCTGTCTGCAATTTGTGACAGACTGGCCTCTGTGGGAACAGGCTGGTAGTAATCACACAAGTCCTGTTCTTCATAAGACAGTCTGTTGTGAACATGATTGTGTAAGTTTACGCATTTGCATTAAATCTGAGAAGGACATGTTAAATTAACAGAGATTGGAGCAGTAGGTTCCATGGGAAACTTTCATAGAATGAGTTGTTCATATTTTGTTGCTATGTTCAGGCATATTTGTAACTTGGAGGAAGTTCTGGATTACTTCATTTGTACATATATTCATTTTAGTCTTCTTCTTGTTCTGAATTTAACATGATACAGGCTGACATTTTTTGACAAATCATATTCTCACAAATCTTTAAGTTTGTCTTCACTCCTTCCTGGTTATCCTTTTAAATCCTCTGTTTAACATCCTCCCCAGGTGTTACTCATTTGCTCAAAATCTTGCACAACTGAGCTGTGAAATGCAAGGTTAAACTAAATAATAGTCACCTCTTGGTGAGTTGTGACTCTAGGCAAGTCATTTTATTATTCAACCCATTTCTTTAAAATGAGACATCGGCCTGGAAAATCTCATAGTCTTCTGATTCTGGCATGGGAAGAAACACATTGGGTCAATTATAATCATCTCTGTGAGCATTAGAGTGTGCCCGGCCTAGCATTCCACTCATTTAAACACACACATGCCCCTTTCCCAAGTCCAGCTCTTGGTGAACAGCTACCTATGTGGTTATGTGCAGGAGCCCTTGCTGGGCCAGCTTGGGCAAGGCCGTTTGTTTGGGCACATGGCCCCAGTTGACAGTGCGGCATGCTACTTGTATAGTGTAGGGTCATTTGGACACTCAAAGGCCAAGATCTTCTTCGGCCACACCACAAGAGTAATCAGTCCTTGACATATTTTTATACACCACAGTGTCTTTTTGCAGTTGTACATTTAACCTCCGAAGCTTCATCAAAGCCTTTTCCACAGCAGCAGGTGGAGGTCTCACTCCTCTTTTGTCACTTCTGTGCTTTTGCTTCACCTGCTCATGGGCTTCCTAGTTGTTAGGTTAGAACAGACCTTCTGTGTGTCCACCAGAGATCGAGACAGTCCTGCATAAATGGGTCCTCTCCTTGGGGTGTTGATGCTCCCTTTTTTTGGCCATAGAGGAAGCTGATATTATATAAGGAGCTCTAGGAGTGTAGCCAGAGAGTGACTGGGATTAGATTAAAGGAAAAGATTATTTTCCACCTATGTCAGATTTTTCTTCTTGTTTTTTGCATTCTCTGTTCCCAGCACTTTGGTGAAGGAGGGAGGACACTAGACAGAGGCTTGAGCTCTGCCTGTAACTTCCAGTGAGACTTGGACAGACTATTTAATGAGAAAATCTTAGACAGCGGGTCTCTTGTGTAAAAGTTCTGAGTAACCCTGGCTCAGTTCAGGACTGCTGCCTAAGTAAGACAAGCTAATGGCTAAGTGTGTAATCCCTTCCCCCTATAGCCTCTAAACCAACCTAACCCTCCTCTGTGACTCCCTCAGACTCCAGGCTCTGCAGCAAGTATGCATGACCTTAACCCCTGTACAGTGGTTCTCAAGTCTGGTATTGAATACTTCCAAGCTGCAGGGACTCACTACCAGTTTGCTGCTGTTAGGAGGCGTGAGCTTCTTTGTGTGGAGTCTCAATGGTGCCTCTGAAACACCCCTAAGATCCAGTCAGTTCTTAACCTTTAGACCAAAACTGAATACCCTTCATCCTCTCTTTCTGGCAGCTTTTACGTGCTATCAGGTTCCTCATGAGTCTTCTCAAATTCACAAAACAGTCTTCCTGCCTTAGTCACTTAATGCATATTTGTTGTGGGAAGGAATGAATGATTTAATGAATATAAAGTGATTTTCAGAGTGTTCTCTCTTCAGGACACTTTCAGGATGAAATTTTTTTAGGACAGTGTTCCACTCAAAATTCTGGTCTCGAGTGTATGAACACAGTGCCCGAAAATCAAACTGGTGATGCAAGCGTGACAACTCATTGTTGCTTTAATGTGGACATTGAACACTTAGCAGTACGGCTAAGGTTAAATGAATTATTTATGCTATTAAAAATCAGGTTTTCAAAGGCTATTTAATGGCACTGTGTAATAAATGGAGAAATCAGGCTCAAAAATTGTATATACAGCATGATCCCAATTATATACAAAAATATAAATATGCAAAGGAAAAATTCTCAAAGAAAATGCATCAAAATGTTACTGATTATCTCTGGAGAGTGTAATCATAGGTGATTATGATTTTCAACTTTATCCCCTTCTTATATCTTCCATATAAGCATGTTTTATAATCAGGAAAAAAAGTTATTTCTTTAAAAAGATCTGAACCCTTCTGAGAAACTTTATATCATGACTTGTGTTTCCTGATTTTCCTTATCTGGATTCTTTCAGAATCTTGTGTCAAAATTTCATCTTAGTTCTCCCACCTCTCGGGGCATCTTGAGGCTCTCTGGGATATAATAACCATTGTAATGTGGCAATAATCCCTCAGTTACATGCTTCTGCTTTACCCTGTGAGTTCTATGATATCATTCTTACACTTACCTTTATTATTATTTTAGTTTAATGCCTGCATTTTCCACTAAAGAGTTGCATGAGGTTTAAGATTTAAAAAAACCTTTTTCTCACTACCAGTTGCACTATTCCTAGAACGTAAAAGATGCTTGAAAATTACGTGTTGAGTGCAAGGTCACCCCACTTGTCTACTTACTAGCTGTGTGAGCGGGTGCAGGACACTGGGCTTCTTTGCCTGTCTGGAAGATGACTCCTGCTTTCCTCCTCTACTGGGTTTTTTGGATTTCAACGAGGCTAACATTGTCTAATCATCTTTGATAGTAGGCTCTTGGCTTCTCAGTGCATCCTCTTTCATGATTTCAAATGCCGAGAATCACCTTCTCCCAAGGCTTTTTGTCCTCTCCCTAGCATACTCCGTGTTCCCTGTTGATGTGGAGTAAATCCAGTGACAGATCACTTCTGACTCACCAGCTGCCAGCCACTGTGCTTTGTTTTTCTCTCATTTTAAATATTTATTAGCTCTCATTTGCCTATCAGCTCTGCAAGGTTGTATTATTATCTCCATTTTATTGCTGAGGAAGCCAGGACGTAAAGTTGGTCATGCACAGTAGCAGCTCTTTGACACCAAGCAGTGTTACCACAAGACTGCCAGTCATGTCTGTGGGCCCAGGCGGGTGCTCTAGGGAACAGCACAGCCTGTGGGGCAGCGGGGAGTGGGCAGAAGCTAGCGTGGGTGAGTAGAGCCCCCAGCATGAGATGTGAGCACAGGACAGCCTTCTCTCCCCACGATGCTTACCCTTATCCTTCCTTTCATCTGTCTGTTTTCAGGTTTTAGATCTGACGTTTATTTTTAGAAACCACTACAGAGAAATTCGAGGCTTCTCAGGTGACTTGGTGGTAAAGTATCTGCCTGCGGGATGCAGGACACTTGGGTTCAATCCCTGGGTCAGGAAGATCCCCTGGAGAAGGGAATAGCAACCCACTCCAGTATTCTTGCCTAGGAGAATCCCATGGACAGAGGAGCCTGGTGGGCTACAGTCCATGGGGATCACAAAGAGTCGAATGTGACTTAGACACTGAGCAACAGCAACACAGAGAAATTGACCTCACACCCTCCATTTCTTGGTTTTGCAACATAACTTTTATTGACATGATAAAATATTTTGTTCCCCTCATGTATTTAGCCTCTGCCCACAACTATTAATATAAAAAGGGTGAAAGACTTGTCCCCTAGAGATCGGAATTGCCCACCCTTTTTGAGTGTGAGGAGTTCAGTTCTGGGGTGCTTCTGCATTAGTGTCTGCAGGGAGCACAGCAGGAGGGTGCAGCCAGACCAGTTGGCTGAGTCTTCAAGGCGGGAAGAGCTGGATGTGTGGCAGACAGACCTAGTGTTCATCTCTGCTCTGTAACCACCCATGCAATCCAGGGCAAGGAAGTTGACACCAGCTACCTTATCCATAAAATGTGGAGATAATAATAAATGCACAGGTTTTAATTTTTGAAACATATTGTATGAAGCAGCCTGGCGTCCAGCACATAATCTACATTAGGAAATGGCAACCCACTCACTATTCTTGCCTGAAAAACTACCTGGACAGAAGAGCCTGGAGGGCCGCAGTCCATGGGGTCGCAGAGTCAGACACAGCTGAGTGACTGAGCATGCATTCATGCACCAGCGCTGAAACACTCAGGTAGTGTTTATGATTATGCTGGCAGTTATTATTATTGGTGGTGAAGGCTAGTAATTTTTAGTCAACTCATTGGTCAAGAGAGTCCCTAAGCACAAAATTCCCAGTAATATCTTCCATACCTTTATAAAAGGAGGATTGCAGAAGAAGTATCAGAAAGATTTCAACATACTGACCCCATTTTCAAGTAGTTTATGTATATGGGGTTTTTAGGAGTTGAACTGGGAGGATTTCCTCTATTGATTCCTGGTTTGATGGGAGTCAGCCCAGGGATCATTGGTGTGATTATTCGAGAACACTCCTGAGGGGGTAGAGAAAGGGTCAGCCTACAGCTCTGTGCTTTTGACCTGGCCACACGCACCCCTCAACAGTCAGTGTGATTGTCTGACCAGCTATGGAGCCCTGATAAAATCAGGCTGCTACACCACAGCCTTCATCAGTGATCCCCACAAAGTGCTGGGGGAGCTGCCAGCTCCATCTGGTGTCTGCCTCTAAGGGCTACATCACTGCTGCCTGCCCATCTTACAGCATTCACATGGACCAAGCCAGATGAGTGCAGGAGAGTCCTGAAGGGACGCTGTGACTCACTCACTCATGTGGCCGAGGATATACCACTGAGGGGAAGGCCTGAGGAATTAGGTTAATCATGAGGAGAAGGGCCTTGACACAGCTGATGTCACGGGAGCCATGACCACAGAGTCCCCACTTCCCTGCCCATTCACCTGTGATCACATGCGGCGCATCATATTGTAGGCATTCATGTATATATTTGAGTCCCCATCTGGATTTTGAATTCTTTGAAAGAAAGCACTCTGAGAGGACTGTTTTTGTCTCTGCCTTCCAATGCCGAGTCAGTGCCAGGCACCAGGAGACACAGTGTATGCCAGGGAGGGAGAAGAGGCAGGCAGGCAGGGAGGAGTGGCCTCTCCCCAAGGCAGGGAGAAGAGAATAAATGGCCCCTTCGGTTCCATTCATACTCTGCAATTCCAGGGATACAGAGAAGCCCTGGCCAGCACTTCAGAGCCACCTTGCTTAGCCCCACACGTTCCAGATGCTCCCTGTGTCCCTCTCACAGGCCTTTGCAGTCAGGTCAGCTCCCCAATGTCACCCCTGATTCTAGTTACTAACTTTTCTTATGCTTCCTCCCTACAAAAGAGCCAAAAAGATCATTCCAAAAGAAATTGCTTAGCTTTGTATTTTCTATGATTTTAGAAGCTTTTTCATGCCAGCATCTCACCTAGTTGTAATAACAAAAATGTGACTTCTTTTAGCACTGTACCTTCCGAGGCTTAATGCTATAGTAACTTTCAGAAGAATAAATCTCCTGCATCTCTGGGGCCTCAGAACTTTTACCAGGAATTGCTTTTACTCTTGGCTTATAGCAAAAGGAGAAGTGTGTACTAACCAACTAATTGGCCCCCAGAAGTTTACCAAATAAGTGTCAGTACTGTTCTTTCTGTAAAGAAGATCCTGTCCTTTAGAAGATGGGTATGGGTAAGTGTCAGGGCAGTGGAGAAATGTGGCTGCTGGAAAGGAATTTGGCTGTTTGAGGGAATAAGGAGGCATCACTCCAAGAGATAACCAGAGTATCAGTACACAGAAAGGGAATGTGTCCATGTGTGTCCCTTATAAAAGATTTTAAAATCTCTTACACAGGAAAACTGGGCATCAGACATAGAATTTTCCCAGAATGATGAGTGTCAGTGTGGAGGTAGGTTGGCTTGAATTCATTGGCCCACAGGCTGAAATGACAGTGTTCCACAGCTAGTGCAGAGCACAGAGGAAAGGTCTGTTGGAAGGCTGCCACTGTGAACGGAACCAGCACGGAATCCGTTCTGCCTGTGTACGCACGAGGCGTGGGCTGTGCTGGGAGAGAATCTTCTTGAGTGTTGGTTCTCAGTGTGGCTCAGAGGAGGGATTGGGAGGTCATTTAGCCTGGACTCCACCTTGGACTGACTGAAGCAGAATTTTGTCGAGTGGCTAAAAATAGACTTACTGCACTAGAGAAGTAAGTCTGATGGTGAATTTTTCAAAACTGATGAATTTAACTTTATAGTTCATATACCTTTTCACCAAGTAATTCTGGTTCTACAAGTCTGTTCTAAGAAAACAGTCATAATTTGGACAAAGATTTATGGAGAAAAATATATAATAGTATTATAGATGATATGAGAAAAATTGAATGACCTATATATCTCACAATAGGTGAATGCTTAAATTAATTGTGGAATATCCATAAATGTTGCATATATTCACTAAAATGGAGTTTTTAAAGGATAATTAATAACTAAGAAGATCCTCTTAATTATAGGTGATCAGTAGCAAGGTACAAAATCATCCAAGTATGTAAAGGGAAAATATGTGATTTCACTTATGAGGTGCTTACAGATAGCCAGATTCTATTTCAAATCCTAAAAGATGATGCTGGGAAAGTTCTGCACTCAATATGCCAGCCTCCTGAGAAATCTGTATGCAGGTCAAGAAGCAACAATGAGAACTGGACATGGAACAACAGACTGGTTCCAAATCAGGAAGGCTTTCCAGTGGTGGTTACCTGGGACTGGAGGACCGGAAATGGAGAGCTATTTTTTTCTATTTATTTATTTGTAACTGATTGATTGCTTTACAACATTGGTTTGATTCCTGTCATACATCAACATGAATTAACCATAGCAGTACATATGTCCCTTCCCTACCCCACCCCTCTAGGTTGCTACATCGCCTCAGTTTGAGTTCCCTGAGTCAAAAAGCAAATCTCCATTGGCTGTCTATTCACATACGGCAGTGAATGCTTCCATGCTACTCTCTCCACTCATCTCACCCTCCCCCTCCTCTCCCCCGCCCTTTTCCACAAGTCTGTTCTCTATGTCTGTCTCTGTTGCTGCTCTCTGAATAGGTTCATCAGTACCATCTTTCTTGAGTCCATAAATATGCATGAATATATGATATTTGTTTTTCTCTTTCTGACTGACTTCATTCTGTATAATAGGCTCTAGGTTCATCTGCAGGAGGTGGAGAGTTATTGTTGAACGGGTGCGGAGTTTCAGTTTGGGATGATGAAAATCTGGGAAGGAGGGTGGTGGTGAGTGTATAACATTGTGAATATACTTAAGGCCACTAAAATGTATACTTGAAAATGGTTAAAGCGGCAAGGTTTATGTTTTTTCTGTTTTACCATGGTAGAAAGACCCTTCCCCCTCAAGTGCTGTGGGATGTGTGAGGACCACAGTGGGGAACTGCACTGTGAGGTCTTCAGGGCTGCAGTCAGGCCTGCTTCTTTAGGAAGAGGGCAGCTGTATTCTCACATGAAAGAAAATAAAGGCTGTGGCTATGAGAGAAGACGTTTTATCTGTAGAGGAGGTCTGAATTTTTTTTTCTTTTTTTAATGCGTGGAAGCATAGAGAAGAATCAACATTGTAACAGGATTTATATGTAGGTGATGAAAATATGGGTTGTTTTTCCATCTTTAAAATAAAAAATCTATAATTTCCCCAAAGGATATAGAGTAGAAGCTCAGAACAAAAGTTATTTGGAAACTACAAAAATCATACTGATGTTTGTCAAGTCTATGCCTAGCTAAATAAACTACTTGAAACTGTTCCAGTGGGGGTGGGGGGAAGAAAAATAATTAAAAAATGTTTTCTATCTTTGTTGTTAGAGTGAGAGTTGTTAGTAAATTATTGTGACTTTTATACAACAAGCAGTGCAAAATTTAATCCACATAATATGGTACATCCCTTTGGAAGTCATCTCCTTGAGAACCCCCTCTAAAGGGCTACCACTGCAGAGAGCACATCTTCAGACTGCAGAGTACATCAGAAACTTGGTTATTGTTGCTTAGTTGCTAAGTTGTGTCCAACTCTTTGCAATCCCATGGACTGCAGTATGCCTGGCTTCTCTGTCCTTCACTATCCACCTGGAGCTTGCTCAAACTCATGTCCATTGAGTCCATGATACCATCCAACCATCTCATCCTCTGTAGTCTCCTCCTCCTGCCTTCAATCTTTCCCAGCATCAGGATCTTTTCTAATGTGTCAGTTCTTCGCATCAGGTAGCCAAAGTATTGGAGCTTCAGCATCAGTCCTTCCAATGAATATTCAGAATTGATTTCCTTTAGGATCAACTGGTTTGATCTCCTTGCAGTCCACTGGGCTTTCAAGAGTTTTCTCCAGCAGCACAGTTAGAAAGCATCAATTCTTCAGCACTCAGCCTTCTTTATGGTCCAACTCTCACATCCATACATGACTACCAGAAAAGCCATAGCTTTGACTAAATGGACTTTTGTCGGCAAAGTGATACCTCTGCTTTTTAATATACTGCTTGGGTTTGTCATAGCTTTTCTTCCAAGGAGCAAGCATCTTTTAATTTCATGGCTGCAGTCACTGTCTGCAGTGATTTTGGAGTCCAAGAAAGTACAACTCGAAGCCAGTCACGAATCATCTAGGGCCATGTCTTGTGAACAGGTGGGTGGTGCCATGAATATGTCCCCTTCCTTTTTGAGGGATGGTTTTCCTCATAGGTCCTTTGAATGAGGATTAGGTGGTGTGGGAAACCTTCCATTTTTATTTCCACTGTTAAAGGCTCTTTCCCCATGTTGTGAGAAGGGAACTGCCACCACCCAAACCTGCCATTACTTATCTGTCAAGGTTGTTAGCAGCAATTAACAAAAACTAATTGGAACTCAGAGATTCCCTGGTAGTCCAGTGGTTAGGCCTCTTCACTTTGATTGCCAGACCTGGGTTCAACCCCCAGTCACAGAACTAAGATCCTACAGGCTGCACAGCGCAGCCAAAAACAAAACAAAAAACTTACTGTAAAGTAATTTAGGCACTACAGAAACTTAGTGGAAAGTTATTAGGACATCCACGGGATATCCAAGGAGTCAGAAAAACAAGGTCAAACAATAGGTGAGAAAGGGAGGCTGCTCAGCTGGGAGGTGAATAGGACCAGGTCACTTCCCCTTCCGGGGCCCTGGAGCAGGGCTCTGCCATCAACACACGCAAGCTGCTGCTACCTTTGAGAGCATCCTCTTCCATTGTTTCTCTGCATCTCTGGTCACAGGTTCTACATCCTGGGCAGGTGGAGCCAAAATTGGCCTGGCTCAGTCTGTACCTGCTGCCAGGGACCCTGAGCCAGGGCGTATCTGGCATCTTTCAGCATTTGTAATGGCATGTGAGCTCTGCCTTCCATTGAGACTTCAAAAGGGAGAAGGGGTTTCAGAGGCTGAGGAGCCAAACCGATGACAGATAGCCAGGTTGATGAGCACATGCCTATCATTTTGTTAATCCCTGCCCGAGTCCAGTAATGAGCTGGTGATTATCCCTCAATGCAGCGAGTGGCCATCAGTTTACTCTCGGTCATTTAAGCATTTTCTGCATGGGGGATTGTCTGAGGTTCCAAACTGTGTGCTGATGAATTACTGGGATTTCATGTATCGTGTCTTCATCTGGTGTAATCAGACTGGTAGATGAGGCTGCTTGCCCTGTGGATTATACTTAGTATAGTAGAGGTGGAGAGTGGGAGAGAGAGTAAGGTAGGCAGCATGCAAGGGCAGCTGCTGCCTCTAGAGGTCCCTTTTAAAGGGCCTAGAAGAGTTCCAAAAACACAGTGGCTTTGGAATTCCGATAATCAGACTGGCTGTTGGGCTTTTCCCTTTTGTTAGTAGAGAAGGTACAGGGGTTTGGCATGACTTTGGCAAGAATGTGATATGACACCGTCCTGTCACTGGATTGTGGCTCATCTCAGTCCTCTAATCATAGGCAGAAGTCTACTCTTGAGTGTGATGACTACTTCTGTCTCTCGTCTTCACGTCACTTGTGCAGTTCTCTAGCTGCAGGCCGACTGACAGCTCCAGACACCAGTGTCCCTGGGGACAGAGCACTGGCAGACTTCAGGGGAGTTCACACATCCCTGGAGGCAGTACAGCAGAGGGTAAACAGGTGTTCATGGCAGGTGAAGGCAAACTTCTTCTGAGAGTCTAGACAGCAGGTGGGAGAAACGCATTAGTCAAGGTTTTTAATGCATATACTTTTCCAGCAGAGGTGTTCACTTGTTCCAGCAACACACTAAGAACTGCATCAGGAGGTCCATTCTATAATGCTTAAAAAACCATCCCAGTCACGTAGAGTGGTGGGCGGTGGCAGCTGGAACCTCCAGTTGTGATGTGTGTCCCCAGTGGTTCAGACTACACTTGGAAAAGCTCTGCTTTGTTTGATTCCTCACGCACAGCAGGGACCTTTCATTTTTAACAGAAACCTTTTTTTTTTTTCCCTCCCCTGCATGAAGTCTGACTCAGAAACCCAATCTATGAATCAAATACAAATTCTGTTCTGGTGGCTGAAGCTCACGCACTCCACATGGATTCCAGCCCTTGCAGGGACCCCTGAGCCCCCACCCTACAGCAGTGTGGCTCAGTGTGACAGCCCTCCAGGCATGGGCATGACACCCTCTGTCTGTCTCTGCCTCGAAGAGCTGGACACCATTGACTGCTCTAGTGTCTCACACAGGTGGTCAGTAAATAGATGGCAGATTAGTGACTGTGACAGTTTGAAGGAACATTTAGCGGTTTCTGCACTGGAGGAGTCAGGGAAGCATAAACCCGTGTACTCCTAATCCCATTCCTGTTTAAATGCTTTATATACACCGTGTAGTCATAGGAAGTTTCTGGCATACTCAAGATTTGAGACCATTTATCTATGGAGGAGACTAGGTGTTACAGAAATAAACTCTTTTTGTGTTTTACTGTGAGCTGCTTTAAGCCCATTTGGAAGGTAGCTGGGGTATAAATAATGCTACTCACTAAATGAAGTTACATTCAAATCTGAGTATATCCTCTTCTACCTGAAGGACCTAGCAAAGGGTGGGAAGCTTCACATCATGACTGAGAATCGTGCCGCCTGGTGGGGAAGGAGGAAGGGAAACTCTCAAAACAGCCTTATGTTCTTGTGTTCTTCTGTGCAGCCTTATGTTCAATTTGGTTGGTTATTCTTCTTTATTCTTCTACTATGAATAAAGGAAAAAGTTCTGAAAGCAAGAAATTGAAGCAAGCAAGCAAGATTATCTCCCCTAGATTTTGACGTGAAAGAGAGTGTAGTGACGGTGACTGATACATAGCAGTTAGGTGGGAGCTGAGCTGGAAGGGGCTCTGTGAGGTCAGCTGCTTTGTGCCAAATTAAGATTTGCTGTGAGTCAAGTGTTTGCCGACAGTAAGAAACAAACTATATCTCATACATTTAATTCCGGACACCTTTTCAAAAAAGAATTATTCCTCACTCTAAGGTTGTATAGATTTTAGTTTACTAACAAGGTTGTATGTTTATGATAAATGCCTTGAGTATCCTTTATACATGGAGAGTGAAAAAGTTGGCTTAAAGCTCAACATTCAGAAAATGAAGATCATGGCATCTGGTCCCATCACTTCATGGGAAATAGATGGGGAAACAGTGTCAGACTTTATTTTTCGGGGCTCCAAAATCACTGCAGATGGTGACTGCAGCCATGAAATTAAAGGATACTTACTCCTTGGAAGGAAAGGTATGACCAACCTAGATAGTATATTCAAAAGCAGAGACATTACTTTGCCGACTAAGGTCTGTCTAGTCAAGGCTATGGTTTTTCCTGTGGTCATGTATGGATGTGAGAGTTGGACTGTGAAGAAAGCTGAGCGCCGAAGCATTGATGGGTTTGAACTGTGGTATTGGAGAAGACTCTTGAGAGTCCTTTGGACTGCAAGGAGATCCAACCAGTCCATTCTGAAGAAGATCAGCCCTGGGATTTCTTTGGAAAGAATGATGCTAAAGCTGAAACTGCAGTACTTTGGCCACCTCATGCGAAGAGTTGACTCATTGGAAAAGACTCTGATGCTGGGAGGGATTGGGGGCAGCAGGAGAAGGGGACGTCAGAGGATGAGATGGCTGGATGGCATCACTGCCTTGATAGACGTGAATCTGAGTGAACTCTGGGAGTTGGTGATGGACAGGGAGGCCTGGCGTGCTGCGATTCATGGGGTCACAAAGAGTCTGACATGACTGAGCGAATGAACTGAACTGAACAGGCCATATCTCTGTGGCCATTGGCAACACCTTGGTGATATGGTCCCAGGAATTGCAGCTCAGGATTGGTTTGAGGTAGTTATTCTAAAGGTTAGTAAACCTCTGTTGAAGGTCAAATCTGTAAAACTAAGGGATAACTTCCCCGCTTGGAGGTGGCTTGTGGTGGATGAGTAGGTAGGACTGTGGCTTCATATCCATCAAGGCCTTGACTTGCCTCTATTGGGATTGAAGAAGGGCCAGTTGAAAGGGCCTGAGGGCAAGCAGTTAGAGAGAGAAGGAAGTCAGGGTTTGAAAACTTAAAATACCTCCTTTATTTGTAATAAAGCAGTCGCTGGAGAGTGTGGCTTACATCTGTGGGCGAAGGATTCTCCTCATACACTGGACCTGAGAATTAGGCCTTCTAGTGACCTGTGGTGCAGGACACCACCCATTCCCTCTGTGGAAGGATCAGAGCAGCTCCGCAGAAAGAAAGAAAGTGAGGGGCAAACCAGAAGTTACCAGCCTCCAGATTACCCCAGCTCTGCTTTTCTTCCTTAAGAGTGCTTTGGCTATTCAGGGTCTTCTGTGTTTCCATACAAATTGTAAAATTGTCCTAATTCTGTGAAAAATGTCATTGGTAATTTGATAGGGATTGCATTGAATCAGTAGATTGCTTTGGCAGAGGAGGGATAAATTGGGAGATTGGGATTGACATATATAGACTACTGTATATAAAATAAATGACTAATAAGGATTTACTGTATAGTACAGGGAACTCAATACTCTGTTATGGCCTATATGGGAAAAGAATCTAAAAAGAGTAGATATGTGTGTGTGTCTGTGTATTATAAAACTGATTCATTTTGCTGTGTACCTGAAACTAATACACTGTAAATCAACTATACTCCAATAAGAATTAAATTTTAAAAAGTGAATTAAAAAAAAGCCAGGAGTTATTACCCCCAATAGTGCTTCCTCCACATGGAAAAAATCTTTAGATGAAGGAAGAAACATACTCTTGTTCTCCCTCTGCCCTCATCACCAAAGCATCTGGGTTTCAGCTCAGAGTTATCCCAGAGCTGATGTAGCTTCCTAACCCAGGAGACCAGACAGTGTCTATTTAGAAGCAAGCTACACCTTCCAATGTTCTTAGTACCAGGTTCATTTTGGGAAGGGAAGGGAAATGAAAAGTGATATGATAACCCTGGGGGCTTACACAGAAGACAGTTCATCTTACCTTTTCAATTCTGCATTGCCTGAGGTCAAATATTATGAAAGCCAATAAGAAACTTATTTTCATATGACTAAGTTTGATGCAAACTGTCAACTCTGCAGAGTCTCTTCTTTTGTTTGTGTGCCTATAGCTTTAAGCGGAACCACAGTCTGCAGTGAGAAAGTATACATACTTGCCTTGTATACTCTTGAATCCAGCAATAACTCAGGAATCGAACCCAGGTCTCCCACCTTGCAGGCAGATTCTTTGCCATCTGAACCACCAAGGAAGCCCAGTAAAAGGACCACTCCTTTATGAAGCAAACTTTTTGTTAATAATGAAAAGTAATATAGGGTGGGTTTCTAATCATAAACCACTAAATATTTCCTGTGTGTCCCTCTCATTTAAACCACAGGATCATGCCTAGTCTGCATTTATAACTTGACTGGTCAAGTGTGCATTTCAGTCAGTGAGATGGGCCTCATCAGTAAAACACTAGGATTAGCAAAACATGAATTGTTAAATGTGCAGAAAGTTTATCAAAGTAGTCAAGTATTTAATTCCTTTGTATTAAAATTTTATTGTCATACTCAATACATACAAATTTAAGTTTGCAAACTGTATCTGTAAACTAACTCTGTGCCCCACAAAAAAGGATTTTCCAGGATGAACTGCTGGGGGATTTACTCAGGAGTTGCTGCCTGAGGAGGAGGTGGAGTAGAGTGGAAGAAGTAAAGTGAGAAGACTGGTCATAGGTGTCCCCATGATCACCCATGAAAGGAGCGGCTAGTCAGTGAATGAGAGATGCAGGCAGAAGAAGGCCTGTTGAGGCAGGCCCAGGGTTCTTCAGAAAAGGGCTGCTAAACAGGACAGCACCTCCCAGCCTCAGCTGACACGCTGTGGATGTTCCTGGCACTTTCCCCTTGCTGCTGCTTCAAGACCTGCCAACTCCAGTGATGGTCTGCTTCTCTTCTGGCCTCGCTGTCCTCAGTTCTTTGTCTCTTACACAGCTTTATTTCTCCAGAGCTTGCTTGGAGGCTCAGTTCCCTTGTCAGTAAAGTGGGGGCAATTCATAGTCTCTGCCTACTTCATGGAATGATTGTGGGGATCAGATGAGATGTATGTTAAAGCATTTTGTTGACTGCAAGATGCTGTATAAATGTCAGGTGTTATAAATCATTAACCAGTCTATTTTTCAGCCAAAGCAGTTTCTATGCACATTTTACTTACCCTCTGAACAATTCTCTGTCAAATAGCAAATATAAATGCCGATGTTTCTTCCTTCTTGGATTATGGTGGTTCCTTTGCAACTTTATGATCTAGGCTGAATCTTTAAGTACTCCTTTGGCTCATAACTCTTCCCCTGAACACCCATGCAAGATCATAATCCATAAAACACAGAGGCAATAACTCCTTTTAATTGCCAGGAGTTCATCATTTGCTAAGTTCTAAATGCAGTCACTTAGACATTTGCCTTGAAAAGCCTGACTCCGTTTATTCTGCAGAGCCGAGACTGTGTGAAACTAGGCCCTCCTGCCGAGGGAGAAGTCGTCCAAGTCAAGTGGCCTGATGGCAAACTCTACGGGGCCAAGTATCTTGGATCAAATGTTGCCCACATGTACCAGGTGAGTGCTGCCCTGGGTCTGATGCTTGCTGAGATAGACAGGAGAAGCCAGAGGGCAGATGGTATATCCAGTGTGCTATGGGTCAAGAAGCTAGAATTTAGAACACCTGCTGTTTTATAAAAAAGGCGAAGTTTCAAAGACTGTTGACCCAGTTAATAGAGTTTTATTTTGGGGATAATAAAGTTCAATACTGGGAAACTACCAACATTTGATAAATGGATTAATAGTCAGGAATATAGTTAGGTCAAAAAGATGACCGACTGGATGGTAGGCTGCTTTCTTGTGTTTCTGTTATATGGGAAAACAATAAGTGGCTGGATTACCTAACTAAGCCAAGTCAGTGATGGCTGTTCATCACCCAGCAGCCCCTGAATGGGTGGCTTTTCCCGGACAGACGTCATCCCTGTTGACATTTCAGCAAACCTAAACCAGTGATGCCTCAGCACAGATGGAGCCATTTGTGCACCTAGGCGTGCATGCGTGCTAAGTCACTTCAGTCGTGTCTGACTGCAACCCAATGGACTGTAGCCTGCCCAGGCTCCTCTGTCCATGCGGATTCTCCAAGCAAGAATACTGGAGTGGGTTGCCGTGTCCTCCTCCAGGGGATCTTCCTGACCCAGGGATCAAACCTGCATCTCTTAGGTCTCCTGCATTGGCAGGCAGGTTTCTTTATAGGATGCTTTTTTGATGAAAAGTACAGTTGTCAGTTGGGAAGTCTGTTCACTGAACAACAGTATATATTATTTTTAAATATGGATACAATTAAAAGGTCTTCCTTGGTGTCTCAGACAGTAAAGAAGATTCCTGCATTGCAGGAGACTGGGGTTTGATCCATGGGTCTGGAATATCCCCTGGAGAAGGAAATGGCAACTCTCCAGTTTTCTTGCCTGGAGAATTGCATGGACAGAAGAGCCTCGCAGGCTACAGTCTGTGGAGTCACAGAGTCAGACACAACTGAGTGACTAACACTTATACAACTAAAAAATGAACTATATCCCTATTAGAAATGAGGATGAGTTAAGCTCTAATAAGAAAAAACAACATGGATGGCACATATGTGTTTCTATTCCTTCAGAAAGACTTTTTAAAAGGAAAAGATTTATTAGAACCAATACATTATAGTACTCCTAGTAATGTGATGGCAGAAATCAACATTCTCAAGCACTAGTGTAAAAACAGGAAGACTGAAGTAAAGGGAGAAAAAGCAAGAAGGTTCAGGCCTGTTAAGTTAAAAACAGCTTGAGAATGATAAGACTTCCAGTTTCCTCAGAGAAATTGTTCAAAGACTGATAAGGGGCTTGGGCTTAAATGGAAAAGAACATTAAAAGACTGAACCAAAAACTGGAGCACAGTGTAATTAGCAGTGTTCAAAGACATTTGGAAAACTTAGGGAAGGACATTTTTAAGGTGCAGAAAAAGCCAAGGGGGGGTGTGTGTGTGTACACTTAAAGGCCATTTCCCCCTCTATACTGGTGACAGTGTTACGTTGCAGACTGAGGTCATTTACAGCAGGTTAGATGTTGGAGCGTTTTTGTATCAGAATGTCCCAAATCAGGCAAAAATTAGAAGACAGGCTGGTAATACCGGAGTCTCCTAGAAAAAAGCTTTACTACATCATTCAAAAGAAAATAATTACATTTAATTAAACAATACATGCAAAAGTGAAGCATCTTACATGTAGCAAAGCCATTAGCTACATGAAAAGTATCATAATGAGGACATGTTGAAATTCTGGCTAATTAGTAATCAATGTTAACTTCAGTCGAATTTATGATGGCCTATCAACATAGAACAGTGAGCATATTTATAGACTCAATGAAAAAGTTAAGACTAATATTAAAATTGTCTCTCAAGTACAAGTACTTTAAAATTCTTCATTAAACCAAGTGGCCTTTTGAGGTCATTTTGTGTTTTGTGTCTAATTATTCAGCCTCAGCATTGACTAAGCAAAGACATTTATAAAAATAGAACCAAAATACCTGTTGCACAGTGCCAAGTATCCTAGGTATATGCATTTGGGGGTCCTCATAGTAACTCTCCAAGATAGGGTTTTTGAATCCCTATTTTACAAATGAGGGGAGGAAAGGCTCAGCAAATTTGATAATTTGTCCAAGTGCACAGAGCTGGTAAAGGGAAGAGCCAGAATTCACTCTCTGCTCTGTCCAAACTCTGGTGAACAACCATCCCAGCCTTTGAGGGACTGTCCTGGATTTTAGCACTGAAAATCTTGCATCCTGCAAGACTCCTCAGTCGTGGACAAACTGGGTTGGTTGGTCACCATACCATAATTCCTCTGTTTTAAAACTGACTTTTTCTCTTTTAGAATTCTCAAATGATTGGCAATAGAAGAAAGGTAGGCACAGGTAGTTCTAGCTATGCGATCAAACTGTATAAATGGGATGACACCTTGGCCTAATTAAATGTTAAAGAAACCATTCTGTTGAAACAAGGCCAGGAAGAAAAGCCTTCCCATCTCAGCCTTCTGTGAACTAGCAGGGAGATGGCCCCTGTGACCAAGACCTAATTCTGCCCCATTGTTTGAGCTCAGTCAAATGGGAGCAGTACATGGATGATACAAAGTTTAACTATATATTTTATCTTTAGTAGCTTTTTAAACTTCAGATTGTTTTCATTAACATAGCACAGCTACATGATTTAACTCACCTTTTTAACTAGAAGTGCAAGCATATATTTATTTCTTAAAAGAATTCAGGCAGATGATTTAGAAACTTGAAAAATACCATAAATGGTTCAGAGTTAAGAACATATTAGAATTAGATATTCTACCTTGATTGCATCCCTTTCGTTGTTTTCTTCTGGGAGAGTTCATGTGGGAGTAAGCCTGGATCGGGATCTCTTTGAATAGGGTGTTTGATGAAGTTCCCAGATTACGTTTCTGTTATTCAGTGTCACTTACTTTTTCTCTAACAAAACAGCATAAAATATTGAAAAAAAATAGATAATGAAAATACTTACTTCCATTTGAGTAGCTTGGAAAAACAAGTTTTAAACATTTTCATTTAGATGGTTATGTATTTTCACCCACTGACATGGTTGACACATGAGGTTGAGGGGAACCTGAGATTTTTCTGGCCTTTTGGCTGAATTTAACAAAAGTGAGTTTTGAAAGTTAAAGTTCTATAAGAACTTGAGAAATTATTTTATCTGGGAGGATTATAAGAGTAAAATATGTCATCACTTTTTTCTCAAAGAGAAACACCCTCCCTCTTAAGTCATCAGAGCATCTTAAACAAAGAGCACGGACAGGCTCCACCAGCCTTAGTGCTAAACTGGCCACAGTCTCCTGTTCTGAGAAATCATCTGAGCAGCAGTTCTTTTTCTTTTTCTTTCTTTCTTTTTTTTTTTTTTTTGCTTTGGGGGCATAAAGTTTTCATATCACACATTCCAGGACACTCATTTTCAAGAATTTTGGCCTGTTTGAAACATGCTTTGTTCTTGGTCTGATAAGGGAAAGAGCTTTTCTCCCTTCCTTGGCTGTTGGCTAGCTCTCTTGTTTGTTCTGTTTGAATCCTTTTTCTCTTTTTTGGTTTGTGTAGCTAATTGGAACCCTGAAGAAAATGGTGAATGCTTCTTGCTTTTTAAAAAATATACCATGCTCAATGCTTTATTTTGCATTAGGTTGAATTTGAAGATGGATCCCAGATAGCAATGAAGAGAGAGGACATCTACACTTTAGATGAAGAGTTACCTAAGAGAGTGAAAGCTCGATTTGTAAGTACCGGATAATCTCTCTGAGGGGTCTGCCCTGTGAATCCCTCCTCTAGCACTGTTTCCTGAGCCAGCAGAAACACACTCAGGCCTTTAGACTGATTTTTTAGGAAGCCAATGCATCTTTTCCATTATTGAAATCTATTTAATCCAAAGCAAATATATTTGATCAGAAACAGGAAAACCAGTACAAGTTCATTTTTCTTTCTAATGAGGTCAAATGATGCTTCTTTATGTTAACATCTGTTGGCATACCAAAAGTTACTGAGTACATATTCTGTGCAAGAGAACTGGGAACATACAAAGATACCATCAAGACATTTACAATCTTGTTAGTGGAAGCCATGTTAAAAGAAGGCTTTCAGTAGGAGATTAATGGAGACTCAGTGTAGCGAACATCTAGCCTTATCATATACAGTGCAGCCTTGAGCAGTGTGGGGAGTGGGGGTGCTGACTCTCCACACATTCACACATGGCTTGTATAGTCAGATCCTTTCTGTTCACGGTTCCACATCCATGAATTCAACCAGCTGTAGATCGTATAGTACCATCAGGTTTACTATTGAAAAAAATTTGTGTATAAGTGGACCCATGCAGTTCAAACCCATGTTTTCAAGGTCAACTATATTGATGAACTTCTCTCTCTCTGAAGCTTATTAATGGTTGTGTCAATTCATAATTAAATGAAACTCTCACTTTCATAAAAGAAGGAATAAACAAAGCCCAAATACTAGTTGTGGGAATAGTAAAGTGGTGTTTTTTTTTGTTGTTGTTGTTTTTTTTAAAGAAAGCATTATTAGTTTCAAGCCCTGTACATACCATTAAAAGACAAACATGGACAAATAATCAAAATTGAAGTTGTTGAAAAATATAATTCACAATAACTTAGTTTTCATTATTGTATCATAAAACATTTTTTGGACCCTGAAATGAAGCCAGTTTTACTCATTTAGAATTACATGTAGTGCATTTGTGAAATGATAAACACTAAAGTAGGAGAAGGGAATGAGGGGCTTTTTCTGACTGAAATGAATTTTTTTTCTGAATAAATGACATCCTGCATTTTCATTGCATGCTAATAATATACTTTTAGGCAATGATAGAGTTATCCTAGATTAGTTTGGAAAAACCATGTGTTTCCTTAAAGATTCACCTGTATATTCAGCCCCTCTCCTGTCAGGTGGGGTCCCGAGTAAACCACATCAGGGGTAAGCTGAGTTTCTTCTCAGCTGCATCCTGAGGGGAAGGTCCTTCACAGTAAAGCAATCGAGAGACGAGAGACAGTGCTGCCCACGCAGTGAGGAAGCGTGACATGTAGGGAACCACGTGCTGAAAATAGCTTAACTCTCAGATAATAAACAGCAGGGAAAGGGAGGATGAAGTGTTCCTAGAGTAAAGACATCTATAAAACCTTAAAAGAGACCTAAAACTCTGGGTAATTAGTCAGTGTTCTAGGTCTGGAAACCTCTTAAGAACAACTTTCCAGGTTGCTCGAGATGACTGCCTCTCATCCTGTTGCTTGTATTTTCCTTGGATTCTCCATCCCCTTCCCTTTCCTTTTGCTTTTTCAAATCACCTGGAGATTTGGAGGTTGGGAAATGGAGTAGGGAGCCCTCTGGAAGTCCCTCAGATCTTTGATGTTCTAATTCATGTATGATTAAGCATCCTACCAGCTGGGTCTTGTAGATTTCAAATACCATTTCTTAATCACATTAAAAGAAAGCTGCTCTGATCACAATCTCTTTGTTCCACAGTAGAATTGGCTCTGTCAGTGTGCTTTCCCATGTAGCTTTACTTGAGCACAGCTTCTGAGTTTTCTAAGATCCATTTCTCAGAGCAGTCACACCAAATTGAACTTTTATTTTTAACTTTCAGAGAAAAAAAATTTAAAAATATATAAATCACATAGATATTCTGAATCTAATCTATTACGAGCCTAGTAGAAAACCTCTTCAGGGACAAAATCTAGTTTGCTCACAGTCACTAAATCCAGTTTGCCACCTCTGATTTTAGTGAATAAAAGACTTAACGTGCTTCTGTTGTAACAAACCAGCTTTTCCTTCAGGTTTGCGTATAACCCTCTGGCCCTTGGCTAGCCTATGAATGCTTTTTTTTTTTTTTCCACGTGGTGAAACAAATCTAATTGGAAAACTTGTTGATGGAAGATACTTTATAATTAGAGGGGTTTTGTTGTTGTTGTTTTAAGGAAGGGCAGGTTGCAGCCCTCACTGGGAGGCCTTCATGTTTTAATGACTTCTGCTCACCCAGACACATGCTGACTTGGGGAGAAATTGTTCAAGAGAGTCAGCAGTCCACCTCAGTGATTGTGCTGGGTTCCTTCCCACTAACTTCAGAAACGGCCCCATTACCTTTTATTGTCTCACAGAATAACCATAGCAATGCTGCATAATTAACTGGCGCTGCTGGTAAAGCGGTTTTATTATTAATTTGAGAGGCTGACTTTGGCTTTCTTCACACAGTGGCAACACTTTCATAGATGTTTCATTTTCTTCTTTAACTGTAGCACTTATAAAACGGAAAGATTACTCAGAGGAAATGCTTTGCCAAGAGTGAATGAACCAAAACTGTTTTCTTCCAACGACAGAGAGTGCCCAGCCCATCCACAATCTCTTTCTTTGCTTCCTGGGTGAAGCTACAGGGGGAGCCTATCACCCTGGAGGACTGTCTCATGAACTGGCAGGGAACATGCTCGGCTTTTAACCTGTGCCTGTTTTTAGTTTTCAAGCTTCTTTGTTCCATTGTTTGTCTCTTCTTCATGACTGATCACCTGTTTTCAAGCCTTCAAATCTAGGCCCTGCCTCTGTCCACCACCAGGGGAGGGGGCCTCTGTGACATAATGGGGTGTGCTGTACATTGGTGGCGTCTCAATAAAAACCAGTTTGGAACATATTCAAGGGGAAAAAACAGGGGATTAGGAAGGAAAAATAGTGCTTTAAAGAAAGCTTTATGGGAAGGAGGAGTCCAGATGGCAGAGGAGCAGGACATGGCTCTCACCCCCTCCCACAGATACGTCCAGAACACACTTACACATGGAACGGTTTGCACAGAATATCTACTGAATACTGGCAGAAGACCTCAGACTTCTGACAGGGCAAGAAAACCTCCACATAATCGGTTAGGGTGAAAGAAAAGAGAGAGAGAGAGAAAGGAGTGGTAACAAGACCTGTGCCCCAGGGAGGGGGCTGTGAAGGAGGAAAGGTCCCCTCAATGGACAGGTGCAAAGCTTCAGAGGAGAGTGCAGCAACCAGCTTCTGGAAGGCAAAACAGAGTGACCCACACTCCCTGGCAGTAGATGCTTATGCCCTGGCCCAGGCAGGGGCTGGGTGCTAAAGCTTGGGCGTCAGAGGTCATACCCAGGGAGAAGAGTGGAGTTGGCTACATGCAGACAACCTGTAGAGGCTGGGATATTGCGACTGAAGCTGCACAGGGAAGAAGGCTGGGCCCTCAGGAGGCGAGGACCCATTGTTAAGCGCCACGCAAGGAGAGGGACAGGAACCACCAATGGAACTCCTTTCCCTGTTCATACTGTCAGGCAGCAGGATGCCACCTAAAAATTCCGGGGGTAGGCATGAGCCAGCACCACCATTGTGAGCTTCAGAGGTGGGCATGGACCACTGAGAGAGCCGGGAGCAGATGCCAGTCACTGCCCCTGCCATCCAGGGATCATGTGTGGGCAGCGCGCAGGGGCCAATCACTGCGCCTGCTGTTCCGGAGTCTCAGGGGCTGCTGCTGGGAGACCCACAAGCCGGTGCTGATTGCTACCCCAGGGTACTCGAGCTGGTGCTAGGAGACCCACAAGCCGGTGCTGACTGCTACCCCAGTGTACTCGAGCTGGTGCTAGGAGACCCACAAGCCGGTGCCGACTGCTACCCTGGTGTACTTGGAGTGAGTGTGGGCTGCCAAACCTTTGTTGTTGTTCAGTCACCAAGTCATGTCTGACTCTCTGCAACCCCGTGGACTGCAACACGCCAGCCTTCCCTGTCCTTCACTATCTCCCGGAATTTGCTCAAATCCAAGTCCATTGAGTCGTTGATGCTGTCTAACCACCTTGTCCTCTGCTATCCCCTTCTCCTTTTCCCTTCAGTCTTTCCCTGTGTCAGGGTCTTTTCCCATGATTGGCTATTTGCCTCAGGTGCCCAAAGTATTGGCATACCCCACATGAAGGGTATAAGAGCCAGCCCACGCTGAGGAAGGAGACAGAAGCATCCAAACCAAAAGCAGCCCCTCGATTCCAGACAAGACAGCAGAGTAGAAGGGCTCCAGCTCCTGTCCTGTCATGACAACACCAAAATCACAACTAAGTGCAGAACAACCATCAGCAAAAAAGACTGGAACCTCCCAAAAAAGATATTTTACATCCAGAGACAAAGCCACAACAAGATGGAGCGAGAGTCCAGAGCCCCAGGTCAGGCTCCCCAGCCTAACAGTCTGGCATCAGGAGGAAAAGTCCTCAGAGCATTTGGCTTTGAAGGCTGCTGGGGCTTGAGGGCAGGAGCTCCACAGGGCAGGGGCAAAGAGACTCCACTCTTGGGGTGCACACAAGACTTCACATGCACTGGGACCCATGGCAAAGCAGTAACTCATAGGAGCCTGGACTAGGCCCACCTGTGTGGGTCTTGGAGGGTCTTCTGGAGAGGAGGGGGTCCACTGTGGCTCACTATTGGGGCAGGGACACTGGTGGTGGAGGCCCCAGGGAATATTGATCTGTGAGCTTTCTTGGAGGTTGCATTTTCAGCACCAAGATCTGACCCTGCCTAACAGCCTGCAGGCTCCAGTGCTGAGGCGCCTCAGGCCAAACAGCCAGCAAAGGTGAACATGGCCCTGCCCATCAGCAGACAGACTGCCTAAACTTATACTGACCTCATAGGCATCTCTAAACACACCCTTTGACACATCTGAGTGAGGTACCACCTCACAAAGGTCGGAAGGGTCATCATCAAAAAATCTACAATCAATGCTGGAGAGGGGATAGAGAAAAGGGACCCTCCTACACTGTTAGTGGGAATGTAAATCAGTACACCACTGTGAACAGCATGTAAATTCTTTAAAAAACATAAGATAGAGCTACCATATGACCCAGAAATCCTACTCCTGGTATATATCTGGAGAAAACTATAATCCAAAAAGATAGATGCACCCCCACTGTTCATTGCAGCGCTGTTTACAATAGCCAAGTCATGGAAGCAACCTAAATGTCCATCAGCAGAGGAACGGGTAAAGAAGATGTGGGGGGTGTGTATGTGTGTGTGTGTGTGTATATATACTGGAACGTTACCATAGGAAGATGAAATAATTCCACTTGTAGCAACATGGATGGACCTACAGATTATAATAGTAAGAAGACAAAGATCATATGATACCACTTATAAGATAATTTAAATGAACTTATTTACAAAACAGAAACAGACTTCAAAAACAACAGTATGGTTACCAAAGGAGAAATAGAGGGAGAAAGGATAAATCAGGAGTTTGGAGTTAACATATACGAACCTACTTACGTATAAAATAGATGATCAACTAGGACCTACTGTATAGCACAGGGGATTCTACTCAATATTCTGTAATGACCTACATGGAAAAAGGATGGGTATATGTATATGTGTAACTGAATCACTCAGCTGGGCACCTGAAACCAACACAAGTTATAAATCAATGACACTCCAATATAAAATAAAGGTTAAATTTTTTTTTTTAAGTAAACTTTACTGGAGCATAACAGAAAAAGCCCACATTCCTTTGCCTAGCTAACACTTACTGAGCAGTGACTGTAGCAGAGTACACTGCTTACTGTGGGAGCACATGTAAAATTCATTTTATAGTCCCTAATAGTCTCACCTTCAAGGGGTCCAAGGAACCCCTGATGGCCCAACACCTAACCCCTCCTCTCAGCCCATGCCTTCATTCTACTACATTGACATGTAATGTGTTCCAGGAATCCAAAAAAAGGAACCTCATTTTTGTCAGTCACAGAGAAGACAGGATATCTTCTGTGCAAAGGAAACAGTACATTTAAAGACAGAGGCTGGAGACAATTAAGTGTGACCAGGAAATGCAAATAAGTCAGTCTAATCCAAGCATGGGGTAGGATTTTGTTCGGTTATGTACATCCAGCCTAGAAAGTATAGCCGTGATCTTGAAGGCAGTGAGGCTACTGAAGACCATAAGCAGGGGTGTCGCGTAGTTAGAGAGTATAGAGACATTTCTTCTAGTAGTTCTGTGAGACATGGACTAGGGCGCAGCACTGTTACAGTGGTTTAGCAGTGGAAATGAGGGCCTGCACCATGGGGTCAGTAGGGTTAAAGAAGAAAGGAGGGAGGGCTTCGGGGTCCATGTAGGAGGGGTCCTGGACAGGATGGGGACAAGGGGAAGTTTACAAAGACCTTTAGGTTTCTGATCAACGTAGTTAGATTTGATGAGGGTAGTGCTGCCATTTATGGAATTTAGGAAGGACAGCAATGGAGAAAGAAGACTTGTTCACTCTAGGATAGGAAGATTCTAAGTGCCTCCAGGATAAACATTCTGATGCTGCTGGGTAGTTGGACATGCAGGCTTGAGCACAGGGGGAGGTCTGAACCAGAGTCAGACATGTGAGCATCTTTAGAATTGATGTCAAAATTGAAGTTGAGTGGCTAGGTAGGCCCGGGGAGCCTATGTAGAGAGGAAAAGTCCACACACAAAGCCTCAGGGCCATCAGAGTTGAGCGAATAGTTAAGGGGAGCCCCCTGACACGTGAACAGTGAGCCGCCAGAGGACGAGGAAGAGGGCTTACAAAATGACAGCTTCATGCAAGAGTGAGGTGACAGAGAAATCATACATTTAGGGTAGAGGCGTGTCCTAGGAACCAGAACAGTTGCAGGGAAGTGGTAGGAACAGAGACCCAGAGGTAAGTAGGAATAGGAGTGAATTAGAGCCGACTGTGGACAAGTCAGTCACGTAGCCGGTCAGGCAGGGGCATGAACAGTCAGGGAGACCTAAATGAGAAGACTTTAGTTCTGCTTGTGTTGAGGAAAGTCCGCGAGGGCTGGAGATCCCGAAGGAAGTGAGGCTAAATGGAAGTAGATGGGGGTGGGGAGGCACTCATGACCCCTGGGTGCGTCCTTCTCCTAAGGGGCCTCAGCCCCCTCCCCACCCCTGACTGAGCCAGGCCTTTGTTCCTGTGATGTCAGGTGCCTGCTCTTCTGCCCAGTAACGCTGGCTGTTCTTAGTCCACAGCTTCTGACATGCGATTTGAAGACACATTTTATGGAACAGACATAATCCAAGGGGAGAAAAAGAGACAGAGAGTGCTGAGCTCCAGATTCAAGAATGAATATGTGGATGACCCCGTCTACCGCACTTTCTTGAAGAGCTCTTTCCAGAAGAAGTGTCAGAAGAGGCAGTAGTCTACCTACATTGCTCTGCAGGCCACAGAATGACTTGGGCAGAAGCGGACCGAGGAAGGACAGCCTGGGGCTGTGCCGTGTGTTTCACTGGGGTAGGTGACAGGCTGTGTCTCTGACAGTGGAAAATCAAGCTCCCCAGAGTGTGGTCACCAGAACCACAAAATACACATTATTAATTGGATACCACAGTCTGAAGCTGTCTCCTAGTCTTGCTTTCACTTGTTAGCAGTTGTCTCCTTTGATCCCAAAGAATTTTTCTAAGTGAAGGAAATCACTCACCAAAAAAAGCCACTGCCAGAGGAGGTGGATCCCCACGCACAGCTTTTAGGCCTAAGAACGAACAGAGACCGCTCTCCTCCCTGAGCAAGTGGGGGCCTCCAGGCCCAGGTGGGAGGGTAGTAACATATTTTCCACAGTCAGGGAAGGACTCTCACTTATTTGTTTTAAATGACAGTTTTTATAAAACATTTTTAAAACACAAATGGCATGTATGGTAATGAGGTTTACCCGTGTGCTACCTGTATTCCCTTGTACAGAACTTTTACATTTTTTTATATCCCTTTTACTTTGGATTGTGTCTGATGAGAACTGAGTTGTTGGCCTCTGTGAAATTTTTGGCTCTTGAGAAAGAATCCTTATGAATTGTCTGGGAATTTTATATATTTAAAGAGGGAGATCTGGGGCTGTTATTTTTAAACACTTTTTTTTTCATAATACATATTCTGAGTAGATATTTATAAAATATGTTTCTTTCATTATGTGTTTGTAAGATTAGAGTTAAAAATAAATATGCCTCGATGCATAGTTTTGAGGTAATATGATTTTTCCTTTTTAAAACAGCTTGAAAATGTACTAGTGTTTAAAAATAAAGATTTCCATTTTCTCCAATTCTGTCTTCTAACTTGCTTGTTTGTCTAGGTTTAAACCTATAGAAAACAAGTTTTGTTTGTGAGCTGACTGTGAAGACATTCTGGGGCCCCGGCTGCAGACCCTTCTTCCCTCACTGACTTTGTCCATAACTGTGGACGCACTGCCAGACATTTATGGCTGTACCGCTGGGGATCCTCTGCCTGCTTATGGTGCCTGCTGAAGCGTTTTCCTCAGCTCCTCCTTTGGGCCTGGAAGAAACCTGAGCATCTGGAGTCTCAAACTCTTTTCATTGTGGGTCTCTTGGTCCTCCGCTTCACTGGAAGCTTTATGGATCCTCCAATCCCTCCCATCACTTTGTAGATGGGGGTGGAGGAGAGACAGGGAGAGGGCTTGCCCACGGTCACACAGTGATGTTTCGGTCAACTGTGGCCACAGTGATACAGTATAACCAACAACTGTAAGATCTCAGTACCCTGTGGCGAGACACACTGCTTTTGGTTATGAGCCTGCAGATAGACTGATAAGGCTGAGCTTGGCTGTGCAGCTCTGCTGACCTCAGCTTGGGCCAGCTCACACATCCGCTCCACGTGTCCCCATCAGCCCATCGGACCTAGTGGGCCAGCCCAGATTTGATCTTCTCTGGTCACTGGCAGAGGCAGAGAGGCCAGCCAAATAAGCGAATTTTAGGTCTGATGTTGGTTAACATCCTGTGGCCCAAAGCCCAGAGCCAGGGATTAGAGGGCATTTCAGAGTTTCATGGCAAAACGTGTGGATGTATCGTGTTACTGGGTAGAGAGTAGAGAACTGAAGCATCATGACAGCCACAGCTGAAGCTCAGCTCTGCAGACCTCTAGCTGGCTGACGTTCCGTTTTCCAGAGTGCCTCGTGGCTGAACTCTGAGCTGGGGAAGAGCCCATCAGCCATATTTTTACAAGGACTGAGCACTCCATATTCTCTGCCAGTATAGTCATATATTTTATCAAGTAATCAAGCTTGCCTTTTGTATCTCCACATTTTGAATGGAACTGACCTGCTCTCTCCACAATATGCCAGGAAAGTAGGCCTGTGTAAAGCATTAAGAGGAATTAATCTAAATAGGATCATTCATTTTGTACAAGTTTGCCTGTCAGCAAGATTTCTGATTGGTTGCCACAGGGAGAAAATGTGCAGAGTCCTATGTGATCTCAAATACAGCTGTTTTTTATGGTCTCACTTAACTAATGTTCTTATAATCAAGTACAGCTGTATATGGCCTAAGCAAAATAGTGTCGGCCACAAATACACTCTGGCTCTTGAGAAAGACACCTTTGTTTCACTGCATTCCGCATGAAGTCGTTATTAGCCCTCTGACCAGACAAATCAGTAAAGCTTTTTCCCTTACTGTGACACCTCAATTGTCATTTTAATTTCTTTGTGTTACACTAACTGCATTTTTAGTGTGCACATGTAGCGTGAAATCAGTTGAAGTCCTTCTAGTATTAAAAAAAACACAAAACTGCTGGCTGTGACAATTCTAATGTAATTCTAATTATAAGCCCTTTCTCTGGAGGTTAGAGGATTAGTAAAACTGCCTGGCATATTTCACAACATTTTAGTTCCTTTATGTGTGTTTGAAATGAGAACAATGTGATTCTTGTCAATTTACTTTTATTAAAGTACTTTTGTTTAGTTCATCTAAAGAGAAATTGAGAAGAAGTATCTACTAAAATATCACATGACTTCACAAATGCATTATAAATTGCTCCTGGGTAATGGCATGTGAAAATGTGAAGACGCAGAAAACAAAAACACACAGGAGTGAATGGATCTGCCACTTCTCCCTGTACCCGTCCAATGTGAAGCAAGGCTGAAACATGTTTGTTCCTGTAAATGACCCGGAGGTCTTACAAGTAATCATACTAGAGGAGCATATGCCGCAAGATAATGTGTTTTATTTTTGCCTTTAAGTAAAAAGGATCTGAAATGAAACAATCTTCATTTTACATACTAATCAGCCCCCCAAACTTGAAGCAAACTAGAAATTCTGAGACATACTCATTATATGAATAACTGGTTGGTTGCAAAGACTCGATTTTACAACAAACTGCTGCTGAGAATTCATATGTGCATCATGGGAAGTATTTTGAATTCTCTCACCCAGTATATTGTTGAGACATACAGCACTGAGTGGCCTCTGAGGAGCCTGAACTGTCCAGCAAGTGTGCTGAAGACTCAGAAACCCCATGCTCCATCCTCAGAAGGTACAGTTCCACTTGAAATGGAAGTTCATCAATGATATTAATGATGTACTGAGCATCTATTGTTATACACTGCCTGGTAGGCTTCTTAGTGGCATTTATCTTACTTAGTCTCCCCAAAAAATCAGCAAAGGAAATACTCTCCTCTTTCATGGAGGGAAACTAAGGTTCAGAAGGGTGAAGTAGCTTTTGAATCACTTGACCTCGATGCATGAAGAAAAGTGAGGCTTCTAAACCTGATACAATCAAGTAACACTGGATAGATGACTCTGAAGCTCAAAGACAAATTAGCACTAGAGATACAAGTAACGAAGTCATTATCTTCATTTTCTTTGAAAATAACATGAAATTTACCTTCTGGTAAAGGCAAAACTATAGGATCAGAAAAGAGATATCTTGTTGCCAAGGACTGGAAGTGAAGGAGGAAACTGACAACAGAGGCTCAGCTTGAGGAAACTTTTTGGGATGATAGCAATATTCTTTATCTTGACTGAGGTGGTGGTAATAGGACTGTATGTCAAAATTCACAGAACTGAACACAAGAGGCAGATATTACTATGTGTAAATGTCACCTCAGTAAACTTGCCTTAAATAAATAAAATCTAGTGGAATGGTGGTCAAGTAACTTGAGAGAGAACATGCTGAATGAGATGAGAACAAGACGTGAAAAGAAACCAAGAACCCTGGGAAAGAACTACATATAGCTGAGTTGTGAATGAGTACTGAAAGGGGCCAAGAAATGGGAAACCAAGATGCTGTGATGTCGTGGACATCAACAGAAGATGGTATTGCAAAAAGGAGAGGGGTCAACAGAGGGAAAATGCTATAGAGTCCTAGATCACGTAGTTGTCCATTAGGAGAACACTGGTGTCTTTCAGGAGAGCATTTCACATGGTGTCAGATGAGAAGCCTAGTAATATTCAAATGTGAGAGGAGATCAAGATGGTGGATGGATGTGGAGCTCACCACTTCCCACAAATAGATCAAAATTACATGTGGAACAATTCTCACAGAATACCCACTGAATGCTGGCAGAAGAGTTGATAACAACCAAAACACAAGAAAAATTACCATGTAACTGGGTAAAGATAAAAGTTTTTTTAAAAAGATAGCATCTGTGCCTCTGGGAGGGAGCTGTGAAAGTGGAGGGGTTCCCCCACTCTGGGAGCCTCCTTCACAATGGGGAGAAATCAGTGGGGACAGACAGGGAGCTTCAGAGGAGAGTGCAGCAACTAGCTTGCAGGAGGCAGAATGGAGAGATACCAGCATACCTGGTTCTGACCACCTCCATGCTCTACCCTACACTCACTGCCTCAACTGTCCTCAGTGTGCACTGGCCATTATCCCCTTGATGGGGGGCATGATTGGTGCGGCAGTGACCAGAGCCTGCACTGGATGTTCAGCAGGACCTCCTCTTTGGCATCACAGCCTTGTTTGGCATCACAAACCCTTCTGCTCCCAGTTGTCGGAATAGATGCTCCCTGATCTATTTCTGAGCTGCTGGTTGGGGTAGATGGGATGGGAGCACGTATACTGGTAGAGGAGCCAGTGAGTATTCCTCCACAGGAGGTGTCCATCAGCAAGAGCTCATCTGCTAGTGCGAATGGGGGCTGGGTGCTAAAAGTCAGGCTTCAGTGGACACCTGATGAGAGGGGTGGGGTTGGCTGTATAGAGTCAGCCTGAAGGGGCTAGGGTGTGGCCCAGACCAAAACTGGGAGGAGTGTGCAAAATGGAGCCCAGGTCCACCACAGAAGCCCCATTGTTACCACACCCATGTGAAGGAAGAGCCAGGGCCCCACCACAGCCGCCGCCTCCTCAGCAAGCTCACCGTGGGCGGGGCTCCACCTCTGCAACTACTGGGAACAAGAAAGCAGTTGCCCCAAACGTGGAGGCAGGGCTGAATCTGAGCCCTGTCTTGTGACTTTGTGATGTTGGTGGATTTATGCTGTTAGTGCCTTTGTAAGTTCAGTGCCTGTGGGACATCCAAGAAGATTAATGTTCCTGTGGCTGTTCCTGTGGGTGAGGTGGGTCTGGAGTTAGCAGCTGTGGACACTGGGGCCATGTGCCCAGGGAGGCCAGGCTGGGGCCTCTGGTAAATGTTTAGCTCCCGTGACATGTCCAATTAAGTGACTATGTGACTGCTAGTACCTGGTACGCAGATCTGTGCCTATGCATCTGGGCTGATGGCTTTCTGAGGGACATAGGGGCCAATTCCTTGGATTCCCATGGCTGAGGCGGGACTGATGGCAGTGCCAAGAATAGGGTATTTTGTGGGCCCACACAATGGGTGACAGACAGCATCACAGACTCAGAAGGAAAGGATCGTAGATGGCTTTTGGAAGGTAGAAAAGGCAAGGAAATATTCTCTGAAACCTCTGCTAAAGCATTTGACTATGGATCACAACAAACAGGAAAATTCATATGATTATCTCAATAGATGCAGAGAAGGCCTTTGACAAAATTCAACATCCATTTATGATAAAAACTCTCCAGAAAGCAGGAATAGAAGGAACATACCTCAACATAATAAAAGCTATCTATGACAAACCCACAGCAAACATTATCCTCAATGGTGAAAAATTGAAAGCATTTCCCCTAAAGTCAGGAACAAGACAAGGGTGTCCACTTTCACCGCTACTATTCAACATAGTTCTGGAAGTTTTGGCCACAGCAATCAGAGCAGAAAAAGAAATAAAAGGTATCCAAATTGGAAAAGAAGAAGTAAAACTCTCACTGTTTGCAGATGACATGATCCTCTACATGGAAAACCCTAAAGACTCCACCAGAAAATTACTAGAGCTAATCAATGAATATAGTAAAGTTGCAGGATATAAAATCAACACACAGAAATCCCTTGCATTCCTATACACGAATAATGAGAAAGTAGAAAAAGAAATTAAGGAAACAATTCCATTCACCATTGCAACGAAAAGAATAAAATACTTACGAATATATCTACCTAAAGAAACTAAAGACCTATATATAGAAAACTATAAAACACTGATGAAAGAAATCAAAGAGGACACTAATAGATGGAGAAATATACCATGTTCATGGATCGGAAGAATCAATATAGTGAAAATGAGTATACTACCCAAAGCAATTTACAAATTCAATGCAATCCCTATCAAGCTACCAGCCACATTTTTCACAGAACTAGAACAAATAATTTCAAGATTTGTATGGAAATACAAAAAACCTCGAATAGCCAAAGCAATCTTGAGAAAGAAGAATGGAACTGGAGGAATCAACTTGCCTGACTTCAGGCTCTACCACAAAGCCACAGTCATCAAGACAGTATGGTACTGGCACAAAGACAGACATATAGATCAATGGAACAAAATAGAAAGCCCAGAGATAAATCCACACACATATGGACACCTTATCTTTGACAAAGGAGGCAAGAATATACAATGGAGTAAAGACAATCTCTTTAACAAGTGGTGCTGGGAAAACTGGTCAACCACTTGTAAAAGAATGAAACTAGATCACTTCCTAACACCGCACACAAAAATAAACTCAAAATGGATTAAAGATCTAAATGTAAGATCAGAAACTATAAAACTCCTAGAGGAGAACATAGGCAAAACACTCTCAGACATAAATCACAGCAGGATCCTCTATGATCCGCCTCCCAGAATTCTGGAAATAAAAGCAAAAATAAACAAATGGGATCTAATTAAAATTAAAAGCTTCTGCACAAAAAAGGAAAATATAAGCAAGGTGAAAAGACAGCCTTCTGAATGGGAGAAAATAATAGCAAATGAAGCAACTGACAAACAACTAACCTCAAAAATATACAAGCAACTTATGCAGCTCAATTCCAGAAAAATAAACGACCCAATCAAAAAATGGGCCAAAGAACTAAATAGACATTTCTCCAAAGAAGACATACGGATGGCTAACAAACACATGAAAAGATGCTCAACATCACTCATTATCAGAGAAATGCAAATCAAAACCACAATGAGGTACCACTTCACACCAGTCAGAATGGCTGTGATCCAAAAATCTGCAAGCAATAAATGCTAGAGAGGCTGTGGAGAAAAGGGAACCCTCCTACACTGTTGGTGGGAATGCAAACTAGTACAGCCACTATGGAGAACAGTGTGGAGATTCCTTAAAAAATTGCAAATAGAACTACCTTATGACCCAGCAATCCCACTTCTGGGCATACACACCGAGGAAACCAGAATTGAAAGAGACACATGTACCCCAATGTTCATCGCAGCACTGTTTATAATAGCCAGGACATGGAAACAACCTAGATGTCCATCAGCAGATGAATGGATAAGAAAGCTGTGGTACATATACACAATGGAGTATTACTCAGCCGTAAAAAAGAATTCATTTGAATCAGTTCTGATGAGATGGATGAAACTGGAGCCAATTATACAGAGTGAAGTAAGCCAGAAAGAAAAACACCAATACAGTATACTAACACATATATATGGAATTTAGGAAGATGGCAGTGACGACCCTGTATGCAAGACAGGGAAAGAGACACAGATGTGTATAACGGACTTTTGGACTCAGAGGGAGAGGGAGAGGGTGGGATGATTTGGGAGAATGACATTCTAACATGTATACTATCATGTAAGAATTGAATCGCCAGTCTATGTCTGACGCAGGATGCAGCATGCTTGGGGCTGGTGCATGGGGATGACCCAGAGAGATGTTATGGGGAGGGAGGTGGGAGGGGGGTTCATGTTTGGGAACGCATGTAAGAATTAAAGATATTAAAATTTTAAAAAAAATAAATAAAAGAAATGGGAATACCAGACCACCTTACCTGCCTCCTGAGAAACCTATATGCAGGTCAAGAAGCAACAGTTAGAACTGGATACAGAACAGACTGGTTCAAATTTAAGAATAGAGTACGACAAGACAATTTATTGTCACCCTGCTTATTTAACTATATCCTGAGTATCTCATGCAAAATGCCAGGCTGTATGAACCACAAGATAAAATCAAGCTTACCCAGAGAAATATTAACAACCTAAGATGCATAGGTGATACCACCCTTATGGCAGAAAGTGAAGAGAAACTAAGGACCCTCATGATGAAAGTGAAACAGGAGAGTGAAAAAGCTGGCTTAAAACTCAACATCAAAAAACTAAGATCATGGCATCCATTTCCATCACTTCATGACAAATAGATGGGGGAGAAAATAGAAACAGTGGCAGACTTTATTTTCTTGGGCTCCAAAATGACTCCAGATGTTGTTTGCTGTCATGAAATTAAAAGATACTTGCTCCTTGGAAGAAAAGCTATGACAAACCTAGATGGCATATTAAAACACAGAGACATCACTGTGCTGACAAAGATCCATCTAGTCAAAGTTATGGTTTCTCCAGTAGTTATAAAGAAGGCTGAGTATCAAAGAATTCATCCTTTAGAACTGTGATGCTAGAGAAGACTCCTGAGAGTCCCTTGACAGCAAGGAGATTCAGCCAGTCAATCCTAAAGGAGATCAACACTGAATATTCATTGGAAGGACTGATGCTGAAGCTCCAAAACTTTGGCCACCTGATGCAAAGAGCTGACTCTTTGGTAAAGACCCTGATGCTGGTAATGATTGAGGGCAGGAGGAGAAGAGGGTGACAGAATTAGGTGGCTGGATGGAATGCTTGAGTCAAAGGACATGAATTTGAGCAAACTCCGGAAGATAGTGAAAGACAAGAAAGCCTGGGGTGCTGCAGTCCACCCAGGGGTTGCAAAGAGTCAGACACAACTAAGCAACTGAACAGCAGCAACAAGAACAAAACCTCTACAAGGAAGCAACCCTGCTGAAACTCTGTGACTGTTGTTTCAAACCACTAAGCAAGTAATGTAGACAAGAGGTAAACAGATATTTAATTCAGATGACCATTATATCTACTATTGTGGGAAGAATTCTTTAGAAAAAATGGGGTAGCCCTCATAGTCAACAAGAGTCCAAAATGCAGTATTAGGTGTAACCTCAAAAACAACATAATGATCGTGATTTGTTTGCAAGGCAAACCATCCAACACCACAGGAATCCAAGTCCATGCCCCAACCACTAATGCTGAAGAAGATGCAGGTGAATGGTTCTATGAAGACCTACAAGACCTTCTAAAACTAACACCAAAAAGAGATGTCCTTTTCCTCTTAGGGGACCGGAAAGCAAAACACGGAAGTCAAGAGGACCTGGAGAAAAATCAAGTTTGGCCTCGGTGTACAAAATGAAGCAGGGCAAATGCTAACAGAATTTTGCCAAGAGAATGCATTGTCATAGCAAACACCCTCTTCCAACAACACAAAAGATGACTCTACACATCAGTTCAGTTCAGTCGCTCAGTCATGTCTGACTCTTTGCGACCCCATGAATCGCAGCACGCCAGGCCTCCCTGTCCATCACCATCTCCCGGAGTTCACTCAGACTCATGTCCATCGAGTCCATGATGCCATCCAGCCATCTCATCCTCGGTTGTCCCCTTCTCCTCCTGCCCCCAATCCCTCCCAGCATCAGTCTTTTCCAATGAGTCAACTCTTCACATGAGGTGGCCAAAGTACTGCAGTTTCAGCTTCAGCATCATTCCTTCCAAAGAAATCCCAGGGCTGATCTCCTTTAGAATGGACTGGTTGGATCTCCTTGCAGTCCAAAGGACTCTCAAGAGTCTTCTCCAACACCACAGTTCAAACGCATCAATTCTTTGGCACTCTGCTTTCTTGCCTCTACACATGGACATCACCAAATAGTCAATACTGAAATCAGACTGAATATATTCTTTGCAGCTGAATATGGAGAAGCTCTGTATCATTAACCAAAACGAGACTGGAAGCTAATTATGGCTCAGATCATGAACTCCTTATTCCAAAATTTATGCTTAAATTGAAGAAAGTAGGGAAGACTGACAAATTCAAGGGATTAGATCTGACAGAGTGCCTGAAGAACTATGGATGGAGATTTGTAACACTGTACAAGAGGCAGTGAACAAAATCATCCCCAAGAAAAAGAAATGCAACAAGGCAAAATGGTTGTCTGAGGAGGCCTTACTAATACCTGAGCAAAGAAGAGAAGTGAAAGACAAAGGAGAAAAGGAAAGATAGGCCCATCTGAATGTAGAGTTCCAAAGAACAGCAAAGAGACATAAAAAAGCCTACTTAAGTGAACAATACAAAAAAATAGAAAAAACAATAGAAAAGACTAGAGACCTCTTCAAGAAAATTAGAGATACCAAGGGAACATTTCATGCAAAGATGAGCACTATAAAGGACAGAACGGTATGGAACTAACAGAAGCAGAAGATACTAAGAACAGGTGGCAAGAATGCACAGAACTGTACAACAAAGGTCTCAGTGACCCAGATAACCACAAATTTCTGATCACTCACCTACAGCCAGACATCCTAGAGTGTGAAGTCCAGTGGGCCTTAGGAAGCATTACTACAAATAAAGTTAGTGGAGGTGATGGAATTCCAGCTGAGCTATTGCAAATTCTAAAAGTAAATGCTGTTGAAATGCTGCATTCAATATAGTAGCACATTTGTAACACTCAGCAGTGGCCACAGGACTAGAAAAGTTTTCATTCCAATCCCCAAAAAGGGCAATGTGAAAGAATTCTTAAACTGTCACACAACTGCACTCATTTCACGTGCTAGCAAGGTCATGCTGAAAAACCTTCAAGCAAGGCTTAAACAATACATGAACCAAGAACTTCCAGATATACAAGCAGGATTTAGACAAAGGAGAAGAACCAGAGATCAAATTGCCATTATCATTGGATCATAGAAAAAGCAAGGGAATTCCAGCAAAACATCTACTACTGCTTAATTGACTACTCTAAAGCCTTTGATTGTGTGGATCACACAAACTGGAAAATTCTAAACAAAAAGGGAATACCACAACACCTGCATCCTGAGAAGCCTGTATGCAAGTCAAGCAGCAGCAGTTAAAACCGGACATGGAACAGCGGACTGGTTCAAAATTGGGAAGGGAGTACATCAGGGTGGTATATTGTCACCATGCTTGTTTAACTTCTATACAGAGTACATTATGCAAAATGCCAGGTTGGATGAAGCATAAGCTGGAGTCAATATTGCCTGGAGAAAAATCAATAAACTTAGAAATGCAGATAACATCACCCTAATCACAGAAAATGAAGAGGAACTAACAAGGCTCTTGATGAAGGTAAAAGAGGAGAGTAAAGAGGCAGGCTTAAAACTCAATATTCAAATGACTAAGATCATGGTATGTGGTCCCCTGACTTCATGACAAATTGATGGGGACAGAATGGAAACAATGACAGACTTCATTTCTTTGGAGGCTCCAAAATCATTGCTGATGGTGACTGCAGCCATGAAATTAAAAGATGCTTGCTCCTTGGAAGAAAAGCTGTGACAATCCTAGACAGTGTATTAAAAAGCAGAGACATCCCTTTGCTGATGAAGGTCCATCTAGTCAAAGCTATGGTTTTTCCAGTAGTCATTTAAGGATTTGAGGGTTGGACACACACAAAAAAGGCTGAGGACCAAAGAATTGATGCTTTCGAATTGTGATGCTGGAGAAGACTCTTGGACACCAAGGAGATCAAACCAATCACTCCTAAAGGAAATCAATCTTGAACATTCGTTGGAAGGACTGATGCTGATGGCTGAAGCTGAAACTCCCAATGCTTTGGCCACCTAATGAGAAGAACTAACTCATTGGAAAAGCCCCTGACGCTGGTAAAGATTGAGGGCAGGAGGAAAAGGTGGGGGGGGTGGGGGTAGGGGTGACATAGGATGAGATGTTGGATGGCATCATCAACTCAATGGAACAAGAGTTTGAGCAAACTCTGGGAGACTGTAAAGGAGAGGGATGCCTAGTGTTCTGTAATGCAAGGGTGGCAAAGATTTGGACTTGACTGAGGGACTGAATATCAACCTCAAGTTGGCACTTGCCAAGAGCATTTGTGAACAGCTAAACAACAATAAGAACAAGGGTAGTAAGAGAAACCCAAGTAGGATGATAGGTGTTGCAGGAGGGCATCAGAGGGCAGACACACTGAAACCAACTCACAGAAAACTAGTCAATCTAATCACACTAGACCACAGCCTTGTCTAACTCAATGAAACTAAGCCATGCCCGCAGGGAAACACAAGACGGGTGGGTCATGGTGGAGAGGTCTGACAGAATGTGGTTGACTGGAGAAGGGAATTGCAAACCACTTCAGTATTCTTGCCTTGAGAACCCCATGAATAGTATGAAAAGGCAAAATGATAGGATACTGAAAGAGGAACTCCCCAGGTCAGTAGGTGCTACTGGAGATCAGTGGAGAGATAACTCCAGAAAGAATGAAGGGATGGAGCCAAAGCAAAAACAATACCCAGCTGTGGATGTGACTGGTGATAGAAGCAAGGTCTGATGCTGTAAAGAGCAATATTGCATAGGAACCTGGAATGTCAGGTCCATGAATCAAGGCAAATTGGAAGTGGTCAAACAAGAGATGGCAAGGGTGAATGTCGACATTCGAGGAATCAACAAACTAAAATGGACTGGAATGGGTAAATTTAACTCAGATGACCATTATATCTACTACTGCGGGCAGGAATCCCTCAGAAGAAATGGAGTAGCCATCATGGTCAACAAAAGAGTCCGAAATGCAGTACTTGGATGCAATCTCAAAAATGACAGAATGATCTCTGTTCATTTCCAAGGGAAACCATTCAATATCACAGTAATCCAAGCCTATGCCCCAACCAGTAACACTGAAGAAGCTGAAGTTGAATGGTTCTATGAAGACCTACAAGATCTTTTAGAACTAACACCCCAAAAACATGTCCTTTTCATTATAGGGGACTGGAATGCAAAAGTAGGAAGTCAAGAAACACCTGGAGAAACAGGCAAATTTGGCCTTGGAGTATGGAATGAAGCAGGTCAAAGGCTAATAGAGTTTGCCAAGAGAACGCACTGGTCATAGCAAACACCCTCTTCCAACAACACAAGAGAAGACTCTACACATGGACATCACCAGATGGTCAACACCGAAATCAGACTGATTATATTCTTTGCAGCCAAAGATGGAGAAGCTCTATACAGTGAGCAAAAATAAGACCAGGAGCTGACTGTGGCTCAGATTATGAACTCCTTATTGCCAAATTCAGACTTAAATTGAAGAAAGTAGGAAAAACCGCTAGACCATTCAGGTATGACCTAAATCAAATCCCTTATGATTATACAGTGGAAGTGAGAAATAGATTTAAGGGCCTAGATCTGATAGATAGAGTGTCTGATGAACTATGGACAGAGGTTTGTGACATTGTACAGGAGACAGGGATCAAGACCATCCCCATGGAAAAGAAATGCAAAAAAGCAAAATGGCTGTCTGGGGAGGCCTTACAAATAGCTGTGAAAAGAAGAGAGGCGAAAAGCAAAGGAGAAAGGGAAAGATATAAGCTTCTGAATGCAGAGTTCCAGAGAATAGCAAGAAGAGATAAGAAAGCCTTCCACAGCTATCCATGCAAAGAAATAGAGGAAAACAACAGAATGGGAAAGACTAGAGATCTCTTCAAGAAAATTAGAGATACCAAGGGAACATTTCATGCAAAGATGGGCTCGATAAAGGACAGAAATGGTATGGACCTAACAGAAGCAGAAGATATTAAGAAGAGGTGGCAAGAATACACGGAAGAACTGTACAAAAATATCTTCATGACCCAGATAATCACGATGGTGTGATCACTCACCTAGAGCCAGACATCCTGGAATGTGAAGTCAAGTGGGCCTTAGAAAGCATCACTATGAACAAAGCTAGTAGAGGTGATGGAATTCCAGTTGAGCTATTTCAAGTCCTGAAAGATGATGCTGTGAAAGTGCTGCACTCAATATGCCAGCAAATTTGGAAAACTCAGCAGTGGCCACAGGACTGGAAAAGGTCAGCTTGCATTCCAATCCCAAAGAAAGACAATGCCAAAGAATGCTCAAACTATCACACCATTGCACTCATCTCACATGCTAGTAAAGTAATGCTCAAAATTCTCCAAGCCAGGCTTCAGCAATACGTGAACCGTGAACTTCCAGATGTTCAAGCTGGTTTTAGAAAAGGCAGAGGAACCAGAGATCAAATTGCCAACATCCACTGGGTCATGGAAAAACCAAGAGAGTTCCAGAAAAACATCTATTTCTGCTTTATTGATGATGCCAAATCCTTTGACTGTGTGGATCACAATACACTGTGGAAAATTCTGAAAGAGATAGGAATACCAGACCACCTGACCTGCCTCTTGACATATCTGTATGTAGGTCAGGAAGCAACAGTCAGAACTGGACATGGAACAACAGACTGGTTCCAAATAGGAAAAGGAGTACATCAAGGCTGTATATTGTCACCCTGCTTATTTAACTTATATGCAGAGAACATCATGAGAAATGCTGGACTGGAAGAAACACAAGCTGGAATCAAGATTGCCGGGAGAAATATCAAGAACCTCAGATATGCAGATGACACCACCCTTACGGCAGAAAGTGAAGAGGAAGTAAAAAGCTTCTTGATGAAAGTGAAAGTGGAGAGTGAAAAAGCTGGCCTAAAGCTCAACATTCAGAAAACGAAGATCATGGCATCAGGTCCCATCACTTCATGGGAAATAGATGGGGAAACAGTGGAAACAGTGTCAGACTTTATTTTTGGGGGGCTCCAAAATCACTGCAGATGGTGACTGCAGCCATGAAATTAAAAGACGGTTACTCCTTGGAAGAAAAGTTGTGACCAACCTAGATAGCATATACAAAAGCAGAGACATTACTTCATCCACAAAGTTCCGTCTAGTCAAGGCTATGGTTTTTCCAGTAGTCATTTATGGATGTGAGAGTTGGACTATATAGAAAGCTGAGTGCTGAAGAATTGATGCTTTTGAACTGTGGTGTTGGAGAAGACTCTTGAGAGTCCCTTGGACTGCAAGGAGATCCAACCAGTCCATTCTGAAGGAGATCAGCCCTGGGATTTCTTTGGAAGGAATGATGCTAAAGCTGAAACTCCAGTACTTTGGCCACCTCATGCGAAGAGTTGACTCATTGGAAAAGATTCTGATGCTGGGAGGGATTGGGGACAGGAGGAGAAGGGGACGACCGAGAATGAGATTACTGGATGGCATCACTGACTCGATGGACGTAAGTCTGAGTGAACTCCAGGAGATGGTGATGGACAGGGAGGCCTGGCATGCTGCGAGTCATGGGGTCGCAAAGAGTCGGACACGACTGTGCGAATGAACTGAACTGAACTCTGTGGAGATTGAACCCTGTGCTGCTGTAGCTGTTGACCTTCAACACTCTCCGAGGGAGTTCACAGTGGAGTGAGACACTCTGTGCTCCTGGGAATCTGGTGGGACAGATCTTTAGGTAGTTGGATATTTTTAGGAATACATTTTATGATCCCAATCCCTGTTTCTCATCTGAAACAGCACTAAATCCATTCATGATGACATCAGATCCTAGGAGAAAAACCTCATATAAAGTAAGTGCTTGATTGCATTGAACTCCCTCTTCACCAGAACCTTATATATTGACCTACCCCCCAATACCTGACAGCTCAGAGCGTAAAGCATTTGCCTGCAATGCAGGAGACCTGGGTTCGATCCCTGGGTCAGGAAGATCCCCTGGAGAAGGCAATGGCACCCCACGGCAGTACTCTTGCCTGGAAAATCCCATGGACAGAGAAGCCTGGTAGACTACAGTCCATGGGATTGCAGAGTCAGACATGACTGAGCGACTTCACCACTACCTCTTGGGAGCAATCTCTCAGAGCTATCTGTTTGTTGTCTCCCTGGCTTCAGTCCTCATTTTGCCACAAAATAAAACTTAACTTGCAGCTCTCAAGTTGTGCATCTTTTTTAGTAGACAATAACAACAGTATCACATTGATAAACTTGCCTCAAATAAATAAAATCTAGTGGAATGCAACAGGAAGTGCTCTCAAGTAGGCGGAGTAGAAGAATATACACTCATCTTCTTCTGCCGGAACACCAAAATCACAACTAGTTGCTAAGCAACCATTGGCAGGAGTATGTTGGATCCCACCATAAAAAGATACTCTGTGTCCAAGGGCAAAGGAGAAGCCCCAACAATACAGTAGGAGGGGTGCAGTTGCATGTTAAATCAAATCTCAGACTACCAAAGACACTTGGAGGGCCCAAACAAAATGTTGGTGCACAAGGACCAAGGGAAAGGAGCAGTGATTCCCCACAAGAGATTGAGCCAGATCTGCCTTTGAGTGTCTCCCGCAGAGGCATGAGGCATGGGTCAGCGGTGACCTGCCTTGGGGACAGGGCCTCTGGCTGCAGCAGAACTGGAGGTGCAGCTTGTGGCCTTAAGTCCTCTTGGAGGAGGTCACCATTAGCTCCACTATAAACTGCCAAGTAGATGACGTACAAACTAGAGAACAATTATACCAAAGAAGTTCTCAGAGTGTTGCAAAAGCTCTAGGGCCCACAACAGATTTCCCAACCTGGGGACCCAGCAATAGGACTGAGAACCTCCAGGGAAACAGACTTGGAGGCCACAACAAAACCTTGTGGGCACCAGGACTCAGGAGAAAGGAGCAGTGACCCCACAAGAGACAGAGCGAGACTTGCCTCTGAATGTCCAGGAGTCTCTGGTGGAGGTGTGGGCTGACAGTGGTCTGCTGCTGGGTATGGGGCACTGGCTACAACAGTCTTGGGAGGTGCAGAGTGCTGGCATACTTTTGATGGAGGTCCCATTACTGCCATTATCCCTACCATAGTTTGGCCTCGGGTCAAACTACAGGGAGGGAACACAGCCCCACCCATCAGCAGAAAATTGGATTAAAGATTCACTAAGCATGGCCTTGCCCATCAGACCAAGACCCAATTTTACTCACAGCCAGTCCCTCCCACCAGGAAGCTTCCACAAACCTCTTACCTTCATCTATCAGAGGGCAGACAGAATGAAAACAACAGTCACAGAAAACTAACCAAACTGATCACATGGATTGCAACCTTGTCTAACTCAGTGCAACTAAGAGTTATGCCGTGTGTGACAGACGGCTTATGGTGGAGAGTTCTCACAAAATGTGGTCCACTGAAGAAGGGAATGGCAAACCACTTAAGCATTCTTGCCTTGGTAACCTCATGAACAGTATGAAAGACAAAAAGTATGACACTGAAAGATGAACTCCCCAGGTCGGTAGTTGCCCAATATGCTACTGGAGAAGAGTGGAGAGCGAGCTCCAGAAGGAATGAAGAGGCTGAGCCAAAGCAGAAACAACACCCCACCGTGGATGTATCTGATGGTGAAAGTAAAGTCCGAAGCAGTAAAGAACAATATTGCACAGAAACCTGGAATGTTAGGTCCATGAATCAAGGTAAATTGGAAGTGGTCAAACAGGAGATGGCGACGGCAAGAGTGAGTATCGACGTTTTAGGAATCAATGAACTAAAATGGACCAGAATGGGAAAATTTAGTTCAGATGACCATTACATCTACTACTGACAGGCAAGAATCCCTTAGAAGAAATGGAATAGCTCTCATAGTCAACAAGAGTCCAAAATACAAACTCAAAAATGACAGAATGATCTCTGTTCCTTTCCAACGCAAACCATTCAGTACCATAATCAAGTCTATGCCCCAACCACTCATGTTGAGATAGCTGAAGCTGAATGGTTCTATGAAGACCCACAAAACCTAGACCTAAGAAAAAAGATGTCCTTTTCATCATAGGGGACTGGAATGCAAAAGTAAGGAAGTCAGATACCTAGAGTAACAGGCAAGTTTAGCCTTGGAGTACAAAATGAAGCAAGGCAAAGGCTAAGAGAGCTTTGTCAAGAGAACTCACTGATCATAGCAAATACCCTCTTCCAACAACTGAAGAGACAACTCTACATGTAGCTATCACCAGATGGCCAACACCAAAATCATATTGACTATATTCTTTGCAGCCGAAGATGGAGAAGCTGTATATAGTCAGCAAAAACAAGACTGGGAGCTGACTGTGGCTCAGATCATGAACTCCTTATTGCAAAACTCAGACTTAAATTGAAGAAAGTAGAGAAAATTATGAGGCCATTCAGGTATGACCTAAATCAAATCCCTTACGATTAAACAGTGGAAGTGACAAATAGATTCAAGGGATTAGATCTAATAAACGGACTGTCTGAAGAACTTTGGATGGAGGTTTGTAACATTGTACAGGAGGCAGTGATCAAAACCATCCCCAAGAAAAAGAAAGGCAAAATGGTTGTCTAAGGAAGAAGAGAAGGAAAAGGCAGAGGCAAAAAGGAAAGATATACCCATCTGAATGCATAGTTCCAAAGAAAGCAAGGAGAGATAAGAAAGCCTTCCTAAGTGAACAATGCAAAGAAATCAAGGAAAACAATAGAATGGGAAAGACTAGAGATCTCTTCAAGAAAATTAGAGATACCTAGGGAACATTTCATGCAAAGATGGGCACAATAAAGGACACTAATGATATGGGCCTAACAGATGCAGAAGATATTAAGATCAGCTGGCAAGAATACACAGAAGAATTATTAAAAAAAAAAAAAACAACAATATTAATGACCCAAATAGCCATGATGTTGTGATCACTCCCCCAGAACCACACATCTTGGAGAGTGAAGTCAAGTGAACCTTAGGAAGCATCACACCAAAAAATTAATGGAGGTGATGAAATTCCAGCTGAGTTATTTCAAATACTAAAACATGATGCTGTCAAAGTGCTGCACTCAGTATGCCAGCAAATTTGGAAAACTTAGCAGTGGCCACAGGACTGGAAAAGGTCAGTTTTCATTCCAATCCCAAAGAAAGGCAATGCCAAAGAATGTTCAAACTGTCACACAATTGCACTCATCTCACACACTAGCAAAGTAATGCTCAAAATTCTCCAAGGCAGACTTCAACAGTACATGAACTGAGAACTTCCAGATTTTCAAGCTGGATTTTAAAAAGGCAGAGGAACCAGAGATCAAGTTGCCAACATCCATTAGATCAGAGAAAAAAAAAACAGAATTCTAGAAGAACATCTACTTCTGCTTTATTGACAATGCTAAAGCCTTTGTGTAGATCACAATAAACTGTGGAAAATTTTTAAAGAGATGCGAATACCAGACCACCTTACCTGCCGCCTAAGAAATCTATAGGCTGGTCAAGAAGAAACAGATACAACTGGACATGGAACAACGGACTGGTTCAAAATTGGGAAAGGAGTACGTCAAGGCTGTGTATATTGTCACCCTGCTTATTTAACGTTTATGTAGAGTGCATCATGTGAAATCTGGGGCTGGATGAAGCACAAGCTGGAATCAAGACTGCCAGCAGAAATATCAATAACCTCTGATATGCAGATGACTCCACCCTAATGGCAGAAAGCAAAGAGGAACCATAGAGCCCCTTGATGAAGGTGAAAGAGGTGAGTGAAAAAGCTAGCTTAATCTCAGAATTCAAAAAAACTGAGATCATGGCATCCAGTCCCATCACCTCATGGCAAATTGATGGGGAAACAATGGAAACAGTGAGAGACTTTATTTTCTTGGACTCCAAAAATCACTGTGGATGGTACTGCAGCCATGAAATAAAAAGATGCTTGCTCCTTGGAAGAAAGCTATGACAAACCTAGACAGTGTATTAAAAGCAGAGACTTTACTTTGCTGACAAAGGTCTGGCTAGTCAAAACTATGGTTTTTCCAGTAGTCATGTATGGTTGTGATAGTTGGACCATAAAGAAGGCTGAGCACCAAAGAATTGATGCTTTTGAACTGTGGTGTTGGAGAAGACTCTTGAGAGTCCCTTGGACTACAAGGAGATCAAAACAGTCAGTCCTAAAGGAAATCAATCCTGAATATTCATTGGAAGGACTGATACTGAAGTTGAAGCTCCAATATTTTGACCACCTGATGTGAAGAGCTGATTGATTTGAAAAGACCCTGATGCTGGAAAAAATTGAAGGTAGGAGGAAAAGGGGATGACAGAGGACGAGATGATTGGATGGCATCAATGACTCAGTGGAAATGAGTTAAGCAAAAGCTCCAGGAGATAGTGAAGGACAGGGAAGGCTGGCGTGCTACAGTCCATGGCTTGCAAAGAGTCAGACACGACTGTGACTGAACAACAACAAGAAGTGGAATGGTGGTCCAGTAACTCAGGGAGAGAACATATTGCATGAGAGAAGAGCAAGATGTGAAAAGAAATAAAAAACCCTGGGAAAGAGCTACACATAGTTGAGTTGTGAATGAGCACTGAAAAGGGCCAAGAAATGGGAAACCACGATTTGTAATGTCACAGACATCAACAGAAGACAGTATTCCAAAAAGGCAGAGGGATCAATAGAGAGAAAATGTTTTACATCCCAGATCATATAGTTGTTCATTAGGAGGACACTGGTGTTGTTCATGGGAGCATTTCACATGGTTTCAGATGACAAACCTATTAATATTCAAATGTGTGAGAGGAGATCAAGATGGCAGAAAAGATGGATGTGGAGCTCATCTCTTTCAACAAATAGATTAAAGTTACATTTACAGATGGAACAATTCTCACAGAATAACCACGCAACTCTGGCAGAAGATTTCATACGACCAAAACATGAGAAAGACCATGATGTAACTGGGTAGGATAAAAGTAACAACAACAACAACAACAACAAAACTAGGATGGGATCTGTGCCCCTGGGAGGGAGCTGTGAATGAGAAGAGGTTCCCTGGTAGCTCAGCTGGCAAAGAATCTGCCTGCAATGCAGGAGACTCCGGTATGATTCCTGGGTTGGAAAGATCTGCTGGGGATGGGATAGTCTACCCACTCCAGTATCCTTGGGCTTCCCTGGTGGCTCAGACAGTACAGAATCCCCCTTCAATGTGGGAGACCTGGGTTCAATCCCTGGATTGAGAAGATTGCCTGGAGAAGGGAACAGCTGCCCACTCCAGTATTCTGGATTGGAGAAGTCCATGGACAGAGGAGCCTGGCATGCTACAGTCTATGGGGTTTCAAAGAGTCAGACATGACTGAGCAACTTTTAATTCACTTCCCTTGCCTTCACAGATGAAGGAGCCTCCTTCATGTGTAGTGAAATGAGCTGGGACAGACAGGGATCTTCGGAGGAGAGTATAGCAAGTAGCTTGCAGGAGGCAGAATGGAGAGATACCAGCATACCTGGTTCTGACCACCTCCATGCTTTACCCTGCACTCACTGCCTCGACTGTCCTCAGAGTGTGCTGATAATCTGCACTGGATGTTGAGTAGGGCCTCCTCTTTAGCATCACAGCCCTGCTGTGGCAGGATCTGCTCCCAGTTGTTGGGAGTAGAAGCCCCTGATCTGTTTCTGAGCTGCAGAGTCCCGGTAGGTGGGTTGGGAGCATTTCCTGAGAGAGGAACCACTGAGTATTGCTACATAGTAGCCATCTATCAGCAAGAGCTTATCTACTGGTTTGTGGGAGCTGGGTGCTGAACAGCTTCAGTGGTCAAATGGGAGAAAGCTGGGGTTGGCTGCACAGAGACAGCCTGAAGGGACTAGGGTGTGGCCCAGGCCAAAACTGGGAGGAGTGTGCAAAATGGAGCCCAGGTCCACCACAGAAGCCCCATTGTTACCACACACATGTGAAGGAAGAGCCAGGGCCCCACCACAGCCGCCGCCTCCTCAGCAAGCTCACCGTGGGCGGGGCTCCACCTCTGCAACTACTGGGAACAAGAAAGCAGTTGCCCCAAACGTGGAGGCAGGGCTGAATCTGAGCCCTGTCTTGTGACTTTGTGATGTTGGTGGATTTATGCTGTTAGTGCCTTTGTAAGTTCAGTGCCTGTGGGACATCCAAGAAGATTAATGTTCCTGTAGGTGAGGTGGGTCTGGAGTTAGCAGCTGTGGACACTGGGGCCATGTGCCCAGGGAGGCCAGGCTGGGGCCTCTGGTAAATGTTTAGCTCCCGTGACATGTCCAGTTGAGTGACTATGTGACTGCTAGTACCTGGTACGCAGATCTGTGCCTATGCATCTGGGCTGATGGCTTTCTGAGGGACATAGGGGCCAATTCCTTGGATTCCCATGGCTGAGGCGGGACTGATGGCAGTGCCAAGAATAGGGTATTTTGTGGGCCCACACAATGGGTGACAGACAGCATCACAGACTCAGAAGGAAAGGATCGCAGATGGCTTTTGGAAGGTAGAAAAGGCAAGGAAATAGTCTCCTCTGAAACCTCTGCTAAAGCATTTGACTATGGATCACAACAAACAGGAAAATTCTAAAAGAAATGGGAATACGAGACTACCTTACCTGCCTCCTGAGAAACCAAGCAACAGAACTGGACATGAAACATTGGACTGGTTCAAACTTAGGAAAGGTCTATAACACAGCTGTTCATTGTAGTCCTGCTTCTTTAACTTCTATGCAGAGTACAGTATGTGAAATGCCAGGCTGGATGAATCACAAGCTGGAATCAAGATTGTTGGAAGAAATAACAACCTCAGATATGCAGATAATACCACCATAATGGCAAAAAAAGCAAAGAGGAACTAAAGAGCCTCTTGATGAAGGTGAAAAGGGAGAGTGAAAAAGCTGGCTTAAAACTCAGCATTCAAAAAACTAAGATCATGGCATCTGTTCCCATCACTTCATAGCAAATAGAAGGGGGAAAAAATGGAAACAATGGCAGATTTTATTTTCTTGGGCTCTAAAATCACTGCATATGGTGACTACAGCCATGAAATTAAAAGACATTTCTCCTTGGAAGAAAAACTATTACAAATCTAGACAGCATATCAAAAACTAGAGATATCACTTGATGGACAAAGGTCTACATAGTCAAAGCTAAAGTTTTTTCAGTAGTCATGTACAGATTTGAGAACTGGATCGTAAAGAAGACTAAGCGCCAAAGTACTGATGCTTTCCAAGTATGGGGCTGGAGAAGACTCTTGAGACTCCTTTGGACAGCAAGGAGATCAAAGCAGTCAGTCCTAAAGGAGATTAACCCTGAATATTCATTGGAAGAACTGATTCTGACGCTCCAATACTTTAGTCACCTGATGGGAAGAGCCGACTCACTGGAAAAGACCTGATGGGAAAGATTGAGGGCAAGATGGATGGCATTTTTAACAAACTCTGGAAGATAATGAAGGGCAGGGAAGCCGGCTGCAGTTCCTGGGGTTGCAAAGAGTAGCAACTGAAGAACAACTAAACCACTTCAAGAGATCAGCCCTGCTGAAACTTTGTTGTTTAAACCACTAAGGAAGGAACTAAACAGATAGAGCAGTTGGGAGGGTGAGAGGAGGCATTCAGTGGTCAGAGGTATTAGTGTAAGATTCCTGTAGTTGAGATTGTGTTGATGAGATTTAGGGTGTGGTCCTCAGACTAGGATGGAGGTGAAAGTCATTTCACCCAATTAACTTATTTGTTTTTTTTTTTTAATAATCCATATGGCATAAAATTCACCCTTTTAAAATGTACAATCCAGTGGTTTATATATATTCACAACACTGTGCAGCCATGACTACTATCCAGTTCTAGAATTAAATACATAGATTTGATTGACTAGTTTTGCCTTCATATACTATAGCACTTAAAAAAAATGCTCCATTTGCTTCTGCTGCAGCTCCTAGAGACTGAGAGGCATAAGGAAAATTTTCATGAGAAAATATTGAATCTGAAGAATTCTTCCGAACATATTTATTATACTTGATACACTTGGCCAAATGGAGACGTGCCTCCTGTCGATTCACCAGGTTTGTGATTGTGGTGCTGTGAACCCTTTCAGTGGAAGGCAGAGGACAAAGTAGGAAGATACACCCTGGCTCCCCAGCAGAACTTCCCTTGAAGATCAGGGCCAGGAGACTGGGGGTTGGGGGAGTGTGGCCCTCAGCTTCAGCAGTCCCCAGGAATGCTAGGGCACAGCCCTTCTGCAACAGGTCTTTGGGGACAGATAAACCCCTGACACCACACTCAGCGATAGGCCTGTCTCACCCTCCTGGTAGGAGTCCCAGTGGAGGTCACCTCTCTCATGCACTGCACCTGTTCCCTTCCAGGAGGACCATGGATGGACTAGTCTTCTCCCCCTTCCCTCCTGGGTGCAGGGGGCTCTCCTCCTCTGGGCAAGTGTTCTTTTGCTCCCAGAAGACTTCCTATAATTCATAAATTATTTAGAAGCAAATGTGACCTACCCTGAGCTGATTTGAGGTTGTTTATATTCTTTAACTCATTTGGTGTGAATATTCAAACATATCACAGTAGAAATTTTGCATTGGGTGTTAGGCAGTATATGATAATTGGCATGAAATTGCCTTTCTGAAAATCCTGAAAATTCTGCTCTTATGCACAGTAAATCTAGCCCCAAGAATTTTGGATAAGGGAGTGTGTTAAGTTGCTCATTCATGTTCAACTCTTTGTGACCCCATGGACTGTAGCCCACTGGGCTTCTTTGTCCATGGGATTCTCCAGGCAAGAATACTAGAGTGGGTTGCCATTCCCTTCTCCAGGGGATCCTCCTGACCCAGGGATCGAACCTGTGTCTCCTGCATTGCAGGCAGATTCTATACCATCTGAGTGGCCCACTTATTTTATAGCCACTGCTCACTGGGTAGTACTCACTACGTACAAGGCCTTACTTATTTCCATATTCCCTATGATGCTCTGCATGTCACAGGCCCTCACTGAGCCTGATTGAATGCCACTCTGACGTGTGCTCTCACTGGGCTAGGGATTGATGACATTTTTCTTAGCTTGGGCACTGAATTAACATCACCAGGCTTGAAAGTCACAGTATTGCTTACCAGGGAAAGACACTCTGCCAACTGTGGCTAACTGTGAGCACAGCAGGGCCCTGAGGAAGAAACGGTGGCCTCATGCCATTCTAGCTATTCATGGAAAGGGCCAGGTGTCACCAGAAGGTGGGAAAGCTCGTTCGCCAAGGCCAGCTCATGCTACCTAGATGGACTATTCCTTGCCTCCATGATTCAAAAGAGAATAAACCAATTCTTCCTTGAGGCCACGAAATGGCATGAACAGGCTGTGTAGGTAGAAGCATTTCTTGTTTACCCTGAAACAGAGATTTGGGCTCTAGGGTAGAGATTGAAGCCCACAAAGCTGGAAATTGAAATGTCTGCTTAGTCCATAGAATGCCCTGCATCAAGGCTTTGGGGCCATCCCCTATGGACTCTCCATGTGTGACTTTAATGTGATATGATTATGAAACTATCTCTAGCTTCCCCTGCTCCCCAAATCAAAGCCACAATGAATAAAAGGACCCCATAATAATTTCTGTATATTTTGGTAACAAAGGAAATGACTGTTGATGATAATAAAAACTGCTATTCATAAATTCGCACCCTTTGTTGCCATTTATAAAAGAGACCTTTTATTGTAAGCTCATTAGTAGCTGAACTTTATTTTGTCAAAGGAAATGGAGTCAAGAGAGATTATGTTTCATCTTTAATACGGCCGTTCAACGACAGTGCCACTATCCTGAGTTTCAGATGAATTTAATTGAAACATAATGAACAAAATTAGTTGTTTTATGCAATTAGAATCCTATTTAAATAGGTTAGAAAATGAATAGGATGAGAAAGTGTTTGACTTGATTTTCCTCTAGATGGACTCTCTAAGCCTCCTCTGCCTCCTGGTTTTCTCTCCTCACTGAATAAGACACTAATATTTTTGGAATTCAAGTATAATTTTTTTTTAAATTTTCTTTTATTTGTTTTTTTGTTTGTTTGTTTGTTTTGTTTATTTTTTTAAGTTTTTTATTTTTTAAATTTTAAAATCTTTAATTCTTACATGCGTTCCCAAACATGAACCCCCCTCCCACCTCCCTCCCCATAACATCTCTCTGGGTCATCCCCATGCACCAGCCCCAAGCATACTGCATCCTGCGTCAGACATAGACTGGCGATTCAATTCTTACATGATAGTATACATGTTAGAATGTCATTCTCCCAAATCATCCCACCCTCTCCCTCTCCCTCTGAGTCCAAAAGTCCGTTATACACATCTGTGTCTCTTTCCCTGTCTTGCATACAGGGTCGTCATTGCCATCTTCCTAAATTCCATATATATGTGTTAGTATACTGTATTGGTGTTTTTCTTTCTGGCTTACTTCACTCTGTATAATTGGCTCCAGTTTCATCCATCTCATCAGAACTGATTCAAATGAATTCTTTTTTACGGCTGAGTAATACTCCATTGTGTATATGTACCACAGCTTTCTTATCCATTCATCTGCTGATGGACATCTAGGTTGTTTCCATGTCCTGGCTATTGTAAACAGTGCTGCGATGAACATTGGGGTACATGTGTCTCTTTCAATTCTGGTTTCCTCAGTGTGTATGCCCAGAAGTGGGATTGCTGGGTCATAAGGTAGTTCTATTTGCAATTTTTTAAGGAATCTCCACACTGTTCTCCATAGTGGCTGTACTAGTTTGCATTCCCACCAACAGTGTAGGAGGGTTCCCTTTTCTCCACAGCCTCTCTAGCATTTATTGCTTGCAGATTTTTGGATCGCAGCCATTCTGACTGGTGTGAAGTGGTACCTCATTGTGGTTTTGATTTGCATTTCTCTAATAATGAGTGAAGTTGAGCATCTTTTCATGTGTTCAGGCTCTACTACAAAGCCACAGTCATCAAGACAGTATGGTACTGGCACAAAGACAGACATATAGATCAATGGAACAAAATAGAAAGCCCAGAGATAAATCCACACACATATGGACACCTTATCTTTGACAAAGGAGGCAAGAATATACAATGGAGTAAAGACAATCTCTTTAACAAGTGGTGCTGGGAAAACTGGTCAACCACTTGTAAAAGAATGAAACTAGATCACTTCCTAACACCGCACACAAAAATAAACTCAAAATGGATTAAAGATCTAAATGTAAGATCAGGAACTATAAAACTCCTAGAGGAGAACATAGGCAAAACACTCTCAGACATAAATCACAGCAGGATCCTCTATGATCCACCTCCCAGAATTCTGGAAATAAAAGCAAAAATAAACAAATGGGATCTAATTAAAATTAAAAGCTTCTGCACAAAAAAGGAAAATATAAGCAAGGTGAAAAGACAGCCTTCTGAATGGGAGAAAATAATAGCAAATGAAGCAACTGACAAACAACTAATCTCAAAAATATACAAGCAACTTATGCAGCTCAATTCCAGAAAAATAAACGACCCAATCAAAAAATGGGCCAAAGAACTAAATAGACATTTCTCCAAAGAAGACATACGGATGGCTATCAAGTATAATTTTGACTTGCCAAGTTTCCCCCCCAGGCAATAGAAAGGGCAGTGGGAACCAGTCACAGAGAACTAAGGGAGAAAACAGTCTTCTAGCTCGATGAGGAACAGTCCCTTGCACATCTGAACTCCCTTCCCTTCTGAGGTAGGAAAGAGGTTATTATTGAGCAGTGTCTAACCAAAGGCAAGGAGAGATGATATGAGTACAGATCTTCCCTCTGCGCCTTAATAACTTTGTGACTTGGTATGTATCTCTTGACATTTGGACCTCAGTTTCTCCATCAGTACAACGAGAATAATAAAATCCATTTTTTGAGACTGATGGTGGGACTTCCCTGGTAGGCGAGGGATGCAGGTGTGATCCCTGTTTGGGGAACTAAGATCGCGCATGCCGTGGGGCAACTAAGCCTGAGCCGCAACTAGAGAGCTATGCACTCTAGAGCCTGCATGCCACAACTAGTGAGCCCATGGACTCTCCATGTGTGACTCTCCGTGTGTGACGAGCCCTACGAGAAGCCCTGGCACCACCACAAAGAGCCTGTCTGCCACAGTGAAGACCCAACACAGCCAAAATTTAAAAAAATAATAATAGTAAAAAGAGTGCTGCTAAGTGTGGCGTGAATGTATATAAGGTATTTGGCATATTGCCCTGCTCAAAAAGTGGGAACTGCTGCTGCTATTACTGATCTTCTTTACCATCATCAACATCATCATCTTCATCTTGATCGTCAGTCTTCCAGCTTCTGGGACCTTGATGTGTTGAAGACCATCAACACCTCTAATTCATATTGGTATACATAGGCTTTCCAGGTATTACCCTACTTAACTGGAAGAAAGAGATGAGATCACAAGGCTAATTCACTCAGGGGGGTGGAAGGGTTGGCACTCTTCTTGGGGAGAGTGACAGCAGCTGGTAAGTCTTGATATTGGGGAAGAGCAGCACAATGTGAAACTCCTGCAGAGGGTCACATAAAATTCTCATCAGTTCCCCCATCTGTGATGTGAGGGAATTAGGCCATCCCCATGGACCTTTCCAGCTCTGAAGTGCTTATGATTCTACAACTACTGCGGCTCTTCTGCCTAATGGAGCACATTCCAGTGAGCCAGCCATTGCCAGGAAAGTGTTCCGACCTGCATCAGAGCTGCTGAAGCTTCCTGCTGAGTGTTCCCTTCCAGCATCACTGTTGACTCAATGCTAGAATGTGGCTTCCTGAGTAACAGCGGAGGTGAGAATAAAGACAAATGAAATTTGGCACAGCCTTGGTAAACAGAGCCTTCCCTGTATAGAATAGCTCTGACTGAGAGGAGACCAGGGGAAAAAAAAAAAAAATTACTCATTTTGCCATGGTCTCATCAGCTTGAAGGTTTAAATGGATTCTCAATGAAAAAAGTAAAACTGGTATTACTTTTAACTACAAGATGCTATTGCAGTGTTCCAGTGAGAGTCCCAAGGGATATCTCAGATGCACTCGTAAATAAAGCTTCCTGGTGTCCCATGGTGACTGTCGTTTGTTCTGTTTCTTCTCCTTAGGAATATCAGTTCCTCAGGTGTCACCGCCTGCAGGTTTCTGTAGCTACTGATGATGCCGAAGCTGTCCCACATCATACCCAGAAAGCAGTGTGGACGCTGCCACTGTTGTAATGCTAAAGATGGAGTGAGGTGCTGCTGGCCCCAGCACTGGCCGAAGTTGGGGATCTCAGGGCCAGGACAGACACCGCCATTCTTAGCTGAGGGTGACTCCCACCAACACCCTGCTCCAGCCCTGCACTTCTCCAAAGCAGGAGCAACTGTTATCCTGCCCTTCATCCCTCCTTTTGTGGCTCTCTGGTCCCCAGAGTAGTGCAACTTCATGCTCTTAACCTCCCAAGGACACTATTTCTGTATACACTGCCTTTTTGGGTTTTGTTCATAACAGTCCTTGCTCTCATGAGGGGCTACGGTGCCACAAGGCTGGCTGTTGGAGACTCTGAAGGATGTGAAGAACAAAAATTCACTCATATTACTTCAGCACTGGCGACCTCATTGCAGGGATAAGAAGATGCAAAACTCAGTCATGGGGCTGGGCCTCACAGGGCTCCAGGAAGAATCTGGCCTCATGGAAATGAATGTGACTGGCAACAGAAATGTTTTTCCTGGGACCTGATTATCGTATTGTGCCCCCACCCTCAGTTCAGTTTGCCTTCCTCACTTTTTCTCTCATCAGCAAGCAGCTCCCTGACCCTTCCTCTGCTGCCATTCTGTCTTTGCTGTTGGCCTATGATTTTTATTAGCTTCTGCTCCCAATACCACTGATTCTCTGCAAGGGTCCAGACCAAAATCATTACTAGAAAATAAGTTTTATGAGGACATGGATTTTGGGTTTTCTTGTTTGTCTCTAGTACTTAAAAAAGCAGCTCTACCACTTCATAAATGTGTAGCCTAGGGGCAAGTTACTTAGGCATTCTGTGCCTTGCTTTTTTCTAACCTTCAAAATGCGGACAAAAATAGCAATGCATTTATTGGGTTGTTTTAAGAATTAAATAGATTAAATACTTGTAAAGTACTTGTATTAGTGTCTGGCACAGACTATGTTCAGTAGAAGCATTTGTTAAATAAATTTAAAAATAAGGCATCTACACACAGTTGGCACTCAGTGAGTATTTGATGAATAAATTAAGCACATTCCTTGAAGAATCAGATGGACTTAATTGCCCTTGTTCAAGTGCTCTTGTTCCAGGCTGGCTCATATAGTCCCTTAGCCTCTATTGACCACCTCTGGGTCAGCTTTGCCTTCCAAGCCATTTGCTGGGCCAGGAGTTTGGGTTCATGCTACCAACAAAATGATATATGTAGAAGGAACCCCTTAAAAAGGGTTTTGGAAGTGACAGATAGGCTGGGCATGCCTATCTGGTTCACTGTAAAGACTTTACCCTAGAGTCAAAACTGTTCCTCCACTCAAATGGCTAAGTCTTACATATTCTTACTCTGGTGGCTCAGATGGTATAGAATCCACCAATGATACAGGAGACCAGGGTTCGATCCCTGGGTCAGGAAGATCCCCTGGAGAAGGGAACAGCTAACCACTCTAGTATTCTTGCCTGGAGAATCCCTGGACAGAGGAGACTGGCAGGCTATAGTCTACGGGATCACAAACAGCTGGACAGGACTGAGTGACTAAATGCACACACAATATGCGTGCACCCAATTCCTTCCTTCAGGCAACTCTTTCCCAGAAGGGTACTCCGTCTCCCTGGCTGAGATGCCCATGGTGCTCTCCTTGGCCTGCCAATGGGCTCTGTCTTCTCTTTCACTCCGCGCTGAATCGACCGCTGAGCCTCTTGTGATATACTCCTTCCTTTTGTCTGTCATTCTTTGAACTTCTTCAGCTCAGGGACCTTCAGGGTCTGGAAGAGAGACCTCTCCTACTGTGCATTACTGTGCATTCATATGCATATACGTGCATTTTGATGCCAAGATGCTCCCTCTCTGATCCAAAGGAACTTGGATTTTATATTTTCCAGCTTGGAAGCCACCTGAGAGCTGGAGATAACATTTGTGGGGCTGCCAATCAGATAATGAGCAGAGCGCTTTATTATTCTTGCCTTCTGGTTCCTAAGAGAGCTGAGTTCCACAAGAGGTCCTAAGTTATCAGGGAGGAAGTTTTTCAATTTAATTTTTTCAGGGAGTTGAGTCCCTGAAGTCTCACAAGCTGAAATGGAGCACTGGAGGGAGCTGGCAAGGGAGTCTCCATTATGTGAATGGGCAGGACAGGTAATGAGGGCAGAAGTGAGCTCTACAGAGGGCCACAGGGAGGAGAGGAAGGGAAGAAGCTATTAGCTTTGACTGTGGCATCCTGGAATGACTGCTATCTGGATGGCTAAATTGTTACTTTCTGGAAATTGGCATTTAATTATCTATGACTTGAAGCCTAGGGGACCCCACCAGACCACTTCCAGGTCCCTTAGGGCAATGGTTCCCCATCAATCTACATGCCAGTATCATCTAGGGGGTTATTTTATTTTATTTTTTAGGGGGTTATTTTAAAATAGATACTTGGTTCACACTCCAAACCTTACATGCAAATCATAATCTCCTGGAGTTGGGGTCCAGGAATCTTTTGATTCTTTAATCTACCACAGCTGGTCCCAGTGTAGACCATCATGGGCCAATCTGGGAACTTTGCAGAAAATGGATATTGACACTTGGAAAAAGCATGGACCAAAGGAAAAGCATCAGCTATGGTAGTCCAAGACTTGGGATAAGTCATTCAATCCCTATGAGCTTTACTTTCCTCTGTTGTCAAATGAGAATAGTAACACTTGCCTTGTCTATTTCACAGAGTTGTTTCAATGAGGGCAGATAAATACATGGAAGAGAACTGAAAAACAGAATCCAAATCTATTGCATAAAGCTCATAAAGTTACTTGTGTGCTCTTGATAAATTTGTGATGAATCCTATGAAACAAATAATCCTGTGAGAATGCCTCCTCTGATCCTGCCCCATGTACAAAAAAATGCATAAGCAAGACAAGTTTAGTTAAACTCTATGCTTCTCTGATCCCACCATTAAGAAGCAGTTACCTCTAAGATGAAGATGGAAGAAATGAACATATACTTTTACCTCTATCCTAACCCTAAAGCTTACTAAAATTGCAATAAAATGTTTTTCTTTAGTGACAAAAAATAATAATGACAAAGAAGTTGAGAGAGAAGATAATATTAAAAATAGACACTAGAAAGCCAAGGAATGGCCAAATATTTGGTAGATTTGAAGGAGCTGAGTCCTAAGCTGGCAGTAGGGGAAAGCCAAGAAGAAACGCAACTTAACACATAGAATCTTTCTATTCCCACAAGGCTCAGAAAGGAATGATTCCATGTACGTCTAAAAGTAGGGATGTGGGTGGAGTAAAAGTAGAAAAATTGTTTAAGTAAAAATTAAGGATGCAGTGAACACTCCTGAATTCTCCTCAAAGACTCAGAAATTGCTGATTCCATGTTTGTGTAGAAGTATAAGTGAAGGCAGAACTAAAAATAGGATAACTGCTCAGAGATTAAGGAGACCCTTTTCCAGTTTCTTACAGACAGACAGTCTCGTTTCTGCTCCAAGGAAAGATTGGAAATATGATTTCTGAAGAGCATAAAACAGAACGGTGGGCTAGAGGACAAGAGGCATTACTGAGAACAGAAACATGTTGGAAACAAGGGGATTAAGTAGAAGTGATAAACTGACTAAGACTCTGCCTTATTCCTTCACTTAGTTCTCAACATGCCGGAAATTCAACTTAAGTTCTACAGCCGGGAGAGTAAACTGTAACCCAGCAGAAGAGAGCTCAAGATTAAGACACAGGAGACTTCTCCCCAAATGGCCAAGACATTTAACCCAACAGGAAAGCCCAGAGTTGCCAATCCCTTCCCCTGTACACTCAGCTTTCAAACTGTTTTTTGTTTTCTGTGTGTGTATGCACACATGTGTGTGTGAGGCAACACCAGAGCGTGCCTATCTGGTTCACTGTAAGGACAAAATGTGGCCCACTGGAGGAGGGAATGGTAAACGACCCCAGGATACTTGCTGCTAGAACCACGTGCACTGTATCAATAGGTCAAAAGATATTACACTGAAAGATGAGTCCCCCAGGTTGGAGGGTGTCTAATATGCTACTGGGGAAGAGTGGAGGGCAACTACTAATAGCTCTAGAAATAATGAAGTGGCTGGGCCAAAGCAGAAATGACACTCAGTTGTGGATGTGTATGGTGATGAAAGTAAAATTCGGTGTTGTAAATAACAGTATTGCCTAGGAACCTGGAATGTTAGGTCCATGAATCAAAATAAATTGGACATGATCAAGCAAGAAATAGCAAGAGCAAACATAAAAATCTTAGAATCAGTGAACTAAAATGGATGGGAATGGGTGAATTCAGATAACCATTATATAATTAAAATGACCATTATATCTAGTACTGAGGGCAAAAACCCCATAGAAGAAATGAAGTAGCCCTCATAATCAACAAGAGTCCAAAATGCAGTACTTGGGTGCAACCTCAAAAATGACAGAATGATCTTGGTTCATTTCCAAGGCAAACCATTCAACACCATGTAATTCAAGTCTGTGCTCCAACCACTGATGCCAAAGAAGCTGAAGTTGAACGGTTCTATGAAGACCTACAAGACCTTCTAAAATTAACACCAAAAAAGACGTCCTTTTCATCATAGGGGATTGGAACGCAGAAGTAGGAAGTCAAGAGATACCTGGAGTAACAGGCAAGTTTGGCCTTGGAATACAAAATGAAGCAGGGTAAAGGCTAACAGAATGCTGCCAAGAGAATACACTAGTTGTAGCAAACACTGTTTATCAACAACACAAAAGACGATTTCACACGTGGACATCAGCAAATGGCCAATAGTGACATCAGATTGATTGCATTCTTTGTAGCCAAAGAAGGAGATGCTATATTCAATAAGCAAAAACAAGACCTGGAGCTAACTGTGGCTCAGATCATCAGCTTCTCATAGCAAAATTCAGGCTGAAACTAAAGAAAGTGAGAAAAACCACTAGGCCAGTCAGGTATGACTTAAATCCCCTGTGAATATACAGTGGTGGTGATAAATAGATTCAAGGGATTAGATCAATAAACAGACTGCCTGAAGAACTATGAACGGAGGTTCAATATTATATAGGAAGCAGCAAACAAAATCATCCAAAAGAAAAAAGCAAGAAGGCAAAGTGATTGTCTGAGGAGGCTTTACAAATAGCCGAGGAAAGAAAAGAAGCAAAAAGCAAGGGAGAAAAGGAAAGGTACACCCAACTAAATGCAGAGTTCCAGAGAATAGTGAGGAGAGACAAAAAGGCCTTCTTCAGTGAAGAGTGCAAAGGAATAGAGGAAAACAGGAGAAAGACTAGAGATCTCTTCAAGAAAATTGGATATATCAAAGGAGTATTTCATCCAAAGATGGGCACAATAATGGACAGAAATGGTAAAGCTCTAATAGCAGCCGAAGATATTAGGAACAGATGGAAAGACTACACAGAAGAGATGTACAAAAAAATGTCTTGATGACCACGATGCTGTGGTCAGTCACCCAGAGCCAGACATTCTGGACTGTGAAGTCAAGTGGGCCTTAGGCAGCACAGCTGTCAATAAGGCTAGTGGGAGTGATGGAATTCCAGCAGAGCTATTTAAAATTCTGTAAGATGATGCTATCAAAGTGCTGCACTCAATATGTCAGCAAATTTGGAAGACCTAGCAGTGGCCACAGGACTAGAAAAGATCAATCCTCATCCCAAGTCCTAAGAAGGGCAGTACTAAAGAATGTCCAAAACACCAGACAATTGCACCCATCTCCCATGCTAGTAAGGTTATGCTCAAAATCCTGCATGCTAATCTTCAGCATTACGTGAATTGAGAACTTTCAGACATTCAAGCTGGGTTTAGAAAAGCAGAGGAACCAGAGATCAAATTGTCAACATTTGCTGGATCATAGAGAAAGCAGGGGTATTCCAGAAAAACATCTTCCTCTGTTTTACTGACTACACTAAAGCCTTTTCCTGTGTGGATCATAACAAACTGTGGAAACTCTTAAAGAGATAGGAGTACCAGACCATCTTATCTGTCTCCTGAGAAACCTGTATGCAGGTCAAGAAGCAACAGTTAGAACTGGACATGGAACAACTGACAGGCTCAGGATTGAGAAAGGAGTACAACAAAGCTGTTTATTATCACCCTGTTTATTTAACTTCTAGGGAGTGTACATCATGTGAGATGCTGGGCTGATTGAATTGCAAGCTGAAATCAAGATTGCAAAGAGAAATATCAACAAACTCAGGTATGTGGATGATACCACTCTAATGGCAGAAAGCAAAGAGGAACTAAAGAGCCTCTTGATGAGGGTGAAGGAGGAGAGTGAAAAAGCCAGCTTAAAATTCAGTATTAGAAAAACTAAGATCACAGCATCTAGTCCCATCACTTCATGGCAAACAGAGAGGGAAAACGCGGAAGCAGTGACAGATTTCTTCTTCTTGGGCTCTAAAATCACTTCGAATAGTGACTGCAGCCATGAAATTAGATGATTGCTTCTTGGCAGGAAAGAGCAAATGCATCACTTTACTGACAAAGGTCCATATAGTCACGGTTATGATCTTTCCAGCAGTCATGTATGGATGTGAGAGCTGGACCAGTAAGAAGTCAGAGCATCGAAGAACTGATGCTTTCAAACTGTGGTGCTGGAGAAGACTCTTGAGAGTCCCTTGGTCAGCAAAGATATCAAACTAGTCTCAAAGGAAATCAGCCCTGAATCCTCACTGGAAGGACTGATGCTGAAACTCCAATACTTTTGCCATCTGATGTGAAGAGCCAACTCACTGGAAAAGACCCTGATGCTGGGAAAAACTGAAGGGAGAAGTAAAGAGGGCAACAGAGGATAAGATGGTTGGATGGCATCACTGATTCAATGGACATGAACTTGGGCAAACTCCAGGAGATGGTGAGGGACAGGGAAGCCTGGCGTGCTGCAGTCCACAGGGTTGCAAAGAGTCAGATATGACTTGGCGACTGAGCGACAAGAGAAAGTTAAAAACAAACCTCTCACTCCCCAATAAAAACTACCACTAATAGCCTCAGGAAAATAAGAACAAGATGCTACGAAAAGGAACATTCAAAGAACCTAAGAAAGTTCTCGAAAATTGGTATAAATTTAAGTAAATCTCTTAAAAAAAAAAAAAGAACAATATAAAGGAAAGAAAAAAAAAAAACACGAAAAGAAAGAACCAGTCCTGGAGTTTAAGCACTCACGCAATTGAAATTCCAGAAAGAGAAAACAGAGGTGAAGAAATCAATAGGAAAATAATTCTAGAAAATTGTCTATAACTTATAAACAGGAATTTTAAATTGTATGGGCAGACTGAGTACCCAACACTCAGGGAAAAAAAAAGACACATGAAAGTTATTTTAGAATTTCAGAATTGTGGGTACAAAAACTGACTTGAAGCTTCAATATTTTATACAGAGTCAACTAGTAGAATGATAGGAAACTTCTCAATAGCAATAACAGGATCTAAAGTACAAGAGAGTAAAAAAAAATTATTTCCAACCTTGAATATCAAACCAAACTACCAATTTAGTTTGATATAGAAAGATATTTTTCAGACTTACAAAAACTTAATTAATTTATCTCTGTTGTGCCCTTTGTAATAAAGTTACTGGAGAATGGGTTCTATAGAAATAACAGAGTTAACCCAAAAAGAGAAAGACAAGGTTTGTGAGTATTTTTTGTTGCTTCTTCAGTTTATTCTCCATCTATCCACAAGAGACTGACCACTGTGGACTACATGACCTGAGCTCTCTTGCCACTGATTTGCAACTGGACTTGAGCAATAGGGGCTCCCAGGTGACGCTAGCAGTAAAGAACCGGTCTGCCAATGCAGGAGACATAAGAGACGCGGATTTGACCCCTGGGTTGGGAAGAGTCCCTGCAGGAGGATATGATAACCCATCCCAGGTTTCTTGCCTAGAGAATCCCCATGGACAGAGTAGCAAGGACAGGCTTAGTCCACAGGATCACAAAGAGTTGGGTATGACTGAAGTGACTGGGCATGCACACACATACTTGACCAACAGAGGGCTTCCCTGGTGGCTCAGTTGATAAAGAATCCACCTGCAAGTCAGGAGGCCCAGGTTCAGTTCCTGGATTGGGAAGATCTCCTGGAGAATGGACAGCAACTCACTCTCATATTCTTGACTAGGAAGTCTCATGGACAGAGAAGCCTGGCAGGCCCCAGTCCATGGGCTCCTAAGAGCTGGACATGACTTAGTGACTAAATTACATTGACCAATACAGATGCTGGCAGAAGATCAGGATGAAGAAAGAGATGGTAATATTCATTTCCCATGTTTTCTCCCTGCTGGGCTTTAGCTGGACAGAGGCTATATTCTACCTAAGACTTTGACTTTCTGTGGTGACCTCCTCCCATGGCTCTAGCTCTTACAGGTCCAAATAACAGTTTCCTCCCTTTGCTACTATGGAGTCTTCTCCCACTGTGTAGCAGATCTAGAGATCAACCAGTCCAGACTTGAACAGGTCAAATGCTCTGGAGGAAAACAACCAAATTCTTAATGTACTTGTACGTGTTGAGGAAGACGTATATTGTCACCCTCCTTATTTAACTTATATGCAGAGTACATCATGCAAAATGCCAGACTGGATGAAGCACAAGCTGGAATCAAGATTGCCAGGAGAAATATCAATAACCTCAGATATGCAGATGACACCATCTGTGTGGCAGAAAGTAAAGAGGAAATAAAGAGCCTCTTGATGAAAGTGAAAAAGGAGAGTGAAAAAGCTGGTTTAAAACTCAATATTCAAAAAACTAAGATCATGGCATCCAGTCCCATCACTTCATGGCAAATAGATGGGGAACCAATGGAAAAAGTGACAGACTTTTTATTTTGGGGGGCTCCAAAATCACTGCAGATGGTGATGGCAGCCATAATTAAAAGGCACTTGCTCCTTGGAATAAAAGCCATGACCAACCTACACAGCATATTAAAAAGCAGAGACATTACTTTGCCAACAAAAGTCTGTATGGTCAAAGCTATGGTTTTTCCAGTAGTCATGTATGGATGTGAGAGTTGGACCAGAGGAGGCTAAGCACCAAAGAATTGATGCTTTCGCACTGCGGTATTGGAGAAGACTCTTGAGAGTCCCTTGGATTGCAAGGAGATCAAATCAGTCAATCCTAAAGGAAATCAATCCTGAATATTCATTGAAAGGACTCATGCTGAAGCTGAAGCCCCAATACTCTGGCCACTTGATGTGAAGAACTGACTCATTGGAAAATTCTCTGATGTTGGGAAAGACTGAAGGCAGGAGAAGAAGGGGACAGCAGAGGATGAGGTGGTTGGATGACATCATTGACTCAAAGGACATGAGTTTGAGCAAGCTCAGGGAGCTGGTGATGGACAGGGAAGCCTGGCATGCTGTAGCCCTTGGGGTCACAAAGAGTTGAACATGACTGAGTGACTGAACAAGGTATTGAGGGAAGAGATACACAGCTTGGGAGCAGATCTGAATTAGTGTCAAGACCATAAATAGCAAGAAGATGGAAAAACAAACAGTACAAATATTAAATCCAGGAAAAAAAAACCCAAAAAGTTGTGCCAAGGAGGAAAAGTAATTGTAATACGCTAAACAGTTCAGCTGTAATACTTATATAATCATAATAATTTAACTAAAATCAGTCTAACCAAAATTACCATATGACTTACTGGGAATAGAGGTAGATAAGAAATGGTGTGTGGAGGTTGGTGAGAGCTGGTGATAGTGGTGGTAGCAAATGAGATTTACATCCTCATCTTCCTCAGTGGGAAGTCAGTAAATAATATGCAAAACGTAAAAACCAAAGAAACCACAGAATTATAAATAGCAGAAATAATTGATAAGCAGATTATTTAAAGTTATGCCAAAAGAATCAACTAAAAGAGGTAAAAAGTGTTATCCCTGGGAGAAGGGAATAGTGAAGTGGAGAATTATTCACTGTGTTTTGCTTTAAAAAAAAAAAATTAGTTTTGGCTGTGCTTGGTCTTTGTTGCTGTGCTCGGGCTTGTCATTGCTGTGGCTTCTCTTGTGGAGCATGGGCTCTAGGGTGCTTGAGCTTTGTAATTCCAATTCCCAGACTCCAGAGCACAGGCTCTGTTGTGGCGCACAGTTGCTCCATCACATGTAGGATCTTCCCAGACCAGGGATCCAACCCATGTCTCCTATGTTAGCAGGCAGATTCTTTACCACTGAGCAACCAGGGGAGCCCCTGGATTTAGCTTTTTAACAAGACATAGAGAACTATTGTCTCAATTATGATCATGTGGACTTGTGATAAAAAACTGATTTTTCTTTTAAAAGGGGGGAAAGTAAATTTCTAATTCTCTCTTTGCATTCCCATCTCAAATACTATAATAAAACTCCCTAAATCCTCATGCTGCCTTTCAGAAGAACAGAACTCAAGACAAAAAAAATCTAGGAGGCAGGAGGTAGAGGACAGGAAGACTTTATTTTGGGGTGGCTGAAGACCCTCCAGTGACAGAGTGGGGGAGCAGATAGAATCTGCACCCAAGGAAGCTCAAAGTAGAAATAATCAAAGACCCAAACAAAACAGGCTGAACTGTTCTAGACATCAAGAGGTAACCCCATAGGAAGGAGCCCTGGATTGTACAGAGTCAGGTTCCTTTAGTTCGGCCTCAAACCTGCTGCCAAGCTCTTGGCAACTAAAAACCCAAACTGGGACAAGAACTGTTACATAGTCCTTATGATCAGAGAGAATTATGGAAAGTTCCTCAGGGGAGGCAGAAGAGCTTTTCTTAGCAGTAAAATCTCAAAGAAATATCTCATGTGGGGCTTTTAGAGGAGACACTCAGTGATGTAGGTGACAGACAAGACGCTGGGAAGTATAGGGAAGAGTTGCCTGGGGCTTCCTTTGACTAAAGCCTGAGGCAGAGAGCTCTGCAGGGGTTAAGTAGCCTGGACGTGGAGTTTGATCAGAGAGGTGCCCAAGGATAGCTATGGGGTTGACTAATATCAAAGACAGAAGAATATGTTTTTTAAAATCTGAGAAACATGGAGACTGGTGAGAACAGCAAATGAAGCAGATTTTGGGAGCAGCTTTAAAGCTAGAAAAGTAAAGCAAGAAAGTGAGAGGAGCATCCTGTGGGTTTTAGGACAACCAGGCTGAGGAATTGATCTATAGTTTAGAAAGAGCTCTGCTTCCCCAAGGACTAGAGAAAGACAAGCAAAGCCCCAGGTAACCAGGAACTAGTCACTGAAGGCTTGAGCCTGCTGTCTTGGGAATAAAGCACAAGGCTCAGGGTAGCTTAATTGTGTCCTGCGTGCCTTCTCAGTGTATTATTATACCCAGAGTTTCTAAGCTTGGCAGAAAAGTTGTCATGCCTTTGATATGCTTGCATTTTAAAGGAAGATTTGAGAAAACAGAGAGCCTTAATCTTACAGTTGCTGTGGAAGCTAAGAGGAGGCCAAGTTTTATCCTAGTTTGGAGATCAGAGAGGCTTTTGGATTTAAGGCTTCAATGAGGTGAAGGATGTCAACACTGGTGGTGGCACAGATAGTCAAGGATTTGGGGACAGGAAAGGTTACAGTGGGAGCATGGTCAGGTATGGCCAGAGCATCAGCTGTTTGAAGGAAGTTGAGAGATAAGAATAGAAACCAAAGGCATGCTTTGGAGGGTCTTGAATGCCAGACCAGAGAGCAGCAGGTATCTGGTGGCTGGGCCAGCCTTCAGGGACCAGGGTAAGGCTGTAAATTCAAAAGTAGGGTGGTAGTGGTGGTATATGTGTGTTAAGAATGAGACTTCTCTCTCCTCCTTTCCATTGCCTAAATACCAAGTCTAATGTCTTGAGTAGCCCTACCACAATCTCCTTAACAGCTGTTAACACTGCTGGAACTCATGCTATGAGTCCAGGCACTGTACTGGGTGCTTTACATTTCTTATCTTTTGTCAATGAAATGGGTATTGTTTTCTTAAAATTTTATAGGAAATGAAGGCTAATAAAATTTGGGCATTTTGCTCAAGGTCACAGAGCTATAATGATGAAACTAGGTTCAAAACCCAGCCCCTTGCTTTCCGTTCATTATTAACACTTTAATGGCTTCCTTAGAGCTAGAACCAACTATTTTTTTATTTTTATTTTTTTAGTATTCTCACTGAAGCTAAAGATCAGTTCAGAGAAAGTCCTCAAAATATTCCTCTTGGGCCTCTGACTGCCACAGTAGGATGCTAGGAAGACTGGCTTGGCTCAGGTAAGAGGGACTACTTCCCTGGAGACAGGATGGGGCTCAGTTGTGAGGAGTCTCCCCATCTGCCACTCATGTCTCCCCATCTGTTTCTCTGCCCCTTCCCAGGCCCAGGAAGCTCAACAAGGACCCTCTGAAGTCTTTCTTCTGGGGTCAGGGCTTAGAAAGGCAGGTGAGTGACTGCCTGCTTCCTGGTGGGAGTGTGGGAAGGAGCCCAGTTCTGTTCTTGGCTTCTAGACCTCTAGTTACAGCAGAGACTAGGCCATTATAGTGCACTTTAACTTCCCTGGTGGCTCAGATGGTAAAGAATCTGCCTCCAATGAAGGAGATCTGGGTTCAGTCCCTGGATTGGGAAGATCCCCTGGAGAAGGGAATGGCAACCCACTCCAGTATCCTTACCTGGACAATTCCTTGGACAGAGCAGTCTGGTGGGCTACAGTCCATAGAGTTGCAAAGAGTTGGACATGACTGAAGGTGGTTAACACTTTCACTTTCATAGTTGATTTGCAATAATTTATTAGCTTTGTATATGGAGCATAGGGATTCAAAATTTTTGAGGTTATTCTCTACCTAAAGTTACTATTAAATATTGGCTATATTATCTATACTGTACAATATATCCTTATATCCTACATATTATTTTTATATAGTAGTTTGTTTTTTAACTCTTGAGGGCAGTGAGAGAACTGTGACCTCCATGGTGCTAAGTTGACGCGGCTGAGATTTTTGGCACAGTCAAAGGTGTCTATCAGCAGAGGCATGAGTGCTGGAATGTTCTGCTTTTAGTTCCTGAGTTAGGATGGGGGTGGGAGTCAGTGGTGCAGAGTTCTCAGGATAATTCCTACTCCTTTGTAGGAAGCCTGGCCACTGGGCTAGCCTGAAGTCACAGAGTAGGCAATTACACAGGTTTTCTCCCTACCTTTTATTATGGTGTCTAAAATTTCATTATTAGAAGTCTATATACTTTTTACCTTTTGAATGTCCTATTAAAATGCAGCTCCCCATGGCAAAGACTATATATATGTTAAATACCTATTAACTGACTTCTCAGCTAGGAATATCTGAGAGAAATAATTATGGGAAACTAGAATAACAGCTTTAAGGGGAAAGGATGGAGGTGGGCTTGAAGAATCAGGTTACTAACAGCAACAGAGGTGGAAACATATTGAATGAAGAGTTTCAAGGCACTTAGTGACAGCTATACATAACCATGTCAGTGAGGACAGGTTCTAGAGTTTAAACAGAACAAAATGCATTCATCAAAACAGTTTTTTTTTTTTAAGCCAGGGATAGCTAGGGAATCATTTACCCATCCATCCACCCATACTTCAAGCCTTTAACAAGGGCTTACTTTATGCCAGTATTGGGCCTGTTGCTTAAAGAGCTACTTAGATGATTTAGACATGATCTCTTTCCTCTAGGAGTTTCAAGTCTGATAGCAGAAGAGATATATGTAAAAATGATCTCTAAACAAGATAGTGTTAAGGCTCACAAAACAGAGACAGCTAAAGCACTCCAGGAATTGTGAGGTGGGCAAGCCCAGCCACACTTGGCAAAACTTCCTACAGGAAGTGGCATCTGAGCCACACCTTGAAGAGTGGGTGGGATCCTAGAATGTGGAGGTCAGTGAAGGACATCCAGACATAGGAAGGACATGAAGAAAGAAAAGGAGACAGGAAATGTCAGGGCATACTGGGGGGCTGGGAAGTGCCTATGTGACTTCACAGAGCTTTTGAAAGGAAGATCAGAGATAAAGCTGGAAGGACCTTAGCCTTGACTCTAAGGGACATGGAAGTTTGGTTCAGGATGGACTGTGTCCCCAGGAAGGGGCTGTGTTGCTGTTAGGCCTGGGGAAGGTTGAGAAGGGCTAGTGATGGTGGCAGGAATTTGTGAGATAGAGAGTACAATGAAAGGGAGAGAGGAAGGGTACTTAGAGTTATACAGACCCCAGTGGAATTCCCTGCTTGTATTTTTGCTTTGCTGAGAAATTTGGAGCAAGCTATTTAGTCTGCTGTATCTTCACTTTTCCCATCTCTAAATCTTTTTCTTAAAAAGAAAATGTTTAACATAACTAGCCCTAAAACATTTCCAGAACTTCTCAGGCTGAAGGCTATGGCTCTGTGTATGTGTGTGCACATGTGTAAGTCGTTCAATCATGTCTGATTCTTTGTGACCCCATGGAGTGTAGCTTGCCAGGCTCCTCTGTCGATGGGGTTCTTCAGGCAAGAATACTGGAGGAGGTGCTATTCCCATTTCCAGGTTATCTTCTTGACCCAGGGGTTGAATCCAGGTCTCCTGCATTGCAGGCAGATTCTTTTATCATCTGAACCACTGCTCTGTGGCACTCTTCAAATTTAGCACTGTGAGTCCCAGAGGGGGCAGAAGCAGTGTCAGTTCCAACTCTGCTGGGCCCTGTCTGCCAGACAATGGGCACATCTCTCTGGGTGGTGGAAGTGACATGATTAGCAGGGGACAGTCATTTTTTCCCACTCATGCTTTAGATCTTGAATATATAGCAAAGTTCTGGTCTTAGAGTAGGGATTGAGCCTGGGCAGAGCTCAGTTGGTAAAGATTCCACCTGCACAAATAGATGGAAAAATATACCCAAGTTCATGGATTGGGAGAATCAATATAGTGAAAATGAGTATATTACACAAAGCAATCTATAGATTCAATGCAATCCCTATCAAGCCATCAATGGTATTTTTCACAGAACTAGAACAAATAATTTCACAATTTGTATAGAAATACAAAAAACCTCAAATAGCCAAAGCAATCTTGAGAAAGAAGAATGGAACTGGAGGAATCAACCTGCCTGAATTCAGGTTTTACTACAAAGCCACAGTCATCAAAACAGTATGGTACTGGCACAAAGACAGAAATATAGATCAATTGAACAAAATAGAAAGCCCAGAGATAAATCCATGTACCTATGGAGAAGGAAATGGCAACCCACTCCAGTGTTCTTGCCTGGAGAATCCCAGGGACGGTGGAGCCTGGTAGGCTACTGTCTATGGGGTCACACAGAGTTGGACATGACTGAAGTGACTTAGCAGCAGTAGCAGCAGCATGGACACCTTATCTTCGACAAAAGAGGCAAGAATATACAATGGAGATAAGATAGTCTCTTTAACAAGTGGTGCTGGGAAAACTGGTCAACCACTTGTAAAAGAATGAAACTAGAACACTTTCTAACACCATACACAAAAATAAACTCAAAATGGATTAAAGATCTAAACGTAAGACCAGAAACTATAAAACTCCTAGAGGCAAACACAGGTAAAACATTCTCCGACATAAATCACAGCAGGATCCTCTATGACCCACCTCCCAGAATATTGGAAATAAAAGCAAAAATAAACAAATGGGACCTAATTAAACTTAAAAGCTTTTGCACAACAAAGGAAACTATAAACAAGGTGAAAAGACAGCCTTCTGAATGGGCGAAAATAATAGCAAATGAAGCAACTGACAAACAACTAATCTCAAAAATATACAAGCAACTCCTGTAGCTCAGTTCCAGAAAAACAAACGACCCAATCAAAAAATGGGCCAAAGAGCTAAACAGACATTTCTCCAAAGAAGACATACGGATGGCTAACAAACACATGAAAAGATGCTCAACATCACTCATTATCAGAGAAATGCAAATCAAAACCACAATGAGGTACCATTTCATGCCAGTCAGAATGGCTGCTATCCAAAAGTCTACAAGCAATAAATGCTGGAGAGAGTGTGGAGAAAAGGGAACCCTCTTACACTACTGGTGGGAATGCAAACTAGTACAGCCACTATGGAGAACAGTGTGGAGATTTCTTAAAAAACTGGAAATTGAACTGCCTTATGACCCAGCAATCCCACTGCTGGACATAAACACGGAGGAAACCAGAATTGAAAGAGACACGTGTACCCCAATGTTCATCGCAGCACTGTTTATAATGGCCAGGACATGGAAGTAACCTAGATGTCCATCAGCAGATGAATGGATAAGAGAGCTGTGGTACATATACACAATGGAATATTACTCAGCCATTATAAAGAATACATTTGAATCAGTTCTAATGAGGTAAATGAAACTGGAGCCTATTATACAGAGTGGAGTAAGCCAGAAAGAAAAACACCAATACAGTATACTAACACATATATATGGAATTTAGAAAGACAGTAATGATAAACCTATATGTGAGACAGAAAAAGAGACACAGATGTATAGAACAGTCTTTTGGACTCTGTGGAAGAAGGTGAGGGTGGGTGATCTGAGAGAATAGCACTGAAACATGTATATTATCATATGTGAAACAGATCACCAGTCCAGGTTTGATGCATGAGACAGGTGCTCAGGGCTGGTGCACTGGGATGACCCAGAGGGATGGGATGGGGAGGGAGGTGGTAGGGGGGTTCCGGATGGGGAACACAGGTAAACCCATGGCTGATTCATATCAATGTATGGCAAAAACCACTACAATACTGTAAAGTAATTAGCCTCCAGCTAAAATAAATAAATAAATAAAAAGAATCACCTGCAATGCAGGAGACCCTGGTTCAATTCCCGGTTCAGGAAGATTCCCCTGGAGAAGGGATAGGCTACCCCCTCTGGTATTCTTGGGCTTCCTTTGTGGCTCAGGTGGTGAAGAACCCGCCTGCAAAGCAGGAGGCCTGGGTTCGATCCCTGGGTTGGGAAGAGCCCTTGGAGAAGGGAAAGGCTACCCACTCTAGTATTCTGGCCCGAAGAATTTCATGGACTGTAGAGTCCATGAGGTCACAAAGAGTTGGACACACCTGAGCGACTTTCACTTTGAACCTGGTCAGGGGAAGGCTCGGGATGAAGCATGCAGTCAGAGTACCAGAGGTTAGGGGCCTTGTTCATCTTTGTTTCTAACTGACAAATTGGAAAAAACCCTAAACGTCCAAGAAGAAGAAATTAATAAAGTAAATTATGGAAGAGGTAGGCTCTGAAATATTGAGACCATGGTATTGATCTATGTTTATTTATGAAGTAATATCATTTTAATAGAGTCAATTAAGATTTTAATACAGCATGTCCCAGATGGCACTAGTGGTAAAGAACCCACCTGCCAGTGCAGGAGACAAAAAGAGACACGGGTTCGATCCTTGGGTTCAGAAGATCCCCTGAACAATCCACTTCAGTATCCTTGCCTGGAGAATCCCATGAACAGAGGAACCTGTGGGCTACAGTCCATAGGATCACAAAGAGTCAGACACGACTAGAAGTGATTTAACATGCACACAGGTACAGTATAAGCTCATTACCGATATCTGTATGTTATTTTCTATTACAATTAATCTAAAGAAGGAAATGGCAACCTACTCCAGTATTCATGCCTGAAAACCTCATGTACAGAAGAACCTAGTGGGCTACTGTCTATGGGGTCACAAAGAGTCGAACATAACTTAGGAACTAAAACAACAACGAAATTGCAGTTAATACAGGTTTATTATCTTAGAAAAGATGCATTGCTCTACTTGTGTAAAGAATCCTGTTCATTCTACCTCCTCTAGGGCATGGGTCCAGTCATTCTGTCCTCTTTCACCATTATCCTTTCCCCTTTTCCTCTGGATAATTACCATCACCTTAAAGATGTTCCATACTCTGACTTAGCCAGAAAACTAAAAAGAATATAAAAAATTTCTTCTCCATTTCCTACCAGTTAGCATGTCGTGTCTCTACTTCCCTTCATAACAAAACTTTTTGAAACATTTATATTTGCCTCTGTGTCCCTTCTACTGCTTTCTTAAATTTCTGACCATGTTTTTGAGCCTACTCTTGTGAAGTCATCAATGCCAAATCTGGCTGTACTTCATCAATCAAATGCTGAGTTTCCTCTCCTCATATTTAACCTTTCAGCAGCCTTGTTCCAGCTGATCACCACTGTTAACAACACTTCCCTTATTTGGCTTCTGGAACAACAATCTCTCCTGGTTTTCCCCTCACCTCTCTGGTGTTTCTTTCTTGGATGAATTTTCAGATTCCCCTAATTTTACTCACTTTTTGTTGTACTTTTATATTGTGTTTTGCTCCAGGGTTTAGTCCCAGAAAATTTTCTCTTTTATATACTTTCTATAAGTGATTTCATCCAGGTCTATGGTTTAAATATCAACTATATATAGTGAATTTCAAAATGATAATTCCAGTCTCAACACAGCACTGCTTGCATGCTTAAGAGGCATCTGAAGAAATCAGCTGGGGCTGGACCAGATGGTGGAATAGAAGGACGTGTGCTTATCTTCTCCTGCCAGAGCACCAAATTTGAAACTAGCTGTTGAACAACTGTCAACAGGAAGACACTGGAACTAGCCAAAAAAAGATACTCCACATCCAAGGACAAAGCAGAAGCCACAACGAAACAATAGGAAGGGTACTATTATGATAAAATCAAATTCTATACCTGCCAGGTGGGCAACTCACAAACTGGAGAACAATAATATCAAAGAAGTTCTTGCACTGTCGTGAAGGTTCTAGGCCCCACATCAGGCTCCTCAGCCTGGGGATCCAGCCAAGGACTGGGAATCCCCAGAGAATCTGACTTGGAAGGCCAGCAGGATTTGATTACAGAGCTTCCATAGGACTGGGGAAAACAGACTCTTGGAGGGTACAAATAAAATTTTATGCATGCCAGGACTCAGGGGAAAGGAACAGTGACACCACAGGAGACTGAGGCAGACCTACCTGTGAATGTTTGGGGGTCTCCTGCAGAGGCATGGGTTAGCAGTGGCCTGCCATGGGGACAGGGGCACTGCCAGCAGAGCTCATGGGAGATGCATCTCTTAGAGTTCACCAATAGCCCTACTGTAGAAGCCTATAGATTCCAGGACTGGGTCATCTCAGGCTAAACAACTAACAGGGAGGGAGCACAGCCCCACCTGTCAGCAGATAATTGGACTGAAGTTTTATTAAGAACTTTATTCGGAAGACCCGGGTTTGATCCCTGGGTCGGAAAGATCCCCTGGAGAAGGAAATGGCAACCCACTCCAGTACTCTTTCTTGGAGAATCCCATGGAGGGAGGAGCCTGGTGGGCTACAGTCCACGGGGTCGCAAAGAGTTGGACACGACTGAGCGACTTCACTTTCACAGCCCTGACAGAATGATCTCTGTTCCTTTCCAAGGGAAACCATTCAATATCACAGTAATCCAAGCCTATGCCCCAACCAGTAACGCTGAAGAAGCTGAAGTTGAACGGTTCTATGAAGACCTACAAGATCTTTTAGAACTAACACCCCAAAAACATGTCCTTTTCATTATAGGGGACTGGAATGCAAAAGTAGGAAGTCAAGAAACACCTGGAGAAACAGGCAAATTTGGCCTTGGAGTATGGAATGAAGCAGGGCAAAGGCTAATAGAGTTTGCCAAGACAACGCACTGGTCATAGCAAACACCCTCTTCCAACAACACAAGAGAAGACCCTACACATGGACATCACCAGATGGTCAACACCGAAATCAGATTGATTATATTCTTTGCAGCCAAAGATGGAGAAGCTCTATACAGTGAGCAAAAATAAGACCAGGAGCTGACTGTGGCTCAGATTATGAACTCCTTATTACCAAATTGAGACTCAAATTGAAGAAAGTAGGGAAAACCACTAGACCATTCAGGTATGACCTAAATCAAATCCCTTATGATTATGCAGTGGAAGTGACAAATAGATTCAAGGGACTGATAGATAGAGTACCTGATGAACTATGGACAGAGGTTTGTGACATTGTACAGGAGACAGGGATCAAGACCATCCCCATGGAAAAGAAATGCAAAAAAGCAAAATGGCTATCTGAGGAGGCCTTACAAATAGCTGTGAAAAGAAGAGAAGTGAAAAGAAAAGGAGAAAAGAAAAGATATGCCCATTTAAATGCAGAGTTCCAAAGAATAGCAAGGAGAGATAAGAAAGCCTTCCTCAGCGATCCATGCAAAGAAATAGAGGAAAACAACAGAATGAGAAAGACTAGAGATCTCTTCAAGAAAATTAGAGATACCAAGGGAACATTTCATGCAAAGATGGGCTCGATAAAGGACAGAAATGGTAGGGACCTAACAGAAGCAGAAGATATTAAGAAGAGGTGGCAAGAATACACAGAAGAACTGTACAAAAAAGATTTTCATGACCAAGATAATCATCAATGGTGTGATCACTCACCTAGGGCCAGACATCTTGGAATGAGAAGTCAAGTGGGCCTTAGAAAGCATCACTATGAACAAAGCTAGTGGAGGTGATGGAATTCCAGTTGAGCTATTTCAAATCCTGAAAGATGATGCTGTGAAAGTGTTGCCCTGAATATGCCAGCAAATTGGGAAAACTCAGCAGTGGCCACAGGACTGGAAAAGGTCAGTTTTCATTCCAATCCCAAAGAAAGGCAATGCCAAAGAATGCTCAAACTACTGCACAATTGCACTCATCTCACATGCTAGTAAAGTGATGCTCAAAATTCTCCAAGCCAGGCTTCAGCAATACATGAACCGTGAAATTCCAAATGTTCAAGCTGGTTTTAGAAAAAGCAGAGGAATCAGAGATCAAATTGCCAACGTCCACTGGATCATGGAAAAAGCAAGAGAGTTCCAGAAAAACATCTCTATCTGCGTTATTGCTTATTGACTTTAAGGCCAAAGCCTTTGACTGTGTAGAACACAATGCTGCTGCTGCTGCCGCTAAGTCACTTCAGTCGTGTCTGACTCTGTGTGACCCCATAGATGGCAGCCCACCAGGCTCCCCCATCCCTGGGATTCTCCAAGCAAGAACACTGGAGTGGGTTGCCATTTCCTTCTCCAATGCATGAAAGTAAAAGGTGAAAGTGAAGTCGCTTAGTCATGTCTCTTAGTGACCCCATGGAGCTACCAGGCTCCTCTGTCCATGGGATTTTCCAGGCAAGAGTACTGGAGTGGGGTGCCATTGCCTTCTCTGTGGATCACAATAAACTGTGGAGAATTCTGAAAGAGATGGGAATACCATACCACCTGACCTGCCTCTTGAGAAACCTGTATGCAGGTCAGGAAGCAACAGTTAGAACTGGACCTGAAACAACAGACTGGTTCCAAATAGGAAAAGGAGTATGTCAAGGCTGTATATTGTCACCCAGCTTATTTAAATTATATGCAGAGTACATCATGAGAAATGCTGGGCTGGAGGAAGCACAAGCTGGAATCAAGATTTCCAGGAGAAATATCAATAACCTCAGATACGCAGATGATACCACCCTTAGGCAGAAAGTGAAGAGGAACTAAAAAGCCCCTTGAAAGTGAAAGAGGAGAGTGACAACATTGGCTTAAAGCTCAACATTCAGAAAACTAAGATCATGGCATCTGGTCCCATCACTTAATGGGAAATAGATGGGGAAACAGTGGAAACAGTGTCTGACTTTATTTGGGGGGGCTCCAAAATTACTGCAGATGGTGATTACAGTCATGAAATTAAAAGACCCTTACTCCTTGGAAGGAAAGTTATGACCAACGTGCTGCTGCTGCTGCTAAGTCGCTTCAGTCATGTCCGATCTGTGCGATCTGAGAGATGGCAGCCCACCAGGCTCCCCCGTCCGTGGGATTCTCCAGGCAAGAACACTGGAGTGGGTTGCCATTTCCTTCTCCAATGCATGAAAGTGAAAAGTGAAAGTGAAGTCACTCAGTCATGTCTGACTCCTAGTGACCCCATGGACTGCAGCCTACAAGGCTCCTCCGTCCATGGGATTTTCCAGGCAAGAAAATCCAGGAGTGGGTTGCCATTGCCTTCTCCATGACCAACCTAGATAGCATATTAAAAAGCAGAGACATTACTTTGCCAACAAAGATTCGTCTAGTCAAGGCTATGGTTTTTCCTGTGGTCATGTATGGATGTGAGAGTTGGACTGTGAAGAAAGCTGAGCACTGAAGAACTGATGCTTTTGAACTGTGGTGTTGGAGAAGACTCTTGAGATTCTCTTGGACTGCAAGGAGGTCCAACCAGTCCATCCTAAAGAAGATCAGTCCTGGGTGTTCATTGGAAGGACTGATGCTAAAGCTGAAACTGCAATAGTTTGGCCACCTCATGTGAAGAGTTGACTCATTGGAAAAGACCCTGATGCTGGGAGGGATTGGGGGCAGGAGGAGAAGGGGACGACAGAGGATGAGATGGCTGGATAGCATCACTGACTCAATGGACTTGAGTTTGAGTAAACTCCAGGAGTTGGTGATGGACAGGGAGGCCTGGCGTGCTGCAATTAATGGGGTCACAAAGAATCGGACAGGACTGAGTGATGGAACTGAATTGCTCACCAGAATAAGACCCAGTTTTCCCCACAGCCAGTCCCTCCCATCTAGATGCTTTCACGAGCCTTTTATGCTTATCCATCAGAAGGCAGACAAAAGAAATAAGAACTACAATCTTATCAGCCTACAGAACTAATACCACAATCACAGAAAACTTCCAAAAATGAAAAGAAATAGGATTATGTTCCAGATGAAGGAATAAGATAAATCTCCAGGAAAACAATTAAATGAAGTAGAGATAGGCAGCCAACCAGAAAAAGAATTTAAAATAATGATAGTGAATATGATTCAGGATCTCTAAAAAAGAATGGAGGCAAAGATTTGAGAAGATGCAACAAATGGTAGCTAAAGACCTAGAAGAAGTAAAGAACAAACAGAGATGAACAATACATAGGAGGAGTCAATAGCATAATAACTGAGGCAGAAGAATGGATAAGTGACCCAGAAGACAGAATGCTGGAAATCAATGCTGCAAAGCAGAATATTTAAAAAAGGATGAAAAGAAATGAAGACAGCCTAACAGACCTCTGATACAACATTGAAAAAGTGAAAGTGAAAGTGAAGTCACTCAGTCGTGTCTGACTCTGTGATCCCATGGACTTTAGCCTACCAGGCTTCTCAGTCCATGGGATTTTCCAGGCAAGAGTACTGGAGTGGGTTGCCATTTCCTTCTCCAGGGGATCTTCCCAACCCAGGGATCAAACCCTGGTCTCCCTCATTGTAGGCAGACGCTTTTACCTTCTGAGCCACCAGGGAAGCCCCAATACAAAATTAAATACACCAATATTTACATTATAGAGGTCCCAGAAGGAGAAGAGAGAGAGAAAGGACTTGATAAAATATTTGAAGAGATAATAGCTGAAAAGTTCCCCAACATGGGAAAGGAAATAGTTAACCAAGTCCAGGAAGCACAGAAAGTCCCAGGCAGGATAAACCCAAGGAGGAACACTGAGACACATGTAATAAATGGCAAAAATTAAAGACAAATTATTAAAAGCAACAAGGGAAAAAAGACTACAAGGGAAAACCCATAAAGTTATCAGCCGATTTCTCAACAGAAACTATAAACCAGAAGGCAATAGCATAATATATTCCAAGTGATGTAAGGGAAAAACCAACAACCAGGAATACTCTACCCAGCAAGACTCTCATTCCAATTTGATGCCGAAATCAAAACCTTTACAGACAAGCAAAAGTTAAGAGAATTCAGCACTGCTAAACCAGTTTTAGGGCTTCCCTGGTGGCTCAGAGGTTAAAGCGTCCGCCTGCAATGCGGGAGACCCGGGTTCGATCCCTGGGTCGGGAAGATCCTCTGGAGAAGGAAATGGCAGCCCACTCTAGTATTCTTGCCTGGAGAATCGCATGGATGGAAGAGCCTGGTAGGCTACAGTCCACAGGGTTGCGAAGAGTCGGACACGACTGAGCGACCTCACTTTCACCTTCTTTCACTTTCAAACCAGTTTTACAACAAATGATAAAGGAACTTCTTTAGGCAGGAAACACAAGAGAAGGAAACGATCTACAAAAAATAACCCCCAAACAATTAACAAAATGGTAATGGGATCATACATATTGATAATTATCTTAAATGTAAATGGATTAAATACACCAACCAAAAGACATAGACTGGCTGCATGGATTTAAAAACAAGACCCATATATATGTTGTCTGCAAGACACCTACTTCATACCTATGGACACTTACAAACTGAAAGTAAGGGGACAGCAGAAGGCATTTCAAACAAATGGAAATCATAAGAAAACTGGAGTAGCAATATTCACATCAGACAAAATAGACTTTAAAACAAAGATTGTTTTAAAAGACAAAGAAGGACACTACATAATGATTGTGGGTTCAATCCAAGAAGAAGATATATGCACCCAACATAGGAGCACCTCAGTATGTAAGCAAATACTAACAATTATAAAGGGAGAAACTGACAGTAACATAATAATAGTGAGGGACTTTAATACCCCACTTTCATCAATGGACATATCATCCAGACAGAAAATCAATACGTAACTATAGGCCTTAAACGACACTTTAGACAATTGCACTTAATTGATAATTATAGAGCAGTTCATCCAAAGGCAGCAGACTACACATTTTTCTCGAGTGCACACAAAACATTCTCCAGGACTGCTCACATGCTGGGTGACAAGTCTAGTCTTTGTAAATTTCAGAAAACCAAACTCACATCAAGCATCTCTTCTGATTACAATGTAATGAGATTAGAAATGAACTACAAGGAAAAACTTTAAGAAACACAAACATAGAGTGGCTAAACAATATGCTGCTAAGCAACCATTGGATCACTGAAGAAATCAAAGATGAAATAAAAAAAAATACCTCAAGACAAGTGAAAATGAAAGTACAATAGCCCAAAACTTATGGGATGTAGCAAAAGCAATTCTAAGAGGGAAGTTTATAGCAATACAATCTTACCTCAAGAAACGAGAAAAACTCAGATAAGCAACCTAACCTTATACCTAAAACAACTAGATAAAGAACAAAAAACCCTAAGCTAGTAGAAGGAAGGAAATCATTAAGATCACAGCAGAAATAAATGAAATAGAGATAAAGAAAACAATTGCAAAGATCAATGAAACTAAAAGCTGGTTCTTTGAAAAGATAAACAGATTGATAAACCTTTAGCTAGACTCATCAAGAAAAAAAAAAGGGAGAGGACTCAAATCAGTAAAATTAGAAATGAAAAATAAATTACAACTGACTCCACAGAAATTTCAAGAATCATAAAAGACTACTGTGAACAACTGTATGCCAATAAAATAGACAACCTGGAAGAAATGGACAAACTCTTAGAAAGATACAGTCTCCCTAGACTGAACTGGGAAGAAATAGAAAGTATGAACAGACCAGTCACAAGCACTGAAATTGAAACTGTGATTAAAAAATCTCTCAAGAAACAAAAGTCCAGGGCCTGATGGATTCACAGGTAAAATTTATCAAACATCTAGAGAAGAGTTAGCACCTATCCTTTTGAATCTGTTCCAAATAATCACAGAGGAAGGAAAACTTCCCAACTCATTTTACGAGGCCACCATCACCCTGCTACCAAAACCAGACAAAGATACCACAAAAAAAGAAAATTACAGGCCAGTATTACTGATGAACACAGATGCAAAACTGCTCAATAAAATACTAGCAATCTGTATCCAAACAATACATTAGAAAGATCATACATCATGATCAAGTGGGATTCATCCTAGGGATGCAAGGATTTTTCAACATCTTTAAATCAATCAATATGATACACTGTATCAACAAACTGAAGAATTAAAAACCATATGATCATCTCAATAGATGCAGAAAAGGCTTTTGACAAAATTCAGCACCAATTTATAATAAAAACTCTCCAGAAAGGGGGCATAGAGGATACATACCTCAATGCAATAAAGGTCATATATGACAGACCTACAGCTAGCATCATACTCAATGGTGAAAAGCTGAAAGCATTCCCTCTAAGATTAGGAGTAAGATAATGATGTTCATTCTTGCCACTTTTATTCAACATAGTTTTGGAAGTCCTAGCTACAGCAATCAGAGAAGAAACAGAAGGTAATCCATATTGCAGAAGAAGAAGTTAAACTGTCACTGTTTGCAGATGACATGATATTATACACAGATCTTAAAGATGCCACCAGAGAACTACTAGAACTCAATGAATTTGGTAAAGTTGCAGGCTCAGTCAGATCAGTTCAGTTGCTCTGTCGTGTCCAACTCTTTGCGACCCCATGAATCACAGCACGCCAGGCCTCCCTGTCCATCACCAACTCCCGGAGTTCACTCAGACTCATGTCCATTGAGTCAGTGATGCCATCCAGCCATCTCATCCTCGGTCGTCCCCTTCTCCTCCTGCCCTCAATCCCTCCCAGCATCAGGGTCTTTTCCAATGAGTCAACTCTTCGCATGAGGTGGCCAAAGTACTGGAGTTTCAGCTTTAGCATCATTCCTTCCAAAGAAATCCCAGGGCTGATCTCCTTCAGAATGGACTGGTTGGATCTCCTTGCAGTCCAAGGGACTCTCAAAAGTCTTCTCCAACACCACAGTTCAAAAGCATCAAGTTGTGGGTTACAAAATTAATAAACAGAAATCTGTTGCATTTCTATACACTGACAATGAAAGTTCAGAAAGATAAAAAAAACAATAACAAATAAATAACAAAAAAATAACAATAAAAAAAGAGGCATCTGAAAACTAAATTCCCCAAATGGAATCTTTGCATTTCCCTGGATCTGCTCCTCTTATGCTCTACAACCCATAAAACTTTCCTCTATCCACTCAGGTCATCTGCACTCCTAGGTTTCTCTAATATTCCACAGCAGAGCATCAGTAAATCTTGCTGGTACTCTCTGAAATCTCCAAATGCCAGCAACATCTTAGAACACTTCCTGAATCTGAATATTTCTTCCTAAATATTTCTCATCACTCCACAACTCTCATCTAGTCTAAGCTACCAATATGATTCTACATGATTGCACTGCCTCCTCTTTCACTTTCCCTGTAAAGCAAACATACTCTTTCTTTTTAGACATTCAGCTCTACTTACAACTCCCCAGTGGCTTTTATCACAAAGGATAAAATCTAAAGTCCTTATCATACTCACAAGACGCTGTCATCTGGCCCCTGCTGCCTCTCTGACCTCATCTCCCACCGTTTTCCTCTGAATCACTACTTTCCACCTGTACTAGCCTCTTGTCTGTTCCTTGATCATGCCCAGAAAACTTATGCATTAGGATTTGTGCGTTTGCTATTTCCTTTCTTCTCTCAGATTCCTACTGAGCTTGTTCTCTCTTTTTTAGGTAATTCTCAAATATTGCTTAATCAAAGAGGTATTCTCTGACCTCTCATTCATAACATAATATTTCTCTTTTATGCTGCTTTATGTCTCATATCAGTATCCATTATGTGTGGGTTAGGAGTTGTGCCTAACTCTTGAGGAGATCATTCCCCTCCGTGACAGTGTAATTAGCTCCCCCAGTGGTCAGTAGTATACAACCTACATAGCCATATATGACATACTTGCTAGTATACAATAGAGTGGAGACTGACTTATTTATTTTCTGATCCCCCCACTATAAGGTAAGTTTCTCTAGGATGGGGTCTTGGGAGCACCCCTGCAGGTAGAACAGTATCTACAACATAGCAGATGCTCAAGAGTTCTTTGATATATGAGCTGATATATGCTTCATGTATGTGTGTATTATGTGGATGCACGGGGGGAAAGATCTAAAAAGAAACACACCAAATGTTAAAAGTGATTATATCTGAGCAGTGGAATTACATGTGATTTTCCCACTGTCTTCTTTATCCTTTCCTAGGGCATGGATATTTTAATAAGAATATATTATTTTTTACAAAGATGAAGGTATTTTGGAAGCAGATAAACCTGAGATTGAATCTTGGTTTCACTCTTTTTTTGTTGTGTAACCTTGGGCAAACTTATTACCATCTTTGTGTCTCTTTAAAATGGAGATACTATTTAGATTATTGGGTTATTGTGAGAATTAAGTAAAATATGATGTCAAAGCTTGGCATAGCATCTGCCTGAATTTAAGACTGTAGTAAAGAGTATTCTCTCTCTTCCTCTGAATTATGATTGTTTTATTATTTTAGGGGAGCAGATCACTGAGATGTACACATGAGCCCCAAACCCTGAGGAACTACTGGGTCTATGTTTAATCCCAAGTGTCCTTCCCTGTGGCTGATGGGAGACATTAAAATAGATTGACACCCAAGGCAGTGCAATGTGGTGAGTTAATGAAAGAATAACCAGGTTGGTGCTATTTGTATCTCAATGAAGACTCAGCATTAACAGGATTTTAAATCTTTTTAGACCTCTATCCAAAATCTTTTCTTTGGTCCACAAATCTTTTCTTGTGGATAGTGGTAGTAAGATAGGCTGGAAGACATGGGAGGGATTCTATCCTCTATTCTTCACAGGGCCTGGGAATACTCGAAGGCCAGGTGAAAGAATGACTGAAGTACTGGGAGAAAACCACATGAGTTCTAATGTCTGCTGGAGAGAAGACAAGCTGCAAGGGAGCCTGTCAGCAGCCCAGTGTGCCCATCTTGGGTCAAGAGCCAGAGCCAGGAGAACTTATCTAACTCGGCCCAGAGACTTAGGGACACAAGTTCCAGTCTCATCATGCCATGCTATGTGTGTGTGCTCAGTTGTGTTTGACTCTTTGTGAGCCAATGGACTATAGCCTGCCAGGCTCTTCTGTCCATGGATTCTCCAGGCAAGAATACTGGAGTCAGTTGCCATTTTCTCATGCAGGGGATCTTCACGACCCAGGCATCAAACCCACATTTCTTGCATCTCCTGCATTGGTAGGTGAGTTCTTTACCACTAGTGCCACCTGGGAAACCCATCCTTTAGTTCAAATAGCAGAGGGGAGATATGTCATTAATAAATTTATGGTGATATTTAACTTGGTTATGACTCATGCCTATGTCCATTACAGCCATGACCTTCACTGCTCACCTGCTGGATTTTTGGAGAAGCCATGAGAGAATGTATCAGCCAACAGCTCAGCAGTTAACTCTGGCCACACTTCTGGCCTGAATCCTGCTAACTCCCACCATGGGAAGCTTGGTTACATTAATTTAGAGTAAAAGACTTTAAGGTCCTGTTTCCTCTCTCCTTTAAAACTGGAACTAACCTTAAGCAGGACCCCTCCCTTTGTCCTCTGGCCCATCTTCATTCCCATGGGATTTCCAGAGCCATTCTAAGCAGAGTATGTTCCAAGCCCTTGAGATTAACAACAAGAAGAATTAGAAAAAGAATAAACAAAACCTAAGTTCAGCAGAAGGAAGGAGATAATAGATATCAGAGAGGAAACAAAACAGATTTTTAAAAAATAGAAAAAAATCAATAAAATCAAGAGCTGGTTCTTTGAAGGAGTAAACAAAGTTGACAAACCTCTGGCCAGGCTCATAAAGGAGAGAGAAGACCCAAATAAACAAAATAAGAAATAAAGAAGAAGAAATCACAAAAGATACTGCTGAAATATAAAAAGCAATAAGAAGATATTATGAACAATTATATGCCAACAAATTGGACAGTCTATAAGAAATGGACAACTTGCTAGAAATTTATAGTCCACCAAAACTGAATCAAGAAGAAATAGATAACTTGAATAGACCAATCACTAAAAATGAAATATAATCTGTAATAATAATGATAAAAAAATTCCCTACAAACAAAAGTCCACGACTAGATGGCTCCACTGGGGAATTCTACAAATATACAAAGAACTTATAATGATCGTCCTGAAACTCTTCCAAAAGATTTAAGAGGAGGGAACACACCCAAAGACATTCTGTGGAGCCACAATCACCCCAATAACAAAACCAAAGATACTATTAAAAGAGAAAGTTACAGGTTAGTATCTTTGGTGAATATAGATGCAAAAATTCTCAACAAAATATTAGCAAACTGAACCTAACAACACACAAAAAGATCAGATCATACACCATGATGAAGTGGGATTCATCCCAGGGTCACAAAGATGGTTTACCAAATTCAATCAATCAGTGTGGTATGCCACATCAACAAAAGAAAGGACAAAACCCATATGATCATCTAAATAGATGCAGAAAAAGCATTTGATAAAATTTAACATCCAATCATGATAAAAAATCCTTACGAAAGTAGGTATAGAGGGAACATACCTCAACATCAGAAAAGCTATTTATGACAGTTCAGTTCAGTCACTCAGGCGTGTCCGACTCTTTGCGACCCCATGAATCACAGCACGCCAGGCCTCCCTGTCCATCACCAACTTCCAGAGTTCACTCAGACTCACGTCCATCGAGTCAGTGATGTCATCCAGCCATCTCATCCTCGGTCGTCCCCTTCTCCTCCTGCCCCCAATCCCTCCCAGCATCAAAGTCTTTTCCAATGAGTCAACTCTTCGCATGAGGTGGCCAAAGTACTGGAGTTTCAGCTTTAGCATCATTCCTTCCAAAGAAATCCCAGGGCTGATCTCCTTCAGAATGGACTGGTTGGATCTCCTTGCAGTCCAAGGGACTCTCAAGAGTCTTCTCCAACACCACAGTTCAAAACAAACAATATATATTATCAACTAATATAATACTCAACAGTAAAAAGCTGAAAGACTTCCTGCTAAAATCTAGAACACGACAAGGATGCCCACTCTCACCATACCACTTCTCTTCAATATATTATTAGAAGTCTTGGTTATAGCAATCAGATCAAAAAAAAAAAAGTGTTCAGATTGAAAGGGAAGAGGTAAACAAGTTATTCTATGCAGATGATATGATAACTATGTAGAAAACTCTAAAGACTCCACATGAAAACTATTAGAACTGACAAATGAATTCAGAAATGTAGCAAGATACAAGATCAACATACAGAAATCTGCTGCGTTTCTTTACACTAACAGTGAAAGGTCAGAAAGGGCATGTAATCTAACAATCTCTTTTAAAATCGTTATCAAAAAATAGAAATAAACCAGACAAAGAAAGTGAAAGACTTATATGCTGAGAACTACAAAACATTACTAAAGGAAATTAAAGATGATTCAAAGAAATGGAAAGATATATACCACGTTCGTGAATTGGAAGAATTAATATTGTTAAAATGGCAATCCTACTCAAAATAATCCACAGGTTTATTGTGATCCCTATCAGATTGCCCATGAAATTTTTCACAGAACTGGTACAAATAATCCTAAAATTTATGTGGAACCATAAAAGATGCAAAATTTCCAAAGCAATCTTAAGAAAAAGAACAAAGCAGGAGGCATAATCCTCCCAGATTTCAGACAATACTACAAAGCTTACAGTAATCAAAACAGTGTGGTATTGGCAAGAAAAGAAGACAGATGGATCAATGGAATAGAATAGAAAGCCCAGGAAAAAACCCCAGATACCTATGGTTAATTAATCTTTGACAAAGGAGACAAGAATATAAAGTGGGAAAAAGACAGTCTCTTCAGCAAGTGGTGAGAGTCAATTCCTAGGCAGGTGGATAGGAAGTCCGGGGTTCCCGAGGAGGAGAAGGGGGTCTGGGGCTCTCAAAGTGGAGATAGGGGTCTGGAATTCTCAAGGAGGAGGAAAGAACAAACATCTTTTTTTCTCCACATTCCTTAGTCTTAGCCCGGAACTGACGATAATACAATGAACAACTCAGTTTAAACTCTGTACTAAGGATTATAAAACAACAATGTATAGTGTTTGAGGACAGTTTCTCCTTCCTGAAAACTTTCTGGCTAATCCTGTTATCTTAAAACGTAAATTATGGGAGTGGGTCTGGTAAAATTTTCACAAACTTGAGACATTCCTTTGATTTATTGTAATAACTAATTAAAAAGTATATAACTCCCTTGCTAACTAGCAAGGGGGGCATTCTCCATCCCCCTTCTGATGTCTATGTCAGAAGCTTTCTCTGTCCCTTTTTATACTTTAATAAAACTCTGCTATACAAAAGCTCTTGGGTGATCAAATCTGGTCCCTGGTCCCTGGTCCCAAAGTTAAATCTTCTTCAGAAATCAGCAATCTGACACAGTTTACCTTAAGCTATCAGTGGTGCTGGGAAAGTTGGACAGTCACATATAAATCAGTGAAGTTAGAACACACCCTCACACCATGTACAAAAATAAACTCAAAATAACTTAAAGACTAAAACATAAGTTATGACACAATAAAACTCCTAGAAGAGAACATAGGCAAAATATTCTCTGACATAAATTGTACCAGTGTTTTCTTATCTTAGGTCAGTCTCCCTAGGCAATAGAAATAAATGCAAAAAATAAACAAATGGAACCTAATCAGATTTACAAACTTTTGCACAGCAAAGGAAACCATAAACAAAATGATATGACAACCTAGGAATGGGATAAAATATTTACAAAAGATGTGACAAACAAGAGCTTAATTTCCAAAATATACAAAGAGCACTTACAATCTAACAAAAAAACCCACACAATCAAAAAGTGACAGAAGACCTAAATAGACATTTCTCCAAGGAAGACATACAGATGACCAATCAGCACACGAAAAGATGTTCAACATTGCTAATTATTAGAGAAATGAAATCAAAACTACAATGAGGGTACCACTTCACATCACTCAGAATGCCATCATTAAAAAAGTCTACAAACCACAAACGCTGGAGAGGGTGTAAAGAAAAGGAGCCCTCTTATACTGTTGGTGGACATGTAAGCTGGTGAGACCACTATGGAAAACAGTATGGAGCTTCCTCAAAAAACTAAAAATAGAGTTGCCTTATGATCCAGCACTCTCACTCCTGGACAAAACTATAATTCAAAAAGATACATGCACCCCAATATTCATAGCAGCACTATGTACAATAACCCAGACAAGGAGACAACCTAACTGTCCACTGACAGATGAATGGGCAAGAAGATGTGGCGGGTGTGTATGTGTGTGTATACACATACAATGGATATTGCACATACACATACAATGGATATTACTCAGCCATCGAAAGAATAAAATAATGCTGTCTGCAGCAACATGGATGGACCTTGAGATTATCATACTAAGCAAAAGCAAATCAGAAAGAGAAAGATAAATACCATATGATATCAACCCACATATCAATTATGTGGAATCTAAAATGTGACACAAATCAACATATCTATGAAACAAAAACAAACTCAGATATAGAGAATAGACTCGTGGTTGCCAGGCAGGGATGGATTAGGGGAGGGAGGGAATGGGATTAGCAGAGGTCAACTATAGGATGGATAAACAAGGTCCTACCGCATAACACAGGCAACTATACTCATCTTGTGAAAAACTATAATGAAAAAGAATATATATATATAATTGAGTTGCTCTGCTGTACAGAAAGAAATTAACACAACATTGAAAATCAACTATACTTCATAAATTTAAAAAAAAAAAAAAAGAGTAGCAAGAAGAAGGGCTTCCCTGGTGGCTCAGAGGTTAAAGCGTCTGCCTGCAATGCAGGAGACCTGGGTTCGATCCCTGGGTTGGGAAGATCCCCTGGAGAAGGAAATGGCAACCCACTCCAGTATTCTTGCCTGGAGAATCCCATGGACAGAGGAGCCTGGTGGGCTACAGTCCACGGGGTCGCAAAGAGTCGGACATGGCTGAGTGACTACAAAGATGGACATTGGCCTAAATTTCTGATTAAACAAGTATTTTCAAATGCAAGAGGTATCTCATTGAAAGGCTTGAGTTCACAAATGTCCTTCCCTGGGATAATTAAAGGCACACAAAGAAGTCTTTGTTTCTGGTTCACCTAGAGATGCTTCCAAAGACATCATTTCCTAGTCTTTTGAATGCTCTTCTTAAGGACAAGGAGAGAGACAAGAAATGAGTTTGTCCTTCTTTGGTCTCTAAGCCAGGTGTACCAGAAACGCCCATCATGATTTCTGGCATATTCAGAGCTCTTTCTAAAAGAAACTGCCCTACCTTAGTACCATGTTTATTGTTTAGTCACTAAGTTGTGTCCCACTCTTTGTGACCCCCATGGACTGTAGCCTGCCAGGCTCCTCTGTCCATGGGATTCCCCAGGCAAGAATACTGGGTTACCATTTCCTTCTCCAAGTGATCTTCCCCACCCAGGGATCGAACCTGCATCCCCTGTTTGGCAGGTGGATTCTTTACCACTGAGCCACCTCTGCTACAGCTGATTGGACCAGGAGCGGGGGATCTGACCCAAGGGCAGGTAAAACATTGGCTGGCCAGTGGTCCATGAAGTAGTGTGGGGCTAGAAACTGTTTCAATAGGAAAGAGCAGGGACAGTGGAATTTTTTCCCCTAGGAATTTGAAATGGAAAAGACCTAAGGTGGAAAGCATGCATCTCCAAACCAAGAGGGATCATTAACCAGGTGAAGGTGGGATAAACCAAAATTATGAGAAAGCAAAAAGCACAGTGCAGAGATGTATATGAAAGGTTTTGAGGCAGTTGCTGGGTTGTTAGATGAAATGTGGGCATATGTAGACACAAACACAGTTACTAGGCATCAGTTGTCCTCAGAGGAAATGTTTGTGCGTTTGATAGTTAAACAGTCATAACTTAAAGTAACTCCATAAATTATAGTAGAAAGACTGAAGCTAGTTTTGCCAGATCTTTTATTTTTTTCCCCTCAGTAAATAGAAAAGGTGGTATCAGTGTTCCCCTGGGTCTTCAGTCTTCCAGCAAACATCACTAGCACATTCTTAGTGTTCAAAATCTGTCTTGGCAGCCTTGCTCTTTTCTGACCACCACTGGCCATCCATAAAGCTAATTTCCATCAAGCTCCTTTGAGTCTCGCGTGAAGGTGACATGAGAGGTGGTTTCCATTTTTCTTCTGTTTGGCTCCATAAGCACATTTGGTCTGTGTTGAGTCACAGCCCTACAATCAGGCCTCCCTTCACGTGTTCCCACATTCCTCCGGGGAAAGCCCCAGTGGATTCACAGCCCAGCCAAGTACATTTTACATTCGGTAATAGAGCCCCCAGAGATTATGTGTGAAGAAAGTATGCGACAGAGATCAAATCTCCTCAGACACTTTGCTTTTTATTTTAAAGCTTGGTTTTGCCTTAGCTCCTCTATTTTTCCTTTAATTTTGTCCACAGAATAACTCCAGATGTGGTAATCAACGAGGAGATCAAGAGGATATTCGGAGGTCATTTTATTTCCTAAAAGAAGCTTAGCCCTAACTGGGAAGAGGTGAAAAGATCCTAGAATTCCCTCCAATTCAAAGGTTTTCAAGGATACACATGAAAACAATTTAAATTTTCTAAAAGCTAAAGAAATGCAAAATTCAATCAATACAGAAGCTTGAGTAGATATAGTAAATTTGCTGAAGAGATGAAAGAATTGCGAAAGGGTCCCTGCCATAGACAATTGGGAATCTAAGTGTCCCATCAGTGTTGCAGCAAAAATTTAGTCATCATGCCACCCACAAGGAACTTTTCTGTACTTCATAAATCACAGCACAAAGAGATGGCAAGGCCAAAAATATTAGGAAAGATAATCTCAAAATAGTTTGGGATTTTATAATTAGCTTCTTTTAACCTCAGATATATAATTAAGAATAGAATTTTTAAAGAAAGCTAAATATACATTATTATTTTTGCGTTAAGGAATCTGTGAATATTTTGTTATTTGCAAAAGTTAAAAATAATTTACCCTGTTAGAATAAAGGCATGTCTGGTAATTCTAATTTCATATATATGCTTCAGTTAATTTACTTAAATTAATGATCTTAAGTTTAAGTTACTTTATAAATAGTATTGGAACATGTAAAATTAAGATTCACTGAATTTGTGAATTTGGTTGATAGCTTTACAAGGGTTGAGTTTGATTGATACCTTTACAAGGGTTGAGTTTGACTGATAGCTTTACAAGGATTAAGTAGTTTTATAAGCTAAGTCAGACAATTGATAGCTTGAAAAGGCTATAGGATGGTAATATAGGTGGATATAATACTCACATAACTTCTCTCTTACTTGAAGCTCCACTAAAACAATAGCAAAGGGATCATCTTTTTTTTTTTTTTTAATAGAGAAGCCCAAAAGGATGGAGAGAAAAGGCAAGGAGACAATGGCAATAAATTTTGGAAGCTAAAAAGCAGATGATGACCCTTAATTTACTTAGCAGATGTACAAAACCTGAATCTTAAATCTGAAATGGAGATTGCCAAGAATATCCTGATCTAAACCACAGAACCCTCAAAAGACTCAGAGCAGAAACTGGGGAGGGAGGTGGGACACAGCTGCCAAAAAGGAGCACTGGTTAAAAGTAGTTGGAACCCTAGATCTTACCCCCAACCTCAGCCCTGAAAGCCTCTAGGGGAGTGCCTCTCCCTATTCCTGGCAGAATAAATGTGGAGGTTTCTTCTCCGAGCAGAATCAGAGGGTCTCCAGGCTGGAGGACACCAAGCCTTAAGTGACAGTATGAGCACTGTGCTGAAGAAAGGAGAGGAAATGAATATATGTGTGTGGCATGCTGAGTGCTAAGACCCTCACAACATCACTACTTCCCCAGCCCCCATCCCAGTCCTTCCCATTCACTTCCAAGAACCACTGAGCACTAAGCCTCTATCTATCAGTCAGGAAACTGGGAAATCACACAAATTCCAGAGGAAAGACCCCTAGAGATAGCAGCAGCAGAGATTCCTCATTAACAGCCCAGCTAGAACCATCTAAGTGAAGTGACAGACCCCACCCACATCCTCAGGACTTCCAGTTTTCTCTTTTATTCACTTTACACATGAGCAGAGAAACAAGGTTTGCCAGACATCTGAGAAAATGCTTTAACACGGAAGACAGAGATCAAAACTGACAAACTAGTGAGTAGGAGCAGGGGAAGGAAACTTACATAATAATCAGAAATAAGCACAGATATTGCAGTCATGAAAGAAGAACAAGGTGGGATAAGAGTAACAATCAGAGAACGAAATAAAGCTCTTGGAAATGAAAAACATGACAGCACAAGTGAAAGAAAACCAAAGAATTAGAAAATAGATGAATTCCTCCAGTTAATAAGCAAAATGACAGAGATGGAAGAAGAAGATAAAAGAAAAATAATAAGGGGCAAATTTGGGACAAGAAACATTCAAATAATGGGAGTTCTAGAAAGAGAAAAATGGAAATAAAGTATAAAAACTTAACTGAGTTAATCAAAGAAATAATAAAGAAAAAATTCCAGATCTGTAAGACAGTTCTGTTAAAAGAACTCATCAGGTTCCCAGCATGATACTTGAAAATAATACACATCAAGCCACAGCATTGTAGAATATCACAATTCAATTGTGGAGATAGGTAGCTGCTAGGAAGAAATAAAGTTCCTAGAATTAATATTTGAAATGGGATGAAACTTTCCAAAAACCATTAAATAAGAACGACAAGACACCTCAACAATGACTTCAAAATTTGGAGTAAAATAACTTCCAACCTATACTTTCCTACCAATACAAACCACAATTAGATGTAAGGGTAGAAAAATGGTATTTTCAGGAACAGAAATATCAAAACATTAAGCTTTCATGCACACATGCTCAGGAAGCTAGTGGAGGATGTACATTATTAAAACAAGGGAATTAGTTCACCCTATCGAGAAATAACTGGGAATTTTGAGTTCCTATATTTTTACTTCTTTTAGGATGAGAAAGCAGGTCACTCAGCTCTATGTTAGAATGTGGAACATTTAGTAATGATTGTGTAGATGATACTACCCTAATGGTGGAAAACAAAGAAAACTAAAGAGCATCTTGATAAAGGTGAAAGAAGAGAGTGAAAAAACCAGCTTAAAACTTGACATTCAGAGTCACCGAGTTACTGGGCAGTGGAGCATGTGTTTTGGGGGAGCCGGCTGGCATTGCCGGCACCATGGAGTCACCTTTTAGTCCGGGACTCCCTCACTGGCAGGATGAAGACTGGGATTCTGCCCTGTTTGCTGAACTTGGCTATTTCACAGACACTGATGACCTGCAATTGGATACAGCAAATGAAACTTATATATTAAAACAGAACCTCAGCCACTTTTGCCAGCCTCCTCAAGTTGTTCAATCTCATCGCCTAAATCAGTGGACTCTTACTCATCAACTCAGCATGTTCCTGACGAGCTGGATTTGTCTTCTACTTCTCAGATGTCTCCTCTTTCCTTATATGGTGAAAGCTCTAATAACCCCTCCTCAGCAGAGCCACTGAAGGAAGACAAGCCCATCATTGGTCCTAAGAGCAAAACCGAAAATGGACTGACTCCAAAGAAAAAAATTCAAATAAATTCAAAACCTTCAATTCAGCCCAAGCCTTTATTACTTCCAGCAGCACCCAAGGCTCAAACAAACCCCAGCATTCCAGCAAAAACCATCATTATTCAGACACTACCAACACTTATGCCATTGGCAAAGCAGCAACCAATTATCAGTATAGATCCTGCACCCACTAAAGGTCAGACCATGGTGCTCTCTCAGCCTACCGAGGTTCAGCTCCAGGCACCTGGAGTTCTGCCCTCTCCTCAACCAGTCCTTGCTGTTGCTGGGGGAACCACGCAGCTACCTAATCACGTGGTGAATGTGGTACCAGCCCCTGTGGCAAATAGCCCAGCAAATGGGAAACTTTCTGTGACTAAACCTGTCCTACAGAGTATGATGAAAAATATGGGTTCCAATATTGCTGTGTTAAGGAGACAGCAACGTATGATTAAAAATTGAGAGTCAGCTTGTCAGTCCCGCAAGAACAAAGAATACATGCTAGGCTTAGAGGCAAGGTTAAAGACAGCTCTTTTGGAGAATGAGAAGCTGAAGAAAGAATGGTTCACTGAAGTGGCAACTGGATGAAGTTGTTTCAGACAACCAGAGGCTTAAAGTTCCTAGTCTGAAGCGAAGAGCTATCTGTGTGATTATAGTTTGGGCATTTGTAATACTGAACTATGGACCCATGAGGGGACTGGAATGCAAAAGCAGGAAGTCAAGAAACACCTGGAATAACAGGCAAATTTGGCCTTGGAGTACGGAATGAAGCAGGGCAAAAGCTAATAGAGTTTTGCCAAGAGAACACACTGGTCATAGCAAACACCCTCTTCCAACAACACAAGAGAAGACTCTACACATGGACATCACCAGATGGTCAATACTGAAATCAGTTTGATTATATTCTTTGCAGCCGAAAATAGAGAAGCTCTATAAGTCAGCAAAAACAAGACTGGGAGCTGACTGTGGCTCAGATCATGAACTCCTTATTGCCAAATTCAGACTTAAATTGACGAAAGTAGGGAAAACCACTAGACCATTCAGGTATGACCTAAATCAAATCCCTTATGATTATACAGTGGAAGTGACAAATAGATTTAAGGGAATAGATCTGATTGACAGAGTGCCTGATGAACTATGGAATGAGGTTCATGACATTGTACAGGAGACAGGGATCAAGACCATCCCCATGGAAAAGAAATGCAAAAAAGCAAAATGGCTATCTGAGGCCTTACAAATAGCTGTGAAAACAAGAGAAGCGAAAAGCAGAGGAGAAAAGAAAAGATATAAGCATCTGAATGCAGTGTTCCAAAGAATAGCAAGGAGAGATAAGAAAGCCTTCCTTAGTGATCAATGCAAAGAAATGGAGGAAAACAACAGAATGGGAAAGACTAGAGATCTCTTCAAGAAAATTAGAGATATCAAGGGAATATTTCATGCAAAGATGGGCTAGATAAAGCACAGAAATGGTATGGACCTAACAGAAGCAGAAGATATTAAGAAGAGGTGGCAAGAGTAACAGGAGAACTGTACGAAAAAGAGCTTCACAACCAAGATAATCATGATGGTGTGATCACTTACCTACAGCCAGACATCCTGGAATGTGAAGTGGAGTGGGCCTTAGAAAGCATCACTATGAACAAAGCTAGTGGAGGTCATGGAATTCCAGTTGAGCTATTTCAAATCCTAAAAGATGATGCTGTGAAAGTGCTGGAATCAATATGCCGGCAAATTTGGAAAACTCAGCAGTGGGCACAGAACTGGAAAAGGTCAGTTTTCATACCAATCCCAAAGGAAGGCAATGCAAAAGAATGCTCAAACTGTCGCACAATTGCACTCATCCCACAAGCTAGTAAAGTAATGCTCAAAATTCTCCAAGCCAGGCTTCAGCAATATGTGAACCGTGAACTTCCAGATGTTCAAGTTGGTTTTAGAAAAGGCAGAGGAACCAGAGATCAAATTGCCAACATCTGCTGGATCATTGAAAAAGGAAGAGAGTTCCAGAAAAACATCTATTTCTGCTTTATTGACTATGCCAAAGCCTTTGACTGTGTGGATCACAATAAACTGTGGAAAATTCTGAAAGAGATGGGAATACCAGACCACCAGACCTGCCTCTTGGCAGGTCAGGACGCAACAGTTAGAACTGGAAATGGAACAAAAGACTGGTTCCAAACAGGAAAAGGACTATGTCAAGGCTGTATACTGTCACCCTGCTTATTGAACTTATATGCACAGTACATCATGAGAAACACTGGGCTGGAAGAAGCACAAGCTGGAATCAAGATTGCTGGGAGAGATATCAATAACCTCAGATATGCCGATGACACCACCCTTATGGCAGAAAGTGAAGAAGAACTAAAGAGCCTCTTGATGAAAGTGAAAGAGGAGAGTGAAAAAGTTGGCCTAAAGCTCAACATTCAAAAAACTAAGATCATGGCATCTGGTCCCATCACTTCATGGGAAATAGATGGGGAAACAGTGGAAACCATGTCAGACTTTATTTTTGCGGGCTCCAAAATCACTGCAGATGGTGACTGCAGCCATGAAATTAAAAGACGCTTACTCCTTGGAGGGAAAGTTATGACTAACCTAGACAGCATATTGAAATGCAGAGACGTTACTTTGCCAACTAAGGTCCGTCTAGTCAAGGCTATGGTTTTTCCTGTGGTCAGGTATGGATGTGACAGTTGGACTGTGAAGAAAGCTGAGCGCTGAAGAATTGATGTTTTTGAACTGTGGTGTTGGAGAAGACTCTTGAGAGTCCCTTGGACTGCAAGGAGATCCAACCAGTCCATCCTAAAGGAAATCAGTCCTGGGTGTTCATTGGAAGGACTGATGCTGAAGCTGAAACTCCAATACTTTAGCCACCTCATGTGAAGAGTTGACTCATCGGAAAAGACCCTGATGCTGGGAGGGATTGGGGGCAGGAGGAGAAGGGGATGACAGAGGATGAGATGGCTGGATGGCATCACTGACTCGATGGACTTGAGTTTGAGTGAACTCCAGGAGTTGGTGATGGACAGGGAGGCCTGGCGTGCAGCAATTCATGGGGTTGCAAAGAGTCAGACAGGACTGAGCGACTGAACTGAACTGAACTGAATATGCCATTGTATATATGTATCACAGCTTCCTTATCCATTCCTCTGCCGAGGGACATCTAGGTTGCTTCAATGTCCTAGCTATTGAAAACAGTGCTGTGATGAACATTGGGGTACATGCTTCTCTTTCCATTTTGGATTCCTTGGAGTGTATGCCCAGCAGTGGGATTGCTGGGGCATATGGCAGTTTTATTTCCAGTATTTTAGGGAATCTGCACAGTGTTCTCCATGGTGGCTGTACTGGTTTGCATTCCCACCAACAGTGTAAGAGGGTTCCCTTTTATCCACACCCTCTCCAGCATTTATTGTTTGTAGACTTTTTGATGGTAGCCATTCTGATCAGCATGAGATGGTACCTCATTGTGGTTTTGATTTGTATTTCTCTGATGGTGTGAGTGATGTTGAGCATCTTTTCATGTATTTGTTAGCCTAGATGTTTATTTTTTGCCTCTTCTCTGACTTACTTCTTTGTTAAAAATGCTTTGTTGACTCTGTGTAATGAAAGTGTTGTGAAGATCTTTTTTGTGGAGTCCATTGAATGAGACCTGAGTGAGCCCTCAGGCTAAAAAAGGGTAAAATTATTAAAGTAGTTATGGTTGAGCAAAAAAAAAACAAACCAAAAAACTTGACATTCAAAAAACTAAGATCATGGAATCCAGTCCTATCACTTCATGGCAAACAGATGGGGAAAAAATGAAAACAGTGACAGACTTCATTTTCTTGGACTCCACAGTGATTTTGGAGCCAGGTCACTGCAGCCATGAAATTAAAAGATGCTTGGTCCTTAGAAGAAAAGCTGTGACAAACCTAGAGAGCATATTAAAAAGCAGAAACATCACTTTGCTGACAAAGGTCCATATAGTCAAAGCTATGTTTTTTCCAACAGTCATGTACAGTCATAAGAGTTGGACCTTAAAGAAGGCTGCTGCTGCTGCTGCTGCTGCTGCTGCTGCTGCTGCTGCTGCTAAGTTGCTTTAGTCGTGTCCGACTCTGTGCGACCCCATAGACGGCAGCCCACCAGGCTCCCCCATCCCTGGGATTCTCCAGGCATGAATACTGGAGTGAGTTGCCATTTCCTTCTCCAATGCATGAATGTGAAAAGTGAGAGTGAAGTCGCTCAGTCATGTCTGACTCTTAGCAACCCCATGGACTGCAGCCCACCAGGCTCCTCCGAACACTGAAGAATTGATGCTTTTGAATTGTGGTGCAGGAGAAGACTCTTGAGAGTCCCTTGGACAACAAGGAGATCAAACCAGTCAATCTTAAGGGAGATCAACCCTGAATATTCATTGGAAGGTCTAATGCTGAAGTTGAAGCTCCAATACTTTGGCCACTTGATGTGAAGAGCTGACTCATGGGAAAAGACCCTGATGCTGAGAAAGATTGAGGGCATGAAAAGAAGGAGCAACAGAGGATGAGATGGTTGGATGATGTCACTGACTCTATGGCCATGAGTTTGAGCAAACTTCAGGAGATGATGAATGACAGGGAAACCTGGCATGCTGCAATCCATGGGGTCGCAAAAAGTCAGACATGATTTAGTGACTGGACAACAACAGGATTTTAATAGGAGGAGATAATTCTAAAATGTTATGTAAATTATACAGGGATAAGGAAACTGGGGTGCAGCACATGGATGCAGGTAGAGGTAATCTCCAAGACAGTAGTAAAGGGAGGTGTCAGGGAGTCCCAGGTGGAGACTACGTCGAGATTATAGCAGTAAGACTCCAGATGTAGACAGACTGTCATCACTGCCTTACCAGCCATCTTAGTGTCCTTCTCAATCAGCTGAACTACTAAAGGATATGATGCAACAGAACGGGAATAAACCAAGAAGGAGGGAGACGTGAGATCCAGGAAATAGGGATCTTACTCGTGAGAAGACAAAGGGAATTCATTAGATGACATTAAAGAGAAGTCACAGGTGACAATATATGGAAGGCCTGGACCAGCCCAGGTAGAAGGAGGATGAATTTCTGCTGAAGGGCAGTTTCCATAGGGGGAAAAAAACAGCAGTGTTAGATCCTGGCACGATAAAATTTATGAAATACCGTACTGTGAGATTTGTGAAAATTATGGGACAAATTAGCAGAGTGTACCAAAAAAAACTCTAGGCAAACTTTTATATTAAAAAAAAAGCAAGCAATTGCTAACTTAAGGAAAACAAAATAAGAAATAAGAATCATAGTGCCATACAGTGCTTAGCTTAGAATAACATTTATATAGACAAAAACTGTGACCACTGAGACTTTCCTCAACCAAAGATCTTGGTATAACTGTAATCAGACAGTGGTCTGGAGAAACAAAGAGAATGGTGGCAAGAGAGAGTGCAATCCTCCTCATTTATTACAGGTCAGGAGAAATGACTCATTTTGACAGCTGCCAAAAGTTACCAGGAGATGCATATTAGTTAGAAATGTGGAGAAGTGTATATTCCAAAAGAATGGCTGAAAAGGTCAAGAGTAGCTGCCTTTGGAAAAGCAGAGAGGGAGCAGGAGGGCAAGGAAGCTATCTTTTAAAATTATTATAAGCCTTTTCGTATTATTTGTGATACCATGTAAAGAGTTAACAAAAATAAAAATAACAAAATAGAATATATTAAATTTATAAATACTATTTAAAATGTTTAATGCTCAAATAAGTTTGTAAATGGATCTAGGTTTAACCAAAGTCTCCTAAAAGTGCTTCCCAGGGTTGCTAAGATTATGTATAAAATAATGATGCTTGTAAGTTGAACGTTAAAGCCTAAGGAAGAATTAGGTTTATTTAAGTTGAATAAATTTAATGATGTGTGTGTGTGTGTATATATATATAAAGTAACTCCTGAATATCCTTTCCTGTGCATAAAAACTCATCTTGACAACATGAAATCTCCTCATATTGTCAGATTTTAAAGCCAGTACTGAATGCCGGGGAAGGGAGAGGTGCCTGGGGGTGCATGGCTGATTAAGCTTTGGAGAAAGAAAGGAAGATCTTCAACCACGGGTTTTTCATCAGTTCCTGCCATCCATATACTGGGGACATGAACTGATTTGTGCACCCCAGTCTCATCAGACAAACAGGATGGGATGTTTGATCTTGAAGCTCATCTGGTCATTCCTGAGTCATATTTTGTGCTGAGCAGTCTTCTCCCCAGCTCTGGGCAATTCCCCAAGGGATAGATAGGAAGGCTGACAAATTGCTCTCTCTATCCTGTTAGTGACCCTTCCTGCCCCAGAGTCATTAGATTCAAGGAAAATGAGCAGTGGCAGCTAATTAGGAATAGACTGGGGTGGGAGTAGGCAGGCAGCAGGGAATGAGTGGGGATCTGGGGACACAGTTCAGAGACTTTTCTCTAAAGAAATCCAACCTGAAAGGACAGACTGTTGTTGAATTAGCCCACACTACTGGGCATTCATTTTAAAAGATTACAAGAGATGTTTCAATAGTCACCCTCAGGAACTAATTTTTTCCATATCACATAGTCCTCTAGCTCTTCAAAATACAGGACTGGGCAGGCTAAATTTCAATAGGCAAGACAACTCTAAAACACTGAATTGAGCAGGACATCAGAGGGACTAGGGTACACACATATTTCTATGAAGGGCCAGATAGTAAATATTTTAGCCATATGATCTCTGTCATAACTGACCGAGTCTGCCATTTTTCAGCACAAAACCAGCCATGGCTGTGCTGGGCTCAGTCTTGTCTGACTTTTTGTGATGCCATGGACTGTAGCCCACCAGGCTCCTCTGTCCATGGGGATTCTCCAAGCAAGACTACTGATGCCATGCCCTCCTCCAGGGGATCTTCCCAACCCAGGGATCGAAACCAAGTCTCCCACATTGCAGGCAGATTCTTTACCGTCTGAGCCACCAGAGAAACCCAAGAATGCTGGAGTGGGGAACCTATCCCTTCTCAAAGGGACCTTCCCAGCTCAGGAATTAAATGGGGGTCTCCTGCATTGCAGGAGGATTCTTTACCAGCTGAGCTACCAGGGAAGCCCCAAAGCAGCCATGGTCATATGTAGATGAATGAGCATGGCTGTGTTCCAATAGAAGTTTATTTACAAAGACAGACAATGAGCCAGATTTGACTCCTAGGCAGTAGGATCAGAAAACTAACTTTCATCCAAAACTGCACTGGACGAAAGTGTGAAGAAGTAGATGCATCAAATGAATCCTTAATGATGGCATTTCAGGTTGTTTGACAAGTGGGTGAACATCAGTCAGAATCTTGTTTCAACTACTGGGAAACTATCCAAACTTGTTTAAAGCCAAGAGAAATTTTCTGTTTGTTGTTTATATAACTGAAAGCTTAGAGGTAGACCTGGCTTTAGGAGAGTTCTAAATGACTTCTCTTTCCTCACCTTTGGGCTCACATTCTCCCCTGTAGAGGGCATTCTCAACCAGCTTCTCTTCTCAGAGTTATAAAATGGTTGCCTCCAGCAACCAAAGCTAGATCTTTCAAGATTCACATTCTATGGCAGGAGCTTGGAATTCTTGGCAGAAGAATTGAGACCATGCAAATTAAACTGGCTTTAAGCCAGGTACTCATTCAGTCTTAATATCTGCTAGTGCAAGACTTTTTTCTTTGGCTTTTTATTCTAGAAAGTTTCTGATAACTCTTGGGCCATATTCTTCCTTATAAATGTTACGATTAGCTGTCAAGCTCCAAGGAAAATCTTGTAGGGTTTGTGACTGGAACTGTATTAAATTTATAGACCAACCTAAGGAGGATCAACATCTTGACAATACTGTCTTCACATTTATGAATGTGGTATACTTCTCTCCATTTATTTAGATTTTCTTTAATATCTCTTAATGCTTGTGCTCAGTAGCTAAATCAGGTCCAGCCCTTTGCAACCTCATGGACTGTAGCTTGCTAGCCTCCTCTGCCCTTTGCAACCTCATGGACTGTAGCTTGCTAGCCTCCTCTGCCCATTGGATTCCCCAGCTGAATACTGGAGTGGGTTACCATTTCCTTTTCTAATCTCTAGCTATTTATACTTTTCCCCATAGAGTTCAATAGGGAAGACGGAGAAGCAAGAATACACAGAAGGACTGTACAAAAAAGGCCTTAACGACCTGGATAAACACAACAGTGTGATCACCCACCTAGAGTCATACATCCTGGAGTATGAAGTCAAGTGGGCCTTAGGAAGCATTATTATGAACAAAGCTAGTGGAGGTGATAGAATCCCAGCTGAGCTGTTTCAAATCCTAAAAGATGATGCTGTGAAAGTGCTGCACTCAGTATGCCAGCAAATTGGGAAAACTCAGCAGTGGTCAGAGGACTGGAAATGGTCAGTTTTCATTCTAATCCCAAAGTAGGGCCATGCCAAAGAACGTTCAAACTACCACACATTTGTACTCATCTCACATTCTAGCAAGGTAACGCTCAAAATTCTTCAAGCTAGGCTTCAACAGTACGTGAACTGAGAACTTATATATGTACAGGCTGGATTTAGAAAAGGCATAAGAGCCAGAGGTAAAATGCCAACATCTGTTGGATCAGAGAAAAAGTGAAAGAGGAGAGTTAAAAAGTTGGCTTAAAACTCAGCATTCAAACAACTAAGACCATAGCATCCAGTCCCATCACTTCATGACAAACAGGAGGGGAAACAATGGAAAGAGTGATAGACTTTATTTTCTTGGGCTCCAAAATCACTGCAGATGGTGACTGCAGCCATGAAATTAAAAGACGCTTACTCCTTGGAAGAAAAGCTATGACAAACCTAGACAGTAATATTAAAAAGAAAAGACATCACTTTGCTGACAAAGTTCCGTACAGTCAAAGCTATGGTTTTTCCAGTCAAGTATGGATGTGAGAGTTGGACCATAAAAAATGATGGGTGCTGAAGAATTGATGCCTTTGAACCCTATTTTTGGAGAGGACTCAGGGGAATCCCTTGGACAGCAAGGAGATCAAACTAGTCTATCCTAAAGGAAATCCACCTTGAATATTCATTGGAAGGACTGATGCTGAAGCTGAAGCTCTAGTACTTTGGCCACCTGATGTGAAGGGCTGACTCCCTGAAAAAGACTCTGATGCTGGGAAAGATAGAAGGCAGGAGGAGAAGGGGGTGACAGAGGATGAGATGGTTGGATGGCATCACTGACTCAATAGACATGATTCAATAGCTCAAATAAGGTTTGAGCAAACTCCAGGAGGCAGTGAAGGACAGGGAAGCCTGGGGTCACAAAGAGTCAGACACGACTGAGTGACTGAACAAGAACAAAACAAACCTCAGTGACTTCATACAGCAATAAACATTTGTTATCTTCACAGTAATATGGGTCAGGAATGTGGGAGTATTTTCTGACTTGGCTCACTCATGAAATTACCATCATGCTGTTAGCCAGGGCCACTATCATCTGAAGGTTTGACTGGAGCTGGAGAGTCACATCTAAGGTTATTACTCATGCCTCGCAAGTTGGGGCTGGTTGTTGGTGAGAGGCCTCAGTTTATCCCCCATCGGGGCCTCTTCACAGGATGTTTGAGTGTCCTTACAGCATGGCAGCTGGCTTTCCTTAGAGTGATTCAAGAGAAAGAGAAATCCCACCATAAAGCTATTCTTTTTATGATCCAACCTCAAAAATCACATAGCATCACTTTCTATTAAACTTGAGAAGCTAGTCTGGCTTATTTTCAAAGGGAGGAGAATTAGTACCACATTCTGAATCTCAGGAGTGAAGAAAGCACCATCCCCATAGCGTAAGGTTTCTGATTTGTTATTTTTATTTTTTTGCAGAAGAGACCTCTAGGCTCATACAGAAACGCACATTTGCTTTTCCTATTTTTAACAGCATGCTTCCACCAGATATTTTGGTAAATTCTGATAGAAGAAGGTACTGCTTCCTTAGTACTGTTCTTACCAGAGCCCCTCTAGGTCTGAATTGCAGCCATATTAAATTACTTGCACCCCATCCCAGTCTTGCTCTCATTTCTTTGCATATGCTTTTCTCTCTGCCTGGAATTCATCTCCCCTGGCTTATTCCTGCTTAAGCCTTTCCTAACCTGAGTCTGGGCAGGATTCCGCCCCACCCCCCACTTACATTCTACTGTCACACCCTATGCTTTCACCTTCCTGACACTAATCACACTATAACACGATCGTCCTTAGAATCTGGCCCTCGGGCAGCATCAGCCTAATCTGAATATTTGTTAGAAATGCAGAATTTCAGGCCTCCCTGAAACAAAAAACTCTGAGGTGGGACCCTGAAATCTGTGCTTTCACAAGCCTCCAGGTTATCCCAGTGCTCATTTAGTTTGAGAACCACTGCTTGCTCTAATGTAATTGCCTGTTTACTGTTTGGACTCCATACCAGAGGTCAGCTCCATGGAGTAGGGCTCTCTCTGTCCTCATCATCTCTGTGTCTGCCAAGCCCACGATCTGTGCTCTGTCAATTCTATGTGGAATCTGAAAGATAAAGGTAAGAAAGGGGGAGGGGACTTGGTCCGAGAGAACTTCCCCGGAGACTGACCTCCACCTCCCTGCTTCTACTCATCTCCAAAGTCAGCCACATTAGATGCTCCAGCCTTTTGCCTTGTTTGTTTGCTTGCTTTTTTGCATTTCCTGGAGGTTCATTGTCTTCCAAATAAAATTGCTTCTAAAGAAACCGGGACCCTGGGGCCCAGGACAGGCATCATAAGCTTGAAGAAGTGCTCTGGGACAGGAGACACAGCTGGTCTGGGGGTGGTTAGTGGCTCTGTGTTAGTGACTAGGTTTGGCTGAGCTTCAGCAAGTCCTGTCTCTCACTGGGGGCTCTGACAGCTTGTGGTGGGGCAGGTGCGTTGTCTTCTCCATGGGAACCTATAATACAGCACAGGAAGTGTAATGAAATGGGGCAGAAGCCAGATAACTGTGATAGCACCGAGGGGACCAGCAGGACTTCAGGGTTACAACCCAGTGACAGTGAACGCAGAAGCCAAAGGAATCTTAATTGTATTCACTCCAAGTTCTTCTCTCCCCTCTCTTCTCCCCAGCCCTCACTGTTGCTCTTGTTCTCCAGGTCTTGATGTGGTACCTGTCACGTGACCATTTGCAGATCAGGACCATGGACTGAAGCAGAAACTTATTTTTCTTCAAATAAAGCAAACCAAACATTCACTGTACAGTTTTGGATTGTGGTTTGAGGAGAAGTCTTTTCCAGTGTGTGTATGGAGGGGCAGTCCAGACCAGCGTTTGTAATGACGTTCCTATCTGACTCCCTCATCAATATGGAGGTCATCGTTTGCATTCTCCTAGCTGTCTTGTGATCACCTGTGGAAAAGAGGGCTTCCCTCTGTGATTTCTCCTGAAGGGAGGGGAGATTACTGATGTCAGTCATTGTGAACGGACCATGCCGAGGGTTCTCCAGAGTGGTAGCGGTTAAAGGTGGAGCCTACCACAAGGAACCAGGCAAGGATGCTTCCCACCAGGGAACCCCAGTGTAATGGGAGTAAGTCAGATTCCATACGCCCAATTATCTACTTCAAGGGTCAGCAAACTGTGGTCCCTAGGCCAAATCCAGCCCACGGTCTGTTTTTATAAATAAAGTGTTATTGGAACACAGTCATGACCATTTATTTATATGTCGTCTGTTACTGCCTTACCATCATGATGGCAGAGTTAAGTAGTTGTGACAGAGTCTGTTAGGCCCACAGAGGCTAAGTATTTATCACTGTATCTGGCTCCCTAAAAAGTTTGTAGACTCTTGCTTTTGGTGGAACATTTATTTCCTCTTTATCATCTCCAGCCTCTGGCTCTGGCTTGGTCATATTTAAAGGGGCTAGCCTGATTTCTTCTATGCTACTGGGCTTAAAATATTTAAACTTTTAACTTAGAAGTAATTTCAAATTTATATAAAAGTTGCAAGAATAATGCAAAGATTATCAAATACCTTTTATCAGATTCACCTGTTAACATTTTATACCATTTGCACTGTTTGTGCTCACACTCTATGTATTTATATTTTCTGTTTCCTATTCATAATATATAATATTCTTAAACATTTGAGGCTGTCACATACATCAGAGCTCTGTACTTTCGAATGCTTCATGTGCATGTGTAGGCTTCCTGAGAATTAAGATTTTTTTCTTTTCATAACCAAGTACACTTAAATTTTAGTAAGGTTAATATTGATTGCCAACAAAGGTTCATATAGTCAAAGCTATGGTTTTGCCAATAGGCATGTATGCATGTGAGAGTTGGACCATAATGAAGGCTGAGTGCTGAAGAATTGATCATTTCAAACTGTGATACTGAAGGAGACTCTTGGGAGTACTTCAGATAGCAAGGAGATCAAACTAGTCAATCCTAAGGGAAATCAACCCTGAATATTCATTGGAAGGACTGATGCTGAAGCTGAAACTCCAATACTTTGGCCACCTGATGTGAGGAGATGACTCATTAGGAAAGACCCTGATGCTGGAAAAGATTGAGGGCAAGAGAAGGGGGCAACAGAGGACAAGATGGTTGGATGGCATCACCGACTCAATGGATATGAGTTTGAGGAAACTCTGGGAGATAGTGAAGGATGGGGAAGCCTGGTGTGCTGCAGTTCATGGGATCACAAGAAATTGGACATGACTTAGTGACTGAACAACAATATTGATACCATACTTTCATCTACTCTGCTGCTGCTGCTGCTAAGTCGCTTTAGTCATGTCTGACTCTGTGCGACCCCAGAGATGGCAGCCTACCAGGCTCCCCTGTCCCTGGGATTCTCCAGGCAAGAACACTGGAGTGGGTTGCCATTTCCTTCTCCAATGCATGGAAATGAAAAGTGAAAGTGAAGTTGCTCAGTCACGTCCAACTCCTAGCAACCCACCAGGACTGCAGCCCACCAGGCTCCTCCGTCCATGGGATTTTCCAGGCAAGAGTACTGGAGTGGGGTGCCATCGCCTTCTCCATACCATCCATATTTCAGTAATGTCCTTTGCACTATTTCTTCTCTTCCAGTATGGCATTCAGGGTCAGGAGTTGCCTTCACTTGTTGTGAACATTAGGGTTTTGAGGTTTGATTCCATGAAGGAATGAAACACATCCTTTATAGTTCATCTCCCAGAAAACTGTAAGGAAAAAGCAACCTTTTCTCTGGCCCTTTAGAGCTTATACTTGAGGAGCACCTAGAACGTTCTGGGGGAAGTTTCTAGGAACTGGGGAAATGTCCATGAAATGGGGTTTCTAGAAGGCAGGTAGGTTCCTACAGCTTCCTGCCCCTCCTCTGAATATGGTGGTCATGCCTCACATTTGGAGATCCCCAGAGAGGAGAATTTCTAGCCCAAACTCTTTACTCTCTGGCTGCAATCAGCCCAAAAGATCCCTTTCCATGATGATCCCCAGCCCTAAAGAGAAAATGTATGTAAGACTCTATCATCCTGAGAATTTGGAAGTGTGGGGATAAACAAGGACCTTGGAGCCAAATGCACAGACTTGGAATCTGCAGATCTGGGAAGATCTGTGCCTGTCAACTTGTTAAGGATCCAGCTTAATTATGTATCAGTTAAGGCTACCATTTAAAGCATAATTAGTCATCCTTTTAAAAATAGAGAAATATTTTTGGTTAGCATAAATGGGTTAAATAAAAACTTATGCAAGAAGCAATAAAGTTTGATTTTGTGTATCTGTAATATATGTAACATATCTAAGTAATCTTGCAGAAATATGTGTTACATTCATTTAACTGTTTACTCATTTTTTATCAACGATTTATTGGTCTATTGTGTGCTAAGTGCTGGGGATGGAGAAATGAATCACACATTCCTGGATATGCTGGGAGGGACCATTTTGCTGTATTAAAAAATTTGAATTTATCTTTCAGAAAGTATAATGTTATTCTCACTGGGCCTGGCCTGGGCCTAGAAATGCAGGTTTGAAATTCTGACCCTTCTGGGGGTGGTAGCACTCTTTTGGAAAGTGTGATGCCTGTGGCTGGACTGCAAATACTGGTAAAGGGTTTAAGTCTCTAACGATTCTTCCAGAACAACCAGCTGACAATGAGTAATATGCAGTTTGATGTGAAAATTAGAAAACTGGCAGACGAACCTGCAAGAAGGAAATTGGATTTCCAGAGAGACGAATGGGAGGCCATGCGGCTGAGCAGGGTTCATAAGATGCAAACGCAGGCAGGGGAGTTGCAATCCTTGCTCTTGCACAGAGTGCAAAATAAGTCCCTATTATTTATTTATATATGGGTGAAAGCGAGAGTTCCGTGGTCCTGGTGTTTATGATCAAAATGGATGGATTCAATATCGAGCAATGATGTGTTCAAAATGAAAGGCACATCATTAAATGTCACAGGCGTTTATTAACACAGTTTCCTTCTTATTCAAATAAAACAAGCATTATCCCACCAGGGCCCACGTGACTCCCTCGCCTTTTCTCAGCAGGTTTTGGAGGAATCTCTGTTTCTGGGAGGCAGTGTGGTGGAAAGCAAATCTGAGAAAAGCAGAGGGATGTGATAAGGCGTGCTCTCTTTCTCTTTAGCTTCCCCATCATGTTTCATTAGCTCACTTGTTTCCCATCCCTTTTCTCCTCTTTTATTCCTCTGCTTCTCACTGCATATTATTGACATCTAGAAATGGATTCTGGGGACTTCCCTGGTGGTGCACTGGATAAGAATCTGCCTGCCAGTGCAGGGGACATGGGGTAGATCCCTGGAAAGATTCCTCATCCTGCGAAGCAACTAAGCCCGCATGCCACAACTACTGAGCCCACTTGCTGCAACTACTGAAGCCTGTGTGTCTGGAGTCCATTGCTCCACAAGAGAAACCACCACAACGGGAAGTCACAGCACCACAAGGCTCGCCAAAACTGGAGAAAGCCAACACACAGCAGTGAAGACCCAGCACAGCCGTAAATAAATAAATAAAAGAAATCACTTCCATTCTCATGAACTGTGACTTGTTTCCCCCACAACAGTTAGTTGGGAGGAAATGGCAACCTTCATCTCAGGATCCTTTGAACAAATCCATGCCCAGAGCCACTCATGCTAAAAGGCTGCACAGTTTTGAATGTTCATGCTACAGCTGAAAGAAACCGACTTTGGAGAAATGACATAAATTCATTACTACTGCACTGAAACCTCTTTCTGCTCCAGGCAGAGAAGATAAATTACCACCCAAGTGATATAAAGTTAGTTTGAATATTTTGTTGGATCAAATGCATCACAATGTCTGGAAATCTCTCCTCTTTCAAGTTGGAATTAAAGAATGGTTATCAGACCAACAATAGACACTATCATTTGCATACATTTCATCTCAAGGGACTTCTGAAGTTATGCAATACTCCAGTGGTTAATTGTTCTTCACACTCTGACATATCAAATTACAGCTCAGATTAGGGAGAAACCATTGGTGATCGAGATGACTGGCAGGAGTTCACAAAGGGGGGCCTCTTTGAGGCCTGAAAGAGGACATGGCCAACAGGGGTGCTGCTGGGCCTTTTAAAGTGTTCCCATGAAGGAGGTGAACTTGACAAATTTTATTTGAAAGCAGGTTTTCTCCATGTTTTATGATTCCAAACAACTAGGCATCCAAAAATTCTAGCTTTTTTCTTTTGTCCCTTTTCATCAAAGACTTAATTTTTTTGAAATAACCTTTAAAGTTGTCACTGATTCCATGTCCCCCCAGAATTCTTATTGAACAGGTCTCTGGTCTCAGAGGTTCTATGGAGGGAATTAATAATCAGTGTGTACTGAGAAGGTGTAACAACAGCAGGCTGATTTTTGAAAATTCTTCCTGATTTCTTCATAATCTCAGGGGACCGTCAAGAAATAATATACTCCATTTTATTACTCTGAGCCTCCCAAGCACAGCCCAGAGGCAAGCATGAGAATGATATGCCTTTCTTGCTGAGTAAAGAAGTAACTAGCCTTTTCCCATGGTGCCATGTTGGGCTGCACCCCAGAGGCCTACAAACCCTGTGCTTGCCAGTTTCAAGAGCAAAGAGTGAGCCTAGAGGCAGCAACAGAGACATCAATGTTTAAACGGAGGGGGTAATCTTACAGTTGCGGTCCTGAATTGACACTCCACTGTGTAAGGCGGACAGCTGGCAGGACACAGCAGCAGTCTGTGCTCCCAGGGGAGGGGGAGGTTACCAGTTGTAGGGGAGCTAACATCAGGTTGGCTCTCTGGTTACCAGGTAGTTGGGATTAACAGAGGGAAATGCCCCTCACTGCCCCTCTTATAAGCTCTTCCATAATGGAGATCTTCCCATTTAAAGGTTATAACAATCACCAACTGGGCCTGGAGCAAGTATGTAGGAAGGTCAGTCCTGTGAGTGGAGTGTGGGTGAAGCAGGCACTAGTCAGGCAGGGGATGGACAGAGAGCAAGAGAACAGACATCTTTGGTGGCCTGATAATATACTCCACTCCTACATACCCTGCATAACCCTTACAATCTTGGTCCATTCCTCTTCTGCAGTACACCTGGGGTCAGGTATGTAGAGGGGGACTGAAATCAGGTATCACAAATACAGTACAGATGCCAGCAGCAAAAGTATAAACTGAAAGATACCCAATATACTAAGAACAGTCATTTGCCAGGATGTGGGCAGATTCTGGAGGTAAACACTTCTTGAGTCAATGGAGAGGGAGTCAATGGTGGCAGCATCTTATCCAGTTTACAAGGAAGATAGGGTCACCCCAGGCTTTCACAAGCTCAAAGCCAACCCCATGGTGGCAGTAGGGAGGCCCCAGCTCTAAAATAAGCATTCTGTTGGCTTAGCCAGGAGTCACCAGTCACAGCACAGATCTACTGCCCTGTGTTATGATGCATGCCATTAGGTCTGCACCCATTAGGCTATGCTTAGTCCCTCAGTCATGTCTGCCTCTTTGAGATCCCAAGGACTGCAGCCAGCCAGGCTCCTCTGTCCATGGGGATTCTCCAGGCAAGAATACTGGAGTGGGTTGCCATGCCCTTCTCCATTAGGTCTTTCCAAACAAAAATTCGTTAATCCCAGTAGTTGGACTTGTGTCCAAAAGCCACACCATTCCATACAGCATAGCCCAGGGGGGCTTATGGGCAGTCAGCTGTACAATAATGGTTACTGACATGTGTCCTTCTGATGTACTGGCATGTATGATAAGAAGATGGTGAGCCTAATCCCCCCATGGTCAACAGTCGCCACATAGTCACTAAATAGATCAGTTTCATGGAAGTCCAGAGGAGGATGACAAGGGCATCTCGCTGTAGACACAGCAATTCGGCTCAGTCCTCAAACAAATTTTTTTCTGCTAACACTAGGAATGAAATGTAACACATCTAACAGGCACAACAGATAGGAGATCTTCACCATTAAGCAAGATACAAGCAGTACCTGCATTGTGAGATAACACCACAGTTGCTTGCAGTTTTTGTCCTGGTCTGCAGTCGAGTTCAGAAAACTCAAGTTTTCTGTAATACAGGAGCACATCCAAAATCACCCTCTACAATGGCCACCTAGTGTTACCTTGGATGTCAGGACCACAGCTACTCCACTTTGACGTTCGAATGCATTCTCCTCCACAGTGGCCGGAGCAGACGTATAATGAATGTTTGACAGGCCACAAAACAGGCCCCTCTGGTCAGTCAGGTTTAAGTTTAACCATATATTTGCCAGAATGTACCCCATATACCTCCATATATGAAGATTTTTCCATCATTTCCCCCAAAGCATATATCCCTCGAAGGAGGAATGCTGCTTGCCCCGGGTCCAGATCATGTCCCTTGGTGCTAGGCCTCCTTTTTGTTTGCCTAGCTATCCACACTGGGGGGGAAACTGATTAGATATTTTGAACAGGATCAGAGGTATATTAATGGGGAAACATTTTATAGGCTACACGTTTTATCACTTATACCGAATTATTACACAAACATTGTACATCTGCTTTTAGCAGCAGCCTTAAAAGCAGGCAGTGATACATCATGAGTAGTTATACTCTGTGACAAGTTCACTAGATAATTTTCTTTCCATCCTGAACATCAGGACAAAAGAACAGCTAGCACAATAACTCTCATAAATACAGACCTCAATTAGCAGAAACAATTTAATATTCACTGAAATATATTTTTCTTTCCAAAATTACCCTCATCTTCACCAACCACAGTCAAATTGAGACTAATTTGTTTGCAAGTCGGTCTGGTCAATTGACCACAAAGGCTGTGGTGGGACTCCTCAGAAGGAATCTCAGGCAGAATTCCCAAAAGGTCTCTCAAGACCAGGAAAACCATGGCAAACTGGTGCCATCAGGCTCCACTTCAGTGAATTTCTCCCTTCTAGAAGTCAGGAAAACATCAAGATTCCTGCACTTGCCAGGAGAGTCTCTTCTCTATTTGCCTGATAAGGCTTCTCAGAATCCAGGCGTCTCCAATTTCCAGAGAGGCCAGGCAGAGAGAAAAGAAAAATGGTTCAATTCCACCCTCAGGGGTAGTTTCCAAATTGCTATAAATCATAACTAACTTGAGGGGAAGGGTTTCTTTCTATGTGGAAAATAGAGTTCAAAACAAGTAATATTCCAGACAAAAACCGTAAAAATTATTCTGATATTCAGCAGTTCACTCAATAACCAATCTTTTAAATTTTTTATGAAGCCATCAGGTTTTCCATTAGGATTCTTTAATTTCTTAGCCAGCTCAGTGGTATGATCTGAAGTTTATCAGAGACCTGTCCTTGTCAAAAAGACCTTCCTATGAATCTTCTTGAAGATGAAGCATTTTTGCAAAAGTATCAAAGTATAACTGTCTATAAATGACAAAAGATATAAAAAGGCCAGGTTAAACACTTTGATTGCAATATAATCAATAAAGAAAATTGCTTACAATAACTAGAATTATGACTGATTTTAATCTTAATCTTTAGAAATCTTAATCTCTGGCAAAAACTAAGAAGCAAGTAATTGTGAACTGTTTGTCATACCAGAATTTTCTGATAGGAAAACTTACACTTTAGTCTTCCTCTCCTAAGAAAATAAAGGTAGATAAACTTAGACCCATGCCACAATTAATGTTCCAATATTCTATCCATTTGAAATGACTCAGATAGTCAATGAATTTTATTTAACTTAGTTTACTTTCAATTTACCAAAATCTGGTAGATATTCCCCAAACATAATTACTCCAGTAGAGTTTACCTAAAGGTTCTTATCTCACTTACTTAAAGGTTCATCCTATCAAGTTATTTTCTTTGCTGACAGATTTGCAACAAATATAATAGGGTCCTATCTAACCTCTAGGAAACTTAGGTCCAACAGAAGTATTATACTTAACACTGATGACTCAAAAGATACATCTTTATTACATCAAACCAATAAGCTTAAGGAGCTTCAATACCAGATATCAATTCAGTATCAAATATGTCCCAGATCATGAGAACCTGAAATTCATTTGGGACACTTTTATTTTCCTTTTTATTTCTGAGAATTTTATATTTTTTAGAATTCTTTTATATTTCTGAGAATTTCTATAAACTTTTAATTTCTTTTCAGCCACTTAAGCAGAGCTTATCCACAAACCAACTGTTGTGGTCTGGGTGTGGGTTGGAAAAGAATTTCCAGACATGAGACAGAATGAGAGGGAAATCAAATTTACTAGAGTGGGAGACACTCTAGAACAGTGAGCCAGCTCAAGGGAGAACCGACGTTGAACAGGGGTCCTTAGTCCACTTTTATACCCAGGGTATGAGGAGTCGGATAGGGGTCTTGCGGGTCATTTGCTGATTGGATGAGGCACGTATACTGGGTGGTGGGGAAGAGTAAGGCAAACATCTTCTCCCTACGGAGTAGGAGAGGAGACAGCTTATACTGCTCAGGAGGACATGAAATCCATTAATAGTTACAACATGGGGGAGGGAATGACTATAACAGCCTGGTTTTTCTGCTCCTGCATTCCAAGACCCTCCTTGGTTTTATCTGCTCTTTCATCCTTGGGTCACCACATCAACCTTATAGTGCCATTTGGAGGCAGAGACATCTCATATTTATAAGATACACATAAACATATTTGTATCTATATAGACACAGATCTCTCAGTTTTCCTGCTAGAGTCTAAAAGCCCTCTGTTTTTTTTTTTTTTTTTTAACTCAGGATTAAAATTCTTGAGGGCCCAAGTAGATTACTTTCTTTCTCTAAAAACATGCAGAAACCAGTTTTGAATATCTAAAGAGTCTCATCTTGGCCATATTCAGGTTTTTTTTTTTTCTTTCAGTTTCTGAATTGCCCATTCAGTTTAAAAATAATAGTAATAGAAAGTAGTACATATTATTCACTCACATTCACATGCTTCATTTTAGAGGAACAAGAATCAGTATTCAAGTTGACCTTTGCATCAGCTATTTAGCTAAGCCTCTGTGGCCTTTTTAAATATAAAAACCAATGGCCAATACTACCCAAAGCAATCTACAGATTTAATGCAATCACCAAATTACCCATGACATTTTTCACAGAACTAGAATAAATGATTCTAAAATTTTTATGGAACCATAAAAAAAACTTCATAATTTCCAAGTCACCATGAGTTAAAAGAAGGATGTCGGAGACATAACACTCCCAGATTTCAGACAATACCACAAAGCTACAGTAATAAAAACAACACTGTATTTGCACAAAACAGACATATGGATCAATGGGACAGAATAGAAAACACAAATAAACCCACACACTATGGTTGATTAATCTTTGACAAAGGAGGCAAGGATATACAATGGAGAATAATAGCCTCTTCAGCAAGTGGTGCTGGGAAAGCAGGAAAGCTGCATGTAAATCAGTGAAATTAAAACACACTTTTACCCTATACACAAAAATAAACTCAAAATGGCTTAAAGACTTAACTATAAGATAGGACACTATAAAATTCCTATGAGAGAACATAGGCAAAACATTCTCTGACATAAATTGTAGCAATGCTTTCTTTGGCCAGTCTCCCAAGGCAATAGAAATAAAAGCAAAAAAACCCAAATGGACATAATCAAACTTATAACCTTTGGCACAGTAAAGAAAACCATAAACAAAATGAAAAGACAACCTATGGACTGGGAGAAAATACTTGCAAACAATGCAATCAACAATAGCTTGATGTCCAAAATATGCAAACAGCTCATACAACTCAATAATGAAAAAACCAAACAACCCAATCAAAGCATGGGCAGAAGACCTGCACAGACATTTCTCCAAAGACATACAGGTGGTCAATAAGCACATGAAATGATGCTCACCATTGCTAATTATCAGAGAAATAGAAATCAAAACGACAGTGAGGTACCACCTCACCCTGGTCAGCTTACCTGTCTAAAGCAAGGTCCTGGAACAACAGCCCACTGCGAGCAGAGGATGGCCAGCAGAAAGTGGTGGCAGGTTTCTCAAGGAGGTGGTGGAGGTGGTGGTGGTGTGGTGAGATTACCAGTTATAGGGGAATTGACAGGTAACAAATGCCGGAGAGTGTATGGAGAAAAGGGACCCCTTCTATACCATTGGAGGGAATGTAATCTGGTGGAGTCATTATGGAAAATAGTATAGAGGTTCCCTGGAAAATCAAAAATGGAAATTATCATATGATTCAGCAATCCCACTTCTGGGCGTATACTTAGACAAAACTATAATTCAAAAAAGCACATGTACCCGAGTGTTCATAGCAACACTATTTACAAATGGCCAAGACATGTAGTGACCAAAATGTCCATCAACAGATGAATGTAAAAAATACATGTAATATATATTATACACACACATATACATACAAAGAATATTACTCAGCCACAAAAAAATTAAATAATGCCATTTGTAGCAACACGAATGAACTTACAGACTATCATATTCAATGACGTCAGACAGAGCAAGACTGATTATCATACATATCACTTTATGTGGGATCTAAAATATACAAATGACCCTTATTCACAAAACAGAAACAGAGGAGAAAGAGTGGGGAAAGATGAATTAGGGGTTTGAGATTAACAGATAAAAGCTGCTATATACAAGATAGATAAACAAGAACCTACTGGATAGGACAGAGAAATACATTCACTATCTTGTAACACTCCACAATGGATAAGAATATGAAAAAGAACATATACGTGTAACTGAATCACTTTGCTGTACATCAGAAATTAACACAACATTGTAAATCAACTGTACGCCAATTAAAAAGAAAAAAGCAACAGCCAGCCCACAGCTGCGGGCACATTTTCCCCATTGTAATAGCGGCCAGTATCTCTCAAAGTCTTGGGGTATCTATGAGTTCTCTACACACTCTTGGTGGACCCCACTCATCAACGACAGCGCCCACAGGACCCTACAGACTAGTGGATGTGGCCACCCCGGAATCTCAGCTGCAACTGTCAGGTCCCCACTCCCCGCCCTCATATCCAGGCATCTGGGAGCTCACAGGCGTTTCCTCCGTTTCTTGGCCACTCCGCCAGTTGTTGGGCTGCACCCTGCCAGATCTGTGCTCGCTCAGTCAAGACCAAACAAAGAAACATCAGTGGATTAATAGGCGGGGGGACTTACATGTCTGAGGCAAGGTCCTGGAGCAGTGGAGGTTAGCGGGCAGAACATGGCAGCAGGCTTCGTAGCGAGGTTGGGGCGGGGGTGTGACGTAACCAGTTATAGGGGGAATTGACGTCAGGTTGGCTCATTGCTCACCTGGGAAACTAGCGGGGGGCACGCCCCTCACGCACCTCACGCCCTTCACGTCCTTCACAGCCCCTCACCGCACTCTCTGATAAGCTACCTTGTGGAGAGGTTCTTCTTTTTTTAAAGCAGAAATGTGTTTATTAGGCACCCGTTTTCCTGACAGAGGAGCAAGACCAGGAAAGAAGTGCCTGCAAAAATCTCTTGGGTTGCAGGAATCTCTCAGAAGATTCCAGAGAATGTAGGTGCTGACTGGCCGACACCTCAAGAAGAACATTATTTGGCTGGATCATGACAGCAGGCAGTGACCCAGACATGAAGCAGACTTGGCTCCTGGACTCCACAAGCCCTGAGAAGTGAGTAGGCAGCACCGAGACACCCACCAGAACACTGGCAGATGCGAAGGGCCTCACGGCTGAGGCTGAGGCACAGCAGGGAGGTGGGGGAGGGGAACTGCAGGTTTCCAGGGAGACCTTCACCTGGGCCAGGTCGGAGGGCCTTCCCCAAAACTGCCAGCCTCGTCCTGATGCTTCCTCGGCCCCATACATAGGGGTTTCTAAAGACCTGAAGATTCTTGCCTTCCTTCAGCAGTGTAACCTCCCGGTGGCACTGGGCTGCATATCTTTGGCCACCAGGGTGGAATTTGCACTGCCCACACCTGGCTGTTGGGGGTGGCCCAGGAGAGGATGACATCATGACATCATAAGCTCCTTAAGGATGGGCCTTTGTGCATCAGGTTGATATCAGATGTTCTGATCTAAAGGTTAGAATAGTTCTAATGTAAAGGTTAGAACAGTCAGCAATGGGTCGGGGACAAGTATGTAGGAAGGTCGGTCCTGTGAGGAGGGTGTAGGGGAAGCAGATATTGGTCTGGTAGGGGATGTGCGGAGAGCAAGAGAGCAGCCATCTTGGGTGGCTTGGTCATACATGCCATTCTTATAGTTCTCAATATCATCCACACAGCTAGCATACTCTTTAGATACACTGATGCTGAGCTGATGTGAACACAAGCTCATTAGGCAGTTAAGCTTCAAATGAGAGACATTCTGGATGGCTGTTTGTTAAGTGGACTTCCTGCAAGGATACAGGGGTATGTGAAGTGTCATTAGAGGTTGTCTTTGTCATGCAGTCACCTCTGTGGCAATAGTATCACCAAATATTCTGTGTGTAATCCTGTCGTTTCAGGCCTCCCTCACACTAGTGTCACGTAGCTTGTGTGGCCGATGTGAGAGAAAGTGGTGTGTATAATTTCCCAGTACAGGCAGTTGAGATCAGTGTCCCCAACTCCAGCCTTTCCTGTCTCTTTCATGGTGACCTTGGAGGCTACCATTTTAGACTGTTTCATTCTAACAGGATGGAGTCTTCAGGAGCCTGGAATCCTCAGTGAGTGATGAGCAATTTCCCCACCGACTGCATTAGAATTATAATGTGAGAGAAAAATAAATCTTTGCTGTGTTAGGTCACCAAGGTAGAGTTTGTTACTCTGGCGAATTCTGACACATTTATCCCCCACAGGTTTCTCCTTCCATCTCGTTGGCCAAACCTGAGTTATACAGTCATTCATTATTGCAAGGAAAGCTGGGGGAAATGGGAAGAGGACTGCTAATTTGGCTTACATGAATCATGGTTTCACCCTAGACAAAAATTGGGGTTTTGTTACAAGGAGGAAGTAAGGGATACACTGTGTAGGCACTCTCACTGTCTGCCAAATCCCCAGACACTATCAGCCTAAATGGGGAAAAAGCTAAAGCCCCAAAGGCAGAAGTGGATACCCAGGTATTTCTGTAATTCCATGCCTCAGAACAAGTGTCCCAGAAACGTCTGGTCCCAAGTGGCTCCTTCTCCTCTGAGCTGTCAAGATGCCTGGTTAAGTGACTGTTAAACAGCCTCTGCCTCCTCCCCTCTGCCTTCCACCGCCCAAGAGGCTGCCCTTGAGGTAAGGAGGGAAGTGATCCCGCTATCCCTTTGCCAACTCTCAGAGAGGTTATGAGGCTGAACAGATTTGTGTTTGAAAAGGGCTTAGAGGCTCTGGCATGAAAGGTACCACAGAAGTGCAAATGCCTGCAATTCATCGCCTGCTGAATGGAACAGAGCTGAGTTGCTTTAAACTGGAATTTTAGGGTCTGTGGCTGGTGTGTGACTGTTTTTGTGCTTTTTTGAACTCATTCTCTTCTGTGTAGACTACTGCTTGTTCCCATGGTTGTTCTTTATCCCCGCTAACCCTCAGTGCTTTCCTCACCCATCTCCTGGAGGAAGGCCTCCAGCTGAGGGAGGTAAAACCACAAATTATTCAAAATTCGGCTCTCGGAACTTTTACCTCCTCTTTCCCTGACCTGCTGTTGTATCTGCCCCTTCCACCACTTAATGGTGTCTCCCCTCGTGTACTTTCTGTTGGGAGAAATTGAATTTATATTAGCTAGACCCAGGGATTGGTTCCATGGTGGCGGTGGATGAGTTCTGGCCCAACCCAGAGTAATTGATGTAGGATATTCAAGGGCTCTGTGTTTCCCAAGCACATGAGTGTTTGCCAGAGAGGAAGCTCAATAAAGATTCCTTCAGTGATGAGTGAATTGTGAAACACAGTGTGAGGTCCTAGTCTGTCTTCCCTATAGGTTTCATTTTATCTTCCTCAAACCCTAGGAGGCAGTTGTAATTCTCAGCATTCCTCTATTTTCCAGATGAGGAAACTTGGCCAAAGAACTCAGCCAGGATTGGGATCCAGGCTCTACACTAACACCTTAGCATGATTGAGTTGTCTGCTTCCTCTCCCCAGGGATTAACATTTTTTAAAGGATTTCAGGGCAAGAACCCAGTGGAATGGACCTCCAGTGGTGACATTTCTGGCAGCAGAATTGGTGAGAAGCTATCAACCAGTGCTGCAGTGTCAGGAAGAGTTAAATCTTTTTGACAATTCAATGGCCCCCTTTGGGTTTGCCCAAATGGCACCTGTTGTTGAGGTCAATAGAGCTTACAATTTAATTTCATCTTCCTGCAGACACTCTCTCTCATTAGGGGGTGGAATGATGATGGGATTCTCCCAGCCATGCAATTTCACTTTCTACAGAGCAGTGCATAACTACAGTCACTGTTTCCGCACAGAAAGTTATCTGCTCCACCCCACAAACTCCCCAAACTGCTTGTAATGAGGAAGTGAGTGTCTGTATAAGGAGAGATGGGGGAGCAATGAGTGGGGATGAGAAGAGGAAAAGCTACACACAGAGTTCCTAAGAGGCAGCTCTGCTTTATTCCTCTGTGAGCCAACACTGGTCCTTGCAGGCTGTTCATTATGTTCAGCAGAATTTGAATGCTTCCATGATCCAGGTGACAAGAATGTGACTTTTCCATTTATTGGAAATGAACTTCAGGTGGACATGAGGGATTCCTTCTGTTTTCAACTCTGATCTAATATGACCTTTTGGTTCCATAGTAAGAGTGACAATAACAAAACCAGTAATTACAGTGCTAGAGGTAGTTACCATTTGCTGGCTATGATAAGAGGTGCAGTGCATATATTCCATTATTTAATCCTCAGAACAGCTCTATGAGGTAGGAATCTCATTCCCATTCTACAGAGGAAGAAACTGAGACTGAGCTAGAAGAAGTAACTGTCTAATGTCGTATAGCCAGTGAAAGATGGAGTCAGGACTGGAGCCCAAGTTTGTGTGACTTCAAATGTGTACCTTCTCTGCCACTTCCTTTCACCTATCCTCCAAATGTGTTTCAGTAAGGAGATGAATGTGTCCCAATTACTCTGTGGATCAAGACAATATCCATGGCAACCAAAAAGCACTGAACGTTGCATCTGGAGTGTTGAGGGTATTTAGACACTCCCCTCCCTCTTCCCCAGGGAATTCCGTGGAGGAACTAGTCGGGGGATACTGTGGGAGATTTCATTTTCTTTTATGAGTTACTGGTGATAGAGTGTACGTGTGTGTTTGCATGTTCTGGCAATACTGGTGTCTGATGTGTGACCTGCTTCTTATTAAAGTTATAGCTTTTGCAGGGAGTTGAGGTTATTACTGGTGCTTTGGGAGAGCAGGTGTCAAAATTGGACTCATTCTGGCATGTGGAAGGTGATCTCGAGTTCTTTGCCCCAGAGATCTATATGCTAATAGGAAAAATGCTCTTTCTTCTCTTCAGGCCAAATTCTGAAAGATTATACTAGCTCTGTGGATTGCAAAAGGAAAAGAACAGACACAGCCTGGGAGGCAGACTTGGGAGGGAAAGAAGAAAGGAAGAGAGTGATGTCATTGAAACAGGCTGAGGTGTCCCTTCCCACAGCACTGTGGGGCATGCCTGCTATGCAGCAAACCAGGGAATGCCAGTTATACCTCACTGAATGAATGCAGTGTGGCACCGAATTCAGCAGGTTATTAGAACCTAAAAGTTAGGATTATGGAAAAATTCAAGGCCTGTACACATTGATAACTTCCCTTTCTCTAACTTCATGTTAAACAAAACCCTTTTTTTTCTTTTTAAAAATTTGTTTATTTTTTAATATATAATTTTGTTGGTTCTGCCAAATAAACGTTGAACAAGCACCTTTTTATGGTGCGAAATAAGTCTGTCTCCAGGTCCTAGCTGTGCAGGGAGTACTTGTCATAATCATGTTCACGCTACATCTTTTGGACTCCTGTCATCTATTTTAGTGATTTTTCTCTTTGAGATTTGGACCTTCCAACAGTTGAGGCAAGAAAACTTGTCTTCCAGGCCACTGCTGAGGCTGAGGCTGGACCTATGAACCAAGCAAGTTCCATGAGGGAAATGGTCCACATAAAGAAGAAGGCCACACTCAGAACCCACCTTTCCAGAGGAAATGGCAGGAAGTTGGGTTTTCAGGAGTTGTGATAGCAACAAGTGGGCTTCCCTGGTGGTTCAGCTGTAAAGAATCCACCTGCAATGCAGGAAATGTGGGTTCGATCCCTGGGTCAGGAAGATCCCCTGGAGAAGGAAATAGCAACCCACTCCAGAATTCTTGCCTAGGAAATCCCATGGAGAGAGGAGCCCAGCAGGCTATAGTCCATGGGGTCACAAGAGTCAGAAATGACTTAGTAACTTAACCACAAACACGAAATAGCAGCAAAGCTCCTAAGAGTGAAATCTCGTGGTTGACATACCGCACTCAGTGTCTCATTCTGTGTCCACCAGGGGAGCTGTGGGGCTGCACCCACCGCCAATGGGACTGACCTATGAGTGGTCCAGTCTTGGCACTTGGGTTTTCTTCATGGCTGTAGGGGCTTCTCAGGTGGTGCTAGTGGCAACCTGCCTGCTAATTCAGACTAAGATATGAGGGTTCAATCCCTGGGTTGGAAAGATCCCCTGGAGGAGGGCATGGCAACCCACCCCAGAGGAGCCTGGTGGGCTACAGTCCATAGAGTTGCAAAGAGTCGGACACTTAGCTGTAGAGACTCGGAGCTTAATTCACTGTCTCTGAGTTTCTAGAAATTCTGTAAAGTTTCATAATGTTGCTAATGATTGTGCTTCAGCTAGTTAGTATTGGTTTTATGGTTTACAACTGAAATTTTTGCTCTATTCAGGTGGACTTTTTTTTTTTTTTTTAACTGTGAATTAATAAATAGTATTTTGGTTTTCCTGAATCTAGCCCACTGTTATACTCTGATGAGATCCAAGTTTCTGAGCTTGCAAAGCAGAGAGTATCAGGCCCCGGACCCTGGATAATGGTATATTTTCCAGGATAAATCTGCTTGATCATCTGGCTTTCTCTAGGTAGCACTTTCAGCATTGCTGTATTTTACACTTATTCTCCATTTACAACTTTAATTAGGCAGAGTTCTCCAGAGAAATAGAACCAATAAAATTTATATAGATATACAGAAAATGATTTTTTTCTGAAAAAAACTGACTAGTGATTATGGAGGCTAAGAAATCCTGTGATCTCCTGAAGGACTAGAAACCAGGAGAACTAATGTTCAAGGGCAAAAGAAGATGGATGTCCAGCTCAAGTAGAGAGCAAATTTACCCTTCCTCTGCCTTTTTATTGTTCTATTCAGGCCCTCAGCTGACTGGATGACCCCCAGTCAGTGAGCCCATCTATTCAAATGCTAATCTCTTCTGGAAACAGTCACCCAGAAATAACATTTTACCAGTTAGCTGGGCATTCCTTAACCCAGTCGAGTTAATAAAATTAACCATCTCAGCCCCATTATATAGTTGCTAGAATTTATAGGGTCACACTTGTAGGAATCATATTGTTCTCTGTGTCTTCTTGGCTTTTTCCTCTGGTGGCTTCATCACCCTATTCAGAAATTGGTAATGGCTTCCTGTTATGTTTGAGAAAAATTCTGCACCTTGGACTCTAGCATTCAAGACTTGCTATATTATGGCTCCACTTTCCAGCTGTATTCCCAATACTCTAAAGCCACTACCAGATGGCAGTGTTTGCTTTCCTTTTCTTTTTTTTAAAATTCTGATTATTGATTATGCCATTCTCTCTGCTTGCAGGAATCCTTTTTCTTTGACAATTGGGATATATTTTATTTATTTTATAACTATGCCACAATTTATTCACAATCTTTCATATTGATAGTAGATTGTTTCAAGTTTTACATGAAATAGATGCTGAGAGCTGCTATTTGCTCTGATCAGAATGCTCTTTTTAGTATATATATTTTTTTAATCAGAGATACTTGCAGGAATCTGTCCTACATCTCTGTCTACCAGAATCTCAACCATCACTCAAGACTCCGTTCAGATTCCATTACTTCAGTGAGGACTTTTCTAGTGACACTCTACAGAAATATTTGCTTCATCTGAAATCTTCTCTGGCATTCAGAACACTTATTCCATCATGGCTCATATAAGAATTAGTTTGTCTGTTTAGACATCTTTCCAACTGTGTTCCCAACTATAACTCCTTGGGAACAGGACCATGACTTACTATTCATTTTGTTTCTTCTTGTATTACTGAATATTGAAACTTGGGTATGGTAGAGGCCAACACAATCAGTGAATAAATACATTAATTAGTGAAGCACTCACAGTAGATACATTATTTGTGCAAACAAACAAACATAAAAATTCCTTTTAGAGATATCTGGGAATTTTGCTAGAGCTTCGAGATTGGGCTATTCTTATGGACAGTCCATGGGATCATAACTCTTTAGTAGCACAACTTATGAACACAGAGACACATGTTTTACAGTATTAGAGGATACCATTTCCAAGACACAAAAAGCCACAGTTCAGGGCTAAATTGTGGGCTTGAGAAAGGTGTGCCCTTCCTTTAATATGTGGCTTCACATGTACACTCAGTAGTGAATGGGGATCCCATCAAGAGTTGGAAGAACAGAGGTCTTAAGAGTCTAGAGTCCTGGTTTCTCTGGTCTTGATTCTGCTACAAACTAGAGGCCTGACCTTGGGCAAATCCTTTCTCTTCTTTGAGCCTTGATTTTCTCTTCTAAAAATTGAGTCATCATCATGTTTCTGCCCCATTTGATTGCTAAGAGGTCAAATAAGGCATGAACACTTTAGAAATAAAGGAGAGGAAGTCTGGGGTAGTGGGAAGGAGACAGAGAAAGAGAATAATAAGAAGGTGCCAGTAAGAATGGCGGGAGAAATTAAGATATAATAGAACCAGAAACTGGCCTAGAGGCAGTATCCGTGGAGGGTCCCTCTTCCACCTGAAAAACACCAGGGAGTCTTTCTGAAAGTCTTCCTAAGGGCTGTATCAGAGACTGCTATCTGCACACCAAAGTTTCATTCCCCCCTCTTCTTCACTATCAGAACCCCTATATTGTGACAGGGAGCCACCTTGGAAAGTTAAGTCGCCCCCGCCACCCCCCATTTTGGGCTTGAGGCCTAGGAAAGTATTTACATACTGTAGGCATTCCACTTGCCTAGGAGAATGTGTTGTCAAAAGAGCAATTGTGAACTTTTCTCCTTTCCAAAGTGTTGGAACAGGGCTTAAATAACATGAAACTGGGCCTCTTGATGGCTCAGGATATGAAAAGATCTTTTTATCTCCTGGGAAGAATCTTGTGTTCCTCTTTTTCTTCTTTCCTCCTTCCCTCCCTCCCTTTTCCTCTCTTTCCTTTCCAATATTAATAGAATCATGAAGCCAGTGTTATTAAGTAGCAGAAAGCAATGCTAGAGGACTTATACCAATTTTAAAATAAAATGAAAGACATTATAACAAGAACCCACATTTACTTATGGTCGCCAGGGGGTAAAAATCAGAGGAGGGGTAGTTAGGGAGTTTGGGATCGACATGCACACACTGCTATCTTTAAAATGGATAATCAACACGGTCCTACTGTATAGCACAGGGAACCTGCTCAATGTAATGTGTAACTCCTCTCCTGGATGGGAGAGGAGTTTGAGGGAGAATGAATACATGTATATGTATGGTTGAGTCCTTTTGCTGTCCCCCGAAACTATCACAACATTGTTAATTGGGTAGAATCCAATATAAAACTGAAAGTTGAAAAATATTTAAGAAAAAGAATCTGAGTTTATCCTGCAAGCCCAGGCCAGTACATTTTTACCTACACTCTTCACTTTGGTTATTGTTACTGCAGCCTCTTCTTCTTCATTATGATGATGAAGTTTCATCATGCTGCTTCCCAAATGAGGGACGATCTTAAAAGAGCCAGGTGCAATCTCATCCCTGTGGTCCTGCTTTGTACTAGCCAGACCCAGAACAGGGCAGGACATTTTCTCCTCATTATCACCTCATCACTCAGTTCCCCTTGTCTGAGCAGGGTCATCAAGGTGGGGCTCCGAGCTGAGTGCAGGAACCTAAGTGCTAATGAGGAGAAAGTGTTCAAGCTTGGATCCTGCCCTCTCACTCAGGCTCCATTGAAAATGGTAACACCTTGAGATCATTTTTCTTCTTACTACTAAGTCTGACTGAATTTTAATGCTGCTGTCTTCTGGAGTTAAATAGTATATAGCAGGCTTTAGTTCTAAGTGATAAACTATGCCACTGAGAGGGAAATTAACCAAATATTAGGGTGGTTCAGAAGATTCTTGTTTCTTTATGAAAAGAAAGACAGTTTGAGTTGGGGGAAATGTTTGAGAGCAGGGGTCCCGATCCCTGAAACGGGGCTGCACAGCAGAAGGTGAGCAGTGGGAGACAGAGCCAAGCTTCATCTGCCACTCCCCATCACTCACCACAGCTTGCATTACTCGCTGAACCATCACTCACATCGCCACCTGCACCATCACCCCACTGCTAGCCTTACCACCTGAACCTTCCCTCCTACCCCCTTCCATCTGTGGAAAACTTGTCTCCACAAAACTGGTCCTTGGGGCCAAAAAGATTGGGGACCACTAATTTTAAAAGACAAGTCATGGCTATGTGTTAAGCTTTGGGCTGGGTGATAAGAATATGAGTCAATATTTAACACCTTAAGTATTTCTTTTAGACAGGAACCATGAGCTAAGAGACTTTGGAATTTTATTCTTTGTCAATTCAGCTACACTGGATCTATGGTTCCTGTATTTCCTTCCTGGCATGGTTGTGGGTTAGGGTGAACTACAAGAGAAATCTACATGAGAATTGAAAGGTAGAATCAAAACAGCAGCAGATATGCTCCAGAGGTCCAGGCAGAGCCCCAGGTGCTCATGCAGGTCGTCGCGGATCTTCTACTCACCTGCTGGCATGCGGTGACAGCTGAGTTTTCAGATCCTCCAGCTCCCATAGAATCTTGCCTTCTGCCTCTTGAACCAGATATGTGTGCATCTTTGTGTTGAGGGAATTGAGTCTTTGAGGTAGAGGGGACAAGAGACACATATGGGTTTAGTTGGTGAGTTCAAGTTTGTCCTTTCCTCTTCTCTCCCCACTTCACAGCCAGCTTTCCTAACTGCTAGCCCTGCTGACCTATACATAGCAACTTCAGCTCCACCCCCAGATAATAGAGCCAACAGCCCTGTGCAGACTTTTTCACTATTGTCTTTTTTTGTGATCTCTATTAATGATGTTTCTCTGATCTTCCAGCCATCTTCTCCTGGACTCATATTTCACTGCTGCTGCTGCTAAGTTGCTTCAGTCGTGTCCGACTCTGTACGACCCCATAGACGGCAGCCCACCAGGCTCCCCCATCCCTGAGATTCTCCAGGCAAGAATACTGGAGTGGGTTGCCATTTCCTTCTCCAATGCATGAAAGTGAAAAGTGAAAGTGAAGTTGCTCAGTCGTGTCTGACTCTTAGCGACCCCATGGACTGCAGCCCACCAGGCTCCTCCGTCCATGGGATTTTCCAGGCAAGAGTACTGGAGTGGGTTGCCATTGCCTTCTCCCTAATTTCTCCCAAAGTTGTGTAATGTCTCTTCTGTGCAATCAATCCTTTATTCTGTGCCATTCACATGATATTTGTTTTGAGACTGGCAGAGGCTTGAGGATCTCAAGGAGACTAGTAGTAAAGGCTTGACGGATAGCAGGGAGTTGATATTGGCGGATGAAGAAAAGGAAACCAACCCATAGTGTGTAGTGGTGAGAAGTTTGAGAACACTGCTATTTGCAATCACGTGAAAAACAGAAAATATACCTAATAAACTGGTAGATTTGGGTAAGGAGATTTTCAGGAAGATGATTGAAAGCACCAACTGGTTTCTTTTCACAATGTGCAAGGCAGAGATAGAAAGAGATGAGTTTAAAAGGGAGCTGTTAGGTCTTCAAATGGAATTTAGAAGAAAATTGAAGGCTAAAATCCAGCAAAAAGACTTCAAAGTAAGAAGTGATCTCAGGGCAAGAAACAACTTAGGGCTATAAAACATTGTCTTAGGGTAAAAATAATTACTTAAGTGTGTGTTTTATAGACCTCAGGTAAACAACAAGACTTCTTAGAATCCTGATGTACCTATTAGATGTTCTTTGTTCTTCATATGAAAACAGAACTTCTGAGACTCTTTAGGGTCTAATGTTCACTTGGCACAAGATAGAAAAGGAATTATCTCAGAAAGAAGTGTGGATATAGTATTTGCCCTGTAGAGTAGAAGATAATTTGATACATAAGAAATGCACACTTTTAAAGGAATTGTATTAACTTGAACTGAAGTGAAAAGAACTGTTTCATGTCAGTTCAAGTTAATACATCATTAGACCCTAAAGAGTCGCAGAAGTTCATGTCTGACTCTTTGTGACCCCCTGAATTGCAGTACACCAGGGACCTCTGTCCCTCTCTGTCTCCCAGAGTTTGCTTAAACTCATGTCCAGTGTATCTGTGATGCCATCCAACTATCTCATCCTCTGTCTCCCCCTTCTCTTCCTGCCCTCAATCTTTCCCAGCATCAGAGTCTTTTCCAATGAGTCAGCTCTTTGCATCTGGTGACCAAAGTATTGGAGCTTCAGCAACAGTATCAGTCCTTCCAGTGAAATATTCAGGGTTGATTTCCTTTAAGATTGACTGGTTTAATCTCCCTGCTAAGAGAGGAATTCTGTATGTAAAGGGCTTTGTTGAGATACTTGAGGTGGGGGGCTGATATTGTTAGACACAAGAAGATTACTGTGTCTGCTGTAAAGAGAGGAGCTTACAGTTGAGGTCCATACTGAAGGCAATGATGATGAGGGCTTGAAATAAGCAATGTCTCTGAGGATGGGGAGAAACAGTCACTTTTCTAAAAGAGGCAAGATGCAGTGGGTAGGCACTGACGACAGACTTGTCAGGGGTGGGGGGTTGGGGGTGGAGGGACATATAACAAATGTTGAGCAAATGGTGGTTACTGAAAATTCTATCTTGTGGCTGTGTTCTGTCCCCTTGCAGTTAGGTAGGGACTTGTGGCTAATTATGCCCCATGGGCTGTAGTTAGACTTCTTAAATGAAATATGTATCAGCACTCTGCTCATCCATGATGGACAGTATAACCTAGGTTATTCTTCCGAGTTATCAGGAGGCCTCAAGGGTGACAGCTGGCTTCTAATGGGGATGACTGGGTGGATGGGTTGGTCACTGAGATATCTTGGAAAGGAAGGGCACTGTGTTAAGATGAGAGATACATTTTCAACTCCCTAATACAGAGGATTGTTAGTGATTTTTTCTGGAAAGCACCAGGACAAGAGTAACAGGAGCTAGTCATTGCACTGGATACTGGATTCACTGAGCATCAGCTCAGTGTCCTGGCCCATGCTGATGCTAAGGGAAAGTGGTTCACAACATTGCCTTTGCCTTCTGGGAACTCAGTCTGACTGGTGAGATGCACAATGCACAGAAGAGTCAAATAAGCCCGGTCAGCAAGTGGCCCAAAGGGGTGGAGAGATAGCCACTGCCATAGGATCCAGGGAGAAGGAAATAGCTGAGTAGAGAAGCCAGATTTAAGGTTCCTCCCAGACAGAAGAGGGGCCCCACAGAGACACATCTTAGACAACTGAGCTTAACATGCTTACCTAAAGGACTTGAGAAAAGTCACAGGGAAGTATCAAATGGAGCCTCAGCCTGATGCATATTTGCCCCAAGGAAGACAATTGGAATGAACATGAATCTCATGTCAGTGGCAGGAAGGATTTTTCATGGCCAGACCAGCCATTTAAAATTTCCTCCACGTCATCTATTCTATATCCCCAAGAGAGGCTCCTGGATATTCATGTGATAAATATCTCCATGGGTAGGTGGTAGAAAGAGGTACTCATGCTGGGGGATGCTGCATAGCTTACAAAGGAGAATTACAGTTTTTCATGCATCTTTTATTTCTACTGCCCATCAGCATCTTCTACTCAACAGGAACATGTGTGTGCATGCGAGCATGCATGCACATACCTCTTATACCCTCCAAGTCCTAATCAGGAACACAGAGCTCAGGCCGCAACCAAACAGAGAGCAGTGCCTTGAATTTCCTCACTAATGTTATGGATTGCTTTACAGGAAAGCATGGAAAGGCAGATTTTCCCTACAGGGGCATGTTTGCTAATCAGATGTAAGCAGAAGTACCTCCAGGGTTTGTAATCTATGTGCTTATTTTATTTAATGCCTGGACGTATGGCTGTATCTGTGCTAACTTTCCTCACTTGGGTTGTCTCTGAGCCTCCTCCTCATTCCTGTGAACATCCGGCTCCCCAGGGGTGTGGAGGCTATTAAATTAGCTTAGACAGCAGGTGGGCACTGAAGAAATTGGAAAACAACAGCTGATCTAAGGCACAATGCACTGTGCACTCCTGCAAAGGGGACGTGAGATATAGCCCCTATCACGAGAGCCCATCAGCAAGGGACCACCGCCCCCTCCACAGCCCCAGAAACACTGGCTCCAAACACTCAGGAGCAGAGGAAGGAGGAAGTCTGGGTTCCCTGAGCTCCTTCTTCAGTGTTATTTTTCCGTGGGGTCATCCCGCTGTTCAGCTGGTCCACAGGCTGTCCTGGGCAGTGGAGTGTGTGTGTGTGTGTGTGTGTGTGTGTGTGTTTTGGTGGAGTGGATGGGTGTGTGTGTTTTGGTGGAGTGGGTGTGTGTGTGTGTTTTGGTGGAGTGGATATGGGATATGATTGATCCTGCCTCCTATTGGCATAAAAATCCGGGAACTTCTGTGTAAATGGGACTGAGAAAGGTTGTGGGGAAAGGATTTAAAAAGAGCCAGCATGAGCTGTTTATCCACTAGTGTGCCAGGCACTGTGCTTTACCTGCAGTGTTTCATTTAGCTTCTGTAATGACTGCATGATGTAGGGACTATTGTTTAGATGCATTTTACAGAGAAGGAGACTGAGGCACAATGAAGCAACACCCATCAGCATTTGCAGCTCGGCGCTCTCACTCCAGAGCTTCTAATTTTTCCTGCTCTACTGGCAGGCAGCAAAATGGAGAGGGTAGCAGCAGATAAAGAAATGCCTTGAGTGGGTGATTGCTCTGGGCAGGGATAAACTAGCCCCAGTTCCTGGGAAAATACCAAGGCAGGACCTAGAATATTCAGTGGAACTGAGCGAAGAGAACCGTTACTGCCTTTGGGTCTTTGACTCACTCAGGAGCAGGATGTAGATAAGGGCTAGCTGGCTCTGCAGAAATGATTTTCTGCCTGTAAGCTCTCAGCTAACTGAAGATAGATTCCTTGGATTAGGTGGGTGGTGAGAGGAGATAATTTTCCCAGAATCTTCAGAATGGCTGGCCTGGAATTAGACGAACCTGAACCGGCAGCTGCAGCCTGGTTCAGGTACTGCTCTTCTCATCACAGACCCTTTTATGGCATCAAGTTCCTGGTAATACATACTGTAGTAGTAGTAAATAGCAAAGACTCATTGGAAAAGATCCTGATGGTGGGAAAGATGGAGGGCAGGAGGAGAAGGTGGGGACAGAGAATGAGATGGTTGGATGGTATCACTGACTCAATGGACATGAGTTTGAGTAAGCTCTGGGAGATAGTGAAGGACAGGGAAACCTGGCATGCTGCAGTCCATGGGGTTGAAAAGAGTTGGACACAACTGAGCAATTGATCAACAACAGTAGTAAACTACTAGTATGCAAGTGGTGGGACTTCCCAGGTGGTGCCGGCGATAAAGAACTCGTCTGCCAGTTCAGGAGATTTAAGAGATGCGGGCTTGACCCCAGGTTGGGAAGATCCCCTGGAGAAGGGATCCTCTGGAGAAGTACATGGCAACCCACTCCAGTATTCTTGCCTAGAGAATCCCATGGAAAGAGGAGCCTGGTGGGTTACAGTTATAGGATCAGAAAGAGTCGGACACAACTGAAGTGACTTAGCACGTATGCGTGCATGTGGTGCTTCATTAGGTGCTGGGGCTCTTCTAAGTACTTCACCTCATTAGCCACTTCATCCTGGCAAAAAAATCTGTGAGGTAGGTGTTATTATCATTTCCACTGTAGAGATGAGGAAACAGAGGCACTAGAAGGTTAAGTGTTTTTTCCTAAGTCACCTAGCTAGAAAGGGGCACAGCTTGGTTTGACTCAGGCAGGCAGGTACCAGAGTCCAAGCCTTGAGGCACTCAAGCCACCTTCAGGGGTTTGTCATGTGAGAGATGTCACAGTGGTTAGGGAGTCCTTGCACCCAGCTAGAGAAAGCTCTGCACACGAGCAGAGGAGAGGAAACCTTATTGTGCATTTAGGTTGAGGAGAATATTGCCAGAGGAGGGCATGACACATGAATGGGTGGCTGGAGCTTCTTGGGGTCCCTGGGGGGATCTGCTTACGTGAGTCATCTCTGCTTTCTGGAACAGTCTGGCTCTGTTGTTTCAAGATTCTACTTTGGGCTGTGTTAGAGGAAATACTTCCCTTGGACCAAAAGGAGCAGCAGCAGATGTTGCCAGTTGGGAGTGGCATGATTAAGCTGTGAGTACACCACCACCTGTTGCCCGACTCTGGAGCCTTTGTTCTTGGCTCAGCTGGGAAGTTAATTAACAGAAGGCCAAGATGCCAAATTGCTCCTGACCTGTGCCATGGTATGGAGCTCACCACGATGGGAGAGGAGGGCCCGGTGTTGCATTGCAGGGACCCTGTGGCATCAGGGAAGTAAGACGGAGTGAGTAATGCAGAAAGTCTCCTTGTGGGGAAAGAGGTCAAGGGGCAGGTTAATTTACCCAGAGCTCAGTAGGGCAACCTCACTCCAGGTGGAACAACACCATTACGTCAATATCCATGGAAGAGAAAGGGAGTGAACGCTTACCAAACAGCCCTTTCATGCCAGAGACCTAACTACACATATTGTCTCAGCCAATCTCCTCACCTTCTGTGTGAGGGTGGTGGAATTTTATTGTTCTCATTTAACACATAAAGAAACTGGGTTCAGAGAGGTTAAGAAACATACCCAAGGATTCTCAACTATTAAGGGCAAAACTGGAATATGAGGCTAGCTGGGATTTTGCCTTTAGAACTTCCTAAATGGTGTCCTACGATTCATGGGGTCGCAAAGAGTCGGACATGACTGAGCAACTGAACTGAACTGAACTGAACTGAACTGAATGACTGTAGATGCTAAGCCAGTGCACCCGCTGCTCTGTGCAGGCAAAACCAGGGCACCTGCTCATCTCTGCAGGTAAACCAGCACACTTCAGTGTTCTGGACAGGCCAACTAGCACACCTCATTGATCTGTACACATGGACAGCACATCTCACTGATTTGTACAGGTGAACAGCGCATGCCACCACTCCGCTGGTCTGTACAAGTAAACAGCATACCTCACTGATCTGTGCAGCTTCTAACCAGCAGACAGGATTATTACAGGATAGGATATGGAAGAGAGAAACCAAAATGCTCACTATGTAAAGGGAACATTATGGGGAAAAGCTGAAAGCATCCTGCAGGGATTTGATTCAGGATTAAGAAACCTGGAGAGCTGCCACCACAACAGTCTTAAGGATTTTGAAATTTCCTTGGTGGTGCTTTAAAGATGCATTTGTCCTGAGAATAGGAGAGGAGAGATTCCTGGGTGTATTTAGGTCAGAGTCTAAAGGGAAAATTCCTTTTTCACTGTGGAGGGAATTTCACTCTGGAGATTGTATAATCTCCTTCCCTCAGTACTTAAAGTAAGATAGGCATTTTACCTATTAGTGAAGGAAGGTGGATGCTGAGGTTGTTGACTCCACCTGGGCTTCCCAGTGAGCTTCCCAGGCTTCCCTTGCCTGTGAGCTGTGTGAAATACAGACTTTCAGGTTCCCTGACAGACTTCATGGGTCAGACCTGGAGGTGGGCCCAGGCATCTGAGTGTGATTTTGACTTTCAGAGATTGACATCCACTGCTGGAAGTCTTAAACCTGCTCTGAAGCTATAATTTCCAAGTGAGCATGGAGTTCTTCAAAGCTACTTCCAGGCAACCACTTAGGCATTCGGCTAAATTAGGTTTTCTTCACCTAGGATTCATTGCTGACTTCATCAACCCAGGAATCTCGTAAAGTTGGAGGTAAATTCTGTATGGGTGTGTGTTTTTGTGGAGAGAGGATCTTTGATATTCATCAGATTCACTGAGAGATCAAGTTTACAATAGCTTAAGAACCTTGGGCAGTGTATGTTTTGGTAACCGCTCTGAACTTATTTAAGATCCTTACAAGAAAAGAAGGCTCATTGATTTATTTATAGACACATTTTTGATTGTGTGTGTGCATTTGTGTATGTGTGTATGTATGTATACTGGTGTGTTTGATGGCATACAGAATGATCCTACTCAGAGAAACCATTTAAGGTGTTCACTACACTTAACTCAAATTACTTAATAAAAAAGAATATGCAGTCAAAAGCCCAAACAATCCGTTTAGAAAATGAGCAAAAGACATGAATAGACATTTCACCAAAGAAGACATATAGATGGCAGCGAGCATGTGAAAAGATGTTCAATGTCATCAGCCATTAGAGAAATGCCAATTAAAACCATAGTGGTATATTACTATACCTCTCGTAATGGCTAAAATAAAAAGTAGTCACTGGTGAGTATGCAGAAAAACTGGGTCACTAATGCATTGTTGAATTAGTGCTGATAGAAATATAAAATGGTACGACCACCCTGGAAAACTGTTTGGTAATTTTTAATGCAATTAAGTATATAATTACTGTACAACCTAGCAATGACACTTGTGTATTTATCTCAGAGAAATTATAATTTGGGTTCATATAAAACTCTCTACATAAATTTAAGTGGTAACTATATTCATGATAGTCTCTAGAAATAACCCATATGTCCTTCAGTGGCTGATTGGTTGGTTGAACAAGAAGAGGGACATCTTTATAGTGGAATATTACTCAGCACCAAAAGAGTAATTTATTGATATGTGTAATGACTTGTATAAATCTCTAGGGAATTTTGTTGCATGAGAAAAGCCATTCTTACAGGTTTTATACTATTTTCTTCCATGTAAAGATGCTTACTCCTTGAAAGAAAAGTTATGAGCAACCTAGATAGTATATTCAAAAGCAGAGACATTACTTTGCCGACTAAGGTCCGTCTAGTCAAGGCTATGGTTTTTCCTGTGGTCATGTATGAATGTGAGAGTTGGACTGTGAAGAAAGCTGAGCACCGAAGATTTGATGCTTTTGAACTGTGGTGTTGGAGAAGACTCTTGACAGTCCCTTGGACTGCAAGGAGATCCAACCAGTCCATTCTGAAGGAGATCAACCCTGGGATTTCTTTGGAAGGAATGATGCTAAAGTTGAAACTCCAGTACTTTGGCCACCTCATGCGAAGACTTGACTCGTTGGAAAAGCCTCTGATGCTGGGAGGGATTAGGGGCAGGAGAAGAAGGGGACAACAGAGGATGAGATGGCTGGATGGCATCACTGACTCGATGGACACGAGTCTGAGTGAACTCCAGGAGATGGTGATGGACAGGGAGGCCTGGCGTGCTGCGATTCATGGGGTTGCAAAGAGTCAGACACGACTGAGTGACTGAACTGAACTGCTATAACATTCTTGAAATGACAGAATTATAGAAATGGATAACAGATTAATGGCAGCAGCAGGGTTTAAGGAGAGGGTGGAGGGGGGTGAGGGAGGTAGATGTGGCTATAAAATGGAGACTTGAGATATCCTTGTGGGAATGGAGAGATGATCTATCCTTAATGGCAGTGCCCTCACCGTGATACTGTACTATGATTTGTGAGGTGTTATCATTGGGGGGAAACTGGATAGAGTATAGACATGATAAAAAGTGAAAGTGAAGTCACTCAGTCATATCTGACTCTTTGCAACCCCATGGACTATAGCCTTTCAGGCTCCTCCATCCATGGGATTTTCCAGGCAAGACTACTGGAGTGGATTGCCATTTCCTCCTCCAGGAGATCTTTCTGACCAGGGATCAAACCTGGGTCTCCCACACTACAGGCAGACTGTTTACCATCTGAGGGAAGCAATAGACAGGATATCTCTGTGTTATTTCTTGTAACTGTGTGTACATCTGCAATTATCTCCAAATAAAATATCTAAAACATCAGGTCTACCCCTAAAGGGATAAAGTTTTACCGCTACTGAGATTATTTAAAAAAATGTGCCTTATGCTATGAGCGCAATTCTGAGAGAAGCATTACAGAGGTGCCTGGGGCAGGGATGGCAATTCTAGGACAGTGTTCAACCTGACAGGACTCCCAGGAAGGGAGTTCTTCACCTGAGTTCATCAGCTCTGACCTGTTGGTTAGACAGTCTTATCACCTTAGCCTGGTTCTGTGTAAGAAAGAAGAAGTACAGTTCTATAGGATCTCATGGGCTTCCCAGGTAGTACTAGTGGTAAAGAACCTGCCTGACAATGCAGGAGGTGTAAGAGATGCAAGTTTGATCCTTGGGTCAGGAAGATCCCCTGGAAGAGGGCATGGCAACCCACTCCAATATTTTTGCCTGGAGAATCCCCATGGACAGAGGAGCCTGGCAAGCTAGAGTCCATAAGGACGTAAAGAGTTGGACACGACTGAAGTGACTTAGCATGCATATACACCCTCTGGGGCTCAGATTTGCCTGCTGTCTCTCCAGTGTCTTGGGAGTCTGAGGCACTAATCCAAGGTGGGCATGAACAGCTCTGAATGAACCAGCTTGGTGGTCACATAATCAAATGAAAGTGACGGGACTTATGGAGTTAGCGTGAGTGTTGTGTACGTGCCCATGTGCCTGTGTGTGCATAAGCATCACATTTGCTGTGTGTTAGCAAGATGTTGGCTAAGTTTCTTCACATGCATTATTCCAGTGAATTTTCATGGCAAACTTATGAGTCATTCCCATCTTACAGATGGAGAAATGGAGGCTCGGAAAGTTGAAGTGGCTTGCTTTAGGTCGCATAAATAGAAATAAGCACAGTCAGTTTGAAACCAATTTTTTCTGACTTTGAAATCTCTGGGGCCTCCAGCTCACTGGTGCAGGTATTCATGAGTGCTCATCTGAAAAGGAGAACCTGCAGGAAGCAAGATAGGGAAGGAAACCTAAGGACTTTTTCCTTTCTAAGCCTAAGTTTTAAGCTGGTGGTTTGAATGACAGTGGAATTAAAGAAAAGCTGTGTCAGGGAATCTTACTGCACAGAAGTAAAAAGAATGCATTTTCAGGATCTCTGTGAAGCCAAAGTCATACTGATTCCTCTGGTCTTTATCAGGACCTTTCCTGTGCTTCCTCCTGGAGCTGTATCTGTCTGGCATTCGGTTCCATGTCCTAAGAGGAGAGTGTGGTGAAAGTGTGAATAGGCACTGTTGGCCCATCCCATCTGCGCTTCTTGTCCTGGACTGTTGTCTGGGGCCACACCAGGGGACTGCAGGCAGCTTGATTCTGCTTATCAGTGTGGATTGGTTGGGACAGGGGTGGCTGCCTTGGGGCATCATCTGTGTGTTCTCAGTTATGTCTGACTCTTTGTGACCCCATGGACTATAGCCTGCCAGGCTCCTCTGTCCGTGGGATTCTCCAGGCAAGAATACTGGAGCAGGTAGCTGTTCCCTTCCCCAAGGGATTTTTCCAACCCAGGGATCAAACCCGGGTCTCCTGTATTGCAAGTGGATTCTTTACCATCTGAGCCACCAGGAAAGCCCAGTTAACAATGTTGTGATAGTTTCAGATGAACCGAGGAGTCTCAAGCCATTCATATACATGTATCCATTCTCCCCCAAACTCCCCTCCCATCCAGGCTGCCACATAACATTGACCGCAGTTGCCCGTGCTATAGAGTAGGTCCTTATGGGTTATCCATTTCAAATATAGCAGTGTGTACAAATCCATCCCAAACTTCCTAGCTATCCCTTCCCCTCTTCCTTCCCTGTTGACAACCATAAGTTCATTCTCTAAGTCTGTGAGTCTCTTTGTGTTTTGTAAGTTTGTATCATTTCTTTTTAGATTCCACATATAAGGGATGTCATACAATATTTTTCCTTCTCTGTCTTAATTCACTCAGTATGACAATCTCTGGGTCTAGCTGTGTTGCTGCAAATGGCATTATTTCATTCTTTTTAATGGCTGAGTAATATTCCACTGTATATATGCACCACATCTTCTTTATCCATTCCTTTGTTGATGGACATTTAGATTGCTTCCATGTCTTGGCTACTGTAAATTGTGCTACAATGAACACTGGGTGCTTGCATCCTTTTGTATCATGTTTTTCTCCAGATATATGCTCAGGAGTGGGACTGCAGGGTCACATGGTAGCTGCAGTTCTAGATCTCCATAGTAGCTGTACCAATTTACATTCCCACCAACAGTGTAGGAGGATTCCCTTCTCTCCACGCCCTCTCCAGTGTTTATTGCTTGTTGATTTTTTGATGGTAGCCATTCTGACCAGTGTTAGGTTATATCTCATTGTAGTTTTGATTTACATTTCTCCAATAATTAGCAATATTGAAATCTTTTCATGTGCTTCTTGGCCATCTGTATGTCGTCTTTGGAGAAATGTCTATCTGTGTCTTTTGCCCATTTTTTGATTGGGTTGTTTGCTTTGATGCTGTTGAGCATCATGAGCTGAGCTGTTTGTAAATTTTGGAGACTTAATCCCTTGTCAGTCGCATCATTTGGAAATATTTTTCCCAATCTGTGGGTCATCTCTTCATTTTGTTTATTGTTTCCTTTGCTATGCAAAAGCCTTTGAGTTTAAGTAGGTTCCATTTGTTTACTTTTGTGTTTATTTCCATTGTTCTGGGAGACAGACTGAAAAAGATATTGCTACGATTTATGTCAGAGAAAAGACCTCTTTGATGCAGTAAATACTGGAAGTTTCTTGAATTGTAAGATCCAAACAATTAACTTGTCTTTTTTTTTAACATGTGTTTAAAGCCATCAGGGAAGTCCAAGGGTTAGATGATACTCTGAGAAGTATTGACGTATAGCACCGAGTCAGGCTTGCTGGAAAGTTCATTTCTCTAGTACCCAGTCTGGTGTGGTCTTTGGGGACTGGGTAGAAGCAGCTCTGCTGCCAGAAGACTGGGAATTAGCTCAGTTTACAGAAACAAGGCAGGGCAATTGTGTTGCTGACTGCAGTGGTCAGGTGGTCGGGCCAGTCTCCTCAGGGACCCTAGTTCAGGATTAAGTTGTGCCTTGCAGCCTAGAAGCCCCTGAATTTGCATGCCTGAATAAGCAATAGAGACAGTGCCTCACCAATAATTCAGTCATACTTTCCCTGATGCCTTGAAGAGACCCTTGTGGCATACAGTACTTAAATATAGATGATCACAGACCCTCATTAGGAGTGGGTTTCAATAATTAAACAAAATAGAAATTTTATTTAGATTGAACATTTCCCCTTTGTAATTATCTTCTTGAAGTCCCTTTGTAATTATGCTTTTTAAAAATTGTCCTCTGAATTAGCATATTAAATCTAAATTGTTTAATTAGATGAAGGTTTGCTCAAATTAGAGATGAATAAGTTTCCAATATAACCCTCAGAAAAGATTGTTCTATGCTTTGATACATCGATGGAGAGAACATCAAAAAGCAATGGAGAAAGCCAGGATTGTGCAGACTTTGCCAGGTAATGAGGCAAATTCCACATCCATACTTAAAGCCCGTCTACCTTTATATTATAGGCTAATGTGAAACTGGCCATTTACATTTTGCCAGTTGCCACTAGTTAGGCTACCCATTGATCCATTGAGTATGTACACTGTGCTGGACTTAAACCAGGAGCTGGGCTTGATGGAAGGAAAATAGCAAGTCACAGCTTTCATTATCTTGTGGTTTTTTGAAGAGATAGACATTCGTCACATAATCAGAGTGAGTTTACTTTCAAACTGAAATTAAGGTTAGGAAGCAAACTAATATGGTGTCATGAGAGAGTATGTAAAGGAGTGTTGGGAGAGAGTTCTTCATTGGTTCTTTGCATTTATGCTTTTCTTGTAATAGCTCTTGTTATGGGCTATGTTTTCAAAGGTATTTGCATAGGAAGCAGCCTTAGAGAATATAAATAGTATCTTCCTCTGGGGCAGAGGTCAGTGTTGTTTCCTGGCCAGTACAATAAAAATGTCTCCATCTGGGCAAAGATTGGGCAGGTTTGCTAGCAGCCCCTTTGTAAGACCAGGGGATTCCTGTGACTGGAGTGCCTTAGCTGTGATGTAAACCTAATGCATGGTATCCACCTGGGCTGCTTTACACTTCCTTGTGAGACTTGCGGCTTAGGGAAAGAATACGAGCGTGGAGCTCCTGCTGCTTGCTGTGCAATGAGGGATAAAGTTCTCTATCTCTGATCGTTGGATCTTGTGTTTTCTGCCCACATCTATGAAACTGTGGTAGGATGATTTGAGCGCTTGCAAGTAGGGTAAGTTCCCAGATCTTCTACAGTTCTTGGCACAAATGGAAGTAGGGCTGGAGCCCAGCATCATTCATAAGAAATGCTTGCAGGCTTGTTAATATTGAGATAGCAAAGACTGGTCACTGGGAAATGCTTTTCTTTTGGCGCAGAAAGTGAACAAGGTAGAGTTGTCATCCTGACAGCTCCCCCACCTCCACACCCACAGAGCGGGGTATCCTAGGCTTCCCTACTGCTGTAGAGTATTTAGAAGTATAGAGGAAGAACACAGTGCTGGACGGGCTACTCGTTGTCATCAACATTATAGAAGAGATAGAGAGCAGAGCCCTTCTCCTGGAACTTCATCAGGAAGGGGTCAGGTTCTTGGGGATCCCTGACAGCTATTCCCCAAGAAAAGATTTATGGTCTGAGACTGCTTCCTAATGTCTGAACTCAGGGTCGCCCCACCCTCAAACCTCTACTTTCTGTCTTTTATGAAATGGAAGCTATTTGTTTCCTGCCCTTCCTGCAGGCTGAGTGGGACCATGAACCACCATCCTTTCCCCATAGCTGTGTAAAGTAGTGAGGGAATGTGGTAAAGATTGGGGCCCAGGGCTGGGTTTTGATTTTTTTCACTTTGACAAGGCTCTGAATGCATTTTTAATAATAGTTTTCCTTATCATTTTTTCCCAATGGCAGGTTCACACACGCAAATTATGTATTTCAAAAATATGTCATTTTAGCAGATAAATCTGTAGGAACCTGGGATGGTGATGAGCATGCAAAGCCCTTCTCAGTCTCCCTCCGTATGCCTGGCCACTCCTGAGTCTTCTCAATTATGTTTGATGATTGAAGCAAAACTTATAACACTGTCTGATGTGATTCTAAATGTATGTAGAGGAAATATTTAAGATTATGTCATACATGAGACAGAATAAAATTTCTGTACTTCATGATGTAGAAATTGGTTAAATTTCAACACCAATAGTCGCAGAATACTGAGGATGGCCCCGGCCTGTAGTACCAGGCACAGGGCCTTGCAACAACTCAGATACTCCAAAAATATCTTAGGAGTAAACCAATGAGGATTAAAAAAATAATCTTTTCTCTCTTTTTGGCTGCACCACATAGTATGTGGGATCTTACTTCCCTGATGAGGGATTGAACCCTGGCCCCTGCATTGGAAGCTCAGAGTCTTAACCACTGGACCACTAGGGTAGTCCCTTAAAATATAGTCTTAAGGTTACACACTGACTCAATTTGTTTTTCCTCACATCAATCTACCCATCAGGCCGTTTTACCCCAGACAGACCTTCCACAGGAAGGAACCTCAGAATTTTCCCTCAGGTGGTCTAGCTGAATTTGTTTTTGCTCTTAAGGAATATACCATCCTTTGAGCCAGGAAAGTAAAAATCCTTAGAAGGGCTGGTACCGGCCCCGTCAAGGGTACTCTATATTCTCAGAACTTCTGAATGTTTCTAGAGCACATATGCAGTAGCACAAGAAGCATAGGCCCGCCGCTTTGGGGGTACGTTTCATGTGGGCCCAATGTTATTTCCTCCAGACCACATTTACCTTGATCTTCACTCTCAAAGAGCTTTTAGTTTTCAAAGGTCACAGAACTGTGTAGACATAATACTGTTCACAGCTTCTCATTTCTTGGTGGTATGGTTTATAAGTTTCTTTCTTTCAATAGCCTTTCCTTTCTCCTCCTCCTCTTTCTTCTCCCTCTCCCACTCCTCCTTTTTAACATACATGCTTCCAACAGATTTTTTTTTTTAAATGGAACATTTTGGGGAGAGAAAAACATGGGATTGAGGAAAAGTATGAAATACAAAATAAACACAAATGTAAGATCTCTGATAATTGTTTTATAACCACAACCAACAAGTACAGAGAATGCCTTGTATACAACAACACAGTAAAGGTTTGAAGATGGAGGTATTCTCTTAGCAAGGATGACGATTTCAGAGTCTGGTATTTGGAACTTAGGCTGCAGTCTTTGCTTTTGGCTAGATCACCAGATGTGTGGCACTCAATTTGCTGTTGCTGTGGCTTTTTCTAAGGACAAATGAGAGGCCCTCAGGGCCCTGTCAAAGGGACAGTCTAGTGATGTCATCTTCATCTCCCTTCCAAGCAGACAGTTCAGTATTCCTGTTTTTCTGGTGTGGATGGAGAAGGTCTGCTTTGGTTTCTAAAGCTTGGTCATGGAACTATATATCTATAATACTGTTCACAGCTTCTTACCTCTCGGTGGTATGGTTTATTTATCTTTCTCATAGGGAAGAAGAGACATTTGATGTTTGTTGAGAAGCACCTGGGTGTGGTGGTAAACCCCCTCTAGAGGGAACTCAGGGCATAATGATAGAGGAAAACTAAACTGAAATAGATCCATGGTGCTCTGTAGGTGAAAGCTACCTTTAGGACCTTTTGTCCAGTCCTTCTAATGCAGAAAGCCTTGGACAGTCTGGGACTGAGTTTGAGTCACTGAAAGGAGGTGAGCCTTTGGGCAAATTGCTTAACCCTCTCTGAGATACAGTTTCCAAATCTATGAAGCAGCCCTCTCAAAAGAGGTAGATTCCACGAACTGACATGTCTGGTAATAGATACCCAATGGTAGGTGGCCCAAAGTTGTTACAGCGACAGCCCTGTCTTCAGTGCTCCCTACCAATCTTATCAGCATGTGGTTGCCAATTCTCATGTCATCTCTTGGCCTAAGGTGCTGCTTCCCTCCAAGGGAAGCTGGGAAAAATAATCTTTTAGTTAAACTACAGGTGTTTCATTAGTAGGGTAGGGCAGTGTGGTGGGAGGAGATGGAGACTGGGTGGACTCCCAGCAGTTTCTGACACAGGAAACAATCCAGATTGGATGGGTACAGGGAATAGAAGTCACAGGGTCAGGGTCAGGGAACATTATCCAAGAGAGGGTGAATATTTTCCTTATAGCACCTTGGCATTTTTTTTTAAATTCTGTCATTTAGTTGGGCATGAATGTGATTTGCCCTGCAGAAGGGACTTTTTTGAGGCTTTTTGGTCCAGTGTAGGAGATAGAAGGTTTCTATTGAAAACAAACAGACCAGCTGGCAGCTGAGCACACATGATAAATTACTGCTGGGCTGTGGGGAGCACAAAGGAGCTCTAAGCAGTAATTCTCAGCCATCCTCCCTTCTATGAACACAAGGCCACACAAAGTCTTTCACAGTGACAGTTGTTCTAGCACCATGGTTCAGACTGGCTGATTTTGGAGAATTTCAGAATAGAATGCCATGTGCCATTTCTCTTATCTGGAAGACGTAACTGAGACAAGATAGGGATATTTTAAGTGGGAATTTTCAGCTATAGGGACTCAAGGTGATTCCCACTGCCTTCTCATTTATCCTTCAAACTCAGTCAATCAATAACATTGGTAATTTTTTTTTTTCTTTCAGTTGTCTCCTGCCTTCATCTGTGGCCTCATTCCTAACAGGTCTAGAGTACTGTCCCACCCACCTCCTAACTAGTATCCACATGTATCCTCTGAAGCTAACTAACCTACCAACCCTCCAGAGTGGATAGCTCTTCATCAAATATTTGTCATTCTGTTCCCCACCTGCTCAAAACTCTTCTGCTATTTCCTCTTTTGACGTGAAAATATCCATTTATTTGGGCTCCCCAGGTGGTGGTGGTGCTGCTGCTGCCAAGTCGTGTCCGACTCCATAGACGGCAGCCCACCAGGCTTCCCCACTAGTGGTAATGAATCTGCCTGCTAATGCAGAAGATGTAAGAGACAAAGGTTCCATCCTGGGTTGGGAAGATCCCCTGGAGGAGGGCATGGCAGCCCACTCCAATACACTTGCCTGGAGAATCCCATGGACTGAGGAGCCTGTAAGGCTACAGTCCATAGGTTTGCAAACATTCTGACACGACTGAAGTGACATAGCAAGCACACACACATCCATTTATGCAAAAATAATAAAAATGGTTGGAGGGGGTGGACATACAGATTATTCACATATAAGAATGCTGGATTTCTCCATAAGACTCTGTAAGATGGCATTCCTAGGCTTTATTTTCTTTCTTTTTTAAGAATAATTTTTATTAGAGTATAGTTGCTTTACAGTTTGTTAGTTTCTGCTGTATAGCAAAGTGAATCAGCCATGTGTATACATATATCCCTCTTTTTATATTTTCTTCCCATTTAGGCCACTACAGAACATTGAATAGAGTTCCCTGAGTTACATAGCAGGTTCTCATTTGTTGTTGTTCAGACCCTCAGTTGTGCCTCACTCTTTGAAATGCTATGGACTTAAACACACCAGACTTCCTTGTCCTTCACTATCTCCCTGAGTTTGTTCAAACTCATGTCCATTGAGTCAGTGATGCCATCCAACAATCTCATCCTTTGTGGCCTCCTTCTCCTCCTGCCCTCAATCTTTCCCAGCATCAGGGTCTTTTCCCATGAGTCGGCTCTTCACATCAAGTGTCCAAAGTATTGGAGCTTCAACTTCAGCATCATTCCTTCCAATGAATATTCAGGGTTGTTTTCCTTTAAGATTGATTGGGTTGATCTTCTTGCAGTCCAAGGGACTCTCAAGAGTCTTCTCCAGTACCACAGTTTAAAAGCATCAGTTCTTCAGTGCTCAGCCTTTTTTATGGTCCAAATCTCATATCGATACATGACTGCTGGAAAAACCATAGCTTTGACTAGATAGACTTTTGTCGCAAAGTGATGTCTCTGCTTTTTAATATGCTGTCTAGGTTTGTCATAGCTTTCCTTCCAGGGAGCAAGCATTTTTCAATTTCATAGCTGCAGTCACCATCTGCAATGATTTTGGAGCCCCCCAAAATAAAGTCTGCCATTGTTTCCATTGTTTTCCCATCTATTTGCCATGAAGTGATGGGACCAGATGCCGTGTTAGTTTTTTGCATATTGAATTTTAAGCCAGCTTTTTCGTTCTCTTCTTTCGCTTTCATCAAGAGGCTCTTTAGTTCCTCTTTGCTTTCTGCCATTAGGGTGCTGTCATTTGCATATGTGAGGTTATTGATATTTCTCTCAGCAGTCCTGATTCCAGCTTCTCATTTGTTATGTATTTTATATGTAGTATCAATAGTGTATATATGTCAATCCCAATCTCCCAATTCATCCCTCCCCTCCTTTCCCCCTTTGATGGCCACACATTTGTTCTTTACATCTATGTCTGTATTTCTGTTTTGCAAATAAGATCATCTGTACCATTTTTCTAGATTCCACATGTATGAGTTAATATACGATATTTGTTTTTCTCACTGACTGCACTCTATATAACAGTCTCTGCTGCTGCTACTGCAGCTGCTAAGTCACTTCAGTCGTATCTGACTCTGCGTGACCCCATAGATGGCAGCCCACCAGGCTCCCCCATCCCTGGGATTCTCCAGGCAAGAGAACTGGAGTGGGTTGCCATTTCCCTCTCTGATGTGTGAAAGTTAAAAGTGAAAGTGAAGTCACTCAGTCATGTCCGACTCTTCGAGACCCCATGGACTGCAGCCCACCAGGCTCCTCTGTCCATGGGATTTTCCAGGCAAGAGTACTGGAGTGGGTTGCCATTGCCTTCTCCATAACAGTCTCTAGGTCCAACCATGTCTCTACAAATGATCTAACTTCATTCCTTTTTATGGTTGAGTAATATTTTATTGTATATATGAACCACATGTTCTTTATTCATTCCTTGATGAGCTAGATTTTATTTTCTATGTTGATAAAAAAAATTGTTCATTTTACCATTTGCCTCCCCCCAGTAGAATGACAGCTTGTGTTGTCTTTCACGTTGTCAGTTTTCTAATTTATGTGTACACACATGTATGTGCATGCAGTGTGTGTGTGTGCATGGTTCTTCATGACAGTGTGTAGGCATGTACTTCTACCCTCCATTCTATACTCATTCATTCACTTATTATGTATGCTTAATGAGCACTCCCCCCCCACCCCCCAGACTTATCTAAATTAAATCATCTTTCAAGGTCCACTTCTAGTTTAAATGCTTTCAGAATTAATTCCTCCATCTCTCCAGTATTCACAGATTGATTGTGAATGTTTGTGGAAGTGTGATACTACTATATTGGTCATACAGAGCTCTTTGAGTGTAAGTGACAGAAATCCAGCTCAACTTAGTTTAAGCCAAAAGGGGTTGTATAGCCTCTCAGAGCCAAATTGTGGAGAGGGCAGGATCTGACCCTTAGATTATTTGAAGTGATTCAGTCTAAGGCTCTTGAGGATCTCTCTCTGTTTCCCTTTGTTTCTATCTTTGCTTGTCTCTGACATTCTTGTTGTTTTCTTTTATTCCTAGGGCACACTAATGGACAACAAATGCACACAAATGCACGTATTTCAGATGGAGCTGAAATATGACCTATATTAGCTTTGAACTACCTTATGGCTTTGTAATCAGAGAAAGAAAAGGTCCCAGAGGAGGATTCTGATTCTGTTTGGTCTAGCCAGAATCCCAAGACCATCTCTGTGGCCTGTTACAATAAGACAGCACATTGAATATTGGGTTGACAGGAACAATAGCCACTGCAAAGGTTTTCCTGAAAAAGTTTCCTCTAGTCTTGTTTTGAAAAAAGTTAAAAGACTCCTGTGTTGGTTATTCTATGTTAATTGTTGCCTATTGCTCAATGTGCCATCTATAAGGGAAGTAATCACAATCTTGTATTCTCCTGTTAGGGCAGGTCTGATGCTAGTTAATTTGAGGAAGATTTAAGGTAGGGCTCATTAGATGCAACCATTCTCAGGAAAGAGATCATGAAGAGCCCCCAGGGTCTCTTTTATTTGAGAACCAGAGCTCTTTGGAGACAAAAGTCAGAAGGTTTTCAAACACTGTCAATAGCTGTTGTATCCCAAGTCACTTGGAGATTGCTACACATCTGCTCCAAGTTAAGTTGGAATCAGCAAACATTATTCTGGTCCTCTTTAGTCTGAGAGAGGGCCTAAAAGATGGTGTGGCACCAGTGAACCCAGGCTCATGGTAGTTACTATGTTCCATTGTTCCTGCCTGGTCCTGGTGTCTCTCATAGGACCTTTATCCTTGGAGTCACCCAAAGGCCAGCTTTGTCCAAGCAGCTGTTCACCAGAACTGATCAAGGTGGGTCAGGAGGACAATTTGGGATGAACTCCCATTGAGAATGTTGATGTTGAGGCCATAAGGTATGGTGGCCCAATTGGAGGTCACACTACTGAGTTTAAATTTTGTTTCTGTAGCTTATTAGTCTTGAGGTCTGTCTTAAGTTACTTTGGTTTTGTGTGCCTCAATTTCCTGACCAGTAAACTCAGGATAATAAGGCATACTGTTAAACTTCAACAATCTTCACAGCTACTGACCAATTAGACCAAACATGGTAGACACTGGCCATAGTCCTGGAGTGGGAATCTGGGACCCTCTGCTCTGCTGATTCTTTAGTTGTTAAACATGGCGAGTCCAGAGTCCTAAGGGGGAGTCCACATGACCAGGGTGGCTGCAGAAACATTGAGGGGTTGAAGTTTTGAGTTTTATTACCAGTTAATATTTTGATATTTTCAGCTGCCGTACCTGTGGGATTGGTGAAATATTAAGCCTGGGGATAGTGATTGTACTTCACAGAGCTCTTGTCACTCCCTCTAGTTATTATTCTATAAGCCATCTTCTTCTCAACCCTACTGGCATCATTTGCCTTGGACTCACTGTAGATGTGTGGAGTTATAATGACAATTTTTTGGGCAGATAGAAGTAAATTGTCTCAAGAATGCCTTTTTCTAATTTGCAATGTGTTGCCACATGGGTTAGTGGTGGGGGTGGTTGCTGTGAAGGTTAAATGAGATAACCCGTCCCATGTGCTTATGATAATGCAGGTGTATAGCAAAACCTCAGTGTAGGTTCATTATTTGTCTCTGTAAATGAAGTGATGCTGACACACTCACAGCATGCAAAGAAGTAGCTCTTTATCATTCAGCTCGAAACTTGTACCACACTTCCTGCAATATAAAATGAATTCACATTAAAATAAATTCTATCTTTATCTTTTTCCCTCAATATTGAAAAATTTCAAACATTCAGCCAAGTTAAAAGAATTATACATTGAGCATTCATGGGTCTACAATCTAGACTTAAAAATTAATGTTTTTCTGTATTCCTTTTGTCACATACCTACCTATCCTATCCATCCACCAATTCATCTAAAAATGCATTTCAAAGTGAGCTGAAGGTGTCAGTATACTTCACTCTTAAACTTCAATATGCATATTTTTAACTAGACTTCAATTTTTGTTTTTGGTGTTTTTTTGGTTTAGGTAAAATTTACATACAGTGAAATGCTGCTGCTAAGTCGCTTCAGTCATGTCTGACTCTGTGCGACCCCATAGACGGCAGCCACCAGGCTCCCCCGTCCCTGGGATTCTCCAGGCGAGAACACTGGAGTAGGCTGCCATTTCCTTCTCCAGTGCATGAAAGTGAAAAGTGAATGTGAAGTCGCTCAGTCATGTCCAACTCTTAGCAACCCCATGGACTGCAGCCCACCAGGCTCCTCCATCCATGGGATTTTCCAGGCAAGAGTACTGGAGTGGGCTGCCATTGCCTTCTCTGATACAGTGAAACAGATAAAATTTAATGTACCATTTGATAAGTTTTGATAAATTTCTCTTTGAAAACAAGAGAATGTGACCACAGGCTCACCTACAAGAGCAACCCTGGGCAATGGAGGCTCTTCACCCCTGCCTCCCACTGTGGGTGCATGTGCTAAGTCACTTCAGTTGTGTCTGACTCTTTGTGACCCTATGGACTGTAGCTCACCAGGCTCCTCTGTCCATGGGGATTCTCTAGACATGGAGAATGGTTGCCATGTCCTCCTCCAGGGGATCTTCCCAACTCGAGGATGAAACCTGAGTCTCTTACATCTACCTGTATTGGCAGGAAGGTTCTTTACCACTAGCGCCTGCATTTCCAAGTAAATTTTAGAATAACTTTGCTAATTTCTACAAAAAAAGGCTATAGCGTATTTACTGGGATTTGGGGGAAAGTGTCATCATATAAATGTAGTCTTCCAATTCATGAACATGAAACACTGTCAACATTATTTTAAAATATTTCCAAGTTTTTTATAGTAGTAAAGTTTTCCTTGAGATTCTTTTAGCAATATATTATAGTTCTTATGTCTTATACATCTTTTGATTCATTTATTCTTAAGTGTTTTATATCTTTTGAAGATATTGTAAATAGAACTTTAAGGAATTGTCCATTTTTTGGCTACATAATTGATTTTGTATGTTGACCTTGCAAAATTAATTTAGTAGTTCTAATAGTTGATTTGTAGACTCCAAGTAAATAATTACATCATCTGTGATTATAGAGAGTTTTACTTCTTCCTTTCTGATCTTTATTCCTTTCTGTCTTCTTGGCTTACTGTGCTAGGTAGGATCTTCAGTACAATACTGAACAGAATTGATAAAAATTTTCCTGATTTTGTAGGGAAAGTGTTCAGTATTTTATCATTGATTATAGTAATAATAAATAATGCTGTTTTTTTTTCCCTTAGATACACTTTACAGTTTGAGGTAGTTCCTGTCTATTCCTAAGTTGCTGAGAGATTTTAGCATAATGGGAATTGAATTTTGTCAAATTACTTTTTGTGTGTGTGTCAACTGAAATAATAAAAAAATTTCTTCCTTAATCTGTTATGATAAATTACATTGATTTTCCAGTGTTAGACCAAACTTACATATCTGGAATAAGCTCCAGTTGGTCATGACATATTGCCATTTTTTCTGTATTGCTCTATTTGATTTACTAATATTTCACTGAGAATTTTTTTTGATGTTCATGAGGGCTATTATTTTGAAAATTTTTTTTACCTTTCTTTTTAATTTTCTCATCAAACTTTTTATCAAAGTTATGCAAGTCTCAGAAAATGAATTGAGAATCACCTCCTATTATTTTCTGAAAGAGTTTGTGTTAACATTCATATTGGTTAATCTATAAATCTTTGATACAATTCATCCGTAAAAATATCTGGGCTTGGAAGATTGTGGGAGAGTTTTTGATAATAGACTTAATTTTATAAATGGATAGAAATGAGATTATTCATATTCCTATTCATTTTGCTTTTTTATTTTTTTGCTGCACCACATGGCATCAGTCCCAACCAGGGGCTGAACCTGTGCCCCCTGCAGTGGAAGCAGAGGGTCCTAACCACTGGATCACCAGGGAAGTCCCCATTTTGCATCATTTTTGTAAGTTTTATTTCTTGGGGAATTTTTACTTTCATCTAAGTTGTAAAAAAATTTTCTTTACATTGTTTATAATGTCCCTTTTTTTGTTCTTTTAATGTTTGTAGAGTCAGTAATGATCTCCTCTCCTTTACCTTCATTCCTGAAGGTAACGTGTGTTTTCTCTTAATCAGTTGGATTAGGAATTTATCACTTTTGTTAAGGTTTTCCAAACAATCATGTTTTGGTTTAACTTATTTGTTTCTTTTTATTTACTTTTACTCTTCTCTGTATTATTTTCTTCCTTTTACTTACTTTGGGTTTAGTTTACTTTTCTTTTTTAATCTCTTTTGATTAAATCTTAGGTCATTGATTTTTGTGACAGACTGTGTTTTTCAAAGATGATCATAACTATGTATCTTATCCCACCTGCTTTTCTAGAACTTTATTACAGTCTATCATGAGTGAAGTAGAATTTCCCTCCCCTTGAATTTGGGGTGGGGAGAGCTTATGATTCACTTGTAACTAACACAGTGCAGTACAAGAAATGCAGTGTGAGTTTTGAGATAGGTTTTGAAAAAGCAATGCAGCATCTGCCTTGTTAGCTGTTAGTTTTATGTTTGGAATCCAAGTCTTCATGTAATAAGGCAAATTACCCTGAAACCTTAATGCTACGAGAAAGCCAGGACTTGTGTATGTATTGGGACGGTCCTAGCGTTCAAGTTCTCCCAGTCCAGGAGCCAGACAAGTGAGTGAATGAGTATTAAGATGACTCAGCATCTAGCCTGAGTCCCCCTCAACCTTAATGTCTTCCCACTTGATGCCTCTTCACTTTCTAGATAGTAGTCCCCAATTCAGCATCCTACATGGTGCTTCCTGAGGCCAGGAGAAGACTGTGGAAGACACAGACCTCATTTAGGCCCAATGCCTTCTTCCAAGTGTCAACAATCCTCTAGTTTCTGTCTGCTTCTGGCTATGCTAATACTTTGGGGTATGTTGGCCTAATAGAAGCTCCTTAGCCATTCATTACCAGAAATGGAAACTCAGCATCTATCTTTTACATCCATGATTATATTACCTGCTATATTTACAGAGTCAGTCTAATACAGATATTTAGTATTTGTCCCAGTTTTGGTAAGCTTGTTTAGGGATTTTTTTTTCAATTTTTTAACATATTGGGAGTCTCTCTCCTGGAAGGCCTCTGGTCCCTCTGAGCCCAGTTCTCCATCAGGTCCCAGAGAGCAGCCAGAGCAGAACTGACCTCCACTTCAGCTGCTCTCACTCTGGAGTACAGGATGGAGGTCTGTGTGTCTTCTCCTAAATAACTGGCCTTGGACACTTCAGCAGACTTACCTTGCTCCTTGGGTAGAATTTTCAGAGAATAGATATACCCAACAAACCCCAAATGCAAAGAAATAAAAACTGAAGAATCTTAGGGCCACAGGCTGGAGGGGCTGGGAGCAGTCAGAGAAGGTCTCACCTCTGGCCGTGGTAGATGCTACACCTGGAGGGAAAGATATACCCAACTGAATGCAGAATTCCAGAGAATAGCAAGGAGAGACAGAGAAAAACAATAGAATGGGAAAGACTAGAGATTTCTTCAAGAAAATTTGAGATACCAGGGGAACATTTCATGCAATGATGGGCTCAATAAAGGACAGAAACAGCAAGGACATAACAGATGCAGAAGAGATTAAGAAGAGGTGGTAAGAATACACAGAAGAACTGTACAAAAAAGGTCTTAATGACCTGGTTAGCCACAATGGTGTGGCCACTCATCTAGAGCCAGACATCCTGGAGTGTGAAGTCAAGTGGGCCTTAGAAAGCATCACTATGAACAAAGCTAGTGGAGATGATAAAATTCCAGCTGAGCTATTTCAAATCCTAAAAGATGATGCTGTTAAAGGGCTGCACTCAATATACCAGCAAATTGGGAAAACTCAGCAGTGGCCACAGGACTGGAAACGTTTTCATTCCAATCCCAAGAAGGACAATGCCAAAGAATATTCCAACTGCCAAACAGTTGTGCTCGTTTCACATGCTAGTAAGGTAATGATCAAAATCCTTCAAGCTAGGCTTCAACAATATGTGAACCGAGAATTTTCAGACGTACAAGCTGGATTTAGAAAAGGCAGAGGAACCAGATCAAATTGCCAACATCCATTGGATCATAGAAAAAGCAAAGGAATTCCAGAAAAACATCTACTTCTGCTTCATTGACTACACTAAAGCCTTTAACTGTGTTCAGTTAAGTTCAGTCGCTCAGTCTTGTCTGACCTTTTGTGACCCCATGAATCGCAGCATGCCAGGCCTCCCTGTCCATCACCAACTCCCGGAGTTCACTCAGACTCCCGTCCATCGAGTCAGTGATGCCATCCAGCCATCTCATCCTCTGTCGTCCCCTTCTCCTCCTGCCCCCAATCCCTCCCAGCATCAGAGTCTTTTCCAATGAGTCAACTCTTCGCATGAGGTGGCCAAAGTACTGGAGCTTCAGCTTTAGCATCATTCCTTCCAAAGAAATCCCAGGGTTGATCTTCAGAATGGCCTGGTTGGATCTCCTTGCAGTCCAAGGGACTGTCAAGAGTCTTCTCCAACACCACAGTTCAAAAGCATCAATTCTTTGGCTCTCAGCCTTTTTCACAGTCCAACTCTCACATCCATACATGACCACAGGAAAAACGATAGCCTTGACTAGACAGACCTTAATCAGCAAAGTAATGTCTCTGCTTTTGAATATGCCATCTAGGTTGGTCATAACTTAATTGTGTGGATCACAACAAACTGTGAAAAATTCTTAAAGAGATTCTAAATATCAGACCACATTACCTGTCCCCTGACAAACCTGTATGCAGGTTAAGAAGCAACAGAACTGGACATGGAACAATGGATTGGTTCAAAATTGACAACAGAATGCACTAAGGGTATATATTGTCACCCTGTTTATTTAACTTCATGCAGAGTGCATCATGTGAAATGCCAGGCTGGATGAATCACAAGCTGGAATCAAGACTGCTGGGAGAAATATCGATAACCTCAGATATGCAAATGATACCACTCAAATGGAAGAAAGCAAAGAAGGAACTAAAGAGCTTCTTGATGAGAGTGAAAGAGGAGAATGAAAAAGGTGCCTTAAAACTCAACATTCAAAACACTAAGATCATGACACCTAGTCCCATCAGTCCATGGCAAATAGATAGGGAAAAAGTGGAAACAGTGACATTTTATTTTCTTCGGCTCCAAAATCACTGCAGATGGTGACTGTGGCCACGAAATTAAAAGATGCTTGCTCCTTGGAAGAGAAGCTGTTACAAATCTAGACAGTGTATTAAAAAGCAGACACATCACTTTGCCAACAAAGGTCTATGTAATCAAAGCCAAGTTTTTTCCAGTAGTCATGTGTCGTTTTGAGAATTGGACCATAGGAAGGCAGAGTGGTGAACAATTGATGCTTTCAAACTGTGGTGCTAGAGAAGACTCTTTTGAATCCCTTGAATAGGAAGGAGATCAAATCAGTCAATCCTAAAGGAAATAAACCCTGAATAGTCATTGAAAGGACTGATGCTGGAGCTCCAATACTTTGTCCCCTGATGTAAAGAGCTGACTCATTGGAAAAGACCATGATGCTGGGAAAGATTGAGGGCAGGAAGAGAAGGGGGTGACAAAGGATGAGATGGTTGGATGACATCACTGACTCAATGGACATTAGTTAGAACAAACTCCAGGAGATAGTGAAGGACAGGGAAGCCTGGCGTGCTGCAGTCCATGAGGTCACAAAGTGTTGGACATGACTTAGCGACTGAACAACAACACGAGGAAGGCATTGAATTCTGCATTCCTGTCTGCAGCCCACCCCATCCCAAGGCTGCACTGAGCTCATCTCTGCAGCACTGAATGCTGTCTGTTTTTCTGTGATGTTTTCTTTTGGGGTGAATTATTTTTGGCTGTGATAGAATATTGTGTTCCCTTTTACTCCAGGAGGTGGAAACAGAGATGGCTTTTGGGAAACAAAAAGTGAGGTCTATCCTCAAAGTTAATTGAAGCCAATCATTATAATTTATTAAAAGTGCAATTCTGTTCAGAACATGAAATGGGGATAATGGCTTAATAGACACATAAATGAGTGTGAAATCATGCACAGCTGAGAAGGGACCCAAGATAGAAGTGGAGAAGGAGTAATGGTGCAGAGAGGGGACCATAGTTTCTGATTAAAGCCACAGGTAACCATCTGTGAAGGTTATTACTAAGAATCTGAGGAACAGTCCTCTGGTAGGGAGGTCTGTGGGGCTTCCCAGGTGGCTCAGTAGTAAAGATGCACCTGCCAATGCAGGAGATGCAAGAGATGCAGATTCACCCCTGGGTCAGGAAGATCCCATGGAGAAAGAAATGGTAACCACTCCAGTATTTTTGCCTGGAAAATTCCACAGACAGGGGAGCCTGGCAGGCTGCAGTCCATGGGGTTGCAGAGTCAAATATGACTGAGCATGCATGCACGGGGAGGTCTGCAGTGTTGTGTGTGTTCATGTATGTATGTGTGAGCTTAGGGGAAGAAGTGGGTGTGGGAGCGCTGTAATATGAGAACACAAGCTGAGTACAGAGATTGAGGAAAAAATAAACCAGACATCTACCCACTCTCTCTCTTACTTTTCAGCCTCTACAGCTTTTTTTTTTTTTTAAAACTAAAAGCATGGATCCCTAGGTTGGGAAGATCCCCTGGAGGAGGGCATGGCAACGCACTCCAGTATGCTTGCCTGAAGTATCCTTATGGACAGAGGAGCCTGGTGGGCTGCAGTCCATGGGGTCACAAGGAGTTGGACATGACTGAATGACTAAGCACAGAACAGCACATGCTCCTTGATGTGGAAAGGATCCTAGAATTTAAGAGAATTACAAGACACCTTTCAGCTTTCTATTGTCACAAATATTTATTTAACACTCTCTATGTGCCAACCATTGTGCCTAGAGTTGGAATTCAGTATTGAACATTATCAACCCAGTTCCTGCCATTTGTGCAGCTTACAATCTAGTGAGGAAAGAGGCTTTCTTTTAGCAGATATTATGCAGATAACTATTCAATCATAACAATGCTAAGTGGCAGAAAGAAGAAGTGAGTGCTCTGTATGCAAGTACAGTGGAACCTGATGTAGAAGCTGGTGTAGACTGGAGGGCCAGTGCAGGGAAGGGTGGCCCCAGAAAAGTGGTTTTGGATTAAGACTTTAGGGATGAGCTAGAGTTGGCCTGGTGAAGAGTGGGAGGAGAAAAGGAGATCCATTTGAGAAACTGAGAAATGTCAGTGAAGCTGGAAAGGGGAGGTTTGGGTGGGGAAGTTTCATGAACTTGGGTGAGTTGGGTGGTTGGGTAGTTGGAAGCTGTTGAGAAAAGAGGCTTAAGGAAGCTGAACAGGAGAGGTAAGCAGGGGCTATACCCTGCTGTGGAGGCATGGCCAGGGTACTGACAGGACAAACCAAAACATAACATAGCAATTATCTTCCTTTCCTTAGGGTCTTATGGCTGGTTCTCTTCTGCTCTCCATGGCAATCCAAGGCTGTGTAGGGTAAACATAGAGTTGATGAGGGCGTGAAGCTAACACTTCAAAGGAGTCAAGAAGTCATTTCTTTTTAAATAGGTTAATGTAATGCCAAACAATGAGTCTAAGTGGTCTTAGAAATTTGTTTTTTTCAGTTGGGAACTGGTCAAAGTGGAATGTTGACTGAAAATTGTATAGATTTTCATTTTCTTAAAAAACAAACAAACATTTAACCTGTTTTGAGAACATTCTCAAAGAATGCTTCTTTAGAATCTTTCTACCCAGTTCACTATTAACTGCTGGGAACCCCTCACAGAAACCTGTAAATAAGCAACTCTGGAATTAAATTGCCTCCCAGCTATCTTAAGCAAATATCCTACAAGGGAAATTGTGTTATCTAGCTGGCCAGTTGATTCTTGGCTTTTTTCAGCTTCAAGAAAGAATTTAAATGGAATCCCTGTGTGTTACTCTCATTTCAAATCCTTTGGAGCAGATAAACATTATCATGAAACTGGCCAAGGATGAAATTTAAATAAGTAGTGATTGGAAAGGATGACAGTAAGAGTTTCCAACTCACAAAAACAGACAAATTAGTTTAATTAACTGCAAAATTTGGAGGACAAAGATATGGGGGAAATTATTTATGTTGATGTGAAATGCATGCTCAATATTTTTGTAAACAAACCTCTTAGGGGACAGGAACCCCATGAATATAATTATCCCTCAAAAATGTACCAACAAAGAACAATTTGGAGCCAAAGACATAATTTTCCCCTTGTAACTTTACTGTCCATTTATATGGCAGCATAGGTGACAGGCCTCTCCTCACCAAAGTGGATCTTCCTCTGTTGTGCCATTATAGTGCTGGTCTGACTGTGTGTGTGTGGGGAGGGGACATGGTGGCCGCTCATGTGGTTGAATCATTGTCTGAATAGAGGAGATAGAGGCTGCCTTTATGTTAGAAGCAGCCCCCCTTTCCTGATGTCTGGGGTGGAAAGGACTTTGAATAGACAGTGGAGCACAGCATGGAGTAGTGGAAAGTAATTACCTTTGCCCAGTGGCTAGCAAGGGATGCTTTCACATCAAAATGGACAGCTAATTTCTGCTGTCCTTCCTTCCCCATGATGAAGCTACAAAAGCACCTGAATCTTCAATTTATTCTTCCATTACTCTGGTTATGTAGACAAGGACTAGTTCTGATACAGTAATTCTTTCCTGGGATGGTAAACAGACATTGGGGACGAGAATATCTTTCTGTTGGAGAAGATAAGCTGGGAGGAAGTGACTCCAGGGTTGCTGCTACCATGTTTTTTTTTTTTTTTTTTTGCAATCCAGAGAGACACTAAGCTGAAAAGAGTGAGACAAGTAATTTTAGCATTGTTGAATCCCTGAGGTTCTGGTTCTTATAGCATTTGTCCTTCCTACCTTTTTTCCTCTCAACAGTTACTTCAGTTCAGTTCAGTCTCACAGGCATTTCCAACACTTTGCAACTCCATAGACTGCAGAACGCCAGGCCTCCCTATCACCAACTGCCGGATTTTACTCAAACTCATGTCCCTTGAGTTGGTGATGCCATCCAGCCATCTCATCCTCTGTCGTCCCCTTCTCCTCCTGCCCCCAGTCCCTCCCAGCATCAGAGTCTTTTCCAATGAGTCAGCTCTTCGCATGAAGTGGCCAAAGTACTGGAGTTTCAGCTTTAGCATCATTCCTTCCAAAGAAATCCCAGGGCTGATCTCCTTCAGAATGGACTGGTTGGATCTCCTTGCAGTCCAAGGGACTGTCAAGAGTCTTCTCCAACACCACAGTTCAAAAGCATGAATTCTTCATCACTCAGCATTCTTTATAGTCCAACTCTCACATCCATACATGACTACTGGAAAAAAATTGGCTTTGCTTACATAGACCTTTGTTGGCAAGGTGATGTGTCTGCTTTTTAATACACTGTCTAGATTTGTAATAGCTTCTCTTCTAAGGAGCAAGCATCTTTAAATTTCATGGCCACAGTCGCCATCTGCAGTGATTTTGGAGCCGAAGAAAATAAAATCTGTCACTGTTTCCACTTTTTCCCTATCTATTTGCCATGGACTGATGGGACTAGATGTCATGATCTTTGTTTTTTGAACGTTGAGTTTTAAGGCATCTTTTTAATTCTCCTCTTTCACTCTCATCAAGAAGCTCTTTAGTTCCTTCTTTGCTTTCTTCCATTTGAGTGGTATTATTTGCATATCTGAGGTTATTGATATTTCTCCCAGCAATCTTGATTCCAGCTTGTGCTTCCTCAAGCCCAGCATTTCTCATGATGTACTCTGCATATAAGTTAAATAAACAGGGTGACAATATACAGCCTTGACTTCTTTCCCTACTTTTTGGAACCAGTCTGTTGTTCCATGTCCAGTTCTAACTGTTGCTTCCTGACCTGCATACAGATTTCTCAAGAGGCAGGTCAGGTGGTCTGATATTCCCATCTCTTTCAGAATTTTCCACAGTTTGTTGTGATCCACACAGTCAAAGGCTTTGACGTAATCAATAAAGCAGAAATAGATGTTTTTCTGGAACCCTCTTGCTTTTTTGATGATTCACCGGATGTTGGCAATTTGATCTCTGGTTCCTCTGTCTCTTCTAAATCTAGCTTGAACATCTGGGAAATTCACAGTTCACGTATAGCTGAAGCCTGGCTTAGAGAATTTTGAGCATTACTTTACTAGCATGTGAGATGATTACAATTGTGTGGTAATTTGAGCATTCTTTGGCATTGCCTTTCTTATGGATTGGAATGAAAACTGACCTTTTCTAGTTCTATGGCCACTGCTGAGTTTTCCAAATTTGCTGGCATATTGAGTGCAGCACTTTCACAGCATCATCTTTCAGGGTTTGAAATAGTTCAACTGGAATTCCATCACCTCCACTAGCTTTGTTTGTAGTGATGCCTCCTAAGGCCCACTTGACTTTGCATTCCAGGATGTCTGGCTCTAGGTGAGTGATCACACCATTGTGATTATCTGGGTCTTGAAGATCTTTTTTGTATAGTTCTTCTGTGTATTCTCACCACCTCTTCTTAATATCTTCTGCTTCTGTTAGGTCCCTACCATTTCTGTCCTTTATTGTGCCCATCTTTGCATGAAATGTTCCCTTGGTGTCTCTAATTTTCTTGAGATCTAAAATCTTTCCCATTCTGTTGTTTTCCTCTATTTCTTTGCATTGATCGCTGAGGAAGGCTTTCTTATCTCTCCTTGCTATTCTTTGGAACTCTGCCTTCAAATGGGTATATCTTTCCTTTTCTCCTTTGCTTTTTACTTCTCTTCTTTTCACAGCTATTTGTAAGGCCTCCTCAGACAGCCATTTTGCTTTTTTGCATTTCTTTTTCTTGGGGATGATCTTGATCCCTGTCTCCTGTACAATGTCGTGAACCTCGTCCATAGTACTTCAGGCACTCTATCAGATCTAATCCCTTGAATCTATTTGTCACTTCCACTGTATAATCATAAGGGATTTTATTTAAGTCATACCTGAATGGCCTAGTGGTTTTCCCTACTTTCTTCAGTTTAAGTCTGAATTTGGCAATAAGGAGTTCATGATCTGAGCCACAGTCAGCTCCTGGTCTTGTTTTTGCTGACTGTATAGAGCTTCTCCATCTTTAACTGCAAAGAATATAATCAATCTGCTTTTGGTGTTGACCATCTGGTGATGTCCATGTGTAGAGTCTTCTCTTGTGTTGGTGGAAGAGGGTGTTTGCTGTGACCAGTGTGTTCTCTTGGCAAAACTCTATTAGTCTTTGCCCTGCTTCATTCTGTACTCCAAGGCCAAATTTGCCTGTTACTCCAAGTGTTTCTTGACTTCCTACTTTTGCATTCCAGTCCCTTATAATGAAAAGGACATCTTTTGGGGGTGTTAGTTCTAGAAGGTCTTGTAGGTCTTCATAGAACCATTCAACTTCAGCTTCCTCAGCATTATTGGTCAGGACATCGACTTGGATTACTGTGATATTGATTTGTTTGCCTTGGAAACAAACAGAGGTCATTCTGTCATTTTTGAGATTGTGTCCAAGTACTGTACTTTGGACTCTTTTGTTGACCATGATGGCTACTCCATTTCTTCTAAGGGATTCTTGCCCACAGTAGTAGATATAATGGTCATCTGAGTTAAATTCACCCATTCCAGCCCAACAATTATTATTATTGTTATTATCAAAAATTTATAATATTTTAGTTTCTAAGGGAAGAGGTGATTATGATGAACAAGACAGAGAAGTCCTTGCTGTCTTGGTCTTTACATACTGTTTCTCTTCAGCCGCTCACTCGTGTTTGACTCTTTTCAACCCCATGGATTGAAGCATGCCAGACCTCCATGTCCTTCCATGTCCTTCATCTCCAAGAGGTTTGCTCAACCTCATGTCCATTGAGTCAATGATGCCATCCAGCCATCTCATCCTTTGTCATCCCCTTCTCCTCATGTCTTCGATCTTTCTCAGCATCAGAGTCTTTACCAGTGAGTCAGCTCTTCACATCAGGTGGCCAAAGTTTGGAGCTTCAGCTTCAGCATCAGTCCTTCCAATGAATATTCAGGATTGATTTCCTTTCAGATTGACTAGTTTGACCTCCTTGTTGTCCAAGGGACTCTTGAGTCTTCTTTAGCACTACTGTTTGAAAGCATCAATTCTTTGGTGCTCAGGCTTCTTTAGAGTCCAAATCTCACATCTGTACGTGACTACTGGAAAAAACCATAGCATTGACTATAAGGACCTTTGTGGGCAAAGTGCTCTCTGCTTTTTAATACACTGTCTAGGTCTGTTATATCTTTTCTTCCAAGGAGCAAGCTTTAAACACTAGGGTCAAGAAATAGACAACAGATTATTAAGCAAATAATAATTGTAAGAACAGCAAATGATAATAAGTTCTTTGAAGGAAATACAGTAGGAGATGATGTGATAAAGTCTGACTCCAGGTGGGGAGGACAGCTTATGTTGTCTGAGTGGTCAGGACCAGCTTCACTGAGGAGGTGGTACTTGGGCTAATGTCCAAAAGGCAAGAAAGAACAGGCCATGTGGAGATTTGAAGAGCAAGAAATTCAAGAGAAGAAACAGCCAGAAGAAAACCCCTGATGAGGAAAAGGTTAGTGTTTTAAAAACAAACAAACAATAAAAAAGTGATGGTAGAAAGAACAGAAGGAGAAAGTAGAGACAGATGAGATTGGAAACTATGTGAGGTTTACAGTCCTTGGCCAGGAGATGAAGTTTTGTTCTGGGAGTTGAGGGATATGTTTGGAGAATTTTAAACAAGAGGATGACAATATTTAATTTGAGTTTAAAAAGGAGTATTTTGGCTACTATACAGAGAATAATTATAAGGAGGAAAGAGAATATGCCAGAAATCTGGTTCAATATTTTGTTCCTTATTAATTAGAATGATTATAATTATAAAAAAGTGAATAAGAATATGATTATATTATCAATACACAAACAATTCCAGAATGATTCTCTGGTCTCACAAATCCCATTCAGGAACCAGGGTCTTGCCATCTTTTAGCAGGTTGTGCTCAGCATATTAACTTGGTTCTCAAGCTTCTGTTCTCTTGTTTACCAGACAGCTGCCTCAGTTCCAGGCATCTCACGTAGACACACACGTAGGTGACAGAGGGACTGTCCTCTAGTGATTCTCTTTATTAGCAAGGGAAAACTCTTTCCGAAGCCCCTTCCTAGAGACCAGGATTGAGATACATGTCAAGGGGGACTAGAATGATCAAAATTGTGTTAAACCCTCTATGGTTCTCTCCTTTCCCTGAGCACACAGAAAGACAAATGTTGAACAAAATCAAGACTTATCAACAAGAAAGAAGAGAGGCAACTCACAGTGTCTCCTGTGATTGATTGGATTACTCTGAGTAATTACTCTGAATAATTCAGATAACTTTTAAACACCTTTGTTAAACTATTTTTGTCAGAGGGGAGATGTTGGGTAACTATATATATATATACTTTAATCATAGTCTAGATTGAATTTTAGAAACACTATAATTCATACTAGGTCTTCCTGAGTTTGTCAGTTAACATCTTCTTGATCACTGAGCTCTCTTTTGTTATCTTTGGGTCTGAGACAAGAGATGGTAACTGGCAAGTATGGGTGACATTGTTGCTGCTCATGGGTTGGTCCATCTGAGACTGATATGAAATCAATTCAAATCATCATCTCCGGGTCCACTCCCTCATCCTCTTTGTCATTTTCATCTTGCTTATGATGTGCCCATCTTCATCTGCATATGATGGTGACCTGACAGTTCCTCTCCTCCTGAAATCAGCTGGCATTACTCTCTTCTGATTGCCCATGCTCTGGCTTCCTTTGGCCAAGGTTCTGGCCCTGCAACTTTGTCATGAAACTCAGTGCTTATTCTTTTGTCTTCACTGCTGCTGCTGACCCCTTCCACAGCACTGCCAATCCTCCATTTAGCTGGAAGAGGGCCATTTCTTAGGGAGCCTTCAGACTGCAGTTCTGGATTCCTTTCTGAAGCCAGAGTGCTACTTCTATCCTATGAGGTGTCTCATTGCTGTCAAAGCTCAGCCAGTATAGTCATTTCTAGTTCGTGTTTGATTTCTGTCCCTTCTTACCAATGTTCATGACTAAATATACTTACCCTGAGTAGATTGTATTCTAGATGAGAAGAGGAGGTAAGTATAGATAAGTAAGGATTATAAAGGAAGAGTGCCTTGTCCTATTGAATCAGCTGAGTCGGGAACAGTGCTGGGCAGAATTTTCTGGGCTGTCAGTTTGGTAATCCTACTTGCTTGAAGCCTGTGAAGTTTCTTTCCCTGTCCAGCTTCAGTCATTATTTAAAATCATTCAAGTCAATGTCACTAGGCTCTCCCAAGAGAAGCAGGCAATTGCAAAGTCGACTCTTGTATGTGACTTCTGTAACTCTACTGTCAGGCTTTATTGAGTTGCTCAACTGTAAGTGCCTTTTAGCTGGACACTGGGTCTGGTTATATGTACATATCAGGCAAATAACGACCCAACCAGAAAGATTCAAGAAGAAATTACAAGACCCTCTTGCTTTTCATATTTCCATAAACAGCTGAAGTCACAACATCCATAAAAGCAGCAGAATCCGACTGTCATCTAGGAGAGACGAAGGGCATGTAGCAACTCATTATTATATCCTCTTGAATTTGTTGACAGCATCAGCTATAAATTGAGTCACTCAGCATGGTAGAAGGAAATGGCAACCCACTCCAGTGTTCTTGCTTGGAGAATCCCAGAGACGGGGGAGCCTGGTGGGCTGCTGTCTATGGGGTCGCACAGAGTCAGACATGACTGAAGCGACTTAGCAGCAGCAGCAGCAGAATAAAAAGCAGAGAAGGCAATGGCGGCGAAGTACTGGAGAACCCACTCTAGTACTCTTGCCTGGAAAATCCCATGGTCAGAAGAGCCTGGTGGGCTGCAGTCCATGGGGTCATGACGAGTCGAACACGACTGAGTGATTTCACTTTCACTTTTCACTTTCATGCATTGGAGAAGGCAATGGGAACCCACTCCAGTGTTCTTGCTTGAAGAATCCCAGGGACAGGGGAGCCTGGTGGGCTGCCATCTCTGGGGTCGCACAGAGTCAGACACGACTGAAGTGACTTAGCAGCAGCAGCAGCAGCAAGGTAGGGGCCACAGACTGGGTACATTTTGATAATGCTGATGATTGACTGAAACAGTTCAGGACAAGATCATAGACTCTTCGGATGAAAGGAATCCTCAGGTATGTTTCATTTTCTGCCTAAGACCGTGTAGTCCAGGGATGCTTAATTTAAATTCTAAACTTTAGGGAACTTACAGACCTGCTAAAATAATATGTATACTTTATAAGTCTGGGCAATTTTTGATAAAGAAGATTGTTAATAGCTTCCATTCAGTTCAGTTCAGTCGCTCAATCGTGTCCGACTATTTGCAACCCCATGAATTGCAGCACGCCAGGCCTCCCTGTCCATCACCAACTCCCAGAGTCCACCCAAACCCATGTCCATTGTGTCAGTGATGCCATCCAGCCATCTCATCCTCGGCCGTCCCCTTCTCCTCCTGCCCCGAATCCCTCCCATCATCAGAGTCTTTTCCAATGAGTCAACTCTTCGCATGAGGTGGCCAAAGTATTGGAGTTTCAGCCTCAGCATCAGTCCTTCCAATGAACACCCAGGACTGATCTCCTTCAGGATGGACTGGTTGGATCTCCTTGCAGTACCTCTTCTAAGGGACTCTCAAGAATCTTCTCAACACCACAGTTCAAAAGCATCAATTCTTCGGCGCTCAGCCTTCTTCACAGTCCAACTCTCACATCCATACGTGACCACAGGAAAAATCATAGCCTTGACTAGACAGACCTTAGTCGGCAAAGTAATGTCTCTGCTTTTGAATATACTATCTAGGTTGGTCATAACTTTTCTTCCAAGGAGTAAGCATCTTTTAATTTCATGGCTGCACTCACCATCTGCAGTGATTTTGGAGCCCAGAAAAATAAAGTCTGACACTGTTTCCACTGTTTCCCCATCTATTTCCCATGAAGTGATGGGACCCGATGCCATAATCTTCATTTTCTGAATGTTGAGCTTTAAGCCAACTTTTTCGCTCTCCTCTTTTACTTTCATCAAGAGGCTTTTTAGCTCCTCTTCACTTTCTGCCATAAGGGTGGTGTCATCTGCATATCTGAGGTTATTGATATTTCTCTCAGCAATCTTGATCCCAGCTTGTGTTTCTTCCAGTCCAGCGTTTCTCATAATGTACTCTGCATGTAAGTTAAATAAACAGGGTGACAATATACAGCCTTGACGTACTCCTTTTCCTATTTTTAGGAACCAGTGTGTTGTTCCATGTCCAGTTCTAACTGTTGCTTCCTGACCTGCATACAGATATCTCAAGGGGCAGATCAGGTGGTCTGGTATTCCCATCTCTTTCAGAATTTTCCACGGTTTATTGTGATCCACACAGTCAAAGGCTTTGGCATAGTCAATAAAGCAGAAATAGATGTTTTTCTGGAACTCTCTTCCTTTTCCCATGATCCAGCGGATGTTGGCAATTTGATCTCTGGTTCCTCTGCCTTTTCTAAAACCAGCTTGAACATCAGGGAGTTCACGGTTCACATATTGCTGAAGCCTGGCTTGGAGAATTTTGAGCATTACTTTACTAGCATGTGAGATGAGTGCAATTGTGTGGTAGTTTGAGCATTCTTTGGCTTTTCTAAAACCAGCTTGAACATCAGGGAGTTCACGGTTCACATATTGCTGAAGCCTGGCTTGGAGAATTTTGAGCATTACTTTACTAGCATGTGAGATGAGTGCAATTGTGCGGTAGTTTGAGCATTCTTTGGCATTGCCTTTCTTTGGAATTGGAATGAAAACTGACCTTTTCCAGTCCTGTGGCCACTGCTGAGTTTTCCAAATTTGCTGGCATATTGAGTGCAGCACTTTCACAGCATCATCTTTCAGGATTTGAAATAGCTCAACTGGAATTCCATCACCTCCACTAGCTTTGTTCGTAGGGATGCTTTCTAAGGCCCACTTGATTTCACATTCCAAGATGTCTGGCTCTAGATTAGTGATCACATCATCATGATTATCTGGGTCATGAATATCTTTTTTGTATAGTTCTTCTGTGTATTCTCGCCACCTCTTCTTAATATCTTCTGCTTCTGTTAAGTCCATACCATTTCTGTCCTTTATCGAGCCCATCTTTGTATGAAATAGTCCCTTGGTATCTTTAATTTTCTTGAAGAGATCTCTAGTCTTTCCCATTCTGTTATTTTCCTCTATTTCTTTGCATTGATCACTGAAGAAGGCTTTCTTATCTCTTCTTGCTATTCTTTGGAACTCTGCATTCAGATGCTTATATCTTTCCTTTTTTCTCCTTTGCTTTTCACTTCTCTTCTTTTCACAGCTATTTGTAAGGCCTCCCCAGACAGCCATTTTGCTTTTTTGCATTTCTTTTCCATGGGGATGGTCTTGATCCCTGTCTCCTGTACAATGTCATGAACCTTATTCCATAGTTCATCAGGCACTCTATCTATCAGATCTAGGCCCTTAAATCTATTTCTCACTTACACTGTATAATCATAAGGAATTTGATTTAGGTCATACCTGAATGGTCTAGAGGTTTTCCCTATTTTCTTCAATTTGAGTCTGAATTTGGCAATAAGGAGTTCATGATCTGAGCCACAGTCAGCTCCCGGTCTTTTTTTTTGTTGACTGTATAGAGCTTCTCCGTCTTTGGCTGCAAAGAATATAATCAGTCTGGTTTTGGTGTTAGCCATCTGGTGATGTCCATGTGTAGAGTCTTCTCTTGTGTTGTTGGAAGAGGGTGTTTGCTATGACCAGTGCATTTTCTTGGCAAAACTCTACTAGTCTTTGCCCTGCTTCATTCCGCATTCCAAGGCCAAATTTGCCTGTTACTCCAGGTGTTTCCTGACTTCCTACTTTTGCATTCCAGTCCCCTATAATGAAAAGGACATCTTTTTTGGATGTTAGTTCTAAAAGGTCTTGTAGGTCTTCATAGAACTGTTCAACTTCAGCTTCTTCAGCGTTACTGGTTGGGGCATAGACTTGGATAACTGTGATATTGAATGGTTTGCCTTGGAGACAAACAGAGATCATTCTGTCTTTTTGAGATTGCATCCAAGTACTGCATTTCAGACTCTTTTGTTGACCATGATGGCTACTCCATTTCTTCTGAGGGATTCCTGCCTGCAGTAATAGATATAATGGTCATCTGAGTTAAATTCACCCATTCCAGTCCATTTTAGTTCACTGATTCCTAGAATGTCGACATTCACCCTTGCCATCTCTTGTTTGACCACTTACAATTTGCCTTGATTCATGTACCTGACATTCCAAGTTCCTATGCAATATTGCTCTTTACAGCATCGGATCTTACTTCTGTCACCAGTCACATCCACAACTGGGTATTGTTTTTGCTTTGGCTCCATCCCTTCATTCTTTCTGGAAATATTTCTACACTGATCTCCAGTAGCATATTGGGCACCTAAAGACCTGGGGAGTTCCTCTTGGTATCCTATCATTTTGCCTTTTCATACTGTTCAGCTTCCATTAGATTCTTTTTTTTTTTTAATTTTTTTTTATTTTTTTACTTTTAAAATCTTTAATTCTTACATGCGTTCCCAAACATGAATCCCCCTCCCACCTCCCTCCCCATAACATCTCTGTGGGTCATCCCCATGCACCAGCCCCAAGCATGCTGTATCCTGCGTCAGACATAGACTGGTGATTCAATTCTTACATGATAGTATACATGTTAGAATTAAAATGGGCCTGTGACTAAATAGAGTTAGTTGTTGAGGTCCAACCTCATCCCCTCCCATGTGTGGGTTCTTGCAGCATCCCTTCCCATGTATGAACACTCTAGTTAGAGAACCCTTCTTCCCTCCTCCTGCTCCCCTCTTTTCCTTTTGAAAAGCAACCAGTTTGGTGCCAGCTTCTCAAACTATAGTACTCAGAGCCGTGAGGTATGTGAAGAGGGATGGGAGCTCTAGGATAAACCAGGACCATCTTCCCAGAAGGAAACTGTCACTAGAAGATTTGGACAAAAACTCATTTTCGTATTTAAGGACAAATCACATATATGATGATAGAGTGAACATGTACAATTTACATGACTTTGTAAGTTAGAACATGAAGCTTGCACCCAGAAGTTCCTCTGGAATCTTCCCTCAGCCATAAAATAAGGCTAATAAAATGCCCCACTGTGTTGTGGGCTCTAAGGAAATGAGGACTGAGGGGTGCCTGGCTCACTGTAGGCCTGTTCTCAATGGTACTGCCCCCCCAACCCCGCCCCTATGACTTATATGATGAGCTGAAATCTACCTCCAGGAAACTAGTCCTAGTTCTGTCTTCTGGGGCCTTGGGATTGTGGATAGCCATCTTTCCCCTTCCTTCAGTACAATTCTTTGGTCGCATTAAAAAATTGTGGGAAAATATGCATCACATAAGCTACATTCTAACCCCCTTCTTAAAGTGCACCATTCTGCGGCATTCAGTACCTTCACAGTGATGGGCGACCATCGCCATTATCTAGTTCCAGAGCTTTTTCATCACTTCAAATGGAAGCCCTGTGCTGGTGAAGCATCACTTCTTTCTCCCCTCCAGCCCCTGGCAAACAATACCCTGCTTTCTGTTGCTGTGGATTTGCCTGCTTTGGATATCTCTTGTAAATAGAATCCTACAGTATGTGGCCTTTTGTTTCTGGTTTGTTTTCCTTGAGCTCAGAGAAATAAAGGGACCGAGAGACCTTAGGTGAAAGAAAGGCCTAAGGGACTGAGAAGTGGGGAGGGGCACTAAGGGATTGACAAGGGTGAACACAAACATATTTGGCCTCATACTGTAGCCCCAGGTCCTGGCTTTTATGCCTGGCTATCAGAGTCCAGCCCTGTTGCTGCAGGCACACAAGGCCTGGCAAGATCATCACTGCCAGCCGTCTGAATATCGAGTCTAGGCCAGAGGCATCTGTCAGATCCAAGTTCGGCTTGGGCAGCACGTGCTCAGGAAGCAAGCTTTCAAGCTTGCTGAGTCCAGCTGGATGCCATGCTCCGTTTATCCTTGTATGGCACAGTGGAGCCTCGTTATAGGAGCTGCGCTTGCCTGAACATTCAGAGGAAAGGCAAACCAGACTGGCCTGGCCATCGTGGCCTTTGGAAAAGCAGAAAGGCTGCTCGTGTGTGCAGCCAGCACGCTGCCTGGGTAATTAAATCACTCCCAGGGAAAATCTTGTTTGAGCACTAAAGGTCACGGCTATGATTCGTCTGTGATTCTTTGTCAATACGTTTTTCTAACCAAGTACCACATAAAGAGTCCATTATATGGGCTTTGGGGCTGCCTGCTTGCCCAGGGATGGGAAGGAAAAAATTTGTGGGCTGGCCCTGTTACATGCACCATTTAACACAGCACAATTGCCCTCCCTCCTCGAGGAGTCTGCCTTTTGTTGACTCAAGTCCTAATTCATGTGGGGGGAGTTTAGTGTAACTAGACGTTTAGGGTCTCATAAAAGGTTTTAACTAGTTTCACAAAGATACTCACAGATGCCTGAACAGTAAACACTGGAAAGGCCCAGCACTGGGTTAGAAGTTGGGAGAATGAAGCCTGAATTGTGTTTGTGTTTTGCTTTAATGGTTCCAGTAAATGACTAGGCTAAACCCAGGATCTGTGCTTTCCCCTTGGGTCCTCCCCTGTCCTTTCTCACGCAGAGCACCAGAAAAACCACTGGATCAAACTCGGGCTTAGGGCTTGAGAGTTGGGGGCATTTTCAGAGGTCTTTGAGGAAACTGGTATTGGATGGCAGCTCAAGCAATTGGCCCCCCTGTGGGAGCAGGAAGGGAGGTGAACCACACTGCCTTGACTGTGACAGCCCAACCCTCCAGAAGGAAAGGAGAATTCCCAGTTGCTCAGGTACAGTCCAAGTGGAGGAGCTTCTCCTCCTATGGAAACTCCAGCTCAATCCCCACCTCCTCCATGAAACCCTAAATAATGTAAAGTTTTATTTTTCTCTGAAGTAAAGTTAAGACCAGGGTAGATGGCAGCTTCATAACAGCATCAGAGACCTAGGTGCCTTTGATCTCTCTGCTGCTCCATCCTTCAGTGTGTGGGCCGTGTGCTAGCTGGGACTGCGTCTGTTGCATTTAGTGTAAAAACAGAAAAATATGTCCTTTTAATTTTTCCTCTTCCATGAAAGAAGTCTGGAGACAGGGAATGCCTTGAAGGGATCAGACTCCCTCCAGGTGATCTTCTGCTGTTTCTGGGGTGGGGTTCCCATCCTCAGGGTGTCCTAGCTATCAGATCTGAGTTCTAGGCAACTTGGTAGGGAAAGAGAAGGGTACACTCTGACCTTGTTAATGTTATTAAAAAAAAAAAAGCCCAGAGTTTAGAGGCTGGGGAGATGACTGTGATTACCAGTAATTGAGATCAAACTAAGATAAAGTGTTGATTTTATTGATTTATTCTATCTAAAATGCATGAAGAAGAATGAGCCCACAAATGTGTGAGTCCACACTTGGAGCCAGGATGCTGGGTTCACATCTTACTTGGTAATCAATGTGACCTTAGGCCTCAATTTTCCCATTTATGCATCAAAGAGGTTAGATTTTCAAAAAACCAGATCTTAAAGCTGGGCTTCCTTAGATTAAGGATGAATGAACCAAAATGGGCTCACTGGCAGGTTAGGTGTCCACCAAGAGGATGAATCCATAGCAAAATGCTGAGTGGAATCTAGGAAATGGAGCAGAAAAGTAGAGGGCCAGTAAGGCAGGACAGCTAGCATGTGAAGCTAGAGATGGTAGGCTGCAGAGGAAATGGAAGAAACGCATTTGGGATTGAGGTAGCCAGAAATCACAGTGTGTTAGTCACTTAGTCATGTCCGACTCTTTGCGACCCCATGGACTTTAGCCCACCAGGCTCCTCTGTCCGTGGGATTCTCCTGGCAGGAATACTGGAGTGGGTTGCCATTTCCTTCTCTAGGGGATCTTCCTTACCCAGGGATCAAACCCAGGTCTCCTGCATTGCAGGTGGATGCTTTACTGTCTGAGTACTAGGGAAGCCTGAAATCACAGTTGCTGCTGCTGCTGCTAAGTCACTTCAGTTGCGTCCAACTCTGTGCGACCCCATAGACGGCAGCCCACCAGGCTTCCTCATCCCTGGGATTCTCCAGGCAAGAACACTGGAGTGGGTTGCCATTTCGTTGCTCAGTTGTGTCCAACTCTTAGTGACCCCATGGACTGCAGCCTAACAGGCTCCTCCGTCCATGGGATTTTCCAGGCAAGAGTACTGGAGTGGGGTGCCATTGCCTTCTCCTGGGGTCAAATGAGACTGCGTGAGAACTGATTCAGTGCAGGGGTGCCATCTGCCCAACACCCCTCTTCTGCCTGAGCTTTCTGGGTCTGAGAGAATTCCTCAAAGTGGGTGGAACCTCTCAGTTTAGAGTTCCATGGTGCTCAGATCTCCTACAGCTCTAAAATGGCTGTTGGTCTAAGTTGAATCCAGAGGTGATAAAAATGCTAAGGAAACATAGCTGGCCTGGGAACTGATGCCTCTGACCCCTCTGGTCCTCCCTGAGCTTGAAGTGAAGCCATAGGCGTCACTGACTCTGGAATAGGAATGGGCAAGACTGGTTTCAAGATATTCAAGGGAAAACAGTTCTCTCTCAGTTTGAGATGAATGGGTTAATGCAAACCAAAAAACCATGGAGAATTTCTGAGAGGAATTGTGTCATCTGGCTTTAAAGATGATGAGACTTGTGTGGTATTTCTCTCTGATTCTCAGGAAAGAAAAGATTGAGTGAGAATGAGCGAAGACAAAGAAACCTTGCAGAAGAAGATTGAGGGTTGGGTTTTAAACCTCCATGCAGGCAAATATTCTGTGTTGAGGAAGGTGATTTTTTTTTAATACTTTCTGAAGATGCCAAGAGTTTTCCAGATACTCTCAAGTAAACAAACAGAGTCAGGTGCATGCTTGCAAATAGTTTCGTCAGCTGTCCGTGGGCTAGGAATTCAAAAGTCTCCAGAAATCACTGTGCTCTTCAACTACAGTCTCTGTAATTACACTGCACAGAATATGCACTAGTTCTTGATACTCATATTTGATTTGATTGATGCCATGTGCAATAGAGAGGCAGGATCAGGAGAATAAAACAGGGCTGTGTTTCCTGCAAGAAGCTAGCCCCTATCTCTCAAGTAATGAGCATTTATTCTATTGGGGATGGGGGTGGTGGTGGTGGGAGTGGAAGATGGAAAGAGAGGATTTCTGAAGGGGCCGTGGATCAATCCAACATGCTGAGCTGTACTGCAGTCAACTAAACCAGATGGAATTTTCTGGTATGATGAGAAAAACTGAGAGTAGTGTAGTGTTTCAGCAAAACTAAAGGGCATTTTTATTTGCTTCTCTCTTGTATGTCTTGTGACTATCAAAAAATAGAATCAGGACGTGCTTTGGCAGTTAGAGATTTCTATATTTCCAGGTGGAGGCGAATAATTTATTAGGATCTATTTACAACAGGTGAAGTTCCTTTTTTCATGTTAGGAAAAACTACCTTGTTGACAAGGTAAATAGCAAATGAGTCCAAGGGCCCTGAAAAAGAATGTTTGGAGGGTTTGCAATAATATCTTGAAGGTTAAATTGTCAAATACCCATGATTTCAGTTCAGTTCAGTTCAGTCGCTCAGTGATTTAAGATACATTAATTTCATCCAGTTTATAGTTTAAAATAAGTAGTGAAGAAACAACATTGATTTTCTCTAATCAATTTCTCTTAAAAATTTTTTTTGAGGAAAATAGAGCAATATGAAATTTGAGCAATATTCTGCTAAATGGAGAGAAGTCAGTGAACAGGATGGAGGTTATCTTTCATGGCATATTTTCAGGAATTACAGTGTGTATTGGTTTTCATTAAGGTTGCAAGGTAGATACATGAGTAAATGAATGAATAAAAGGTGATTGCTGTTTTTAAGAAGGCAAGATATATTCAAAAAATATAACACATGGCTGCCAAAAATGAAGGCTAATTGAGAAGCCTCAGTTGTGTTCAGAGCTTCACCATCTGCCTGCTACCCCAGGAATAGAAACTTGGGGTCATCTTTAACTTACTCCTTTCCCTTGTTCCCTACATGTGTTCCTTGATTCCTCCGCCTGGAATTCCCTCCCTCACCTGATCCTTCCCATCCCTCAAGACCAAGGTCAAATGTCGACTTCTGCACAGAGACTTCCCTCATGTCCTCAGTATGAACTAACTTCTGTGGCTTAAATCTACTTGCAGATTTCTAGTGATCTAGGGTGGACCACATGGAGACTGCCTTTGGCCCAGGTTAGATAAAAGAGAAGAGAATAACAGAAGGTTTTCTTTTCATCTGAAGACCAGAGCTGAATTGACTCATTGACCTTCCACCAGAGGCATTTTCAGGCCAGCTGTTCACAGCTTCATACCTCACCTGTCTGATAGGAAGCATACAAAGTGGTAGGTATGCATCTCCTCAGAAGAATCCTGAGCTTGTGGACTACACTAGGAGGGAGTGAGAGAGACAGCAAGACAGAGAGAGACACAGTGAGACACACACACACAGAAACAGAGGGAACGAGGCTGGAACAGGCCCTATCCTGGAAGGAAGCAGGCTCAAAGCATCCCACTTCTTCAGCTTCATGATGAAACCAATGCAGCAGGACAGTGTCATATTGAGTGCTGAGTTGCTTCAGTTGTGTCTGACTCTGTGCAACCCTATGGACTGTAGCCTGCCAGGCTCCTCTGTCCATGGGATTCACCAGTCAAGAATACTAGAGTGGGTTGCCATTTCCTCCTCCAGGGTTAGGATCTTCCTGACCCAGTGATTGAACCCATGTCTCTTAAGTCTCCTGCATTGGCAGGTGGGTTCTTTACCACTGGCACCACCTGGGAAGTTGAATATTGACTGTGTAATAATGGGACACAGCAACTGCTGTGTTTCTCCCTCAGTGAATTCCTGTGATCTTGGTTCTTTCCCATTCAGTCAGTGATAGACCTTGCTTTAGCACTCCAAGAGATGAGAACCTCAAAGAACAAAGCAGCAGTACTTGGTTTTTTGAAACTCATGAGAGCAATAAGAGTCTTGAGAGATAGAGGTGAGGGAAAGCTTTGGGGTCTGTGTGAATCAGAAGTAAGAGGCTGGGGAGACAAGCCAGCTTCATCCCCCTATCTGGACCAGAGGAAGATTCCTGGGCACGAGCAACTGGGTAGTTGAATTCTGGGTGGTGACTGAGGCCCCAGCTTCAGGACCCTAGCATAGAATGGACGAGTATCTTGCTTCACAGGTGAAGCCCAGGAAGATATTAAGCTTCTCAGTTTTCTTGTCCCATTCACCTTGGCACATGGCATGTCTCTCATCAAAGAGAATCTCAGGTGGCCCCACCAATCCTCCACGGCCCCAGGGCAACATGCAAAAACACCCCACAGCACCCCATCTGCCCTCTACCACCTTAGAGAAGGCTTCTCACCTATCAGAGAGGACCAGTGAATGTGAGGACCACTGAATGTGGTGCTCACCTAGGGATCTATGACACCCCCAGGAATGCCAGAGCAGAGAGATGCGGGTGACCAGGACTGGGGCATGCACACCTTCATCCCAGGGAAGGACCTGGTGGAGAGGTGATGGTGGTTGAGAATGGGATGCCTCCTCCTGACCAAAGCAGCTCTGCACAACTCAGTGGGACATGAACACAAATATCTGTAAATAGAAAATCCTGCTTTGCCTGAGCTTATCCTAAAATGAAGTTTCTCTTACCACGAAGAAGTGGGATTTGAGATAGAACTATAAAACTGAAGAACAGTATATTTATTTGTTCATCTCAATTTGCGGCCTAAAACAATTCATACCTGCTGTACAAAGTATTACATACTCTTGAGTGTTGTGTCTCCTCACTTATTGACAGAATAAAAGAGCCCCACCTATTGGTACAACTGCTGACAAAATGCTCTTAAACCTGACCAGCTCTTCTCCTTGGAGGTGAGCTGAGTTTGCAGGGGGTTGGGGGAGGGGGGCATTGGGAGGGGGGAGGAGACCTGAGCCTCCACTAGAGGCCACCAGACACCACAGAGCAGCACACTGCTGTCTGATTCAACATTAGCCACTTCAGTGGAGTTCTTGCAAGCCACTTAGTGGAAGACTGTGTCATACCGAGTCTTAGCCTAAACTGGCACCCTACCCTCTATTTGCACTGAAACTTTTGGTGCTGGATTAAGAGGGACTTTCATTTTAGAGAGCTTTGGTAAAAGATTCTCCTTGAGAGGAAGGAATGTTTCATTACTGAAATCTGTTTTTTTGCAAATGGTTCTTTTCTTACAGAGAAGCTGATAACATAAAAACTACTAGGCACAGTTTCTGGTGTTCTCAGAGACATTAGAGATGACTGAGTTGTCAGTATAATCTCAGGGGCAGAGCCTTTTTCACTGGACTTTTGATTGATTGCGTTGGATGCTTGTCAGTTACCACAAGAAGTTCCTGGATTAGGGAACAGCAGGAAGATGCTTTACCTTTGCCTGTTTCTGGGGCACGTAAGCACTTCAAAAGCCATCTCTTTAGCACTTGAGTACCTAATCAATTGCATATCTGAATTTTGATTTTTTGATACAGTCTCTTGAGTCTTAGGTGTTAGATACAATGAACATGATGAGTAGCTTGGAAATGCTCTCCTGTCCTGTCGAAGTGAGCGGTTAGCATCCTTTCTGTGGCCCAAGGCCCATGCGCATGCGTGTCAACTCATTTCAATCATGTCCGACTCTTTGTGACCCCAGGGTCTGTAGCCTGCCAGGCTCCTCTGTCCATGTGATTCTCCAGGCAAGAATACTGGAATGGGTTGCCACACCCTCCTCAGGGAAGCTTCCCGACCCAGGGATCGAACCTGCATCTCCTGTAGCTCCTGCATTGCAGGTGGATTCTTTATCATTGAGCCACCAGGGAAGCCAAGGCCTGACACCCTCCTTAATAGTTATCTCATCTTAAGCCCAGATTAAAAACCTTCAATGGATCCCCACTGAGTCCAAACTCCTTAGCCTGGGATCTGAGGGCTTCATTAGCTAAAGTTTGTCTTGATGTCAGCTGTCACCTGGCATATCCTCTTAGCCTGATACTCAAGCTATGGAAAAATGAGTGTTGTTCATGGAACACACCAGGTTTATTCCACACCTTTGTGCTTTTGTGTATACTGGTACCCAAAATATCCTTCCCCTTTGTCCATCTAGTAAAAACCCACTTGTATTTCAATACTTACCCCCTCCCTAAATTCTTCCCTGAACTTCTAAGAGATCCCAATTCTATATCCCTTATAATACTTCTGGTGCCCCATGTTTATAGCCTAATGTGTGCCTAATGCCTGGTGTCTAACCCTCAAGAAGTGTTTACTGAGTAAACGCAGTGGGCCTTGACTTCTGCAAAAATTTTGTAGTATTGCTAGTTTGACAATGATGACAGGTAGCTCTTTTCCAGGAAGCTGGATGTGGCTGTATTGAGAAGAAAGATTTCAGCTCATGATTGGGAAGACTTTGACTTCAGGTCAAAGGAACCACTGAATTATCACCATCAAAAAACTGGGAAAAGAATTTTAATGCAATTCATCATGTATGGTCTCATTTAAAGAGATTTTATTGCCATTAGCAGGTCAGCCAACCAAGACCACACCCTCATTTGAGAAGCTCCCAAGAAGTTCTTGAAATTAACTTCTGGAGAAGTCTGGCTTGAAGGGTAGGTTCCAAGCAAACTGTAACACTGGGGACATTTGCCTTTACCTGGCAAATTTTCCTCCTCCCTCATTCCCACCCTGATCTTTCAGATTGCTACTAAGAGATTCAAGGTGCCCCTTTGACTTCCTTTTGAAGATCATGATTGAATACTTTAGATTATTAATTTGCCTTACAATGTATTATAATTACATGTTTATATGGTTATAACACCTATGAGATCTTTGGGCTTCTGGAGGTCAGGAAAGTATATCATGTTTACTTTTTCAGGTAAACATGAAAATATATCATGCTTATCCTTGGGCTCTATATAGTGCTACCATGAAAGTGAAAGTGTTAGTCTCTTAGTCGTGTCTGACTGTTTGTGATCCCATGGACTGTACAGCCCACCAGACTCCTCTGTTCATGGAATTCTCCAGGCAAGAATACTGGAGTAGGTAGCCATTCTCTTCTCCAGGGGATCTTCCTGACCCAGGGATTGAACCCAGTCTCCTGCATTGCAGATGGATTCTTTACCATCTGAGCTACCGATAAATGTTAGTTGAGAGACATCCCTGGCAGTCCAGTGGTTAAAACTTCACCTTCTAATATACGGGGTACAGGTTCAATCCCTGGTCGGGGAGCTAAGATCCCACATGACTGAAAACCAAAACATAAAACAGAAACAATATTGTAGCAAATTCAATAAAGACTTTAAAAATGGTTCACATAAAAAAATTCTAAAAAAATGTTAGTTGGATAAATGTATAAATAAAAAGTATAGAGATTTCCTACCTCGTACTGTTTTAAGAAATTTCCTTGAATTTTCCTGGAAAAGACTATTCTATTTTTCTAATTTTTAGATTAAGCAAAAGCACACAAAACTTAGCACACTTCTCACAATTGCCCTAATTCACTAGTGGAACTGGAAGATTTTATATCCTCCATCTGTTGAGTGCTTTATAGTTTAAAAGGCATAATCACCACCTTTTCTCCTATTCGACCTTTCTAATGACCCTGTGAAAGAAGTGTTACTCTCAGCAGTTTACCAATGAAAAAACTGGTGCTCAGAGAGGTTAGCAACACCCCTGAAGTTGCACAGCTAGCAATTTCCTGAGCCAGAACTATAACTTCTTTTGAAGATAACTCACTGTCCATAGGGTTGCACAGAGTCGGACACAACTGAAGCAACTCAGCATGCATACCTGCATTGGAGAAGGAAATGTCAACCCACTCCAGTATTCTTGCCTGGAGAATCCCAGGGACAGAGGAGCCTGGTGGGCTGCTGTCTATGCGGTCTCACAGAGTCGGACACGACTGAAGCGACTTAGCAGCAGCAGCAGCAGCAATTTTCCTTTCATTATAATACACAGCCTTCCCAGCTTAGTCACTTCTGGGCTTAGTGGGGTCTCTGATGGTAAGGCAATGCCAATTTTGGATGCAAATTTAATTGAAATGTCTTTAAACATGAGGCTGGTATTAGTGTTTTCCATTGTCCTAAGAGTTATGTAGTAAATTATCCTAAAAGCTATGCCTATCTTTCAGATACTTTGTTAATAGTACACATACTACGAAACAGAATCATGAAAATACTCTTGGCTCTCTGCTGATACAGTGTATGCAAAATATGCTATACGCTCTCAACTTTTCACTTAAACCTAACATAAGAACATTGGGAAAATTCAGTAAAGTGAAGATATCTACAGTCTCTTCAATTTTGTGTATTTGCTCTATCTGTAGTATTAGGCAAATATGAAACTTTGTCATATCTATGCAATGTTTAACAATGAAATACTTGGGAAAATAGCAAACCAAGTGCATGTTGTGCAGTAAATTAGGAAATTTGACTTTTTATAACCTTGGGCATTGTCAGATTCTCTACAATGCTTCTAAATCCTTTTGCTTTATGGTTTTCATATATCTGCTAGAGATGAGTGTATGTAAAATTGGATATTTTCCAGGCAATATGTCTTTCATTTGTAGCTCTTGAAGAGTTCAGCTATATGCAGTAATATATTTGTGTTTTAGAATGCTGACTATGGGATAAAGTACTACACTTAAATATACAATACTTCTACCAACATTCCTTAAACTATTTGGATAAACATGGCTGTGACTTCTATATAATTTATTGCACTCTGAAAATCATAGTTATAACTCCCACTTTGTATTTTAGAAATTTGAAAACGTGTCTTATTTCTACTACTAGAATATGGTTTCCTTGAGGGCAACATCTGTAACATTTACAACTGTGTTTAGCTACCAGTAGCAGAAAAGTTTGCTAAAAGGCTGAAACAAATAGGGGTTGAATTATTTCATAGAACAATACACCCAGAGGAAAGCAGCGGCTAGGGTTCACTAATTATATTAGAGCAAATTTTGTTGCAGTTTTCTTGGTCTTTTCCTCATGTCGTTATCTCATGGTTGCAAGAGGGCTACTGTCCCTCCAGTCATCAAGTCACCACTAAGGGCAGAAAGAAGGGGAAGTAGGCAGGAGCTTTTCCCATCCTTTTTATCTCTCAGAAACCTGCTAGTAGACTTTTGACTTACTGTCTCCTTGGCCAGAGCCATACCCTGACCACTCTCCATTGCAACAAAGGCTGGTAAAGTGCATATTTAACTTTTGAAGGTTTACTGGGGGAAAGTGGCAAGGCAGAAGGTGGTTGGGAGGGACTGTTGGTTCAGCCAACCAGCAGTCATCTCCCTGAATCTCCTGTAGCTCTAAAACTGTGCTTAAACTGCATAGGTACTTTAAATGGATAAAATCGCTTCATTATAATCCAATTTAGGGATTATTATGTTGGCTTTGTTGCTGTAGGTTTTCAGGGGAAAAGAACTAATGTGAGTGCCTGTGATGTTCTAGTAGGCAGTCCACATGCTTTGAATCATTTAATCCTCAGAACAATCCCCATTTTACAGCTAAGAAAACTGGAGCTCAAGTGGATTAAGAAGCTTGAGGTTGTAGTTAGTGAGGTGAAGAGACACTTTTCAAACACATCCATCTGATGCCAAAGCCCAAGCTATCTCTAGTCTACCACCTGACTCTTGAATGATTCAAATCACATACTATGAAGATCATCCTAGTATGCTGGCACAGCCTTCATATTCTTTATAATTGTGAAATGGAAAGTCTGACTCAATACTGTCAGTGACTTTCTGTGATAAAGTCATAGGCTGTAACATCATTAGACATTTGTTTTTGAAAAAGTATGTCTGTTTAAGCAGAGGTTAAATGAACTTCCTAGTTTGGGTTGAGTGAGAGGTAAGGCTTATGCCAGTCTCTGCTACATTTAAGGGTAGAGGCAGCACATCACCTTGGATCTGATTTTGTGCAGGGAAGGGTCATTTCCATGGTGCTTCTTAGTTATGCAAACTGAAGGTGAGTACATATTCCTTGCTCAAGGAGGGCAGAAGGACCTTTTGTGGCTTCCTTTGGAGAGTCAGCCTGAATCCAAAGCCTTCAGGCCAGAGGGCACTGAGACTTCAACCCCTGCTTCTGAGATTGGTATTAGGGAAACTGATTGGTTGGTCCACTGGCAGAAGACACCAGTGGATTAAAGACAGTTCCTCCAAAGGAAGTTTGAGATGGTGAGCAGAGCCAATGCAGCATGTGGCAAAGATTCAGGAGTCCTCTGGTAGGGTGACCTAAATAGCGGAACAGGACTGAATAAATGAATAGAGACTGGGAGCACCAGGCCTCCCCACAGCACACAAAGCACTGAGACAGCTGGTAGAACTGGTCCTCCTCTGCGACATCTTGCAGCTGTAGGAGGCTATAGCAGCAGTGGACTGCCAAACTCTACAGTTCTCTGCTTGCCTGGGGTCTGGTCAAGACAATGTCCCTGTGCACTGGGTAAGCCCAGGAGCTTTGGAGTGGGCTGTGAGAATCCAAGCAGGAAATCCCCAGTTTGCACCTCCACAGGGTTAATATAGGGTCTGAAGTCATGCTCTGGGGAAGAAGCAACTGTATTTTATAGGGAGTTTATCATTTATGGGGGCTTCCCAGGTGGCTCAGTGGTAAAGAATCTGCCTTCAGTGTAGGAGATGCAGGTTAGATCCCTGGATCAGGAAGATCCCCTGGAGGAGGAAATGGCAACCCACTCTAGTGTTCTTGCCTGAAAAATCCCATGGACAGAGGAGCCTGATGGGCTACAGTTCATGGGGTCACAAAAGAGTCAGACATAACTGAGTAACCTATAACCTATAACTGAGTGTAGGTTATACCTTGAAAGTCAATAACAAAAATACTGCTCTGCTGATGAATTGATATTAATATATTTCCAGGCCTACCGGTGGAGGCAGATAAAAGCACAGCTAGATAATTTGGTATTAAATTGTTGGGTCTGAAACCTAGAGGTAGAGAAAAATGTTAATAAAGGCATCTCTTTCATGGGAAGCGAGTCCTGATGCACAAAGACAAGACAGAAAGGGAGATTACAGAAGAACACTCCAGGGGGTCAGTGTGTGTGCACACACAGAAAGCATAGAGTGACTACATTGATAGGAAACAAGGGGTGGAACAGATGGGAGCAGAGATTAGTGGGGTTAACTATGTAATTTATTATTTGTATTTGAATAAGTAATATGTTCACATGTTCAAAATTTGAATCATTTGAAATCGTGTAACAAAAGTGAATTCATTCCTGTCCTACCCACTCAGTTCCTTACCTTAGAGGCAACCAAGATTTGAGGTCCTTACACACCTCTGGAGAGATACTTTATGCATATGTAAGTAAGTGTGTGTGTGTGTGTGTGTGTGTAGCTGCAACATTTACATGGTTGGTTTTATCGCACATATATCATTTTCCATCTTGCTTATAAAACTTGGCAATATGATTTGGAGATCATTTCATATTAGTATAGAGGGAGCTTTGCCATTTGTTTTTCTTTCTTTAGAGCTTTGAACAACCCATTGCTGGATGTGCCATACTTTAGCCAGTCCTCTCTTTATGGGCATTTTTGAGTGTTGCCAATGTTTTGCAATCATTAGGCTTGTATGTACCTCCTGTGTGTGTGTGTATGTGAGAGACAGAGAGACAGAGAGAGAGAGAGAGAGAGAGAGAGAGAGAGAGAGAGTCTTGCTAGCATGAAGATTTGTTTATAAGGATCCCGACTCTGCTCTGCAGCTACTAAACAGATCATGAAGGCTCCAGTTAGATTTGCTCATGTGTGTGCAGTTGTTCAGTTATATTCGACTCCTTGTGACTCCATGAACTATAGCCCACCAGGCTCTTCTGTCCATGGAATTCTCCAGGCAAGAACACTGGAGTGGGTTGCCATTTCCCTCTCCAGGGGATCTTCAGATTCAGGGATCTAACCCATGTCTCATGCGTCTCCTGCATTGGTAGGCAGATTCTTTACCACTGCACCATCTAGGAAGCAGTTATTAGATTTAGTTGACCATTTTGTTGACCACTATAATGGTCAACAGGAAGGTTTGAAGAGCCATGCTTGTTTTCCATTTTGCCTCTCTGAGACTTCCTAATTTTCCCTTACAGTTTGGGGATGGGTGACATTATAATTTTCAGACTGTAGTAAGAAAGCAGCCTAAGTAGATACCTCTAGATCTTCTAAGATTGGTTACGCAGGTAAAGGAGATGTTTGATTTTAAATGCTCCTACTCAAAAGACATCCCTTTCATAACAGGTGTAAGAAAGAGGCAAAGTAGAGATTTTGGTAGCAAGAAGCGTTGGGCTGGGAGAGCAGATAATCAGGCCAAGGAGAAGCTGAAATTAAGACTTGTTATGGTGGATCTACTTGTAGATATTTGAGAGTCGGTTGTAATTGAATTTTTATTGTTCAGTCAGAATGCAGTATATCCACTGCCCTTTAAAATTTTTAATTGAGGAGACATATTAAAGTTTTAAATTACTAGATCTATTTTGCCTTGATTGGCCACTATATAAAAGCAGGCAGAGTCCATCTATAGCAGCTCCTAATAGTTCCCTACCATCAATCAAAGTATGTTTCTCCATTTTATTTCTTGCCTCTACTATTAACTTGTCACTACCAACCTGCTTTTATTCTTTTACATGCTGTGTGATGGTTAGTTAGCTAGCCAGATAGATTATAGGGGATACATTAACACTTAGTATTTTTGACGGAGCACTGAGCCAAACAAAAGCTATTTCTTACGGAAGACAATGAAGCCTGCTGCTCTCCATGTGTCCGACTTTGTGGTTCTCACTTTCTCTGAGTGGGTAGATAATAGCCATGTAATCATTTTAGTGCAGACGCATTTAATTAGCATCTTTCTTAACAGGTTTCTATTATCATCTGATGGTCAGTTCTCTGAGTAGCCAGGATCATTATTTCAGGCTTTCCTCTCCGCTGCCCTGGGATCTATTTTTGGCAGAATGAATGAGAAACTCCTGAAGCAAACTAAGTCCATCAGGTTTTTGTTCCTAAGAAATGGACCTCTGGGTTTCTGAGCAGGCAGCTCCAGAGGTTTTCTCTAGGTTCTCAGTGTTTTAGTGGCCCCAAGTACCTGATGTTTTATTTTTGGCTATTTAGAGGCCAGATCACACCGCCAGGCTGCTCGGCAGATACCCTGACTCGTGCACTGCGGATCTGGGGCCTGGCCGCTCGCTCTGCCTCATCAGGTGAGACTGCTGGCCTGTGATTGGCCCCCAGGTGATCCTCATTGCTGCTCAAGACCCACACCCGTGCGCACAAGACACCGGCTTGGTCTGAGTGGCTCTGATTGGTCTGCCTCCCCAGAGAAGCCACACCCTCCCCCCCCCCAACCCCCCGGCGGTCTTGGGAAGGGTTGAGAAAGTCTTTGATTCCGCTCCCCGCGACCCAGTGACTGCTCCAGAGGGATTCTAACACCTTCGGTCACCTGGACCCATATCTTTGGTAATGTTTGGTGTCTGGGTGCAGGGCTCAGTTATATCGTCTGGCTTTCATACTTCCTTGTGAATTCCAAATTCCCGGGGCTGGCTCATTCGAGTCTAGGAGGGAAAAAAAAAAACAAAAAACTGGAAGGAGCTGAGGGAAAGGTTGGTTGTCTGTTTTCTGATCACCCCGGTTGTTCAGGAAAGCCGTCCAGACCCAGAGCCCTGGTGCTGTAAGCTTGCTGCTGACTCTGTCACTGGCGGGTGGTAGTTGTGGAATGAAAACTGACCCCCCAACAGAAGCACCCAGAAGCTGGCCTGCGCCACACTGGCTAGCAAGGTGGGGCAGGTAGGGGATGAGAGTGGGCAGTGCAACTGGGGGCTTTCCTCCTTGTTCTTCTGGGCGGAGACTGGGTTACGTCCACCTCTTTCCCCATAGAAGAGGACCGGCAAGACTTAGAATATGCAGCTGCTTGACTATCACTCCACATTGCTGCCTGATCTTAGTTCCCCTACCAGGGATTGAACCCAGGGCCTCAGCAGTGAAAATGCTGAGGCCTGACTATTGGACCAGCCAGGGAATTCCCCCCTGTTACCTTCTACTGCTGCTGCCTAGTCGCTTCAGTCATGTCCGACTCTGTGCGACCCCAGAGATGGCAGCCCACCAGGCTCCCCTGTCCCTGGGATTCTCCAGGCAAGAACACTGGAGTGGGTTGTCATTTCCTTCTCCAATGCGTGAAAGTGAAAAGTGAAAGTGAAGTTGCTCAGCCGTGTCCTACTCTTAGTTGACCCCATGGACTGCAGCCCACCAGGCTCCTCCGTCCATGGGATTTTCCAGGCAAGAGTACTGGAGTGGGGTGCCATTGCCTTCTCCGTACCTTCTACTAGTAATACTATTAAGGGTTGCAACAGGAACCAATGATATATTCTGTGGGAATGACAGTGGGGCCTCTTGCCAGGATTTTTTGAAACTCCAGGTGCCCCAACGACCCATCTTCATGTTGTTCATTCCCCTAGAGGTAACATGCTGTCTCACATTATTGCTCTACCATGTGCTGGTACTTTACATACCAGCACTAGGACTTGACTTCTAAGCTTAAGCTTGAAGAGCCTGCTTTTATCAGCCATTATATCACAGGTGCTATTTTAGGTTATGCAAATCTTTCAGTCCTCACCATAACCTTGTATTGTAGGGCTCTTATCTATCCCGTGGCACCATTTTCCAACACCTGTTTTATTTTTTAAACTTTTTATTTTGTAGTGGAGTATAGCTGATTAACAAGCAGTGTTCTGATAGTTTCAGGAGAACAGTGAAGGGACTCAGCCACGTGCATACATGTATCCATTCTCCCCCAAAGTCCCCTCCCATCTGGCTGACACATAACATTGAGCAGATTCCCATGTGCGTATACAGTAAGTCTCTCCAATAGCCTTTTTAGGTCAAAGATGTTTGATAAATTAATAGAAACAGCAGAGCAGCAGGTGCTACCAGTTGTTGTACTTATTATGTATCAGGCACTGTTCAAAGCCCTTTGTATATGTTAATTGATTTAATCTCCACAACAACCTTATGAGCTGTGAGGAAGGTGTCATTATCTTCATTTCACACATAAGAAAAATGGAGCAGAGGTTAAATAAGTTTACCAGTCTCACCCACTGATAAAGCTTTCTAGCACTGCTACAAGCTAGATAACATTATTACTGTTTTAAATGTTAATAATAAGAAAATCAATGATATTTAGAAAGTTCACTGAATTTGAGCAGACTGACCCAAGAGGAAGGTAGAATTAATTCCTCTTTCAGAGACAGAATTATTCTTTTGTTTAGGGAAATGCCTTAAGGAGCCTATTTTTTTGGTTGAAAGTAAGGTATCTCGGCATGCCTAGAATTGAAATGAAAATATAGATGAGGAAACTGCTCTGCAGAGTAAAATACAGGAAGTTTGAGGTTGTGCTTTGGCACCTTGAGATGGTAGAAGAACCTGCAAGAGAAGAAAGTAGGAATGGGTGAGAGAGACAGTTGAGCTCAGTAATATGGTGGGAAGTTAGGATCCTTGAAGGAAAGCAGTCATTAACAAATTCCCTGTGGAGGGAATGGCCAACAAATCTCTTGGAATCAGGATAGTTGAAGTTCTTTCTACAGGTGTTACAACTGTTCTCTGTTGGACTCAAACCTTCAATATAAGATTGCTACTCACTCAGTGTAGTGCTCCTGCTTTGGAGAAGTAAAGAGAGAGGACACGGGCCAGGCTTTCTAGACAAGTGACCAGCAGTGATAGGATTTAGACTCCTGGGCCATAGCTGGGAGTGAGTCTGAGTCAGGTGGCAACAGAGAAACAAGCTAAAGTTAGGCTCTCTTGGAAACAGGTGGAAGGGCTCCACCCCTGCCTTGCCCACAAAGGATGTGTATTCTTTCAGGTTAAGACCTGAAGTAACTGAAAGGGTTGTCTCAAATGGAACTAAACAACAAGGAAATTTATTATCTCCCACATTAGGCGGTCCAGAGATAGGGTGACTTCCAGTTGGTTGATTCAGTAACTCAATTATGTCGTTAAAGATAGAATGCTTCTCACTGTCCTCTGCTATCTTCAGGCTGGGTATCATCCCTAGGGTGGTAGTGGGATAGCTGCAGAGGCTTCCTGCCAGCCTTGGAGCCTGGATTCCTATGGAATTAAGTTCTGCTGGACATAAACTCTTTAGTGTCAGACCTACTACTTGTCATCACCAAAGGGCTGCCAATTGGTACCTGATGGCTTTTCTTTGTAGAACTCATTTGTTCCTTAGCCTGTGTTCTCCAGTGGAATAAGGAGAAATGGGAGGTAGGGAGAGCTAAAACAGTCATTTCTAAAAGAAAACAGTCACTACCACCACCACCAAAGCCCCAGGATTTGTGGAAAAAATGGTAAACTCCATGTTTGGGATAATAAATGTATAAGGTGAGTCTGAAACATTTTGTATTGGAAAACAAGGAAACCCTCAAAGGCTTTGGGGGTTGTGTTAAAAAGATTCAGGAGCCAACTTGAAGGACTCTTATTGGCTGAAGATGGAAAACTTTGAGAATCAAAAAGAATATAACTGTGAATGGATTGAGACACATTTATATATATTATATATAATATATATATTATAAATTGTATGTAATATACAAAAAATAATCAGTCACCTATGAGGAATGCTAGAGAACCAGTCCATTATTCTGAAACTAGGTGAAAAAGAAAGTGTTCAGCTCTCTGTGACTGCATAGACTGTAGCCCGCCAGACCTCTCTGTCCGTGGAATTCTCCAGGCAAGAATACTGGAGTGGGTAGCTATTCAGGTAAATAAGAGCAAAGAACTCACTCTTTAATTTGTTTTTCCTGCATAAACTGTCCCATGGAGCAACCAACTATTTGAAAGTTCTCTTTATAGAAAAATTCCAGTTGGTGAGGAGAATGATTGATTTAAAATATCAAGATCCCAATCCTTAATGTGATAATTGATCTAAGCAATTAACATCAGTGCCCACTAAGATCGTTAGTTGACAAGCTGATAGAAAACTTTGTAATGGATGAATCAGGCTGGCAACTCCTGCACACATTGATCAATATTAACATCAGGTGTTATGTACCTCCTGATGTGATGCAATAGGAAGTACACAACCATCTATGAAGTCTTCTTGCCAAAAAAAAAAAAAAAAGAATATAAATATAATCAAGCCTTCCAGCTTGCAGGAAATATTGGGGCATAGGAACAGAATATAGTACATGAACTTTTAAAAATTCTTCTTTAAATAGCCCAACTTCTAAAAATATGAGACAATACAACACTAACTGAATAGTTTATGATATAAAAGTATTGTTAAAAAAGTATTGTTAACTTTCTCAAATGTGATCATGGTATTAGGGTTATATTTTTTGAAGAGCCCTAATTTTAAATAGCTGCATAATGAAATATTCACACTTGAAGTAACTTCTGGAATTTGTTTCAAACTAATAAAATGTATGTGTGGGGTAAGTGAATGAGGGTGTAGGTTGACATGCTTGGCCATATATTGATAATTGCTGAAGCTGAGTGATGAGTACATGTTCATTCTGGGTTTCTATCTGGCACATGTTTGATCTTTTTCATGATAAAATGTTGAATCAGCTGTGGTCAACAACTTTCGAATCTTTGCAATTCTGGCTTCAATACTTTGGCTGTAGGCAGGGGACTTGATGCAAAGACTTCTGGCAGAGACCAGTAATGACTTTATAGAGGCTGTCTTGTGAGCGAGGCTTGCATCCCAGGGCCTGTTTAAATATATGGGACCATTGTTTTTCAGGGCTCAGCCACATTGGTGTATTGATCTTACTTTTCTTGTTCTCCACTCCCCTCCTCCCACTCCTGCCATATTCTGGACTGGTGACAGGATTCAGTGCAATAAACTGGGTATAAACTGTGGCATTGGCTCTTAATCAGCATCCTCTCCCTGCTTACACTTTGATTCTGGGAATTAACCACAGACCGCAAGTCAAAAACAGCCCTCTTCTATTAGTAGCTAAGACTTGACATCATTTCTCTACTGCTAAACAGTCTTTTTTTCCCCCCAATTTTGACATTTTCTTTTTATTGAGCTATAGTTGATTTACAATGTTGTATCAATTTCTGCTGTACAGCAAAGTGATTCAGTTATATATGTATATATACATCCTTTTTTTTAAAAAAATACTCTTTTCCATTATGGTTTATCATAGGATATTGAATATAGTTCTCTGTTATAGAGTAAGGCCTTGTTGTTTATTCATTCTATATATAAAAGTTAACATCTGCTAACCCCAACTTCCCACTCCTTCCTTCCCTTAGCCCCTTCTACCTTGGCAACCACCAGTCTGTTCTCTATGTTCATGATCCAGATATGAAGTCTTGTATCCTGTTAAAAGGTAAAACCCATGATAAGTGGCTGGTTCTGTAAACTATTAGTTTTCAGGTTAAAGTTCCAAGGAACTTAAGTTCTCAGAGGTTTCTTGCTGCTCCGGGTATAGCCATTTTCATTGACTCTGGTTAAAATTGTTAAAGGATGGGATATTATCAGTTGTAAAATTTTATCTATTCAACTCTTTTCAAATATTGTGAAAAAACTCTTAGCATATACTAATACTGGAATCTAAGATGGGATCTGATTTAATAGAGAATTGTATAATTTTCAAAATTTTAGTTTTTATAAGTTTTAAATGATATTTCAAGAAGAACATGATTTTCAGGGGCTCTGCTACTTGGTCAGATTTGAAAACAGAACACTGAGTTGTAGTTATTTACATTTTAGTGTGAGTGAAGGATTTCGGGGATGAGTTTGATGGAATGCAGAACAGCTTTATTCTGGGTAAGAATTGAGAATAGAAAACCCCAGTCCATTTCTTTTCCAGTTTAAGATTGTGTTTCCTTGACAGCAATATTGAAATAGAATGACTTAAGTGAGGATTAAACTCTCTTAGAAGCATCACCCAAGCCAAGAGAAATGATGTCTAAGTTCCAAGACTCCTGGGTATTAGTGATTGCAACTGCCAGGTCCTAGGCTGTGAGATTTATTTCTTGCTTTAGGGGATAAAGCTAGTTGTAATGACACAGAAATGGAAATTAATCAGAAAGTCTTTCATTCTTTCTCATCTTTGGTTAAGTAGTTCAAAATCTTAGCTAAGGGATGGAGCCAGTTGTTGGCAAGAGGAAGCTTTCAGCCTGGGTGTGAACATTGAATGAGTCTGAGTGGAAAAAGAGACATTTAATTTAATTGGCATTTTTAATCTGGAAAATTGGAAAGAAGGGCAGGAAGCACTTAGGCCATCAGTTAATTAATTGTTATTGTCTTAGGCATTTCTCTTAGCTCAACACCTTGGCCAGATGTTGCCAAGGAAAATCATGCTTAAGTGGAATAGCTGGAATCCTGCATGCTCTGATTCTTCATAGTACTTGGTGTCTGTGAATTGTCTACAATTGTCCTCTGCAGGTAAAATTTGTCATTTATTGTTGCAAGGATGAAAACACATTTTTAAAAATATGCTTTAAATTTCTATGATACTTCCCATTCTAATTGGTTCTAATCTGTGTATTATCATCTTTCTCTCAAATCAGTTTTCATACTAACTCACTTCTCTCACAGTAGACAGCAGAATTGTACTGTTCACTGGCCACTGTAGCTGTTGAGCACTTGATGTGTGGCTAGTCCAAACTTAGATGTGAGTATTAAATAAACCCCAGGTTGGGAAGACTAAGTATGGAGAAAAGAATATAAAATATTTCATCAATAGTTTTTTAAAATAGCTTTTAAAAAATTGATTGCATATAGAAATGAAAATATTTTGGGTACTTGGGTTAGATAAAACATATTCGTTTTAATTTCATCTGTCCTTTAAAATTTTTTCAATATATCTGTTAGAACACTTAAAAATCACTGTATGGGTCACATTATATTTCTTTTGGGCAGTGCTACACTGGGAAATACTTGTGACATGTCTAATTTGTGGTATCTTGAGATCAGTGGTATGCGATCATGGTTGGATTTCTTGGCTTGAAATCTGTTTCTCCATTTCACATATGTGTGGCCTTAGGCAAGCTCTATTCCTCTCCAGGCCTCAGTGTCTTAGTCTGTGAAATGGACAGAGGAAGAGTTGCTGCTGCGTTGGGTGGTTGAGATCACCTGAAATGGTGGTTGGGTCAGTGCAAGTTATGAGTATTACCCTTTACTTTCTGCTGATACTCCTGCTGTGTTGCTCTTCTCCAGAGTTACTCTCTTCTCTTGCTGAGCATCACAGACTCTGTTGAAAGGTGGTGTAGGCACGAGCCTTTCTAAGCCTTTCTTCCCCACCGTCTACTTATTTATACTTGCCTTCATCTTCATATCTATATGCTCCTTGAGTGTATGAGGATGGAGACTGCACATTCAATTTGTTTCACACACAGTGTTCTCCACAATAGAAAGCACACACAAAATAATTGTTTTAAATCGTGAAAAAAGTGACTTATCTGGGAAATACAGATTTGTCAGTTATAGCAAGTTTAAGTGGCTCAGCTGGTAAAGAATCCACCTGCACTGTGGGAGACCTGGGTTCGATCCCTAGGTTGGGAAGATCCTCTGGAGGAGGGCATGGCAACCCACTCTGGTATTCTTACCTGGAGAATCCCCATGGACAGAGGAGCCTGGTGGGCTCCAGTCCTTAGGGTTGCAGAGAGTCAGACATGACTGAGAGACTAAGCACAGCACGAGTTAAGGGATACCTTTGGAAACATGCTGAGACTCTATCCATTGACATCACAGTGTCTTTTCGTTTCTCATGGCAGCCTATAGGTTTGTCAGATTATCTACTGACTTCTGCTCTAAATCTATGTTCAGCAAAGATTCCCTCCCAGAAGGAAAGCTATGCATTTTTTAAAAAATGAAGACTGTGTAATATCTGAAAAGTCTTTGTTAAACATCATTGGCTGTTCCAAAATCATGCTTACCTGCTTGCTTTTCTAGTTCTATTAAGAGTAAAGACAAGCTCCTTTATGCCTCAAATGAGCTACAATAATGATGGTAGGATATTGCCCTGAAATCTGGCTCATGGAAAAGGGAGTTAGGATGAGGTGACCTACTGACCCTCAATCTTTGCTCAGAGGAAGCAATCAAAAGGGGGAACACAGGCCTTCCTCTGCAGTACTGAAGGAGGCTTTGCTGTAGGTACTGGGTGCCCCTGCTTTCAGCTATGCCCAGAGTCAAGTGAGCTGCTCACAGTGTGGAGTCCAGGCCATCTGGATAAATGAAGAGCACACACTTTAGGCAGAGGGACAGAGTAGAGAAGGAATTGTCCTGCGGTCTGGCCTTGTATTCCCTAGGGAGCAAAAGAATGGTAAGTGACATTGACTGATCTCCTGTCCCTAACAACCAAATCACTAAGGTTAAATAAATCTGATTAAGTGCTGGCCCAGACTGGGGTGGCTTCTCTTGCTTCCCTGGTTTAGCACTTTTAAAAACTGGCCACCACAGTATTCTGTGGAGTGTTGTTTATCTAGCATTGTGGAGTACAAGAGAACTATCCTCAGTCATTTCACCCAGATGTAACTTACATGTACCCACCTGAGTGGGTATTGGTGGAGCATGAGAATGGCCCCAAATCCTACTCAAAGAAACTTCACTGTAAGGCATATTCAGAAAGTAAAGTATAGAAAAACTCTAAATATTAGGAGATTTCATTTATTCATGGTAACTGTATCAGAGGAATCCTGAATTATTGGGCTGATAAAAAAATACTCCATTCCTCTTTGCAAAATGCAGAGAACAAATAATTTTACACAAACCTTAGAAAGCCACATTGCACAAAGGAACAGGTGACCAGAAGGCCACTTGCTTCTGGAAGTTTCCTTAGACAAATTTGAAAACAAGTTACAGCCGACTCAACAACCAGAGGCTCTGGTCTTGTTTTAAACGTTTCTTCTCTGGAACTGGCCTTTTGCCTAGCTTCCTCTTTGGACCTAAACTATTCTATGTCTCTATTTTCCTCTTCTAGATGAAGAACAGCCGTTTTCTGTTCAGATACAATGTGCTCTTGTGAGAATGAAACTAATAATGTTTCAGTAACCTTCAGAGACTTCAAGGTTCCCACCATATCAGTTTCAAACTCTTTGTCATGCTTGGGGACCCTCCACTATCGTCAAACACATAGTCTTTTGCCATGCTTGCGTTCCATGTCTCTCATCTGAAATTACCTTCTGCTCCTCAGGTTCTAGCTGACATTTCGGCTTAGTTTAAGTTCTGCCTCCCCTGAGAAGACTTCATTGTTTCTTTTCAGCCTTCCTGAATGCATTTAATCAGTCTGCACACCATGCGCACACTGCCCTGCATTATTCACTATTGCTTCAGATGTGCAAATTATATCTCCCAGCTAGTGGCTAAGCACCACTTGTCACTTTACTTTTCACCCACCAAACCTAGCTACTCATAAGGATACTTGGTTCTTACTGCAAGAGAGATGTTTCTGACAATTAGAAATGCACCAGATAGAATGTAGTCCCCCAGGACATAGTGAATTCCTTGTCACTGCAGGATATCCATGACAGACCACTTGAAAGGACCTTCCTTAGTGGACAGGTGGTAGTTTGTGTTTTATACATTTTTGATGAATGAATAAATGTAGGGTATGGGAAAAGAAATTCAAACATCCAGTTGGGTGTCTTTGAGAATTCTATCAGATTTCTTTAATGTTGAGCTTCTATTATTCTGTAAAATGGTTGTTCTCTAAGAAATAAGCATTTGTTACATTCATGGAAATATTTTCTCATTTGAAAATTATTTCATATGCATCACTCATTTGGTTTTAGCAAACTTCTGAGAGGTGTGAATTTTCTCAGTTATCTAACTGGTATACATGAAGATAATGATGGAATCCTAGCAAGGTTGTGCAGAAAACACATGAGAGAAGAGGGACACAAATAACCAGAACTTGCTGTTCTCCATGCTCAGATATTAAGCCAGTTAGTGGAGCAGGGAGGATTTGGGAGAGAGGTCAATATTTTATGGATAAAATAATCCACAGTAGAACTTACTCTTTTGGTGTGGGTCTGACCTCCCCATTTGTGCTTGGGTCTGTTGAATTTTTAGAAAATATTTATTGAGGTATAGTTGATTTACAATATTATACAAGTTTCAGATGTATAGCAGTGATTCACAATTTTTAAAGAGTATATTCCATTTATAGTTATTATAAAACATTAACTATATTCCCTGCCTTGTTTAATATAATCTTTGTAGCTTATTTATTGGTGCTTCCCTGGTAGCTCAGTGGTAAAGAATCTGCCTGCAGTGCAGGAGACCCTGGTTTGATTCCTGGGTCAGGAAGATCCCCTGGAGAAGCTTTAGGCTACCCACTGCAGTATTCTTGGGCTTTCCTGGTGGCTTAGATGGTGAAGAATCTGCCTGCAAGATTCTGGGTTTGATCTCTGGTTTGGGAAGATCCCCTTGAGGAGGGCATGGCAATCCACTCCAGTATTCTGGCCTGAAGAATCCCCCTGGATAGAGGAGCCTGGCAGGCTACAGTCCATGGGGTCACAAAAAGTCAGACACAACTGAGTGACTAAGCACACAGCACAGCTTATTTATTCTATACATAGTATTTTTTACCTCTTAATTCCCTACCCTATCTTTCTCCTCCCCACTTCCCTCTTCTCACTGGTAATCACAAGTTTTGAACTACCTGTTAAGTCAGAACTCTATGTAGCAGTGGTCGATTTCACTCTTGATCAGAGAAGTTAGAACTGCATTTGGGTGAACATTTTTAGCTGAATTGTAGTTGCTATTTTGTTGCTTAGTGATAGAGTCTAAAAAGCTCAGAAAATTAGAAAATTCTAAACCATGGGTCTTTAGAGGGTGTACATATTTGGAATTTATTTCCTGCTTTGGAAATGATATTTTAATGGAATGGTTTATGGTTACGTCATCATATAATAAAGGATGTTTATTTTAAAAGTAAAATGTGTTGAAGGCCTGAGGTAAAACCATGTAATATTTTGCTCTGCCTTCCTGTAAAGCGTGACAGTATAATATCAATTCGGCAACAAAATTATCAGTCATATATTATGTGCAAATTGTAAAACTCCTCTTGAAGAGGCTACCCTGAGAGGACCTGGGCAGCATCATAAATGTGAAGTAGGGGAGTGGCCAGTTGATCAGTGTGTATGATGTATGATTGTTTTTGTTTTCTATTACTGCCCAACAAATTGTCACAAATTTAGCAGGTTAAAACAACATATTTATTGACTCACAGTTTCTGTGAGTCAGGAGTTTGGGCACATCTTAGCTGGGTTCTCTGCCTTGGATCTGGCAAGGCTGCAGTCAAAGTACTAGTTGGCTTGTGTTGCTTTCTAGAGCTCAGAGCCCTCTTTCAAGCTCTCAGGTTGTAGACAGAATTCAGTTCCTTGTGATTGTAGGACTGAAATCCCCATTCTGTAGCTGACTCTCACATGGGGTCTGCTCTCTGATCCCAGAGGCCACTCTGTTCCTTGCTACATAGTCCTCTCATAGGCCTTCTGAGTGTGGCAGCTTTGGGCTTCAAGCTAGCAGCAGAATTCTGACTTCCTCTATGACTTACAGACCCTCTTTAAAGGGCTTATCTTACATTCTGTGTGTGCACATCACTAGTTGTGTCCGACTCTCTGCGACCTTATGGACTGTATGTAGCCCACTAGGCTCCTCTGTCCATGGAATTTCCCAGACAAGAATACTGGAGCGGGTTGCCATTTCTTACTCCTTGCTGCATAACACAATCTAATAACAGAAGTAAAATCTTGTCATAGTCACAGGTCTTGTTCACATTAAAGGAGGGGATTATGTAAGACATGCACACCAGTGGTGGGAGTTCTGGGACCTCCTTAGAACTTTGCCTACCTCACTGGGCAATTAAGAAAGCAAAAACACTATTTGTTAGGGATTGGGATGGGGTTATGGGAGGGTATTTTTTCCCCAACACCAATTCTTTTACACAAGCTGGGTACAATGTAATGTAATGTGTTAGTAGCTCAGTCATGTCAGACTCTTTTTGACCCCATGGACTGTAGCCTGTCAGGTTCCTCTGTTTATGGAATTCTCCAGGAAGGAATACTGGAGTGGGTTACCATTCTCTTCTCCAAGGGATCTTCACAACCCAGGGATTGAACCTGGGTCTCGTGCATTGCAGGCAGATTCTTTACTGTCTGAGCCATCAGTCTGACAAACTGGATATGCTGTAGTTGAATCCTGACACTACCTACCTGGAGTTATCATTAGATCTCGGGTAAGGTCTCAGTCTCACTAGACTGCTCTCACCTTGGATGCCAGCTGCAAGTTCAGAAGTCTTCCTGTACTTCTGCCTGGAGAACTACAAACTATTAGGGGTTCCCATCACCACCCTCTTGGGTTCAGGAATTCACTAGAATGACTCAGAGAACTCAGGAAGGCACTGTGTGTATGAATACTGTTTTAATATCAAGGATTCAAGTGAACAGCCGGGTGAAGAGAAATAGGGCAGCAGGGTCTGCGTAGTCCAGGGCAGGACACTCCAGGCTCTCTCTGGGTGCACCATTGTGCCATTATATTGTTGTATCCACCATCCTGAAGGCTTCCTGAACTTTCTTATTCCAGAGCTTTTATGTGAAGCTTCATTATGTAGGTGTTTTGGATTGAATGTGTCCCTTCAAATTCATATGTGAAAGCCTTAAGTCCTAATGTGATGGTATTTGGAGATGGGAGATAATTAGGGTTAGATTAGATCATGGGAGTAGGGGGAACATAATGGGATTAGTGGCTTTATAAGAAGAGGACAGAGAAGTTTCTCTCTATGATCATGCACCAAGGAAAGGCTGTGTGAAGACATACAAGGTGGTCATTTACAAGCCAGAAAGAGGGCCTTCAGTAATAATGGAATCAGCTAGCACCTTGATCTTGGGTTTCTAGCCTTTAGAACCCTAAGAAATAAATTTCTGTTGTTTAAGCCACCTAGTGTCTGGCATGTTGTTATGGCAGCTTGAACAGGCTAAGAGGGTAGGTATGGTTGATGACGTTGTTGGCCCCATGACTGAGCTCCGTCTCCAGCCCCTGTCCCTCCTGAGGACTTCTTTGGTAGAGTAGGGTTGCAAGATCCAACCATGTCATCAGGTGGTGGTTTCCTCTAGTGACTGCCCCTCCCCCTCATCTTGAAGTTATGTAGGCTCCTTCCCATGAACCATCTCATTAGCGTAAGCTCAGGTATGGTCAAGGGATTCCCTTAGGAATAACAAAAAACACTCTTTCACTCAGGAAATCTCAAGGGTTTTAGGAGCTCTGTGCCGGTTACTAGGGACAAAGACCAAATATATTTTCTATTATACCACAGAGGGTGTTACCTTCTTTGTGTACCAGAAATTTGACAGAAAGTGTCAGTTTGGCTCAACGAATTCAGATACTTCTTAGCAACACCTGGAAAGGTTAGTAAGCCTATATATATATTTATATATATATATATATTCATTAGCAAATACACTATACATAGTGTATATATAGTGTATTATATATAGTATATATTTAAGCTACTATATATATATTTAATCTGTGTATATCTACACATTGAATAGCTGTGATTTTGTTTAACACAAAATTTCTCCACTCAAGAAAATGGTTAACCAGTGTTGCTAAGAGGATAACACTTTCCTTGTTTTGTTCTAAATTTTCTTCCTCAATACATTCATGGTTATTTCTGATCTAATACCAGGCTACCTCTGACATGAATCCATGGTAGATTGGAAGTCCCCTTTGGGTGCAAGGACTGACGAAGGACCTCTGGAGAAGTGTTAGCCTGCCTGGATGTACTTGCATTATGTTGAAGCTTTGTGGAAGCGTCTTCAGCACCTGGGAGTCTCCAGGTGTATTTTGTCCATGTCATATTTATAACTGCATTCCTAGCCAGTGCTGAAACTGAGGCAAATTGCCATCAGCTGATGCCTGCTGATATTTAATAAGAACTGCTTTATTCCTCACTGTTATTTTAGTGGGATTTTATAATCTATTTTTTGCTTTGAGAACAAGAAGGGTAATCTTCATGCAGAGAAATGCTTCCAAAAGTTTTCACCATTTTCCTTCAGATATGTCCATATTGCACTCTCAAATGTGTCCCTTGGCTGCAGCTGTGTTTGTCGTCATTTCATTTCCATATGTGCTTGTGCTATAGATGTAAACTGCTTTAAATTGTTCCTCAACTGTTCTTCAGTGACTTAACACAACTTTGAACTGACTCTGTGTGTACGGAATGATGAGTGTCTTTTTCATCCTTGAGCATTATCAGGCAAGTAAGCAATGCCTGTTAAAGGATGTCAGAAAGGTCCAGGTAATTGTCAGGGGCAAGAAAGGAGAGAAAGAAGGGGGAGGAAAAGAAAGGGAAGGAAAAGAAAGTATAGAGCAAAACGAGAGAAAAAGAAACTAGTCTACCTTGTAGCAGAGGACTAAAATGCCCCCAAAACCATCCAAATAAACCCCAAGTTACTCTAGGTGACAATCATTGATGAAGCCTATTTGAAACATAGTTTTAAAAGTAATTTAGATTTCTGAGGTGTTCTCTTCTAGAAGTAGCCTACACAGGGTTCCAGATGAGCTCATGAAAGACCAGGAACCTAGATAGGGGACCACATGAGGCAGAGAAACTTGGAAGAGTAAGAAGTGAGGTGTGGGAAGCCTGGAAAAGATGGCAGGGTTGGGTGCAAGACAGTCCTGGTTGTGGTTTATGGGGCTCCTTGCTTTAGGGCTCAGAGTGAGCAGTGACAGAGCAGGATAGAGAAGTGCCTCCTGACCCCGTTGTGAAGCACACTGATCTCTGAGGCCCAGACCACGAAGGAGGGCAGCACATCTGATTATGTGACTCTGACAGCATGTCAGAGAAATGAAAATAAATGGCTGAACAGTCCCCGGAGGGATAAAGAGTTCAGTTATTAAGCTCCCCGACCAGAAACATTGCAATTTAGTCATCTAGAATGATTTTATTCCATCGTCTATTATGAGCTGCACCACATAAATCTGTGTTTTATTGCTGGAGTGAGATGCTGGAGAATTTCAAGATTACTTTTGGCACTGTCTGAGTCGGCTTACTGCTGTGCCGACAAGTGCTTGTGGAAAATTAGCAGCAATGATATTAATCACCTTCTTTGGGGCTCTCCGCCCCCACCCCCGCACTCTGTTAGAGCTTTGTTTTTGTCCTTCTTTGAAAACAAGAAACAAAAGAACAAAACACAACCTGGGCCCTGCAACTCTTTAAAACACAAGTATGTCAGGTGGAATTAGAGAGTGGTAGTCAGAAGGAGAGCTGGTTGTCAGGAGCTGGGATGGTGGGTGGGAGGAGTGAGGTGTCATTTGTATGATGCTGTTGCTATGTCACATCTTATGCCTGGAATTCTCTGGGCTGTGGCTCTTGGAAAGAGGAAGTAAAACAGAGAAGTGGTGTCGAGAAACATAAAAGAGTATGGCCAGTTTTCTCTGATCAGCATATTCAACTGGTACATTACAAGAGTGTAAAGGAAGGTGAGAGATAGGAAGTGGATAGGTGAGGGGTTTGAACACACAGATACACAAACCTAGATACACACATTCATTCACTTAAGGGCTATAAGAAGGCAGTTTAACTGGGGGCCAACTGTATGAACAACTGATGCCCTTATTCTCTCTCCCACAAACACTCTCCTTTCAAAAGCGGATTTAATTTCTCTCCTCTACTACTGCTACCTCCTAGTCAATTTTTTTTTTCACAATCTCAATTTTATTCCTTTTTCCTAAATTATCTCTGCAAGGATGTTCTTCCTGCCTCTGCTTTTGGGCAACTTCATCTATTTGGTTGGTTTCCGGTGTCATCTCTCTGACTTCCAGTGTATATCCTAAGCTCTGCTTTCTCAAGCAGGAATAGGTGTCACAGTAAAGCCCTGGGTGAGAAAGAAGGAGCTAAGACAAAACAGAGCTTGACCTTATAGTTACGTACCTGGGTTTGTGAGGGGCAGGATGCTGATGAGCTATGTATAGGAATAACAGGCTGAGTTTTTCCCGATGTTCTGATGTCTGACTATGCTTAATCTGGTCTGATCAAATTAAAAAAAGGTAGGGCCTAGGACTTCGTATAGGGACTTTTGACATTCTGTGCTTAGAAAACAAGTGCAGGTTAGTGATCAGTGTGTGCCTGGGAATCAGAATGCTTGGATTCATCCGGCTCTACCACATACTCGGCTGTGTCCTCCAGCATAAGCCCTCTACATCTTTCTGTCCTTTAAATGCAAAAGAGTCACAATCGGCTCACTCCCCTACAGTTGCCATGAGGATTAAATGAGATAATACATGTAAAATGCTGAGCCCTGCACAAAGTAAGGACTCAAAACTAAATCTTAGCTCTTGCAAGTCATTTGGCTTGTTTCCCTCCCTAAAGAAAGAAGAACGTCTTTTCCAAGAAATCTGTGACAGAAAGCAAAAGGCATTAATGTGGAAAGCTCTTTCTTTGGTGAAATAAAATGCTGCCCCCAGGTCTAGGGCTTTGTAAAGGGTTCCTTTCCTGCTCATTATGAATAGGTTGATGAGAAGTAGATGGGTTAAAGATGAGTGAAAAGCTTTGTGATGGAGTTTATCCTGTTTTCTGGGCCCAGCTCTCAGAAAGCTGATTAAATGAGGCCGGGGCTGTGCAGGCTGCCCTACTTATGGCTTTTGTCAGCACTTCTTTTGTAGATTCTAATTTCCAGGGCCTAGAAATGGCTGTGTTGAAAATATTCTCTGAGGACTTGAGCTTGGTGTGGAAGATCTTTATCAGGCACCAAATAATCTTGTCAAGTTTTAAAAGAGGAAGCGAGAAAGAAAGGAAAAGACTGTTGGCAAGGGAGGATGAAAGAGGAAGACGGCGAAAGAGAAAAGAGAACTGAAGAGGTAGAAAGGCGAGGGAGAAAGGGGGAGAGAACAGATTCTTTTAAGAGTTTCTAAGACTTATACTTTAAAATAGCTTCTCTATGTCAGGTATTTCTCCCTTTTATAACATCCTTATCAGGCCTTGTGCTGTTATAATTAATTGGAAAGAGCTACACCACAGAGCTTCCTGCTGCTGGGCTGTCACGAAGGCGTGTTCCCGCTTCCCATAAGCTGAACTCGCCATCGGTTGCCTGCCCTTCATTCCTGCCAGCATGTTCACCATATTGCTTTCCCATCAAAGAGCTGCATCAATGTGGTCTCTGGCATCTTTCAAATTTGGGGCCAGTGTTGGTTTCCTGGAAGGATCTTTGCTTCCCTTCCTGGAGGCAACTGAGTGGGCTTGGAATTAAAGGTGAGACACAGATAAGAATCCTCAAAGGGAAATAAGGCCACAGTGAAGTCTCGCTGTCTGAATACCCACCCTGGAATTGTGAAATGTTGAGTGCCTTGAGCATGAGGAGACCCACTTGCTATGGCAGAATCTGTGGTGATGACTTGAGAGGGTCTGGGGTTGGAGTCACCTGGCTGGTGCAAGCATGCACAAGAGGGATGTGAGTAATGGTGCCTCCACCCCTACAGCAAAGTGGGGGTTCTCATCCCATCTCACTGGGATGCCCTCTCCTGCTCTGAGAGCTCTGGATGTGGGTAATACACAGAAGCCACATCCTGGAGCCCCCTCTTCCCTTCATTGTCCGGTCTAGTTCTCTCCACACTGGAAGTGGTACCCATGAGAAGGATGCCTGGAGGACGGACTGCATAGGACTACTTTCCTTGCCAAGCCCCATGGTAACACTGTAGAGTAATAAGATTTGTACAAACTCAAAAGTACAGAGAGAGGAACAAAGGGGACAGTGAAGGAAACTTTCCATGTATTTTAGGAAGCTGGAATGTGGAGACTGCTGACAGATTCAACAAAATGGAGTCAGTGGCAACTTAGTGTCACTTGGTCCTGTGGAACGTCTGAAAATCTTGTAGGATCTGTTTGGTGGGTAAAGTAGAAATCTGTAATTAGGAACATTTATGGAAAGCCTGAGTATAGGGTAGTCTAATCCTAAGTGTCTTTCCTTTATACAGTTAGGTTGTCACTTTTCTGAGTACGAGGGTGGTAGTAATGAAACTCAGAGTTGAAGATGGAGGAATTTAATGAAAACACACACAGAATCATAGAACACCTTCAGCCTCACTGTTTCCCACAGAGCTTTTCCAGGTATATTAATAGTTATAGGCAGGGGGTTGGATGAGGCTCAGCTCTGAGTTTGAAAGAGTTTGGGATCCCACCAAATATAGGAGCCAGTTTACAAGATGTTCATCCTCTGGTAAGAATTGTAAGTTGACAAGTCTCATGCATATACACTGTATTTCCAGTCAGCTTTTAGTAATTCATTTCTAAATCTGAATGGCCAAGCAACAAACACAAGATACTTGATGGGAGTCATTTAGTCTATACTAAAGAAACCAAAACTAGGAAGGAACCTAGAATCTCCTTCCACCAAGAAAAAGGGAATGCAGAGAGCAAAATGAGGTCTAAAATATTCATAATTATATTCTAAGAGAGATGGAATAAATATTTTTGTCTGGTGTTCAGCCATTAAAGCTGACATTTGAGGCTTCATTTGCAGGCTTTATCTGCTTCATCTTCTTCTGAATCCTAGAGGAGGTCCCTTCATCTAACCCCTACCCTTTGACCCTATGGTTTAGGTGAGTCCTAAAACGGATACAGAAGCCAGATCAGAGCATATGCTTTATTAATGAGAGCTCCTAAGTTGCCAAAGGTCAGGGAAAAGCCAGGCTGGGGAACACAGTGGGGACCTGTGGCCACGGAGGAGGCTGCTTTTCCAGAGCCTGGGCGGTGGCTCCACCTTTGAGGAACTGGCTCCACTGAATGGACTCTGACAGCTCAGCCACTGCAGGAGGACTACTGCCCACCTCACAAAGCTGGTGCTGGCACAGGGGATGCTTCAGGGAGGGAGGAGGGTGGTGGAAGTCTTTCAGGTGCTGACCACTTCCAGAAAATCAGGAGGAATGCTGGAAATTCCTCCTTCCTGCAGGAGGCCATGTAAAAGAGGAGGCAAAGATGGTTTCCTGCTTCTGTTTCTTCTCCATGCTGGTATGTAATGTGATGGATTGGGTTCTTCAGTGGACAGAGACCTTCTCCTCTGGGGAGGTGTGGGCAAAGTGGGGAAGAGGAACCCTAAAAAAGTTTGTTTGAATATTATTCTCTGCCTTGGAGAGGGACATGTAAGCTGGCTCCTCTAGAGACCCAGACATGATGGAATGCAAGTGAGGACCATGGGGGGTTTTTCCTCTCCCACCAACAGGTAATCGTGTAAAGGCAATACAATGACTAATCATTGGTAGAAGAGAGCTGGGAAGAGGAACCTCTGGGGATTTTGACCCAAGCAATCTGGATGAGAAGGCCAACCCTTGGTCTATTTGATAGTGTGAAATACCAGACCACCTGAACGGCCTCTTGAGAAATCTGTATGCAGGTCAGGAAGCAACAGTTAGAACTGGACATGGAACAACAGACTGGTTCCAAATAGGAAAAGGAGTACGTCAAGGCTGTATATTGTCACCCTGCTTATTTAACTTATATGAAGAGTACATCATGAGAAACGCTGGACTGGAAGAAACACAAGCTGGCATCAAGATTGCCGGGAGAAATATCAATAACCTCAGATATGCAGATGATACCACCCTTATGGCAGAAAGTGAAGAGGAGCTAAAAAGCCTCTTGATGAAAGTAAAAGAGGAGAGTGAAAAAGTTGGCTTAAAGCTCAACATTCAGAAAACTAAAATCATGGCATCCAGTCCCATCAATTCATGGGAAATAGATGGGGAAACTGGAAACCGTGTCCGACTTTATTTTTTTGGGCTCCAAAATCACTGCAGATGGTGATTGCAGCCATGAAACTAAAAGACGCTTACTCCTTGGAAGAAAAGTTATGACCAACCTAGATAGTATATTCAAAAGCAGAGACATTACTTTGCCGACTAAGGTCCGTCTAGTCAAGGCTATGGTTTTTCCTGTGGTCATGTATGGATGTGAGAGTTGGACTGTGAAGAAGGCTGAGTGCCAAAGAATTGATGCTTTTGAACTGTGGTGTTGGAGAAGACTCTTGAGAGTCCCTTGGACTGCAAGGAGATCCAACCAGTCCATTCTGAAGGAGATCAGCCCTGGGATTTCTTTGGAAGGAATGATGCTAAAGCTGAAACTGCAATACTTTGGCCACCTCATGCGAAGAGTTGACTCATTGGAAAAGACTCTGATGCTGGGAGGGATTGGGGGCAGGAGGAGAAGGGGACGACCGAGAATGAGATGGCTGGATGGCATCACTGACTCGATAGATGTGAGTCTGAGTGAACTCCGGGAGATGGTGATGGACAGGGAGGCCTGGCGTGCTGCGATTCATGGGGTCGCAAAGAGTCGGACACGACTGAGCAACTGAACTGAAACTGAACTGAACATCAGTACATCATGCAAAATGCCAGGCTGGATGAAGCACAAGCTGGAATCAAGACTGCTGGGAGAAATATCAATAACCTCAGATACGCAGATGACACCACCCTTATGGCAGAAAGCGAAGAAGAATTAAAGAGCCTCTTGATGAGAGTGAAAAAGTTGGCTTAAAACTCAACATTCAGAGAACGAAGACCATGGCATCTGGTCCCATCACTTCATGGCAAATAGGTGGGCAAATAGGTGGGGAACAATGGAAGCAGTGAGAGATTTTATTTTTGGGGGCTCCAAAATCACTGCAGATGGTGACTGCAGCCATGAAGTTAAAAGACGCTTGCTCCTTGGAAGAAAAGTTATGACCAACCTAGAAAACTTATTAAAAAAGCAGAGACATTACTTTTCCAAGAAAGCCCTGCTTAGTCAAAGCTATGATTTTTCCAGTAGTCATGTATGGATGTAAGACTTGGACTATAAAGAAAGCTGAGTGCCAAAGAATTGATGCTTTTGAATGGTGGTGTTGGAGAAGACTCTTGAGAGTCCCTTGGACTGCAAGGAGATCCAACCAGTCCATCCTAGAGGAGATCAGTCCTGGATATTCATTGGAAGGACAGATGCTGAAGCTCCAATACTTTGGCCACCTGATGGGAAGAACCGACTCAGTGGAAAAGATCCTGATGCTGGGAAAGATTGAAGGCAGGAGGAGAAGGGGATGACAGAGGATGAAATGGTTGTATGGCATCACTGACGTGATGGACATGAGTTTGAGTAGGCTCCAGGAGTTGGTGATGGACAAGGAAGCCTGGTGTGCTTCAGTTCATGGGGTTGCAGAGTCTGACACAACTGATTGACTGAACTGAATGTCAGAATTAACAAGATAAGCCACCAGAGTTAGGAACTAGGTTCCTAAAGAGTCAGAAAAACCTATCCCTATTTCAGCTGTTCCAAGTTGGCTTTGCCACTCTGAGAAAGTCTATGGCTTCTTCAAGCCTTAGTTTACCCATGTGTCAATTGTTGCTTGGAATTGTTACAAAAGTAAAATGGGAATTCATTTACCCCACTCATTTGACAAGTCTTAACTCCAAAATTTTTGGCACCTATCACGTGTCAGGTGCTATGCTATGGATATAACTAAAGAACTTGGCACTCATAGTAGTTAACACGTGTTAGTCTCTCCTCTCAGACTATTGCAGTTTTTTTTCAATATCCAGCAGTCCCAGTTACAGCCTCATGAATTCAGAGCTTCAGTGTAGGGTTGGCTGTTTAGAAAGAGGGAGAAAGTCACTGTAGATCATCTTTCATACTCTGGCTAGGCTAGACTTGCATTGAGTGTTCTGTCACTATTTCCATCCATCAGAGATGTGTGCATTGGTTTAACAGTTCTGAATCCTGAAGCCTTCTACCTAGTAGCCACCATTTCCTCCTGGCCTTCCCAGCCCCGGCAGCTCTAAGTAGGGCTCAGCTCCATCTTGAGGACGCTGTTTATGGTTGCAGGAGGCCCTTTGGTGTCTGTGGCCTTTGCACTGTGGACGACAGGAGCTGAGGTCACCTCCTTTTCTCAGAGGGGAAATGGTCTGATGAGGCACCCTGAGTCACAGGGTAGGCCACTGTCTGCTTACAACTTGACAGAATGCAATTGAGTAAGGATGACTAGCCACTTAATGGATGTTAATTATGGCTCACAGCATCCCTGTAGGTCAGGGGGACAGGAGGACTCTGATGTCAGGGCTGACATGCTGTGGCTGGCGGCAGGCTGGCACTTATATTTGACGAGGGTTGTGGCTAGTTTAGCACAGCCACAGGGGCCCAGATAGAAAGTACAAGACTGACTTGTCTGACTTGCAGAGGGGCGATTCACGGTTATACTCTCCTCTTCAGTGAAATTTTCAGCATGTGCTTCTGCCTTTGTTTCTTCCATCCCATGCCTGCATACCCAGAACCAGTTCAGACCAGGACTCACAAGGTGCATTGTCCAGTTTCCAAGCTCCCCTTTCCTTGATGGAAATAAAACTATTAACTCTGGAGAGTGTGGGATCAACCCCAGTCCTCCTTTGCCAAATCCCTGCACTGTAACTTTGCAATGCTTTTAACTGTAGAGGCAGATTGAAAAACACAAGAGTAATTAATGTTATTATAAATTAGAGAAGCACATGGAAGTCCTCTTAATGCTAACCTCCGGTTTCTACAATAAAGCAGAGCTGTGTATAGGCTTCTATGCAGTGCATAATTTTAAAGCATCATCTCCTAAGCACTCATTAGTTCCGTTTTAGCCGAGGTGGCATATGGAAGGTGTCAGTTGTGAATATTTATTGGGATTGAAATGGACTCTTAAGAGGTGAATGCTGAGGGGAAGCATCTTGTGATATTAATAGAGCCCATATATGTCACCCAGAGATGACTGATGGGCTGGCCCTTCCCTTCTCCAGGAGCTGGGGAACGGTTCCCTCTGGGACCAGAGCAGAACAATGTGAGTTGTAATCATCCTGCATCCTCTCCAGCTGTTTGGACTTGAGGGATATTTGAATCAACGTACAGACTGGGGAAAAGTTACCTGGCAGAGAAGATAAGAGGCAAGGCTTCTCTCCCATGTAAGTGAGGAGTTTGACATCACTGAGAGAGCCATCAGCCTTGGCAGCGCCCATGGGACGCGCTTGGCCTCTCTCCATTTCTGTGGTAAATCCATCAACATAAAAGTGTTCTCGTTTCAGAAAGAGTGCTCTGGAGGTGACCACAGTTGAGCTAAAGGAAGAGCTTTCAATTTTGATTTCACAAATGCATGGAAGCAGCCAAAGACATTGAAGGTACCTGACTTGCTCTGAAGTTTAAAAATAGCTTCAATGAGAATCTCTAATGTATGTACAAGTACAGTTAAATAGCAATTAATACATAATACACTGTATCTATTGATAAAAGCATTCAACTTTTAAAATTAAGATATAATTTATATACAGTAAAATCCACCTTTTTTAGGGTACAGTTCTGTGAGTTTTGACAAATGCATACAGTCATGTAACTAAGACTCAGCCCAAATATACAATAGTCTCATCAAGTCCCACCCCCCAGATTTCAATGGGCCCTTTGTAGTTAATTCCTCAGCCCCTGACAACTACTGATTTGATTTTCATCTATGCTTTTGCTCTTCTAGAATGCCATAGAAGTGTCATATGTATTATGTAGCCTTTTTAGTCTGGTTGTTTTTCATTTAACAGTAGAACACTGTTTCACTTAATACTGCACTCGAAATTCATCCCTGTTGTGTCAGTAATTTATTCATTTTTATTGCTAAATATCCTGTTCTACCCGGATGTATCAAAGTTTGTTTATCCACTTCCTTGAAGGCGAATATTTAGATTGTTTCCAGCTTTTGGCATTATACATAAAGCTTCCTGTGTGCAGGTTTTCAAGTGAATATAGAATTTATTTCACTTGGGTCAGTTTTAAGCTGTGGGATGACTGAATTGTAAGTGCCTGTTTCACTTTATAAGAAACTGCCACATGTTTTTCCAAAGTGGGTGTACATTTTGTATTTCCACCAAAAGAATGAGATTTCCTAGTCTCCACTCCTTGACAGTACTTAATATTATCTACTTTTAAAAAACTTAATCATTATATTAGGCGTTGAGTGGTATTTCATCATGGTTTTAATTTGCATTTGTAATGACTAATAATGTTGAGCATCTTTTCCCATTTTTATTTGCCCTATATATATATATATACATATATATATATGTTCTTTAATGGAATATCTGTTCATCTTTTACCTATTTGATAGTAAGTTGTTTGATAGAAAAAATGGTATTTTGTTTTATTTTTAATTATTACTGTTACTTCTGATTAGGTGTGAGTATTCAACTGTTAGTCTGACTGGCAAATTATCTCCCCTCAGCGCCAGCCTTTAGCCACCAGAAAGACATTGAGCTAATAGTGTAGATAGAGTCATGTTTTCTCAAAGCCAGACAGCAGAAAACTATATATGGAACATTTTTTTCTGGATGGCTTTGGAAATAAAAAATAACTGCTTCTATTCTCTCTGGAGGCAACTGCTCCCACCCCATGAATGGTGTCATTAAACCAAGTTCCCCTTGTAGGAGAAGAAACAACTATAGATGGCTCTTTTAAGAGGATGACTTGTTTTTCCTAGAGCTATAAGGCACCAGAGGATTATAGAATTCTGGTTTTTAAAATAGCCCTACGATTTCCTTGGGGCAACTATTGATTATTTGTGACTTGAAGTCTTAAATCAAGAAAGGCAACATGCTTCAGATGTCACTTTAAAAAATAAAAAAATCTGATGCATCTGTAAGATCTGACATAGCCCTTTTAGATGGAAGAGACAAATAGAAGCAACAGCAACACCTGAATGAAGAACAAAATCAACAAGACCTTGAACTATTTTTTTGTCTTGGTGGAACATACTTGTAGCGGCCTTCCTTTAGGATTTTTCTCAGCTCCCAGTGTTTTCTTTCTTGAGATCTACCTTCTTTCTTACCTCATTTCTCATCTGCCAGAGACATAAGATCTCAGCAACTATGTTTGTAGTATCTAATCCCACCCACTTCCTTGGCCAAATCATTGTGATCAGATAGTTACCTAATTCAATCTGGGCCAACCAGATATGCAGTATGGATACTGACTTGGACATGTCACTCTGGGGGACATGGCATTTCTTGCCAATGAACTTGGAGTTCGAGGAGCCCATTTTACAAAAACAAATAAAAATGAGGCTGATTCTTGCAAAGTCCAAGATTAAAGACAGACAAGAGGCACTCGTTAGATTCCTGATGGTCCAGGTCTCAATTTCTGCTCCTTCCCTAAGAACCTCTACACTTGAAAACCCTGAAGCACTTCGATATGCTTCTGTTGAGTTCTCTCTTAGATTGAAGCTTGATTTGGCTTCTAAGGCTGTAGCCAAGAGAGTCTCACCTGAGGAAGCGGAGGATGATTTTGGCTAAGAAACCATTCTGTCTGACCTGGGATCCTGTAAAGAATTCCGAGTTACAAGTGGCACAAATGCAGGGCTCAATAATGCCAGATGAATGACTGGAGCTGAGAGGGGACAGATATTTTGAAGGTATGTCTTAGTGAAGATATGGAATTGCTTCTTTATTTCAAACTCCAGTCAGGATCCTAGAATCTTAGCTTTGGAAGGGACCTTAGGGGTTATACCAGTAATTTTGTCCCACCTTACACACAGAGAGCAGGAGGTCTTTCTTGAAATTGACAGATAGCCATCTCTCTAATTATATTAAATCATTTGGTTCAATGCAAGGTCTACACATACCTAGAAAGATACATGCTGTTTTATGTTCTAAAATTCACATTTCTCTCCTCACCCAGCACCTCTTCTAAATATTTTAAGACTGTTATTATTTTTAGTACTCTCTTGAGATTCCTGTTATTTATTTCTAAGGCCATTGGTAGATAATGAAGAAACTTTTGCCAGCAGGCATTCCAATTTGGATTTAGAAACACCGATCAAATTTACTTTTTCTTCTTCGTTGTATGTTGATGACTGATGCTCACAATGCCTTAGCTCACATCTTTTGCATTCTGTGCACTCATAGAAAACTCTGTGTGCTTGGGCCACATAATTTTTGACAGTGTGAAAAAGACTTGACTCACACAGACTCCATTTATATCAAAAGAGTCTCACTCTTTGGAGACTCACACAGATTAATGCTGAGAAGGAAAATAAGGAGGCACCAATAATGGTGCCTGAACATAAGAGATGCTCAACCTATTTGGTGAACTGACTGAGTGAGTTATTGCTGATCAAGGCAAAACTCTTCCATGTAGAGAAAATTTGTTTAACCCCTTCCCCCAAACTGGAAAGAAAGCAGCCTTGAAGCTTGTGATTAGATTTCTCTTCCTTCAGAACAACAGCTAATATAGAGCCTGTAAGAATAGCCCCAGTTTGTAGCTAGTTTCAAAGTGTCATAGACCAGCTGGGATTGGATGCTCTCAGAACTCCAGAGGTGTTGGGCTGTGTCAGACTGATGAATTATGTAAAACCTGTTTTCTCTGAGTATTATTAATCATCCTCAAGCAAATGAAGATGTGCTAATTAATTTGTGGTGGTTTTTACCTGCAAATGCCAAAGGAACTAAACCAAATTAAATCTTCTATTCCCTTTAAGACCAGCACCCCGTTAAACACCTGATGACTCATCCAATTCAATTTGAAAGATGTGGTTCTTTGGAAACTTAGTTTGCCTGCAGTTTCAGATTCCTAAAGGATCTTTCTTGAAAGTGTAGCCCAAAGTTTCATGCATAATGGCTTGGAAAATGAATGGATGGAATTAAGTGTGATTTCCAGAGGATCCAGCATACCCCTGACTCTGTATTAGATAATTTACCTGTGTTGTCTCATAGGTAGGTATTATCGTTTGAGTTGTACAAATGACGAAACAGACTCAGAGACTTTATATAAATTTCCTAGGTCATACAACTTAATAGTATTTAGCTAAAACACAAATGCTAATCTGACCCTGTAGACCCTACTTTTTCTATCGCACCATGCTTCTTCCAAGGAGAAAATCCACTGTACCTATGTACAGTGCATTGCACACTTTGAACTATATTTGAAGAATTAGGGTTTCCTATTTTCTTTCCTCTATTGCAGAAAAATCTTAGAGAAAAGAGTTGTAGGGTATTCTAATGATTTCCATAGGAACAGCATCGTGTGTGGTACCCCTCCTTTCTCACTCTCAGCTCCGTGTGTACTCTGATGTTTTTGAACCAGGCCATTTCCTTTTGGTAACAACTAAAATATTATTGCTTGAGGAAGATATACCTTTCATCCATGGCCATGAGTTTGCCAAATGAGCCATGTTTAATGTGCCTCTGAAATAAGTGGTCTCTGAACATCCCAGCAGGACTCTGGGGAGACTAAGAAAAAGTATCAGACTCTTAGCTGATCCTAGATGGTTCACGTGGGATTGCACTGGGCACCTTACATCCTTGTCTAGTTCGGTTTCATGGTTTTCTTCCCCAGTACTACCTAAGTGACTAAAAATGAAATTAAAGGTTCATTTTTGGCTATGTTGATTGCTATTACCAGTGTTTTTTCCCTTGGCAACTAACTTGCATGCCCACAGTGGTAAAGAATGGTGGCTAGTGCTCCATAGATTGCTTTGGTGTTAAATGGAGTCCTTTAATATATCTCCTGACAGCCAGTTCCATCAAGGATGGATTTGCTTGATTGCCATCAACTCCAGAGCTGTTCACTCCAGAGAAGGATCCAGGAAGCAAGGTCCTGGCCAAAGTGTCTTGGGTCATTTGGGGGGGATTGGCACTTCCTCTCCTTCATGCATGATGGGTGGTCATCCGTCCTCTTTCAAGGACTCAGAGGCGCCAGGACTGCTGTTAGAGTAGGAACTCCATGGAATACTTTGCTGATGACAGAGATTATGTAAACTGATGTGCACTTTGCTGCTTTTTGGGATGACCTGAAAATTATCTTCACTCTTATTTTATTCTTCCCAAATTATAGAAATCCTGGGGCTTTCAATAAAGATTTCAGACTAGGGCATCTCTTCTTTTCACTGTTTTAAGCAACAGATGTCCCTATTTTGTCAGAGAGCTGGCGAGATATACAAGAGTATGTACTCCTGAATCTCCGTCTGTCACTAACTGTGTCACACATGGCAAGTCACATTCTCTCTGGGCCACATTTTTTTTTCTCACCTGTGAAATGGGGTGATTACGTCTGCGTTAGAAGGCTGTTCTGAATTAAGATTAAATGTGAATGAAATTAGCACAAAGTCTGGCATACAGAGGATGCTCAAAAATGTTTGTTTTCTTTTTGCTAAATGAATACCATTTCTGTTTATTTCTAAAAGTCCCTAGAACCCTCCCTTATCATCCCTTTACACCACACACACACACACCCACATACCCACACACCCACACACCCATACACCACTTCTTTTCCAGGCAAACATTTCAATATTGTGTGGTAGTGCTTGCAAATTGTAGTCAGCATTATTAAGTTAAAATTTTCTTCTCATTTCTCCCTCTCACTGTCCTTCTCCACAATTGAGAATGAGAGAAAATTAGAATTGTATTGCATATTGCTTGATCTTGGCTCTTAATTAGAACCTCCTTGCATGCACAAATACACATGCACACTCCCCACCTCCACCTGTTATGTCTTGTGCTTCTCCTCCTTCCTTTTCAGGTGTCCTCACTGCATATATTTTTCATTGTTGGATGTGTTTTTGCCAGAATCAGAAATAGTGAGTGTGTCCTCTCTGGAATGGTACAATATAGTGTTGGGTAACGGTATCGAAGCCTTATGGAAAATGTGAAAAATGTCCTCCTATCTCATGGGCTAGCTGAATGGGAAAGTGGGAGAGTGGGTGGTGGTAAGAGTGACAAGCGGGAAAAATATTACTGCTTTCTCCAGGAGGAAAGACGAGAGATAGTTACCAATGGGTAAGTCTTCAGTTTCCTACAGACTGGATTGAGTGTGTCAGCTATCTCAGAAAGAAAATGAAAGCAAATCCTTCTGTATCCCATGGCTCTTTGTAGGGACAATACCAACTTGCTTCACTTTTTGGTAGGCTTTTTCCAGAGGCTTATCTCCTTGCTGAAATAATCTCTCCTGGAGCCATTTCCCAATTTCAAGACTTTGTTCTGACTGTTTTTATGAGCCATTCTTTCATCAGTTCTACCTTCCCCTGGAGTGAAAATATCTGTTAATGGCAGCCAGATTCTTTGTGTGAGTGAGGTGCTCACCTGAGAGCATGGGTGTAGCAGACAATCTCCAAGACTGCCCTAGTGACCCCTGCCTTGTGATATTCACACCCTCATATAGTTCTCTCCTCTAGTCTGCTGCGGTGGAGCTGTGGCACGAACAGAATATGGCAGAAGTGATGGTGTGTCTCTTCTGAGCTTAGGTTATAGAAGAGGCTGCAGCTTCCATTTTGGCCATGCTTATTCCCTCTTGGATTGCTTTCTCTGCAGAGAAGCCAGCTGCTATGTTCTGAGCTTCTCCAGAAGCCTCTGGAGATGCCAGTGTGGTGAGGAACTGAGGCCTCCAACCAATAGCCATATGACTAAAGCTTCTTTACATTTTATCTTCCAGCCCCAGTCAAGCCTTCAGATGACTGCAGCTCCAGTCAGTGGTTTCACAGCAGTCTCAATGAGAGACCCTGAGCCAGAGTTACCCAGGTAAGAAACTGTGGGCAAATACATTTGTTGTTTGAAGATTCAGTTGAAAACTGAGAAGGATGTGAGATCTTACATTGTCTGTAAGCTAAATCAGCCTCTAGCAGTTTTATGGACACTAGTAGAAGTCATGGGACTGCTGAGTCAGAGTCAAAAGACTTGCATTGTTCACAGCACAGCTGTCAGCATGAGATCATATCTGCACTGGATCCTCCTGCCCCCTAAGTCCTATGGGGCTCTTGCAGGGATGGGAATGGGTACCTGCTCCAAACACAGTAGGTTTGACTCATAGCTGAGAAACAGTAGCATAGGAGACCTTGATCTTTTATAATCGAAAGTGAAGTCACTCAGTCATGTCTGACTCTTTGCGACCCGTAAGAGGGCTTCAAAAAAGCTACTCAAACTTTACCTTGGAGGGAAACATTATTTTTATTATACTGGTTGGAAAACAGTTCTGGCCTCTTCTCCAGAGGGATGCTGTTTCCATCTTTCAGTGTTGTGTACTATACAGATACCCTGTAGAAGATAATCTGGACCAAAAACTGTCAGTGCCCTTGCTCATAAGGAACACAGTGGATCCAATGGAGACTTGTCTACCAGCAGACATGGGGTTTTGGAATAAGTTTCTGTGTAGCAGTAGACAGCCAATGCGCGGGATACCTATGTCTGTGTCTTCACCTGTCAGAGCCATTGGACTGATGGCAGATGTGGTAGAGTTATTTTATTTATTTGTTTGGCTAGTTGCAGCCTGTGGGATCTAGTTGCCTGACCAAGAATGGAACCCACACCCCCTGCGTTGGGACCACAGAGTTTTGTGGCCCCCACTAGACCACTAGGGAAGTCCTAAGTTGTATTTATGGACAGAGAATACATGTGAGGTCTTTGGCTTTAGTCATAGGTGAAGATATGAGGAAGTCCTCTGATTTTGGAGGGTGATGAATAGAAAGAGGGGGAAAAAGAGATGTTAGGAAGGGGCAAACAGATAGAACTGAATATATTAGATATGCCTAGCTTCCTCTGGCATTCTTGCCTGGAGAATCCCAGGGACGGGGGAGCCTGGTGGGCTGCCGTCCATTGGGTTGCACAGAGTCGAACACGACTGGAGCGACTTCGCAGCAGCAGCAGCAGCAGCAGCAGCAGCAGCAGCAGCAGCAGCAGCAGCAGCAGCAGCAGCAGCAGCAGCAGCAGCAGCAGCAGTTTCCTCTGGAAATGAATGTTTTACTCGAGAATAGTTAGATTTGTAAGAGGAGATAATTCATTACTTAGTATCTTGTTCTGTTTAAAAGAAGTCTTTTCATTATCATTAGTGAACTGATTTTTTGGGGAATTGTGGGGTTGTTGGTAGTGGTTACTTTTCACGCTATTTCCCCCAGGGAAGTAATAGGAGGGGCAGTTGATTTTGAAGCTATCTATAGAGAGCTAAATTTAGAGAATTCTCTCTGAAAGCTACATGAAAGAAGATACTTAGAAGATTCTTTTTGTTTATTTGTTTTATTCTGTGAAAATGAGGGATCAAATAAAAGGTATCTTGGGCTTTCTGCTGTTGGGCAATATCTTCTCTTCTCCTTATGAAATCAGTTGAGGGAACTCAGAATTGAGAATGATTTTAGGAAATGGCAAGCCACTCCAGTATTCTTGCCTGGAGAATTCCATGGAGGGAGGAGCCTTGTAGGCTACAGTCCATGGGGTTGCAAAGAGTCGGACATGACTGAGTGAGTTCACTTTCACTTTCACTTTAATTTGAAATGAGATTTGGCCTTATGTTTCATTCAGTTTTAAGAATACCAAGTTTTAGAAATATTAAGTGATGTTCTTCATGGAGTTATTTTTAGAAAGTATAGTATCGTATCCAAAAATGAGACTGAGTTTCCCTTGGCTCGTAAAAGAGGACCTGAGATGCTTAAGAGATAAAATTACTCTAGGCTCCCCCTGGCTGGGATCCATTGTCTGGACAAGGCTCAGAGACGCTTTCTTAGATCTCCAGTATGTACATCTTAGCTGGTTATCCAGATGTTCAGCAGAAACTCTCTATAAAGGAACTCAGGGCAAGTTATAACCTTGCTTATATAGCTAGAACGATTTAAGAGCATAGGTTAAATGCCAGCTCTTTAATTCAGTTTGTCTTAGTTTCTTTAAATCTTAAATGAGAACTGTGATGCTAATCTCTTATGATGTTGTAAAGTTTAACTATGTTAAAGGGTACAGACTTTAGCATTGTGCTTTATTTATAATAAATGCTTAATAAATTAAAGTTAATTATTAATCGAAAGATGCTAGAAATGTTCCTCCATGGGTTGTATTATGTCATATCAAATGCAGTAAGTCCTGTTGGATGATATCTGGCTCTGTCTTATTCTATTTGATTATATTACAGGCCAATTCATACTTCTTATGTGTACAGAGGTCTTGTTTATATAGTGGTAATTATGTGCTTCCTTTCCCTGGCACATGGCAAATTCTCTCAGTAAACACTGGCTCTTGATCTTGTCACCTTGATACAAGAAAAATAATAAATCCCACCCAATGACCAAACTTAGCAAAGCCTGGCTATTCTCAAAGGATATTGATTTTAATTTTTTTTCTTAAACAGGAAGGTTGTTTATGGAAAATTTTGCTAGAGACTGGAATAATAGGTTCAACCTGTTTTGTGTCTAAAACCCATGAAGTTGGTATAAGAGGAGGCCAGGGCTGTGCGTTGTGCAGGTATGAGTAGGACTGTGGTGCCCAGAATCATTACCTTTTGTGGGGCTCCTAGTGGTTCAGGCAGCAGGTATCACCACACACAGTGTTCCTAGGACTTGTCACAGTCTGGAGAAAATCTTGCACCTCTGGCAGCAAGAGCAGGCATTTCATATCCCAAGGGCCTCACAGTGTTTTGGGGAAGAGACTGAAGATTTGGCAAATGCTGTCAGTTCCCCGGTCACACTCCTTGATGCCCACTCCTGTGTGTGCTTTCCTTGTGGCTCTGCTGAAAGGACCTGCAATTCTTTGCTTAGAGTCATCGCTGGCCATGGGAGTCCTCTCAGCCCAAATCAGGGACAGGTTGGAGGTATGGTGGAGTTAGCCCTGGGGACAGAGACTTGAAGACTAAATGCCAAGCTCCCTTGCTCCTTAGGTGGGAAAACTCCAAGGTGTCTCCTATACTGCCTTCCAGAATTCCCCAGTGTGGCTGAGCCCCATGTGCCCAAGGTAGGGCCATGATGGTGGGTTAATACTCTCTTTATCTGCTTCCTTCTCTCTTCTCTCACTTTTCTCCTCCCTTGACAGTGCTTCTTAGGATCATCTTCCAAACACACTCACATTCTCATCTCAGAACCTGCTTTGGAGAAGAACAGCCTAAAACAAAGGACCCACTCACATTGCGTCACTTCCTCCGTCAGCAGTCAGAATGTGTCCTGTGTGTGCTCATTCCCCAGAGCACCCCTTCTCTCCATCTCATAGGAAGGAGAGGAAGAACTTGATGTTGGGACTTGATGTTGTAATCATCCACTCTGCAGGTGATTTCAAATTTTTCATCTCATTTATATCTCATTTTAGTGCTATGTCATAGTTCCATTTTACAGATGAGGAAATCGAGACCAGAGGATTAAGTATCTTGATTGAGGTACTAGAGCTTCTAATGGAGGAGCTAGACCTGGATCCCAGGTTTTCTGATTCTGTTCTATAATCTTCTTGTTTCCACACTATTTCTGAAGGTGTGAACAGATCATTGGAGGAATAATGTACATCTCTGATTCTGTGTTAGAATTTCTAAAAGCATAAATCACATTATATCATGTCAAAGGTTTCATGTAACAAAATAGAATTCCAACTCCATCTCATGGCCTACCTACACAGTCTTCCATGGCCTGACTTCTCTTTGTTTCTCTGATTTCACCTCTCACCTTTCACTCTCTCCCCAATCCTGTTCTGTTCAAACCATCCCTGTGTTTGTGCATACACCAAGTTCATCACACCTGTGGTCTCTGCCCTTTCTGTTTCCTCAGCCTGAATGCTCTTCAGATCTTTGCAGGGCTACCTCCTTCTCAGCCTTCTAGTCTCTAGAAGTGACTTCCTTAGAGAAGTCCTGACTATCTAAGCTAAAGTGCCTGCTCCCCTTCTTCTGCCCAGCTCCATGCATTCTCTTTCCAGTTTTCCTTTTTCACTCTGTTCAGTACACTTATTTCCTTCTTGTTTGTTTCCTAACTCTGCTAGCCTGTAGGCTGATCGAGGGCAGAGATCTCTAGTTTGGTTCATTACTGTTTTTCCAGGGCCTAGAACAGTGCCTGGCACACAGTTTTTGTCAAATGAATACATAAATAAATTAAGAGGAGGCCATAAATAAGAAACGTTCTAAGCATGTATATGAAAGGACCTTAAAGCATATTTTGTGTATAACTAAGATTTATTTACTTGGCTCTTTGTAATCAGCAGAATTAATATAACTTGAAAGCAAATGCATCTTACTGACATTTTGGAACCTGTGTGCAAGCATTAATACCAATCAATTTAAGTGTGTGTTTCACAGCATGCCATTCAGATGAGAAATGCTGGAAAGGGAGAAGGCGGACAGCTTCTTAGCTTCTTTTTTTCTGGCACATTTAACATCATTCCAGTAAACTGGGCTCTGGGTTTAATTAAAAATTGTTTGAGGTGGGGAGAAAAGGTATGGAGATAGTCTTAACAGTCTTTTACATTTTAGACTTAAATTTAGAAACAACAAAAGATTTTGTGGTTAAAGGCCTCTAATGTTAAGTCCTTGGAAATCTAGTTTTTTTTGGCTTTCCTATCTCTTTTATTTTTATATTTGTATTTTTGATCAATGAGTGTTTTAGGGGAAGTGAGAGAGAAAAATGATATGCCTATGCTTATAATTTTGTTATGATATTCTTTGCTTTTTTTGATTATGCAGTTTATCTGTATTCATTAGACAATTTGAAAAGTAAAGAAATGTAAAATAAGAAAGTAAATATTATATTATCCATAAGTCTATCCCTTAACAAATGACTACCAACATTTTGATGTATTTCATTCCAGGGATTTCTGGGATTGTGAATATCTAGGGCTTCCTGGTTAGCTCAAATCATAAAGAATCTGCTTGCAATGCAGGAGGCCGGGGTTTGACCCCTGGGTTGGGAAGATCCCCTGGAGAAAGGCATGGCAATCCACTCCAGTATTCTTGCCTGGAGTATTCCATGGACAGAGGAGCTGCATGGGCTATAGTCCATGGGGGTTGCAGAGTCGGACACAAGTGAGTGATTTCAGTCACTCATTTTCATGTGTAGTACAGTTCTTCAACTCTAAGATACTATCTATTATGAAGTACAATATTGATTGTTACTATATTACTTTTTTTAAAAATTTTTATTTTTTTATTTTTTTTTATTTTTTATTTTTTATTACTATATTACTTTTAAAGGTAAAGATACATTTCTTTTTTTAATAAAAAATGGCAATTATGCACTATTTTCTTCTCACAAAGTTGGAGACTAACACTCCTTCTCATTCTGAGTCTAAAGTTAGTTCCAAATTTATTTTGGCCAGCCATGGCTATACAGATCGTCCCTATTACATGCTGCTTCCCATCATGTGTGCATCAAATCGTGACCCCATGACATTCTTTATCTGTGGTCTTATGTCAAAGTATATTTTAAAATAATGAGATTTATCTGCATTTCTTATGTGGTTAAACTCACAATTTTTTTCCTTATTAAATTACACGTCACAAGTTTCTCTTGAAATTCAGCCAGAAGCTTTTACTCATGAATTTTTTGGTGTCCAAATAATAGTCTTTCATAATGCATGAATCAGTCACAGCAAACTCTCCCAGCTTTAAAGATTGCATGATATATTTAGAGAGACCAGGCACCATTCCCATATGCATTGCAAGAAATGACAAATATGTCACAACTTAATCTATTTGGCAGTTTATAAGTTCTTTTTGATATAAAGTATTAAATGCATCCTAATTTTAAAAAATCAAGCTGTGAAGAAATGTATGCACCATAGAATCAAATATATATGGGATATGTGTAACAATGTGAATGTCTTTATTTCAGCACAGAGTATTTCAACTCTGCTGCACATTAGACTCACATGGATATTAAAAATAAATCTAGGTCAAAATCAAACCATCAGACCTTACAGAGAGGCTAAAGGAGTAGTATTTATTTTAAAAATCCACAAAAATACAATGCTTCTCAGAAACTCCAGTGGGTAGCTAGAATTGAAGACCACTGTTTTAGCAGCTGATATATCAGGGTTACTCTTAGGATAGGAACTGTCTTTGTTTGGCAAAATACCCTGATAAGCAGCCTGGGATAGGAGGCAGGACTCAGAGAGGACTATTGTCTAGAACTTCAGCTACAAAAGAGATAATTAAGTGGTTGCCTGAAAACATGATAAGATGTAGTGCTCTTAATGTAGGAGATGTGATGAGGAATAGGAGGGTGAGGAACCATGTGCCCATCAGTGTGAAGCTGGCTGATCTTATAGGCAAATGATCACTGGCAGTTCCATGTGGTGGTGGTGGGGGCAGCTGAAAATAATGTAAACAATAGTAATAATGTTCATTTTGAAATGGTTAACATATTATTAAATAAACTTCTCCATCTTTCTTCCAAATACTGGATTCTGTTATACTCTTGAGTGTTCTGTGTGTCTTTCTTTTTCTTGTTGGAAACTGAGGAAGAAAGGAGCTGAGATAAAGACCTTAACTCTGAGTTGGTGCAGGATGAAACAGGAGGATCCTGGAATTGAGGTGACTGAATATATCACCCTTCAGAAAACCTTAGAAAGGGTTTTGTTTTTTCATAGGGCATAAAATTAGTGGTTTGAACCAATTTAGTTCAATACATAAACCCAGGAATCTTCATGTGCCATGACATTCAACAGAAACAAACATGCCCTCGTCTGCATGCATTCATATTTTAAAATCAGTTGGGATCATACTGCATACCCAATTTTGTGTCCCGATTTCTTCACTTAATATAATGCCATAAAATTTTCCCATATCATTAATTATTCTGAGAGAGCTTGAATTTTAATTAATAGCCCTTATAATCACACTCTGATTTATTTGAACTTTATTGTATGCGATGTTGTGTAGGATAATATGAGGACTCAGAATCTGCAGCCAGATGCTCTGCCTTCTCTCTCCCAGCTGTGTTGCTTTGGCAGGCATTCCCACACCCCGGCCTCTGTGCTGACACAATATTTCCCTTTACAAAAGGATTTGGAGTTTCAATGGCTAAAAATTGTAATTGTTTGAATTTCTGTTTCTTTGATAATTAGTGCATTTAAACTCCATGTCAACTGGTATTAACATTTTACCAATTTATTCTTCCCAAATCAAAATTTTAGGATGGAAATGTTTTAATTTATTTCAAGGGCTAGTGTCCAGTTGCTCTGTTGACAAAGAAAAGTTGTAAATTATTGTAGAGAAAGCAAATCTGCTGCAGAGGAGTGATGCTGGCTCACCTGCATGATCAAATAAATTATATTCCTACCTTGAGGGAGGTATATAATTTATATAAAGAAATTATACTTTGAGATCAAGTATTCCAGAGTTACTTACCAGGTGGAATCAAACCCATCTGAAAGTTTCCAGAGGAAAATTTAGCCAAGAGTCAGGTAGAGAAAGAGTCATGAGAAGAAAAGCAGAAAACCAGTGAGCTGCCAGTTACCAGGAGGTTCATATTAGGATCTTATTAGGGAGTGATTTAGAATAACTGAGCATGATCGGCTTCATAATAGTGATAAGCGAAGCACAGGAGGTGCTAGGTACCCAACCTGCCAGACAGTCTGGCCAAGTTCACTGGGCTGTGCATGGAAACAGTGGAAAGCAGCTTATACTCAGTCCTAATGGGCACTTCTTCAGTGGATCATTTCATTAACAAGATTGGCGTAACAATTATAATTGATGTATTTTAGGGTGGGAGGGGGAGGAGTTTATTGAGAAGAGAACATTATGTTCCTTGCTTTCACTCTTTAAAGAAAAATCAAGATGATATTTTCTGAGTGCTTCCAAAGCTCCTTTTTGACAAGGTTTGCGCATTCCTGTATTAGGCCACTCCAGACTATCTGTGCCCACATCAGGCCACAGAATATTCCCATGCCCCCCTTTGACCTCCCTAGCTAAAAGTCATCTATTCATTTTTACCATGTCTGTAGAGACACCCTGATGAAAAAGGGCCATATTTAGTCTGTGAGCCTAGGAATGAAAAAAGATGAGAGAGGAGGAGAGGAATTCACTGCTAAATTTTAGGTGAGAGGGAGTAAAGGAGAAGGGCAATCTAAGGATGGGAAATTTATGAGATGTTAGAAGCAAAATCCTCCCTTCCTCGGTTGGCTAGGCAGCTGGGCTGTGAGTTAAAGGAGGAAGAGATGGTGAATGGACTTCCAGTTCAAAAGGGAGGGCTGAGGGCAACGTGGAAAGCTTTTTAAAGAGAAGGTGGATGGTCTCAGAGAGCCCTGGATACCACTTGACTCTGTTAAAGATACTTGGAGAATATAGATTATGCTTAAAAATAGCAAAGCTGTACAGGTCAGGCTTTGGCTCAGGGGAGAGGTAAGAGAAGGGCATTGGTAGAGATCAACAGCCTTGGAAACAAATGCTTTCCAGGCCGTCAAAAGGTATGATCAGAGAATAAGAAATAAAGAGCTTCCAAGGATGGGACTGAAAGCAAAGACTTGAAGGGGAAGGGGGATGGGTTAGCAAAGCCACCTCACCCAGAAGGAAGTCTGGAGATGATTGCAGTTATACACTATTGGAATTTAGCAAAAATAATTTATTTTTATTCTGAAATCCTTCAGACCCACAGGAAAGACCTCACTTCACCTTCCTTCCTGTATATACACTGCCACCTCTCTTCTTGCAAAATATCCCAAAGAGGGTTGCAGTCATTACACATTACCCTCCAATATGTCAGCACGAACCTCCCAAGAACAGAACTACTTCCTGTGCAGCCATATTGCCCTATTGCTGCACCTGAGAAAAAACTTTTAATTCAATAGCATTATTAAGAGTCCAAGCGCAAGCTTCTCTAGTTGTCCCGAAAATACCTTTTGTAACTGGGCCCTGTGCCCAGTCAGGTACCAGTCAAGGTTCATGCACAGCGTTTTGTAGTTAATGTCTTTTTAGTCTTTTAGCCTGAATCAACTCTTCTATTGGATTTCTGGGTGGTGGTTTTATAGTCTGTCATTCCTGCTACATTTATTTTTTGCTGGCATTTTTCTATGGAGAGGATTTGTTTCTCTCCTCTCTCTCAACATTGTTTTGAATATCATGAGGACGTACATATTTTCCATGTGTTTTAATTCATTACCATCATTGTGGGTTTTTTTTTTTGGATGATCAAATGTTACCAGTGGTTGTCCCCTTGGGCCAGCTTGTGGGTTCATCAATTTTTAAGTATGTGCTTGCTTTTTGGTACAAGGTGTTCCAGGATCATCTTGTGTTTTTCATATTTCAGACCTGGAATCAGCCATTTCTCCTAGGAGTCTTGGTAACTTTTACCAGAGAATAGTGCAAGAACCAAGCACTAATTGTCCCTCATTGCTATTGAGATTCATTTCTTCTACGGCCTTTTGAGCATACAGTTAGGAAATTTTTTTTGTTGAAAACTTTTAAATTAAAAGTCATATAGACCTTTACTAGTGTATTTTCTAATTTTCTCTATCCTGTAAAACACAAAATGGTTTCAGAATTATAACACCATTCCACTATCAGGAATAGTCCTACTAAGTAAAATTCAAGTCTTCACTGCATTTTTTTGTCTTTAGGGCAAATCCAGGATAATGGGCTCTTGCAGGGGGCTCAAATAAACTTCATTGCAGGCTCTAGATTGTACTGGGTTTGTAGGCAGAATGGAATTTGGGAGGACATCCAGCTTTCTTAGATAGGTAAATGAATCTGTAATTAATTTTGTAAATTATCTGAAATTGGTTCATCAAAAATATATACAGATATATTTAATATTCTGATCAAGTTTTCACCTCTCCAGTAAAGTATGCATATTGTAATTTGAAATATTACTTGTCTACTTGTACTTCTTATCTTAAAGATTACTTTGGTGTTAATACAGAGACACCAGGTTTTATTCTTGCATCCTTTATTTTCAACTTTTCTATACCTGCTATTTAACATATTTTGTTTAGTGATGCATATCTATGCCTTGATGGCGGTTGTGGTTTTACAGATGTATATATGCTTATCCCCAGACTCATTGAGTTGTATATATTAAGTATGTATAGCTTTGCACATGTCAATCGTACCTTAATAAAGTGGCTCAAAATGTCTCCTGTAAGTAACATATATGCATCTGTGCCAAGTCATGTCTGACTCGTTGTGAATCCCTGGGCTGTAGTGTGCCAGGGTCCGCTGTCCATGAGATAAATGTTTTTTAAGTCTGTCTTCTTTAATCTTTACCCTTTAATGGCTTAATTTGCTTCCATTTAATTAATTACTAATACATTTTGGCTTAAATCTATTATATGACTTTTCAATTTGTCCTACTGGCTCTATGATTTATTGTGGCTGTTTCTCTTTGTTTACTTTTTCCTTTCCTTTGTGTATGTTGTTGCTGTAATGTCTGTTGTAATGCCTAGTTATTTTTGATTTCTGTTAGTCATTATTAATAAAAATTGTAGACATAGTTTGAGCCTTTTAATAATGTTATATATCTGCAAAGAATAATTACTTTTGTTTCTGGTAAGCAGTTAAAATGGGGACAAATCACCTTAATATAGTCAGGGAATAAGTCATCCAAAATTAAGGTTTGATCGCATGGGTGCTATTCCATTATTGGTTTACCTTTAGTTCAAGGGTATATACCTTGAGAACCTCAAATAAAAGTCTGAATTTTATTGGGATTCCCTTTTTAATAGACCTTGAGCTCCAATTTTTTTGCATCCTTAGCTCCATGAAATGACTCAGCACTACAGCCTCTTAAATACAGCTTTCAAATTAACAAGATTTGAGAGTTAAGTTGATCTGTAGCAGCTATTTATTTTTTTATAGACTAATTATCCAATTCCAGAGATGGAGTGAGAAGCAGTATTTTCCTCTATGTAAGTAGTTTATTATATTTTTGGGTGCCCAATATGAGAGTGCTATCATAGCTTTAGGCTCTTTCCATCTTATGTGACAGTGTTCATCATCTTGAAGTTAGAATTTAGGCATATGAGCTTAAAGTCCATCAATTAAAGGGTCACAGACTTTGTATATATGTATGTATGTGAAGTATGTTGATTTACAGTGTTGTGTTAGTTTCTGGTATACAGCAAAGTCTGTCTATTATCTATATGTCTGTGCTTAGTCATTCAGTCATGTCCGACTCTTTGCGACCCCATGGACTGTAGCCCGCCAGGCTTCTCTGTCCATGGGATTCTCCAGGCAAGAATGCTGGCATGGGTTGCCATGCCCTCTTCCAGGGGATCTTCCCAACCCAGGGCTTGAACCCAGGGCTCCCGCATTGCAGGTAGATTCTTTACCATCTGAGCAACCAGGGAAGCCCCATCTACATGACTACCTATCTCTATTTTATATATTCTATTCCTTTGTAGTTTATTGTAAGATATTGAATATAGTTCCTTGTGCTGTACAGTAGGACCTTGTTTATTTTATATATAGTAGCTTGTGTCTGCTAACCCCAAACTCCTAATTTATCCCTTCCCCTCCCTCTGCCCTTGGGTAACTATGTTTTTTTTAATGTCTGTGAGTCCCTTTCTGTTTTGTAAATAAGTTCATTTGTATCATGTTTTAGATTCCTCATATCAGTGATGTGATCAGTGAAAATCATATTTGTCTTTTTCTGTCTGATTTCACTTAATAATAAGAGATGATAATCTCTAGGTCTATACATGTTACTGCACATGGTACTATTTCATTCTTTTTTATGGATCGGTAGTATTCCATTGTGTGTGTACACTCACACACCCACCCACACACCCGCATACCCACACCCACACCTTTACCCATTCATCTGTTGAGGTACATTTAGGTTGCTTGCATGTCTTGGCTATTATAATTAATGCTGCTCTGAATGTGGGGATGCATGTATCTTTTCAAATTAGAGTTTTCTCAGGATATATGCCCAGAAGTGGGATTGATGATCATATGATAACTCTAATTTTTAAAGGAACCTCCAAACTGTTTTCCATAGGGGCTGAACCCATCAACTGTATAGGAGGATTCTCTTTTCTCCATATTCTTTCCAGCATTTCTTATTTGTAGACTTTTTAATGATGGCAGTTCTGACTGGTGTGGAGGTGATGCCTCATTGTAGTTTTGATTTGTATCTCTGTAATACTTAGAGATGTTGAGTATTCATGTGCCATTATTGGTCATCTGCATGTCTTCTTTGGAGAAAGTGGGGATCTGCCTTTAAAAATTTTTTGTTATTGATTTGTATGAGCTGTTTGTATATTTTGGAACTTAAATCCTTGCCAGTTGAATTGTTTGCAAATATTTTCTTCCAGTCTGTAGGTTGTCTTTTCATTTTGCTTTTGGTTTCCTTTGCTGTGTAAAAGCTTACACATTTAATTAGGTCCTATTTATTTACTTTTACTTTTGTTTCTTTGGCCTCAGGATACTGATCTAAAAATATTACTATGATTTATGTCAGAAGATGTTTTGCCTGTGTTCTCTTCTAGGAGTTTTATGGTGTCATGTCTTATATTTAGGTCTTTAAGCCATTTTGAGTTTATTATTGTGTATATTGTGAGGGAGTGTGCTGCTGCTGCTGCTGCTGCTAAGTTGCTTCAGTCTTGTCCGACTCTGTGCGACCCCATAGCTGGCAGCCCAACAGGCTCCGCCATCCCTGGGATTCTCTAGGCAAGAACACTGGAATGGGTTGCCATTGCTCTAGCATCATTGATTTACCTCCGGCTGTCCAGCTTTCCCAACACCACTTGGTGACGTGAAGTGAAGTGGCGGTTGCTCAGTCATGTCCGACTCTTTGCAACTCCACGGACTGTACAGTCTGTGGAATTCTCCAGGCCAGAATACTGGAGTTGGTAGCCTTTCCCTTCTCCAGAGGATCTTCCCAAACCAGGGATCTAATCCAGGTCTCCTGTATTGCAGGCAGATTCTTGTTGAAGAGACTGTCTTTTCTCCATTGTATATTCTTACCTCCTTTGCCAAACATTAATTGACTGTAGGTGTGTGGGTTTATTTCTAGGCTCTTTGTTCTGTTCTATTGATTTGTTTTTGTTCCAGTACCACACTGTTTTGATTATTGTAAGCTTTGTAGTCTAAAGTCTGGGAGGATTATGCCTCCAGCTTTGTTCTTTTTCCCTCAAAATTGCTTTGGCAATTTTGGACCTTTTATGGTTTCATATCAATTTTAGGATTATTTGTGAAAAATGTCATGGGTACTTTGCTGGCTGTTGTTGTTTAGTCACTAAGTCATGTCTGGCTCTTTGTGACCCCATGGAATGTAATTCGCCAGGTTCCTCTGTTCATGGGATTTCCCACGCAAGAATACTGGAGTGGGTTGCCATTTTGTTCTCCAGGGGATCTTCCTGACCCAGGGATTGGACCTGCATTTCCTGCTTGTCAGGCAGATTCTTTACCACTGAACCACCTGGGAAGCCCTGGGTACTTTGCAGATCACATTAAATCTGAAGATTGCTTTGGGTAGTATGGTCATTTTAATATTGATTAATTCTTTCTTATTATTCTTACAACCCAAGAGCATGGTATATCTTTCCGTTTCTTTGAATCATCTTAAATTTCCTTCATTAGTGTTTTATATTTCTCAGTATGTCTTTCAACTCTTCAGTTCAGTTCAGTCGCTCAGTCGTGTCCGACTCTTTGCGACCCCATGGATCGCAGCACTCCAGGCCTCCCTGTCCATCACCACCTCCCGGTCAGGTTTATTCCTAAGGTCTTTTTTTTTTTTGAAAGTGATTTTAAAAGGAATTTTTTCTGTTTGCTTTCTGACATATCATTGTTACTATAAAGAAGCACAGAAGATATCTGTACATTGATCTTGTATCTTCCTACATTGCTGAATTCATTTAACAGTTCTAATAGTTTTTGTGGTGGAGTCTTTAGGGTTTTCTACATTTAGTATCATGTCATCTGCATATAATGACACATGTATCTCTTCCCTTCCAATTCAAACACCTTTCATCTCTTGTCTGATTGCTGTGGCTAGAATTTTCAGTACTATGTTGAATAGAAGTAGTGAGGTGGGCATCCTCATCTTGTTTGAGATTTTAGTGGGAAGGCTTTCAGCTTTTCACAATTCAGTATTATGTTGGCTGTGGGTTTGTCATAGTTTTTATTCTGTTGAGACATGTTCCCTCTGTACCCACTTTGATAAGAGTTTTTATCATTAATGGATGTTGAATTTTACCAAATGATTTGTCTGTATCTATTGAGATAATTGTGTGATTTGTCTTTTCTTGATGTTGTGTATCACATAGATTGATTATGTGCATAGTGAACCTTCCTTGTCACCCTAGGATGAATCCAACTTGATCGTGGTATATGATCTTTTTAATGTATTTTATGTATCTTTTTTATGACATTTAATATTTTGTTAATGATTTGTTAATGTTTTGTTGTATTTTTGCATCTATAGTTATCAAAGATATTAGCCTGTAATTTTCCTTTTTGGTATTGTCTGTTTGCTTTTGGTATCAGGATGATGGGAACTTCATAGAATGATTGAGAGTATTCCCTCCTCTTCAAGTCTTTTGAAAGAGTTTAAGAAAGATAGATATAAGTTCTTTGTGTGTTTGGTAGAATTTCCTCAGTGAACCAATCTGACATGGACTCTAGTTGCAGGGAGTTTGTTTTTTTTTTTTTTTTTACAGAGTGTATTTTACTTCTACTGATTGACCTTTTGAAATTATTTCTTCTTGATTCAGTTTTGGTGGGCTGTATGTTCTAAAAACGTGTCCATTTCTTCTAGATTTTCCCATTTGTTGGCATATGATTGTTCATAGTATTCTTTTATGGTTTTTGTATTTTTGTGGTATTTTTTGTTATTTCTTCTCTTTCATTTCTTATTTTGTGTATTTGGATACCCTGTTTTCTTCTTGGTGAGCCTGGCCAGAGGTTTGCTGATTTTGTTTACGTTTCAAAGAACCAGCTCCTGGTTTTATTGATTTAAAAAAATTTATTTAAAGTACCACAGACTTTTAATTGGATCCTGGAGACACAAGAGTAGAGGTGATAGAGGCAGAACTGGAGGTCTGGCATTGGAGTCTCTAATGCCAGCAGTAGAGCCTGATGTCAAATCAGTGCCTCCAGTAGTGCAAACTGTGGTATCTGTGTCAAACAGTAGTGGTTGTGTTTAGTTTTTATTTTTTGTGTAGTCCTCAAGCATACTTTGATGTGTTATTGCTGGCTGTAGAGCCTCCAAATCTAATTTTCAGCCTTATTGTCAATTCCTTGAACTACATAAATTATTCAAACACATTTCTTTTCTATGTAGAGTAGATAGGATTTGTCGTTTGCCACCTAGAATCCTGACTAATAACGTAAACTTTAGACAGAGAGACAGATTCAGAGGGTGTAAATAAACATAAGCAGCTTTAATGACACCTATTATCCTTTGAGCACCAGAGGCCAAGGAAGGGTAAACTCCTTAGCAAGATGGTGGTTTAGGTTAATTGTTTTTCAGTTCTCTATGAGGTTCATGACATTGTACAGGAGACAGGGATCAAGACCATCCCCATGGAAAAGAAATGCAAAAAAGCAAAATGGCTGTCTGGGAGGCCTTACAAATAGCTGTGAAAAGAAGAGAAACAAAAAGCAAAGGAGACAAGGAAAGATATAAGCATCTGAATGCAGAGTTCCAAAGAATACCAAGGAGAAATAAGAAAGCCTTCCTCAGCGATCAATGCAAAGAAATAGAGGAAAACAACAGAATGGGAAAGACTAGAGATCTCTTCCAGAAAATCAGAGATACCAAGGGAACATTTCATGCAAAGATGGGCTTGATAAAGGACAGAAATGGTATGGACCTAACAGAAGATATTAAGAAGAGGTGGCAAGAATACACAGAAGAACTGTACAAAAAAGATCTTCACGACCCGGATAATCACGATGGTGTGATCACTCACCTAGAGCCAGACATCCTGGAATGTGAAGTCAAGTAGGCCTTAGAAAGTATCACTACAAACAAAGCTAGTGGAAGTGATGGAATTCCAGTTGAGCTGTTTCAAATCCTGAAAGGTGATGCTGTGAAAGTGCTGCACTCAATATGCCAGCAAATTTGGAAAACCCAGCAGTGGCCACAGGACTGGAAAAGGTTAGTTTTCATTCCAATCCCAAAGAAAGGCAATGCCAAAGAATGCTCAAACTACCGCACAATTGCACTCATCTCACACGCTAGTAAAGTAATGCTCAAAGTTCTCCAAGCCAGGCTTCAGCAATACGTGAACTGTGAACTTCCTGATGTTCAAGCTGGTTTTAGAAAAGGCAGGGGAACCAGAGATCAAATTGCCAACATCTGCTGGATCATGGAAAAAGCAAGAGAGTTTCAGAAAAACATCTATTTCTGGACTATGTGAAAGCCTTTGAGTGTGTGGATCACAATAAACTGTGGAAAATTCCGAGAGAGATGGGAATACCAGACCAACTGACCTGCCTCTTGAGAAATCTGTATGCAGGTCAGGAAGCAACAGTTAGAACTGGACATGGAACAACAGACTGGTTCCAAATAGGAAAAGGAGTACGTCAAGGCTGTATATTGTCACCCTGCTTATTTAACTTATATGCAGAATACATCATGAGAAACTGGACTGGAAGAAACGCAAGCTGGAATCAAGATTGCTGGGAGAAATATCAATAACCTCAGATATGCAGATGACACCACCCTTATGGCAGAAAGTGAAGAAGAACTAAAAAGCTTTTTGATGAAAGTGAAAGAGGAGAGTGAAAAAGTTGGCTTAAAGCTCAACATTCAGAAAACGAAGATCATGGCATCCGGTCCCATCACTTCATGGGAAATAGATGGGGAAACAGTGTCAGAATTTATTTTTGGGGGCTCCAAAATCACTGCAGATGGTGATGGCAGCCATGAAATTAAAAGACGCTTACTCCTTGGAAGAAAAGTTATGACTAACCTAGATAGCATATTCAAAAGCAGAGACATTACTTTGCCGACTAAGGTCTGTCTATTCAAGGCTATGGTCATGTATGGATGTGAGAGTTGGAGGGTGAAGAAGGCTGAGCACCGAAGAATTGATGCTTTTGAACTGTGGTGTTGGAGAAGACTCTTGAGAGTCCCTTGGACTGCAAGGAGATCCAACCAGTCCATTCTGAAGGAGATCAGCCCTGGGATTTCTTTGGAAGGAATGATGCTAAAGCTGAAGCTCCAGTACTTTGGCCACCTCATGTGAAGAGTTGACTCACTGGAAAAGACTGTGATGCTGGGAGGGATTGGGGGCAGGAGGAGACGGGGACAACCGAGGATGAGATGGCTGGATAGCGTCACTGACTCCGTGGACGTGAATCTGAGTGAACTCCGGGAGTTGGTAATGGACAGGGAGGCCTGGTGTGCTGTGATTCATGGGGTTGCCAAGAGTCGGACACGACTGAGCGACTAAACTGAGACAATATGTGGGGTATGCAGATGTTAAAGAAGAAATGGAGTAATATTAACATCCCATGAGCTTCAGGGAAACTGGATTTTTCCTTTCGTAGCAGAAGAGGAAGGCCATTTCTGTTAGTGAATCTTAGCAGTTGCATCAGTGTGTTACTTTAGGTCCTCCAGGAAGAAGATGGAAAGAAAGAATTAGAAGCGCCTGAAATGTATTGGGGGAAGTGCCTATGAAGGATGAAGGGGAGAGGAAGTAGGAGTAGGTAATAAGAGCCTCAGATCATGATGCAAGTCTGACATTAGTCAAAGGAAAGAAGGAAGGAAAGAGAATTGTCTAAGAAGAACCAGACTGTAATGCACTTCTGGCAAAGTCCCAACCTGATGTATTGGGAGCCCTAAAGCAAAGACCACCCATCAGAAGAACTCTGTATTGGTCAAAAACGGCGGGTTTTTGTAACCTCATTGTACACAATTATTGACTAGAAACATCTTAGGGAAAGATAAGACTGGCATGAACCTTGCAGTGGATCCTGATGATGTGACAGCTGGAGGGTGTCAACCCGTTGCTCACCTAAGAGCAGATTCTTTCCCGAAGGGAGAGCTGAGTTGTGCACTCCCATTTATGTGGCTGCCACACATGAGTAGCAAGTTTTAGGGAAGAGTGTCAAATGTCTTAAATGATGAAGAGGGGAAACACTTCAGATATAAGCAATTTACTAATCCTTTGAAAGTATATACCAAAAGACCATCAAACTCTGGCATTTCAAATGTAGTTAAATTCAGAATGCTGTATCAAGTTTGTAACATTCAATTTAGGGCATAAAGTTTTTATTATATTGGGGACTAGTCAGTGATGGAAAAAAGTAAGGGCTATTACAAAATGGCTTTACCTCATAAAAAGGGTTGAAAGGGAGATGTTCCAAACTTTAGGGAAGTGGTCATCCAAGAGATTTTCTTTTATTCATTTGATGACATTTAACAAATGCATATACTTCTGTTCATATTCTCTCTAGCACTTGGAATTGTCAGGGTTTTTATTTTCAGTTACTCAAATGTGTATGCAGTGATATCTCCTTAAAGTTTTAACTTGCATTTCCTTGATGAATAATGATGATTAGCATCTTTTAATGGGCTTATTTTTCTTCATATATCTTTTCTGGTAAAATGTCTTTCATATATTTTGTCCATCTCTTCTTGGATTGTCTTATTATTTAGTTGTAAGAACTATTTACAGTCTAATATTTTGTCAGATAAATGTTTTGTGAATAATTTCTTCTATTGTGTGAGTAGCTTTTTCATTTTTAAAAACTGTCTTTTAGTTATAATAAAATCCAACTTATCAGTATTTTATGAATCATGTGTTTTACATTCTGTCTAAGAAATCTTTGTGTCCATCCCAAGGTCGCAAAGATTTCCTCCTGTTTCTTCTGGAAGTATGTAGTTTTAACTTTTACAGTTAAGCCTAAGATCCATGTCAAGTTAGTTTTTATATATGTTATAAAGTGAGTATTGATATTTATTTTTCCCAAATGGATATCTATTATTCCAGCCTTATTTTTGAATAAATTTTCCTTTCCTCAGTGAATTGCATTGAAATGTTTGTAAAAAATCAATTGAACATAGCAGTGTTGGTTTTTATTCCCTTTCATTGATATGTGTGTCTATTCTTATATCAATCCTACCCAATCCAGGTTTTTGTTAGTTTAAATCAGCTACCAATTCCCTTTATTTGTGCTTCTCTTTTAAAATTGCTTAATTTTATTATTTTTAAAAAATTTATTTATTTTAACTGGAAGCTAATTACTTTACAATATTGTGGTGGTTTTTGCCATACATTCTCAGGAATCAGCCATGGGTGTACATGTGTTCCCCATCCTAAACACCTCGCCCCCTCCAACCTCCTTCTCCATCCCATCCCTCAGGGTCATCTCAGTGCACCAGCCCTGGGCACCCTTGCTTAATTTTAGAATCAGCTTTTCAATTTTATTAAAACTTTCTGAAATTTTTATTGGGATTGTGTTGAGTCATAGATTATATTGAGATCTGTTGTCTAAATAATATTGTCTTCATATCTGCTTTGGTTGTTTATCACTTTAATTATACAGGTCTTTAATTTTTCTCAGCAATGTTTTACAGTTTTCAAGGAAGAACCATGCATATTTTTCTTTGTTAAATTTATTCCTGAGTATATATTCTACTTTTTTGTGGTGTTTTTAATAGAATTAAAAAAATCCATTTAATAACTCTTTGCTGCTATACTTAAAAATAATTTATTTTTTAGTAGTAACCTTAGATGCTGCATCTTACTAACTTACTAGTTACAGTGGGTTTTATGTAGATTCCTTAAGATTTTCTACATAAGCAATTATGTAATCCAAAAATGGAGACAGTTTTTCTCCCTTTATAGTCTTTATTCTTATTTTTTCCCCTTGCTTTACTACTGCCTAGGAATTTCACTGCAGTTTTGAATGGAAGTTGTAAGAACAAATAACCCTGCATGTTTTCCAATATTAAGGTGAAACTGTTCAATATTTTGTACTAAGTCAGTTAGCTGTGATTTTAATAGATGTCCTTGGTCCAATTGAAAAACTTCACATATTCCAAACTTGTGAGAATTTAATAATTAAATTATTATTGGATGTTGAATATTATAATATTCTTTTACTACCTATTTTGAAAGTCATATGGTTTTTATTCTTTATCCTATTAGTGTGGTAAATTAACTTGATTGCTTTATATTTTTTTTAAGTTTATTTATGTGAACCAGTTTTTGAAAGTCTTTATTGAATTTGTTACAATATCACTTCTGTTTTATGTTTTGGCTTTTTGGCCGTGAGATGTGGGATCTTGGGTTCTTGACGAGGGATCACACCCACACTCTGCGTTGAAAGGTGGAGTCTTAACCACTGGACCATCAGGGAAGTTCCTTGATTGCTTTTTGAATGTTTAAACAACTATGTGTTCCTGGGACAAACACTATTTGAGATTCTGTATACATGAAATGCATAGTTTGTTAGTTGTTTTAAGGATTTTATGTATGAGGGGTGCATGGGTGTGTGCGTGCTAAGTTGCTCCAGTCATGTCCAACTGTGTGTGACCCTATGGACTGTAGCCCTCCAGGCTCTTTCATCCATGGGTTTCTCTAGACAAGAATACTGGAGTGGGTTGCTGTGCCCTCCTCCAGGGGATCTTCCTGATCGAGGGATCGAACCTGTGTCTCATATCTACCTGCATTGGCAGGCAGGTTCTTTACCTCTAGTGTATCATATGAGGGATATTGGATGTAAATTTTTAATGATGTCTTTTTCAGATTGTGATAATAGGGATATGCTAGACTCAAAAAATGAATTTGTAAGTTACTTCTTCCTCTTTCTGTTATGAAAGATTTTAGTAGAAGTGTGTTATTTCTTCTTTGAATGTTGGACAGAATTTACCAGAGAAGTCATATGAGTTTTCTTGGCAGGAAAGTTTTATATGAAGAATTAAATTTCTTTATTATACTGTACAAGATGTTTTTGTCTCATTTTGTATCATGTTGTTAAGTTGTATTTTTCAGTGATTTTGTTGACTTCAACTAAGTTGTTAAATTTACTGACATAAAGTTGATAATAATTTTTAAAAAATACTCATTTAATAAGTATAGTGACTATACTGATAATCTTAGTTTCTTTATTTTCACAGTTTGTGTTCTCGTTTTCTTGATTAGTCTAGTGATGTCTTTATCAATTTTATTGATCTTTTGGAAAACAACTTTTGGGCTTTGTCAATTTTCTCCGTTGTTTGCGTGATTTCTATTTAGTTTATTTCTGTAATTATCTTTATTATTATATTGGATTTATTTTGCTCTTATTTTTCTAGTTTCTTGAGTTGCAGCCTCATTATTTTAGGCCTTACTGATTTCTAATGAATATATTTGTCTGTAATTTTTCCTCTCACACTGCATCAGCTACATTTCACATGTTTATGCTATATTTTCATTACTGCATTTTGGTTTTTTCTTTGATTCATGGGTTACTTATGACCCACCTCCCAGAATACTGGAAATAAAGGCAAAAATAAACAAATGGGACCTAATTAAAATTAAAAGCTTCTGCACAACAAAGGAAACTATAAGCAAGGTGAAAGACAGCCTTCTGAATCGGAGAAAATAATAGCAAATGAAGCAACTGGCAAACAACTAATCTCAAAAATATACAAGCAACTCTTCCAGCTCAATTCCAGAAAAATAAATGACCTGATAAAAAAATGGGCCAAAGCACTAAAGAGACATTTCTCCAAGGAAGACATACACATGGCTAACAAACACATGAAAAGATGCTCAACATCACTCATTATCAGAGAAATGCAAATCAAAACCACAGTGAGGTACCATTTCACACCAGTGAGAATGGCTGCAATCCAAAGATCTACAAGCAATAAATGCTGGAGAGGGTGTGGAGTCAAGGGAACCCTCTTACACTGTTAGTGGGAATGCAAACTAGTACAGCCACTATGAACAGTGTGGAGATTCCTTAAAAAACTGGAAATAGAACTGCCTTATGACCTAGCAATTCCCCTGCTGGGCATGCACATGGAGGAAACCAGAATTCAAAGAGACACGTGTACCCCAGTGTTCATCGCAGCACTGTTTATAATAACCAGGACATGGAAGCAACCTAGATGTCTGTCAGCAGATGAATGGATAAGAAAGCTGTGGTACATATACACAATGGAGTATTACTCAGCCATTAAAAGGAATACATTTGAATCAGTTCTAATGAGGTGGATGAAACTGGAGCCTATTATACAGAGTGAAGTAAGCCAGAAAGAAAAACACCAATACAGTACACTAATGCATATATGTGGAATTTAGAAAGAAGGTAACGATAACCCTGTATGCGAGACAGCAAAAGAGACGCAGATGTATAGAACAGTCTTTTGGACTCTGTGGGAGAGGGAGAGGGTGGGATGATTTGGGAGAATGGCATTGAAACATATAAAATATCATGTAAGAAATGAATCACCAGTCTAGGTTCAGGGTGCAGAATGCTTGGGGCTGGTGTGCTGGGATGACCTAGAGGGATGGTGTGGTTGGGGAGCTGGGAGGGGGGTTCGGGATTGGAAACACGTGTACACCTGTGGTGGATTCATGTTAATGTGTGGCAAAACCAATACAATATTGTAAAGTAAAAAATAATAATAACAATAAAAAAGATTAAAAAAAACCTACACGAGTGAAATACAAAAAAAAGTGCATTGTCTAATTTCTACATGGGCTTTTCTTAGATATTTCACTTTTATTGATTTCTAATAAAATTCCATTGCATTCAAGTAATATATTCTAAAAATCAACTTTAATGAAATCAGTTGCACAATCTAGCATATTGTCTATCTTGGTGAATATAATATACATACTTGAAAATAATATGAATACCAAATACCAAAGTGATTTTGTATATGGATCTAAATATAAATTAGTTCAGATTGGTATTGTTTTTTGATTTTATATGCTTTTACTGATTTTTTTGGTCTATTCATTTTAGCAATTATACAGAGAGGTTTTTAAAGCTCTTATTATCATTGTGGAATTATTTATTTCTTCCTTTAGTTCTATTAATTTTTGCCTTGTGTATTTAGAAACTCTAATGAAGTATATACATGTTACTAATTATTATAACTTTTGGATATATTAAATATCAATAACCTCAGATATGCAGATGATACCACCCTTATGGCAGAAAGTGAAGAGGAACTAAAAAGCCTCTTGAAGAAAGTGAAAGAGGAGAGTGAAAAAGTTGGCTTAAAGCTCAACATTCAGAAAATGAAGATCATGGCATCCGGTCCCATCACTTCATGGGAAATAGATGGGGAAACAGTAGAAACAGTGTCAGACTTTATTTTTATGGACTCCAGAATCACTGCAGATGGTGATTGCAGCCATGAAATTAAAAGACGCTAACTCCTTGGAAGAAAAGTTATGACCAACCTAGACAGCATATTCAAAAGCAGAGACGTCACTTTTCCAACAAAGGTCCATCTTGTCAAGGCTATGGTTTTTCCTGTGGTCATGTATGGATGTGAGAGTTGGACTGTGAAGAAGGCTGAGCGCCGAAGAATTGATGCGTTTGAACTGTGGTGCTGGAGAAGACTCTTGAGAGTCCCTTGGACTGCAAGGAGATCCAACCAGTCCATTCTGAAGGAGATCAGCCCTGGGATTTCTTTGGAAGGAATGATGTTAAAGCTGAAACTCCAGTACTTTGGCCACCTCATGTGAAGAGTTGACTCATTGGAAAAGACTTTGATGCTGGGAGGGATTGGGGGCAGGAGGAGAAGGGGACCACAGAGGATGAGATGGCTGGATGGCATCATGGACTCGATGGACGTGAGTCTGAGTGAACTCCGGGAGTTGGTGGACAGGGAGGCCTGGCATGCTGTGATTCAAGAGTCGGACATGACTGAGCAACTGAACTGAACTCTTTTATTATTATGAAATGTCCAATTTTATTGCTTTAATACTTTATCTTGAAATTTATTTTATCCAGCTTTCTATTGCTTATTATTTATATGGCATAATTATTTATATTCATTTACTTTCAGCTATTTTTGTCTTTCTATTTATATCATGCTTGTCTTTATTTCCTTTTTTACTCTTTTTAAAAAACTGAAGTATATTTGATATACAATATTATATAAGTTACTGGTGTACAATATAGTGATTCACAGTTTTTACAGCGTATACTACATTTATAGCTATTGTAAAATATTTGCTGTATTCCCTATGTACACTATATCCGTATAGATTATTTTGTACCTAATAGTTTGTACCTCTTAATCCTCCAGCCCTATCTCTCCCTCCTGGGCACCTCACTGGTAATCACTAGGTTGTTCTATCTGTCAGTCTGCTTCTTTTATGTTGTATTCATTAGTTTGTTGTATTTTTTATTTTTATTTATATATATTTTTTGAAATATTTTAATAAAAATTCATCATTCACCATTTCAACATTTTACTTATATGTTCACATTTTGATATCTCAGCTTCTTCAACTCAAAATAATAGGTTAGTATTCTATGATTGCTTATAGTCCAAAATCATGTTGTATTTTTTAGATTTCACATATATGTGATATGTTACAGTGTTTGTCTTTCTCTGACTTATTTAATTTAGCATAGTAAAACTTCCAAGCCCATCCATGTTGCTTCAAATGGCAAAATTTCATTATTATTTATGGTTAATTATTATTCTATTATATATGTTATAGTGCTTGTCTTATAGACACTATATAGCTGGTTTTTCTTTTTCTTTTTTATCCATTTTGATAAGCTCTGCCTTATCAGTTAAAGCATTTAATATAATGAATAATATTGTTGGATTAGGTCTACTGTTTTATTGTTGGTTTTCTTTTTGTCCCTATATTGTTGGTTGTTTCCCTCTTCGTTTCTTCTTTTGGATTATTTGAATATTTTTAGACATATTTTAAGCTTTCATTGGCTTAAAAAAATATACCTCCTTGAGTTATTTTTTAGTGATTGGTCTATAAGTTACAGTCCATATTCTTAAAGTTACATGAGTTGATTTGAAAGTTAGTCATTCAGTTGTGTCTGACTCTGCTACCCCATGAACTGTACCCCGCCAGCCACCTCTGTCCATGGAATTCTCCAAGCTGGAATGGATTGCCATTTCCTTCTCCAGGATGTCTTCCCAACCCACCGATCAAACCCAAGTCTCCCTCATTGCAGGCAGATTCTTTACCATCTCGGAAAAATGAATTGTTGTTGTCCAGTTGCCAAGTTGTGTCCGACTCTTCATGACCCCATGGATTGCATCACACCAGCCTTCCCTGTCCCTCATCATTTCCTGGAGTTTGCCTAAGTTCTCGTGCATTGAATCGGTGATGCCATCCAACCATCTATTCCTCTGTCATCCTCTTCTCCTTCTGCCTTCATTCTTTCCCAGCATGAGGGTCTTTTCCAATGAGTTGGCTCTTTTTGTCGGGTGGCCAAAGTATTGGAGCTTCAGCTTCAACATCAGTCCTTCTAAAGATTATTCAGGGTTGATTTCCTTTAAGATTGACTGGTTTGATTTCCTTGCTGTCCAAGGGAGTCTCAGGAGTCTTCTCCAGCACCACAGTTCAAAAGCATCAGTTCTTCAGTGCTCTGCCTTCTTTATTGTCCAGCTCTCACATCTGTACACGACTACTGGAAAAGACCATAGCCTTGACTATATGGACCTTTGTGGGCACAGTGATGTCTTTGGTTTTTAACACACTGTCTAGGTTTGTCATAGCTTTCCTGCCAAGAAGCAATCGTCTTCTAATTTCATGGCTGCAGTCACCATCAGCAGTGATTTCAGAGGCCAAAGGGAGGAAATCTGTCACTGCTTCCACCTTTTCCCCTTCTATTTGCCATGAAGTGATGGGATCAGATGCTATGATCTTAGTTTTTTTAATATTGAGTTTTAAGCTAGGTTTTCACTCTCTTCATTCACCCTCACCAAGAGGCTTTTGAGTTCTTCACTTTCTGTCATTAGAGTGAAATCATCATTCAAATTAATATTGTACCATTTGATATAAAATGCAGAAAACTTGAACACTGTTAGTCCATTTATTCACTTACCACCATTCTTTAGGCTTTATTGCCATACATAATGGCAGAAAGGAGTACATCAATGTTGTATATTGTCACCCTGCTTATTTAACTTCTATGCAGAGTTAAAAGACGCTTACTCCTTGGAAGAAAAGTTATGACCAACCTAGACAGTATATTCAAAAGCAGAGACATTACTTTGCTGACTAAGGTCCGTCTAGTCAAGGCTATGGTTTTTCCAGTGGTCATGTATGGATGTGAGAGTTGGACTGTGAAGAAGGCTGAGCGCCAAAGAATTGATGCTTTTGAAGTGTGGTGTTGGAGAAGACTCTTGAGAGTCCCTTGGACTGCAAGGAGTCCATTCTGAAGATCAGCCCTGGGATTTCTTTGGAAGGAATGATGCTAAAGCTGAAACTCCAGTACTCTGGCCACCTCATGCGAAGAGTTGACTCATTTGAAAAGACTGATGCTGAGAGGGATTAGGGGCAGGAGGAGACGGGGACCACAGAGAATGAGATGGCTGGATGGCATCACTGACTCGATGGACGTGAGTCTGAGTGAACTCCGGGGGTTGGTGATAAACAGGGAGGCCTGGCATGCTGCAATTCATGGGGTCACAAAGAGTCGGACATGACTGAGCAACTGAACTGAACTGAGAGTACATCATGTGAAATGCTGGCCTGGGCAAAGAACAAGCTGGAATCAAGATTGCCAGGAGAAATATCAATTACCTCAGATACGCAGATGATACCACCCTTATTGCAGAAAGTGAAGAAGAACTAAAGAGCCTCTTGATGAAAGTGAAAAAGAGAGTGAAAAAGTTGGCTTGAAACTCAGCATTCAGAAAATGAAGATCATGGTATCTAGTCTCATCACTTCATGTCAAATAGATGGGAAAACAATAGAAGCAATGACAGACTTGATTTTCTTGGGCTCCAAAATCACTGCAGATGGTGACGGCAGCCATGAAATTAAAAGATGCTTTCTCCTTGGAAGAAAAGCTATGACCAACCTAGAGAGCATATTAAAAAGCAGAGACATTACTTTGCCAACAAAGCTCCATCTAGTCAAAGCTATGGTTTTTCTAGTAGTCAAGTATGAATGTGAGAGTTAGACTATAAAGAAAGCTGAAGGCTGAAGAATTGATGCTTTTGAACTGTGGTGTTGGAGAAGACTCTTGAGAGTCCCTTGGACTATAAGGAGATCCAACCAGTCCATCTTAAAGGAAATCAGTCCTGAATATCATTGGAAGGACTGATGTTGAAACTGAAACTTCAATACTTTGGCTACCTGATGCGAAGAACTGACTCCTTAGAAAAGACCCTGATGCTTAGAAAGATTGAAGGTGGGAGGAGAAGGGGATGACAGAGGTTGAGAAGGTTGCATGGCATCACAGACTGGATGGACATGAGTTTGAGAAAGCTTTGGGAGTTGGTGATGGACAGGGAAGCCTGGCATGCTGCAGTCCATGGGGTTGCAAAAAGTCAACAGGACTCACCAACTGAATTGAACCGATAGTGGTAGAATGTATCAGAATGTATATTTTAAGCACAACAAAATAATACTTTCTTTTTGCTTCGATCATATGTATTTTAGAGAAATTAATAGGAGAATTGTGTACCTAGGCATGGCTTTCTTTGCATTTATCCAATGTGGAGTTCATTAATGTACTTCAATCTGTATATATAACTCTTTGCCAGATTTGGGCAGATTTTAGCTATCTCTTCAAGTATGTTTTCTGACCTATAAATATTTTCTCTCACCTTTCAAAGTGGGTCTTCTTTTTCTGATACTCTTTCATACATTCTTAACAATTTGTTTATATTTTTTCAACCTTATTTCTCTCTTTTTTTCCATACTGGATAATTTTTGTTTATTTATGTTCACTGATCCTTTTCATCATCTCTATTCTGCAAATATGTCCATCCATTGATATTTTAATTACAGGTATTATATATTTCAGTAATTTTAATGCTTTCCTTTACTTAAAACAGTTATAATTACTGCATTAAAGTCTTTGCCTTTTAATTTTAACATTGAATCATCTTGGTGTTGGCCCCTGCTAATTGCCTTTTCTCATAAATGTAGATCACACTTTCTTGTTTTTTTTTTTTTTCCCCTGGTTCCTACTGTGTAGTTATAGATCATGTATTGGAAATTTGGGAATATTGTGGAAATTCTGGATTCTGTTACATTCTTCCAAAGAATATTAATGTTATTTTAGTAGGCTTAAATTGCACTCTTTTTCTTGCATTTGTAGTAGGTTAAATATCAGTTCAGTTCTTCTGGCCTTAACTGCAAGCTGCCCACATATTGAGAGGTTGAGAGGTCACGTGTTTTTTTTCTGAGATAGCTCTTCACTTTCTTGTGTTTGTGGTGCCCCCGACTATGTCTTCTGATTATTTTGCATAGAATGTTGGAAGGTTTCCTGTTGGAGTTTTGTTCCCTGTGTGTCGTACTGTGGTCTGCCCTCAGTATAAAGCTAAAAAAACGGCCAAAACCTGGAAAATTCACCCTTTGTCCCTTCTTTCAAGTTTGGTTCATCTCTAAAATCTTGCTTTTGTTCACTCTGCTGAACCTTTAAGTAATTGTTATGGGTGTAAAGGTTGGTCTGTCAGTTTATTCTGTCAGAAGGGGAACTCACTGTAATTAAACTATCCTGAAAGTTGGCCTAAAAATATAGTGCTATTGGTATTTTAAAATCTCAGATATAGGGATTTTCGAAGGGATTACTTCTAACTTTTCTTTTTTTCTGGTAAGGAAATGAAGATTCTTTGAGGTTAAATTCATTTATTCCTTTGCTCAGTTAACACTTTTTGACCATCCTATGTGCCATAGACTGTACTGGGTGCTAGGACAATAGAGGCAACTTCCTCAAGCCTGGCCCTTGGCAAAACTGGAACTAGGATGCGTACCTTTTCGTTGCTTTTTCCGCTCCTTTTGGGGAGAAGGCCTGGTCTGTGGTCACCAAAATTACCACATTTTGGCAACTCGAACCATATACTGAGGTATAACAGCCTTGAGTTCTTATAAACTTTTTCTGTCAGAGTCTTGGGGGTTTCAAGCCATGTACATAGAGAAACTTTCTCTAGGCTCAGTGCTGATGCAGTGAGCACAGGAGATGTATTCCTAAACTGGAAGTGCATCTTTCACTTAGCATAATATCCTCCAGGGTCATTATGTGGTTGCATAAGGTAGGATTTCCTTTCCTTTGTAAAGCCGAATAACACTCCATTGCATGTATAAACCACATTTTTTTCTTCCATGCATCCATTGGTGGATGAAAGCTACCTGAAATAAGCTATTCACAGAAGGACAAATAGTGCTTGATTCTACTTATCCCAGGTGTCTAAAATAGTTAAATGCTTAGAAACAGAATTGAATGGTGGTTGCCAGGAGCTGGTGGGGTGGGAGAATTGGGGAGGTGTTTTTCAATAGGTCTAAAGTTTAATTATGCAAGCTGAGTAAATTCTAGAGATCTGCACAATATAGTAACTATAGCTAACTATACTGTATTGTGCACTTAATTTGTTAAGAGAGTAGAGCTCATGTGCAGTGTTTTTACCACAATAATAAGTATGAAACAAATAATAGCAAACAAAAAAATATCCTTCAAAGCCTACCTTAGAGAAAACTGTCTAATGCTCCCTGAAGAACAGCAGGGTTGAGGGTGATGCAGTGATTGTAATTGGCATCAACAACAAAAAATTGCCTGGCTTTACACATTTATGTCTTTAGCTCTGGATCTTGGTTAAGGAACAACTGCCAGACTCTCACCCCCTTAGGCTTATGGATCACTTGAAGCAGCTGTGGGCTGCTGCCTTCTTCCTGTGCACTTACTGCCACGTGGATCCCCCTCAGCAGGCAATAAGTAAGCCCTCCTGGCTGTGGCAGTGGTTGACTTGGGTGGGTATGATTTCTTTCCATGCAGAGACTTAGGAATTAGCTCTGTAAGCAAGGGCTGAGACTGAAGAGTTTAAACCTCTTTGTTGGACCTTTTCAATTATTCATGGAAAATCTATATGCTCTGTTATCAGCTTTAAGCAAAGCAACTTTGTTGTTTCTATTGATCATGCAATTTATTATCTTTATTTAAACTCTTCAGGCAATAAATAAATAAAAAGCAGTTGGAGGGAAAGAAGCTTCTCAGAGAAAGTAATTTCCCAGGAAAGTAGCTTAATCCTTTTAAAATTAGACTTATAAACTTAAAGATAGTATCCTATTATTCTATTTGATCCCCTTTAAAAAGGACACTGGTTTTGGTTTCTCTGTTTTAGCTAAAATCTTTCAGTTTTTACTTCTCATCAAACTTTTTTTTTTTTTGACTCATAATTACCCTGAAAAGAAAAATGTATCAAAATACAACAGCTAGAAATAAGAAAGCTTCTGTTCAGGTAACAGTTTCATTTCTCTAACACAGGCTGATGTACATAGTTTATTTAACCTCTTTAAGCCATTTTTCTATTACCAGCAGCATTGGGACACTAACACTTGCCCTTTGTACTTCATGGTCAAATGAAGATTACAAGATAACCGTGATGATGAAAATAACTTTTGTATAGTAATTCACTCTTTATTCAATTAAGATTTTAATTTTCTCTAGGTCTTCTGACAATGCAGCATGTGATTTTATAAACTGAGAGAATTGAATGCGATAATCTCTAAAGTTCTTTTTTTTAAATTTAAAACTGTTTTTATTACAGCTTTTCATATGGAATTCCTTTCAAGCCAGAGACTCTCACAAGTTTCTGTTGTGAAGTTCCCTGTATTTTGGATAAAACTGTCATTGGGAGAGTCCATTTCTCGGGCAACTGATCATTTTATCATCTTCACGTGTTCTCATCCTCCCTCTGCAGGTCTCCCTCTGTCTCTAGGTCCCCGATTGATTGTGTTTATTGGGAGAGAACTTTTCTCTTCGCAGCAGACTCAGTTCTGTCTGTATGAACAGCCTTTCCTGCTCTGTGTGATAATAGTGTGCCTCCCTTGGAGCCATGTTGATATTCTCCTTATTCACTTCATCTATGCTCCTGGGCTCACTGTCCGTGGCCACACTGTGGTCAAGTTTCTTAGATTATAAGAAACTCCTTCCTTCACCTTTGCTGGGGGAATATCTCCAGATTATTTTTGTTGGTTAAAAATTCTCAGTTTCTGAATTGAATCTCTTTTATTGTTTCAAGTATGTCCCTTTCTTAAGACAAATATTTATTTACTTCCACGTAGTAATTTACAAGAACTTTAATAGGTTTCCATATGGACATGAAAAAGGTAAATTTCTAGTTCTTTACTTGGGTGTGTGTATAATTATGTTCTTTACCTCAAGGAATACACCATGATATCCCCTAACATATTTTTAATATCTTGCAGAAAACCTCTGCTTATTATTCTAGGGGTATGCGTGTGCTTTTGAATTTGATGCATCTTAAACCAAAATCCTCTAAAAATTAGTTATAAGTGATACTGTTAAACCGCAAAGAGGCCAAGGCACTATTTCATGCAGAAGCATCATGGTGTAGTTGAATGATCGTGAGTTTTAGAGTTAAATAGATTTAGGCTTGCATCTTGGCTCTTTCTAGCTATGGGCTTGGAAAAGTTATTTAGCCTCCCTGTGATTTAATTTCCTTGTCTCTAAAATTGTGTGATGATGATAATAACAATGTTGGTTTGTCATGATGGCTGAGAGACTTTACCCATGAGTGAGTAATCTCTTCTAGACAGATTCATAGAGGAGGAGAATTAATTGCTGTAGAGTCAATTACAGCTGACTGAGTAAATATTGAAGAAGGGGAAAAGAAAAGTAAGGGATGGGGAGGTGAAAGAGAAAGTGAAGAAATTATCAAGCTACAGATTATAGCAAGGAAAGGAGAAGTAGGTTATTAACCCTGAACCAGCTCATGGGAAGGGAACCTTGAAGGAGAGGCATGAGAAGGACAAGTCAAAAAACTGAGTTAAAATTGAGAAAAGGAAGGGCAGAATGAGAAGGAAAAGGAAGGGAACAATGAAAAACAGGTGAATTGAGAGAAAAGAGGAGCAAAGAAGTTCTGTGACTTTTTTAGGTCCAGCAGAGGGAGCTGAAAGCAGAAAGTGAGATATTTGTTGAATTGTTTTATAGTTTTTCAGGAGGATGCTGTGGCGGACCCAAGGAATGTAAATGCATGAAGCAGTATTGAAGAAATCAGGAGTTTAGGATGAGCTTCAGTTTATTTTTAGAATATCTCATAAAAATCCTTGACTGTTGAGGGGAAGATTATGAAAATATTATTTGGGCTAAGGACCTAAATAACCTATACTGTTCTTAGGAAGACTTGGCGATGGACAAGGAGTTGGCGATGGACAGGGAGGCCTGGCATGCTGCAGTCCATGGGGTCACAAAGAGTTGGACATGACTGAGAGACTGAACTGAACTTATTCTTAGGAAAACCTCAACAACAAACTTATTCTTTCTAAGAATGGGGGATGCAGGAGATGATTTAATGTGGTTATTTTTTTAAGTAAATGTAGTGCGTAAGTTTAGCATTCCCTCTGAGAAGTGTGAAGGAGTATTAGGGTAAGGGAATGGTGAGGTTGATCATTTGCAAAGTGTCTTTCCATCATGAATAGCCCAGGGTTTTAACCAGTACGAGGAATAACCAAGAACATTTCACTCACTTGAATTGTGTGATTTCCCATACATGGTGGGTGGCTTGAGGAGATTCTTCTGCAAAGGAAGCTAGAATGACTGCTTAGAATCTCTGAAGGATTGGGTCTCAAATGATCATGATGACTGTTCTTTTGGCCTAAAGTAAGATTGTAAAATACTCAACAGTTGTAGGCACATATGCTTTCCCCTCAGTCACAAAGAAAGAGTGTAGATAGAGTACAAAATAAGGTCATTTTAAACTCCGTATGTTTTATTGTATTCAGTTCAGTCGCTCAGTCATGTCCGACTCTGTGATCCCATGGACTGCAGCACGCCAGGCCTCCCTGCCCATTACCAGCTCTTGGAGTTTACTCAGACTCATGCCCATTGAGACAGTGATGCCATCCAACCATCTCATCCTCTGTGGTCCCCTTCTCCTCCTGCCTTCAATCTTTCCCAGCATAAGGGTCTTTCCAAATGAGTCAGTTAAAAAGCATCAGTTCTTCGGTACTCAGCTTTCTGTATAGTTCAACTCTCACATCCATACATGACTACTGGAAAAAACATAGCTTTGATTAGATGGACTTTGTTGGCAAAGTAATGTCTCTGCTTTTTAATATGCTGTCTAGATTGGTCATAGCTTTTCTTCCAAAGAGCAAGTGTCTTTTAATTTCATGGCTGCAGTCACCATCTGCAGTGATTTAGGAGCCTAAGAAAATAAGTTGTACCTAGAAAAATTGTACCTAGAGACATTTTTGAGAGCCTACATAACTAAATATGTCTTTCTCCTGATAGCTTATTTTACCAATTCTGCCTAGTGTTGAGTTCTGGTTCAGAGGTAATTTTCCCTTAGACTTTTGAATGCATTGCTCCTTTTGTCACCTGGTGAGTAGACTGTAGTCAGTGAACTACATGTCTGTCCTCTATTTTTGATGGCCCACGAACTGAGAACAGATTTTACATTTAAAAGTGTAGTAAGAACCAACCAACCAATCATCTCTTGGGATAGTCCTATTCTCCAGAGAAAATTCTTTCAGTGTCTTGCCTGAATAACAATAGACTTACTATTGTTGTTCTAGGAATCAAGCGAAGGAAGAAAACGGTGGGTGTCATGATTCAACCAATAACAATTCTCTTATTATTGTCTTCAGCATGAGTCCTCCTATCCTGGATGTTTCCCAGCTGGAGTGCCTTCCTAGGGAATCTGCCTCCAGTTTTCCAGTTAGGTGAGAAAGGCAGGCACCAGGCTGCTCAGAGAGGGACAGGAATTAGAGGATCTAACTGCCTTTAAAACAGATTTTCAACCCACCATCTTATTTTAGCTTCACTTTCACCTGCACTTTCAGGACTTTGTATTGCCAGCTTCTGAACTTCTTAGGGGGCCCGCAGAGAAAATCGACTTGTTTTTCTGCTTCCCCACTGTCAGCGTAGGATTCCCTTTTCTCAGTTCTTTGAAGTCAGAAATCCCATCTGCTTCCCAGCTTCCAAAATTTGTTGCTGTTGTCTCCTTTCCTTTTCTCTTTCTCCTTTTAGCTTTTATGCCTTAAAAATACATGTATTATCATTTTAGTGGGGGTTTGAGAGGGAACGAGAGTAAATGTGTGTTCTCAATCTGCCATCACCCAGTTTAAACAAATCTTAACATTTTGCCATATTTACTTAAGATTTTTCTTTCTTAAGAAATAAAATATCACACAATCAGCTGAGACTTCTTTTCGACCCCTCTGCAGCTCTCATTTCTCTCCTTTTCTCTCCCAGGATAAACACCATCTTGAAGTCAGCTTCTGTTTTTCTCTTCATTAGTTGTCTACCTTTATTACATGCTGGATATATCTTCAAATGCATACATGTCCTGCTTATCTTAAACTTCAGATAAGTGATGCCATATAGAGCTTTATGCACTTTTCTTTCTTTACTCAACATTAAATATCTGAGATACATACATGTTCCTTAGCTTTTACTGCTTAAGGGTACTCCATTGGATAAATACTGTCTAACTACTCTGAGATACATACATGGTAATAGATTTAACTCTAGTTCATTAGCTTTTACTGCTTTAGGGTACTCCATTGGATAAATACTGTCAAACTACTCTCCTGTGCTTCTACTAATTTATATTTTCATTTGTTACCTTACAAGATCTCCCATTTTTCCAAATCTTCTCCAACACTTGGTCTTGTAACATCTTTAAATGCTAAATGTAATAACACAGGTAATACAACTCTATTTGTTGCATTAAGTGACATAAAATCTAACATTAGAATTCTATCTTTTCGAGAATCATGCAGACTAAAGCAGAAGCTTGTATGGGATCTGGGGACGCCTAAATTCTATTTGCCCTTGTTTCAGTGTACATTAGAGTCCTACAGTTGTCTTTTGATCATGACTGCTACTGATCATCATGATGCTATGCTTTTGCTTAAACGAACAAACTTTGAAATGTGTTAATTTTGGGATTTGGGTGCATAATGTAGGGGAAGTGTAAAAGTAGTCTTCAGACAGATGGTGATGCTGGTTCTAGAAGATCTACTCTCATTATCTTTCAACTTTGAGATTCTGATGCCAAGGTACTCATTAATCAGTGAGACATGGCTAGGAGACTAGCTCTTATGAAGAGGCTCACTGTTTGACTTGTGTTTCCTGGTGTGAGAACATCTCCAGAGAGACAGTGCAATCTGGTTACTGTGATAGCAAAGTCTGTGCGTAACCTTTATTAGCGCAATCAGCTCACCGTTGCTAAGGGGGAAATATCTTCTCTCACAGAATTTTCCCTTCACTTTTCTCATCGTAGGCAGACTCTGCTGGCAAGATGCAACACAAAGTTTGACATGGTTCACCCATACTTCAGCTTTTCCCTCGTTAATAGAAAAGTAATCTCCAGGCCTCTAGGTATTTAGCTAATTTGTTTTTCCATTTTCAGAGAAGCCTGAAAAATATGTTTTGTATTGAATGTATATTTGAAAATGTGCAAGAAATGGAAATATATGAAAGTTGCACAACAGACAAATCTTATAAGAAAATTTTAGTCATTAAGAGCAAAATAACTTCAAACTTGCTAGTTACATCTTTCCTTGTGTATATAATCTTCAGTGTTACATTTCCAGTATTATTTAGATGTTCTTTCTTGGGTTATTTTCTTTGCATCTGAACACACAATCAACTGGCTTATGGCCAGCAGAAATTCAATTCAGGTTAATGATTTTCTGCTATTGGCATGCCTGATGAGTTTCCTCTTTGTTTCAACTGAGTGAGACCTATGCATTTTATTGCTAGTATCAGCGATTTAACATTTATTTACACTTATTTATAAAATAATAAGGAAAAGTAGAAAAATGTAAATAATTGCTCAAATACTGCCGTTTATACAAATGTAGTGAGGCTGCTGAAGTGGAACCATTGGCTGAGAGGTGACTTGAAGAAGAAATATGAACATTCAGTTTTGGCATGGAAATACTTTAGGATTATGTGTGTTCATCCATCCATCCATCCATCTATGCACATATGTGAGTTGCTTGAAAACGGAATGCATAAATGTTGAGGCTTCTTGGACCTTTTGCCTCTCTCATCCTTTATTTCCTTTCGATCTTCTTAAACCATGAATTTTCCCCTTTCCAATCATTGGTATACCACTCTCATTCATTATATTTCCAGGACAGAATTTATTCATATCTCTACTATTGCAATTGCCTTTTACATAGAAGCCCATTCAGTTATCCCACATTGGTTATTCCACCAACTCCTTGTGAACTCCAGGAAAAATTGAAGAATTCACAAATAAGCATGTGAGGTCATCAGAGCATATTGCATCCCAAAGGTTTGGAACAGAATGGTGATGTTAGGGTTTTTTTTTTTTTTTCCCAAACCTTGGCTGCAGAGCATCAAGCATTAGAAGGCTGAAAGGGGGAAACATCAAGGGTCTTAAATGCTTAAATGCCTAAAGTATCACTGATGGATAGCCTTTTAAATTCTGTAGTTATAATAATATTTCCTCCAATACTCCAAAAATAAAAATTGCTTTCTGAGAGTTAAACATTTAAAACAAGCACATCGTGATTGTTTTTTAGAAGAAAAAGAATGCCTCTTTTGTCCAGAAAACCAGACAGAAAACTTACTGAAACTATTAACATATCAAAAGAAAGTCTATGTCAAAGTGTGAGGATAGTTAAAACAATTTTGGAAGAGAGACAGTGCCTGAGAGTGTGAGCACCCACCCAAGGATTTGATATATCTGCTCTAATGATCTTCCTGTTGCAGAAAAAGATACATTCTGCAATTTCACTCTGATGCTATTAAGCATCCACCTCATAAAACTAACTTTCCTTGTTTTGAGTCTGTGTTTACCAACTTGCTTCATTGTTACAACTTGCTTCTCTGGGTAGTTAATATACCTGTAGGAAGAGGGTGCCCAGACCAGTGGGCTGAATGTATTGATCTCTTGAAGTTTTATTTCACTGTAAGTAAATAGATGACTATTCTGGTTTCAGATATGAGACTTAGAGTTCAGTCAGTGTGAGCCCAGTTCTGAACAATGCATTCTAGAAAATTCACTAAGGCCATGCTGCTCTTTAAGTCCACTTTTGAAATAGGTACCTGGTGATACACACCCTTTCAAATCTTGGTATCAGCTGAGCAAGTATACCTATTGATTATAAGACTCTCAACCCTAAAGGAGAAAAACACAGCAAGGGAAACAAACTATCTTTGAGGTTATTATAGAAATCTGGCTCTTTCTTCACAGACCAAGATGCTCTGTATATACCATCTCATCACCAGATCTCCACTGTTCACTCTCCTCTGTCTTCCTGCTCCCATTTGGATTACTTTAGTTATAGAGAGTGTTCATGTTACAGACTCTCTCCATCATATCTCCTTTCCTCTCCACAAGCAGTAGTTAACGTAACCACCAATACCCACAGAAGCACTTCAGTTCAAAGGGCAAACATGTTGTTGTTCACTCACTCAGTTGGGTCTGACTCTTTGTGACCCCCATGAACTGCAGCACACCAGGCTTCCTTGTCCTTCACTGTTTCCTGGAGTTTGCTCAGACTCATGTCTGTTGAGTCGACGATGCCATCCAACCGTCAGTCCCCTCTCCTTCTGCCCTCAATCTTTCCCAGCATCAAGGTCATTTCCAATGAGTTGGCTCTTCACATTAGGTGGCCAAAGTATTGGAGTTTCAACTTCAACATCAGTCCTTCTAATAACTATTCAGGATTGGTTTCCTTTAGGATTGACTGATTTGATCTCCTTGCTGTCTAAGGGACTCTCAAGAGTCTTCTTCAGCACCACAGTTTGAACGCATCAATTCTTTGGCACTCAGCCTTCTTTATGGTCCAACTCCCACTTAACATCACAGATTTTCAGCTTCCCTGTTGAAGAAGTTGGGACTGTACGTGACTCATGGAAGCCATGATTCATTTTCTTTTCTTTTTTCCCCTTTGCTTTCGTTTTCTGTTTTTTTCTTCTTCTTCTCCTTCTCCTCCTCCTCCTCCCCCCCCCTCCTCCTCCTCCTCCTCCTCCTTCTTCTTCTTCTTTTCTTCTTCTTCTTTCTTCCTTTGCCTGTACTGTGCAGCTTGCAGGATTTTAGTTCCTTGGCCAAATATTGAACCCATGCCCTTGTCAGTGAAAGCATAGTCCCAACCACTGGGCCCCCAGAATTCCTCTGACTCTTTTCTAAGGCAGAGCATACAGGTCCAAGTACAGATTAAAGTTCTTCAGTTGAGAAACTTCCCTGGTGCAGAAGGGAGGATTAGGTGCAGTGAGAACTGGGCAGCCTAAGGCAACAGCTGCTCCCATATGGTCTTGCTTTTGGGGAAAGCCAGGCATGTGGGATCAGGTCAGTGAGAAAGATTCTTTCAAGATGAATGAATACCTCCTGATTTCTTCCTATCATGTTTCCAACATATTAATATCCCTGCAGATATCTTAACATCCAAAGCAAAGCAAAAAAAAAAAAAAAAGTTTCTAGGATGATAAAATTAATTACTCAGGTGTATCAGGAAATGCAATCTCCAAATTATAAAACAAATTACATGTCAAAAATCTGCTAGGCATTAAAATTAGCTAACTTTTACTGACTGTTTACAGTGGCAAGTCTTCATAGACCCTGTGTTAGTTTGGTTTTTTGGTCTTTTTGGATAAGATCGCAAAAGTGAGAACTCCAAACTGAGTGCCCCATCACACGACACAGATGTCAGACTGGGTGATGATTCTGAAATGCATGCAGTGCTGGTTGTGGGGCCAACTGCTGACCACTGACTCGGGGGCTGTGATTTTACATTGACAGTCTATTCTGGCACTCAAGTCTTCACTGGCAAAATCTTAGAATCTTGTAGTAATAAAGCAAAAGCTTCTGTGTGCTGGTTTATAAATCACTGAAATAGCAAAACTGTATGGAGAGTGGTCTTACTAATGGCACCGTTCATTCACAGGCTATGTGCTGAGACAGGCGGGTGAGACTGACTGCCACTGTGAGCAGGCGCCCTTCCTCAGGAGATCACCTAAACTTAGCTATTTGTCTGTGTCCCAAGCTGTCTGTCTGGGATGTGTGAACTGCTGGGCAGAGGAAACCGCTCTGAACCTAGAGTTGAAGTGGGGGGTGGGTTCCAGAGATGGCCTTGGAGGGTGGACTGCCCAACCTGGGAGCCACTCTCCCCTTCCTGAGAATTTTGTTCTCTTGCTTCCTTGCATTCACCAGGCATGTCCCTGGCATCATAGCTCCATACATGATCCAACTTCCACTACTCCTCTCACTTCAGGACATAGAGGACACTGGACTCAAGTTGGACAATCAAAATCTGTCTGGGGATAGGGGCATTTGAACCTAGGGAAATAAACTCTGAAAAGTGTTAGATGCTCAGTTGTGTCTGATTCTTTGCGACATCATGCGCTATAGCCCGCCAGTCTCTGTCCATGGAATTTCCCAGGCAAGAATACTGGAGTGGGTTGCCATTTCCTTCTCCAGGGGATATTCCTGACCCAAGGATGAAACCCAGGTCTCCTTCATTGACAGGTGGATTCTTTACTGTCTTGAGCCAGCAGAGAAGCCCAATAAACTCTGAAGTGGTGGTCAAATATTACTATATTTTCCGTGGGTGGAAAAGGCGTCTTCCAAGGAAGACAAGAATAAAGAAGCTATGCAGAAGAACTGGGAGACAAGAAATACAGTGGTGGTTCTTTTTAAGATTCTCCAATTTTCCAGTTGCTAGCTTCTGTCTCTCATTAAGATCTGACTGAGTTTTTGCTTTTGGAGTCAATCCGTATATCCTTATAATAAAATCCTCCTTTGTTTTAATGCTTAAAATTGTTACTTGTAACCCAGAGAGTCTTAAATATGCCAGAGGAATAAATGGAAAATGACAGACTTACTCAATAAATATTGTTTGGCTACAGTATAAGAGCTTTTCTGTTTTAATGTTATATCTTCAAGAAACGTGGGTCCATCTTAAAAGCAATATCCTCATTTGAAATAATGTGTCTCTTTTTATCTAAGAAGCTGTTAATAAGCCAAAGGAGGATCTGATAATCGATGATATTGCAGAAGCAAGGAAACAGTGTATTAATGCAGCATATATCCTGTCCCTCTTTTTTTATGCTAATATTCTTGGATGTTCAGATTCTTAGACTGTAAGAAATGGCTGACCTAGTTTGAGAACTCCTGTCAAAATGATTGTGCTTGTAGAATGGTTGGTTTTATTTCCCTGAGACATCTTATTTGACCTGGCCAAGTTTTCTTGTTGTATTGTTTCCTCTTTGCAAAATGAAGGCAATAAAAATGGAGACCCCTGTCTTGGGGATCTGTACCCATCACAGGAGCAGGTGCTGCTGGGAGAGAGCTGATTGTATTCCTGGGCCTCTTTTTGGGATCTCTTACTTAGATCCTTTTCAGTGTCATTTTCCTTGAAACTAAAACAAAAAAATAAAGAAAACCTCAAAATTGGTGTTGTTTAACAACAGCAACAACAATTCTTTGACATCTGAATCCTTTGGTCCTTAAATAGGTGCCGCTTACCTTTTATTACTTAGAACTGCCTCTTAGGATAGTTTGCAATTTAAAAATACATGAAAAAATTTTCATGTATTAATAAAACAAACAATAGAAAAATTAATCTTTATTTTTTCAGATTACATAAGCCTGGTCATGAAAAATACCTTATATGGATACTAAAATGTATGTAGAACTGTTTTTCTTTTTTTTCTGGGTAGGGATAGTCATTAGCCAGTTGTGGGTAAATCTTTTAAAGCAGGTAATCTCTTTCTTTCTGTGGGAAGACTGATCCCCAAGAATATGGAAATTCTTGGGTCTGAGTCCAACACTCTGTTCCAGAATGTTATGGAGGAAAATGGTGGGCTTTTGGAAGTAGAATGACTTTTTAAAATGAAGACTGGTTTCTGTGCTGAGTGGCTGTATGTTCTTACACGATTCACTTAACCTTTCTGAGCTTCAGTTTCTTAGCTGTGGAGTGTTAGTAATGTTGCTTATCTTTCAGGATGATTCTACAGATTACAGAAAGGGTGCAAAACAACCAGCCTGGGTTGCTGATTTGTGCATTGGTGGGCACTCAGGAAACGTCCCTGTTGTCATTGTCTGCTATTTGATTGCCTCCTGGAGAACTCCCTTAGGCAGCAGCTGTCTAGGACCTTTTTTTTTTTTTTTAATTGAAACTTATTATAGCAATAATTGGAAACTAATACAGTGTTATTTTTAAAAAAGATTTTTAAAAAGTTTATTCCTTTATTTATTTATGTGGCTGTGCCAGGTCTTAGTTGCTACACGCAGAAACTTTGATCTTCATTGCTGCCTACGGGGTCTCCAGTTGTGGCATGCGAACTTAGTTGTGGCGTATGGGCTCTAGTTCCCTGACAAGGGATTGAACCCAGGCCCTCTGTTTTCGGAGCGTGGATTCTTAGCTACTGGACCACCATATGAAGTCTATGTGTCAGTCTTCTCCAAACAATCACTGTTCGCTTGCATAACTGCTAGGGGAGAAGTACCTGCTGCTTTAGTTACAGTTCTCAGACAACACAATCCTCTTTAGCAAGTTTCAGCAGAACTGAAGTTATGTAGAGATGTTAGAGGGTCCAGAGGATCATTGGAGGGCTGAGAGAACAGTATCTTAGCTCAGCTTGCTCTTAAGAGCCACACTGCAGAACTGGCCCAGGGAGGGGCTGATGCCACCCCCATTGCCAGAGCCTGGCTTGTCTGCTGCAGTCAGAGTACTTTTGTCACTTCCTCACTCCAAAACCATGTTGTTTCTGCCAGAACAAAAAGCTTCCAGTACGAACAGAAACTCCAGAAATTCACCAGCAAAACAGACATGACATCCTCCACCCTCCCTGTCATGTATCTGCTCAGAGGCTGTCTCACATGGCGGGGGGGGGGGGGGGGGGGGGTCTGTGTGCTGGGACCTAAACTGTATGTCTGTCCTCTAACAGCAGAGGAGGTTAGGAAACAAGTTTTGCTGCTGTGGTTTGTTTCATTTTACTTCTTTGCTGAGGAGGTGAAATTCTCAATGTAGAGAATTATCAAAAGATTTTGGCAGCCACAAGCAACAGATGTCCACCATAATGTTTTAGGTGAGTTAGAGGCATCTTATTCCTGTCTCATTGAGCTGTCAGGACATGAAGGCAATCCTTATAATCAAAGTGACAGCCACTGTCATCAAGATTTCTAGGGTCTTTTTTCATCATGTTGCCGCCCAGGTTACAAATTTTAAATATAACTTACTTTTCACATGTTTTGTAATTTATGAAGTTCTTTTCACATTATTGCACTTTTTTTCTCACAAAACCCTGGAAGGTGGTAGTTATTAGTTACATTTACATGTGAATAAATTGATATTGCTGAAAGTGTATTTTGCCAAAGCTGGTAATTATTAGATCTAACGGTGCAACAGAAGTTTTATCCAAATTGGTTGTTTCTAACTCAATTCACAAATTGTTATGAAAATGGATTTTTAAAAATATATTCTTACTTATTTGGCTGCTTGGGGTCTTCGTTGCGGCACTCAGGATCTTCAATCTTAGTTGCAGATGTGGGATCTAGTTCCCTGACCAGGGCTTGCACTCAGGTCCCCTGTGTTTGGAGCACAGAGTCTTAGCCACTGGACCACCAGGGTAGTCCTGAAAACAGATTTTTGAATCTGCTAGATGTGGGTTCAGATCCCAGCTCTGCTGTTTACTAGTTTGTCACTTAACCTCCTTGAGGTCAAGTTTTCTCATCTGTTATGCAAGAATGATGGCAGTATCTACCTTGTAAGGTTATTCTGATGATTACAAAGATACCCATAAACAAAGCAGCTAGTAGAGTGTCACAGTAGGCAGTGAGTGAATTGCATGTTTCTGTCATTGGGATAATCATTTATGTTATACCTTCACCATCTCAAGAGAACTGTGCGTGCATATCTCTCATATCCTCATAAATGTGTACTTGGAATAACTGCAGAGAGAGAGGGGGAAAGCTTATTTATAGAGTGCCCAGGCAGACAGGTCTCTAGCTCTATTTACTGACTTTTAAATAACTTTATGAGCATCATTTTTGGAATGCTAAGAAGTCTTCTTTCAGTGAGAAAATTTCTTCACTTGTAGGGAGACTCACTTGGTCTTGGAAAGGACCACCAAGTGACCCCTTTAAGATGTTTCAGTTCAGTTCAGTTGCTCAATCATGTCCAACCCTTGGCGACCCCATGAATCGCAGCACACCAGGCCTCCCTGTCCATCACCATCTCCTGGAGTTCACTCAGACTCACGTTCTCATGCCATCCAGCCATCTCATCCTCTGTCGTCCCCTTCTCCTCCTGCCCCCAATCCCTCCCAGCATCAGAGTCTTTTCCAAAGAGTCAACTCTTCACATGAGGTGGCCAAAGTACTGGAGTTTCAGCTTTAGCATCAGTCCTTCCAAAGAAATCCCAGGGCTGATCTCCTTCAGAATGGACTGGTTGGATCTCCTTGCAGTCCAAGGGACTCTCAAGAGTCTTCTCCAACACAACAGTTCAAAAGCATCAATTCTTCGGTGCTCAGCCTTCTTCACAGTCCAACTCTCACATCCATACATGACCACAGGAAAAACCATCTTTAAGGTATCTTTAGGGTGTTTAGATACCTGCAAAATCCCACTTTACTCTGTGTCTTCCCACAAGTTTACAAAGTGTGCAAGGAGACTTTGAAGTTCTAATGGACCAGGGCAAAGCCCGCCTAGCTCAGAGGTCCATAGAGGCTGAGGGGAGCTCTGAGAGGAAGTCACTGTGAGGGAGGGGAAGGAGTATGAATGAGTGACCCCAAGTCAGCATCAAAGCCAAGGCTGTGGGTGCCTGAACTCCTCCATACAGTCCTTGGCTGATGCTTGAAATTGCCCCAGGATGTGGTCTCTGTTGGGAAAAACAGGCGTGAATTCAAAGAGCTAGGAACATAATAACAATTATAACTCTAGGTTGGGTTTGGGTGGGGACATCTGTGATTAAACCTGGCAGTTGGGTTTAAGGAACAGGGGATGGCAGTGGAGCCACCAGCTGTGGGAATCCCCTTCATTTGAGTGATGACATAGTGTCCCAGTAACAGCAGCAACAATGGAAGCAGATGGGCAGTGCTTCCAATTCCCAGGATTTTCTAGTGCTCGTTCCAATGAGCAAAGCTTTTTTTCTTCCCCAGTGGCACCTCTGGATTTGGTAATAACATTCAACATTGGCAGCGATCAGGGCATTTCTTTGGCTTTTTAGTATCATCGACTTTACCCTTGAAGTGAGAAAATCCAGACTGAATCTGTGAACTGAGTAAGCATACTTGGGAATTCTAATCAATACCTAGAAGGGAGCTTCTTTACATAAGTATAGAAAGCTTAGATTGTCTGCTAATCTGGATCTGTGGGGATTCGAGTGGCATTGTAATTTGTATGTGAGAGAAAAATGTTATGTTGTCAGCCCACTCTGGTAGCGTTCAAGTTACATATATAAATAACTATTATAAGTGTGCTTAGAAAACAATCAAGTGCTATTGAAATTGAAGGTAGTGGTTTATCAAAAGCCAAGGAAAGGTTATAGGCCACAGTGGAAGTGGTGATTTTCAGCACACACAGGCTAAGTACCACTTGAAATTTGGAAAGTGGCTAAAATGCTGTTTTCAGGCTCAGCAGCCAGAGGGAAGGCTCCCAGAAGGGGCAGCATTACCTCGTCCCCACCTCTGCACTCCTTGGGGAGCCCACAGCTCAAGTGAAAAGAGCACAGACTCTGGAGACAATCGGACTGGATTCCACCTAACTTTCAGAGCCCTGCTTAACCTTTCTGAGTCCCATCTGCAAAATGGGAACAAATGGACCTACTTTATGGGGCTGTAATGGTGCTGATTGACATAACATCGGGAGTCTAGCACATCGTTATCTAGAGCATTTTGGGTTTTGTCATCCGCTTCCTCTTTTCCGTGTTCAGTGGGTGTGGGGGAAAGCGGTGGGGTCAAGGCCCAATAAGTGCTTTCTTCATGCTGCTGGCAGACCTCCAAAGACTTCTGTCACTACTAGGTTGGCCAAAAAGTTTGTTTGGATTTTTCCATACCATCAGTGGTACTTTTTGGCCAACCCAGTATTTTGATAGTTCTTCCCAACTCCTTTAAAAAGAACACCTACTCCTTTGGAAGTTTTATGATTTAAAAATAGCTAGTGAAATTTTGATGATTTGGACTAATTTATTGGTGTGTTATAGGATCAGGCTAATGGGGTCTTGGGCTCCATTTCCACCCTGGCAGTTTGCTTCTCATAAAACAAAAATCTGTTTCAAGCCACTGTCTGCTTTTTCTGTTGTAGAGTCAGTTGGTAAGGGCACTACGGTGACCTTCTGCAGGTGATAGGATTGCACTTACCTTGAAGGGGAGACCTGGGGAGGGATGAGGCTGCCGAGTGAGGCCAGGCTTGGGGCAGGCTGCTGTGACTGAGGGACAAACCCAACCGTGACAGGCTCTGCAAACCTGTCATTAAATGCCAATCCATGAGGGAGTTTTTTTCCAGTTCCATTTCATGAAAGAAAAAGCTGAAGCTCAGAGTGGTGAAGTGCCCTGTTGAAGACAGTCTGGAGCAGAAATAGATATAAATTCATGGCTTTGGATTCAAAAAGCTTATTCACAAGACAAGAGCTTTAGGCCACGCCTTCCTCTTTTCCATTAAGGCAAACTCTTTCACTGCTAAATTTGTCTTGGTTCTTTAGACTTGCACTGAAATTAATAAAGGTCTCCTTTCCTAATTGTGCAATCAAAATAAATTATGTCCACAAATTAGAAGGCAAGGAAATTGCATGTGCATTTTGGGTGCCCCGATAATGTCCTGCAGTAAATTGTTTTCATATAAATTGCATGCTTAATTAATTGCTTTCAAAAATGCCCATGTATTTCCCTGCAAATACATCTCTGCGTGCAATTCATAAAATACAAAGACAAATTAAATTGCCGATCCCCATATAAAAATGTTGCCTTTTGTGTATCCTGGCTACGCTCATTCTGCCCTCTTTCCAGTGAGCGCAATAAACCCAGTGAGCCTCTTCCTTTCCAAGTTGCCCCTGGGTATCCGATTCAACAGATCTGAGGTCTCTCTTAAATTACAACCAGAAAAGGCAATAAAGCAGCGGTGTGTGCCACAACTGGGTGCATCGAATATCTGCTGGCGTCAGGTGTCTCCTAAGACCGAGTCTCCCAGACTGAAACACAGCTCGAGGCAGTGAGCCTTGGGAAAGCTAGTCATCCTCAAGATAAAAATAAACAAAGTGCCTCCAAACATCTAAAATTAAAAAAAAGAAAAAACTCTCCCAACAAAAATGAATGCATTGTTTTGTGTTGATGGAAATATAGAAAAGGATGGAAAAATTGCCTTCCATAATCCCACTACTCAGATATAATCACAGATAACCACATCTTGTTCTAACAAAATATTAAAGGTCCAAAAAATTTAGATGGTCATAGGCCAATTTAGATGATTTGTTTAGAAAATTATTTTTAGGGATGAGTTTGGGTTTGCATGATTTTTATTAAAGACTGTATCCTCTACTTCAAGCTCTCACATACATTATGCCTCAATAGCTACAGTTAATGTTTAAAAATGACCCTGCTGTGACCTCCCTGCTGCAAATCCTCCTGCTCTGGTTTCCAGAAAGGAATTGTGCTAACAGAAAGTGTAAGGAATGCTTTGCTAGGTATTAGAGTTTATTTGCCAACAAGAATTCAAAGCCTGAAAGTTTTGTTTTGGAAAAATATTTCAACAACAGTTCTTGATACAGAAGTGCTCAACACAGTGGGAAGAGTGACTAGGTAACTGTTCTCTGCTCAGTCAGTGTTAGCTGAGGTGAGAGTAGACCCAGCAGAGCCATGCTCATCAGCTAGCACAGCTTGCCTTTAGCTGATAATTCTTGCAGCTGGAGCTGGAGGGCTTGTCTTTTGAAAGCAGAATGAAACACAAGTCAGAACATGCTGAAATGGTCTAATTTGTGGGGTGCTGGGTCTATTCATTCCCGTAGAGACCAAAATCGAGGCTAAATTGTAATCGAAGAGTCAAACTAAGGCTTGAAATCTACTCGAGTGTTATTTCCAGTGATAGCCAAGACCAAAAATTGAAGCAAAGCTGAATACCTTGCACTGATGCAGTTTTGCAGATCGTGTGAATTGGCCTTGCTCTGGTTCCAGTTCTCATTCAGGATGCACCGTGGAAAATTTGACTTTAAGAAGAGCCCAGTTCCTTCCTCAAAAGGCAGCATCTGAGCTGTTGTTTGGAGTTGTCAAGACCCTGCACTTCCCCACCACACCATGCCCACGATTGAACAGAGAACTTTCTGGCCGACTCAGACAGCTAAGGAGGTAGAGATTTTTAACAAAATCCTGAAAAAGATGTTGTTTTAAAACAATTCTGCCTTGGTCCCTGAAGATGTACTAAAGTGAGGGAAAAGGTGGCTGGAGGAAAATACTGAGACCAAATTTATGTATAGTGTCCATCCCTTCTCATTCTTACAGAACAGAAAAAGGCAAACACAGTGAAAAACCAAAACATTACCACCTGGATACATTATGCCACCATAAATGTTACAGAGGATAAAAATGTATTCATCTAAGTACATGTGGCATATGCCTGAGCTTGTGGGGACACAGAGTCACACACACACTTGCATGTCATGAATGAAGTGCTGATTCATGAAAAGCTTATGAAACTGACAAAATTTGTATTTAATGTTTTCTAGCCATCTTTCAGAGTCGGACATGACTGAAGCGACTTAGCAGCAGCAGCAGCCATCTTTTTGGATCATTCCTTGTCTTTCTTAGCTTGTTAAGCCCTATGTCCTCTATCTCCATTTCCGACCATTATTTCCCACTGAGACTTGCTTTTTTGTTTGGTGACAGTAAGCAACCTGCTGATGAGCTGAGTTTTGAATGCAAAGTGCTCTTCTTTTGAAAAAAAATCTGAGTATGATATTTTACAAATACCCTATGTAAACTATCCAGCATAGAACCACATAATCCCGGTATAAATCCAGTGATTTCCCACTCAGTAATGTGGGTCCCTTTTCTAATCCCTCAAACCCTCAGGCCTCATAATGATAACATGATGAATTCTCTTGGAACAAACAGGTGACAGTCCCCCCACTCTCCCTTTCTGGGCTTACCTCTTTGAAAATATAATAGGCTCAGTAAGAGACTGGACCTTTTGATCTTATGATGCAAAATCATGGGCCTTCTGGCCTTTGGAGCAGTAAATACATATCTCTGAAATCACTTCCTCCCTGAGATGTACAGGAGATAGTTACAAGGTACATCCGTTTATCTCTAAGGGAGATAAGAGAAACTGTAATTGTCCTTTCTTCCTCTTCACTGTATAAGTTTGTGCAAAATTCTTGTCCAGACTCTGTAGTCACTTTAGTGCTGTCATGCATGTGTGTAAATCTGATAATGCCTACTCATTAACAATAATGCCCGCTCTCGTCTTCTATATTGCGATGGAAGAATCTTTTGTTAGCAGGATTACTTTACTTCCCCAAAAACCTATTGCTGCCTTCTAAGTACAGCTGTGCCTGTGGGCTTCTGGGTATTTCTTTAGAAAACAGATGTATGAGTGTGGAATGATTACTATTACTTGCCTGCAGATGGTGATATAGTTTGGAAATACAACCCTGTGGTTACCGGTGACTGTTGGCAGACCCTTACATTTTGGAAGGAGTGAATACACCTAGGATTTGTATAGGGTCTAAAGAGAACCAGTGCCTTAGGAAGTTGGGATTCAGTAAACATTTACTGTATGATTGAACGTCTGGTAAGTGAGAGGTGGGTTTGCCAAAAGTCTTATCTTTTTAAGGTACTGAGGAGCCTCTTGGGAAAAGGGCACTGTTGTAATGCTGAGGTTGGTTTGGTGTAACCAGGCCTTGATCATTAGAGGAAAGGGACTTCCTGGGTACACTCTGAAGGCTGCCACTCAAATCTGTCTGTCTCTTTCTGGCCCAACCTCAGGATTCAGTTCTGCTTAATGGAGATAAAGGGATGCAGGTAGAATATGGCAGTTATTCCACTAAAACCAGCAAACAGTAGGAGAGCAGAGTGTCACTGTTTTCAGTCTCATCTGAGCAGGTGTCTCATGACAGAGGAGCGAGTAGCATTTTTCCTCCATCACCACAGGCCAGGGCTTGGCACCTCGAGGGCTCTGATGTGGAGACAGAGGTGACAGAGGTTCCTGGGAAGAATGGACTGATTGGCGAGCACACCTAGGACCTTCCTTGGGGACTCCCAGAAATAAAGGAGATAATAAGACATTATGTCATGAAGAACTGTGGTCCTGTAGTAACAAGTGGAGTCAGGAGTCGATGACACTGGAATTGTCATTGTCACTAAAACTGTTGGAATACTCTCAGCCAGATAAGGCCGAGGTGAATTTGTGTTTTGAAAATAAATACTGTATTTATTCCATTACCCTGATAAACAGAAAACTTTAGCGCTTGAACCCAGATTTCCTCCTGTCTGTTCAGAGCAGTAATAGAAAGGTAAAGATTCAGGTTTTTCTCAATTCCAAGCCAGTTGTAAGTGCAACAGTACAATCTGCCTGGTGCCAGTGAAAAAATAATATTCTGTATACTTTTTTTCTTGGACCATTAAATTTTACTGCTTTTTAACGGAGATGAAGGAATATGATATCAGCATGCTTCTCTAACTATTGCTTCCAAACCAAGGTTTCAAGACAGCTGGTTCCTGGCCTATACCTCTATTTCTTCCATTCCTCCTCCCCTCTCCCATCCCTTGTTAAAATCTTTAACTTCTCCACCAGACACCATAAGAAACTGAGCTCCACGCATCTGTTTTATGTCATCCCAGTTGACAGTGTATTTCCAGAATCCTGGAATTTCTGCCATTGCTTAATCTTGTATCCGGGAGCAGAACCTATGAAGCAAGGGCAGGAAGCAAAATCTGTAAACTCCCTGGGATCCTGCCCTAAATTTTACCTTTTTGGAGGAGTTGGGGTGGTGGGGGTGGGGGGGGCAGCTGTCAGTCTATTAGACTGTGTGCCAGGGTCCTTGGGACTTCCAGCAATAATGGAACAGGGATTTCTCAGGACTCTGAAGGTGGCTGAAAGTGGGAAGCTGGGTAGAACCTACAAAGAAGGTGTTTGGTTTTGAATGAGTCCCAGCTTGGGAACAGGATGTAGAAAATCAGAACCAGACAAAAGTGGAAATGCAGGAAGCATGGCACAAGTGTAAAATTAATTGCAGGGTTTTTAGTTGCTCAGTTGTGTAAGTCGGCTTTCTGAGGCCCATAAATTATTGCTTAGAGAGTACAGTAGAGAAGGCAAATTATTATCAGGCAGGTGTGTGGCTCTTCAGACACGTAATCAATTTAAATTGAATTTTGTGCACAATATACAGTGCTGTCCTTCATCCTCCAAGAGAGGTTTTCTTCCTGGGTATGGAAGTGAGGTGTAGGGCAAGAAGCACTGGTTTCAGGGCCAAGGGAATTCAGATTTTGTCATGATTATGTCGATTCGTGGGCAAAATCTTAATTTCTCATGGCTTTGATACACAAGATGAGATTGAAAACCATCATAATAAGTATTTCTGAGAACTGCCAAGAGGATTAAATGAATTCTCATGTGAAAGAGGCATGTGGCAGCGAAACAGCTGATCTGCCAGTCTGGTCAGATTCCACCCAGCTCCCATTCTCACCACTTTCAGAGGCCTTGTTCCACCTATACTGGGAAGTCCCAAAGAACCTGGCATAAGACATATCAAATGTGGACAATTGTCCCTCTCCCCTCGGAAAAGCAAAACTTAGGACAAGATCCTACAGAGTTTACACACTTGGCTTTCTGCTCGAGTCTCATAGATTCTGGTCACAGATATAAGATTAAACAACAACAAGATGTAAAGCTCAACTCCAAAGTTGGGTCTGTGATATGTTGAGCTCATGGGTGGAGCCCAGATACTTTCCTTACACCAACTCTGTCCTTCCTTTTCCACGTAGAGAAGCTGAAAGGAGGACAGAAAGTAGGATAGGAAGGAAGGAAGGAAGGAAGGAAGGAAGGGAAGAGAAGATAGACTGATCTTTTTGGCTCACAGTGGCTCTGAAGTCTTCCCATGACTGTTTGTTGAGTGAATGTTTAAACGTGAAATCAGCTGTGGGCCCTGTGAAAGCTGCCCTTTGCTCCCTGTGTGGCTGTTTCCCTGGACAGTTTGTTGGAAGGTGGGCTGCCCTGTCTCACCCCCAGGCTTTCTTTCCTCCTGCTTAGGACTTTCTTTCTTTCAGCAAAACAGTCTGTTTCATTAGCTTTTTTGCTGTCATCTTTTGCCTGTGCCTGTCCAGCCTAGCAACTCTGAGCTAAACTTAGCCCACCGCCCCACCTCCCAGCCCCCACACACTGTTTGTTGACAGACAGGCTGATTGGCATGCAATTAGACTTTAATAAAGTCTTAAGTGCAGAATAATATGAGATCTGATGTTCTCTGTATGAAGGTAAATGTTCCCTCTTTAGCAAGAGGTGTCTTTTATTTTGTCCTTAAGGTGAGATGTCTGTCTGTCTTGAGAGAGTCAGGAACAACTGGCTTTATTCTAAGACTCTAAACTCAGAGAAAGCCTTCAACTTTCTCAAGATGAAGTTGTATGAAGAGAAAGGTTAATGCCCTTTTCCTTGTGTGGATACGTAACTAATTCTACAGTTTGCAGACTTTGTAGTCATGTCTCCTGTTTTTTTCACTGTAAATACTGAATGGATGGGTCTTGGCAGGAAGAGGGAACCGGGGTGGCAGATTCTTCTGGCTGCCAGTATCAGGCCTCTTAATGATGGAAAATGGATTTGGGAGGAAGCGTATCAATACAGAAATGCTGAGTCTGGTATAGAAACTGGAGCAAGTTGCCAGAGTGCCCTGGGTTGTGTACTCTTGGAACAGAGCAGCCAAGCCCTGAGGGGCCTCCTGAAGGAAGAGCAGAAATAGAAGCAGGCACACTTGCAGTCGGCAGGCACGGAGCTCTCCGGGGAGAGCTGGGAGCAGCAGGGCGACCTAGTTTTTCTATTTTGTTCCTGGTCTTCTGATAAGGGTCCTGGAATTGTTGTCCTAAATCCACTTTGATTGTAAGTGGGCAGGGGTGGGGCGGGGGGCATGAAGGTGTGTGTGTAAGAGGAGAGATTGTGTTCTATACCTCCCTGGCAGCTGCACCTTTCACACTCCTCATTTGCCTTTAGGATACTATAGGAATCCTGTAGTATTGTAGGAGGCCCATAACTGTCTAAGGCCCTCTCCATCAGTTTCCCATGGAAGTATGGCCAGTAGGGAAAGGAGGACTTTGAAAGCAGAAGTACCACCTATAAAGCACACAGTATCTTAAAGGTGAAATGGAGAATGTGATAAGTAAGAACCATTAGGGAAACATTGACACAAATCTCTGTCTCTCTCTCTCACACACACATCCACTCTCTCACAGACATTCATCCACAATGACCACATCCTACACGCCCTTCTAGTCAACTGGAAAATGAATTTAGAAGAATTTCAAGAACCTTATCAGACAACCTGAAGCAGAATGGGAAAAAATTATGTTAAATAATTATGTTGTTTTCATAGTATATGAATATGTACATAGTATATGAATATGTATGTATATCCATATAGTATACCTGTATTAGTTGTTGTTGTGTCCAGGTCTATATGTGTCATACTATTATGAAGGAAAAAAAAAAAAGATTGCCTGTTTTGGGCAAGGTCCTTGCCTGTTTTGGGCCTGGGGGCTTCTCTATGACCAGCCTCACTAGTATCTTTATTATGTGCTCAACCAGTGAGATCAACAGTGGATTCACCAAGTGTCCTTTAATAGATGTGGTGACATTACTCAGTCACATTTTTACCTGCTCATTCATGCCAGAAATTTCTTAATAAGACAGAAGTGCTGAGAGGGTTATGTTTTAGCTTCTATCTGCATTCGTGAATGTTTTAAGTAAGAAAGTTTCCTAAGAGCAGTTGCTAGTAGGGAAAAGGCATTGGACATCTGAGCAGTATAATGCCTTTCATTCAAATAGCATTTTATAACATTTCTCACTCAGCCTCACTTGCTCAAATTAAGGTCTTTGGGGTGCCTCCTCTCATCTTTCCCTGGATTCATAGTAGAAGTTCTCCAGGAATTGTTGTGGTTCCTAAAGTGTCCTCAGTCCTGAAAGGGACCTTCATTGTTTTCTATTTCACAAAACTGTTGTAAAACTTTAGCCTTTGCCCATCTGTTAGGTGTTTCTTCCTTGTAATAAGGGCCTTTAGGAAGCCTTCACATGACCCTCTCTACTAAAACCATGGCAACCACCCCCCTGCACCAACCCTCTGCCGCCACGACTTAGAATATAGACTCAGAGGAGACTGGCTTTTTGGGAGTGGGGGCAGGATTATCTTCTGAGTTTTTTTTTTTTTAATTAGGCCTATTAGAAAAGCCAATATAATATAAAAATTATCTCAATAGTTTTTCCTGCCACGATGCTGGAATGGTAGACATGGTCTTTTATGTGAAGTTCCCCCATGTTAAATCATAATATCAGAGGATAGTGACTGAAGGCTATGCTGTACAAGGCTTGGTCTGCAAGAAGCAAAGGTGTGCACGTCACCTGCATTATGTGGGCCCAGACAATAGTTCTGCACACTGAATTACTGGTCTATACACTTACACAACATTTGAGAAACAGTGCAAGCCAGGATTCTCAAGACCTAGACCTGAGTTTGCAAATATCCCTTGGATATCATCATATGAATGAAGTGAGGGAGCTCACAGTCATCTCAAATTGGACTTCTTTGCCTCCCAGAGTTGCTTCCTTATGTTGCTTTATCCTGGTCAGTGACATCAGTATCTACTCAGGCAATCTGTATAGAAGCTACACAGTCACCTCTGCCATTTTCTTTTTCTTCCTGACCTTCCTTTAAAACCTAGCTTGAGTTTCATCACCCTCCTTGAAGTTTTCCAGTAGTGTACCAAGACTTTTTTTTTAATGCCTCTGTTAGCAGATTTGTTAACAAGTCTGTTATATATGTTTCAGTTTCTTCCTCCCTAAGAGTTGACCCCTCTCTGTTTTGCTTTTTTGGTGCAAATCTTAATGCCCTCTTCCCCTTTATTCTGCTGCCTCTGAGTACTTAATACAGTGTCTTATATATAGTATGGACTCACTGAGTGCTTGTGAATATTTAACCACTTAGACTTGTGACATTCTCTTCTCCATTTCCCCTAGGACCCTTTGATATTGGTGCTGTTTCTTGATCAAGGGATCATGGAGATATCTGGTGTTCCAGCAGCAGGTGTTAAATAAACTTACTTAAACTGTTCTCATTGTTATGCTGGCAGCACTCTCAAATTGTCTTCTTTGATAATCCAGTCTCTCAAAATGGAGCTACTACTTTCCAGGAGTTGAGGTTGTGGGGCTCCCTTGTGACACCTACTGCTCTGTATTCAAGATCTCCCACTTTCTTCTTAGTGCCTGCCGACCTTGCAGACCTTCCAAAGCTTGCAGGAAGAAGAGAACAGGAAGGACATGGCATGTTACTTGTAGCGACTGTGCCTTGATTCTCTGAACCATCTTGCAGGGTTTCCTAGTGTGGCTTTTTAGAAGCCTTCCCTTATATGCCCCCCTCCCTGGATAAACTGTTTGCCCTCTTGTAGACACAAGGTTTAAAGAATCATATTGTAGAATCTTAAAGGTATTTAAACAAGATGGCCTTCTGGATCCTCAGGATCCTGTTAAATGCACCACTTTTGATCTCAGCTCAGCTGGGAAATCTTTTCTTTTGTACAAACTTGGGAAAAATCAATATAAATGGCTGTGAGATACTGAAGTTAATCCCCACTCCTGCTGTTTTCTTACCCACCATCTCACTGTTCCTAAAAGAAAAATGGTCTCTGGCTTCATGAAATATTTTACAATACTGGCTACAGTGGGAATAATTATTTTTCTCTTGGCGAAAAGTAAATGAGAATTCCTGAGTTACTCAGATAATGAAGGCAAAAACTTAGTTTCTGGAAGATCTAAGAGTTGTGTGGTTTGGGTAGAAGGATTCCCTGGTGGGTATTTGTGGCCCCATCCTTCCACCCTCCCTGAGATGTGAGGGATGTGGGTGAGAGAGTCATGGGCTTCTCTCAAAGTAATGAGACTCTCTGAGCACTGACCTCTAATGCTGCTCATTGAATATATTCCTTTTCACAGCATGTTTACACAGCAACTCTTTGGCTGTTAAACAAACACAGTGTTTAATAGGCCCAGAGTGATCTGCTTACAGGGGAGCCTGTAACAATCAGAGGGAGACCAATGCCAGAATATTAAGAAAATAATATGTGGCTTAGACAAGCAATGATCCTTGAAGGGAACAACAGTTTGTAGGAGACAAGATAAATGCCACCTGCCGCAGTGACTCCAGGGGAAGATCCAGGGTATGGTCTTCTCTGGAGCAAAAGCAGTTTTCCAGTATCCTGAACAGCCAGCTGAGGTGGAACGCCAGGAGAATGAGTCCACTCTTTGGTTCTTTGCTGGATGGTTAGTTATTTCTTGTATCACTGGAGCTGATGAACTCTGCCTGTTGTTGTAGTTATTTCACACCACCAGGCATGCTCGCACTTTGTGTAGCACCTGTAGATCTGTGCAGAACCTCAGGATCTCTGAGAGTCACATTTGCCATTTACTGTGCACTTACTGCCTGCCAGGCCCAGCAGAACCTCAGGATCTGTGAGAGTCACACTCGCCATTTATTGTGTACTTACTGTCTGCCAGGCCCAGCACGCATGTGCTTTTCATTGTCTTTGTTGTTCAGTCACTAAGTCGTGTCCGACTCTTTGAGACCCCATGGACTGCAGCACACCAGGCTTTCCTGTCCTTCACTATCTCCTGGAGTTGTCTCAAACTTATATCCATTGAGTCAGTGATGTCATCCAGTCATCGTATCCGTTGTCTCCCTCCTCTTCCCTTACCCTCAACCTTCCCAGAATCAGGGTCTTTTCCAATGAATTGGCTGTTTGCATTAGGTGGCCAAAGTATTGGAGCCTCAGCTTCAGCATCAGTCCTTCCAAGAAATATTCAGGATTGATTTCCTTTAAGATTGACTAGTTTGATCTCCTTGCTGTCCAAGGGACTTTCAAGAGTATTCTCCAGCACCACAGTTCAAAAGCATCAATTCTTTGGTGCTCAGCCTTCTTTATGTCCAATTCTCACATCTGTACATGGCTACTGGAAAAACATAGCTTGAATTATACGGACCTTTGTCAGCAAAGTGATGTCTCTGCTTTTTGATACTCTAAGTTTGTCGTAGCGTTCCTTCTAAGGAGCAAGTGTCTTTATTTTCGCTTGGCATACATTGTGTTGTTTAGTCTCAGTGGGAGGTATGTATATTTAAAATAACTGTTTGCTAGACAAGAAAACAGTAGTCCACAGAGGATAAGTGACTTGTCCAAAGTGTCACAGCTTTTAAGTAGTAGAACTAAGACTCAAACACTGGTTCTTTCTAGTCCAAAGCCGCTGAATTAGAACTCACAACACTGTGATCAGAGGAAGGTCAGAGTAACTGGCTAAGCACCTTCACGTAAGCAAGTCATGGTGGGGACACAGACATGATGGTGAGGTCTAAGAGTGTCGTCTTAAGTGATCCCCAGAAATTGTAGCCTTTATAAGGTGATGTGGATTTCCCTGAGCCCTGCCACTACTGCAGTGTCTGCAGACCAGCAGGGGCTTGAGACAGCACTTGTGGATTTGAGATGTTTACCTTATAAGCATAATCCTGAAGTTCACACCTCTCACATGAGATACTGAATGTGTACTATATTACTGCATTCTAAGGTTGGAAATTATTTTGAGGGGCAAAAAATGAACATACAAATATTCTTGGATATGACATCTTTCTGTTAATTTGTTCAGTTCCTGAATTTTGTTTTGCTGCTGGGGATAATGGGTGGTAGGAAGACAATCTGACCTGGTTTTCTGAATCTCAAAAAGAGAGTTTGGAGCAGGACAAGTCGAGGGGTCTGGAGCCTGGTGGAGATGGAGAGAGCAGATCTGGAGGAGCTCTGATGATGAGTAGATTGTGGGACTGTGGTGAGGAAGAGAGAATCCTTTAGACAGTAGTTATGTCACCATCATTTACACTTTTTTCAGAACTGATATCTTTCTTTTGAGTGTGGCAGTCTTAGGATTTGCCTGCACAGGAAGCACCCAGGATTATTTGGATTATAAAAATTGGTACCTTCAATGTGTGCACAGCACTTTATAGTTTAGAAAGCATTTTCTCACTTGATTCTCACAATCACACTGTTGTGTTGTAGGGAGGAGGAGTCTAATCAAGCTCATTTCACAGATGAGTTCATGAAGGTTTTGAGACTTTTCTGCCATCACATAGTTCTCATCACTCAACAAGTGCAAGAACCCAGAGTCTCTGATAACCTCTATCAATGGGCTCCTTGGAGGCTACCTTTAAGAATACAAGAGTGAAAGACATGCCATATTGGGTCAATCTAATGGCTCACTCCACCAATTATTTCCTTTGAATAGGCTGGAGCCAGGGATGTTTTATAAAGGAGTGTAGCAGCTGCCTCTGCAACTTCAAAAGCTGAGAATGCATCCAGACACCTCCAACCTCCTTTTGACAAGCAGTAAGAGATTGAGTGTCCACAATTTTTCCAAACCTTCCTTGAACCTATTTACATTTCTTGGCTTGTTCAGCTTTTGGGGATTAACAAGTTCCACATGTTTACCACCTGCTGTATGAAGAAGTACTTCCTTTGGTTATTATTTTAAATGACTGCTTTGCAGGCTTAAGTGCTCCCGTGCCCCCAAAGCCCCTTCCTGACCGGTTATAGTCCCCAGGATGCAATGTCTGCCTGGCTCGCATGCACTTCTGCGGCTGTTGAGGTGAGCTTGGTGGTGATAGCTACAGTATAGCACATGAGGAAGCAGGTACCCAAGGGATTGCTTTTAGGGTGCAAATGCTACCTGTGTGCTGGCATAAAAATTGGAATTGGCTTCCTCTCCAGTGCTCTGACAACTTGAAAGCATGAAGCACAGATCTCCATTATGAAACTTTTGCATTGTGTGTGCCTGTGTCCTTCTGAAAACCTTCACTGTTCTAAGGAATTCCACGCTAGTCCAAATGAAATAACTGCAAAATCATACTTGCATGAATGTGCTATTCCAGCTTGAATCCTTTCTAGCAACTGACCTTGCTAATGTGAGCATGTTCATATGGTTAAGATTAATGAGTCAATTATTTTTATACAAGCTATCCCTCATGTAGGCTGTTTTCCTTGACTTGACTATGTTAATTAATAAAAAGCATTCAATCCTCCTTCCATTTCAGTTTGTGGTTAATCAAGTGCAATTATCAATAAGGTTATGGTGAATGTCTGTGTGCTTAGGAGCCTCTAATGAAAATAGGATATATTTGGCTATGAAGAGAAGTACTTAAAGTTCCTCTTCAGTGAGTGCTTCCAGAAGGAAATAAGGCTATGGATCTTGGAAGGCAGAGGCTGCCATTATAAATATAGTGTGCTTTTAATTAAATAAATAGTGAAACAAATGTGATTGAATATGAGATAATCCATTCATGTGGATATTACTTCATGTCATGCCTTAAATTATTGCTTCCTAGGGCTTGGCCTGGCTTTTGCTAGTTGAAGAGTGGAGTGTACAAATTTATCCTCCATAAATGCACAAAATCTTGCATGCTTTCAGTGCAACAGAGCTCTGAAATGACCGCATTATGTAAGGAAAGTCCAAAAAAAACCCCACTGAAAGTTACAGAGAAATTTAAGTAGCATTTGTTTACATCATCAGTGGTTCCCTTGCTCTATGGAAGGTAGTAAAGGGATAAATTTACATAAAATAGTTCCCTTGATGACTGGCATATAGTAAGTGGTTGGAATGTTAATCATCTTTGTTGTTATTATTATCAGTGTTCATTTAAAAAATGATATCTTTCAGCACTTAATATCTGATTTGATTTTTGTCTGTCAGAGACATAGTACTTGCGTGAAAGGATACATGCTTGAGGATAGTTTGGGTTTGTGGAAGAGATGGTTAAAATGGGAGTTTCAAGACCCTTCGGTAGTTGGTAGATACCAAGCCTTTAAAAAAGGGAGTGTGTTGAACCGATGGCTTACTGGACTTGTGTGTTTCAGGACAGATAAGTGAATTTAGTGAATGGTCAGTGTGCTTAGTTCAGGTTAAACCACATGGATTTTAAAATGCCATAAGCTTTTGATACCTGAGAGTATTTGCAAACACTGAAATGTCATTTTCAGGAGACAGATTTCTACAAAGCTGTTTTCTCATGCATACAAAGTAAGTGACTATTGTCACATTTTTACTCCTCCTTGTTGTCTTTAAAATTACCTTAACTAAGTTCAGGGAATCATTGCCCTGGAAGTGCTAAGCCATGACATGCTTGTGAAAACAAGACAATTACTTTTGAGGTACAGATGATTGCTTCTAGAATTTTTCCTGCTTATACTTCATGATCAGAAAGGGGAAGAGAGAAAAAGGATGCTGAGAAGCTAAAGAGGTGTTTGGGAAGTTGAAGACAAACCTGATGAACTTAGTAAGACCAGTTTATTATCTCTCCAAGAGAGCATGAGTGCCAACGAGGATGGAAAGCTTCCCATGACATCACTTGCTCACAAAGCATTCACTGAGGACCTCCCCTGTGCCAGGGAGTGTGTCAAGTGCTGGAGCTGTAACAGTAAAGAGAAAGTGAAGTCGCTCAGTCGAGACCGACTCTGCGACCCCGTGGACTGTAGCCCACCAGGCTCTTCCCTCCATGGGATTCTCCAGGCAAGAGTACTGGAGTGGGTTGCCATTTCCTTCTCCAGGGGATCTTCCTGATCCAGGGATCGAACCCGGGTCTCCCGCATCCCAGGCAGACGCTTTTTAACCTGAGCCACCAGGGAAGCCCGTGTAACTGTAAAGTACTGGGAAATTCCTGCCACCAGGGAGCTTTCAGTTTATTGGAGTCATATGGGATAGACACAGAGCCAAAAGAGCACATTTGGTGGAGCAGAGCTGCGTATAGCAGGCACAGTTGGCTTCACATGGGGCCGCTGTGGTGTGTTGCTGCCAGCTCTTCAGCTTGTGAAACTGACTGTGTATCTCTTCCCAGCTACGTGTTCAGTGATATCATGTTGGTAGCTTAAAATCAGCCATGGTGGTAGTATTTACACCACATGAATTGGCAAACAGTGCAAGTTAGGGCTATTCTTCCTGCAGAGAGCCAGCTGTTAAACATTACTAGCATGTTCCTGGTACTCCTTGGGCTGGCGAGGGGATGTATAAGAATCCATAATGTAGATAAGGGGATTATTAGGCTGAATCATGTAGAGCAAATAGAAAATAGTCATCATTGGATTTTTAGGAGAGGAATTCAAGTGTTTATTTGGGGAGTGTGGGGGCTTGTATAGAGATTTTCTTTTCTGAGGAGATGGGGAAAAGCAGGGCTTGTATCAAATATATTTTTGATGAGTATAAACTCTAGACAGTGTTTCAATCATCAGCTCTTACTGAGGTCATGATCTTCATTTTATTTATCTGTGTGTGTATGCATGTGTGTATATGTAAATCTATCTATATGTATCTATCTGTAAAATCTTTCATATGGTGAATAGATAATAAATGTGTCTTGTATAAATGAATGCACCTTGGTATTCCTTAAGCCTCCTCAATTACCCTATCTGAATGGGGTCAACTGTTTTCACTAACTATATATCAAGCACTGTGCCAGGCATTCTATATAATTTTATGCATGCATTTTATAGAAGAAGAAACTAAGGCTTGTAGAGGGTTAAGGGAATTGCTGAAGATCATAACAGAGCTCAAAGCAGTAGAAGCACTCTTCAAACCTACGTCTGTTTGATTCTGAACCCCATGTGTTTTCCAACTGTCCCACATTTCCTTTCAGTCAGGAGCCAGTTGTCACATATGAATGACTAGTAGACAGTAAGGAGTCTGGGAGTGTTCATGAGGGAATGTGGACATGAGGCAGATGGTCTCTGATTTGAAAATTACTGGCTTAGTGGATATTGCATCCTCCCGATTTGACTCCTTTGGTGACATTTACGTTAGCACCTTGGCTGATCCATGGTAACCTTTTCCTTGGACTCCTAATCTGAAATGCAGCTTGACACACTTATATAGTACAGCAGAAGGCTGAAAAATGAGGTTTGGATTGCTTTTCCTATCCCACCCTCAATTCAGTTACCAAGAAAAGATCTTTCAGATCAAAACACTTTATTTCCCCACCCGCAGAAAAGATGTCAGACAAAAATGTTTAGAGATAATTTTGGATGTGGTACACTTGTACTGCATTCAAAGACCAAATATGATAGAGGGTTTAGGATTATCTATTAGTTGAAAATGGAATACTAAATTTTAGTATTTCAACAGCTTGCTTCATGCACTTTAACTTTGCCCTATTTTGACCTCCGAGTGAAACTATTTTTATTCCCATTCTTCAGACAAGGAAATTAACTTTTACTCCTTAAATCTTGGCTTAATGTGACTCACTACTCATGTGTACTGCATCCAGAATTCTCACAATGGGAGAAAAGAAAATAGAAAGAAACTTGCTCAGAGTTGAATTTTTCCAAGTGAGGGATTAGGACCTGGAGAAGAGTTTGTAGTTACATTGCCATGTTATAAGCATCTGTAGGGTTCAAGGCCATGTGGGTAACTTCTGGAAAACTAGTAGTTAAAGGAGCAGTGATTAGATTCCCTTATATTACCCTGTATCAATAGGGTTCTTGGGCTTCCCAGGTGGTGCTGTTGGTAAAGAACCCACCTGCTAATGCAAGCGACCTAAGAGATGCGAGTTTGATCCCTGGGTTAGGAAAATCCCCTGGAGAAGGGAATGGCAACCCACTCCAGTATTCTTGCCTGGAGAATCCCATGGACAAATAAGCCTGGTGGGCTACTTTCCATAGGGTCGCAAAGAGTTGGATACGTCGGAAACGACTTAGCAGAAGCAGCAATAAGAGTTCTTGGTTGGAAACAATTGACTATTGTGGTTAAATTAAGGAAAAGAGGAACTTCTTGGAAGGTGGTTGAGCAGCTCGTGGAATCCAGGAAGGCTGGACAACAGGTCAGGTACTAATCAAGGGAGGCAAGACATGGCAGGGAGTAGGGAGATCCTGTTTGTCAACTGAGGGCTGTCCAGTGCTGCTGGCCCCATAGTCAGTGGTCAGTTGTCATGCTGCTGGATTGCTTCCATGCTTCTGGATCCTCTAATCTGCCATAACCAAGGTAAAAAGAACTGGATGAGCCCATACTTTTCACTTAAAGATGTGTAGGAGCATGGGGTGGGGGCATCTGATTGGCTATGCCATCTGATTGGGTACACTTTAGCCTCCTGGGAGGAGAGGGAGGGGCTATCTGTGTTTCTTTGACTTTCCCAGCAAGCAGTGAACTCTGTCTCCTATCAATTCTGTGACTTGCCCAAATAAAGGGGGGTCTAGATGCTGGGCAGCCCTGAATGAACCTTGTTTACATATCCTAGGTTTTGCATAGAAATATGCCTAAAAAGGAGCCGGGATAGCCCCATTTATATGGAGCAGTGTTCAAACAGGCATGCTGTTATACTAATGGCCATGAGTCTAATTGTGATACATTTATTTCTCTAAATCCACAGCCCTCCTGAACCTATTATGTACACCAAGTGAATTTGTCCGGCTTTGGGTTCATCTGATTCAAGCAGGAATGCTCGCATGCAGGCTGACTTCTTTCTCACTTTGTGGCTTTGCAATTCAGAAGATGTAAAGTGGTTTTCCCTGGCTTTCAGCCTCCCTATCTATTTTGATCATGGAGGTTAATAATGCTGAAAAGCACTCAGAGTATATAAGGCTGTGGAGGAAATGAGAGCTCTATGTTTTATGGCTGGGACATGACTGGTAATGTATCTGCCAGGAAAGTTGCCATTCAGAATGCACCAATGAATATTGGATTCCATCAATTCTCAGTCACTTCTCCTGTCCCCCATCTTCCCCTCCCCTTGGCTTCTCACTTGGGAATGGAGCATTCAGAGCCCAGAACTGAGCATGCAGGGGACTTCTTTCTTTGTAGGGCTCTGACGGTGTCGGGCAATGGTTTACCATTCTGGTTGCACAATGAAATCACCTGGGAGCTTTTACAAAGCTTGATGCCCAGGAGTCCCCCTAAACAAATTAAATTAGAATCTCTTGGGAGGGACTGAGTTGTCCGTATTATTTAAAGCACTCTAGGAGAAAGCATGGCACCCCACTCCAGTACTCTTGCCTGGAAAATCCCGAGGACAGAGGAGCCTGGAAGGCTGCAGTCCATGGGGTTGCTGAGGGTCAGACATGACTGAGTGACTTCACTTTCACTTTTCACTTTCACGCACTGGAGAAGGAAATGGCAACCCACTCCAGTGTTCTTGCCTGGAGAATCCCAGGGACGGGGGAGCCTGATGGGCTGCTGTCTATGGGGTCACACAGAGTCAGACATGACTGAAGCGACTTAGCAGCAACAGCTGGTTTCGATAGGCATAGAGGATTGAGAACCACTGTACAGTGCAAGCTGCTAAGCCTGACATGAACTAGACTTACTTCAGAACAAACAAAAGACAGTAGAAATGGAGACACTCACTCACAATCCCTCGCTTTCTTCTCTCTCTTTTTTTTGGGGGGGGTCAGGAGTGGGGTGGGACTGAAGTAGTCATTCCTGAAAGTAGTGGTATGCAGCATAAGGGCCGTAGGCTTCCATTCTAGTCTCCTAGCTGTGTGGTCCTGAGCAGGTTACTTGAATGCTCTGGCTTTGAACTTTCTTGCCTGTAGTAATTTCTGCCTCACAGTGACTTTGGGAAGGTTAACTAAGAAATTTCATTTCAATATCTTAGTGTGGTACATGGCACATAGTAAGGATTGCCTTATTGTTGTACAGCTGTTAGAGTTTTGAGAACATTTCCATATCTTCTGTTTTACTAAATTTTAGTTACCATCCTTTGCCATAAGCTAGTGTCTGGAATTTATCTCCCCATTTTAGAGATGAAGGCAGAAAGTGTGGATTATGGAGCAATAAGTTGCGGGGTCGGGTGGCACGGTCTGTGTTGGCTGTGAATAGTGTGTATTGGATTCGGCCTCAATGTGTTGAAGTCACAAAAGTAACAATCTCCCAGTTTGTTCAAGCAACTCCTTGATGTTGAAAGTTTCCCTGTTGGTGCATTTTAGAGCCAAGCAGTGTAGTGGAAAGTAATTATATGCCATTTCTAGAACAAGAGTGAGAGTGAAGCTAAAAAGACCATACGTTATTTTGAGCTTGAATCAGTGACTTTGGAGTCACTTTGAGTGTATGTTTGAGTGTGTGTACATGCACACGTGCATATGTGAGTGTTATGGTCTAATATAAACTTAAGAGAAGAAAATAAGAAATTGAAAGTCTAAGGGCAGTTGTCAAAGAGTAGCTAAAAGCTCAACCTTTAGATTCGGTTGGAGATGGGTGATCTTATTAACTATTCCTTGAGAAGGTACCTAATTGGCTCTGACACTTGGTTTCCTCATCTGTAAATTAGGGTAATAACACTTAAATTATAACATTTTATGAAGGATTAAATTAAGCAGAAGATGTTAAGTACTTAGCTCAGTACATGGTGCATGGTCAACTCACAATAAATGTTAGTGTAATCAGTCACTCAGTCAATCCACCAATTCATCAGTCAGTCAAAAAACTGGAATTCTGAGTCTGGGCACCTGGCCACTAGCCCCTGTGCTTCTTTGCATATAGTTTTGAGACCTCCATGATGTCAAATTAATCTATATCTACAGTGGTTTCTCCATGTCATGGTAAAAATAAAAATTTACCTTTGTTAAAAATTTTCACTTTTCTTCTTCTTAAATGTCACTTGAGAGAAATTAGAATGAAGACATCCTTGTAGGAAGGAGGAAGATTTACGGAATTCACAGATTTACTATTTAAATACAACTCTAAACTTCACATGGCCTGAGACCAGTCATTGGGTTTTAAGAACTGTTTAGTCCACCTTTTGTATCTGCAGGTTTTTGCATCTGTGGATTCAACCAACAGGCAGATCAGAAATTCGATGCATAGTTGGTTGAATCCGCGGATGCAAAATCTGGGGATACAGAGGGCTGACTGAATTCACTGTACTCCAGCACTTTGTATCAGGGACTTGCACATCCACAGATTTTGGTACTTGTGGGGGCTCCTGGCATCTCCTATGAATACCGAAGGACAAGTGTAGGTAAAAGTTTTCCTTCAGTTTGGTCTTTCATCTCTTCAGTTAAAAAGCACATGCAATATATATGTGTACATTTGTGTGTGTGTATATATATGTGTGTGTGTATCTAATGCAGTATTTATGGAGGGATGCAAGGTGATACTGACTTACTGGTCATTTCCCTGCCTGTTAGATCTGCTGTTTTGTTCTCCCTGTTGCATGTCCGTTGGCCTGTGACTCTTCCATAAAAATGTCCTAATGGCTGACAACACTCTGTGGGATCAACTCCAAAATGTAATGTCTTTTGCACCAGCTTGCATGCCAGACAGTAACATCAGAGCTATCCTGAGAGTGGGAGGAAGAGAAGGCTGGCAGTGAATTCTGAGCTGCCTCTGTGGAAAGGGTGAGTTTCAGGGCGAGCATCAGAGTCAGGGATGCATGAATAAAGGTGAGGGTCTTGGACTTAGCTTCCTCTGGACCTCATATCCTAGCATTGCCACCAGCTGTGGGGACAGACTGAAATACTTCTCTATCACCCAGATTTCTCATCTCTAACTCAGGAGTAGTAATAGTGAAAAGTCCTGTGTGAGGATTAAATGAGAGGATCCTTTTAAAGTGCTGACTGCAGCACTAGCTACATAGAAAGTATTTTTCACTTTGACTAATATTTAGTATATTTATAAGGTGATAACTTGTTCTTCATCTTCTGATACAGAATCAGAATAAAGGGGAGAGATCTAATATATACTGGCCATCTTTTACGTTTTGGAAACTTTACGTATTTCTTCAGGTACTCCCCAGAATACTTTGTAATGGGAACAATTGAGTCCCATTGTGCGAATGAACAAATTGAGACTCAGGTGAAGCAATTTGTTTTGGGTCAACGTAATTATAAGTTGTAGGCTCTAGATTTAAACTTGGTATTCCTGACCGTAATGCCTATGCTTTTTCTACTTAATTGAGCAACATGTATTGAAAGAGATTAAAAAAATGCAACCTCTCTTCTTAGATGTTTACTAAATCCAAGACACAACTGATGATTTTGTTAATCAACTGGTTGTAGGAATCATATAGACCCAGCAGTTAACCAAGAAATTTTTCCTTCCCCTTGAGGTTAAACAGTGTAGCAAGAAATGTTGTAGAATCTCCCTCCCTCAGAATTCTTTAAAAACAGGACAGGTAATCTGTCTCAGCCTATTCTATCCCTGCCCTTTGATGGGGAAACAGAAGAAAAACAGCCTTTTGGAATTTTTTCCTCAGCTCTGCAATATGTTGCAAAAGGCATCAATAGGCAAAATCTGGGAGTAACTTAGCATATAAAGTAGTATTGTTGAAAGGAGTCAGTAGTAATAACTGACATTTGTGCAAGTAGTCTAGAGCTTCCAGAGCCCCTTCATGTATATTTTCACCTGAAATTCACATCAATTACAGGAAGAAGGATGAACAAGTATTACTATTTCCTTTAATTTTCACATGAAAAAACAAAGGCTTAAAGAACTTAACTAGTATCCCGAGGGCAGTAAGTCACTGAATTCAAGGTTGAATCTGTCTAGCTCCAAAGCCAAAGCACTTGATCTAAGACCTCCCTACTCAAAGTGGAACTCCAGCACAGCAGCCCGGGGTGCTCCCCGGAGCTTGTCAGGAATGCAGGATCATTCATCTCACCCCAGACCTGCTGGATCCAAATCTACGGTTTAGTAAAAACTGCCATGTGATTAGAATATTCTCTGAAATGAGCTGATTCTCAGGCAATAACACCTGCCACATTTGTAGCATTAGTATTAAGTATATTACTAAAAGGTCTTCCCTGGTGGCTCATTGGTAAAGAATCCGCCTGCCAATGCAGGAGACTTGGGTTCAGTCTTTTGGGTCAGGAAGATCCCTTGGAGAAGGAAATAGTGACCCACTCCCGTATTCTTGTCTGGGAAATCCCATGGACAGAGGAGCCTGGTGGGCTACCACCTAAAGGCTCGCAAAAGAGTCGGACTCAACTGAGCATCTAAACACTGCTACCGTTATATTACTGAAAGCCCAGGTTGGGATAAGTAAGAATACAGTTGTTGTTTAGTCACCAAGTCATGTCCGACTGTTTCCCACACCACGGATTGTAGCCCGCCAGGCTCCTTTTCATGGGATTTCCCAGGCAAGAATACTGGAGTGGGTTGCTATTTCCTTCTCCAGGGGACTTTTCTGACCCACGGATTGAGCCCACATCTCCTGCCTTGGCAGGTGGGTTCTTTACCACTGAGCCACCAGGGCAGCCCAAGAATACACTATCCTCCTGCTTTTAAGTAAATAGGAATTGACTTGCTTTTAAGCATAAAGCAATCTTGTTTTTATTTCTCCTTGCTGGTGTCTTTTAGTCATGTTTTGGGGAGTCTGAAATGACTAAGTCAGGGTGAGGTATTAGAAGTGACTCAAGCAGTGGTGCTTAATCAGATGGAGAGGGAGCCCCTGGGCACTGGGCATAGAACCAGTTCTGGTTCCTGAAAAGCACTTTCTAGGAGGGCAGCACAGTCCATAGAGTCTTCTCCAGGTTTTAAAGCAGTTATTTCTGGCTCATTTGGAGACAGAATACACTGAGGCCAGATGCCCTGAATGAGGGGACTCTCTTCCAACAGCATCAGTTCAATTCAGTCACTCAGTCATGTCCGATTCTTTGTGACCTGATGAACCGTAGCACACCAGGCCTCCCTGTCTATCACTAACTCCTGGAGTTCACCCAAACTCATGTTCATTGAGTCGGTGATGCCATCCAACCATCTCATCCTCTGTTGTCCCCTTCTCCTCCTGTCCTCAACTTTCCCAGCATGAGAGTCTTTTCAGAAGAGTCAGCTCTTCACATCAGGTGGCCAAAGTATTGGAGTTTCAGCTTCAACATTAGTCCTTCCAATGAACACCCAGGACTGATCTCCTTTAGGATGGACTTGTTGGATCTCCTTGCAGTCCAAGGGACTCTCAAGAGTCTTCTCCAACACCACAGTTCAAAAGCATCAGTTTTTTGGTGCTCAGCTTTCTTTATAGTCCAACTCTCACATCTATACATGACTACTGGAAAAACCATAGCTTTGACTAGATAGACCTTTGTTGACAAAGTGACGTCTCTGCTTTTTAATAAGCTGTCTAGGTTGGTCATAACTTTCCTTTCAAGGAGTAAGCATCTTTTAATTTCATGGATGTAATCACCATCTGCAGTGATTTTGGAGCCCAAGAAAATAAAGTCAGTTTCCCCTTCTATTTGCCATGAAGTGATGGGACTGGATGCCATGATCTTCGTTTTCTGAATGTTGAGCTTTAAGCCAACTTTCTCACTCTCCTCTTTCACTTTCATCAAGAGGCTCTTTAGTTCTTCTTCACTTTCTGCCATAAGGGTGGTGTCATCTGCATATCTGAGGTTATTGATATTTCTCCCGGCAATCTTGATTCCAGCATGTGCTTCATCTAGCCCAGCGTTTCTCATGATGTACTCTGCATATAAGCTAAATAGCAGGGTGACAATATACAGCCTTGACATACCCCTTTTCCTATTTGGAACCAGTCTGTTGTTCCATGTCTGGTTCTAACTGTTGCTTCCTGATGGGCATACAGATTTCTCAAGAGGCAGGTCAGGTAGTCTGGTATTCCCATCTCTTTCAGAATTTTCCATAGTTTATTGTGATACACATAGTCAAAGGCTTTGCCATAGTCAATAAAGCAGAAATAGATGTTTTTTTTGAACTCTCTTCCTTTTTTGATGATCCAGTGGATGTTGGCAATTTGATCTCTGGTTCCTCTGCCTTTTCTAAAACTAGCTTGGACATCTGGAAGTTCACGGTTCACATTTGCTGAAGCCTGGCTTGGAGAATTTTGAGCATTACTTTACTAGCATGTGAGATGAGTGCAATTGTACAGTAGTTTGAGCATTCTTTGGCATTGCCTTTCTTTCAGATTGAAATGAAAACTGACCTTTTCCAACCTGTGGCCATTGCTGAGTTTTCAAAATTTGCTGGCATATTGAGTGAAGCACTTTCACAGTATAATCTTTTAGGGTTTGAAATAGCTCAACTGGAATTCCATCACCTCCACTAGCTTTGTTCGTAGTGATGCTTCCTAAGGCCCACTTGACTTCACATTCCAGGATGTCTGGCTCTAGGTGAGTGATCACACCATCATGATTATCTGGGTCGTGAAGGTCTTTTTTGTGCAGTCTTCTGTGTATTCTTGCCGCCTCTTAATATCTTTTGCTTCTGTTAGGTCCATACCATTTCTGTCCTTTATCGAGCCCATCTTTGCATGTATCTTTCCCTTGGTATCTCTAATTTTCTTGAAGAGATCTCTAGTCTTTCCCATTCTGTTGTTTTCCTCTATTTCTTTGCATTGATCACTGAGGAAGACTTTCTTATCTCTCTTTGCTATTCTTTGGAACTCTGCATTCAACTGGGTATATCTTTCCTTTTCCCCTTCGCTTTTGGCTTCTCTTTTTTTCATAGCTATTTGTAAGGGCTCTTCAGACAGCCATTTTACTTTTTTGCATTTCTTTTCCATGGGGATGGTCTTGATCCCTGTCTCCTGTACAATGTCATGAACCTCTGTCCATAGTTCATCAGGCACTCTGTCTATCAGATCTAGTCCCTTAAATCTATTTCTCACTTCCACTGCATAATCATAAGGGGTTTGATTTAGGTGATACCTGAATGCTGTAGTAGTTTTCCCTACTTTCTTCAATTTGAGTCTGAATTTGGCAATAAGGAATTCATGATCTGAGCCACAGTCAGCTCCTGGTCTTGTTTTTGCTGACTGTGTAGAGCTTCTCCATCTTTGGCTGCAAAGAATATAATCAATCTGATTTTGGTGTTGACCATCTGGTGATGTCCATGTGTAGAGTCTTCTCTTGTGTTGTTGGAAGAGTGTGCATCATTCAACCCTAACAAAGTCCCAGAGAGCCAGAGCAGGCTTTCCCCACCCAGTGCTGGGCCTCTTTTCTTTAAAGAGCCAACTGTGTTTCTAAGAAAAGTGTGCTCTCCAGACTGTGCCCCTTAGCTATGCAGCAGTGCCCCCACCTCTAGAGAAATTGTCCAGAGAAGGCCCAGTGGCCCGCTGGATTTTTGCCCTGACCAGCACGCCGTCTTCTTCCCAGGATGCCTCCCCATCTTCTCCCAGATGATGCTGGTAAGTAAAGAAGAGCACGCTGTAGCACATTTTTTGCCCTGTTGTAAAAACAAGGAATTTATGAGCATGACTTTTGAAAAGAGGGCCTGGGGAATCATTACCAAAAGCATAAAAGACTAATTTTCCCCATAAAGTGGCAGCAATAAATGTCCTGTAAATATGGGCCTCCACTGACTCTTTCTTCAAAAGCGTATTTTTACCCCCAATCCAATAGAATCTATTTCATGTTTAAATAGAGTGAATGGCACAGACTCAGAGGCTATTCTTGTACCTGAAGTGAGGCAGTGTATAAGGCCAGGGGGAGTAACCCGGGAGGATGCCAGTCAGCTCTGGCTGCCTCTAGTTGAGAAAGAGGGAGGGAGGGAGGAAGGAAGGAAGGAGAATGTGAACATGAAGAAGGAAAACTTGGAAAGGAACAGTGAAGGAAGTTGTCAGTGTGTGGAAGTCCAGAAAAATTCTCAATGGTGACGTGAAGCCATTGCCCTCTTAAACTTTGAGAATCTGGGAGGATTTTTTTCTGTGATTATCAAGCATTAGGAAATATGGTGTTTTCATAATATCTATTTAGGAAAATTAAGCCCAGATTTACAGAGCTGTAAGCTCTATATATTACTTCATCTCCCAACTTGTATATGTGGCAAAGCATTTGAAACTGAAGGAGTTCTGGAAAACTGAAATTTTCAGTTACTTTTGCATCGTCAGAAGATCAGCAAGCAGATTCTGAGTTTGTAGAGTGTCAGGCAGGAAAGGGATCTTTTTGCTCTCCTGAGATGCTGAGAGATACGGAAGTGCCGGCAGCGCGTCCATGGGAAGGAGGCGCTGCTCATTGCATGTATCCCTCCTAAGTGGATGGCGGTTGGGAGGGAAGGATGTGCCAGCTGGTGGCCAGGGAGAGGGAAGGAGCAATGTGTTCTTTCACTATCAGTAAGAGAATCTCTATCTGCAGTAATAATGGGTTAGAAAGAGAGAGAGAGAGAGAGAAACAGATTTGGAAAGAATGTTCAAGATCATTATCTGTGCTATACCCAGAGAGCTATAAATACATCTTTGAGATTTTGCTTTCTGAGGGTGGACAGTAGGGCTGGTTAAGGAGTTCCAGATTGGGAAGATCCAGGGAAAACAGACTCTGGATGGAAGTTATTGGTTTGGAGAAGTAGATAAACTTATGCTGTTGTTGTCATCTCTCCAGGTTAAAAAAACAGTAAGGAGAAAAAAACAGATAAGACCAAGGACTGAGGAGCCAGACACACTGGGTTCAAATCTCAGTTCTACCACTGAGCAGTTGGGTGACTTTAGTAAAGATACTTAATTTGCTTGTGCTTAGATTCCTCATTTGTAAAGTAGAGATAATAATAGGATTGGTGTGAGAGTTAAAGGGATTTAATATTTGTAAATGGCTTACAACAGTACCTGACACATAGTGACCTCACAGGTGGTTAAAGTTGGCTTCATATACATTTTGGCTGCTGCGTTGTCATGAGCTGTATAAATAGTTGGCTTTGCATGCTGTGCGTCATTTCCAGGAGAGTATGTTATAATAGATGGGCTGTGTTCTTTTTCCCACATATATTTTGGAGATATTGTTGACACAGGATTGTGTTTATATATTTAATCAATGAAAAGCACACATTTCTTAGGTGAACTTACTGATATAAGACTCTGGGGAATCTGTCTCACCCACCTCCACTCTCATACTCTGGTGCTTTTAAGGTGACTTCACTTTTGATGACCGAGGATTAGCCATGTTCTAGTTCCTGAGTTTTCTAGTGACCATGCTTTAATTCCTGATGCTTGAATTTGGATCTCTTCCACTTTCCCATTTTTGTAGTGTCCAAAACTGTGGTCTCTCCTCCGGTCAAAGTGTGCCTTAATTCATGGGTATATTTCTGGCTGCCTTGCAGGCTGTCACCTGCAGGACACAGGCTTTCTCATTTTATAGTGAGTACATGTCTCTTCACTCTCAATCTCCATTTCTTTCATATTCTTCCTCCATCATATTCCTTCTTCCCCTACACTGCAGTCTGTGGTTGTCACAGGAGAAACCCCTGGGACATTTTATCTGAGAGTCATGTGATGCTGGGAGAGGAGGTCCTTACTAGGGCAGTGCCAGACATGGTGGCAGGGGAGGCAGATGCTGGGGAAAATTACTTCTGTTTCCAGAACTGCCACACTCATATTTACATCTGGGTGAAGGATGGGAGGGATGTCCTGCACTTCTGAATCCCAGGAAACAAGCTGCTGAGACATTCTCCAGTAACCAGTTGGGTGTTAGTGTCTGCAAGTGCCTCAAACTGTCTTTTGGATTACAGGAGGTTAAAAACAACAGGTAGCAGATATCCCTCAGCTATGAAAATGTAAACAGTTTTGAAATTGAGAATGAAAAAAAAAATCAAGGGAAAATCAAGGTCTGGATTACTAATCATGATCTATAGGAATAATAGAAGCTTAGAAATTGAGCCAGTCCTGGTGGTGTCAAAGATAAAGTGAGATTTGAAGGACGAACTTGGTTTAGGTAGGGGTCTTGGGCAGGGAGGAGGAAGCATTCTAGGTGGACAGTGGAATGTGGGGTGTGAACAATGGTGTCCATGTTGGCCCCGAAGGCTCCAGGTGGGGGAAATGGGGATAATAATGGTGAAATCCACTTAGAGAATCCTAGTCCTTGTCTGTTTCCTAGGCAAATTCCTGTGCAATGTCTGGTTGGAAATGGAATTGTAAGGTTGGAAGTTACAGAACTTTGCTGAAGTAAGATCACACTTTTTCCACTTGAAAAAGTGGAAGTTCTGTGTCTACCTCCAGTGAAGTCAGGAGATTTTTTATTTTTTATTTTTCCTAGTTCTTCTGTTCTGGCTTCATGGATTCTCTACCAAGAGAAACAATGCTAATTGAACTGTTCTTCAGATACCTGGGATCCCAGCCTCCGTTGCCTGGCTCTGTGCCTCCATTTCCCTCCCATTTAATAACCAAGCATTCCTTTTGTTCTGTCTCAGTAGCTCCCCTGGGGTCAGAATGTGAGCTCAGGCAGAGAATGTGCAAGACCTGTACCCATGCTCTGTCTTTCCTTCACTTACTTAAAAAGAAGATGGGTCCATCTGTTTGTAGACTATTGGAAGTAATTAACACTTTTCTTTAGCTGGGAGAAAGCACTTGCTAATAGAGTAGGGTCTCTCTCTTTTTAAGACAAAATGAGAAATGCATACATGAGTTGGAATTTGGGCTTTATTATTAGCCATCATTTTCAGCTTCTCAGAGTGCTGTCACCCACCCCCGAGGACCTTCGGCAGACTGATGTTGGCACCGATTCAGATTACATTAGTGTAAATTTGGGTTTTCCATTGCCTGCTACTTAATAACTATCAGTGATTCTGTCCCCATAGTATCATTAGCACCTTCTTCCTCCAGGTGCTGACTAGGGGCTGCAGAAAGCCCCCAAGCTTATAGCAATTTGCACCTATTGACTCTCCCTGCAGCCAATTCATCTTCATGATCTGTCAGATTCTTCACTCAACTTCTTAACTCTTTCACCGCTCTGATGGAGTTAGCCTGTCCAGAGTCAATAGATTTTTGAACCTTATAATATTAGGGAAGCAAGGGACTTTGCTGATCACCTTGCTGACATCTTCTGTTTTCCAGTTGATATAAGTGAAGGTCAGAGAGGTTAAGTGATTTGTCTGAAGTCACACAGAAAGGAGTAGAGTCAGAGTTGGACCTAGTCAGAGCAGACCTAGACCTCAGTTCTCCTAATCCTCATTCCATGTTCTTTCAACTGCCTTGACTATAACTTGGAATCAAGAAGGGACTCCACGACCCAGTCAGCTCTTGGAAGTGTGGTCCCTTGAGATGGAAATGCTGGAACATTGAGGGACGGTATCTAGATTGATCAGTCACATTTTAATTTAATTGAAAAAAAGGTAAAATCAAATGTTGCAGAAACTTTTACAATGTTGTCAGCATGTGTTATCCTCAGGACACTGCATACATATTAAATTTCTGTTGAGAATATTTATTCCTTGCCATTATGGATCAATCAAATGGTTACTCTTGACTTTTTCCTCTTCTCCATATATTTGGACAGTCGTTCATCCAGCTGAGCATTGCTTCTTTAAAGTATCTCTCAAATTCTTTCCCTTGTTCCTGCTGTAAAATATCTCTCCTGTTTCACATCCAATGGACTGCAGCAGCTTTCTAGCTAGTATCCCCAAGTCCTCCACTCTCAAGCCCCTAAATCTGTCTTCTATTGTCATCCCAGGGTCAAGGTCTAAACCTGATCCTGTCATTGCTCAGAACATCTTACAGGTAATGACTTCTCACTTAGTGAATGGTCTCCAAACTGGGCTATACAGAGACTTGCCAAAGGGTACATGTGCATGAGTACATTTTAAGAAATCAATTTCCAGGTCTTCAATATCCAAACGAGCCTGTAAGCACAAGATTCATCTACTTCTAATAAATGAAATGTTGGTTTTTCACCCATTCTAAATCTTACTTTGCAGCATTATCCTCAGATGTAAAAACCTCTGTATATCAAACAACAGGATAAATTGAAATACTGGTTTTTAGAAAAACTTGCTTTAATGATGAATCACTACCTCTTGACCCTGTTGAGCTTCCTGTTTATCCCATCTTCTACATCTCTCTGTTAAGAGTGGAGCTCAGATTTGGTTAGTGTTGGATTGGTCTGTACACCTGTGGTGGATTCATGTCAATGTATGGCAAAACCAATACAGTATTATAAATTAAAATAAAGTAAAAAAAAAAGTTTAATGATGCCAGTTCTTTTGGATGTAACTGAAATGCTTCAGGGACTATCACATTTTTCAAGATAATTATTTAAAAAAAAAGGATAAATATTTTACATAATTTCCCTCAGATTCAGTGTGCTTTATCAACAAGGTATATTTAGTCTTTTATCAAATCTCAAAATATAGTATTTGTTTCATAACCAATTCTCATCTTATTTCATTATCTGTTTAGCATTTTCTATGTTCTTTTATACAAAAAATGTAAACCTATGATAAAAAATTAAATATCTGTAAGGAGTAACATAGTTTTTCCTCTCCTAACATTTTTATCATGAAAAAAATTAAATATATAGAGAAAGTAAAGAATTATATAGTGAACACTCATATATATACTGCTTTGATTCTTTTTACTTATAAAACTTTTAATATATTTGGGACTTCCCAGGTAGCACTAGTGGTCAAGAACCTGCCTGCCAGTGCAGGAGTTGCAGGAGATGTGGGTTTGATTCCTGGGTCTGGAAGATGCTCTGGAGGAGGGCATGGCAACCCCATCCAGTATTCTTGCCTAGAGAATTCCATGGACAGACACCCACATGTGCACCATTTAGATTCTATAAAACATTCAAAGTACTTACTTTATCACATATCTGTCCGTTCATCTATGCATTCATCAGTCCATCTTGTGTTTTCAGTGCAATTCAAAGTGAAATTTGCTTGCTGCTGCTGCTGCTAAGTCACTTCAGTCGTGTCCGACTCTGTGCCACCCCTTAGACGGCAGCCCACCAGGCTCCCCCGTCCCTGGGATTCTCCAGGCAAGAACACTGGAGTGGGTTGCCATCTCCTTCTCCAATGCGTGAAAGTGAAAGTGAAATTGAAGTCGTTCAGTCGTGTCCGACTCTTCGTGATCCCATGGACTGCAGCCCGCCAGGCTCCTCCATCCATGGGACCCTCTAGGCAAGAGCACTGGAGTGGGATGCCACTGCCCTCTTAGTCGTGTCCAAGTCTTTGTGACCCCGTGGACTGTAGCCTGCCAAGCTCCTCTGTCCATGCAATTCTCCAGGACAGAATACTGGAGTAGGTTGCCATTCCTGTCTGCTGGGGATCTTCCCAACTCAGGAATTGAACCCAGATCTCCCACATTGCAGGCAGGTCTTTTTACCAACTGAGCCACCTTTCAGAGTAAGTTGTAAATATTAGGCACATCATTTTTCAGTTACTTTAGTGGGTATATGCATAGAAAAACTTTGAACACCGCATATTATAGAAGAGAACCCAAGCTCCTCAGCCTGGCTTTCAGGAGCCTCCATGGAGGGCAGGAAACTTTGGCAGATGGTGGGTTTTGCTGTGCTTTTCTTTAGAGCTATGTCCTTGGCGTTTGCTTCATCCAGTGCTCCAGTGATATGAGACCACTTAGAGTTCCCCTGCACTGAGCTGATTAATGCCTCCTGGTAGCAGAGACTGTTCTCAATGCCTGGGGTCTCCTTCCTGCCTCTCAGCTTCCCTGCTTCACTTCTCTTATCCTTTTAAAACTCAGCCCAAGGGGCACCTCCTACATCCTAGATGCCAAAAAATGTTTATTGATCATCATATGGTAAAAATGCTTTCATTGCAAATCAGAAGGTCTTAGAGTAAAACTCTATCCTCAAAATTCCCCTCAAATATTTTTTTCTGTATCTCCCACATTTTATTTTGATGTGTCTACTCTTTCCTTCCTATTATCATGTAAGAGCTCCCCATGGCTTGAATCCTCTGTGATTTATATTTGTATTCAAGTATATATAACTTAATAATAAATAAGTACATTTATAAATTATGTTCATATTTAATTTTATATAAATATGTGTATTTAAATATATTAATATTTATATTCTTAGGTTCCTGGTCTTTTCAGGAGTGAAAGCCAAAGTCTGGGGCCTGTCAGTATCCACTGTGTAGCTTTTCAAAGCTTATCTATTAGTTAGTTTATCTATAAAACAGAGGTTAGAAATACCTGCTCTGCCTACTTCATGATGTTTTCTTAAGGATCAAATGTATGTGAAATAGTATTTCCAAGTGCTTCAGGAATGAGAAATACTAGGTGAATGTAAGATATCTAGGTGTCTATATGTCATATACAAGGAGAGGAGGCATTGCTGGTAAAGGTTAGAGGTCTGGGCACTATGGTTTTTCAGCCTGTGCGGTAATTCTGATCACACCTCCTAACCCCCTTATTTCTCTCAATTCTCCCACTTGGTAGCTCCTTCCTGTCTAATCCTAGTACCAGCTGAATCCAGTTTGAGAGCCCACCAGTGCCGTGACTCAGTAGACAAGAGTGCGTGGAGAGCCTATGGAGGGGAGCACAGGGGACTCTGATGAGAACTAAATACAGGCCTCAGTGAGTTTTATAGGAAAGCTTCACTACATTTATCTCACGCAAAACCCAGTGAGAGCGATCCATTTCCTAGTGTCCGTGTCTGTGCCTATTTCCCAGCCAGAGCAGAACAAAGATATGGCACCTCCTTGTATCCCTGTACTAGGATTCCCTCAGTACATGTGGCAGAAACATGAGGCAGCTGGTTGAGGCACTGAAGGCATTTGTTTTCTCACAGCATGGAGGGAGGCGGCCAGGACTCCAGAGCTGGTTAGTTCAGCGGTGCAATCATTAGGAGTTAGCTTCCTTCTGTTTCTCACTCTGCTAGCACTTCCAGACACCACATCCAATATTCACAAGAGAAGAAAGAAAATGGTCTCTTTCTTGGGTCACTTTTTTTAAAAGTCATTTATTTATTTGTCTATAACTTTGCCTGTGCCAGGCCTCTGTTGCATGCAGCCTTTCTCTAGTTGCAGAGACCAAGCGCTACTCTGTTGCAGTGTGTGGCTTCTTACTGCGGTGGGTTCTCTTGTTGCCAGGCACAGGCCCTAGGGTACTTGAGCAATGCGTTTGGGCTTCAGTAGTTTTAACACACAGCTTAGTAAGTGCTGCTCGTGGGCTCAATCATTGTGGCACACAGGCTTAGTTGCTCCTTGGCATGTGGAATCTGCCTGGACCAGGGATTGAACCCAGGTCCCCTGCATTGGCAGGTGGATCCTTATCTCCTGCACCACCAGGGAAGTCCTCTTGGGTCCCTTTCGAAGATAAAGGAGACTTCAAACCTGTGGTGTCACTGGCCAGATTTGTTTCAGATGTTCCTTCCTGAACAAACCACTGGCAGGAGGAGGGCTGAGGCTACCATGGAAGGCTGCATCCATCAGAAGCCACCGCTGGGTGTGGCCAGCTGGTCTTACAACTCTCAGCTACTTGAAGGGCAAATGTTGGAGAGGTAGCCAATAGCATCGCCTGTATTCCTTCTGTCTAAACTAGCTAGTAACATAAGGGAACTAGAGCAATACTTAAAAAGTAGGATGGTGCCAATAATTGATGCAAACATGTTTGTTGATTTATTTTCTTCCCCCCTCCCTCCCTTTTCTTTATGATTGGGCATTCTGAACAATTATACTGTTTTAGTTACCAAAATATTAACCTTTGCAATTCCATTAACATATGTTACCCTTTCATTTTATCATCTTAAAATATTTCTCCTTTAAGTTGCTCTCTCAGAACACAAGTCTGTCTCCTCTATACTTCCATCATGTGGTTTAATAACACTAGCATAGACTCCTTTTGGCAAAGCTGTTTCTGCAGGCATTTGCTTTCACAATGGAGAGTGAGTAAGCAGAGCTCAGGGGTTATCTAGTCTCATTTCTGTTCTGGGAGCACATTACCAGTGTTTCACACATAGCAGGTGCTTAATGCATAATGTTCAGTTAAAGAAAAGGCTGAATCTATGGCCATGTGCATATGTGGTCAGGAAGTAGTCTCTTTGCTCTCTTTTGAATGAGTTTAGCAGCCATAACACTGATTCTTTTTAGATGCTCTCATCAAAGCAATTTTCAGTTAGCCTACAACCTGTCTAAGGATTAAAAGCCAAAAAATTAAAAGGCTCTGCGATTTTCTTAGACCTAAGGATAGATTATCTGCACTCAGCCCTTCCTAATGGTGGATCTGAACCAAATACACTGGCTACAGTCCCAACGTTTACAATAGACCCCTTCAGAGGCTGTAGCCTCCAGGTTTTGAAAAAGCTTTCCTTGAGATGGAAACAACTATTTTCTTTAGTTTGTGGGGGAGGGGTTGTTTACTTTTGCCACTGCTTTTTCCCTCTTTTGTGCTCATGCAGGGTGGCTGCTCTTGTACACCTTGAGTATTCAGCAGGGCTCATTAAGGAAGACTGTGCAGTCTTCATTTACCCTGGGATGTAGACCCCAGTGACCCATGGAGGACTCCCTGGCAGGACTCAGGGCATCGACACACTTCAGTGGAAAAGATGTCCACTTCTCTTTGTTTTAGCTTCTGCTCTTTTCTTTAGAATTACCTGTGTGGTGACTGGTAGACACCTGACACGTGAATGTCCTTTACAAGTGATACATTGAAGGAATAATGGATTCATGATGGAGCCCTGGCAGGTCAGAATGGACCTCTGAAAGCATGTATTCTCTTGTGGTCCTAAAAGTTTGCCAGTGCTTGTTGGGTCTGAAATGTGGAAAAGAAAGTTATTCATCGTGTAGCTTCCTTCTCTCCATGGCTGGCCACCCCCATCACTTATCTGGGAGAGTAGGCAGAGTGGTTAGAAGGGGAGGAGGCAGAGCGACATGTGCTCGCTGCTACTCTAATATAATCTGCCCTGCGTGGAAACCATGCTACAAATAATGCTGAGGTTCACAGGTTAACCCAGGAAATTCTTAATCCATAAGATGCCTAGAGTCACAAAGTAGTCCATATTATATAGAACTGTGTTTTGGAATGCTTTTGTGTAGAGTAATTTATTTGACTTTAGTAACACTGTATGCTAATATTACTATCCCTATTTACAGATGAGGAATATCTTTAGCTTACAGTGTCCAGCACATCCCAAGTGCTCAATGCATGTTCATCGGATGAATAAACAATCAATTGAAATAGTATGCTCAGTATCATACAGTATGGTGGTGAAGCTGGGTCGTGAGGTCTTCTGAGTTTCAGGTTCTGCCCAGGGTTCTTTGCATCTCACTGTTTCTCAGGCTTGCCCACGGAAAGACTTCTATGTTGGAGGAGCATTAGTCAATCAGTTGTGTCTGGGAACACAGCTTGAATTTGCCTAGTAAGACAGTTCTTAAAGACTCTATGGTTTATTGATTGAAAAGAATTTTTTTCCAGATAATTGTAGACTTGCTTGTTGGAAAAAAAAAAATCACAAACAATGCAAATTTATATAAAGTAACCATACGCTTAACTGCCTTTTACAGCTTCTGTGCATATCTGGGTTTTATTTTAAAGGTTCATGTAAATTTAGCCTTCTACTCCATACTCTCATCTACAAGTTACATTTCAAGTGACTCAACATCAGATACAACTGATTCTAGGAAGACACCTTGGACCGTGGAGTCCCTGGTGCATCATGGCTTACTAATAGGTGCAGGGAGCATCCTAGTTAGAGAGCAGTGGAGTCTTGCCACTGGTCCTGCCTCTCAAGCCAGAGTCTGGTACTAACCATAGTGAGTAATATTGTTCCTACTGGGCAATACATGCTTGTGCGTGTATTACTCACTCAGTCATGTCCCAACTCGTGTGATCCCACAGACAGTAGCCCGGCAGGCTCCTCTGTCCGTTGGATTCTCCAGGCAAGAACACTGGAGTGGGTTGCCGTTTCCTTCTCCAGAGGATCTTCCCAACCCAGGGATTGAACCTAGATCTCCTGCATTGCAGGCAGATTCGTTACCATCTGAGCCACCAGGGAAGCCCCATGTTTGGTACTCAACAAATGAGTATTTGGAGCCCTGGCTGGAGACTGTGTGCCTGCGAGGTTATTGTTGATCTCAGGGTAGGTGAATTTTAATCTTAAGCTTTTTGTGAATCCCAGATTGCCTGAGCAAGCTATAAAATCCCTCCTTTTCCTCCCTGTGCCCCTCTGGCCACATCTGGAGAAATGTACATTATGTTGGTGGTGCCTTGGGTTAGCGGCAATGACGCCACATGCTCACGGCTATAAGAGCATCAGGCCACCATTTCAGGCAGTGATTCTCGATCAAACCTCTCTTTCTGCTCCTTTCAGTCAGTCTTGGTGGTTCCACCCTCATCTCTTCTGATCACACTGCCCATAGAAGGCAACGGGTAAAAGTCTTTACCAGGAGCACTGAGGGTTACACTTTGCATTTGGAGACACACTTGTGTGATCAGGGAAATGAGCCTCAGCCTCAAGTTAGGAGAGGGTGAAACAGCCGCCGCCTCCTTTCACCCTCACCTTGGTGTTACCTGCTGGGTCTGTGAGTCAGCTTCTGAGGAGAGAACATGCATTTTCTCACCCTTCTTTTCCTCTCTCACATCATGCTACAAATCTAGATAAACCAAGATGAATGGCTCTGATTTCATCGAGGGAGGAAATCACATTCATTTAGATTGTGAAAGGGGTGGAGGAAGGGAAACAAAGGATCAGTTCAGTGGGAAATAAACTGAGGAATGTCCCCTCATTCCTGACTCAAGAAGATAAGTATTGCACACAATGATGGAATTTTGGATAATCTTTCTGTTTATGTTCTTACATATTTCAGGAAATGGCCTATTTGTCTAGTCATTGCCTCCCTATTGTGCCAGGCCCGTCACCCAGGCATAACTTAGATGATTAAAAGCAGTGCATATACTAGGGCAACAATAATACAGCTCTTCTAAAAATATACATGTTTCCTGGTTTCATTGCATTGGGAGCCAGGAAAATGAACTCTCCTCCCAAGAGAAATAAAAGGGAAGAACAATCAACGACACAATTATAACTCACTTTCCCCTAGCTCTTCTTGTGCATTTTTAGGGTTTCTGGCAAATGTTTTCCTTCTATGCACTGTCTTGGTACTTTTCATTGAGAAAAGCAGGTACTTGCTGAATTGTAGTCTTGTAATCAGGGGAGTAGGATTTCCTCTGGTTTGTTTTATAAGAAGCTGTTTGAAGTGGTGAAAGCTTGGCTTTAAGTTAAGTTATCACTGACAAGCATGAAAAAGTGTTTAATTAATGTAACGACCTTCTGCTAATAAGGGGAAATATGACCTGAGGTATGTTAGAAGAGGCCGCTTTAGAATACAGTGAATTCCTCTAGACAGGCTGGCCCGGAAATACTGATCATCATCATTGTTGTGTGAGTCACTGGGTTGATGTTAAGGATCTTCTAATATTTGAATCTGTAACTCACCTTGTGAAAGGCAGGGTTTTGTGTTTTTCTTTCTCATTTTACACATTTGGATACTGAGGCTTTGGTCAGTTCAGTGACTTGCCGAGTGTCACAGCTTGAGTTCTGCACTCAATTCTGCCAGCTGTTCTCATTATACTACATAAGAGGGCAAGAGTTATTCTTAGTATTTGTGATAAAACTAAACATATATAGGTGAGTCTTATGTGATGGAACTTGAAGATTTTTAGCATTCATGCTCCAAAAGAGCATCTCTGTCAAGTCCTACTATTTGACTTTTATTCCTCTGAATTAAATGCTAACTCTTTAAAATACCTAGAGGAAAAACATATTTAGACCCTGGTGTTTTAAGGTTTGATGCTTAATGTTTTTCTAAGACCAAACTGCATATGTCCTAAATCTAGAGAAAATAGTAGCTGCTAGTAGGCAGAAATCGGAGAAAGCGATGGCACTCAACTCCAGTACTCTTGCCTGGAAAATCCCATGGGTGGAGGAGCCTGGTAGGCTGCAGTCCATGGAGTCGCAAAGAGTCAGACACGACTGAACGACTGCACTTTCACTTTTCACTTTCATGCATTGGAGAAGGAAATGGCAACCCACTCCAGTGTTCTTGCCTGGAGAATCCCAGGGACGGGGGAGCCTGGTGGACTGCCGTCTATGGGGTGGCACAGAGTCGGACACGACTGAAGCAACTTAGCAGCAGCAGCAGGCGGAGATAGGGCTGGTGAAAGTGGGATGGTAGTAGGCAAAGCCACCAGTGAGAGGCAGGGCGGGGAGCAGGACCAGCCACCATGTCACTTTTCTTAACCACTGAAAGTCTCAGTAAATCGATAGAATAAAACATGAAGGTAGTAGTTTTATAACTATCTGTCGCAAATTGCCAGGAACTCAGAGTCCAGACCTCAAGTGTGCATCTGAAATGCTGGCAGGAAGGACGGAGAGGTGAGAGTGCATCACACTGGGGGATTGGACGCAGCCTTTGTGAGGGGGGCAGGGAGGAGTGGCTGAGGGATTAATTCAACTTGTTTCCTAATGCCCCCTTCCAAAGTCCCCCTTATTGTTTCTGTCACCAGCATCCTTCCAGCCGTATTTAGGCCCAGAGTGTCCTTTAGTTTTTATTTCTCCTGGTCTATTGACCCTACCTTTCTCCAACACACACACTCCACTTCCTTCTTTACTGGTGATGTTTCAGGACTACTTAGGATCTTGCACAACTGATCGTGATGGCTTTCTTCAGATTTTCTAATAAATATTTAGCACTAAAGTGTCTGTAGGTGGCACTCTTAGCTCTGATCAGGAATTTAAGCTGGCTGTGAAGAAAGTTCAGTCGGAAGGCTAATTTGCCCTAGGACAAGGACTTTCCTGGTGGCTCAGGTGGAACTTTTAAGTAGGGCTCAGTATCCTTTTGGCACCTAAAGACGGGGGGGGGGGGGGGGGGGTCTCATCAACCCACCATATTCATTCAGTCTAAATCCCCCTACCCAATCTCATTCACCAGTATAGCCTCTTCTCTTCCAGTTTCTCAGCCATGTTAGCAGTTGTGCATTACTGTGGTCTGAAGTTAGGGCCTCCCCTATTCAGCTGCTCCCTGGTAGAAATCCTGAGTGTTACACTGCTGTGCACTGGGGTTCTGGTTTCCTAAGAAACTCCTGTAGCTGGGGCACAATCCGCTGGATACATCCTCCTGCTTGAGAGAGAAAGTTGAGTGAGCACAATCGCTATGAATCCATACCTTGACACCACTGGTGACTTGGTGGTGTTTCTGACCAAACCTCGGGGGAGGGTAGCTTGCCACCTCCCCTTTCACAGCAAACAAGCAGACAGCAGCAGGATGCCTCAGACAGGAGGGGGCAACCCCTCCATTCTTTCAGCTGCATTTGTGCTGCATATAGAAGCATGGAATGCTGTAAATGTTCTGACAAGGACCGAGGATGTTGATAGGTGCACACCTGGGAGATGCCTGTGGTACCAGTTTAGAAGGAAGGCTCCCAATAGCCTGGGTCATTAAAGAAAGTCAGGTGTTCTTTTCTTGCTTGAGTCTTAACCTCTGTTTGGGGAGAAAGCTTACTACGTTTTGCCCAGACCAGATTGGCCCCACTGGTGAGAACAGGTTTATGCTTTGGTTTATCTAGTTGTTTATCCAGATTATCCAGTTTTTTTTTTTTTTTTTAAACTTGGTGTTTATAGGGGACCAATGACAATGGGTGTGGTTTAGACCCCCAGCTCTGCTTCTGTGGTCCTAGAAGGCCTGGGAATGGCTGTAACAGTTTATAAGCTGCCTGCAGCCCAGAGCCCAGGTCTGGAGGAAGTCACTGGAATGCTGAGCAAGATGAGGGATAGTAAGAGAGAATCTTGTTCAATGTAGAAAAAAAATGGACATTGCTTCTCCATACCTTCTACTCTTCTGATTTCTTTATTTCAGCCTAAGCTACCAGCATATCCCCAAGGCTAAAAATCTGAATTTCCTGCATCCTTTGTTACCCTTCATCTTTCATATCCAATCAGCAGCCACATCTTGCCAGTTTTACTTGGTCCTGTATGTTTTACTTGAGTCTGCACTTCCTACACATACACATGCTCACGCACACACACACACTCACACACATATATACACACACACGGGCTCTACATCTTTACATTCTCCATCATCACCACTCTAACTCAGCCCTTAATTAAATGGCTTTCCCATCTCAAATATCTCTTTTTGAGAGATAAAAAGAGCCATTTACTACTCATGGCAGCCACTAGAAGACTGATCTGATCAGGTTACTTGCTGCTAAGTCACTTTGGTCGTGTCCGACTCTGGGCGACCCCATAGATGGCAGCCCACCAGGCTCCCCTGTCCCTGGGATTCTCCAGGCAAGAACACTGGAGTGGGTTGCCATTTCCTTCTCCAATGCATGAAAGTGAAAAGTGAAAGGGAAGTCGCTCAGTTGTGTCCGACTCTTTGCGATCAGGTTACTTAGCTCCTCATAAATCTTCAGTGGTTACTTGCTGGATGATTAATCCCAGACTCATTACTTAAGGACTGTATGCTCTTTGAGGGAAGAACCATATTTAATTTACATGTTTTCTTTCAGGTGCCTAGGACCCCCAAGTGTTTACTGATTTGAATTGACATGAATGGAATAAAAGATCTCTGATGTAGCCTCCTAATCTGGTGGTTTAGCTTCACTCCCTATAGCAGATATTGTCAGTGGCTCACCCCAGAGGATTGCTGGCTCTCCAGTAGACCATTCTCTGTACACTTGGAAGGCTTCTTGCCTCAAGTACCTATGTCTCCTTGCCTGAGGGCTTTCTCTAGCTGCAGGAGCCTGTGCTGGAAGTGCTGTGGAGTTAACATCCCTGAAGCAGCAACCTTCAACCACTGATGGGTAAGAGTTGGTGGCTAATGACCCCAACTCCCTTGTCCTTCCTTTGGGAGGACAAATCTGAACTGTGTGCTATGCAGTCTTTCATTTGGTGTCTAGTGGGACCACGTTTCATTTGCCCACAGTGGCAACCATTAAGTCACCCTTCATTGGCTTTCCATTCTTGCCCTACTGATTTCACTACTCCCTTTCTTTGGTTTCCTGGAATCACTCCAAAATAAGCTCTATGAACACAAATTCTTATCTCAGGTCTGAATTTAGGGGAACTGAAGGGATTGGCAACCCACACCAGTATTCTTGCTTGGAGAATTCTATGGACAGAAGAGCTTGGTGGGCTACAGTCCATGGGGTTGCAAAGAGTTGGAGATGACTGAGTGACTAACACAAGCTTCCCTACACAACTCTAGCTTCACACAGTGGGCTGCAAATTTGTCTGCATAAATCCTGTGCTTTTCCACCTCTGTCTCAGTTGTGCTCTCTGCCTGGAACATCCTCCTTTCTGTGGATGAAAGTTCCATTTATTTTTTTAAGACTTCACAATTTATACTACTCCTAATATATGAAATATATCCTCCCTTACATGATAATCTTTATGAATTTTCTTTATCTCTTCTACTGGAGCCTCAGCTCATTGAGGGTATGTTGTCTTTATCTTTACATCCATCATAGTGCCTGACATTCATAGATGCCCAGTAAATGTACACTGACAAATCCTCAAGTGATGGTCAGGGATGAAAGTCTTTCAGTCTCCACATGTCTGATTCTTTACTGCCTGACACACTAAAGCTAGAGCATTTCTAATGTCCAAGACTCCAGTGGATCACAATCTGATTCTCATTCAGTTGGTTTAAGGATTCCAAGCATTTACTGAATGCTCCTGCTCTGCAGTTCTAAAGGCAGAGCAGCAGAATCTTGATTATTTTTTCAGGTTTAGAATCAAGTAATCACTATACTTGCTGTGTTAGCCACAGCCCCTTGTGTTATAGTGGGAGCTGACCTGTAGCAAATGTATTTTTAGTGATCTCAGAGCAAATTACAACCTCATCGTTCAGCTGCAATTCATTCTTACCATCTTAAGTGAACTAGAGTGATTGCTGGGGGTACTCCAGAAGGAAAGCTAAGTAGGGTTAGATAGAAAGGGCTGATGGAATGTGCGTGACCTGCATGTGTCATGACCCAAGGGGTCAGTCATCAAATGTCCTGACTTCCCTGCTGAGAACTCAGATCACTGAGATAGTCCAAAGACTATTTATCAAGACTGCTGGGCTGCAGCATCAGAGAAACTCTTGCTGGGAATAAATGCTTTATCTGGGGCCTTCCTTTCAGTCTGAGCTGCATTATTGCAAAGGGATGACTGGAGGTCAGATGACTGGGGTGAGCAGTCAGAACGCAGCACCTAACTGTTGACAAGGTCCTAGATCCCTCAAGTTGGGGGTGGGAGATGAACGTTTTTCCTTGACAACCTGTCTCCTCCTTTTGGTGTCTTTCATGTACATGAAATGAGAGAGTTTGTATGTCGGTGTATGTATGTGTTCCAGCTGGTGTATGAGAATAGAATTCTAATTCTCAAATTTCCTCAAGAGAAATAGCATGTCTGTAGTGATTTTTGTTCACATATCTACATACCAGAGCCAAGAATAGACACAGTTTTATTTTTCCTTGATCATATTTACTATTTAAAAAAAAAGTTTTCACTCTTGCTCACATCTATATGCTTGGGAAGTAAAAAATTGATTACCAGCAAGATGGAAGTTCCATTTCTTCCATCTAGACCTTGACCATGTAACCATGAAGTAGCCTTTATTTTAGAATCATGGGCCTGTTCCCTTTTTCTTGAATATTTATGGTTTGTAAGATCCAGTTTTTGGATTGTAGTCTATGCAACCCCTAGCTTTGTGTCTTTTTACCCCTAGCTTTGTTGAGATATAACTGACATATAACTTTGTGTAATCTTTAGATGAACAGTATGATGATTTGATATGTATATATAATGCAAAATGATTACCACAGTGAGGTTAGTTACTACACCTGTTACCGCACATAGTTACAATTATTTTGTGTGAGAACTTTTAAATTTATCAACTTTCAAGGGTATACTGCTACTGCTGCTAAGTCACTTCAGTCGTGTCCAACTCTGTGCGACCCCATAGACGGCAGCCCACTAGGCTCCTCTGTCTCTGGGATTCTCCAGGCAAGAAGACTGGAGTGGGGTGCCATTGCCTTCTCCAGTGCATGAAAGTGAAAAGCAAAAGTGAAGTCGCTCAGTCGTGTCCGACTCTTAGCAACCCCATGGATTGCAGCCTACCAGGCTCCTCTGTCCATGGGACTTTCCAGGCAAGAGTACTGGAGTGGGGTGCCATTGCCTTCTCCGTTCAAGGGTATAATGCAATATTATTAACTATGATAATCATGCCGTACTTTAGATTCCTAGAATTTATTTATTTTATAATTCTGTACCCTTGACCTGCATCTCCTCATTTCCCCTAGACCCCAGGCATTGGTAACCACCACTCTACTCTGTTTTTGTGTGTTTGGCTTTTTTTAGATTCTACATATAAGTGATATCATACAATATCTGTCTCTCTGTGTTTGACTTAGCATAATATTGTTTTATTCACACTGTTGCAAATGACAATATTTCCTTCTTTCTCATGGCTGAAAAATAATCCATTGTATGTATATGCCACATTCTCTTTTTTAACTGAAGAATAGTCGATTTCCAGTATTATTGCAATCTTAGTTTCAGTATAATACCCCCAGCTCCATCCATGTTATTGCAAATGGCAGAATTTCATTTTTTAGATGAGTAATATTCATGTGCCACGTTTTCTATATCCGATTATCTGTGGTGGGTGCTGAGGCTGTTGCCATGTTTTGGCTATTGTAACTAATGCTGTAGGGAACAGGAAGGTGAATGTCTGTTTTTGAGATAGTGATTTTATCTTCTCTGGATATACACCCAGAAGTGGAATTGCTGAGTCATAGGGTAGCTCTAGTTTTCATTTGTTGAGGAGCCTCTATGCTGTTTTCTGTAGCAGCTGTACCAATTTACATTTTCATTAACAGTGAACAGGGGTTTCCTTTTTTGTGCATCCTCGCCAGCACTTTTGTTATCCCTTGTCTTTTTAATAATTGCCATTCTAATAGTTCTGAGGTGATATCTCACTGTGTTTTAACTTTCATTTCTCTGCTGTTCATGTACTTGTTGGCCATTTGAATATATTCTTTGGAAAAATGTCTTTCTAGGTCCTCTGCCTCCTTTTTTTGGTTTGTTTTTCCCCAAACTTTAAACTTTTTATTTCGTATTGGGGTATAGCTGATTAACAATGTTGTGATAGTTTCAGGTGAACAGTAAAGGGACTCAGTCATACATATACATGTATCCATTCATCCCTCAAGCCCTGCTCCCATGCAAGCTGACTCATAACACTGAACAGAGTTCCATGTGCTATACTATATAGGTCTTTGTTGGTTATTCATTTTAAATGTTGCAGTGTGTACATGACCTTCCCCAAGTCCCTAACTATCCCTCCCCACCAGCAACCATAAGTTTGTTTTCTAAGTCTGTGAGTCTCTTTCTGTTTTCTAAGTATGATATTTCTCCTTCTCTGACTTATTTCACTCAGTATGACACTCTCTAGGTCCATCCATGTTGCTGCAAATGGCATTATTTAATTCTTTTTAATGGCTGGGTCCTCTGCCTGCTCTTTAATTGGATTATTTGTGGTTTTCTTTTTCTTTTGAGTTGTATGATTTCTTTATATATTTATGTTATCAACCCCTTAGCAGATATGTAACTTGTAAGTACTTTTTCCCATTTGATAAGTTACCTTTTCATTTTGTTTATTTATTTTAAGCTATGCAGAAGCTTCTTAGTTTGATATAGTCCCTCTTACTTATTTTTGCTTTTGTTGCCAAATCTGAAAAATCATTGACAAGACTGATGTCAGGGAGATTACCATCTTTTTTCCTTATAGGAGGTTTCAGGTTTTACATTCAAGTCTCTATTTTCAGTTAATTTTTATGTATGGTATACAGTAGTGGTCAAATTTCATCCTTCTGCATGTGGCTCTCTAGTTTTCCTAATATCGTTTATGAAACAGATTGTTCTTTTCCTATTGTATGTCCTTGGCTCTTTTGTTGTAAATTAATTGGCCATATGAGTGGGTTTATTTCTGAGCTCTTTATTCTATTCTATTGATCTGTGTATCAGTTTTTAACATCTATACTATACTGTTTTGGATTACTGTAGCTTTGTAACATAGTTTGAATTCAGGAAGCGTGGTACCTCTAGCTTTGTTTTTCTTTTTCAGGATTGCTTTGATTGTTTGGGGTCTTTTGTGGTTCCATATAAAACTTAGCATTGTTTTTTCTATTTCTGTAAAAAATGCTGTTGGAATCTTGATAAAGATTGTGTTGAATCTGTAGGTTACTTTAGGTAGTATGGGCATTTTATTTATTTATTTAAAGATTTTCATACATGTTCATTCTTTTTTTAAAAATATAAATTTATTTATTTTAATTGGAGGTTAATTACTTTACAATATTGTATTGGAAGTATGGGCATTTAAAAATGTTAAATCTTCCAAACTATAAGCCTAAGATATTCTTTCAAATATTTGTTTCTTCAATATCTTTCATTAATGTCTTATAGTTTTGAGTACACAGATCTTTTATCTCCTTAAATTTATTATTAAGTATTTCCTTGATTTTGATGCTGTTTAGATGGGGTTATTATTTTTTTTTTTTCAGAAAATTTGTTCCTAGCATATATGTTTTTTGGATGTTGATTTTGTGTCCTGCACCTTTATGAAATTTCTAAGTTTATTTTTTTTGGTGAAATCTTTAGAATTTCCCACATATAATATCCTGTCACCTGCAAACAGAGGTAATTTTACTTCTTCCTTTGTGATTCAATGTCTTTAATTTCTTTTTCTTGCCTAGTTGTTCTGGGTAGGATTTCCAGTACTATGTTGAATAGTACTTAACCACTTGTTAAAGACATTGTCTTTAATCCATTGTATATTCTTGCCTCCTTTGTTGAAGGTAAGGTGTCCATAGGTGTGTGGGATTATCTCTGGGCTTTGTATTTTGTTCCATTGATCTATATTTCTGTCTTTGTGCCAGTACCATACTGTCTTGATGACTGTGGCTTTGTAGTATAGCCTGAAGTCAGGCAGGTTGATTCCTCCAGTTCCATTCTTCTTTCTCCAGATTGCTTTGGCTATTCGAGGTTTTTTTGTATTTCCATACAAATTGTGAAATTATTTGTTCTAGCTCTGTGAAAAATACCGCTGATAGCTTGATAGGGACTGCATTGAATCTGTAGATTGCTTTGGGTAGTATACTCATTTTCACTATATTGATTCTTCTGATCTATGAACATGGTATATTTCTCCATCTATTAGTGTCCTTTTTGATTTCTTTCATCAGTGTTTTATAGTTTTCGATATATAGGTCTATAGTTTCTTTAGGTAGGTATATTCCTAAGTATTTTATTCTTTTCGTTGCAATGGTGAATGGAATTTTTTCTTTAATTTCTTTTTCTACTTTCCCATTATTAGTATATAGGAATGCAAGGGATTTCTGAGTGTTGACTTTATATCCTGCAACTTTGTTATATTCATTGATTAGCTCTAGTAATTTTCTGGTGGAGTCTTTAGGATTTTCTGTGTAGAGGATCATGTCATCTGCAAACAGTGAGAGTTTTACTTCTTCTTTTCCAATTTGGATTCCTTTTATTTCTTTTTCTGCTCTGATTGCTGTGGCCAAAACTTCCAGAACTATGTTGAATAGTAGCGGTGAAAGTGGGCACCCTTGTCTTGTTCCTGACTTTAAGGGAAATGCTTTCAACTTTTCACCATTGAGGATAATGTTTGCTGTGGGTTTGTCATATATAGCTTTTATTATGTTGAGGTATGTTCCTACTATTCCTGCTTTCTGGAGAGTTTTTATCATAAATGGATGTTGAATTTTGTCAAAGGCCTTCTCTGCATCTATTGAGATAATCATATGGTTTTTATTTTTCAATTTGTTAATGTGGTGAATTACATTGATTGATTTGCAGATATTGAAGAATCCTTGCATCCCTGGGATAAAGCCCACTTGGTCATGGTGTATGATCTTTTTAATGTGTTGTTGGAGTCTGATTGCTAGAATTTTGTTGAGGATTTTTGCATCTATGTTCATCAGTGATATTGGCCTGTAGTTTTCTTTTTTTGTGGCGTCTTTGTCAGATTTTGGTATTAGGGTGATGGTGGCCTCATAGAATGAGTTTGGAAGTTTACCTTCCTCTGCAATTTTCTGGAAGAGTTTGAGGAGGATAGGTGTTAGCTCTTCTCGAAATTTTTGGTAGAATTCAGCTGTGAAGCCGTCTGGACCTGGGCTTTTGTTTGCTGGAAGATTTCTGATTACAGTTTCAATTTCTGTGCTTGTGATGGGTCTGTTAAGATTTTCTATTCCTGGTTCAGTTTTGGAAAGTTGTACTTTTCTAAGAATTTGTCCATTTCTTCCACGTTGTCCATTTTATTGGCATATAATTGCTGATAGTAGTCTCTTATGATCCTTTGTATTTCTATGTTGTCTGTTGTGATCTCTCCATTTTCATTTCTAATTTTATTGATTTGATTTTTCTCCCTTTGTTTCTTGATGAGTCTGGCTACTGGTTTGTCAATTTTATTTATCTGCTCAAAGAACCAGCTTTTGGCTTTGTTGATTTTTGCTATAGTCTCTTTTGTTTCTTCTGCATTTATTTCTGCCCTAATTTTTAAGATTTCTTTCCTTCTACTAACTCTGGGGTTCTCCATTTCTTCCTTTTCTAGTTGCTTTAGGTGTAGAGTTAGGTTATTTATTTGACTTTTTTCTTGTTTCTTGAGGTATGCCTGTATTGCTATGAACTTTCCTCTTAGCACTGCTTTTATAGTGTCCCACAGGTTTTGGGTTGTTGTGTTTTCATTTTCATTCATTTCGATGCATATTTTGATTTTTTGATTTCTTCTGTGATTTGTTGGTTATTCAGAAGTGTGTTGTTCAGCCTCCATATGTTGGAATTTTTAATAGTTTTTCTCCTATAATTGAGATCTAATCTTAATGCATTATGGTCAGAAAAGATGCTTGGAATTATTTCAATTTTTTTGAATTTATCAAGGTTAGATTTATGGCCCAGGATGTGATCTATCCTGGAGAAGATTCCGTGAGCACTTGAGAAAAAGGTGAAATTCATTGTTTTGGGGTGAAATGTCCTATAGATATTGTTTAGGTCTAACTGGTCTATTGTATCATTTAAAGTTTGCATTTCTTTGTTAATTTTCTATTTAGTTGATCTGTCCATAGATGTGAGTGGGGTATTAAAGTCTCCCACTATTATTGTGTTATTGTTAATTTCCCCTTTCATACTTGTTAGCATTTGTCTTACATATTGTGGTGCTCCTATGTTGGGTGCATATATATTTACAATTATTATATCTTCTTCTTGGATTGATCCTTTAATCATTATGTAGTGGCCTTCTTTGTCTCTTTTCACAGCCTTTATTTTAACGTCTATTTTATCGGATATGAGTATTGCTACTCCTGCTTTCTTTTGGTCTCTATTTGCATGGAATATCTTTTTCCAGCCCTTCACTTTCAGTGTGTATGTATTCCTTGTTTTGAGTTGGGTCTCTTGTAGGCAGCATATATAGGGGTCTTGTTTTTGTATCCATTCAGCCAGTCTTTGCCTTTTGGTTGGGACATTCAACCCATTTACGTTTAAGGTAATTATTGATAAGTATGATCCCATTGCCATTTACTTTATTGTTTTGGGTTCAGGTTTATACACCCTTTTTGTGTTTCCTGTCTAGAGAATATCTTTTAGAATTTGTTGGAGAGCTGGTTTGGTGGTGCTGAATTCTCTCAGCTTTTGCTTGTCTGTAAAGCTTTTGATTTCTCCTTCATATTTGAATGAGATCCTTGCTGGGTACAGTAATCTGGGCTGTAGGTTATTTTCTTTCATTGCTTTAAGTGTGTTTTGCCATTCCCTCCTGGCCTGAAGCGTTTCTATTGAAAGATCTGCAGTTATCCTTATGTGAATCCCCTTATGTGTTATTTGTTGTTTCGCCCTTGCTGCTTTTAATATTTGTTCTTTGTGTTTGATCTTTGTTAATTTGCCCCAATGTTATTTTTAAAAGATGGCTAGTAGTAGAAAAAGCCTGACATTCTGAAGATGGTAATTTTTCTGATTCTCTAGATATGTAGATTTCATTGCATCTTTGAGAGCAGGTTTCTTCATCATTTTGGGAAAACACCAACAACTGAAACAGTGAAGACAGCCTTTTCCTAGACCTTGATTATGCAAAAAGTAAGCCAAAGATCATTTTCAGATGTGAGGAAGCTCTCAAACAGGCCAGAGCTCTCAAACAGGTGGACCACTCACATCAATATATTTGATCGATTAATATTTAAAAACATGTATACAACATACAAAGACTGGATGTCACATAAAGCTATTTTTCTTGAAGTTGAGAACAGTCTGAGCATGTATCCCAGTGCCCTCACTGGAAACAATGACCTTGGAGCTAGGTGGGGCCTACCCCACTTGGGGTGGAATGTTTTTAAGTTTGCACAATCATCACCCAGCCTGCTTCATTGGTTTGTGTTCTGTCTTGGCTTTGTAAGAATGTGAGTTTGAATTCTAGATCTAATAAAAAGCAGCTAATCATTTTGCATAATAATATGAAGGTTATAGATTACTTCTCCTGAAGCATAGCTTTGATGCCTCTGAAAACCCTTTAAGTATCTCCATTGCCTATCAGATAAGGCCCCAAACTCCATTTCATCAGGCCTTCAAAGGGCTCCATGATCTGGATACAACTGTTTTTTTTTTTTTTTTTTTTTGGTTTGCTTTTAATTTCCTTTTTCCTTCCATTTGTCATTATTTATGACCCTTTCCTATGTATTTTCTCACATCTCTAGCTTTATTAAGGATTAGTAGCACACATAACTACCATCATTGGGTGCTATGCCAGACATAAGAATTAGGGCTTGTCTTAGTCTGTTCAGGCTGCTATAATGCAGTATTACAGTCTGGGTAGTTTATAAATAACCATGATTTACTTCTTACAGTTCTGAAAGTTGGATGTTCAAGAACAGGGTCATGGTCAAGTGAGGGTCCTCTTCCAGGTTGCAGACTTTTCACTGTGTCCTCACATGGCAGAAAGAGATAAGGGAGCTCTCTGGAGCTTCTTCTATGAGGTCAAACTAGTGCCCATCATGACCTCATCACCCTCCCAAACACACTGCCTCTGAATATCATCATCACATTGGGCACTGGATTTTTAGCATATGAATGTTAGCTGGACACAAACATTCAGACTACAGCAGGGTCACAAAGAATGAAATTGAAATCAAGAGTAGCGAGATCATTTGTTAAGGTCAAACAGTATTATGTAGTGGTGTAGAATTTGGAGTTAGAACTGGAAGGCTGCAGTCCATGGGGTCACTGAGGGTTGGACACGACTAAGTGGCTTCACTTTCACTTTTCACTTTCATGCATTGGAGAAGGAAATGGCAACCCACTCCAGTGTTCTTGCCTGGAGAATCCCAGGGACGGGGGAGCCGGGTGGGCTGCTGTCTCTGGGGTCGCCCAGAGTCGGACATGACTGAAGTGACTTAGCAATACCATAGTTTAACTCTGTTTCTAAGATGTCATGTTGCTTGCCTCTGCTCTCTGGTAGGAATATCTTTCCCTTTGCCCACTGCATGCTTGCAAATCTATCAGCTTTCTAATTTACTAAGTTTTCCGCTAAACCTTGTTAATTTTCCCAACAATCCCTTTGCCAACCCTGTGCCAATCACCATATGTCTAAAATAGCCAGCTAAAGAGTCTCTTCTTTTCCTAAATAGCCAGGAAACTTGGCATTTACCTTGTGGTACTAGTTACATTTGATCATGGGCTTCTTTAGTTTGTTTGTTAAGAACAATATCCCGGAGCTTACTCAAACTCATGTCCATCGAGTTGGTGATGCTATCCAACCATCTCATCCTCTGTCATCCCCTTCTCCTCCCACCTTCAATCTTTCCTAGCATTAGGGTCTTTTCCAATGAATCAGTTCTTTGCATCAGGTGGCCAAAGTATTGGAGTTTCAGGTTCAGCATGAGTCCATCCAGTGAATATTCAGGACTGATTTCCTTTAGGATTGACTGATTGGATCTTCTTGCAGTCCAAGGGACTCTCAAGAGTCTTCTCCAACACTACAGTTCAAAAGCATTGAGTCTTCAAAGGTCAACTTTCTTTATAGTCCAACTCTCAGACCCATATATGACTACTGGAAAAACCAAAGCTTTGACTGGATGGACCTTTATTGGCGAAGTAATGTCTCTGCTTTTTAATATGCTGCCTCAGTTTCAGTTTAGTCGCTCAGTCGTGTCTGATTATTTGCGACCCCATGAATCGCAGCATGCCAGGCCTCCCTGTTCATCACCATCTCCCGGAGTTCACTCAGACTCACGTCCATCAAGTCAGTGATGCCATCCAGCCATCTCATCCTCGGTCGTCCCCTTCTCCTCCTGCCCCTAATCACTCCCAGCATCAGAGTCTTTTGCCAATGAGTCAACTCTTCGCATGAGGTGGCCAAAGTACTGGAGCTTCAGCTTTAGCATCATTCCTTCCAAAGAAATCCCAGGGTTGATCTCCTTCAGAATGGACTGGTTGGATCTCCTTGCAGTCCAAGGGACTCTCAAGAGTCTTCTCCAACACCACACTTCAAAAGCATCAATTCTTCGGCACTCAGCCTTCTTCATAGTCCGACTCTCACATCCATACATGACCACAGGAAAAACGATAGCCTTGACTAGATGGACCTTAGTCGTCAAAGTAATGTCTCTGCTTTTGAATATGCTATCTAGGTTGGTCATAACTTTTCTTCCAAGGAGTAAGCGTCTTTTAATTTCATGGCTGCAATGCTGCCTAGGTTGGTTATAACTTTTCTTCCAAAGAGCAAGCATTTTTTAATTTCATGGCTGCACTCACCATCTGCAGAGATTTTGGAGCCCAAGAAAATAAAGCTGTCCCTGTTTCCATTGTTTCCTCATCTATTTGCCATGAAGTGATGGGACCAGATGCCATGATCTTAGTTTTCTGAATGTTGAGCTTTAAACCAACTCTTTCACTCTCCTCTTCCACTTTTATCAAGAGGCTCTTCAGTTCTTCTTCACTTTCCACCATAAGGGTGGTGTCATCTGCATATCTGAGGTTATTGATATTTCTCCCGGCAATCTTGATTCCAGCTTGTGCTTCATCCAGCCCAGCATTTCTCATGATGTACTCTGCATGGAAGTTAAATAAGCAGGGTGACAATATACAGTGTTGATGCACTCCTTTCCCTATTTGGAACCAGTCTGTTGTTCCATGTCCAGTTCTAACTGTTGCTTCTTGACCTGCATACATATTTTCCAAGAGGCAGGTCAGGTGGTCTGGTATTCCCATCTCTTTCAGAATTTTCCACAGTTTGTTGTTATCCACCCTTAAATATTTGGCAGTGTTTCCTCATAGATTGTAGGGCTCCAATATATGTTGAACTAAATACAGTCTCAAACATGGTTATTACTCTCTTCTGTACCCCAGCTGATTTTGTGTGGTGTCTTTCTCGAATGTCACTTATGGTTAGCTCACAACCCAAAAGGAGTCTACTGGAAATAATAGCCTGTTCTTCTGGATGATATCTACTGCATCCCCAATCAGACAGACATAGAGTTCACTTGCTTTAAAGGAAGACAACTGCTTGTGGAATAGTCTGAGCTAATCACAGTGACTTGGAGTTGCTACATCATTCATTTGAAACAAGTTCTCTTTGCATCTTTTATAGCAACACTCCAGTGTCTCTTTCCCCAGGAATATAGGATGCCTAATCAGCCTTATCTCACTTCCTACAATGCAGCCCATTGCTGGCCCTTTGGATTTTCCAGTCAGAAATAGGTTTACCATGTTCCCAAGATGCAGCGTCCCTTTCCCTTGGGTAGGGACAGGCACCCTTCCACTTTTGCCCTTAACTGGGGGTGAAGTATAGGGTAGTTGGAATGAAAGCCCATCAACATTTATCTTTAAAAAATATCGTTCTATGTAATTTTTTTGAAGACTCTCTTATGAGGCTAGGATGCGACACTTCCTTCTCTTTACCTCTCCCATGGGGAGAGAATGTGAGCTATGCAGCATTGCTCTTGCCAAGTGAAAAAGTAATTTATCCAAGGTGACTCTGTCTCCCATAGTTCTCATTTTAAAATCTTCATCCCAATCCTTTTATACACCCTAGATATGATGAAACAGTTCAGTTCAGTCTCTCAGTTGTGTCCAACTCTTTGGTGACCCCATGGACTGCAGCACGCCAGGCTTCCCTGTCCATCACCAACTCCTGGAGCTTACTCAAACTCATGTCCATTAAGTCAATGATGCCATCCAGCCATCTCATCCTCTGTCATCCCCTTCTCCTGCCTTCAATCTTTCCCAGCCATCAGGATCTTTTCCAGTGAGTCAGTTCTTCATATCAGATTGCCAGAGTATTGGAGTTTCAGCTTCAGCATCAGTCCTCCCAGAGAATATTCAGGACTGATTTCTTTTAGGATGGACTGGGTGGATCTCCTTGTAGTCAGATTCTGAAGCATTTCAGAATCATGAGATGAGTTTTTATTCCTATCCTGTGTAAGTCCTGTGGCATGCTCTGTGTATGTATGCCCTTATGTTGGACAGTTTGATATTGCCCAACAGATCTCAGATGCTCAGCTCTCATTTCGTTTTTGCCTTTTTTTTTTTAGATAATTTCTGTTGACCTGTATTCAAGTACACTGAGTCTTTCCTGTGCTGTGTTCTCTGTCTGCTATTTAGCTCTCAGAACAAGTTCTTCATTTCTGTGTCAGTGCTTTTTCATTTCTGTCTTTTCTATTTGGTTCCTTTATATGATCTCCATCTTTCTGATGATATTCCCAGTTTTTAGTACATTGTTTCTTCGCATTTCTTCCTAGGTTCTTTTAAATAAAAATCATATCTGTTTTAAAGTTCTTTCTTCTTATTTCCAATCTAGTTTCTTTTGGAACCTCTATTGACTATTAACTAGTTCCTTCTATTTCCTTCTATTGACTATTTCCTCCTCTCACCGTGGGTCACATTTTTTCCCTTGTTTATATGCCTTAAGGTCTTTGGTAATATGCTGGATATTGTGTGCAGAAGAAGCTGAATGAAATAAAATGCATGCATGCTAGTTTGTTTTAGTCATGTCCAGTTCTTTGAGACCTCCATGGACTATAGCCTGCCAGATTCTTATGTCCTTGGGGATTCTCCAAGAAATAATACTGGAGTAGGTTGCTATGCCCTCCTCCAGGAGATCTTCCTGAACCAGAAACTGAACCTACATCTCTTATGTCTCCCGTCCATGGGATTTTCCAGGCAAGAATACTGTATCCTGCCAGGCTTCTCTGTCCATGGGATTTTCCAGGGAAGAATACTGGAGTGGGTTGCCATTTTCTTCTTCCAGGGATATTCCTGACCCCGGGATCAAGCTCAGGTCTCCCACATTGGAGGCAGACTCTTTACCCTCTGAGCCGCCAGGGAATTCCCCTGTATTGGCAGGTGGGTTCTTTACCACTAGCGCCAGATGAGAATAAAATAATATTTACCCAGAAAAGGGCATGTTCTGCTTCTGTCAGATTTCCAGTATAGGCAGCTGAATCAGTCTGTTCTGTATGTGTGCAGGGCCTGGGCTTTGTTGTAACTTTAGTTAAACTCAGTTTCTATTTCAGTGTTGAGTTCAGGGCTAGGACTTTCCCCTTATCAGATATTGAGGTCTTAGTGTCTGTCAGAGTCTAGAGAGTTCTCTGCTTTAGAAAACAGTCACTGAATTCATGAACTGTGTTTGATTTCTATGCTTTACTGCCTAGAGGCCAGATTTTTGGGTCACCAGAGAATTCTCTTTGCTCTTCAGTCCCATTCCTGGCTTTCTCAACTCTAGGACATCTTTCTCTTTTTCTGACCTGTCCCTAGCATTAGGACAGCGTCAGTGCACTAGGTGAAGGCCTGGGTTGCTTCCTGAAACATCTTGAAGGATCTGTCAGCTTTCTTGCCTGTTTCTAGACTTCAGCAAGCTACTACTGTGGACTTGAGAAAGCCCCACATGACTCACATAAGAGTTATCTCAGCTCTACTTCTCTGTCCTCAACTGTCGGTAAAATCTTCACCTTTGAGAAAGCTGATAGAAGAGAGTTGATAGGTTGATATTGACTCTCTGTGAGTGAGGATTTTAACTTTTCATGTAGCTCACAAACAGCCATTAAACATTTGTTAAAAACACAACTTGTGTCTCTCACTCCCATCTAAGACGGCTTCCTTTTCCTCCTGACTTTGTCAAAGGTGAAAGTAGCTATATGTCTTTTCTAGAAAAGACTATTACTTCCTGGTATTTAATTCATTTAACTTTACCTGCCCGCCCTGCCCCCCTGCTGTTTTCACTTCTTTGGTGCATTTTTAAAAGCCCTGCATTTGTTGCTTCTCTGATTTGTTCTTGTTATAGTGAGAACTGTACAGTTTTCACTTTCCGTGTTTTGATTGGAGGCCAAATGTGAATATTATTCTGGTCTATAACTGTATCATGATTTGTTTAGCCATTCTTTAGGAACTGAGCATTTAGAAGTATTCTAATTTTTCATTATATTAAACAATTTTGCAAAAAGCATCTCAGTTTATATATCATAGTCTCTGTTCTTAAACATTTTCTTAGTATTGATTCCTTTAATGGTGACTGGAAGGGGAAGGAGGGGGCACATCTGAAGTGCTGGTAGTGTTTTGTTTCTTAATCAATGTATTGGCTACACTAATGTGTTTATTCTGTGAAAATTCCTTGCACTCTATGCTTATGCTTTTTCTCTGTTAGACTTCAATAAAAATTTACATTGAATGTTACTGGTTGAAATTTTTATGTACAGTTGTGTTCCTTCTGAGAATTATCTATTAATATTTCATGAGTTGGTCATTTAGACTAAATCACTCAACTTTTCAATACTCCATTTTCCTCATCTATGAAATAGGACAGTAAACTTCATCACATACTTATGTGAATGAAATGAGATAAAACACTTGAAAATAGTTTGACAACTTGGAGTTTGTATACAAATGTAGGGAACATTTTTGTACTTAGTACATCAATTTGATTCACATTCAATTCTGGGTAACATGGAATATTTGAGAAAGGATGAGTGTATAGACAGGGCACTAATCTGTGAATTTGGGAAAATCCTTAATGAAATAGTATTGGCTCTTGGCACAATATTGCAGTCTTTGAAATTTGCATTTATTATCTTTTGTATCCAGATTATTCTGCCTCTGCTCTTCCCGTGTCTCTCTGCTCTTAATCTCAAGGTGAGAGGGGTCAGTTTGGGACAGTGGCTGCTCTGACTTTTGATTTTAAAGTGCCACCAGTTTGTTTATCATCAGTTTGTTTGCTTCTTGGAAAATGATAGCTTCACTTGCCTCATTCATATTGGTTATTGGGTAAAAATGAGTATAAACAGCAAAAGCCTGGTAAAAGGGGACATATAAAAGTAGGTTAACCTTTCCTATCAGTTGTTCATTTGTAAGAGAGCAGATTAGAATGAGTCAACTCAGGTGAAAATAACAGGCAAATACATTTGGCACATCTTAGACCTTCAGAGCACGGAAATGGTCTTTTCCTTTTTCCAAGGATCAGCTCTTTAGAGCTCTCTCCCAAAACTGTCTGTTCTAAAATGTGGTTAACTAACCACAGAGGAGGGGCATGGCAGAGGGGGCCTGGCTGTGCACCCTGCAGGGAAGGACTATATTCTCCAAGTTGGTCAAGTACTTTGGAGCACACTCTTCAGAATTTACAGTGCTGAGTCAAAGTGTTATTACTGCAAACTTGAGCAAAGTGTAGCCTAATCACACTTTATAAAGGAAAGGGGAAAAGAAGGCTGCAACTCACTTCTAAAAAATCAATGGTGTTTTCCTTGAATGACACTCTTTTCTTGCCATGCCTCTTCTTGACTTTACCTTCTCAGGGGCTGCCAACAACCTTATCAAATGTTGGTATCTTTGCACTGGAAATGTATTTTAAATATTTTCTAGGCCAGACCCCTGAACATCTTCTGTCTCTAGTAATGGAGATGATATAGCCTCCAATTGGGAACTTGACAATGCTAACCAACCTTCCAAAACTGAAAGCGCTCCTCAGAGTCATAAACTAGGAGGATTAGAAAGAAACTCTAAGATGATTTAATTCAGTGTCCTCATCTTTTGGATGCTATACTGGAAGCTCAGAGAGGTTAGGTTACTGATCCGGTGCCTCTGAGTTAGTTAGGACCCGGGGCTAGAACCCAGGCCCCAGCGCTCCTGATCTGGGGCATTTTCTGAGACTGATTAAGTAAACCTTGTTCCTTTGGTGGTGAATACATTAGTCAGCTTGGGGTGTGCTAACAAATACCGCAGACTGGGTAGTTAAAACAACAGACATTTAGTTTCTCATGATTCTGAAGGCTAACAGTCCATGATCAAGATACCAGCAAAGTCAGTTTCTGGTGAGAGCTCTCTTCCAAGCTTGCACATGAACCCCTTCTCTGTGGGTCCCCACATGGTGTTTTCTGTGTGTGTGTGGAGAGAGTGAGAGAGCTCGCTCATGTCTGCTCCTCCTTCCAAAAGGACACTAATCTCGTTGGATTGGGCCATCACTCTTATGGCCTTATTTAACCCTAATTACCTTTCAAAGGCTCCAGGGGGTCACAAAAAGTCAGGCACGGCTGAGCAGCTAAGCACTCACTCAATAAATACTATCATATTGGTGGTTAGAGCTTCAGCACACAAATGTGGTGGCATGATTCCATCCACAACAGTAATGAAAGGCCACTGTTTTTGTCAAAGTGAAAATCTACATGCTACTGACTTCAGTTATGGGGTTGGCTGTTTAGAAGGATTGGTGTGATGTGAAGGTGAGTCTGAAGAGGGCAATGAAAATATAACAAAGAAAGAAAAGATGAAAAGACAGAGAAATGTACAGCAGATCTGGCCAATGATGGAAGCAGAGCATTCGCCAGCTATGACCTGAATTCTAGCATCTTCTAGGTTCCCCTCATTCCCTTTGCTTTCTTTTAGTCCCACATCTTCTTACCTTACACTCTTAGAGAATAAGTCTGCCCAGAGGAAGCCTGTCAAGCCCCTTTCTCTAATATTTTTTTTTCTTCTTGTTCTCCTCTTAGTGTGCTTCCTTCTTGCCAAAGTTAACACCTCCACCTGTATGCTATTTTTCACACTAATTTGTATTTCCAGTTCTTCTCTGGACTAGCGCTCTCCTTTCATTTTCTCTGTCTTATCAAATGTCTGGTCCTTTTAATTCTCATTTCCTTGCAAGCTTGGGGCACAAGCTCCGAGTTACCAGTAGGGGGCCCAAAAGTGGTCAAGTCATGGTCACATGTCTTGAAGCATTCAGAGATGAGTGTGAGATATGTAAATGAACATGCAGATGAGAGTGCTAGAAGTTGTAACAATTCATAGGACGTAGCATCAAACTTTTCTAACCACCAAATTAATTTACCCTTTCATGCTACCATTTTCTTTCTGCTAAAAAGAAATCTCCTCGATATGTCACCAGATGCCCTCCAAAAAATTAGTTTCGGCTTTTCTATAAGATATTATGGGAAACCCTGAACAAGCCTCTTGGCTAATGCAGTACTTAATCTTTGCACTGCACACCAGAGCTTCAACTCCAGCCTCCCCTTGGAATGCTTGCTGATGGCTCCTGTCACTCCGGTCCTTCCGCCTCTCTGTCCTTTCAGGCACCTTCTCTAGTGCCGGGTCCATGTTTGTTCATGGGATGCGGATGCACCTGAGGTATGTGTTTGGCCCCTTCTCTTCTTCCTCTCCTCTCTCCCTGGCAAGCATGCGTAGATGCAGTTCTCACCTCTCTCCCAATGCTCAGACCTGAATTCTAATCTCTCACTTGGGAGTCTCCCTAAAAGGCCTTAGAAGTTTGAAATGGAACTTCTTGTCTCTCTCAACACCTTCCAACCAACTCCTACTTCTGTATTCTCAGATTTTGTGTTATTTTAGCTTTGCTTTTATTTCCTTCTTATATCCAGTCCCTCAAAAAGTCCCTTAGTCTACCTCCTCAAGGTATCTTCCCCACCTCCTATAACCCCGACAAATTTAGGGCTTTAGTGCATTTTATCTGGTACAATATGTTAGTCACCTAACTGATCTCTTTTCACTCCAGGTCATTCTGAAAATAATTTTTAGATATATCTTTTAAAAGTAATCATCTGATTATTTGTTCCTTCTTGTTAAAAAAAAATCAGTAATCCATAAGTAGCTAACAAATTAATTAGCTCACCTTGATGGTCAAATCCCTTAATAGTGTGGACCAAACCTATCATTGCAAGTTTTTCTTCCACTCCCTTGGGTGTCTTTCTGTGTATATGCTAGGCTACAGCTAAGCTCTCATACTCAGACGCTTTGAATTTCCCTTCCTTTATATTTTTCTTCTTTTATTTTTTTCAACACATTTTATTAAATGTACACAAGCAAAACTAAACAGAACTAATGAGTCCATGTCACCAAATTGATGGAAATTTTGCTGTGAATTTCAGATGTACTTTATAGCTATGAGATAGAATAGTTATTCACTGATATGAAATCATGTTCTTTGTATAAAATGATCCAATCAATGATTTGGAATCTCATTTTTATATAAATTGATTGAATTGCTTATGTGGAATCTGGTTTTGATATAAATTCATCTTAAGATTTTTTTTTTACATCATTAAATAGAAAAGTCTTGGGATAAGTTTATTTCAAAATGGAGAATAGGAGAAAGCAGCTATATTTAAGACAGTATATTTCTTTGTGAGAATTTTTGTCAGTTTCTTTCTTAGTTATTAGGACAAGGACAACTACTACAACAAAGGAATAAATGCAGATATATATGTATATATATGTGTGTGTGTGTGTATAAATATATATATATGTATATTCAAGTGCTCCCTGGGGACTGTGGCCTTTAGTTGAGAACTACTGATCCAGACAAATGTATTGTTTACTTCTCTGTTCTTAAATTTCTTGATCTCTCAATAGCATTTTTTATCTTTCAGGAGGTTGTGTTTATTTTTTCTCTTACTATCTAACTCTAAATAATGGAAGAACCAAGGGTCCTATTCTGATACCTCTGGTTTTCTCCATCTAAGCACTGTTCTTATTTGATTTCACTCTTGTATCTTTACTCTTGTTCTCTCCTCCACTGGGATTGCCCCACTTCCTACTTTTTCCTGTGAAATCCTGTTAAAGAGGTAACTTTTTGACTACCCAGCATCCACTCACCCTATTATATAGCAATAGGGAAGCATCTATAATAGAGGAGAGGCTGAATGAATGGTAATTCGTGTAGGAACCACAGCTGAAGTGTTCAGAGTGGACACAGTGTGACCCACATGGGCTCAGTAAGAAAGGAAAAAAAATAATTTTGAACCGTGAGTGGAGCAGAATTACTTATTCTCCAGTCTGTACAGAAAGAAGCTTGTAGCCCCAGTTGCTGCAAAAATCATCCTTTGGTCAGACTTAGAAAGACACTGATGGTGAGGGGAGTGGAATAGAAATATTATTGTGCAGAAGAGATCATGGAGTCACTGAGCCAACCCACTGAGCAGCCTGCTTCACTTCTGGATTTTTGTTGATGAACAAACACATTTCTTAATAAAAATTATTCAAGCCAGTTTGTACAGGGCTTTCTTTTGCTTTCAATTAAAAATAATGTAATAATACACTTATCTTCTAGTCTTAAATGCCTCTTTTTCTATGAAATGTCTCTGTCTACAACTAAACTGAGTGCTTTAACTTTGAAATCCATACTAGTATTTAGGGCTTTCCAGGTGGCTCTAGTGGTAAAGAATCCACCTGCCAATGTAGGAGATGCAAGAAACACGAGTTCAATCCCTGGGTCAGGAAGATCCCCTGGAGGATGAAATGGAAGCCCACTCCAGTATTCTTACCTGGAGAATTCCATGGACAGAGGAGCCTGACAGGCTACGGTCCATGGGGTAACATAGAGTCAGACACGACTGAGCGACTAACACATACATACTAGTATTTATGTTTCTGCGAGATGGCATATATCTTATACTTTTAACTGTAGCTCTGTAAGTTCTTGATTTATTCCTGGTAGTTAGGGAATGTGTTTTCCTTATTATTGTGTGCTCTGGGGTATCTACTATAATATGTAGTGAATGTTGTTGAATGGGAGAAATTTTGGTATAATAAAAGGATTCCTGTCATTCACTAGCTATGGCCTTAGGAAAGTCACCCTAGTCACTTGAGGTCTCAGTCTCCTTGTATACAGAATTGAAAGATTATCCTAAGTTATCTCCAAGGTCCGAGGTTTTTTCATTTAGTAAAAATTTTGGAAGGAATGACGCTAAAGCTGAAACTCCAGTACTTTGGCCACCTCATGTGAAGAGTTGACTCATTGGAAAAGACTCTGATGCTGGGAGGGATTGGGGGCAGGAGGAGAAGGGGACGACAGAGGATGAGATGGCTGGATGGCATCACTGACTCGATAGATGTGAGTCTGAGTGAACTCCGGGAGATGGTGATGGACAGGGAGGCCTGGCGTGCTGCGATTCATGGGGTCGCAAAGAGTCAGACGCGACTGAGCAACTGAACTGAACTGAACTGAAAAGTTTGTTAGCAAAGATAAGAAAGAACAAGAGACTTTATTCCTTTTTCTCATTTTTCATCCAGACTAGACTATAGCTATACATTTCATAAACACAGCCTCCCCCTTAAAATAACAATTTTGTTTTCAAGAGGAATTCTGCTGTTCTCTAAGAGCAACTGGCTCAAACAGCAGCCAGCTTTAAAAATAGTATTTTACTCTGCATAACACGAGGAAGATACTTCCTATAATGTGTCTTAACTATAAAGATTGATGTCCAGCTAAGGAGGCAGGTCATATGACCATGTGGATTCAGCTCATGAGTTAATTAGACTCTACCTGGGATTACGAAAGTGTTCTGCAAGAGAAGTACCAGTGAATTTTTGCAAGGTCTCTGCAGATATACCATGCAGGCATGCTAAGTTGCTTTAGTCGTGTCCAACCCTGTGCAGCCATATGGGCTTAGACTACAGCCTTCCAGGCTCCTCTGTCCATAGGATTCTCTAGGCAAGCATACTGGAGTGGGTTGCCATGCCCTCCTCCATGGGATCTTCCCAACCCAGGAGTCAAACCTGCATGCCTTATGTCTCCTACATTGGCAGGTGGGATCATTACTACTAACACCACCTGGGAAGCCCTGAAGATCTACCATAAATCTTGGTAAATTTAGATGTATGTGTGGGAGGGCATAGGGGTAGTATGCAATTCACTAGTTATGGATAACTTGCCACACTTTCCTCTTCTATGAAATAGGGATTTCTCCCCTGCCCACTTAAGGCTGTTGTGAGGAATACGTGAGGTAATTTATATGGAGTATTTAACACAGTGTCTCGCTCAGTAAGTCGTGGTTATTTATTTATTTATTTATTTATTTTAGTGCTGTCACACTTTAAGTAAGCAGATAAATGGGAAGATTGAAGTGGCACCCAGTGAGATTGAGAAAGCAAGAGTACTATGCCAGGAAGCCACCTAAACACATAATTTTTACCTGTCTCAGAGAAAGAGAAAAAGAGACAGAATATTTTAAAAGTTTCGGATCCATTGTGAGGAACTGTGGTGGTCAAAAGGTTTTGTGTTTAGAAATGAGTTGAAAATTCTGGCTCAGGCAGACGGGCAAGCCTGACAGACTTTATTTCAGGACAGACTGAAATAAAGCAGCCACCCAATCACCAAGCAGCTAGAGAAGAAGCTAAACTCATCCCTTGCATAGAGAAGAGGAGCGTCTGTGAGCACATGTGGCCCATTCTACCCTTTGCAAAGCTCTTTTTTATTTTGGGTTCCACTCAGTCTTGTGAGGGAGCTGGAGAAGGCATTCATACCTTCTCTCTGTATGCTCAGTCATGTTAGACTCTTTGTGATCCCATGGGCTGTGGCCCGCCAGGCTCCTCTGTCCATGGAATATTCAAGGCAAGAATACTGGAGTGGGCTGCCATTCCTCCTGTCAGGGATCTTCCCTGACCCAGGGATTGGAGCCACATCTTCTTCATTAGCAGGTGGATTCTTTACCACTGAGCCACTTGGGAAGAAGCCCCAGTACTTTCCCTTTGCCACATAACAAAGGGGCTGTGGAAAGACAGGGGACTTGGTAATTCTCACTTGTTGATGAAATGTATTTGGTCATGAATGTCATCTTATGATTCATTGACAGAAGCTATTCTTCATTAGTTCTGGTTTCTAGGACTTGCCTGTTTTGAACAAAGAAGGAAGACCCAATTGTCCTTTTCTTTCTTTTCCTTTCCTTGACTACCTTAAAGTTCTAGTTGAATTTATAATAGCTGTTAGGGATAGAGAGTTGTGTGTATGTGTGATTTAGAGACAAGATATGCTATTACTTCCCAAAGATACTAACCATATCCATGTGTTTCTTCTTGTTTTCTCTTGAGCAAAGGAAACTCTTTTTTTTTCGTGTCGTGTTCTTTAAATCTTCAAGCAACAGCAAAACTCTGTTTTCCAGTATTCTTTCCAGGAGTATCTGCAGTCCTTTTCAGGAGGAAATGTTCATTTCCTAATCAGGCACTTTCTTTCCATATGGAGGACTCTCCACTCTTTGTCGCCCTGTTGTACTCTCTTTAATCCTCTCACTGACTTCTGACTTAGTGAGATGGGAAAAGGCTGATTTAAATGACTCACAGCTTTAGATAGAGAAATTGGACATGCGTTCCCTAGCCTTTTCTTCTTAGCCGTGAATGTCCCCTAAGAGAAAGCCCTTCCTCTAAGCAACTGCCCATGTCAGGGGTCGGGGGAGGTTTCTAGTTGACTTAATGCATGCATATGTGCTCAGTTATGTCTCTTTGTGACCCCATAGGCTGTAGCCCGCCAGGCTTCTCTGTCCATGGGGTTTTCCAGGCAAGAAGAGTGGAGTGGGGTAACCATTTCCCACTTCAGAAGATCTTCCCAACCCAGGGGTCAAACTGATGTCTCGCCTGTCTCCTGCACTGCAGGTGGCTTCTTTACCACTATGGGAAGCCCTTTTAGTAGGTTTGGGTAGCCTTAGAGTACAGCCTGTTGCTTGAATGTGGGTGACACAGGTATAACTGAAACCAGCATTGGAATATATGTAGAGGGGCATTTTTCCAAATACAGACCTTTTGGGCACTGGAAGCAGAACAGTATTTGCTGTTTGTAAGGCAAAAATTTTTCTCTGAGTTCTGTGCTCTAGAATACTGGAGACCTGGTTTCAAACTGTCAGAGCCCAGTCTGGATAGATAGCACTAGACAGCTGCCCCCATCCTTTCTGAATTTAGGCCTGAGGAGGCTAATGTGAGATTACAGTTGGGTTCACATGGTTCAGGCTCAAAAGCCCACCATCATTTTGTCCCAAGTGGACTCTGGGTTAGTTAATTACAAATGAAGGGAAAATATTACCTGGGAGTTTGCTTCTTGGGCCTCAGAAATTCTTTATTAAGGGTCAGATTAAAAAAAAAAAAAGCTACCGTGTTAAAATGCTAACAATGACTGCCCACAGGAAAATGTAGATGCTTTGTCACTGGATAGAGCCTACCCTCTATCCAATCCTGGGGTGCCAGAATCTGGGACTTCAAAGAGGAAATGGAAATTAGGATGCTTTAAATATACCAGATGAGAAAGAAAGCTTCCTCAAATAACATTGTGTGACGGTAGTTGCTGCTTTTCAAAGAAAACTGCATTATTCTCTGAGGGAAAAGACAATGCATTTTCCCCTTAAGATATGGTTGAATATATGATGCCAAATACATAGTGCCAAAATTTACCTTTTGATGAATTTAACATCCAAATGAGCTTGAGCTCATAGATCATGTATTCTAGAGCCCAGGCATAGATTAACCCCCATCTTGACAAGACTGAAACCAGCAAGGAGAGCATGGTGGGTAGGATGACAGGCTCTGGAGTGATGGGGGTGGTGGAGGGGTGGGGCAGGAAGGTTTCCTAAGATTTGCATCTTAGTTCTGCTCTGGATTAGCTGGCTGTATGACCAAATATTACTCAAGGGGCCTGATTTGTTTTCTTTCTTTTCTTTTCTTTTTAATTAATTCATTTTACTTTACAATATTGTATTGGCTTTGCCATACATTGACTTGAGTCTGCTATAAGTGTACATGTGTTCCCCATCCTGAACCCCCTTCCCACATCCCTCCCCATCCCATCCCTCTGGGTCATCCCAGTGCATCAGCCCCGAGCACCCTGTGCTGCTGCTGCTGCTGCTAAGTCGCTTCAGTCGTGTCCGACTCTGTGCGACCCCAGAGATGGCAGCCCACCAGGCTCCGCCATCCCTGGGATTCTCCAGGCAAGAACACTGGAGTGGGTTGCCATTTCCTTCTCCAATGCATAAAAGTGAAAGTGAAGTCACTGAGTCATGTCCAACTCTCAGCGACCCCATGTACTACAGCCTACCAGGCTCCTCCGTCCATGGGATTTTCCAGGCAAGAGGACTGGAGTGGGGTGCCATCACCTTCTCCCGAGCACCCTGTATCATCCATCAAACCTGGACTGGTGATTCGTTTCACATGTGATAATATACATGTTTCAAGGCCATTCTCACATATCATCCCACCCTCACCCTCTCCTACAGAGTCCAAAAGACTATTCTATACATCTGTGTCTCTTTTGCTGTCTCGCATGCAGGGTTATCATTACCATCTTTCTAAATTCCATATATATGCATTAGTATACTGGGGTCACTAAGAGTCGGACACGGCTGAGCGACTTCACTTTTACTTTTCACTTTCATGCATTGGAGAAGGAAATGGCAACCCACTCCAGTGTTCTTGCGTGGAGAATCCGAGGGATGGGGGAGCCTGGTGGGCTGCCGTCTGTGGGGTCGCACAGAGTCGGACATGACTGAAGCGATTTAGCAGCAGCAGCAGCAGCAGCAGCAGTATACTGTATTGGTATTTTTCTTTCTGGCTTACTTCACTCTGTATAATAGGTTCCAGTTTCATCCACCTCATTAGAACTGATTCAAATGTATTCTTTTTAATGGTTGAGTAATACTCCATTGTGTATATGTACCACAGCTTTCTTATCCATTCATCTGCTGATGGACATCTAGGTTGCTTCCGTGTCCTGGCTATTATAAACAGTGCTGCGATGAACATTGGGGTACACATCTCTTTCGATTCTGGTTTCCTCAGTGTGTACCCCCAGCAGTGGGATTGCTGGGTCATATGGCAGTTCTATTTCCAGTTTTTGAAGAAATCTCCACACTGTTCTCCATAGTGGCTGTACTAGTTTGCATTCCCACCAACAGTGTAAGAGGGTTCCCTTGACTCCACACCCTCTCCAGCATTTATTGCTTGTAGACTTTTGGATCACAGCCATTCTGACTGGCGTGAAATGGTACCTCATTGTGGTTTTGATTTGCATTTCTCTGATAATGAGTGATGTTGAGCATCTTTGCATGTGTTTGTTAGCCATCTGTATGTCTTCTTTGGAGAAATGTCTGTTTAGTTCTTTGGCCCACTTTTTGATTGAGTCTTTTATTTTTCTGGAATTGAGCTGCAGGAGTTGCTTGTATATTTTTGAGATTAGTTGTTTGTCAGTTGCTTCATTTGCTATTATTTTCTCCCATTCAGAAGGCTGTCTTTCACCTTGCTTATAGTTTCCTTTGTTGTGCAGAAGCTTTTAATTTTAATTAGGTCCCATTTGTTTATTTTTGCTTTTATTTCCAGAATTCTGGGAGGTGGATCATAGAGGATCCTGCTGTGGTTTATGTCAGAGAGTGTTTTGCCTATGTTTTCCTCTCTAAATGTATTGGAGGTGATGCCAGTGCATGGCCTAACTAATTGAACTTTAAGAATTAATGTGCAGTTAAGACTTAGCATTGGTCTAGTTTAACTTCAGAGAGTCCAGGATAAACTATGTCCATTCCAGTGAGAGACCGTTGAACTATTGCTGTTAGCAAACTCCTAAAGTTCTGCCCAGGCATTGTGAACTCCAGGACTCAACACTTCCAAAGAGGACACTGGGGAGAATGAATTTGGACTTCACTTTCTTTGGACTTTTAACTTACAAGGGAAAGATAATATAACTACAAACTTTAATTACTTGAGGCTTTAACTTAATTATGGAAATTTAATTTTTGGACTCTCAATACTCCTTAAGAATTTGGCAATACAGGTTTATATTAAAATTTGGGGCATATCATTTCTTGGCATTTTAGTACTGTAGTATCCTAGTCTATTATTGGGATACTATGTTAATTGGACATGAGCAGGAGGTGGTGAGTATTCTAGATTCTAGAAAGACACATGCAGAGAGTGGGTGGGAAACACACTGCCTCCAAATCAGGTACCTCCTACCTCTAAGAAGCATGCATGTGTAGGCAAATTTTAGAGATGGTACCAGCCACGTTTGAAAATGCTGTTCCAGCTCATTCATCATGCAACTCATTAGGCTACTGGTTTTGAATGGGGCACAAAAAAGTGAAGTCTCTGCAGTGGTATCAGTTTTCAGTACACATTCAGGACAACTGATTGGGCCATATGACCCAGCGGATCCCACATTATTAGACGTATCTGTGACAAGGTCTCTGGCAAGCTTCAATAGGAGAATCATCGCACAGACCCCTGGAGCAAAGCCATGCCATCTGCAGCAGGAATGTGTGCATTGTTTGAGATGCAGCTCCTGGCATGCTCCTTACCCTCGGCCTCATGGAGGACATTTAGTGATTATGTAATTGGAGCTACTCAGGATGAGTTGGATATTGTCAGACCTATTAAGTAATAAAGTCAAGAGAATACAGCAGTAACCCATTATACAATGGAGATTATATATTCAGGACATGAATGAGCTTGTCCAGAGGGCACAGCTGAGTGAACAGGTGGCCCCAGCTCTCATGTCACCTACCCGTATTGTACTGATGTCTCTTCTTGAGCTCATGCCTATGGCTTTAGGGAGTTCACAGTGGCTGACTGGTGGAGGAAGAAAGTATCCAGACCTGAATCAAAAATGGGTTGGTTTAGTATGGACTGTTGCTGCATGATAGCCATATTCAGGCATGGCTGTGAGACAGTGGTGAGGGGACGTTCTCTCAGTGGACAGAGTACTGAGGCATATACCTAACCATCAACTTGGTGGGCAGCAAGATAAATTCCTGGGAAGTGGTGAGTGGGTTTGCAGCTTGGTCAGGAGCCTGGAAAGAGAGAGATGGAAAGATGGAGAACAAACAGATGCAGAAGAGAGACTTATAGATAGTCCTGTGGGAGGGGTCACGAAGCATGCAGATCTTTGGGACTCACATCGATGCCCATTGGAGAGCATCCACCACAGAGGTGTCACGGAACAAGCAGGCTGAAGAGGTAACTTGTCCTGTAGAGTCCAGCAAAGTACTTGCATGGTGGACTCATGACCAAAGTGGCCATATTGGCAAGGATGGAGGCTCTGTGTCGGCCCAAAGGCATGAGCTCCCTTTTACTAAGGCTGATCCAGTAGCTACTATAGAATGTCCAAAGTGTCAACAGGAGAGAGCAGTGCTGAGCCCTCTTTATGGTACTATTTTTTGAGGAAATTAATTAGGCCCTTGCTGGCAAATTGATTACATTGGATGCCTTCTACCTGGAGAGGACAGAGATTCGTTTGCCTTGTGTTGGTATATATTCTAGAAATGAGTTTGTCTTATGCCTTAGTCTGTTCAGGATGCTATTGTAAAATACCATAGATGGGGTGTCTTGAAAAGGAATTTCTCTCTCAGTTTTGGAGGCTGGAAGTTTGAGATTATGGCACTAGTGTAGTGGAGTGAGGCCCCTCTTCCTGGTTCATAGCTAGTGGCTGCTCACTTTGTCCTCATGTGGTAGAAGAAGCTGGTGAGCTCTATGGGATCTCTTTTATAAAAGTGCTAATCTTATTCATGAGGGCTCCATCCTTTTGACTTAAGTACTACCCATAGGCCCCATTTACTAATACCATCACCTTTGGAGGTTAAGGGGCTTCCCTGATAGCTCAGTTGGTAAAGAATCTGCCTGCAATTCAGAAGACCCGAGTTCAATTCCTGGGTTGGGAAGATCTCTTGGAGAAGGGATGGGCTACCCATTCCAGAATTCTTGGGCTTCCCTTGTGGCTCAGCTGGTAAAGAATCTACCTGCAGTGCAGGAGACCTGGCTTTGATCACTGGGTTGGGAAGATCCCCCTGGAGAAGAGCAAGGCTACCCACTCCAGTATTCTGGCCTAGAGAATTCCCTGGATTGTATAGTCCATGGGGTTGCAAAGAGTCAGACACAACTGAGTGACTTTCACTTGGGGATTAAGATTTAAGCATATGAGTTTTGGGGAGACTGAGACAAAAGCACCTTCCTTGTCTAGAGTGGCTTGGTTGGCACAACTGACTGAAGTCCCAGACAGATCATGTGCTTATTGTCTGATTTATTATCATAGGATCCTGTACCACTTTGTATCAAACAACCCGTTTTTCAAGGAAGAAGATGTGACAATGAGCACATGACCACCATGGTGTCCACTGGCCTTAAAATATTCCACCCCACTCAGAAGGAGATTCTACCTGGCAGAGTCTAAAGCACAGCTAAGAAGCCAGCTTGGCAATATCCCATAGTGTTGGGCTATTATCTTTCATGATGTAATGTGTATTTTGAACTGATGTCCACTCTAAGGTGTTGTGTCTTGATAACTGGAGGAAGTGAGTCTGGAATACCAGATGTGGAAGTAGGAAAGGTTACCTTATCATCACCCCCAGTGACCTGGGGAATTTGTGTTTTCCATCTCCACAAATTTAGTCTCAACTGAACTAGAGATCCTGATTTCCAGAGGGAGTTGGTTGTGGGGAGAGGGTCACTTCTGCTGGGGAACACATTAATAGTTCCATGAGTCCCGAGGCTATGATTGTAGCCTGGACATTGTGGGCTTCTCATGCATGTAGACAGTGGGGCAAGAAATGACTTAGATTATGTTATATACTACCATACTATATTATACTATACCATACTGTAGTATCAACGATAGGTAGCCCTGATTATCATGCAGAGATGAGATTTCTGCTATGTAATGGGGGTGGGGAGGAGTATGTTTTGAATTCAGGCAAATCACTGGGTTACCTCTAGGTGAATTCAAGCCCAGTGTTCAACATGAATTGGCAAGCAATTCTAGTAACAATAGCATGCCAAGAGTATTTTTTTACCAGAAGCTTAGACTCTAGGGAATGAAAGCAATCTAGACCAACAAAAGTGCTGTCTGAGGGTGAGGAGGAGGTACCATGGGTGGTAAAGAGGACAGATGGAAAAATCATTTGTGGAAGTAAAGACTTTGGTTTCTGCCTCTAACCCTCCTGTTTTAGGTTTTGTTTCAGAAATTATACGCAGGTGTTAGCTAATGCTATGGTAGCAATCATTTTGCAGTATATGAATGTATCCAATCAACACATTGTTCATCTTAAATGTAGATGATGTTATATATCAGTTATATCTCAATAAAAGTAGAAAGAAAAAGCAACTGTGACCACCTTGGAGAAACAGTGACAGTTTGAAGTTCATTTAGAATGAGGCATTGCAAAGGACGGAATACTGTAGCGGATGTTCTCCGCGCCCACTCATACTTGTTCAAACTACTAGCCTCCACACATCTCTGCTTGAAGGCCTTCTCTGACGACTGGAGGCCACTTTGTGGTCTAAAGCTGGAATTTCTAGAGAATTATGATTCTAAAAGCAGCTATCTCTCAGTTAAGCTTGGTGAGAGGTGAGGTGTCCGCGTCCCACCTCCCTTACTTCACATGTGGACTAACTCTGAGATGTCTGTCCCACACTAGCTGGAGCTTGCCTGAAGGTGGGAAGCTCATTTACCCACGGCAGTAAACTTGCACAATAATGCATCCTGTACAGGCTGCTTCCCTGTTCTCCTCATCCCCTCCTGTCTTACCCCTAGTGTTTCTTGGAGTCATCTCTCAACTAAACTTCTTGCTCATCAATCTTTGTCTTGGGGTCTGCTTCTAAGTGAACCCAAATTAAAACAATTATCTGAAATAGATCACAGAATCAAATATAAAACAGTTTTCCCCCATTTTATAATCTGTTTCGACTGTGATTTGTCTAAGTAAAGATACATGGCAACTGTGTTTAGACATTTGACATGGACCTAAACAACAAAGAGATAAATATTTGTCTAGGTCAGGGGTTGGCATGTTTTTTTTTTTTTTCTAAAAATCCAGATGGTAAATATTTCAGGCTTATGGACCATGTATCAATACATTCAAGGTTACATATAATTCTTTGTGTGCTATTAAACAAAACTTTTGTTCTTACTATCCTTTAAAAATGTAAAATCAATTCTTAGATCATAAGTTATACAAAACAGGCTGTCAGTCAGATTGGTCCCATAAGTTATATAGATTGTGAACCCCCGGCCTAGGCAGGAACGGGTAGAAATAAGGAGATGATGGTTTCACAACAGAGCCTTGCCTCAAATGTGAGGATTTGAGTTTCAAAGAAGTGCTCATTCTTTGGTATTGATTTATATTTACACAGATAGCCAAAGGTCTTGGCTGAGGAACAAGAAGTGCCTAAAGCTTGTAATGATCTGAATTTAAGTAAGACAAAAATGTATGGGTTGAATTTTCTCCCAAAACCACATGAAGGGAGAGAGTGCTTGGCACAGCTTTTACTTGGGATGGGGGAGGGTTATTATTTTAACAAAAACATTTGTAAAATCGTTCTGGAGACTCAACAAACCAAAGAGGTGATTGACTTTGCCCTTAGGAGTCATTCTGCACCTTAAGCCTACACTCCAGATATGTTGACATTTCAAAGTTGAATTTTGGCTTTTATAACCTTCACCAGTGTGTTCCCAGCACTAACTATATTGAGGGAAGAAAATCCAAATGGGGTGATTTATTTGAGAAATTCCCACAATGGGAAAGGTGTCTCTTGAAATGGTGGCCTGAGGGAAAGAGTATATTATGATATATTTAGTAAATGATGTTGAGGGAAATTGCAGAAGACTATATAAATTGGCAATTGGAGAGGGAATAGAAAGAGAGAAAAATATTTTCCCTGGATGAGATTTATGAGCCAGAAAATAGATAGTTTGGGAAAGAAAATTTTTCCTTTTGTTCCCTGAACTCTGATAGACTAACAGCCTTTGGAAAACTGAGGTAGAAGAGCTTTGGTATTATTTCTCGCCATTTCTCCATAGTACCTTGCCTGGCAACATATTTTTCTGTTTCCATTTCTTGCTCGTCACAAAAAAATAATATGAATTTCTGAATTCCATTGCTTGCAGACAAGCATAGTTTGAAATCACATTCATTCCTCTTAGAAAGTGATTAGCTGTATTGGCTCTCATAGGAACAAGTTGGGTCTTGCATATTCTAAGTGATGAGATTGTGTTTCGGCTTAGGAGTCCTGGCTTCTGTGGTAAAGGGAGTTATGACTCAATATCCTTTGATAGACCAGGCAGTCTGAAGCATCAGTCCTCTTGGGTTCTGAATGTTTAGCTGACTCTGTTCATCCATAGAAATAAGGGACTAGAGGAATATAATGGCCAAACTTTCTTAGAAAGTACAGAAATCTCTGAGTTTGATACGCCCTCCTTCAGGTCTTACCTGAAAGTTATTGACAACTAGCAAAATGGATGAGCTAAATGGCTGGCTCCTAACTGATGTTCTGGTAGAGACAATAGGGTCAGAGAACAAGACGAAAAGGAATAAAAAAAGCAGAGAGAGGGAGAACTGTCAAGAATATGAATTTCTTATGATTAGATCATCAGCCTGTGGGCAAGTAAGGATGAGCTTTGTGTGGCTGGGAAGGGAATTTCTTGATTTCTAAATTTTCTTTTCTTCCTAAGCTAAAGGCCTAGTTACATCATAGTTCATTTCAGTTGCTCGGTCATGTCAGACTCTTTGCCCATGAATCGCAGCACGCCAGGCCTCCCTGTCCATCACCAACCCCCGGAGTTCACCCAAACTCATGTCCATCGAGTCGGTGATGCCATAGGGCCATCTCATCCTCTGTCGTTCCCTTCTCCTCCCACCCTCAATCTTGCCCAGCATCAGAGTCTTTTCCAATGAGTCAGCTCTTCGCATGAGGTGGCCAAAGAGTTTTAGCTTCAACATCATTCCCTCCAGTGAACACCCAGGACTGATCTCCTTTAGGATGGACTAGTTGGATTTCTTGCAGTCCAAGGGACTCCCAAGAGTCTTCTCCAACACCACAGTTCAAAAGCATCAATTCTTCAGCACTCAGCTTTCTTCACAGTTCAACTCTCACATCCATACATGGCCACTGGAAAAACCATAGCCTTGACTAGACGGACCTTTGTGGGCAAAGTAATGTCTCTGTTTTTCAATATGCTATCTAGGTTGGTCATAACTTTCCTTCTAAGGAGTAAGTGTCTTTAATTTCATGGCTGTAGTCACCATCTGCAGTGATTTTGGAGCCCCCAAAAATAAAGTCTGACACTGTTTCCACTGTTTCCCCATCTATTTCCCATGAAGTGATGGGATCAGATGACATGATCTTCATTTTCTGAATGTTGAGCTTTAAGCCAACTTTTTCACTCTCCTCTTTCACTTTTATCAAGACATTGGCACAAATCAAAGGTTTGGGGCTTTCTGAAATTTTGATAATTGCTACAGATCACTCTTTCACTAGGGGAGACCTGTTTAATGTTAATATACCTCATATCTGTGAGTCTCAAAATTTTTCAAGAACTATTTATGGAGAATCTTCTATGTGTGGCCTTGGACTGAGTGTACTAATCAGAGGAAAAGATGTATAGTGCTCTGGGGGAGTTCATGGTCTTCCTGAGGCAAGACACTGTTATATTTCCAAGGCTTTAAAATGCTGTTCTTTTAGCCTTGGTGCTTCTACCTGCCCACCTAGAAAAAGCTTACTTATTCTTCCAGGCTGAACTCAAATGCCCCTGCCTCTTTGAAACACTCCCCTGAGAAGTGAGTGTCCTCTCCTTTCTGCTCTCACAGTGCTGTGAGGCTCTGGTTACAAGGAACAGTTGTGATCTCTCACTTGTCTGTGTCCTCTGGACTGTAGGCACTCTGTGGGTGGAAACACTGCTGTTTGTACTCCACCACCTAGCATAGAGCCTAAAAGCATGTGAGTTCAACAGCCTAGAGGCATGATAGAACTGACATCCATGTTTGGTTTAAACTGTTTTGAATGAACTTCCAGTTCAACACAGAGTTCCAAATTTACATCATCTAACAATTTGAAAGATACAGCAGCATTAGGCTTGTTCTCTTGTGTGGCTGGAGCTAAGAGGTGGTTATTCTATGTGAAAAGGATCAAGAGCTTTCTAGCTAGTCATAGTCCCCACTACTCCCTGAGGTCAGTTTGATGCAGAATGCTTCATTTATTTGCATTACCTGCCTGGTCTCTGTAGATATTCAGGGTTACACCTCTGTTTCTCAGAACTGCACAGCACTAAACTTGGTGTTACTTCCTTCCCAAAGTCACCCTGGTACTTAACTCCCCTATATAAGAAGTAATTTATAATCTTTTGAACTCCTAGTTCAGTGGTTCTTAAAGGGGAAACAGAATGTGCATATGAGAATCACTTGGGGTGCTCTTTCAAAATTATTTTTTTAGAGTTAAGGTAGTTAGGAACATATTTTAAAAATCTTCCACATGTAAATCTCTTACCCACTGTAAGAACCACTGAATCTGGTCCTTTATCTAGTCTCTTCATTTTATTATCTCCTTTACTAGATGATTAGCCCATAGTGGGTAGGATCTCGGTTCACTTTATTTCTGTCCTGGAAAGTGTATTCAGTGTATTTTTTGATTGAAAATCTTAAGTACAGTAGAGAAGTTTAGAAAAAGACAACCCTGAACTGGCAGGAGGTGATTATGCACAGCATCATGGAGTATGCTGGTCTTGACTTTTATCAGAACAACATTAACCTTGTGTTTAACTCCCACTGAGGGGAAAGGGCCCCCTGTAATGTTTTAATTTTATTTTTATTTATTTTCTGTTGCACTGGGTCTTCATTGCTGTACATGGGCTTTCTCTAGTTGGGGCAAGCAGGGGTTACTCTTTAGTTGCAGCATGCAGGCTCAGTAGTTGGGGCACATAGGCTTAGTTGCTTCAAGGCATGTGAAATCTTTGAACCCTTGTTCCCTGCATTGGCAGGTGAACTCTTAACCACTGGACCACCAGGGAAGTCCTGGAATTTATTATACATTCTCTTCTTGTCTATATCGTTCATGACTAAGACCTTAAGCAGACACAGATAAGTGAAACTTGTTGGATTAATATACTTTAAACCACATGAATGTAGCAGTTTTTTACTGAAATGTGTCTTGTTTCTATTAAATTCTAATTATGACTACTGTAGGAGAAAATGAAATCTCCTTAATTACCACAAGAGGGAGATATATAAATAACAGGCTACGCACTTGACTTGCTTCTGTTTGGTACTTAAGCTTGATGAGTTCCACATTCTAGAGTCCTCCGAGAAAAGAGAGCAAGAGAGAGGTTTTTATGCTTTATATGATCCCCTTATTATGAGATACCAGCTATCTTTTCTGCTCCATAATTACTTCATTCTGCTCTAATGGATTTGACTTTCATAACCTGTTTGTAAATTTATTAGTATAGATGGGTCTACTTTATGAACAAGTCTGACTTGAAAGAATTCCAGCTCTGCTCAACAGATTCATTCTGTCAGTATACACTGGTTGTATATTTTAACCCTGGGCTAGGTAGAGGGGATACCAAAGAACAAGATGATTTTTTCATTTTGGACCTCTCAGCCTAGTGTCACACCCACCACTAAAACATGAGGGGAATAGATTTAGTAACAGTGGTATGGGAAAAATGGTTAAAGGATTCGGAGAGAATAAAGAAATTACTTCAGATGGAAAATTTCAGAGGAGGTGATGTTTAAAATGGATCATGAAAGGTGAGTGGTATTTTCAGAGTCTGAAAATGAAGGTAAGGGCATTCCATGACTGTTGTAAGGAAATGTACAGAGACTCTTAAGTGTTTCGGCTTCTAGGAGAAATGCAAGTTGTCATCATGGAGGAACTGAAGGATTCATGGAAGAAATAATGGGGAGAATGATAGAGAAGACTAGAGAATTAGGTTGACATCTTTGGTACATATGAGGAGTAGCTTTATTTAATTCTAACCTTGTTTTAGAGAGCCTCTCTCTACTTCACCTTCTGAAAACCTAAAACTCTGACTTCCTTGAATCTCTTGCAGTAGATAGACTCCATCAGTCAGATATTCTCCCATGAGATTTAGAAAGCAGAAGTGAGGTAGAACCCATCTTTCTACTGCTTTTGGCTATATCTGTTCACAAGCATGGTGGTAAAGACTTTGCATTTTCCCGATGTCTAGTCTCTAGCCCTTTGTAGACATTGAGAGGATGTGATGGTGGCAGTGATATCCTGAGAGATTACAACTACAGCAATATGTTTGGAAGCCAACAGCTTGAGTGATACTCTCCTGACTTCCTATTCTTATTTGTGGTTGGAGCAGCAGTATCTTTGGTGGGCAAATTCTGTTGTATCTCTGGGATTCATTCCTGGAAACCCTGACGTGGAGCCCACTCCTTGAGCCCTTCTAACTAATTGGTAAGCTCCCAATACTCTGGATTAAAACTCTCTGCTTAATATAGGGAATTTTGTTTTTGCTTTCTGCAGCTCCTATGTGGTTTTATCCTGAGGACAAGGGGGAATCATTGAAGAATTTTTAAGTGGAGGGATAGATACAGACAGACTTGTGTTTCAGAAAGCTTAGCCTATTGAAAACATGGAGTGTGGGTTGAATGGGAGTAAAATTGGGTATAGAGTTATTAGGAGGTGGTTGCATATCATAAGGATGGTCAAAGGGTTGGGGCAAGATGGTGACAGCAGTTGGCCTCCAGGAAGGACCAGCTTCAATGACTTTTCACATAAGACTATATGTATCAAAGGGCTCAAAGCTTGGGGATTAATATTCCATTTTTATTGTCTTGAAATTTTAAATTTTTGTCTTTGAACTTGGTTTCCTAAGTGAAGTCTAATGAGACAATGGAGCATACGTACTGCAGAGGGCTCAAAACCTTGGTCAGTGCTGGGTGTCCTTGCTTCCTTGGAATGGGTGCTTGGCTGACTGCTCTTCCTGCTTTCCAGTAGCCCAGACTACTCATTCTGTGATTTTCCATCATTTCCCAGCTGCTGTTTCTACTCCCCATACCCACCTAGGCAAGGACCTAGGCTCAAGGAGGGTGGGAGTCTGGTGCATACAATCCTATGGCAGTATGGCGGGAAGCTTAGTGAGGTGAGCCTCCTGGACACCTCCTATCCAGGTATAGAGAGTACCTTGGCATGGAGGATGCAATCCATCAGGGGTTGTTCATCTGCATGGGTTGGAGAGCTGGGCCTGTGGGATGGGGATATTGGTATCTTTGCCTCCAGCTCAAGGGCATTACAATGGCTGGTGGGAGGGGAACCCAGCAGTTGGTCAGGTGTGTATTGATTCACATGACGGGGCCCCTGGCCCTGATTCTGGAAGGGTCTGCACACTCCCAGCAAGTGTCACTGTGCCTCAGGGGTGATAACATTGTATAACCAATAAATCCCACCATGACAGATCAGGAAAAAGACACTGAAGAAAGGGAAGAGCTCTATATTTTACTACTTTCATTGTCACAGAACTGTGTGCCCACATTTTCGTTTTGTCCTGGGTCCTATACATTGTGTAGCTGGCCCTGCCTCAAGGTAAAGCACTATGAACAAAAATTAGATCTTAAGCACTGGAAAGACTAGTCACTTGCTTATAAGGATCTGCATCTTATTATGCTGAAAGAATTGTCTCCTCTCCAGGTTTCAGTTACCTGATGATAAGATATATTCTGTTACCAGAAAGAGTGGAAGAAAAGGAAATAACTTGTTCTTTATTATCTGTGGACTATGTGTAGAGAAGTGGTGGGGAGACAATAAAAAAAGAGTATGAGAGAGAGAGGAAGAGAGAAAGGTCGAACTCTAGTCAAAGTTGTAAAGGAGAAGCAAATGAGAGATTGATCAAGAGCATGGAGTAAAGTTTGCATATGGCAAAGAGATGCAGATGCCTTTTCAGAGAAAGAAGGGATGGAAGTGATAATGACTGAAAGTAAGTGTTTATAGTGGTGGCTGGGGTATATATCTTCTCTTTCTTTATTCTGATTGCCTAAAAGTGAACAAGGAAGAAAATTGAAAAATTTCAGTGTGGGAAATAGGGAAAAAAAATCTGAAGATGACTAAGAAAAGACAGGAAAGGATTATCTGCTGTTTGTGAAAATTCTTTGATTTTTTAAAAGAATTATTATACTGGATAAACAGCAGTAAACTGAAACTCCTTGATTTTAAAGTGGAGTCATCCTTGGCTTACTACAAAGAACTAGCTCCTTTAATGTATTTGAGATGATTTTGTTTCAAGTGATTCAATGTGACATCATTCCTTTGGCATATCTTTTGCTTAAAGTAAGGAATATTTTAATTTCAAGTTTCTTTTTGCATTTCACTTGGCTTCAGCGGATTCCTAGTTTGTACTCTTGGACCTCAGTTTTTCACTCTTAGCTTGATCTTCTATTTTCCTTGCTTGGATTTTCAGGGAATGCAGGCCACTGCATATACTGACATTTTTGGTTCATGGGGCCTGCTTGTTAAAAACAAGTTTCAAGGCAGATTTTAGTTGATGTAAGTGGGAAGAACTTTGCCTTGGCTTGGCCGTGCCAGGAACCATATCTTGGAACTTCCTTACTTGTCAACTGGAATGTCTATCCTTACTGAGGCTCTATTTCTGAGTGGCACTTACAGATTATTTGTGCAAGAAAATAGCCTGTAGTGTGTTCTGGGAGGCTCTCTGGGTATTGCTCTGGAAAAGAGAAAACCTGTGCCTTTTGCAACCATTTAGTGCTTCTCCTGGATACACAGTCCTTTTGTTTTTGCCCTTCAAGAATAGAGAATCTGGATAGGTGAAACATTTGTGTCAGCCCCCATGTTTCAACACGGGACTGCTTTTAGAACATTAGGAAATTCATCACCATTGTCTTAAAAAGCCAGTACTATTTCAATATGATGGTAGAGATTAGTTGTTTTTCCTTGTCCTGGAGGGATGGTAAAGAAAATATCTTCATAGTCTATGCCTCTGTATTAGTATTAGCATACCTTCATAGACAATAGCATGATGTCTCCTTTGGTACCTTTTGTTTGCAAGCTTATCCCCTACCCCCTACCCTGTGGTTAATATAGGGAGAGAGGATATATTGTACCAGGGAGACTGAATAAATGCTGACTCTAAGGAAGAATTGAACAACTGAATTTTCTCAAAGGCAAGAACCAAGAGAGCTTTCTGGAGCCAGGTATGAACTAAAGGACAGATATCCTCTTCTTTGGGGAGTGTTCATTACCAAGATTCAGCTCCTACTATTTTTTCTCTTTAATGACACACACATTTCAGATTACCAGGGGAGGGAATGTAATTGGCCTCAAACTGTGCATATATCCACGTCTTGGCCAGGCACATGAGGCAGTTAATATTGACAGTTACACCATGATTACATCCAGCAGAAGAGGGGATATTCTCAACTGAAAATGAGCACCAACAATGGGTGAGGCACATTTACATATATTACCTCATTTAACCCTTGCCATCCACCCATACCTTAGGGGTGCTGCTGCTAAGTTGCTTCAGTCCTGTCTGACTCTGTGAGACCCTATAGATGGCAGCCCACAAGGCCCCTCTGTCCCTGGGATTCTCCAGGCAAGAACACTGGAGTGGGTTGCCATTTCCTTCTCCAATGCATGAAAGTGAAAAGTAAAAGTGAAGTTGCTCAGTCATGTCTGACTCTTCGCGACCCCATGGACTGTAGCCCACCAGGTCCCTCTGTAATTTTCCAGGCAAGGGTACTGGAGTGGTTTGCCATTTTCTTCTCAACCTTAGGGGTGCATATTATTATAACTGCTTCCCAAAACAAAGAAGCTAAAGCTTTGCTAAGTGAGTGAGCTGCCAATGATGACCAAAATTAAGAATACTAAAATGAAGATTCAAACCTAAGTTGAATTATTACACACAGTAGAAACTCATTTTCTCATGTTACTTATCATTAGTAGAAACAGATATGTATAGACATAGAGATAGTGATGGTGGTGGTAGTGATTATTTTAGGGCCAGTATAAATGCTCTCTCCTCTGTTTAGTTTTGTTGGTTTGTTCACAGGAGATTCTTGTAGGGATTTTTCTGCCCAAATGGCCTTTCTTCCTCTCAATCTAATGCATCTTTGCTTTACATATCATTTTTCATGGGAGAGGTCCATAGAACCTCACTCTAACTTCTTGTATATTTGACATAATTCTAGAATAACCAAATTTTAACTTTAGCAGTGATCTTAATACCGTCAGCTATATAACAAAACTGATAGATAGGAATGACAGCTGCTGGCCTGGCAGAAAAAGGGATCCAAGCAAACACCAGAACTCGAAAGATACAGTAAGAAGGAAAAATTAAGCCTAAGATGCTTGTCATTATCTCAGTAGTCCTAGAGGACTTTGCTGTATTAAACCACAGGACAATCACCACTGTTTCAAAGGAATATTAAATTATGCTGAATGTCCTCCATCTAAAATCCATGAAAGCGCAATATTTATTTTCACCCAAAGTGGAGATACCGTGTAGCTCCCTAGTATTCGGCTCTGAGCTGAGCTTCCATATGGAAATTTTGGGCAGAGTCCTCCAATAGAGATGACCTTTCCATGAGTTGTGCCCATTTGTCCTCTGTCATAGGAGATGAACATCAAGGACCAAGTCCATGATAATATACTGTAATTTCTGAAAACACACAATGGATTTTTAAAATTGTTCATCTTTCTTTTTTAGTGAAGAAAGTTCTCTCTCTGTCGCTGTGTGTATGTATGTGTGTGTGTATAAATACACATACATACACCATGAATTTACTTGAGTGGAACTGGAGATGAGATTTCAAACCTTATTTCCTACTATCTGAACTTCTTAACTCTCTATATATCCTTTTTAGTGGATCCTCCTATCTTATAGTGTAAGCTCCAAGCACATACTTTGGTGCTCTTTTCTGCATTCTTTCTAGACTATAAAGTTACTTGTGAGAAAAGACCACATTTTGACCTTTTTTTTCACCCCTTGCTTGCTTACTCTTCTCCCACGTATGCCCTTCCCTGACTACTACCATTGTAAGGCTTTTAAATGCTGTCAGTGAGCTTTGGGTAACAATATAAAGATGCTATTGTCACATACTTGCCAATATTCTGTGAATGTTTGAGTCTAATGCTGCACAGGGGTCAAGCAGACTCTACCAAGGAAGGGATGGTGCTTTGGGATGTGATCAAACTAAGTAGGAGTTAAGTAGAAGGAAAGAAGAGAATGATGGCAGAATATACTGGTCTCTGGGAAACAGAAAAGAAAATGGGCTGGGGGAAACTGAAAGGAACTATGGCAAAGGCAGAAGAGAAGGAATAGTAACCTAAAGTGTTCCTAGAGGAAAAGGAAACAAAGAGACTCAAGTTTAGTTAGAAAGGGAGGTTATTAGGCTAATAGCAATGATGACAAGAAAGTAAAATGAGTGCACAGTAAGTTAAAATCTCTATGGCTGTCGTGGTTAGAGTAGACTAAACTGCTGTAACAAATAGACCTACACCTGAATTGGCCTGGACTGAGTAGAAACTCATTTCTTCCTTGTGTAACAGTCCAAAGTGGATGCTTGGGTAGGCAAAGAGCTCTCCTTCATCTGGCAAGTTAGAAACTCATACTCCTTCCATCTTATGACTCTCCCAGTCCCCTGGGACTTAGTCATGGTCTACACCCACATGATGGAAATGGAAGAAAGAAATGGTGGACCACCTGCTCACTTAGACATCCCAGCCCAGAAGAGCCACATGTAACTTCTCATCACCTTCCCCAGGAAACAACTGAGCCAGCTAGTTTCCATTTGTAAGGGAGGCAGGGAAGGTTAGTCCAGGCAAGGGCTCAGATAAAGTCAAGGTACTATGGAGGAAGAGGAGAATAGGTATTCATGGACAACTTGTGGTTTCTGCTGCAGTGTCTCAGGGAATAGCCATAGGGTTCAACAGATCTGTTTTAGAATCCGTACCTGGTGAGATTGGTCAATTGCATAGACTCCATACAAACCTCAGTTAATTTATCTTTAAAATGAAGATAATATTAGCACCTACCTTATAGGATTCTTATGAGGATTAAATGAGATAATTAGTATAAAATATTTAGCGAGTGCATGGCAAACCATAAGCACTCTGTACATGTTTACTGTTATTCTTCATAGCTATAGCACAAATAAGAGAAAGCAACATTTATTCTGTACCTACTTTAGTTCCAAACTGATGATTGGCATTTTATATATGTTTATTATACAATTCTAAAAGCAGTACCTTAAGGTAAGTATTATTTACTTGTTACAGATGAGAATTTCTAGAGAAATAACATAGCAAGGATATAGGAAAGCAGGATTTGAGTCTAGATTTTGTTGTTCAGTTGCTAAGTCATGTCCAACTATTTGCAACCCCATGAATTGCAGCACCCCAGACTTCCCTGTCCTTCACAATCTCACTGAGTTTGCTCAAACTCATGTCCATTGAGTCAGTGATGCTATCCCACCATCTCACCTTCTGTCGTCCCTTCACTTATTGCCTTCTATCTTTCCCAGCATCAGGGACTTTTCCAATGAGTCAGTTTTTCACATCAAGTTACCAAAGTATTGGAGCTTCAGCATCAGTCCTTCCAGTGAATATTCAGAGTTGATTTCCTTTAGGATTGACTGGTTTGTTCTCCTTGAAGTCCAAGGGACTCTCAAGAGTCTTCCTCAGTACCACAGTTCAAAAGCATCAGTTCTTTGGTGCTCAGCTTTCTTTATCCAACTCTCACATCCAGCGTAGGTTTAGTTAATTCCAAATCTCATATTATTTCCACTGAGTATACATTGAGGGGGAAAACAAATGGGGAGTGGGTAAAGCAGGTGACCAGAAGAAACAGCCTAATCTGGGAAAAAAGAATGTAAATCACTTGAACTCTGAGGATTTAGAGACAAGGGACCCTAACCTTCACCATCAGTCTCACCCTGTATTAATCCCAACACATGGTTTAGAGGAGGGATCTTTAAACTGATAAGGGAAGAAGAGTATGTGCCTTAACAAGAGTTAAGACTTGTGCAAAACACACATAAGAATTGTATGTGTTTGTATTCTACCTTTAATATGTTCAGTCTACTCTTTGAGACTCCCAGATACTGGTTAGATTTAGTGGTATGCTTGAAATCATTGCTTCCTGTTGCTACGAGGAGTATTTCCAGGGAAGGGGCAGTAGAGGAGGACATTTAGGACTCAAGTATGTAGTCACTGAAGGGAAGAATTCCCCCAGATATACCTGGAGGTAAATGGGTGGGTTCCATCCTCATATGTCAAACGTATACTCTCTCATTTCATCTTTAGTAATGGTAACTCAGGTTGGTTTTTTGGAATTCCTGTTTCTCTGAGGCATTATACACCCCACCCCTTAAAATGTACAAGTCAAAACAAAATGGGGGTATGTTCTTCATTGCAGGGGATTAAGAGTTCCTGGACTTAATTCCAGTGGTGGTGTGTGTGTGTGTGTGTGTGTGTTTGTGTGTGTAAGTTTCCCCACACCAACCAGCAGTTCTTGGACACCAGCAGGGTGTCTGAAAATTCACCTCAGTTTTGACAGTATCATCTCAGAGATAGAATCAGATTCCACAGGTAAAGGGTTCAGTCCCATAAGACCTCCTCCCACCTCAGATGCCAGTCGCAGGTCCAGGTTGTTATCTGTACTTCTGACCAACTGACTATAAATCAGAGATTTATAAACCAGATTCCCTGCTCAGCTTCAGTTAATTTGCTAGAATGGCTCAAACAACTCAGGAGAACTCATTTCCTCGCTAGATTACTGAGTTATTATAAAGGCTATCAAAGAAATTGAATCAACAGCAAGATGAAGAGATACATAGAGTGAGGTCTTAAACATAGGAGCTCTGTCCTTGTGGCACATGGGACTTGGCACAGTGGCACACGGAAGTATTCTGTTTCTCCTTTGTGGAAGCTCTCCAGTAAAGGGCCAAAGAGCTGTTATTTTTGGCTTCTGTGGAGGCTTCATTATATAGTCATGACTGACTAAATCATTGGCCTGTGGCAATTGATTCAACTGCCAGTGTCTCTCCTCTTCCTCCTCAATCAGGGGGTGAGACTGAACATTCCAGTCCTCTAATCACGTGGCTGGTTCTTCTGCAGCCAGCCCCCACTGTTAGGTGGGATCATAATGTCAACCCCCATGGCGTATTTTCAGGAACTGAAGACAGGAAACTGAATATTAATTTCATTGTTCTTACTGCTCAGGAAATTCCAAGGGTTGGGGAGCTGTGAGCCAGGAACTGCTTCCCTGGTGGCTCAGCTGGTAAAGAATCCGCCTGCAATGCGGGAGACCTGGGTTCTATCCCTGGGTTGGGAAGATCCCCTGGAGAAGGGAACAGACTATGGATCAAGACCAAATATATGTGAAAACACATTTGGTCATCTGAATGGCCACATATACAGATCTTTTTTTTTTTTGATAAATACACAGTTGGCCCTCCATATTCTTATGTTTTGTATTTGTGGATACAAGAGGTTGACTGTATTCTTTATACTTTGCCATTTTATATAAGGGACTTGATCATCTGTGGATTTTGGTATGCTTGAGGCTTCTAGAACCAATCCTCTTGGCTACTGAAGGACAAAGCTCTGTTTTTCCTATAAATCACAGTATCACACAGAGCTTTGCTGAGACTATACTAGGCTAATTTGTATTATAGAAATTTGTATTTTGAGGATATAATGTACAACATTTCTCAACTCTTTTTGACCGCAGAACATTTTGCCACAGGGGCTGTTTTTCCAGGGAACATATTTTGGGAAGTCCTGCTCTGTTGCATTTCGTTTGCTGGTGCTCCAGAGTGACTTGAGTTTTGAGATCTTTGAAGAGAATTTGCTGTGTTGTTAGAAAAACATGTTTTCCAAAAGTTTGTGAGATTTCTTTCCTAATTGTAACAGGGAAAATCCCCTTTTATTATTTCTCAAGCTGCCATATGTTGGAGACACTATTACTTGGCTGTGCAGGAGTCATTTCTACCTCTCTCTCCTTTGTTGACATATACCTTTTTTTCAGGAAATGAATCATGAAGAGTTTAATCAAGTATTAGCATCATCTTTCCTCATATAATTGGTGGTCTAGAGGTTGGATATGTAACTTTTCTGACCAATAAGGGAAATAGAAGTCTTCTGAGATTTTTGCAGAAATAGTTTTTCATTAAAAAGAAGGTTTATGAGGAACAAAAGCCCACTTCTACCTGTCCCCTCCTCCTGCTTTGAACATTGTTAGCTAAGAATGTGCAGGTATGTGGGACAGGTTGAGATGTTCTGGAGAGTTGCAGAAATTGCATATGTAACTGATATGTTCTATCCGATCCTAGAATTATCCACTTGTGAGATTCCTGTCAAGTAAGATTATTGAGATCTGCATTGTTTAATTCACTCTTAGCATTCTCCTACCTGCAACAGAAATAATTCTAAGCAATACTTAAGACACACATAGAGTCTGTCTGTGTTTCAATAAAACCTTATTTACAAAAGTAGACAGTCAAGTGAGTCAAGTGAAGTCGCTCAGTCGTGTCTGACTCTTTGTGACCCCGTGGACTGTAGCCCATCAGATTTCTCCGTCCATGGGATTCTCCAGGCAAGAATGCTGGAGTGGGTTGCCATTTTCTTCTCCAGGGGAATCTTCCCAACCCAGGGACTGAACCCAGGTCTCCTGCATTGCGGGCAGACGCTTTAACCACTGAGCCGACAGTAGGGTGGGTGATTTTGGCCCATGGGTTTTAGTTTGATAACCTCTTTGCTAATCCATGAAACTATCTTTACTCCTTTATGTTCTCTAGCTGATATTTGACAGAAAGATTCCCATTTTATAAAGGAGGTATTTAAAGCTTAGAGAAGTTGACTTATTCATGGTCATGTCACAGGCAAGTGGGGACCCTGCCCAATTCTGGTTTGTTTGCCCGCCTGTAGTTGTCTCTAGCACATTGCCACCACACTGTTTTTGGAACCTTCTCTGCAAAACACGGACCCATGTTTGAGTCAGAAGTCCACTTTGGTATAGAAGAGGGGCCTAACGGCCTAACGAAATTTCAGTCGGAGTGTTGAAAATTGGAGGAGCTAGGTCATTTCCCTCTTCCTCTGTCTAGGACTCTGTGCTGTTCATGGGGTTCTTAAGGCAAGAATACTTAAGTGGTTTGCCATTCCCTTCTCTAGTGGACCATATTTTGTCAGAACTCTCTACCATGACCCGTCCACCTTGGGTGGCGCTACATGGCACGGTTCATAGTTTCATTGAGTTATAGACAAGGCTGTGGTCCATGTGATTAGTTTGGTTAGTTTTCTGTGATTGTGGATTTCATTCTGTCTGCCCTCTGATGGAAAAGGATAAGAGACTTATGAAAGCCTCCCAGTGGGAGAGACTGACTGAGGGGGAAACAGGGTCTTGTTCTGATGGGCGGGGCCATGCTTAATTCAGTTCTGTTCAGTCACATCCTACTCTTTGCGATGCCATGAATCGCAGCATGCTAGGCCTCCCTGTCCATCACCAATTCCCGGAGTTCACTCAAACTCATGTCCATCGAGTCAATGATGCCACCCAACCATCTCATCCTCTGTCATCCCCTCCTCCTCCTGCCCCCAATCCCTCCCAGCATCAGGGTCTTTTCCAATGAGTCAACTCTTCACATGAGGTGACAAAAGTATTGGACTTTCAGTTTCAACATCAGTCCCTCCAGTGAACACCCAGGACTGACCTCCTTTAGAATGGACTGGTTGGATCTCCTTGCAGTCCAAGGGACTACCAAGAATCTTCTCCAACAGCACAGTTCAAAAGCATCAATTCTTCGGCACTCAGCTTTCTTCACAGTCCAACTCTCACATCCATACATGACCACTGGAAAAACCATAGCCTTGACTAGACGGACCTTTGTTGGCAAAATAATGTCTCTGCTTTTGAATATGCTATCTAGGTTGGTCATCACTTTTCTTCCAAGGAGTAAGCGTCTTTTAATTCCATGGCTGCAATCACCATCTGCAGTGATTTTGGAGACCAATAAAATAAAGTCTGACACTTGTTTCCATTGTTTCCCCGTCTATTTCCCATGAAGTGATGAGACCAGATGCCATGATCTTAGTTTTCTGAATGTTGAGCTTTAAGCCAACTTTTTCACTCTCCACTTCTGCTTTCATCAAGAGGCTTTTTAGTTCCTCTTCGCTTTCTGCTATAAGGGTGGTGTCATCTGCATATCTGAGGTTATTGATATTTCTCCCAGCAATCTTGATTCCAGCTTGTGTTTCCTCCAGTCCAGCATTTCTCATGATGTACTCTGCATAGAAGTGAAATAAGCAGGGTGACAATATACAGCCTTGACATACTCCTTTTCCTATTTGGAACCAATTTGTTGTTCCATGTCCAGTTCTAACTGTTGCTTCCTGACCTGCATATAGGTTTGTCAAGAGGCAGGTCAGGTGGTCTGGTATTCCATAACTTTCAGAATTTTCCATAGTTTATTGTGATCCACACAGTCAAAGGCTTTGGCATAGTCAATAAAGCAGAAATAGATGCTTTTCTGGAACTCTCTTGCTTTTTCAATGATCCAGCGGATGTTAGCCACTTGATCTCTGGTTCCTCTGCCTTTTCTAAAACCAGCTTGAACATCTGGAAGTTCACGATTCACGTACTGGTGAAGCCTGGCTTGGAGAATTTTGAGCATTACTTTACTAGCATGTGAGATGAGTGCAATTGTGTGGTAGGCTGAACATTATTTCGCATTGCCTTTCTTTGGGATTAGAATGAAAACTGATCTTTTCCAGTCCTGTGGCCACTACTGAGTTTTCCAAATGTGCTGGCATATTGAGTGCAGCACTTTCACAGCATCATCTTTCAGGATCTGAAATAGCTCAACTGGAATTCCATCATCTCCACTAGATTTGTTCATAGTGATGCTTTCTAAGGCCCACTTAACTTCACATTCCAGAATGTCTTGTCCTAGGTGAGTGATCAAACCATCGTGATTATCTGGGTCATGAAGCTCTTTTTCGTACAGTTCTGCATATTCTTGCCACCTCTTCTTAATATCTTCTGCTTCTGTTAGGTCCATACCATTTCTGTCCTTTATCGAGCCCATCTTTGCATAAAATGTTCCCTTGGTGTCTCTAATTTTCTTGAAGAGATCTCTAGTCTTTCCCATTCTGTTGTTTACCTCTATTTCTTTGCATTAATCACTGAGGAAGGCTTTCTTATCTCCCCTTGCTATTCTTTGGAACTCTGCATTCAAATGGGTATATCTTTCCTTTTCTTCTTTGCTTTTCACTTCTCTTCTTTTCACAGCTATTTGTAAGGGCTCCTCAGACAGCCATTTTGCCTTTTTGCATTTCTTTTCCATGAGGATGATCTTGATCCCTGTCTCCTGTACAATGTCAGAAACCTCCATCCATAGTTCATCGGACACTCTGTCTATCAGATCTAGTCTCTTAAATCTGTTTCTCATTTCCCCTGTATAATCATAAGGGATTTGATTTAGGTCATACCTGAATGGCTGGAAGAAGCACAGGCTGGAATCAAGATTGCCGGGAGAAATATCAATAACCTCAGATATGCAGATGACACCACCCTTATGGCAGAAAGTGAAGAGGAACTAAAAAGCCTCTTGATGAAAGTGAAAGAGGAGAGTGGAAAAAGTTGGCTTAAAGCTCAACATTCAGAAAATGAAGATCATGTCATCTGGTCCCATCACTTCATGGGAAATAGATGGGGAAACAGTGTCAGACTTTATTTTGGGGGGCTCCAAAATCACTGCAGATGCTGACTGCAGCCATGAAATTAAAAGACGCTTACTCCTTGGAAGAAAAGTGATGACCAACCTAGATAGCATATTGAAAAGCAGAGACATTATTTTGCCAACAAAGGTCCGTCTAGTCAAGGCTATGGTTTTTCCAGTGGTCATGTATGGATGTGAGAGTTGGACTGTGAAGAAAGCTGAGCACCAGAGAATTGATGCTTTGAACTGTGGTGTTGGAGAAGACTCCTGAGAGTCCCTTGGACTGCAAGGAGATCCAACCAGTCCATTCTAAAGCAGATCAGCCCTGGGTGTTCTTTGGAAGGACTGATGCTAAAGCTGAAACTCCAATACTTTTGCCACCTCATGAGAAGAGTTGACTCATTGGAAAAGACTCTGATGCTGGGAGGGATTGGGGGCAGGAGGAAAAGGGGATGACAGAGGATGAGATGGCTGGATGGCATCACTGACTTAATGGACTTGAGTTTGAGTGAACTCTGGGAATTGGTGATGGACAGGGAGGCCTGGCGTGCTGAGATTCATGGGGTTGCAAAGAGTCAGACAGGACTGAGTGACTGAACTGAATGGTCTAGTGGTTTTCCCCATTTCCTTCATGGGCCATGCTCAGTAAATCTTTAATCCAATTTCCTGTTGATGGGTGGAGCTGTGTTCCCCCCCTTTTGTTTGACCTGGGTCCAAACTCTGGTGGAGGTAATGTGATAATGGCGACGTCCTTCATAAGGTCCCCTGCACGCACTGCTGCACTCAGTGCCCACGACCCTGCAGCAGGCCACTTTCGACTCACACCTCCACTGGAGACTCCTGGACACTCATGGGCAAGTCTGGGTCAGTTTCTTGTGGGGCACTGCTCCTTTCTCCTGTGTCCTGGTGCATATAAGGTTCTGTTTGTGCCCTCCAAGAGTCTGTTTTCCCAGTCCTGTGTAAGTTCTGGTGGCTCCATGGTGGGGTTAATGGCGACCTCCTCCAAGACACCTTATGCCATACCCAGGTCTGCTGCACCCAGAGCCCCTGCCCCTGTGGCAGGCCACTGCTGACCAATACCTTTGCAGGAGACTCAGACATAGTTCTGGTTCAGTCTCTGTAGGGTTACTGGGTCCTGGTGTGCACAAGTTTTGTTTGAGCCCTCTGAGCATCTCTGATATGTAAGGACTTTGATTCTAAACGTGATTTCACCATTCCTGCTGTCTTTCTGGGGCTTCTCCTTTGCCCTTGGACGTGGGGTATCTTTTTTTGGTGCGATCCAACATTCTCCAGTCGACATTTATTCAGCAGCGAGTTGTAGTTTTGGAGTTCTCGCAGAAGATAAGTGTATGTCCTTCGTGTGGATCACAACAAATTGTGGAAAATTCTTCAAGAGATGGGAATACCAAACCACCTGACCTGCCTCCTGAGAAATCTGTATGCAGGTCAAGAAGCAACAGTTAGAACTGGACGTGGAATAACTGACTGGTTCCAAATCGGGAAAGCAGTATGTCAAGGCTGTATATTGTCACCCTGCTTATTTAACTTACATGCAGAGTACATCATGTGAAATGCTGGGCTGGATGAAGCACAAGCTGGAATTAAAATTGCCAGGAGAAATATCAATAACCTCAGATATGCAGATGACACCACCCTTATGGCAGAAAGTGAAGAAGAACTAAAGAGCCTCTTTTTTTTAAATTTTATTTATTTATTTTTTTTTTAAATTTTTTAAATTTTAAAATCTTTAATTCTTACATGCATTCCCAAACATGAACCCCCCTCCCACCTCCCTCCCCATAACATCTTTCTGGGTCATCCCCATGCACCAGCCCCAAGCATGCTGCATCCTGCGTCAGACATAGACTGGTGATTCAATTCACATGATAGTATACATGTTAGAATGTCATTCTCCCAAATCATCCCACCCTCTCCCTCTCCCTCTGAGTCCAAAAGTCCGTTATACACATCTGTGTCTCTTTCCCTGTCTTGCATACAGGGTCGTCATTGCCATCTTCCTAAATTCCATATATATGTGTTAGTATACTGTATTGGTGTTTTTCTTTCTGGCTTACTTCACTCTGTATAATCGGCTCCAGTTTCATCCATCTCATCAGAACTGATTCAAATGAATTCTTTTTAACAGCTGAGTAATACTCCATTGTGTATATATGTACCACAGCTTTCTTATCCATTCATCTGCTGATGGACATCTAGGTTGTTTCCATGTCCTGGCTATTATAAACAGTGCTGCGATGATCCACCTCCCAGAATGCTGGAAATAAAAGCAAAAATAAACAAATGGGATCTAATTAAAATTAAAAGCTTCTGCACAACAAAGGAAAATATAAGCAAGGTGAAAAGACAGCCATCTGAATGGGAGAAAATAATAGCAAATGAAGCAACTGACAAACAACTAATCTCAAAAATATACAATCAACTTCTGCAGCTCAACTCCAGAAAAATAAACGACCCATTCAAAAAATGGGCCAAAGAACTAAATAGACATTTCTCCAAAGAAGACATACGGATGGCTAACAAACACATGAAAAGATGCTCAACATCACTCATTATTAGAGAAATGCAAATCAAAACCACAATGAGGTACCACTTCACGCCAGTCAGAATGGCTGCGATCCAAAAATCTGCAAGCAATAAATGCTGGAGAGGGTGTGGAGAAAAGGGAACCCTCCTACACTGTTGGTGGGAATGCAAACTAGTACAGCCACTCTGGAGAACAGTGTGGATATTCCTTAAAAAATTGCAAATAGAACTACCTTATGACCCAGCAATCCCACTTCTGGGCATACACACCGAGGAAACCAGAATTGAAAGAGACACATGTACCCCAATGTTCATCGCAGCACTAAAGAGCCTCTTGATGAAAGTGAAAGAGGAGAGTGAAAAAGTTGGCTTAAAGCTCAACATTCAGAAAACTAAGAACATGGCATCTGGTCCCATCACTTCATGGCAAATAGACGGGGAAACAATGGAAACAAGTGTCAGACTTTATTTTTTTGGGCTCCAAAATCACTGCAGATGGTCACTGCAGCCATGAAATTAAAAGACACTTGCTTCTTAGAAGAAAAGCGGTGACTAACCTAGTCAGCATATTAAAAAGCAGAGACATTACTTTGTCGACAAAGGTCCATATAGTCAAAGCTATGGTTTTTCCGGCAGTCATGTATGGATGTGAGAGTTGGACTATAAAGAAAGCTGATCTTCTAAGAATTGATGCTTTTAAACTGTGGTGTTGGAGAAGACTCTTGAGAGTCCCTTGGACTGCAAGAAAATCCAACCAGTCCATCCTAAAGGAAATCAGTCCTTAATATTCATTGGAAGGACCGATGCTGAAGCTGAAACTCCAATACTTTGGCCACCTGAGGTGAAGAGCTGACTCATTGGAAAAGACCTTGATGCCTGGAAAGACTGATGATGGGAGGAGAAGGGGACAACAGAGGATGAGATGGTTGGATGGCATCACTAACTCGATTGACAGGAGTTTAAGTAAACTCTGGGAGTTGATGATGGACAGGGAAGCCTGGCGTGCTGCAGTCCATGGGATTGCAAAGAGTTGGACATGAATGAGTGACTGAACTAACTGTCTAGAAATTATTCTCTCAGTTTATTTCTAGGAACAAAAAGGTTGTTTTTTTTTTCTACCTTGAAGCAGCCTGACTAGTATCTTTTTGGGTTTGTTAGATGCTGACATTGGGTCTCCCTTTTAGTCCCAGCCCAAGAAAACCAGCTGTCCTCTCATGCTAACAAGACAACATTTTTGTTGGATCATTTCTTCTCCAACCTGGGCCACCTCCGAGCCCATTTCTGTCAAAAATTCTCTTTCCCAACAGGCTATCTCCTCTCCTACAAATTTGGAAAGGGCCTTGAAAGCCAACACTGTTTACCAATTTGTTCTTAGAAGTGTCAGAGCTGTAATCAGGCGAGGTCAAGCAACAGTTCTCACAGCTGTTATAAAACATTGCTAATTGCTCTACAGGCTTAAGAGAAAAACATCGTGCTGTAGGTTGGAAATAGTAATTATTGTGACTCAGGTTTCTTGGCCTAAGTTCCCTGGCTGCATATTCCCTTCCAGTCAAAGGGAAAAAATAAAAACAACCCAAACATCTCAACTTTATGAATAATAATAATGCAAAATCATAAAAGTGTCCTTAACATAAAAAGTCTTCCTGACTATTAAAATTGTGATCCTTTGTTAAGAAGGCAGTGTAGATCCCACAAATGGAAACTCTAAAGATTTGGATTCTCTACCTCATGTTAAGAAATATTGATTGCAGCCCACAAGAAGGCTTTCATTTAACCACATTTTAAAAAGCTTTCATAAATATTGCAATAAAGTGAAATTCATTGCCAGTTAAACTCTAACTCCAGCATGAGCTTATTTATCATCCAGATGACTGAACTGCTGGCGAGAGGAAACAGAGGGACAGTGGGGGATTTATATAGCACATCTTGAAATATCTTCCTGTCAGGTAATAAAGGGCATGCTCCACATTCGGATCTGATGGCCAATAAACAATTTTCAGAAAAAGGAAGAGATGGTAGAAATAGGGTGCATTAGGAAATTCTGTTTATGCAATAGTCAATTATTGCCATTTTCAGCTTTTATTATAAACTTCTTTTCTTCCCTATTAAACATAGCTTGTCAGAAATGCTATACCAAGGGAATAAAATGTCAGGATGGTGTCCAAATCATTATAGCATGTTCCTCATAACAGATTCTTACTTCTAGAAACTCTAAATGATTTGTGACTGTATTCATGGCATTTGAAAGTAAAATTAGTCAAGTGAGATTTTTTAATGAAGGATCTTTGATAAGAAGAGCTATTTGAGTTAAGCCTGCTGACGCATATACCTAATTTTTTTCTGACATGTTCTCATTCACAGTGTGAAAAGTTCTGTCCAAACGTGTGCTTACATGTGCATCTTTGTATATAATACTGTTTTAATAGAGTTTATATCCCTGTAGTCATCAAAATAAAAGCATTTTAAAAAGAAAAGAGAGATATATTTATTGGCAAAGAACTAGATGGGATTCCCATTCCATTTGAAGCTACTTTAAGCTTTAAAGGTGAAATTAAATATAAACCCTGAGGAAAACAGGTTAGAGGGAAAACAAAGGTAGAAACATATAAACAAAAGAGAAATTGATACATAAAATCTGTCTATTATATGTTCATTTCCTAGAGGTCACATAGTTCACGTTGAACTTCTTAGTTTCCCAAGCAAAAAAGGTCAGTAATCACATGATTCTGGGCCCACAAAATAAATATAAAGCAATTGTGTGGGAGAGATGTAAGTGTTTTGGTATTGAGACAAATGCTGAGAAATTTCTTCTATGAGTTCCTATAAAGAGAAAACTGTGTAAAGTAATGAACTGTGTTCTTAAAGACAGGACAGTGAGTGTAGTAAAATATCTCATATGCTCTTTTTCATAGTATCTCTCAGTCTAGGTCAGTGGCAAATTGTCATGGCACGATTCAACCAGAGCAGCCGTGACAGCGGGGGACTAAACCACCGGTCTGTAACTGGAGACACTGTGGGCTCTCTTTGTTCTTGTCCTTTCCTGTTTCTGTCTGCCCCTACTAATTGGTGTTTCATTTCTCATACTTGTGCTTTAGGCTTGCCAAACAGCCTGCCCCAGAAAACACAAGTAGAAAATCCACATCTCTTATAGAGTTATGGTCTTGTTGAGACCTAGTTTTAATATATGTATATGAAATCATATATGTAGTGTGTGTGTATGTGTGTGTGCATATTTGGAACTTTAGGCGGTCAGGACAGATAACTAGGATTCCTTTGTGTTAAGGACCTGGGATTTTGTCCAGTACATTGTATATTTCTGGCTTACGCTTGTCATCCTGGTGTAGATATAACAGCTGTAGATGTAACAGCTCCCTTTCATGCTTAAAAGTACCTCAGTTTGGAAGCTAAGTAATATGGGTCACCTTACTTCTAAATACACTAGAATCAAAGGATGGAGGCTAATGATATTGTCAATTACTTTCCCTCAGGCCAATAGGCCAATTACTAGGAACAGGGAAGAAATTTCATGACAGAGAAAATAGTCAACTTGCAGCATCAAAGATACCTTTGAGTGAACCCAAAGAACTGCAGTCACTGGACAACCAAATTACCTGTATCGTATCAGAGGTTAAGTCCCTTTCTACTTGGAACAGAAGAGCTCTGACTTTGATGGAGATAGGAGGACTTGGGTCCAGCAGCTGACTAGAAACTGCAACACCATTTCTAGCATCATCAGCAGAAGGGAGCAGGATGGTATTGCGAGGTGGCTGACATAGTGGCAATGGCATTTAGCACTTGAAAGCAAGATCATAAGGGACTTGGGCCATGAGGATACAATGAGATGACTAGGAGAGGAGAATCTTCTTTTTGAAACAATATACATCCTTAATTACTACTTAAGGTGATAGCTATCGCTAGTGTCCCTGATGTGTGTGTGTGTGTATATCTGTGTGCATATGTGTGTGAGAGAGATTAAGCGTGAGATAGAAAATAACAATGGAAAGAGGAAACTGAGGATTGAAACAGAGTTTCAGAGTTTCAAAGAGTTTGCTGGTGATTAATTTGGAGATCTAGGAACAGAATCAAGAACATCTCTGTGCCTGCAAACCAGAAAAAAGGGGGAAGTGCTGTAAATAGACTTGACTTTAAAATCAGCTTAACAAACAATGGAACAAGGCTTACAATGAAAGAATTTCACTATTTCATTTAGAATCCTGAGTTAAAATCTTATTTTTTTCTAGTGTAAATTGACTGCTTTGTTCTTAACTAGAAAAAAGGAAGCTAGAAGTGAAAACTGGAATGAAAGTCAACCAGGTATAAATATAGGTCCTAAGGATGTGGAATACTCACACAGGAAGATGGCTTTGGTCTAGATAAGGACATGGATTTGTATCCCCCCGATAAGGACCAGAGCCTCAAAAAGCTACTTGGCAAAAATCTGGAGAAGTGTATATTTGCTGGGCTATTTCTTTCCAGGAGCTTTAGTGTGTCAAAACCATCATCCAGGGGAAATCAAAATTCAAGGCTTCTAGCCTAAGTGAGCAAAATGTCTGAATTTATGTTGTTCATGTAACATAGGAACCTCAGGCAAGATATTAACATAAAAATATGTCTAAGAAAAATAGATGACTTGGGGATCTAGGCAGAAGGAAGCAAGAGTGGTTCTGTGAGACAGAAAGTACAGGGTTCATGCTGCTACTGTTGCTAAGTCACTTCAGTCGTGTCTGACTTTGTGCGACCCCAGAGATGGCAGCCCACCAGGCTCCCCCATCCCTGGGATTCTCCAGGCAAGAACACTGGAGTGGGTTGCCATTTCCTTCTCTAGTGCATGGAAGTGAAAAGTGAAAGTGAAGTCACTCAGTTGTGTCCGACTCTTAGCGACCCCATGGACTGCAGCCTACCAGGCTCCTCCACCCGTGGGATTTTCCAGGCAAGAGTACTAGAACTCCCAAAGTTCAACAATCTAGTGAAATTAAGCTCATAAGTAAAAAAAATCTGTGAGTTCACAGATAGTAAGGTAAAGGAGATATAATACAGTAACGAAATGACAGAACATTTCAGAAAAGATTATATATTAACATATTTAGAGCAGGTTAAATAAATGAAAGAAAGAATAGAAACTATAATAAAAATGGATTTGCAGAATAACAAATACGTAAATAGTAAATGGGTAGGAAAAAAAGTTTTGAAAGAAGCTAAATACATATTGTAGAAATAAAAATATAGTATTTGAAATTAAGAACTCAGTGAATGTGTTAAATAACACATTAGATATGACTGAAGAAAGATTGAGGGATTTGGGAGATCAATATGAGAAAATAACCTATAATACAGATTTCAGAGATAGGAGGGAGAGCATGAGAAAGTATTATGTGCATCTAATATGAGTTCTCATAGGATGAAATAGAATAAAGAAGCAGCAGCTTTCTAAAAGACATTTTCCATATTTGGAAAAAAAAAGATCGAATCATCCAATTGACAGAGTACCCTGAACAGAATAAATAAAAACCTAGACAAACTGTGGGAAACTAGAGAACATCAAATAACATATTGAAATCAGAGGAAAACAGATTTCTGTAATAGAATCACAACTAGATTGGTATATTTCTCAATGGTGGTGATGGATGGCAGAACATATTGGGATAATACCTTCCAGGTTCCAAGGGAAACTGTACCTCATTTAGTAGTGAGAATTAAATAAAGACATTTTCAGAGAAAGAAGTAAGTTTACTAATCATTTACTTTGATAAGGAATTACTAAAAGATATTCTTTGTGTTTTATTTTTTTTTAAGTGAACCCAAAGGGAAGGGGTAGGAAGCAAGAAGAAATGGTGAACAAGACAACTGGAAATATATGAATAAGCCTACATAAGCATTCACTGTAAAGATAGAAATCTTGTAAAAGATACTAATTTTGGGGGGTAGGATTGTTAAAAGACAAGTGGAAGTAAAACACTAAACAAGATGAAAAAAAGAGCAGTGATTTGAATTAAAGCGTTTTTAGATATTTGTATTATTTAAGAGGGGAAAGAATGTTTAGTTTTAAATATTACTGAGTCAGATTTACATGGTAAACAAATAATGGTAGTTCATAACAAAATAAAAATAGAAAATGTCTACTTTGATACCAACTGAGAAGGTAAGAAGAGGAATAAATAGAGCCTTATCATTTCAATAGGAAGAATGGAAAGAGAAAAAGAGAAAGTTAATAGAAAGCATAAAATAAAGTGAAGGAAATCCAAAATACATTAGAAATCACAGCACAGATGGTATGGATTTCTGTGTTGAAAGAAAATTTATTATATGATTCAATAACTGAACAAAAAATAGAAACCAAATCGGCAGTAAGACATTCATAGGAGTCAAGCTAATGACACTGAGAGACTGAAGCGAAAAGGATGTAAAGATCTACCAGGGATGGCAAAGGCTGTTGATTACCTACGCAGCAGGCATTCTAGATGCCCTTCTTAGCCCTTTATTCTTGATGGCAGAGTGCTTATCTCACTCTAGAGGATGAAACTACAAGATTTCCAGGCAACTAGTTTCATTGGAAACCAGCATAGCCCTGTGCAAGTCTCCTGGTTTTTGTATATTTAACTCCTGACTAGATCATTTGGGACCCTCATCTATTCTCACATTCTGAGACCTCCCTCCACTCCACCCACTCCCATTTTAAAAGATAGAGGTCTGTGTTAATTATATGATTTTATTATAGAAATTTAGCATCCATTTTTTAACTGTACCACTTGTTTCAGTTCATTATTGTCTTCATTAATATTCTGGCTGCATATACTTTCTATTAGATAAAACTTCCAGGAAAGCTATTGTTTTCCTGATGTAAAGGCACAGATTGATCAGGGAAAACTACTTCCTGTTCAGAACACAGATGCCTGTAAGGGAGGGGGGGGTCACTATTTTGCAGTTATGTGGATTAAAACCAAATGCAAAAGATAGTAGAAGAGGAAGCTAGAAGGAGCCAGGGTCCTTTTGAATTCCTCAAGCAACAGAAGTAGCCTTGAGCTATCTGCCTCTGGACTTGTTAACAAGCAAACAAAAGAATTCCTATCTGGTCTAAGCCATCCTGGTTGAATTTCTCTTCCATTCCTTTGAGTATAATCCTATACTGAGATTTTAAAATCCAACATCAAAGCTCTTTTAAGAATGGGAAGTTTTTTCTTTAAGAGAAAAGCACATAATTTAGATCAGTGCTTCTCAAACATTAGGATGCGTTGGAATCATCTGGAAGACTTGTTAAGATAGAATGGTGGGTCACCCCCAGATTTCCTTTCTGTAAGCCTGTGGCAGACCCAAGCATTTGCATCTCTAACATAATGTGCTACTGCGGCTGCTGGTGCAGCCAGCACCAAATTAGGCCAACCAGAACCAGTGAATATCAGAGCTGGATTCGGAAGCATAAGCTTTTTCCCACTCTGAACTCTTAGATATGTCAGATGATTTGCCTAAGGTTCCATGGCAAGTTAATGGCAGACTGTATCTTAAATGTTAAATTTCCTGATGCCTAGTCTAGGACCTTTCTATGTCCACTGCTTTGCTGTTGAGTGAATTTATGGATTTGCTTGGCTCTCTTCTAAAATTATTATTTTTATTATTATATTTTAGAAGAGAGCAAGTGTATATGTTGGAGAAGGAAATGGCAATCCACTCCAGTATTCTTATCTGGAGAATCCCATGGACAGAGGAGCCTGGCAGGCTACAGTCCATGGGGTCCCAAGAGTCAGATATGACTCAGCAGCTAAACCACCACCACCAAGTGTATATATAGTGTGTATATCTGTGTGTTTGTGCATTTCTACCAAGAAATGATTTGGATTCAATTTGAGCACATTCTGTTCACAAGGCAAATAAGTAACACAGTGACGCAGGGTAAGTTTCAAATTCTTGTTTTGAAACTACCTAAGAAGAACACTGTAGTCCTTCACTTTTCTTTATTTCCCTCTCTGTACATCTGAACTATGCTCATCCCTGCTCAGTGTCACCTTCTTGCAATCTCATTCTTCTAAAAGAGGAAGAGTATGAATATCTTAGACGAACTGATGTTCTTACTAAAGATCCCTGAGCAATCCAACCATTTCTTCTTAACCTGAACATCGCTGCACCTCCCAGCAGGAGAGAAGTCATTGCCTAAACCAGGGGTCAGCAGGTTTTTTTCTGTTAAGGGCCAGATGGTAAATATTTCAGGTTTTATGGGCCAGACTGTCTCTGTCATAGCTCCTCATTTCTGCTGTTGCAGTGTGAAAGTGGTTATAGACAATACATAAATAATGAGCATGGATGTGCTCCAATAAAACTTTATTTATGGACACTGAAATTTGAATTTCATATTTCTTATGTCACAAAGCAGTATTCTTCTTTTAGTGGTTTTTAAAGCATTTAAAAATGTAAAAGGCATCTTGAGCTTGTACAACAGTGGGCAGCAGGCTGAATTTGGTCCTCAGGCTATAGTTTGCTGGCCACTAAATCCAAGCTCTTCCTTCCCCATTCTTTATCCAACAGCTTCTTCCTAACCCTAGTGGAGTCTGCAGGTCAAAGTTTGTTTCTTTTCTATCATTAACATTCTATTGCTGGTAATTGACATGTAAGAAAAAAATCAGCCTGATATACAAACTAAAAATACAGAGTGATGGCACATCAGTTTAGCAGAGGTAGGAGAGGTTATAATTGGTACTAATCAGAAAATTAAGATCATGGCATCTGGTCCCATCACTTCATGGCAAATAGATGGGGAAACAGTGTCAGACTTTATTTTTTGGGCTCCAAAATCACTGCAGATGGTGATTGCAGCCATTAAATTAAAAGATGCTTACTCCTTGGAAGGAAAGTTATGACCAACCTAGATAGCATATTCAAAAGCAGAGACATTACTTTGCCAACAAAGGTCCGTCTAGTCAAGGCTATGGTTTTTCCAGTGGTCATGTATGGATGTGAGAGTTGGACTGTGAAGAAAGCTGAACACCGAAGAATTGATGCTTTTGAACTGTGGTGTTGGAGAAGACTCTTGAGAGTCCCTTGGACTGCAAGGAGATCCAACCAGTCCATTCTGAAGGAGATCAGTCCTGGGTGTTCTTTGGAAGGAATGATGCTAAAGCTGAAACTCCAGTACTTTAACCACCTCATGTGAATAGTTGACTCATTGGAAAAGACTCTGATGCTGGGAGGGATTGGGGGCAGGAGGAGAAAGGGACGGCAGAGGATGAGATGGCTGGATGACATTACTGACTCAATGGACATGAGTTTGGGTGAACTCTGGGAGTGGTGATGGACAGGGAGGCGTGGTGTGCTGTGATTCATGGGGTCACAAGGAGTCGGACAAGACTGAGCGACTGAACTGAACTGAACTGAGGGACACTAAGAAAGAAAAACTATCTTATATTGATGAGAATTGGTACTTTTCCAAGAAAGTATTTCATTTGTTTGTATGCATCAAAGATCTTCAGATATTCATAGTCTTTTCCCCAGACTATTTCAGAAAAGAATGCATCCTAAGGAGGCAACCAGGGATAGGAACAAAATATACTTATATACTGATGATTATAGATAGAGAAAAATATGTTTATTGAAGTATTAGAATTTATAATAAATTTTTTTTAAAAAGCCTAAATGTCTAACCATAGGGAAATGGCTAAATAGATTTTAGTTTATCTGTGAAATACTATGAGTAGTTATCTCTGTGTATAGTATTAAGGATAAGTTTTTTTCTTGTTTAGACTTTTCTATCTTCAGGTTTCCCACAATGAGTATACATGACTTTTGAAATTAAGCAAGATTATAAGTAACAAAAAGAGATTGAAAAAAGTTCCGTGTAATAATCACAGTATTTTCTTTTCCTTTAGATCTTTTGCTTGGGTGTGATGGCATGCTCTGAAGGCCTCCAATGCTATTGAATTTACCTTATTCCCTTTGGTGTTTATGTGAACCTCCTGACTCTTTACAACTGCTTTGCCACCTTGCTGTCATTTCTCTCACCTTCCCAACTCTGCTCTAGTAATTCCCCTTGGTTTATGGCCAAGGAACCTTTTTCCCACCAGTGGTACAATTCTTTCACTAGGAATAAGGTGCTCTTTAATTTTCAGTTTCTTGCAATGCTCCTAGTGTTTTCAGCTGTTTTAATATAGACTAGTTCTTTTACTTACTAAAGTCTCTCTATTTTTTTCCAATGAAGCCAAGTTCCCTGATACTCGAGTCAAAGAAAAATATAATTACATACAGGGTTCTGTATCCAAATGATCTCTTCCTCTGCAATCAAACATTCTCCTCCTACTAAACATGGGCTTCTCACTTCACTTGAACTGTAACACATGAAACCTACCCAAGCTGGAACTGTCCTGAGTTTGTGGGAGACTTTGCATCTCCTCTTTATTTGCCTTTATGTTTTATTATGTTTTCATGTATGTTTCCCAAAAGAGACCTGCTAGGTTTCCCTCAAGGGAATAATTGAATAAGTGAATTCGCAGAGACTTTATTTTTTAATTGAAGTATTGTTGATTTGCAGTATTGTGTTAGTTTCAGATGTACAGCACAGTGATCCAGTTATATCATTTGTATCTGAATCTACATATATATATATGCACATAACTGAATCTAAATATATACATACACATATATATTCTTTTTCAGTTTCTTCTCCATTATAGGTTATTACAAAATATTGACTATAGTTCCTTGTGCTATATAGTAGGCCCTTATTGTTTATTTTGCATGACAGAAGCTTTAGTGTTTTCTAATAGTTTTTCCCATCAAGGCAAATATATAAAATAAACATAATTTTATAACACATTGGAAAAAAAATAGAGAAGGATGTTTGTGGCTGGAAATGCTTGGCTTAGAAGCTCTTGCTGTCCCAGACCATGCCCCAGCATCATGGCACACAATTGTAATCTATTTGAGACACAGCAGAATGCCATGGCATAGCTGGGAAGTCCTGCCTTAAAGATCAGTGAGTCCATTCCACCCTCATTCTCTCTGCTTTACTGACTAAGAAATGAGACCCGCTCCAGACCTCAGTGGTATCAGGAAGCCAAGCGAGACTTTGAGCCAATATTTGGGAAAATGGAAGAGATGAAGCTGGGAAGGCTTCTACTTCTCTGCTGCTGCTGCTAAGTCACGTCAGTCGTGTCCAGCTCTGTGTGACCCCATAGACGGCAGCCCACCAGGCTCCCCCATCCCTGGGATTCTCCAGGCAAGAACACTGGAGTGGGTTGCCATTTCCTTCTCCAATGCATGAAAGTGAAAAGTGAAAGTGAAGTTGCTCAGTCATGTCTGACTCTTTGTGACCCCATGGACTGCAGCCCACCAGGCTCTTCCATCCATGGGATTTTCCAGGCAAGAGTATTGGAGTGGGGTGCCATTGCCTTCTCCACCTGTACTCATTCATTTAAATCTCCTATTTAGAATTTTTAATGCTTCTTTTTTTCTAAACAAAATTGCCTCGTTATAAGGAGAGATCCAAGGTTCATTCAAAAAGTAAGTGGGGGGAAAAGTATATCTAACCAAAGATTTGTGAAATCCTGTAGTGTTCCTCATGGTGGTATTTTTCAAAAGGTATAGCTTTTTTCTTTTTTTGTACGGATCTGTAGCAGAAACTAAAGATTTTTCTCAGTTGTAGTTCTTGAGTGTTTATACAAAATTCAAATTTTATACAAAATACTGAGATGAATTTCCTATAAGAAGAAAAAGTTGATTGATCACCTAGTTAGGATTACTGGGCTCAGAGGGTTAGTTAAGAGACCAAGTGCCCTCTGCCTTGATGCCTGACCAAAGTGCCTGCTCTCAGGGGCCTGAGGGAAGGTACTTGAGGTAGCTGAGATAAACCCAAATTGCCATTCTGAAATGGCTATGAACTTTTCCCTCTTCATACTTTGGAAGAGACAAAATAACGCTAAAGCTCTGACTCTCCTATCTGGGAGATCCAGCCATTTAATGAGGGGCTTTGGCTTTGGTGAGCATCACTGGAGTATTTTGAAGTACATTTCAGATTCCTCACCTTTAAAAATAGATGATAGGCAGGGGGGGCAGGGGCGGAGGTGTGAGTCTCAGGCTTCAAGTGAATGAGATCATTCTGCAGCCTTTCCGTTTCCCAAACTGCAGATGTCACAAGGTGAGAATGAATCCTCAGCTTGTTCTGGTTTCCAAGTTACAATCCCTCTGCTTTCCCCCTCCTCTCCTGAGAGAATCTGTGAAGTCTGCAAAAACACTTGATAGCCGATCATTCTTACAGGCAGCAGACACACACATTACCCCACTGAAACTCTCTTACCCAAGAGTTGAAAGCTCTTGTGTATAACAGGCTTAAGTACAAACATGTGTTTTCGCCATTCATCTCCCCACCCGCCTCTTTAAGGAAGCCATATGTGATCAAATTCTGGGAGGCAACACAATCTACAGCAGGTGGGCTTTTTAATTGGCCTTCTTGGGGAGTAGCAGAAGTTGGTTTCAAAAGGTACTGACCTTATGGGTTTGGTTAGTAGGAGTTTGTGAAGTGGGTTTTAAAACCTAAACAGAGGACTGGGCTGCCTCTCAGATACATAGGAGAACAGTGGAAACCAGTGTGAATATTTCAGGGGAATTGATACAGATAATGTGTAGAGGTGATGGTGTTGAAGGCCATCAATATTTTGCTGCAAAAGTACTCCTGTTTATCTCCACAGCAGTCCTATGTGTGGCCTCACAGGCTCTCTCTGGGCTTTTATTCATCTTTCTTCCTGGATAGGCTGACAGTGACACAGCCTGCCAGGGCTTGGGGAGTGTCTCTAAGCCACCAAGGTTAATGGCAGAACCAGCACATTCTTGCCCTCGTATCCTGGTTGTTCCTTGTTTGATCAGAAACAAAGTTATAAAAAGATAATGTCAGAGCTGTGTACACAGTAAAGAAAAGTCATTATAAAGTGATGGCTGATGAATTTGATCAAAAGCAAACTATATAATTTAAGTGCAAAGTATCCATCTATATAGCCTACCCCATTGAAGTTAGCTGCATGATGAACAATTTGCTTTGTACTCTTGAGGAATCAGCTTATACGTGGTGAATGCTTTCAAGATGGGATTCCTAGGACTCATTAATTCAACTAGTATTTATTGAGTGCCTGCCATATGGAAGGTGCCAGGAGCAAAACAGAGAAGCAGACTCAGGCCTTACTCTCAGCGGTTTATGATCTGGAAGAAGAAACATTTGTTAACAGGTCATCTGAATTCTCTCGGATAGTTTTTATGGGAGCACACAGGAAAAACCAGCCTAGATTATGGTGGTCAATGGTAGTAAAGGGAAGGATTTTTTGAGGAGTAGCTAAACTGAAACACAAAGGATGGAGAAGACTTATTTGACTAAAGAGAGAGAGGGGTGAAAGAATGTCATAGTATTTAGAACCTGTTCAAATGTCTAGGGTGGAATAGAGGAAAATTCCTCCCAGAGCCTGCAGAGAGTTCAGATATGTAAGGCAGAGGCAGTAAGGGGCAAAAATCATAATAAAAGACCTGCATGTCTTGTGGTTGGTTTCATTGTATTTAGAATGCAGACTACCTTTTTTGGGATGGTTAGAATGTAGAGTCTTCCCTTTCAGTCTAGAATATTCCATTTGGGATTTACTGCATAATATTTCTATGTCATGTTTTTAAAGCTTTGTCTATTATCTTAGCCCAAGGAGATAGGCATTAATGGCTTGAGAAATGGAAAAGGAAAGGAAAGAGAAGTCGCTTAGTCATGTTCGACTCTTTGCCACCCCATGGACTGTAGCATACCAGGCTCCTCCATCCATGCGATTTTCCAGGCAAGGGTACTGGAGTGGGTTGCCATTTCCTTCTCCAGAGGATCTTCCCAACCCAGGGATCAAACCCGGGTCTCCCACATTGCAGGCAGATGCTTTACTGTCTGAGCCACCCGGGAAGCCTAGGGGCATCAGTTAACCACTTCTACCAGAAAGAAAAATAGGGGTCTGATGGAGATACAAGAAACAAAGACAGAATCAGTAACTTCTGGTTATTTCCATTGTACTGATACAGGTGGGGTTTCTCGGGATGAGACATTAGAAAGTTTCAAATTTTTCATAAGCAGCTATTGCTAAGGATTTAGTTCAGCTCCTTTTTATTATGTCATATTTTCAGATTATGTGCTGGTATTAATTTCTGGAGGAAAATATTAAAGATAAACAATAAGCTTTCCAGATGGCTGTAACTGTAATTGGCATGAGTTTTACGTAAGTGAATCACACTTTTGTCATTTCTTTCTTCTACCTTTGTTAGTACTTGAGGAAGAATAATCATTATTGTTGGCAGATTTCCCAGATTCCACCTATAGTTTAGCAACAACAATTCTTGATATTAGAATACTGTACAGATTATAACCCACTTCTACAGGTGTTAGTATCCTAATGCCTCCTATGTCCATGATTATGTCACTTACCTGTACCTGTGATTAGAGGGTGAGTCCTGGCTCTAGTTTCTCATAAAGTGTCCAGGCCATACTAACATATTTAAACATGCCTTGAATTTGAAATCAAGGTTAAGTGATTTTTATTTTCTCTCTAAAAGTTCTGTTCCTCACCCGTGGTGGATTCAAGTCAATGTATGGCAAAACCAATACAGTATTGTAAAATAAAGTAAAAATAAAAATTAAAAAAAAATAAAAAGTTCTGTTCCTGAGTATGGCAAACTGTTGGTTTCCTCTGTTGTACCTTTAAGAAGCATCATTTTCTATTAAATCACCCTTCTTTGCAAAACTTCTCATTTACAAAAAATGAGTAGAGAGGAAAAGAATGTTTTAAAATTTCCAGGATATGAAGTTATTCTTACCAACATCTTAGAATTTTCGACTGTTACCTACTAGGCCATGAATCTTGCAACCATCAAAAGAATTGGAAAAAAAATGAATCGTGCTTTATTATTACCATATATGGGACATTTATTGGACTCATGTTAGACATGTGAGAGAGATTATTTTAATCCTGACAATAAGCCTGCAGGATAGGTTCTATATTTCCATTTTTAATGAAACACTTACAGAGAGATGAAATAAATTGCTAGCATCTACACTGTAATTGACACATGTGATTTCTATGCCTCCATCCTTTCTACCATGCCATCCTCAATGGTTTTCCATTCCAAAGTGATTTGCTTCAAATCACCCAGAGCATCTGATCTACTAAAACTTACTGGAAGCTCTGAACATCAGATTGGAAACTGCAGAACTAGAGCAAAAGGGAAATGCGAAATCACTCTATTAAAATGACAAATATTCCAGATGTAGCTAATTAGTATGATAACCTAGGCGTAAAAGAGAATTGTTAAATTAGTGCCATCAGCCTTGCAATGCCATTAACCATATTATAACTCTTCACATGATTTTCCCCTCACCATGAAATGCCTGATCTCAATTTGCTTTATCATATGGTGCAGTACATCAGTGCCACACACTACTGTGAATTCTGTGGTTTTCACAGTGGGATGTTTTTTATCTCTGTAGATTGGTAAATTGAAATAATTTCACCTAGGGTGATCCCTGTACCAAAAGGATACTGGCGACCTTGACTGCAGTTCTATGTTGTTTTCCTCTCACTTTCCCATGATTTTCTTTTTCTCTTCTGCTCTGAATCACCTACTCTAGAATATAAAGTCCCAGGCAGATTCGGAAGACAGTCCTGTTTATCCTAAAAGCTTTCTCTGAGAGGTAGATTTCTGGGAGGGAACTGAGCTTTATTTTTGGATAGTGAAAGCAACAGAGAGCAGGTTAGAGTTAAGAAGGAGTACTTGTGGACTAGCAGGTTTGGAAAAAACTGGGGGAACAGAAGCACAAATGACAAATTATATCTACAAATTAGGCTGGAGACAGTCTGGACATTCAGTGGTAGCCATGAAACTAACACATGAAAGAGGAGCAAGCCAAGTCAGTTTGTGTGATGGCAGAGGAAATGTTTGGGGAAGGCAGCTGGTTTGATGTTTGTTTCAGTAAATGTCAGCACATCTGATACCAACTCTTCCTGCTGTTCTCTCTCAGTCTCTCAGTTGAGAGACTTCCCCTCTTCTGGTTTGTACATACCTGCCTTGAAGCCTGTTATCTCAATCCCCTGTCTTCTGACAGGATTTTAAATTTGAACCAGAAAGCACATGGTGCTGCAGGTAGAAGTTCCAGTTAACCACGTTGGGCCTTGTGAAGTGTGTGTGGGAAGAAGAATCAATTTATATAAATTTATAATTTATGTACAATACACTGCTGACTCATGGTAGCCTCTGATGTTTACCATCACACTGCATGTTTTCTGACTTGACTTGAGTTGAGTATGGCTTGCCACAGTTCAAAAGAACAGAGTATACATGGTGCCTTATACATGAGGGGCTCTGAAATGAATGAAAGAATAAAGGAATAAATAAATTGACGCATGCCTGAATGCAATTAAGATATGCTAGCATGAGTTGGCAAAAGATCTTGTCTTAATCATAAGCTAGGGACACATCATGGTTTGCAGGGGAAAGACATTTCATTGCTCACTAACTCATTCAGATCATTCATTCATGTATTTATTTTACACATATGATTTATTTAAAACCCTATTTTGTGCTAAGTGCTGTGGTATCTTCTGAATGTAGAGTGGAAAGAAAACCTGAGATGGTCCTTGCACTCAAGAATTTATATTCTGGTGGGAGACAAACAATATCAATCTGTAAACTGATAAAAGTGAAGGCAATTTTCAGGATTGTTAAATAGATAATATTTAGATAATACAGTTATTAGGAAAGGCCTGTTTGAAGAGACTTGAAGAAGTAGCCATGTCCAGAGCCATAGGTGGAAAGTTCCATAGAGGTGGATGGTCTGGCAGGAGGGAGCTTGCGGGGACTCAGTGTGGAAAGAACAGAGGAAGAGCAGAGTGGGCTCAGCTGGGGGAATGCCTACCCGATCACGCCATGTTGTGGAGAGAGACCCCAGTTAACAGCAAATTGTATTGTAAAAACTCATTTGTAAGTTCATTGCAGGGAACTTGGAAGACATTTACTTGTAGAAGGAACATTATGTGTGATTGTCAGTTTGGTAGCCTGCAAAAACCCACTCACCTGTAATATCTCTACAGCCAGACCACCAGTAGGAAAAGACGTCATAAGATCTGTTCAGTGAGGCGACCCACTGTCTTTGTGCTTCAACAAGCTCTGGCACGGATCTCTCCATTGTTGTGCAGTTGCTCAGTTGTGTTTGACTGTTTGCGACCCCATGGATTGCAGCATGCCAGGCCTCCCTGTCCTTCACCATCTCCAGGAGTTTGCTCAAACTCATACACATTGACCCTCCATGGTGACCTCAAATACAAGCTGACTGGTTTTCAGATTGATGTTCATCATGCTTACCATGTTAAGGCTACCCATTTCCTATTCTACCAGTAGCAGGTTTTTTTTTTCTGTTTTTTGTTTTGTCTTGAATTGTTAAGAATATATGTGAAATTTTACTAAATGTCTTTTCTGTAATTATTAAATTATAATAGTAGAAACTTTTTGTTAAGAAAATACATGCAATTATTCTGTATTTATTAGTATTTAGTATTATAACATTGCATGGGACACATATTAAAAATTACTAATACTAAAAAGTTTCATTGTTTATCTGAAATTCACATTTTAACAAGGCATCCATCCTTTTACCTGGAAACCCTAGACAATCACATTCTTATTTGGAACATGAGATGCAGAACAGGAGGCCAGTGGGTCATTTTCACTTTCTCCTTGGTTGGCCTTCTCCCCAAGCTCAGTAACTGAACCACTTTGTCCCTTATTTCTTACTGGATCTTGTTTCTTTTTTAAATTTTTATTTTACTTTTTGTTGCACCTGGCAGCTGGCGGGATCTTAGTTCCCTGACCAGGAATTGAACTCCTATGCCTGCATTGGAAACATGGAGTCTTTAACCACTGGACCACCAGGAAAGTCCCTCTTGATTCTTTTACATAATATCATAATTCTTTGAAAGACTGTGGTTGGCCCTTCCCTACCCATGCCTAGGGACTGGAATTCTGTACCCAAGTAAAGTCCCATGGGTAAGCCCCTGCCATGTGCTACCAAGCCTCCCTGATACCTTCATATGGTGGGAACTTTTGGGGCCCAGGTCAACACAGAGGGAGGGAAGAATAGGGTCTGAGGGTAGAGGGATAAATGGAATTCCTCCCATCTCTTCTCACCTGTGCAAACTTGTGTTTAATGTCTCTGAACCTTAGTGTTTTAAGTCAGTACCATGAAGTCATAACAAACAACTTACAGGATTGTTATGTGGGTTTTACATTATAGTTGTGCAGTTAATGTGAGAGAGCTTTTGTCTCTCCATGATTAGTCACTGGTTTACTGCTGGGCCCCTTTATAGTGTTTGCCTATTTATCCTCTGGGCTTCCTTAATGGCTCAGAATGGGTAAAGAATTCTCCTGCAATACAGGAGATGTGAGTTTGATCCCTGGGTCAGAAATATCCCTTGGAGAGGGAAATGCCAACCCACCCCAATATTCTTGTCTGGGAAATCCCAGAGAGGAACCTGGTGGGCTGCCATCCAAAGGGTTGTGAAGAGTTGGACAGGACTGAATGAGTAAACACACTGAACCTCTTCCTGGTGACTAATACTGGGGATTCCCCAGCACCCAATACACTGAGGGCTCTGTGAAGTCTTCTATGGGTCTGACTGTACTATTCTGAATATTAAGAATAAATATCAATGAATAGAATGCCTGGCCCACTAATTATTGTTTTTCTGGTCTTTGGGTTCCAGTATCTAATTCCTGCCTCCCAGATATAGTCTCACTCAGCTCCATAATACTGCAGGCTCTTATGGAGGTCTCATAATCTCTTCCTCCTCTGCTCATCCTTAGTGGCCAGAGATAGTTGGTCTGGCTGGCCATCCCGCAATGGGAATGGCCCTCACTGCATTCCCAAGACTTTCTCCTGATCCAGCATAAGATGCCTGTCCCATTGCTAGACTTTGCTTAACTCTTACCTAGGCACCATTTCAACTTCAAATAAGTTCTATTAATATTTACTTGGGAACGAGGTCTTGTGAGACCTTCCTTATTAATACTTGGCTGAGAAGGTCCAATGGCAGTAGTGTTTGCCTCTTTGTGTCTGTTAGAGATGATAAAGGGCTTTTAATGCTCATGTCCATTCTTTTCTAGCATGAATCTAGAATATGCTTTATGACCAGCTATACCCAACCTGTTTAATATCAGCTTTCTGTGAGCAATCATAGGTATTTAAAAATGCCTTGAACCTTTATTCTCAGCTCTGAGGGTCCTACTCCTTAAGTCCAAAATTCTCTACTAACCAAGATAATTAGATATTAGTAGTTCTGGCTACGTGTCTGTCACCTTGGTGCTATGTTCTGAAGTCAGGAGAGACTGGGGAATATAAGAAAAACAGCTTGAGCAGTTTATCTCACCTTGAAATATTTCCTAGCCTATTCCTCTTCCTTGAGAATTTCTCAGGGGGAATAGAGACTCACCACGAGTTTTTTAGCACCGCCCCCCCCACCCCACTTCCACTAACTCTTATTTTAAAATAGGATAGTTAAGTCAAAGAAAAGGAAAAAAAAATTATATTACAACATTGTGTATTAGGTGTAGAAAAAGAAACTCAACAAATCCCTCTACAAAAATAATGACATTACATCAAACTAAACTTGGCCTTTTATTTTTTAGTCAGAGAAGTAGGTAACTTTCCAATTAATGTTTAAAAGAGAATTAAAAGTTCCCCCTCTAGGCAACTCTACCCAGAGATAGTTTCTAGCTAAGTGAAGCTGGTAATTTGCATGTAAAAACTTCTTTTAATTACTTCCTTAAATTTGCAGTTTTTACAAACTACCTGCGACATAAACTGTTCAAGTATCCTATTGCAAAAGAATTCCTGTGCATCTAATTCTAGGGAAAGCAGTGCCGCAATCAAGAAAGAATTTTCCACATAAATGTTGACCCCCTGGAGGAGAGCATGGCAACCCAGTGTTCTTGTCTGCAGGATTCCATGGACAGAGAAACCTGGAGGACTACAGTCCATGGGTTAGCAAAGAGTCAGACACGACTGAGCGACTAAGTACATCTCTCAAGTTACTTTCTTGTTTTTGAGTGTTTCTGAATCTCTTGGGTCCGTTTTTCTAGGATTTAATGAAGGGTTTTTCACCAAAACAAAACTCCCCAAATATTGTTTGGATTGAATCAGAGCACTTTACTTTTACTGAGGTCTAGCTTGATCATTGTTTGCTCAGTACAAAGTCCTTCAGCCTTGGCACTACTGACAGTTTGGATCAGCTGATTCTTTGTTGCGGGGCACTGTCCTACACACTGGAGGATGATTAGTAGTATCCCCGACCTCTGCCCACCTGATGCCAGTTTCACTTCTGCAGTGGGACAACCAGTTATGTCTCCAGGCATTGTCAGATGTTCCCCGGGGACAAAATCACCTCTAGCTGAGAAACGCCGATTAGTTGGGTTTAAACTAAGCTGAATAGGAAGAATTGCAAAGAAGAAAAGGGGAGAATGACTATCTCTTGATACATACATTTGCTTTTTGTTTTTTGGAATGCTTTCCTCCTTTCTGCTTAACTTGAATATCTCTGTTCTTATATCAGAGGTGAGTGTTTGGAGATAACTAGAATGTTTGTTCTCAAGGGATGAGGAAAGTTGAAGTCAAAGGATGCTTCAGTAAGGGACTTATGGAGTCTGGAATAGAGATATAGAATGAAAATGTCCTCTTGACTTTTCTCTATCTCCTCCATGGCTTCTCCTGGAAACCTGTGTTTAGAAGACAATTTTATCTCTGTGCAGCTAGTGTGAGAACAATAGATATTAACTGAGTGAATAGGTATGATAGTTCGATGGTCCAGGTTTTTGTGTCACATAGATTTATCAATTGATCTTCTAAATAATAGACATTCAGATAAATTCAACATTATGCCCATTTCACAGATGGGAATGAGAGACTCATTCCAAGACTTGGAAGATGAAATAACTTGCCCCAGGTCACCCATAGTTTACGTGGCAGAAACAGGTTTCTCATGAAGACCTATAGATTATTAAAAAAGCCTGTTTTCCCCACTTCAACAAGTCCTTTACTGTGCTGATTTTGGTACCTGAAGCCACAGGGAAAGATTTCTGCTGTTTTGGAGACTTTGTATAAGATGGTTTTAGAATAGCTGGATCTTATTTGAATATGTGAGGAGTTAATATATGCACATCCCTATGCCAGTCCTCCTCCATTTTGCAAAGTGGTTTTTAAATGCTACTAAGCCTTTGTGGTTATCTGGTGAGACTCTTCTGACCTACATAATTAAGCTTTTTTTCTGCAGTCCTATATTGTTCATTATTTTCTGCATGTTAGCACCTTCTGCTTTTAGAATAAATAACACCTAATAAAGATAACTCCATAAAATTTGCATAGAGGATGTATGTTTGACTGAGAACATATGTTGGGTGAGGTGTACCTGCTTACTACCCAAATGTTTAAACAAGGATAATAAAAGAAGCTGCTGTTATGTTACGTTGCTGAAGCAAATGTTTATGACATTCATTTCAAATGGGGCATAATATAGCCTTGCAAATAAGGAAAGAACATTTGCCAGCCATTTTTTTCTCTGCAGAATGATAATGAAATAATCATTCTCTTCTCCTTTCTTGCATACAATTTTGAATAGAATTATAGAAGTTCAGTACTGCAAAAGGAATTAGAGATTTGGCTTCAAGTCTGGATCAGTCACCTACAAGCTGTGCCACCTTGAAGCAGTCACTTAACTTTGTGAGCCTCCAGTTTCACATCTTAAAATTGATAATATTAGATGTTTCATATATCTGTTGGAATAAGTAACTTGTGATACTATAATGAACATCAAATATACAAACCATTTGTGCTTGCTGAATTTAACTTCATATAATATTACTTAAAGATAAGAAAAAACTCTCGACTTCAAGGAATTCTTCCTTAGTGCAAGAGGGAGACATACAAACAAGTAATACTAATATAAGTCCTATAAGAGAGGACAACAGAAACAGTAGAGGAGAAAGAAACAATGCCTGATGTTGAAATACTTATGAAGAAGGAGGTATTTGAACTGAAAGATATTTAGTGTTTGTTTTGGACAGGCTAAGAAAGGAAGATGGTAATCCAAGAAAATGATGAAAGCGAAAGCATTGGTGTTTGGGAATAGATGATATGTTTGGAGACTGAAATTTGTTTAGTGTAGATGAGTGAGAAGACTCCAGATGGAGATGGATAGAAGAGGAGACTTGTGTTTAGAAAGGTCACTTGAGTGGCAGCATGGTGTATAAAATAAAACTGGCAAATGAGTTGGCCAGTTGGTTGCCAATTGTAATTTGTTGGAAGTATATACGCGTATCAGGGTTTGTTGGATAGGTAAAGAACCTGGGTAATTCTGAAAATACGTTTTGTTGTGGATTATGTTTCTCTGACTACAAATACATCTGAAATTAGACAACATGTTTAAGATTCATAAGGCTTTAGTTAGGAATAGAAGTTAAAGAGACAAAGGTATCCGAAGCTGAGTGTGGGGTATTTAAAGGATGTTCTAGGAAGAAGGAACCACATGAGTGGATCCTCGGCTGGTAATAACAAAGCCACAAAATCAACAGCAGAGCACAGGAAAAAGAGGAAATGAGTGGAGAGAAAGAAGCCTGGAGATGTCAGCAGGGGTCCGATTAGGTGTAGCCTTCAAAGTCCAAATGGAAGGGGAGCTAATTCAGAAAGGAGGAGGGTCATGTCTTCCTTTGAGGCAGAGCTCAAACTTCAGGTCACCAAATGATGGCTACTCATTGAACCAAAGACCTTACAAATAACCACTAACTTGACCAAGAAAAATCTCCCAATTTCTAAATATAATTCCTACAATCACTTTCTAGAGTATCACATGGCTGTGTAAAATAGGTCAGATAGCTTCGTGTGATTTCTTAGGAGTGTTCGTTTGGAGGTAATGTCATGGCCATCCTCTAGTCTCCTCCACCTCTTCCGTCCCCTAAGCCTGCACCCACTGCAAAACGGAAGTCAGAGAACTTGAGCCAGCTCCAGACTGTCCCCTTCCTTCCTACCTTTCTTTGTGCTTTGCTGTTGCTATTTTCAAAGTGGTGTGTGAGGGCAGGACGAAGTGTCAGTCTCCCCTTGGAACACATGCTGAAAATGGAAAATAAGATGCATTGTGACATTTTAGCTAAGAGACCTTTCTCAGGCTTTGGGAAAAGCCAGCTGAACAGGCACTCATTGTCACACAACCGGAAAAAAAAAAATACAGCCCAAATGTCATCTCAAAGCTTGTTTGCTGCTAAATTTTCAGCGTACATTTGATTATTCTTCCTTTTCATTTTTAAGGACAAGGGGTCAGAGCTACTCCAGTGCTACCTTTCTTCTCATAAAAGTGTCCCCGCCTCTTCTCATAAAAGCCACCCACACAAAAGCAAGACTTGCATAACTTTTTTCAAACTGGCAAGAGTACTTCACCTGAATGGGGTGAATTCACTTATACTTATCCATAGTTTTCAGAGAAATTGACCAAAATTGCCAAAGATATAAAACTACATTTTGGACATTTCAAATCCTTTGCTCTCAGTACTAACCTGTAGTGCTCTTTTTCCTTAATCATCTTTCACTTTTTGTACCTTTTAAGGAGGTGAGATCATGTGAGTGGAAAAGACAAAAGCTTTGGAAGGCCTTAGATCTGTTTCTGCCTTCGCATCCTCCCTAGCTGCAAGGCTTAGGTCAGAGGCCACTAAGCTCTAGTCTCTGCATTTGTTAAATGGGGATAATAACAGTATTTGCCATATGGAATGATATTGATGATTACGTAAGATGATGGATCTAAAACATCTAGCCCGTTTCTGGCAAATGTTGTCATAATACCTCCTGATTTAGCCCAGGGTGGCCACATGCAGGTCAGGGGCTTCTAACAGAAGATGATTGACCAGGGCTGAATGGAGGCAGAGGGCTCCCTTGCTCTTTGATACCAGTGTGGCCTGAGGAAGGACGGAAGGAGTGTCAGAGTCAGAACATTTCCTGTGTGAGTTCCAGGCGAAGACGTGGGGTACAGTAGGGATCCCACATCCCAAGGGCTTATATTTCTGTGAATCTCATGTGGCAATGCCTTTGCTCCAAGGGCAGTGCGGAGAAGGTAAAGGTGTCACTTCTCAATTCTGGGGCTCTGGGCTTGACTCCCAGTTTGCCATTTCTGAGCTCTGTGCTGTGAGTGATGCATTTAACTTCCGTTTTGCAGAGGGTGCAGGCTTAGGGGAGGGAAGAGGTGGAGGAGACTAGAGGATGGCCATGACATCACCTCCAAACAAACACTCCTGAGAAATCACACAAAGATATCATGCCCCAGCTACCTCACCTATCAAATGGCCAGCGATCAACCTAACAGCGTTGTTGGGAGAGTTAAATGAGGTAATATTAGCTAACATTTTTTAAGGGCTGACCACGTGTTAGGCACTGGTCTAAGCTGTTGATGTGCATTAACTCTTTTAGCTCAGGACAACTTATGAAGTCTATGCTGTTAGTACCCTAATTCTACAGATGATATAGAAATATAAAGAAATATAAAGAAACCCAAGCTACCCAAGTTCATTCCAATTGTAGGTAGAAGAGATTGTAACAGGTTCTTTGGCTTCGGAGCTGTGATCTTGAATATCTACTATACCATCTAGGCCAGTGATTCTCAAAGTATGGTCCCTGGACGAGCAGCATCAGCATTGTCTGGGAACTTGATGGAAATGCAAATTCTCTACCTAACCCCAGACCTCCTAGATCAGAATCTCTGAGCACGAAGCCCAGTACTCTGCTTGAGGAGCCCTCCAGAGGATTCGTAAATAGATGCAAGTCTGAGAACCACTGCTCTAGACCAGCCTTTGGCAAGCTACAGTAGCCACCTGTTTTTGTCAATAAGGTTTTATTGGAACATAGGCTCATTCATTTAGATATTGTCTGAGCTGGCTTTTTTTGCTACACTGTCAGAGTTGAGTAGTTGGGCCAGATACCATCTGGCCTGCGAATTCTAAACTATTCACTATCAGTCCTTAGAAAAAAGTCACGTGCCCTGGTCTAGGCAATACAGTGAAAGTACCATGCCAGCACAAACTATTAATAAGTGTACAATAAGGAGCTATTGTTATTAAGTACTTGGGAGACAAAACTTGGTGATTCAGAGGCCCAGATGCTCCTCTGCCTTGGTGAAGGGTGGTCTAGATCAGTGCAGAACTGAACTACAATCAACTAATTTTTCCTTAGTTAGGATCCAGGGACAACTAAGTAATTTGGTCATGGTGATAGTCATTTCTTACCAAAAGGGGGAAAAGTGAAGGAGGATATTGCTCTTGAGGCCATCACCCTGCTGTGTCTTCCTCCTGTAATCCCCGTGGCCTAGGGCTCTCTGACAGATGTGGACTTGGGAATGTGGAGCCCCTGCCACCAGCCTCTCAGCCTTTTCTTCTACATGGTTCTCACTTGCAGCAGGGAGTGCCCGTGAGTTCCAGAATCACTGGGCCAGAAAGACTGATAGGTGAAGTATTACCTTTATTCTGTATCTCCCCAAGTCCATGGTCTAGTTTGAGACTAAATGCAGGATGCTTTCCCAGACCAACAAACCCCCCCCTTATCTTTATTTGACAAATATATATTACTCCTCTGTCAAGTGCCAAAGATTTATACATGTCAGTGTTTTAGACTTTGAGTTAAGCAGTGTGTTATCCAGATAAAGAAGCCAAGGCTCAGAGAGGGTATGTGATTTCTTAGGGTCACAGAATGTATGTGCTGTAGTTCCAGGACTCAAACTTCCTTTTCCTAAGTCCTGGGCTCAGGCCTCATCTTGCTGTCAGTTCCTGTGACAGGAGCAAATTGACCCTGTAAGAACACCTGTGTGTTTCCCTTGAGGGCTTGTACTCCTGAGGACATCAGTTACGCTGGTGGCATCCTTCTCTCTGCATAGGGAAATATATGGATCAGGTTCCTGGCAGGATACAGATGGCACACTAGAAAAGATTTTGATAAAGGGGCCAGGAGCAGCTGCATAGTTTATGGGCCCAGTGAAAGAAGAAAAAGAAATATCACCAGACCCCCCCACCCTGCCCCCCGCCAAACACTAGCTGTATAGAAAGGGCTGCCTACCTTACCACATGTTTCTCCCTCTAGTCCCCTGTATGGACACTTCTCAAAAATTACCATCTCAGCAGCCCTAAGGGAAGGCCCTTAGAATCATTATGGCATAACCAAAAGGCCACTTTTTCTCACAAAACTGCATTTGAAATTTACCTCACTAATGATAGAAAATTGAGTGTTTTTTAATGGGAAGAAAAAAAGAAAAAAACATTCTCAATCAAGTCTTCAGTAAAAGTAACATAGAAAGATGTACCCTTTCTTGTATCAAGGCTTTGGCAGAACTCCCGAAACCCTGATCATAGAGCTGAGGTTTACTGCTAGGCAGTCTCTGGGCCTCCCCTCTGTCTCTGACAGTGTGCAAAGAGATGAAGTGTTGGAACTGGGCTGCTCCAGGTTCCAGTCTCTTCTCTTGCTACCTTGTATTGTGTACTTCTGGCCCTCAGTTTCCTCATCAGACAGGATGCCACTAACCTTGCAGAATCACCACTGATTAAAATGGATGCCGTGTTTGCACAATGTGCCATCTCCTCCGTCTGTCATCAAAGCATTCAGCTTTGTCAGCCTCCACATGGCACAGAGTGGCTGAATGCCTATTTCCTAGGCACGGAATGTGAGCATCTCTGCATTCCTCCAGCGCCTTTCACAGGTTCTCAACAGTGTTTTCCTGCTTGGCTGGTGGAAGGCCGTGGAAAGTGGTGTCTCTGAGAATAAAAGGCTGCCACAGGCACACAGGGCTGTACACTGCAGCTAGGCTCTCCCCTGCCTGGAGGTCTTGACTCTTGGCCCTTTGTTTAACCCTTGCTTCTGAGAGCAGGTTATTCACTGAGCTTCAAAGGAAGCATCAAGAAGACTCTCCTCCATGCTCAGAGCTGTGGTCTTTTTGGTTTCTCTGCTCCCATTGGGGATCTTCCCTAGCCATCCAGGAATACTAGTTAGCTAAGGGCTTGGCTGCCAACCCCTGGCCGGGGCCACTGGGCAGGGACACGGACACCTGGCAGGCGGGTTTCAGAGAATGCATTGCAGCAGCTGTGTGGCCTGTCCCAGGCCCATTATTCATTTTCCATAATTGTTGACCTTTCTGTCTGCACTCTCCATGGAGAATTTCAAGCCATTTTCCAGAGCACAGATGAATATCTGAAGCGCACAATAGCACAGGAGACTGTCAGCATCAGCCTTATAATCCCTCTTGGCAGCAGATGGGGAGAGGGGAGAGGCCTATCTACGAGGGGAGCTCTGGCTCAAGCGAGGAGTTCCAGGAGTCAGGCAGGTTTGCAGGGTTAGACAAAGGAAGCCCATTCGTGCTGCCCCTTGAGGGTGTTGTCTGTGCATTTCTAAAATTCAGGACTGACCATGACATCCCCTTATAATCACATGCACCTAATTAGATTCTGACCCTCCTTTCCAGCCACATCTCTCTGTGCTTCGCTTGCTCACCCACTTGCAAGCTGTAACGGACTCTTGGTGATTCCTTATAAAGGCTTCATGACAATGGGCCTTTGCACATGCCATGTGCTTCTCCTAGAATGTCCCTTCCTTGCCTGCTAAACTTTACCAGCTTTCTTCATTCTCTGTGCTCCCATAGCACCTTCCACTGTCACTCATACTCTAGGTATTAGCTGTGCTCACACTTCTGCCTTGCACTTCTTGTGGGCCAGGGTCAGGACAATACTAATTTTTCTATTCCTGTTGCCTGGTACTTGATAGGTACTCTGTAAATGCATTAAAAATGAATGAGAAAATGAATACCTACATTTTATTTGTGGGGATTTTTTTTTATGTTGTATGCAAGATAAGCTCACAGTAATTAAAGCAAAAAATAAATTTATTGTTTCATGTCGCTGAAAAATCTAGGGAATATTGGCTTTAAGAATGACTTGATTCAAGGTTCAAACAATGTGGCCAGGAGGCATTTGTCAACTCTGCTTCCTTTAGCTGTTTCCTTTATCCACAGCCTGGGTCCCCTTACAGTGTTGAGGTGGCTGGAGCAGATACTCTCATTCTATTAAGGCCAGAGAAAGAAAGGGAGTGTTTCTTTCCCCAGAAGTCTCAGCAAAGGTCTCATTGAATCTGATGGATTATGTGCTAATCTCTGAACTAATCCCTCTGGTCAAGGAGTTGCACTATGCAAATTGTCTCATCAATCAGGGGTTACCTTTGTCAGTCCCTTTCAGTATAACGCTGGCAGAAAGTAGGAGAAGAGGTGAATTCCACAAAGGGAAATTAAAGTAATATTTCTAAATATGGATCTTGGCCAGTCAATCAGTTTTCACTTTATGTATCCAGTCCCGTGGGCTTCAATCCAGATAAAAAGGATACAAACCAAAACTTTTCAAAAGGTTTAGTGGCCTTACGCATTTGTTGTATATTAAATCCAAACCTGAAAGTGAAAGGTACAGTCAAATCCTAGGCTTTACAGTTAAAAAATCCTAATGAAGCTTCCATTTCATAAATCACATGGTTGAGTTTTTTATTGTTAAATAATACTTCTTAGTACAGTAGATAGCATATGTGTCATCCTTTCTTGTGGTCTAGGTGTATTTTCTCTTGTAGTAGTTCACAGTCTTATGATTTGGGAAATCGTGGTAAGGTCCATGAGTAGAGAATTACAAGTTTTTAGACACAGCTCTGTGCCTCAAATTGCTGACTGGGGTTTTCATCTTTTTTTCTTTTTCTACAGCAAATATCACCACTTGGGAGGGAAAAAATCAATAGTAATATGAAGAAAATTTTATCTTTTTAGTAGTAATATGATAATTCCTTTCTGAGGAAAGATGAGTCATGTCAAAAGAAGTGTTGGGCAGTGGGCTCTGTGGTAGAGTCAAGTTCTAGTGGCACACAGGTCCCCAGCACCCAGAAGAAGGAAAGGACTTTATAAAATACTGGTGGGAGGGCAGGGGGTTGGGGGAGTCAGGCAGAGTTAGCGGAGGAAGAGGGAGACCTAATAAAGAGGAAAGAATTTGTCCATTTGGGGTTTTGTTTTTGTATGGGTCTGAGTATAGAATTAGTGATGTGACATTCCTTCCCTCTCTCAGAAAACCTTTAATAAAATCAATACCATGCATAACATTTTTGTATACAAATTTTTAGGAATTCCAAGAAGGGCTGATGACATCTTCAGGATTGATAGAAGACTTCTTCTATAGGCATATATGATGACAAAGAAGCTAAGTATGGCTAGCAGTCAAGAGAGTGGAGAAAATTTATGTATAAAGTCACAAAGAAGCATTAGTCAGGGCAGAGACTGTTTATCAAACGTTCAAGGCACCTAGGACCCCATCGCCTTACACAGAGTTCAACATCTGGGACCGTTTGTATAGAGTTTGTAGATCAGGAACAAAACCAGAAGAGGGGGCAAAAACTTGGAGCAAGTCTTCCCAAGGTGGACTATTTTAACTTTACAAATCTTTATTTTAAAAAGTGGTAGCACCTGGCCAATAAAGATGAGAGGGATGGGGCATTGAGAGTGTGGGGACTCCTCTCTTCACCAATGACAGCATCAAAGACTTCAGATAGGTTCTTTGTTCTCTTCCCAGTTCTTTTACTGTTTTCCGGACAGCCAGAGGAAAGGTTGAAAAAGTACAATTTCTTTTATAGAAGCCAGCTCTGCCTTTATACCTCTATAGTCCTCAATGACCCAGGACCAAAATTGTTTGCTGGTTAAAAACAAAAAGAAATAAATGAATATCCTTGAATAAGAGTTTTGAAATTCAAATTCAACTCAGTTGGTTTGTTGAACCTTTTGGAGTATTTTGAAAGATGTCTCCAGGTAATTGCGTGGTACAAATTGTTACATCATCTTTCCATCCACTTGCAATTCAATTCATCCACAGGTTTCAGAGAAGTCAGTTTTGAACACAGAGTACTAAAGACAAACATGCTACCCTATTCTCAGTCCATTGGCAGCAGTGGGTTTTCACTTTCCTTGTGGAGGGAACGTTCTGCCCAGGGGACAGAAAATACTGCCCAGAAGACAATGAGTTTGCTCCTTCTTGGATTCTCTATTCTTTTGTTGCTTCATTTTCTTTCAATGCCTTCAAGATTTCCCCAGCTTTAGTCAGCTTTGCACAGAGCTCTGTGCTTAGAAAACAGCTTTCCCTTGGCTGTCCCTCTAGGTGGGGGATGAAGACTCCTTCTGCCTCTGGATTTGGGGACAGGTCTTAAATCTTCTCACAGTCCAGTTAAAAGTCACTTCAAGAGAGAAGTGCTCCAGCTGCCTTAGTCGCGTTCACCATGAAAAGATTTCATTTCATTAAACTCTAGACTTGACTCTCCTTCAGCAAGATTGGGGAAATGTTACCCCTGCACTATTTCTTGACTCTGCTAATGCCACAGATTTTTGATTTATGACAGCTGAGCCTTTGTGAACCTCCCAAGGGCTTTGCTGAGGAATGCCTGCTTCCTCTGAAATTAAGGGGTGCAGACAAAGAGTTCGATGTGTGTTTGTGAGTGAGAAATGGAAACCTCCATCCATCATTTGGACTGGGACTAGGGCTTATGGGCCAAGGGAAGCTGTTCTTTTAAAAGACCAAGGAAGTTTATATAATTTGGATCTCGTGTATGTGTGTGTGTGTGTAAGCACATCATGTGGAGAATGTTAACTCCAAACTCTGAGATTGTGTGAGCTTTTTTTTAAAAAAGAGACTTTACTTTTTAGAGTAGTTTTAGATTCACAGAAGAATTGACAAGGCACAGAGTTTCCCTACCCATGCATGCATATACATAACATGTTTTAATATTACATTTTTAAACACAATAGGTTTTAACTGATCCTGAATTCTAACTCTAGTTATCTCTGAGTTGGCAAAGAAAAATATGAGAATAGTTGCAAGATATGGCATATGGTTCTGAGAACATTGGACCTGAGATTTCAAGGCAATGTATCCCCAAGGAACATGTCATTCAGGCTTCATAGAACTCAAGTTTTATTTTGGCCAAAGATTGTGCCTGGACTTAACATTTCTAAATTCCAGACAAATATCAGTCTTTAGGATTTTGGAATGAGAAATCAGAATTCCTAAGCATTTTCAGGTATGCCCGAAGTCATGTTCATCTTAAAATACACCTAATATTCCTAATATGAAAGAAAGTAAAAGTGAAATTGCTCAGTTGTGTCCGATTCTTTGTGACCCCATGGACTATAGCCTACCAGGCTCCTCAATCCATGGAATTTTCCAGGCAAGAGTACTGGCGCGGATTGCCATTTCCTTCTCCTGGGGATCTTCCTGACCCAGGGATCGAACCCGGGTCTCCTGCATTGCAGGCAGACACTTTACCATCTGAGCCACCAGGGAAGCCCATTCCTAATATAGGAACTAAATAATACATTCCTAATAGAGTAACTAAAGAACCTCTTGATGGCATCCAGTCCATCAGTTCATGGCAAATAGATGGGGAAACAATGGAAACAGTGAAAACTTTTATTTTCTTGTGCTCCAAAATCCCTGCCGATGGTGACTGCAGCCATGAAATTAAAAGACACTTGCTCCTTGGAAGAAAAGCTATGACCAACCTAGATGGCATATTAAAAAAGCAGAGACATGGAGTATTACTCAGCTGTTAAAAAGAATTCATTTGAATCAGTTCTGATGAGATGGATGAAACTGGAGCCGGTTATACAGAGTGAAGTAAGCCAGAAAGAAAAACACCAATATAGTATACTAACGCATATATATGGAATTTAGAAAGATGGCAATGACGACCCTGTATGCAAGACAGGAAAAAAGACACAGATGTGTATAACGGACTTTTGGACTCAGAGGGAGAGGGAGAGGGTGGGATGATTTGGGAGAATGGCATTCTAACATGTATACTATCATGTAAGAATTGAATCGCCAGTCTATGTCTGACGCAGGATGCAGCATGCTTGGGGCTGGTGCATGGGGATGACCCAGAGAGATGTTATGGGGAGGGAGGTGGGAGGGGGGTTCATGTTTGGGAACGCATGTAAGAATTAAAGATTTTAAAATTAAAAAAATAAAAAACTAAAAAAAAAAAAAAGCAGAGACATTACTTTACTGATAAAGTCCATCTAGTTAAAGCTATGGTTTTTCCAGTGGTCATGTATAGATGTGAGAGTTGGACCATAAAGAAAGCTGAGGGCCAAAGAATTGATGCTTTTGAACTGTGGTGTTGGAGAAGACTCTTGAGAGTCCCTTGGATTGCAAGGAAATCAAACCAGTCAATCCTGAAGGAAATCAGTCCTGAATATTCATTGGAGGGACTGATGCAGAAGCTCCAGTACTTTGGCCACCTGATGCAAATAGCTGACTCATTGGAAAAGACCCTGATGCTGGGAAAGGTTGAAGGCGGGAGAAGGGGACGACAGAGGGTGAGATGGGTGGATGGCATCACTGACTCAATGGACATGTGTTTGAGCAAGTTCAGGGAGTTGTTGATGGACAGAGAAGCCTGGTCTGCTGGAGCTGGACATGACTGAGTGACTGAACTGAGTATCCCTAATACTATTTACATTGTATTAAGAATAACAGTTGAAAGTAACAAATAATAGCACTTAATGGAAAATATAACTTATAATGCATATTCAAACACGGGAAAATACAGGTGGCATGACTAACATGTAGTGATCACCATATGTAGTGTTCAAATAACAGTATTTGTGTCTCCTAGCCTGGTGGGCTGCCGTCTATGGGGTCACACAGAGTTGGACATGGACATGACTGAAGTGACTTAGCAGCAGCAGCAGCAGCAAGGTGAAGAGAGAATTGTCACCTAAAAACATATTTTTCTTTCAATACTTGTTATTTCTTTTAACACCACTTATAGGACTTGCATTAAGTATACTGCCCATATAAACTTATGAATATTTGCTTTCAAGAAAGTATAATTCATGTTTAATAAATATTAAGCATATTAAAATTTAGTTTCATGCCAAAAGCTAGACAGGGATGCATGCATATGCAGACAACATGGTCAGTAGCTACAAGCAAGACCAACAGGTTTGATCCTGATCATTTTTCTCCTGTGTAATTCTCTTCCAGTTTCTGGATATACCAATCTTATCTTTTTATTCTATGTGTCAGTTGATTCCTTGGAGCCAGTAATGCCTTTAAATTAATTGGTAAGTTTTAATACTCATAGGAGAATTAGAATACTTGCTCCCATTTCCCCAGATTCTCAATTGATTTTTCTTGGGATTTGAGGTTCAGGGAATCATACATTTCCTAAGTAATTCTGGGGAAGGAGTTCTGCAGGGACTCATTGCCTCACCTATATCTGCTTTCCTCATCATGCCTGGCAAAGCCTTGTACAGTCAGTTCTATAATATGGGAACATGAACTCCTAAAAATCATGGTGGTATGCACAATCAGGCAAGAAAAAACACAGGGATTTTGTAGAAAATGGACCAGGGATATAATGCAAAAACCTCATCAGTAACACATAAAAACAAAGATAACCACATAAAAATGGTAGCATGGTTTTATATATAGTTAAATAATGAAGATGTATGTGAATGTAACAACAGCTTTCACACTACCTTGAAGAATACCTGAGGTTTGCTTCTGGAATTAGGCTTTAGAGCAGTTGGAGCTTGTGAGTTACTGCAAAGTGGTGGGAGGAGTATGACCTGAACCACAGTTCAGCTGGTTCCATCTGAACCACTGGATGGAAAGGTGTGGCATCAGGTGTGTATGAGTGGAGCTCATAGCACACATGGGGAGCTGAGGAGTGAGCAGATGTTTGAGGCCTGTGTCTTGGGTATTCCTGTGCTTGGTTCAGCAAGGTACTGTTTCTGCTTCACCTCATGTTACTCACATGTAAACTCATACTTAAGCAAATGTGAAATTCTTGTTATGCTCAAATTGTTCCCAGTTAAGTCAGTCACTCTGGAACAAATTCAGTTGTTCCAAACAAACCCTAGAGCAGGACTGTCCATACGCTGGAGTCAACTGAAGTTACTGGCTAAAAGAATGATTTTTCTCACTCTTTTCCACTTATTTTCAAGCTACACTTAGGGGGTTGGTTAGGAAGAGCCACATCCCCTCAGTGGAGATACTCATCCCTTGGATGTTCAGCTGAGTCAGGCATGCACTGATGGTATGCCCTTTATTCTTTTCTTTCCCTTTCATCCTCAGTTGCAGGCATCAGAGATACTCCAGGGACCCAAGAGAGAAGGAGTATATGTAACTGATGATGATCCTACTCTTGGGGTATAATTTGAAGGGAATCAAAAGTTTCACTTAAGAACAGTGGTCCTGACGCCTCCTATAGTAGCTTGTGTGTGTGTCAGTCACTCAGTCGTGTCTGACTCTTTGCGACCCCACTGACTGTAGCCCCCCAGGTTTCTCTGTCCATGGAATTCTCCAGGCAGGAATACTGGAGTGGATTGCCATTCCCTTCTCCATCTATAGTAGCTTGAATTGGGAAACAGGTTGTCGTGTCTTTTTGCTAAAAGAAACATAAGACACTGAAACTGAGCACAGCATTTCTTCCCAAAGCATCTTACAGAGGTATCTACTGTGGTCTGCTAAACAGTGGAAAGAGACTTTAATGGTCAGTATTCCTTTCTATGTTTTCAAAGTGTGCTCTGTATGTCTGTCTGTCTGTCTCTCTCTCTCTATATATATATAAAATCCATTATGAAAAATAATGTATATCCATGAAATAACATTTCAGAGAAGTAGAGAGAAGAGACAAACAAAATCATATTTGTCCCCTCTGGCAACACATCCATGCATTTCCTTCCAGTCTAGAAACAGTAGGTTTTGGTGACAGAAGAAGAGAATAAAATGGAGCTGGCCGTGTAGCAACTTTCCCTGCTGGTTTCTCTAACATTGTCTTCATTCATGAATGTAGGAACTGAATGGAGGAAAGCTTGGGGCATTGAAGCACGTGGTAGCTTCAAAATGACTCCTTCAGTTCTCTTGGCTGATCTTTCTGGTAAAGCTTCACCACCCATGATGATCTAAACTTTCCAGTCAGCTGTTGGCCTCAGCTGGCTTTAAAAACATTATTGGCTTGGCAACTTGGTTTTTGAATTGGGCATGTGCATTTTACTTGGCTAATCGTTGAATTTCCCTTTCATCTTTAGGAATCTGGTTTCTACAGACTGCCTGACTTGTGGTCTTCATGTATGTATGGACTTGGTTTGGGTTTGGGATCATACATTTGACCTGGGTGAAGTAGTCTGTACGATAACCACAGTTAATGAGCTACCTGATGGCTTGACTACACAGGTCCACACCCAGCCCCAGTGTCAGGGCCAAGGTTAGCTTAATGGGACCTCATTGTCAGGGAGAGCAGGTCTGCCTTGGTAGTATAAATAAAGGACCTTGGGCAGCATCAGAATAATTTACATAGTTTACTTAGGTAAGTGCTGTAAGGTTGCTGATGGTCAACACTCCCAAAAGAAGACTTCTTAAACTTCTGAGCTACATCTTAGCTTCTTGACTGGGGAAAGGAGGAGATATGGCTGAGTTTTTTTTTTTTTTTTAATTGTGCTGCTTGATGACTTTTCAGAGGAATAACCTATTCTTCATTGACTGAACCAGTGTGATTCCTTTGTTTGAATCTTAGACCAGATCCTTCTGGGAGACTAGGCCCATTGAATACCTCTAAACATGGCCCAAATCAGCTAGAAGTTCTGCTGATACCTCTGCTGTCTCAATAGTTTTCTAGTCCCTGGGTAGTAGCTGCCACTCTCTCTCCATAATTATGCCCTTGTCTATCTGCCATATTTAGACTGTCGGCTTCAGAACCCAGGAAGTCATCCAAGGCTGAGATAAACTAAGCTTTGACCACTATGTTATGCTCAATTAAAATGGAATGGTATCAAGTATACTTTATAATCCAGGGTGGGTAGAAACAGTATTAGGTGCTTTGGTGAGTTAGCTGCAGCAAGAGAAAAATATGATAATAGGGAAGTATTTTACTTGTATAGGGCTGTACAGATTATGAAATATGTTCACTTTCATGATTAAATGTCATAGTTTTCAATGCTCCAAGGAATAGTCAGAAAGTGATTGTGATATGTAGAGAGGTTAGGTGACTTGCCAGAAGATGCAGTCAGAGGAATGGAAACCAGGTTTCTGAGTTAGATCCTCTGATTCCTAGTCTAAGCATCATTCTATCATTGTATAGTATAGACTGTTCAGTTCAGTTCAGTTGCTCAGTCGTGTCCGACTCTCTGCGACCCCATGAATTGCAGCACGCCAGGCCTGGAAAAGTACCAATTCCCATCAATATAAGATAGCTGTTTTTTTAAGTGTACCTCAGTTCAGTTCAGTTCAGTCGCTCAGTCGTGTCTGATTCTTTGTGACCCGCATGAATCGCAGCACGCCAGGCATTCCTGTCTATCACCAACTCCCAGAGTTCACCCAAACTCATGTCCATTGAGTCAGTGATGCCATCCAGCCATCTCATCGTCTGTCGCCCCCTTCTCCTCCTGTCCCCAATCCCTCCCAGCATCAAAGTCTTTTCCAATGAGTTAACTCTTCGCATGAGGTGGCCAAAGTACTGGAGTTTCAGCTTTAGCATCATTTGTTCCAAAGAACACCGGGGACTGATCTCCTTTAGAATGGACTGGTTGGATCTCCTTGCAGTCCAAGGGACTCTCAAGAGTCTTCTCCAACACCACAGTTCAAAAGCATCAATTCTTCTGCACTCAGCTTTCTTCACAGTCCAACTTTCACATCCATACGTGACCACTGGAAAAACCATAACCTTGACTAGACGGACCTTTGTTGGCAAAGTAATGTCTGCTTTTGAATAGTGTTCAATCAGCCCTTAATATAAGGTCAGAATTACAAACTGAAGATGAAGGCTATTTCTTTCTTTGTGTATACTCTGACATATTATGGGGAATCCCATGGGCCCACATGATTATTTATAAACTAGTTTATTCTTTCATTTTAAAAATTGCATCATACTTTTTCCTAAGACTCATAGAATTATAGATGTACAAGGAACTGTAGAGGTACAACTTAGTCATCCCATTTTATAGATGGAAAGATTGAGACTCACGAGACTTAAGCTGGCCTTTAAGAAGGAGGGCAGATAATTTAACCCATTTTGTGAGTTTTGATCCAGCACTTTAAACTGCTTTAATCTATCTAAGGGACAACAAGTGTCTTTACTGCCTTCAACTTTCGTCTCCTACCATCTTCACCCCATCCACATGGCAGGCTGAGTTAAAGTCTTAAAAAAAAAGCCCTCAGGCTTCTCAAGGCCTTTTTTCTGGATTAGTGCTCTACACAAGCTTAGATATGTGGATAAAATCCAAATCAATGGCTAGACAGCATCCCTTTATGTCTGTGCCATGGCTTTAGTCTAAGAGTGAGGCTGTGGGTTGGTAGTGCGCGGAGCTGCACTGTGGAGCTGGCCAAAACCTGAGCCTCCCACACGGGCCTGCAGGCTGTTGTAAGTTGGACATGATTTTATGTCTGCTTCTGTTTGCATCTCTGTTCCTTTCATCTAGACTCTGTGCTAATGGATCCTTGGCCCATAGCCTTGGTTATACTGATGGTGGTTTAGTCACTAAGTTGTATCTAACTGTTTGTGACCTCATTGACTGTAGCCTGTCAGGCTTCTCTATCCATGGGATTTTCCTGGCAAGAATACTGGAGTGGGTTGCCATTTCCTTCTCCAGGGAATCTTCCCAACTCAGGGGTTGAACCTGGGTCTCCTACATTTCCTGAAAACCCAATTCTGGGCCTGCTTCTATGGTGCTAAAGTAGTTCATAGACCCTTGGATTCTGTGGACTCATAAATTTTGAAAGGAGGGAAAGGTGAGGAGGCTTTGTCATCTTTATTACCTCTTCATCTCCTTCAGACATCTCAGCAATTAAACTTTTATGATACTTCAGAATCAGAAGGAAAACAACTATGTGTAACAATTGATACCATTCACTGAGCGTGTGTGCTGGCTGGCTTTCTGATGTTATCTCACTTAATTCTCCTAAAAACCTCCTCAGGTGAGGAAACTGAAATTCAAGTGTAAGTGACCTGTTTAAGCTTCCTTCCTTGTGAGGGTCAGTGTCTTGACTTGCGCTGACTGTCTGCTGAAACAAGCTCTGTATTCTTGCCACTATACAGGATAGTGCGTAGCCAGTGAAATCTGCGGTAGTGGACTGCCAGGTGCCATGGAGGATGCCCCTGGGTAAGGGCATGTGGAATGGGAACCTGGAGTAGAGCTGGGGGACTGAGTGCAGGAGGAGAGCTTTTAACCCTTGTCACTCTCCAGACTGAATTCTGTCTCATCAAAGATATCTGGCCTTTTGTCTTCATCTGTCCTGGTGACATTTTATACAAGCAAGGGAACTTCCTCCAGGATCTATGAACTCAGGGTAGTATAGGCATGGTGTTGTCACCCAGTTAACAAGGTTGGCTCCCCACTATTCATCCTTGTAGACTTTTTCAGGACAGCAATTCTAGTTTATAATATTTTGATGCTCTCTTTGTAATTGTCTTTTTCACATTATCAATTTGCCTCTTGCCCAGGAGTGAGCTCTTCTCCATCTCTTGTTCTCAGTGAGCATGTCTTCAGTGTGAGCTGAGACAAGTCTCCTGATCTGCACATGCACACCCTTCCTGTGCCACTCTGATGCACCTGATTATCAAGCAGTGGCATGCAAAAAGGGTTCAGCCAAAATGCCTGCGCCAAAGGCAAAATGAGCTGCTTTGGGTGGCACATGCATTACATCAATAAAGGATGTTTGGAAACCTCAATTTTTTGACCAGCAAGTGTAAGGTAATACTGGTTCATTTACTGTGTGACTTTGGGCAAGTTTCTTAATTCTTATAAGTCCCAAATAATGTGTGAATAATGCTGACCACTAAAGAGCTGTTAAAAGAACTAAATGAGCAATATATGTAGAGCAGGTACTAGTCAGCTTGATACATACTAGGTACAAAATTACTTGAAGCTCATATCCTTTGAATAACATCTCCCTATGGCACACCACTCCAGTACCCTTGCCTGGAAAATCCCATGGATGGAGGAGCCTGGTGGGCTGCAGTCCATGGAGTCGCTAAGAGTCGGACAAAACTGAGCGACTTCACTTTCACTTTTCACTTTCATGCATTGGAGAAGGAAATGGCAACCCACTCCAGTGTTCTTGCCTGGAGAATCCCAGGGACGGGGGAGCCTGGTGGGCTGCCGTCTATGGGGTCGCACAGAGTCGGACACGACTGAAGCGACTTAGCAGCAGCAGCAGCACCCCTCACCCAACCCCAGCTGCTAGCAATGACAAATATACTTTCTGATTGATTTTTTAAGATTCCACCTATAAGTGAGATTATATAGTTTATTTGGTTCTCTGTTGACTTATTTCACTTAACGTATCAATGTTGTTGCAGAAGGATTCCTGCTCCCGTTCTTTCTCATGGTTGAATAATATTCCTGTATGTGTGTGTTGACGCTGTTTACATACCCTGACTTTGTGAATAATGCTACAATGCAACATGGGTTGCAGATAGCTCTTAGAGATAGTTGTTTCATTTTTGGGGATATATATGCAGAAATAGACCGGCTGAATCACTTGGTGGCTCTGCTTTCATGTTTGAGAAGCCTCCATACTGTTTTCCGTAGGGATTATACTAATTTCTGTTAACCACCAGCAGTGTATAAGATTTCTTTTTCTCTGCATCCTCACCAACATTGAATATCTCTTGTTTTTTTTTTTTTTTGATAATAGCCATTCTAACGTATATGAGATGATATTTTATTGTGGTTTCAATTTTCAATTCCTTTATGATTACTGGTGTTGAGTACCTTTTCATGTATCTGTTGACATTTGTGTGTGTGTTTGTCTTTGGAAAAATGCATGTCTATGCTTTTTGTTCATTTTAAAATTGGATTGCATGTTTGTTTTTCCTGTTGAGTTGTATGAGTTGTCAACTACAGTTGATTTACAGTATTAGTTTCAGTGCACAACATAATGATCCAGTGTTTTACATATTAGAACCCAGTTAAAGTTATTATAAAATATTTGCTATATTTCCTGTGCTGTTCAACATGTTTTTAATAGTTTATTTATTTTATACATGGTAGTTTTTATCTCTTATCCCCTATCCCTATCTTGCCTCTCCCCCTTTCCTTTCCCCATTAGTAATGACTAGTTTGTTATCTATATCCATGTTTCTGTTTTCTTATATTTGTGTGTTTTATTCTGTAGACTCCACATGTAAGTGATAACATATAGCATTTATCTTTCTCTGACTATTTCACTAAATGGCCTTCACCCTAGTTGAGAGCTGCACCAGAGCTAGAGGGTCTGGGATGGTCAGAGGAAAGCAGCCAGAGCCCTGGGGCAGTTTCAGTCTGCTTCCCCCGCCTTGTTTCTGGAAGTGAACGAGCATGCACACACTTCATACGCAGAGTCTTGGTTTCTTACAGCCCTCCTGTAAGTCCCTGTAGTTTTTAAACCAGCTAAGGGGACTCCTCTCTCTATTGTCACACCTCAGGGCTGGGGTGCCCAGTATGTGGCTCAAACTGCTTATTCCCCAGCCAGGATCTCTGAGGCCATGATAGCCCCCCTCGCCTGTGTCTTCTCGTAGCAGCAACCTGATGACTTCTGTTCTGTTTCCATCTGACTATGTGTGATCTTTCTTTATGGTCTTGGTTGAAGAGTCCTTCTGCCAGTTTCCCGTTTGTTTCCTAATGAGAATTCCTCCCCATGCAGGTGTATTCTTGCTGTTTTCTTAGGGGAAGATGAGCTCAGCATCCTCTTACGCCAGCATCTTGATCTCCTCTCTGTTTCTCTCCTCAGTGTCTTATAGTTTTCAGTGTAGTGATCTTTCACCTTTCTGGTTAAATTTATTCCTAAGTATTTTATTACCTTTGATGCAATTGATAATGGGATTGTTTTCTTTATTTCTCTTTTAGATAGTTCATTGTTAGTGTGTAAAATAAACTTTTTAAAAGTTGATTTTGTGTTCTGCAACTTCACTGAATTCTTTTATTAGTTCAAACAGTTTGGGGGTTGAATTTAGGTTTTTCTATGTATAATATTATGTCATCTGCAAATAGAGACAGTTTACCTCTTTCTTTCTGATTTCTGTATCTTTTATTTATTTATTTGCATAATTGCTCTGGCTGGGACTTTCAGTACTCTGTTGAGTAGTACTGCCAACCATGTACTTGATGCTGAAGGTACATTAATGGGACCTATAGACCCCATAGAGGCTGTACTAATGTGATAACATGTTGTTTTCCCAGTAAAGACTTGTACATCTTGAACATACCAATGAACTTTTACCTTTATGATACTTCAGTGGGGCCTTCCTTATGTTCATGGAGTGATGATTCATCCCAAATAAAGGGATGTCCAGCGGAGGTAAAAAGCAAATATATCCACTGGCTTTTCACCTTATCAGCCTAATGACCAGAAGATCATGCCTATCATTCAAAAGCAGCTCTTGTGCTTCAGATGTTGATAGAAGACCAGTGACCCAAGAGGGAAAATATCTGAAGAGGAAAAGGCATTTGTCAAACTCTCCTTCCTCAGCTGGTCCTGCTGCTTTGTTGCAGTAACAGAACCCACTGCTACCCTGGTCTGGAAGTGCTGTGATGAGTTCAGATTTATTGACCATCCTGTCACCAAGGTCCGTTTCAGATTTGGATATTGTTTATCTGAGGCTTGCCCTTGGGACCCCTGGAAGCTGTGTGATAAAGAATGTGGATTTCTCTTCTTTCTCTTCTTTTCATCCCCTGACCCTGCCATCTAATTTGCCTTCTATTCTGTCTTCTCTGTTATGATGAGAGCACAGATCTTCAAACCCATGATACTACATCCCATTGGCAAGAAAACACAGGGGAAAGAAATCAAATTCAAATAGGGATAGAATTCATTCAGCAAGAAATGATTGGATGCTTCTTATGTGCCAGACTCGTAGATGCTGTAATACAACTATGGACAAAATGATTTTGCTGTTCTCATGAAGCTTGCATTGAGTGGGGGAGAGAGATGCTAAACAAATAAGTGTATAAAATATATTTATGTGTTGGTTGCCCCTAAAGCAAACCCGAAACAAGGGTTTGGGTGTAAGTAGTTTATTTAAGAGGCAACCTCATGAAGGGATAGAGAAGTGAGGCAGAGAAGGGACGAAAATGAATAAAGAGTGCACTAATGATTGGCTTGCTACTGTGGGCAACTGGGGCTGAATCCCACTGAGAATTTTCTGAAAGTCAGTGCAGAAAACTGCTCAGAGTGGTCCTCATTAAGGACACAATGTTGGAATATTTATCCAGAAACGTCTGTCCCTCCGTGGTTCCTAGGTGGTTAACTTTTTAACATTTCTGGCCTGCCTTGCATGTGGGCTGAATGTGTTTTCATTGCTAGAGGAAAGCAATAAGGCCATTAGTTAGAGAGATCAAGGAAACCATAGGCTGTAAGAGAAGTATCTGTGGTTACCTCTGGGGAGGCCAAAGATGTGATCAAGGATGTAGACAGTGCAACATCAACTCTGTTGTATCAGGTGAGAATAAATACTAATATAGAGTAGTAGTTAGGAGATAGAACTTCTGAACATAAGGTGGTCACCTCTCTGAGGAGGTGATAATGGAGTAAGGACCTGAAAGAAATGAGGGAGCCATGCATACATTTGGGGAAAGATCATTTCAGGCAAAGGGGATGGTAAATGCCAAAATCTTAAAGCCGGAGGGGGCTTGCACCTATTTTCGAAGTGAATCTGATAGGATTTGTTGATGGATTGGATGCGGCATGTAGAAAAGCGGAGTCATGAATGATTCTAGGGATTTTGGTCAGAACACTGGTGAAATGGAACTGCTATCTGTTGAGACTGTGAAAGAGAAGAAACATACGAGGGTGTGATTTCAGACATGTTAAGTTTGTGATAACTTTTATCCAGCTGAAAATGTTGCACAACATAGTTGTGTATATTTGAAGTTCAAGGTAGAGATTAGTTCTGGATATACAGATTTGGGAGTCATCCCTGTGTAGATGGTATTTAGAGCTGCTGAACTGAATGGGATAACCTTAGACATGATTATAGATAAAAAGAGAAGCTCTGGAGTATTTCGAGCTGTAAAGGTCAGGAAGATGAGGAGAAACCAACCAAGGGATCTGAAAATAGTGTTGTGCCCAGGGACAGGTGAAAAAAGGATTTTGAAAGTAGCTAGTGATTGTATTAAATGCATGGGGAGAGCTCTGCTGAGTGGGAGGTGAATGGTTTTGGTCTGGATTATATAATGAAAGGAAGTGTAGGTTTCATGATATTAATGTAATTAAGGGTCTTAAGGCATTCGTGAAGGGCTTCAGAGCAAGGCTGAGATCAGAGAACGTTTGAGGGAAGGGGGAGGATTCCTGAGAGACAACTGCAATGGGTTGCCCAGTTCAGGAAAGAATAGAGTGAAAGTGAAAACTTCAAGGGGAGATTTTGCTTCAGTGATTTTTTTCTCTGTCATTGGACATGCTAATTGGTGCTCAGAAAGGTACTATCTTGATGTGGTAATCGAAATCCTAACTTAATATTTTGATTTAAAAATTAAAAAATAAACCAAAACTGTTTACATTTTTGCATATGAGTACATTTAAACTGATAAAACACTATACCTAAAATAGATACACTGGCTGGGTGACTTTAGGCAAATTGCTTAGCCTCTCTGAACCCAGTCTTCTCTTCAGTGAATAAGGAGGTAAAAATCCATATGCCCTGGTTTGGATAGGCTGAATATGATGCCGTGTGAAAGTGCTTAGCAAAGAGTCTGGAGAAGTATTGGGCAGAGAGTATATACTTTATTATATTCTTCCTTCTGTTTCCTTTAAACTGCACCTTGCACTTTAAACTGCAGGGATCAAAGGAAGTCATCTGTATGAAATCACTTTGAAAAGTACAGTATTCTGGACACCTGTAAGGCATTACCATTGTAGTATTGTAAGCAAGGAAGACACGCTAAGGTAGTCCTCTACTCTTTCCAGGGCAGTCTTCCCATGAGGCCACCAGGAGGGCTGTACATCTAGCTTTCTGAGGATTCCTGGATCAGATCCTGCAGTGTTCCTGAGTGAGATCCTTCCTCCAGACAACCCCCTACCCCAGAGGAAAATTTTATTGAATAATAAATGACAATTGTCATCACTGTCCTGTTACTCCTTAGTATATGAGATGATGGAGTCCTTTATTTCCCTCTTTTTAAAAATTTGTCCCTGTCCCCTCATTCCTTTCTTTCTCCTCTTGCCTTTTATTAGAACTGATGAGGAAAATATTGGTAAATGTTGGTTTTCCTCTCCAACCCTTTGGAATGCTAGTGTATCAGAAGGGAAGCCAAAGACAAAATTTTCCTTGTGACTCTATTATGCTTTCTGCTGTTGTCCTTAACTTTTTCGTCTTCCAAATTGTTATAATTAAGAGAGTGCCCATTAAATGATTTCTCTTTGTCAGATGGAGTATGTTTTGCATTGGAGCCAAGTTCTATACTCATGAATCCCCAGGCCAATGCCAGCAAAATGCCTACACTTTTTCCCCCACGGCATCTGAACAGCAGAGGAAGGTCACTTAGCTACAGTTTGGGAGGAAACCAGTGTAGCTTTCAGCCAGTGGCCTCCTATCCTTGAATGTCAATAAGGTGTTTTTTGTCAACTCAGGGCCTTTGCTCTTTATGAAGTAGGGATTAAAAAATGTGCTGGCATCAAAGTGCCTCAGCACAACAAACGACCAACAAATCTTAAACTAAAGTGATGTTGAATTGACCTGCACAGACCTGAAAAATGTCCCATGCTGGGGATCCTGGTGAGTCAAGATATCTGTCATCCCCATGCTGTGTTCTCATGCTGTGATTACACCTCTGGGTTGCTGTGGCCAAGCTCCATAATGAAAAGGAAATGATCCCATCAATCGCCCAGATGTTTGGCAGAAGGTAGACTAAACATCTGCTTGATTGACTGAATGGTTTTCTCTCAGGCCAGGTGTTTGGCATCAACTAAGCACTGTGTGTGTGTAGACCCTTTAGAAGGTCATTCTCCTGAGGCCCTGCATCACTTCTAGTTTATAGGAAAGTCTTCACTTATACTAATACAACTTTTGACTCCAAGATGGAAGCTTGTTTGCTTTGCTTACTGCATAATTTCTCTGCATTTTTACCAACCACCCATCAACAACTTTCCAGCTTTGTTTGATTCCCTCTTCTATAAGACATCTTTGGCAGAGATGCTAGCAGTGGTTATAGCAATACAAAAGTGTATCAGCATGAGCACAGCATTTAGGTATATTTTCGTGGCATAGAATATCTCAGATTATTGCTATGTTGAATTTTCCTTAGAGGGAGAAGCTATCACTTATCAATTGGACACTCGGATTCTAGATATAATAGAGTAGGTCTTTTGTAAGCATGGCAATGTCCTTTCTACTATCCTCTGTTTAGCCAGGCAACTCTCCTGTGCCTGAGAGAAATTCTGTTGGTAGGTTTGAGTGAAACATTTGGGATCCAAAACAGTGTTTAGCAGAGTTGACAGTGTGCTGGAGGGGAAAGAGCACTGGATTAGGAGTCAGGATTTTAGCAGTAGAGCCAGTTCATTCATTGGGCCTCTAAGTGACCTGGGCATCAGTTCAACTTTGTAGGTGTCCATTTCCTGACCAGAAAAAATGGTGAAATACAACTGAGGTTTTTAGGGCTCTAGTAATTTGTTATTTGCTGAAACCCAGGAGGTGATGGATGAGATAAAATCAGTGTCATGACACTGAGTTGGGATTGCTGCTTGAGGAAAATAAAATCCCATACAGGTAAGAAAAAGACCTTGCACAATGAGTTAGTGTGTCAGTTTACTTCCAAATGTTTCTAGGTTGGGCAGTGTTGTAAATACGATTGTGTCATTGATATCCTGGAATGAATTTGTTTAAAAAAGCTTTATTCTTACTGAAAAGCACAAGACAAATGTGGTTTGAGAATGGACATAGGAAACCTTCAAGAGGTTTCAGATGGGAAAGAAGGTTCTTATGCACTGTCATGGGGCAAGGGAGGGGGCTGGTGACTGACACTGGGTGAGGAGGGTTGACAAGGACAGGGAGAAAACGTGGGAAGAGGATGGGGAGGTACAGAGGACTAACTTGGCTAGTACCACACTTTTGTTAAGAATGGCCCCCTCCTCTCTTAAGTCCTACTGGATGGATCATGGTATCTCAGGGTCAGAGGGATCAAAGACCACTGACTATCTGGGCACTAATTAGATATAAAAATAGCTTAACTTAGCCATTGCCTCATCTTTTAAAATTGAAGACAACTGTGTATATTTCTGAGTAAATAGAATGTGTATTCTAAAAAGCCATGTTTCTAACTAGGAGGTTTTAGAGCAAATAATTTGTGGATTCTAGTTTATGATGTTTCCAGATGAAATTTCTAAGCTCTTCTGTTGTTGTCAAGTGTTTTGAAAGCATTTTAACATTCGTAAAATGCTCAACTAATCTTTCAGAATGTGAGTTCCTATTAATTTTACTCATATCTAACAGAGCTGTGGAGAAAACAAAACTAAACTAAACCAGCCTACCTTTGGGTATACAAAAGTCAGACTGCATGACTTTAACCTCTGTGGTCTGACATATGCTTAATAAAAAGCATACTGTAAGCATTGGCCATGTTTTTGTTATTCAAAGCAAATTTGCTTGCTTGTTTTTTGTTGGAAGGTCTGAAGTTTTTTTCTTCTATGGGTCTGGAGTATTCCCCTCAATATTCTGCTTAGATTTTTCATCTCTCCTCATCCATCCCTGATTCCTTGTATTGCCTCCAGGAATGGAAAGGGTCAGGTAAGAGGGGAAATAACTAGAGGAAAATTCCCATTCTTTAATTCAAACACTTTTTTTTTCTCTTGGAAATAATACCTCAACTGAAGACCCAAACCTTCAACGAGAGCTTTCAAAAGTGGGTTTCATCAAGGCAGCCAATGACTGGAAAGGGTAGAGGGAGGATGTGTGTGTTCTTCTCAATACCATACCCCTTACATGTAAGATAAGTGCTCATCTATCTGGGCCAACTTAGGGGCAGTTGTGCCTGGAGTCCTAGGGTCAAGGTAACTTCTGGAAGGTCCCCTGGACCTCTCGTTCCACAGCAGTACCCAAGAACTGTTCAGACATATGTGACATAAAAGTCCATATGGTTTCAATTTCCTTTCCTACATATCTGTTTTTGCTTTGTTTGTGCACAGACCTGCCTTACTCAAAATTCCTGCTCTTCTATGCCTCTTCTGCCACAGAACTAGGGGTGGGATGAGGTTAAAAAGAAAAACAAAACAAAAAACACTGAAATGGAAGAGAGCTCCACCAGCTCATTCTGCACAATAAAATCCATTTTACTGTGGTCCTAATTTCATCAAGTAATGCAAGTCAACATCAGACATTAATGAGAGAAGGTTTCCAATTAGATTCAGTCTGACACTGGCCCTGCTTCTCAGTCACCTTCAGTTGTCAGCGATAAAAGAAGGGACAGTTCAATATGATATGGATCATTCACTCTGAATCTCCACAACTCATTTATGACAAAAACAACTAACAGAGCATGGGGAACTGCAGAGTTGTTTTTCATTATCCCAGCACACTGGCTTCTGACTACAGCTGTAATGATCTTCAGTGCTTTTCCATACAGCACATAGTTAATGAGTAGTCTAAGATGTGATGGCAACCAGAATTCTGACTGAAAGGTCTCAGTAATCCTTTTGTTTGGGGAAGGATGTATGGGTTTCCAGAAGAAGAAAAGAAAAAGGATTTAAAAAGAAAAAGTGTTTTGTTTTCATAAGAGACGTGGGTTCTGCAGGGATATAGGGTAGCATTACAGTAGTATTTGTGGAGGGAGAACCTGGAGAAAGCCCTGGAGCTGTAACTCACAGAGAACCTTGAAGGTGGCCATGTACCCAAATCATATTGTCTAAAGCAATGAGATACTCTTAAGATTTAATGAAAGCTAGTGCCAGAATTGACATAATTCCAACATGGTAATTAGAGCCTAACCACTAGGACTTCTGGGAAATAGCTCTATTTAAAAATAGTCGTACATCAATATTCCATGTTGTCCAGCCAGGGTCCTCCATTGTGCAGGGATTTTGCGCCAGGAGGCAGATCCCTAGGATCTAGAAATACAAAGACTAGTGTGGTTGATCCTCAGCCAACCAAGCAGTCTGGGGTTCATTCATTCATTCATTTACTCACTTAACGGGTATTATTGAACCATTATTCTGTGCCAGATACAGTGCTTCATAGTTAGAGATGGTGAGCATTATAGACATCGTCCCAGGGAATGGAAGAGCAAACAGGCAGCCAGAGTCTAAGCTCTGCGCAAGGCAGATGGAAGACTTTTTAGCTTAGCACATGCAGAGACTTCAGTAGACTTGACTATTTTTTCTTTCCCCTTAGCAAGTGTATTGTCAATGAGCAAAGCACACAGGAATTAGGGGGCAGGGTAAGGCAATAGCTGACCACAGAATCAGGATCCAAAGGGTGCAGGTGATGAGAAATAAGATAAGGTAGGACCAGACTAGGCAGGCATCTCAGATACTGGTGGGCATGGCAAAGCTATGAAGTTGGCATCCAGGCTAACAGTCTAGGCAATATGTATAAAATATCAGCTGTGAGGAGATGATGATAGTGATACAACCTTAGCCTCAGCCAGGGTGCTTCTTAGATATTCTTTGGGATGCAAGAGCTAGCGTTCCTGGATTCTTCATGTGGGAGCACACAGGTAGCTGGAGTTGAGTGAGCTTCCCTACTGAAGCTGCTATGTTTAATTATCCCAATTATTTGAGAAGCAGTCTTATTTTTTAATTTTTTAAAATTAATTTTTATTGGAGTATGGTTGCTTTACAATGTTGTTAGTTTCTACTGTACAGCACAGTGAATCAGCTATACATATACATTTATACCCTCTTTTTTGACTTTCCTTCCTATTTAGGTCACCACAGAGAATTGAGTTCCCTGTGCTATACAGTATGTTCTCATTAATAATCTACTTTGTACTTACTATCAATAGTGTATATATGTCAATCCCAACCTCCCAATTCTTCCCACCCTCTGGTTCTCCCTTGGTATCCATTTGTTTATTTTCTATGTCTATGTCTCTGTTTCTGCTCTGCACATAAGACAATCTGTACCATTTTTCTAGGTTCCACATACATGTATTAGTATATGATATTTGTTTTTCTCCTTCTAACTTGAAGCAATTTTATAAAATTTATTTGGATCATCTCTTATTTGGTTGACAAACTCATCTCTAGTAGGGTCCTGCACTGAAGATAGGACTTATAGTCAGTCAGAGAGCCCACTGTTCATACTACATACATACATCTCCAAAACCTCAGCCTTCAAAATGAATGAAAGTCAAGGTAATGTCGTGTGGTTCCAGAATTACAACATGAGCAATGGAAATGACCTGTGAGAGTGTGTGTGCTAGCCCTTATGGATCCACAGAACATAGCTTCTTGTGTCTTGGCTTAGGTACTTTGTGTCCAATCAGATTTTAAATATTCCAAAGGGCAGATTCCATCTCTAATCTTAGAAGACATATCTAGAAAATAATAAATTTCATTTTAAAGTATTTCCGTATGTTCAACCTTTGTTTTTTCTTTTCTTCATTGGATTCCATTAATCTAAAATGTTGACTTTTATCTCCTTGTCTTTAAAATATCTTTGCTTCCTTTATAACATTTGTACCCTTCAAATATTTATAGACTTCCTTGTCTTTCCTCAGTCATTAGCCCAAGTCATGCATATTTAGCACTTTTAATCTTCTAGACTCTTCATAAATCAGTGCCCACATTGCTAGCGTCACTTTAGCGTCCTCCACCTATTTGATCTGTGTCTTTGATTCATAGGTGTTCAAATCTGCACTCATTTATTCCATTGCAAGTGTCACTATTACTGTAAACATGTTAGTGAAAATCTGTCTTTCTCATCTAACATCAAAGCCAGCCCTGGACTCTTCCTGAAAAATTTCATAACTGACCTGGACTTACTTAATCATTCTATCCTTTCAAGACCATCTGCTGCTGCTGCTGCTGCTAAGTTGCTTCAGTCGTGTCCGACTCTGTGCGACCCCATAGATGGCAGCCCACTGGGCTCCCCCGTCCCTGGGATTCTCCAGACAAGACCATCTAGGAGGCAGCAATTTGGTGAAAAGATATATGCACTAAGCTTTGGGTTCAAGCGCTTACTTTGCAACTAATTAACTGTATTCTCCTTGAAAGAAAGTGTGAAGAGAAAGTCACTTTTCCTCTCCAAGCCTCTAAGTTTTCTAACATGTAAAATAAGGGATTGAACTAGAAGTTTTAAAGGAGGAATCAAGTCTAAGTTTCTAAAATGGTCCTTGATTCATGAATTAAATAACATTGTAGAAAATACTTCCCCCTTTTTAATTTTCTCTTCTGAAATGGCAATTCTAAATCTTTCATTGCTTACCTCACTAAGTCATTTTGAGAATCAAATGAAGTGATATATATGAAAGTGCTTTTAAAGTTATAAAGTGTTAATCAAGTAGAGGTTTTGTAATTATTATTGTTGGCCATTATTTATTAATAGTGATAGCATTACTACTACTTCTACTTCCTCAAACTCAAACATACTCTTGTCTCTTAGGTGAAAGTCACGCTTCCTGTTAATAGTGGCTTTGCTCAGACCACCAGTTCCTGGGATAACATTATATGATACTAACTTCCAGAAAAGTTTGTGGCTTTTTAAGTTATTGGTGATGGCAAATATGTTTTTATTTTTATAACCTGTGTGTCTTGATTTTTGTGATCAAGTTTATTTCACTTTATCTAATCACTGGTATTTTTGATTATTGCCTAGGAAAATATTGTGCATTTCCCTCCTAAATTAGATCTTAATACATCTTTGCCAGAGAATCTGCATTATGTATTTGTCCTTAGTGGTGTTTCTACCACCTCCTAAAAATATCAGCTGAAAATTTCATCAGTGTGCTATTTACTTCTTCTTTAAGATCACTAGTGGGATAAGAGTTGGGGTGGGGGGAAGGAACCCTGAAGGTTAAAAGATCCAGAAATATAGTCTAAATGAGATAGCACTAAGTAGTGCCTTGTCAGTGCATTAAGCTGAGAAGCATCTTGCTAGAATGGAAAAATAAACTAAGTAGGACTAAAACTCAGATTCTCTAACTCATATCCCATAACCTTTCTTTGTTGACATGTCTCCTTCTTATAGTTACAATTTGCCTACTTCTGTGACATTAAGCTGTAGTTGTCTTTGGTAGGGTTTAAAGAGTTCCAGGGATTTTTGCATCTGAAAACTAAGTTTCCTTGGGTCAGCAATGTCTTAAACCAAAAGTAGTAATAAAAGACTCTCCAGCATGGCAAAATTGTGGAGAGAAGTTCTCTGGGTGGCTTTTCCCCAGTTCCACAAATAATGTTTGCAAGACAATATCCATTATATATACATGTACATAAGGCTGGTTTTGGCAGTGGTGCTTATTAAATGTAAGATTTCCCAGAGGTTACACTGCCTGAAATTATTAGTAACAATTATAATAAGAGTACTACACAACATTTATTGACATATTTTCTGCCTCAACACTTGAGACTAATCAAGTGTTGGATATATACTGTAAAGTAAAGAAAAAAAGTATCTTACCTCCCTTAGTATACAAGTCTCTAGTGAGAGCCCAGGCTTGAAAAATAAAATAAAAACATTATTCTACTAAAGGACTAGAGCTTTGAAAAGTTTAGTCAGTGTTAACTTCAAGTCTTGGAATTGGAGTTGGAAATTCTGGTTTCTGCTCCTGTTTCTGACTCATTTACTCAGTTTTATTGTACAAACCATTTCACTACCCTGAACTTCAGTTCTTTGTGTGTAAAATGAAATAGTGGTGTTTTCCTGGACTACATCCTAGAAATGTGATAAAAATTAGATGAAATTATTATAAAATGATCATTATTATTTCCAATTAGAAGGTTTTGGCAAGTGAGTAACTTAGTACACTGCCAGTTAAACAGGAAAAGAAACCAAACAAAACACGTCTAATGTACTTTTGGACAAGGACAATAAAGATAGGTGGATTTTTAATTCAAATAATCAAGAACTCAGCATTGAGAAAAATTTATTCAATAAATTATTAGGAAAATGAAGATCCCAAAATTAGCCCATGCCTAAGTTCAGCAACTGAATTCAAGTTATTTGATACAGTTTCAGTCTATGAATGCTGAGTACGTTCTAGGAAGTTTGACTCAGTGTGTGAGTGAAAAATGGTCTTTAAATGAATGATTGGTAATGGTGGCACTGAGCTAGGCAAAGTAGCAATTGTGACCATGTATTGGGGCTCATCAAATTTTGTTCAAATAGTATGTCCACTTTCAATATCCATATATGCTATTAAAAGTAATAAGTACATAATAGCTTACATTTATTGATCACTTCATGTGTTCTGTTTCAGGTGCTTTGCTGCAATAAATTATTTAATCTGCATAATAATCCTATAGTTCAATCAGTCACTCAGTCGTGTCCGACTCTTTGTGACCCCATGGACTGCAGCATGCCAGGCCTCCATGTCCATCATCAACTCCTGGAGTTTACTCAAACTCATGTCCATCAAGTCAGCGATGTCATCCATCCATCTCATCCTTGGTTGTCCCCTTCTCCTCCTGCTCCCAGTCCCTCCCAGCATCAAAGTCTTTTCCAATGAGTCAGCTCTTCGCATCATGTGGCCAAAGTATTGGAGTTTCAGCTTCAGCATCAGTCCTTCCAATGAACACTCAGGACTGATCTCTTGAGGATGGACTGGTTGGATCTCCTTACAGTCTGAGGGACTCTCAAGAGTCTTCTCCAACACCACAGTTCAAAAGTATCAATTCTTCAGTTCTCAGCTTTCTTTATAGTCCAGCTCTCACATCCATACATGACTACTAGAAAAACCATAGCCTTGACTAGACGGACCTTTGTTGGCAAAGTAATGTCTCTGCTTTTTAATATGCTGTCTAGGCTGGTCATAACTTTCCTTCCAAGGAGTAAGTGTCTTTAATTTCATGTCTGCAATCACCATCTGCAGTGATTTTGGAGCACAGAAAAATAGTCTCCCACTGTATCCCCATCTATTTGCCATGAAGTGATGGGACTGGATGCCATGATCTTCGTTTTCTGAATGTTGAGCTTTAAGCCAATTTTTTCACTTTCCTCTTTCACTTTCATCAAGAGGCTCTTTAGTTCTTTTTCACTTTCTGCCATAAGGATGGTGTCATCTGCATATCTGAGGTTATTGATATTTCTCCTGGCAATCTTGATTCCAGGTTGTGCTTCTTCCAGCCCAGCGTTTCTCATGATGTACTCTGCAGATAAGTTAAATAAGCAGGGTAACAATATACAGCCTTGACATACTCCTTTTCCTTTTTGGAACCAGTCTGTTGTTCCATGTCTGGTTCTAACTGTTGCTTCTTGACCAGCATACAGATTTCTCAAGAGGCAGGTCAGGTGGTCTGGTATTCCCATCTCTTAAAGAATTTTCCACAGTTTGTTGTGATCCACACAGTCAAAGGCTTTGGCATAGTTGATAAAACAGAAATAGATGTTTTTCTCGAACTTTCTTGCTTTTATAATGATTCAGTAGATGTTGGCAATTTGATCTCTGGTTCCTCTGCCTTTTCTAAAACCAGCTTGAACATTTGGAAGTTCATGGTTCATGTATTGTTGAAGCCTGGCTTGGAGAATTTTGAGCATTACTTTACTAGTGTGTGAGCTGAGTACAATCGTGTGGTAGTTTGAGCATTCTTTGGTATTGCCTTTCTTAGGGATTGGAATGACGACTGATCTTTTCCAGTCCTGTGGCCACTGCTGAGTTTTCCAAATTTGGTGGCATTTAGTGCAGCACTTTCACACCATCATCTTTTAGGATTTGAAACAGCTCAACTGGAATTCCATCACCTCTACTTGCTTTGTTCGTGGTGATGGTTTCTGAGGCCCACTTGACTTCACATTCCAGGATGTCTGGCTCTAGGTGAGTGATCATACCATCATGATCATCTGGGTTATGAAGATCCATTTTGTATAGTTCCCTTGTGTATTCTTGGCACCTCTTCTTAATATCTTTTGCTTCTGTTAGGTCCATACCATTTCTGTCCTTTATTGAGCCCATTTTTGCATGAGATGTTCCCTTAGTATCTCTAATTTTCTTGAAGAGATCTTGAGTCTTTGCCATTCTGTTGTTTTCCTCTATTTCTTTGCACTGATCATTGAGGAAGGCTTTCTTATTTCTCCTTGATATTCTTTGGAACTCTGCATTCAGATGCTTATATCTTTCCTTTTCTCCTTTGCTTTTGGCTTCTCTTCTCTTCACAGCTATTTGTAAGGCCTCCTCAGACAGCCATTTTGCTTTTTTTGCATTTCTTTTTCTTGGGGATGCTCTTGCTCCCTGACTCCTATACAGTGTCACAAACCTCCATCCATAGTTCATCAGGCACTCTGTCTGTCAGATCTAGTTCCTTAAATCTATTTCTCACTTCCACTGTATAATCATAAGGGATTTGATTTAGGTCATACCTGAGTGGTCTAGCGGTTTTCCCTACTTCAATTTAAGTCTGAATTTGGCAATAAGGAGTTCATGATCTGAGCCACAGTCAGCTCCCGGTCTTGTTTTTGCTGACTGTATAGAGCTTCTTCGTCTTTGGCTGCAAAGAATATAATCAATCTGATTTTGGTGTTGACCATCTGGTGATGTTCACGTGTAGAGTCTTCTCTTGTGTTGTTGGAAGAGGGTGTTTGCTATGACCAGTGTGTTCTCTTGGCAAAACTTTATTAGCCTTCACCATGCTTCATTTTGTACTCCAAGGCCACATTTGCCTGTTACACTAGGTGTTTCTTGACTTCCTACTTTTGCATTCCAGTCCCCTTTAATAAAAAGGACATCTTTTTTGGGTGTTAGTTCTAAAAGGTCTTGTAGATCTTCATAGAACTGTTCGATTTCAGCTCTACTGGTCAGGGCATAGACTTGGATAAACATGATATTGATTGGTTTGCCTTGGAAACAAACAGAGATCATTCTGTCATTTTTGAGATTGCATCCAAGTACTGATTTTGGACTCTTTTCTTGACTGTGATGGCTACTCCATTCCTTCTAAGGGATTCTTGCCCACAGCAATAGATATAATGGTCATCTGAAGTAATTCACCCATTCCAGTCCATTTTATTTCACCGATTCCTAAAATGTCAATGTTCACTCTTGCCATCTCCTGTTTGACCACTTCCAATTTGCCTTGATTCATGGACCTAACATTCCAGGTTCCTATGCAATATTTTTCTTTACAGCATAATCCTATCATCTGTCCTCTTTTAACCACCTTGTTCGAAAGAGAAAATTGAGGTACAGATAAGTTAAGGAACACACTCAAGGTTTAATTTAAGGACCCTGTCTAAGTAAAAATACAAAAATTATTACAAAATTTCTCAGTTTTCTCACCAGACCTTGGAAACTGAAGCTTTATTAGATTCACAGTTAATTCTCTTTGCCTCTATTCTGTGTACCATTTCACTGAGTTAAAGTTTTAGAGGAATCAGAGTATTGTCACTATTTACTTGGTTTATCCACAAACTTTTACCCATATAGATGGTTAATAACTGATATTCCATGTAGTAATAGTTCAGTTCAGTTCAGTCTCTCAGTCTTGTCCAACTCTTTGTGACCCCATGAATCACAGCACACCAGGCCTTCCTGTCCATCACCAACTCCCGGAGTTCACTCAAACTCATGTCCATCGAGTTGGTGATGTCATCCAGCCATCTCATCTCTGTCGTCCCCTTCTCCTCCTGCCCCCAATCCCTCCCAGCATCAGGGTCTTTCCCAATGAGTCAACTCTTCACATGAGGTGGCCAAAGTATTGGAGTTTCAGCTTCAGCATCAGTCCGTCCAATGAACACCCAGGACTGATCTCCTTTAGGATGGACTGGTTGGATCTCCTTGCAGTCCAAGGGACTCTCAAGAGTCTTCTCCAACACCACAGTTCAAAAGCATCAATTCTTCGGTGCTCAGATTTCTTCACAGTCCAACTCTCACATCCATACCTGACCACTGGAAAAATCATAGCCTTGACTAGACGGACCTTTGTTGGCAAAGTAATATCTCTGCTTTTTAATATACTATCTAGGTTGGTCATAACTTTCCTTCCAAGGAGTAAACATCTTTTAATTTCATGGCTGTAGTTACCATCTGCAGTGATTTTGGAGCCCCCCAAAATAAAATCTGACACTGTTTCCACTGTTTCCCCATCTGTTTCCCATGAAGTGATGGGACCAGATGCCATGATCTTCATTTTCTGAATGTTGAGCTTTAAGCCAACTTTTTCACTCTCCTCTTTCACTTTGATCCTGAGGCTTTTTAGTTCTTCTTCACTTTCTGCCATAAGGGTGGTGTCATCTGCATATCTGAGGTTATTTATATTTCTCCCAGCAATCTTGATTCCAGGTTGTGCTTCTTCCAGTCCAGCATTTCTCTTGATGTACTCTGCATATAAGTAGTAATAGTTAACGTATATTATTTCATGTCATAATTCAGAAAACTACTAATATCCACTTAATAGCAACTACCAGAAATTATCCCTTGTTCCTAGAAGGAGTAAAAACTTTGAGTGTTTTGTTTTACTGTTTTGTTTAGATTACAAAAGGTTTAAATGGAAAGAAATGTGTAGCGAATGGCTAGTAAAGACCCCTCAAGTTTGGAATAAAAGAGAGAAGCCTCAAGAGGAAGAGGTGTAGGGGAACTATTTAAGAACTTGGTCTTGGAATCTATCCATATGAATTGTAGACTCATAGAGCGAAATCTCACCAAGTTTTCTCATCTATAAAATGGTTATGATAAATACTTATATTAAAGAAAAGTAGCAACTGAATGAGATACTAAGTGAAGAACTCTTACCATAACTTCTGGTAGATAAAAGTAAGAGCAGAAGTAGAAGTTAATTGTAGTTGTTGCAGTTGACATGTCTTGTTCAAAATCATGCATCTGTGCTGGCTAGGATCAAGATCTCTTGGTTTCTGATCAAAGGACCTTTCCCAATCCTCTATACCATCTCATCCCCCAAATCCAGGTATTTCTAGGAGACAGAAGTGGGAAATGGGAACAAAATGTCTAGTCTTTGGTGAATAGCTAAGCATTTTAAGAGTGGGTTTATATAACTTAATGAGGTGTTACCATTATCTAGCAAGGCTGTTGGTAGAAATTTGGTTCCCATATAGTCCTAGCAGTTCTTGGGAACTAGAACTTATTGGTCCCAGATGGAGAAACTTCCTTCTATGGAAAATGTTATATTCAGGACCCTAGACTTCCCTCTGTTTTTCTTTCAGTCTCACTACTAAATCCACATGTCAGTAAAGTGGAGTTAGAAAACTAACAGTAACACCTGGTTAGAAAAGTTATCAGTAAGTTCTTTTAGAGTTTTTACTCTGCAGGTCTTTGGGCAAATCTCCACTAGGCATTGGACTTTAAGCTGGGTACTTAGATATCAACTGTGTTATTTTCATTAATGGCCTCTCTAAAAGTACTGAAACACATGATCTCTTGGACATTTTTCTCATTGACCCAAACAGGTTACATTTAGTGATGGCACATTGACAGTTAACCTCTTTAAGCATCATATTCTTCACCTTTAAATGGAAAATATTTTCTTACGTTTGAGGGACTTGTTCACATTTAACCAAATAGAGTAGCATCTGACACATGAGAGGTTTAAATAAATGCTAATCTTTATTTTTATTAGTTTGCTCTCTTACATAGCATTTGGGGTGAGTAGATGCTTTTCAAAATATCAGTTTCTATAATGTTTATATTTTTAAAATATAAAATTAATTAAGTTTGAGGAATGTTTGAACAAAGTGGAATAGACTTCTTTGCTATAGGATTTCTCAGAGTATTTGTGCTTATATGTATTAGGAAATGTCAAGAGGGTAGGAAGTACAACATGCTAGGTTTTCCAAACTCAATTGCTAGAAAAAAATCTACACATGACTTTGCCCGTGTTTTGTAGGACACAGTTTGGGAAATGCACCGCCTTATCCAGAATAATCTTTAGGAACAGAGCATGAGCCCTGAGCTTGCAAATCATAGCTCTGACTCTTCATGGAGATTCTTCGAAGTTAAGCAGCAACTTTGACAGGACAAGTGGCTTATACAGAAATGATGGTTGAGTCAGGAGTTTGTATTTAATGGTCACAATAAGTTTCATTTTTGGAGAAATGGGGTTAATTTCATAGAAGTGTATTTCTTCATTCTCATTTCCTCAGTAAAAAATCCTATGACAGGAAAGCTTTAATTGAACACCAGATTGAGGCTCCCTTTTCCAGTGTCCAGTGTTGTTACAAGGAAGAGACTTCCCAGCCAGGGCTGCTTCTCCCAACCACTTGCCTCTATATGTGGCCATGTGACCAGTTTTATCAATGAAATGAGGGCAGGAATGATGTGTACCATTCTAGACCATAACTTTCAATCAATGGGTGTGCCTCCTTCAGGTTTTCTTTCTGTTTCCACTGCATGGATAAGAAGGTGAGATAGCCCCTGTAGCACAAAAGGGAAGCCAGGGTCTCTGGACCATCACCGAGAAGAAAGCTGTGTGCTAAGCAGCGAACCAGATTGAACTCTACTGTGATAAGACACTGATATTTCGGAATACTTGTTATGGCAGCTGATATTTCTTAACTAACATGATCTCTTCCTCTTTTTATTTTTGCCAGAAATATTTTTTCCCTTAAAAGACTTCTATTATTCATTAGCTGAGGGTTTAGTCCTGTGTGAGACAAGAGGTTATAGTAAGGGGAAATAGAGATGTTCAAGACATGATACTTTTTCTTGGAGAAGCCTACAGTCTAGTTAGACAGTGATCCAGAACACATATACATGAAAGGTAGGACTCCCTGAGTTCCTGCAGCTTGTTCCAGTCTTTGAGGTTTTTGTGCTCTGCAGAGCAGCTTGTCGGAGACATGACAACTTGAATTGACTGTGCTTGGGACAAGATGGATGTGGAACAACTAATGTGCAGGCCAGGGTTTGTAATTCCCTCCAGATCTAGCCTATTAGCCTGCCACCTGGTGCTGAAAAGTCTCTAGATAGCTGGTGGCTGCAGTAATGGTTTTTAGTTCTAGCTAAGTAATTCTTTTTTTTTTTAATGATGAATGAATGAATGGATATTTCCAGCTTTATTGATGTATAATTGACACAAAATTATAAGGTATTTAAAATCTTTGTATATTGTTGTGATTTGATATATATATATATACACACACACACACACATATATATATATATATGTATATATATATATATACTGAGAAAGGATTCTCTCTCCATCAAGTTAATGAACACATCCATCACCTCACATATTTACTTTTTTTTTTTTTTGGTGATAACATTTAAGTTCTACTCTCTTTATAAATTTCAATTATACAATACAATGTGATCAACTATACTTACCATGTTATAGTTAGATCCCTAGCTAAGTAATTCTTACTTGTGGGTAAAGGTTTCTGAGTTTCAACTAATACTTTGTTTTCTACTTGTTGGTTTCATGTATTCATTCTTTCAGCAAATCTATGAGTATGTACACTATACCTAGGGAAAGGAAAATTCCAATCTTTCTCTCCTGGAGCTCACAGATTAAGATACACCCACAATCTCAGCAAATGTAACAAAGGCTGTAATAAAGACAGAAGAACTCTGCTTGGTGGGATCAAAGGAAAGAGTGATGAACTTAGCCAGAGGGAGGCAGGAAGGAAGCCCATAGAATGTGTTACTGAGAAGAGTTCTAAAGCAGAAATACAAATTTTTCAGATAAGCTGGGGAGATGTGATTGAAAGTGTGCTCTAATGTGCATCACCAGGAAAGTCAAGGAATTGAGAAGAGGTTGAATGCTGGAGAAAGCAAGAAGCTCCATGTGGATGGTATTGAAAATATCTTCTGAACCTGTGACTGTCACAAAGATGGTGCTCAGTAAATATTGGTGTAATGCATAAATAGCACAGAGAGGAGGTTGGTATTATTCTATAAAGGGTTAGATGCCATCAAAAATTTTTAAAGTAGATGACTCAGATATAAAAAAGAACAGCAGAAGATGAATTTCTAAGAAGCATATCACTTGATTATGAGATAGTCCCTTGGAAAACTAAAGCTGCAATATAGATTTTCATTATGGGCAATAGAGATGAGGGGTTTATAATGCTGTGTCTTTGAAATCTTAACTATGACATTATTTGCTACTACCTTGCAATATCAGGAGAAAGAACAGGCCCTAAGGCAAGCATTGAAAAGCACAGAAAATAAGACTTGGTTGATGAGTTACTTATTGAGAACATATGTGAATGGAAAATGGGATGTTGAAAACATTCTTACATAAACTGAAGGTTGTTTATCCTATAGTACAATCAATCCCTATTATGCTAGTATAAATAAAGCCTTCCTTCAGAGAATCAGAGATGCTATGAAATTTTGTTTGCATTCTCATCCACAGATGATGCTAAAAAAATAATGGCAGTGAAATCATTTGGAGGTTGCAGACAAGGATGGAAAACTTATTTGAATTCAAAACAAAAGCATCGTTTTGAATTGGAAAGGAACTACGTATGCATATAGGTTAATGCATTTTCAAAGCAAGGAACGGAAAATGCCAAAATATCACTACCTCTTTACAGTTATGTTGAACCCAAAGAAGATGATTGTTATTTCCAGATGGCACTACTGCCCAGTTATGTTAGTAGGAAGTATAAGGTCCCACTGGAAGCAATGAACTTCACCTTCTACCAGATTTAGCACAATAGGGTCATGAAAAATATCCTGTGCCAGATATTTTAACTAGCATGAAAACACTCCAGTTTGATGATGTTTAAAAATTCACATAGCAGTTTAGCTAAGAAATAATCTCTTATCATCTCCATTTTCTTTCTTTTATGGGGTGTTTGGCAGAACCCCTTCTGACCATAAATAAGCAGAGCTAGAGGGGAAATAATCTGAGGACCATCACCTGTGTTTTTCCCCCAGGAAAGAAGGTATGGAAGGAGCCCAGAATTGCTCATTTGCATTTTACCTGCCAGCCTACGATAATCCCATCCAAGGTTCATCTTTTCTAATGCTCTCTGAATTTGTAGGGGTGTCTTTTCAGGGGCTGCCTTGACATAATTCTTATTCTAACGGGTGAGGAGAGTACAGGAGAATTTTCACTGATAAAATTTCACTGATATGGTCTACCGTTACATTCACCAGTTTGTTTTTATTGGTAGGCTAAGAGAATATCTTTGGGGGTATTAATTTCTGTGATCTCGTGTACTGGATATATTGAGTTGGCCAAGAAAAGTTCATTTGGGTTTTTCCATATCGCTTATGGGAAACCCTAAATGAAATTTTTGGTCAACCCAGTGGTGTGCCTGCCCTTGCGCTTTCTGTCTTCTTTTCTTCTGTTCTGGGAGGTTGACAAACATGGATAACATTGGTAGGCTCCCCTCCCTGTGCTTGGCTAGATTCCTTCATCACGTCACAGCTCCCATCATGTGACTGTCTGTCACCTGGTGTAGGTAAATGCTTACTGCTCTCGCCCGTCAGGCCTGGGGAAGTGATAACGCCCCATTGTTACTCTCCTTGTCATTTCCGGGTACCCTTCCTACACTTTGCCGATTCAGATATTTCATCTATTTTCTATCTGGTTTCTACTCTGGTTAATGTCAGCTTCACTCAGTTGACTCAGCAGGTGCCGCCACAGGTAGTGGTTCCTTTGTCAGTGCACCAACTTCCCAACATTTTATAATCTGCCAGGGAGAAGAAATTATTTTGTGTACCTTTAATCCCAGGCCTGCCTGGCAGCTCGGATGGCAAAGAATCTGCCTGCAGTGCAGGAAACCTGGGTTCAGTTCCTGGGTTGGGAATATCCCCTGAAGAAGGAAATGGCGACCCACTCCAGTATTCTTGCATGGAGAATTCCATGGACAAAGGAGGCTGGTGGGCTAGTCCATGGGGTCACAAAGAGTTGTACACGACTGATCATCTATCCCTCACTCACTTACCTTTAATCCCACATAGCAACCTAGCATGGATTGTGGTGTACAGCAGGTGCTCACTAAGTATTGGTTCAATGAATGACTAACATGTTAATTGACAATTTAGAGTCTCAGATTTTCAGATGAGTAGAACAGGTGAATGAATGGATAAAGAAATTGTAGTGTACACACACACACACACGATGGAATGCTATTCAGCTATGGAAAGTAATTAAATCTTGCCATTTGTGACAACAGGGATACACCTCGAGGGCAGTATACTAAGTTAGATAAGTCAGAGAGAGAAACATAAATAGTGTATGATCTCTCTTTTATGTGGCATCTAAAACAAACAAACAAACAAAATTAAGTTCATAGATTCACAGAACAGATTGGTTGTTGCCAGAGGTGAGGGATCAGGGGTGGGGAAAATGGATGAACTGTTGTTCTTCTTATTTTGAATAGATTGAATAGCAATACAAAAAAAAAAAAAGGAAAAGACTGGAATACCTCCAAAGATGCTAGAACATTTTTCAGGTGATTTAAAAATCCTCCAAACTTCAAAATTACTTAGATCAAGAGAGCACATGTTGCAAATAATTTTTTCAAGTCATGTTTTAAGTTCTGTATATTAGAAAGTTGGATGAGTTAGCAATTATTTTTATCTTAACTGCTTTTGCATGCTCTTATCAAAAGAGACTTTCTTATCTCTGGGTTTCAGGGTAGATCATTATGGGGAGAATACTTTTTCAAGAGTCAGGATAATTATAGTTACTGTTTTTTTGAGTTCCTACTACTTTCCAGGCATTTTACAAGCATTATCTGACTTAATTTAATAATAATATATCTTGTCACCGTTGGCCCCACTTACGAAATAAGAGCTAAAGGTTAGAGAAAGTAGGTATCAAATACGTGTAGAGGAATATCGAGTTTATATCAAGGATTTACACTTGAATTGCAGTGTGAATAGGGGGAAGGCACGATTCTAATGCTTGGTCAAGAGGAAGGGGAATGGCCTCTGGGTAGGGGGGTGGTAGAGAGTAAAGAAGAGGAGTAGAGATTTCTGAGAGTAGTGGAGACCTGTTTCCCACTTGCTGCAGTTTCCAAATCAGTTCTGGATGTGACAGTCCTGTGAAGGCTGATACTGGTTTCTAGAGCAACGGTAATTCTACCTAACAGGGTATTACAAAACATGGTGGCTTCACTGAAAGTTAGTACTCTTTGACTAGCATTTACCCATTTCTTCCACCTCCTACTGTAGTTAATAACACTGTAGCATATACGTGAAATTTGCTTAAAGAGTAGATCTTGTGTCTTCACCACACATGCATACACACATGTACAAAAATGATAAAGCAAATAAAGTGGTTTTAATCCATGGTCCTTTAGAATTGCTCATATGTGAGCAATTGTATTGGGTTTTGTCTGATCTAGTTTGGGCTTAGCTGGGAGCTCCACTGACTACGGGTGTCCAGGTTGATTGATGGGGCTCAGCTTCACTTGGCTGGTACAGCTCTGCCCCAAATGGCTCTTCACATTCTTAGGACCTGCGTTCAAACTGGGGATGTTCTCCTCATGGCGACACTGGAGGCAAAGGGGGACAAGTGGAAACACACAAGTCTTCTTCTTAAGGTGTAGGCTTGGAATTGACACAGTCATTCCTCCTTCCTTGAATTGGCCCAAGCAATTTGCATGTCTCAGCCAACATCAGGAGCTGGAGAAATATATACCTTTAGTAACGCAAAACTGGAAAGTCAAATATCAAAGGACATGAATCCTGGGAGGAGTGAAAAATTGGGGAAAATGATGCAATCCACCACAGCTGAATGGTGGTTTGCAGTTTCCTGATTTCATATGCTGACTCGAGTTTGGTTGGTTTGTATATCTGTTGTCTTATTTCTGTGGATTTAATTTTTCACGGCCTTGAGAGCAACAGGAAGGGTTTGTGTGGTCAAGTCCACAGTCAAGAAATGGCACACAGGAAGGGGCATGTCTGAGCCAACCCAGTCAGACATGAGCCTTCACCTATGCACCATTTGCAAATTTAGCAAAAAGACATCTGTTTTCCAACATAAGGCATTCTTGTCATTTTGGAGAACAGTGGTCTAACTACATTTTTTGTTTGTTTGTTTGTGTATCATATAACTAGTGATATTTAAAACTATGTTATACCAAATCATGGAGTTATTTTGAGTCATTTTGGAATTGAAATATTCACAACGAACTCTACAGAAAGCTGGTCACTTCAGATGTGGGGCATGGAGAAAGGCATTTTGAGAGGAAATCATATGTGAATAAACTTGAAACTAGAAATGAACTGGCTCTGTTGTATGTATTGTACAAAGGAAGAGAAGCATTCTATAGTTTTACCACCATGAGATTCCTCTGGTCTCCATCCCTGCCTTTCCTATTCATGGCAAGTTCACATGGGAGCTTGTGCTCATTAACACAATGTCCCCTACTGAGTCTCTCCTCCCAGGGTAGCTTGCTCCTTGCCCATGAGGACTGCAGGTGTTGTCAAAGACTGAGAATCTTGATCCTGAGCCTTTCCTAGGGAGCAGCAACTGACCTTTCCTACTTAATATCTTCTTACCAGAAGTTTCCTGTCTGCAAGCCCTCCTATATTCACTATATCATTTGCATACTAATGTTTGCATGCTATTTATATGCATATATAATCTAACCTAATATGGGCATGTTTTCAGTAATTAGTTACAAATTTTTTTGACCTGTGATTGTTTATCCGGTTTACTGCCTCCTTCATTTTTTTTTTAGGTTTAAATAGATTTCAAGTATAGTAATGCTGATTTGTAAAACAGTATGGGAATTTCTGGCATATTTTGATGGGAACAATTGAACAAAATGTTTGGAATTTTGACTTTATTTTAAAATCCAGGAAGAAGTTTTCAATGCCTTTTGTACAAAATGCTTGGCATTATTTTGTAATCAGCAGCGAGGCTCTGTACATTCCCTTGCCCATCCCAAGCCAATTATTTATGGTATTTTTCTAGCAGTGATAAAATAGAGCCAGGGCATAAAATGTCACAAGGAATGCTGAAAAAGAATGAAAAGTAACCCTTAAATATTGCATATTGCCTATTCTTAGCAGCATTGAGTGATGTTGACCTTTGATAGGAAAGTGTGTGTGTGTGCTCATTACTTCAAATAGACTATAAGTTCAACTTGCAAAGACTGATAACAAAATTATAACTGTCCAATAGAAATTATCTGAAATTCATGCAGCTAGATCAAAAGCCTCCCCCAGCTCCAAATGAGCAGTAACTGGAATGAATTACATTATGGAGCCTTCCCAACTGCAGCTTAAATCATTTAAGACTTGTTTGGTATGGCACCTGCTGCTCACTTATTTTTAGGAGAGAAAATGTACATTCTTGAACATAAGGGCTTGAAGGATTTTTATACCCAAGGAAAAGCCTAAATATGCCAAAATTTTGGAAGCTGAATTTTTAGAAGGGCAGCTTAATTTGCTGCTCTTGCAGGAGGTTTAAGGGGCTGAGATCACAGTGAAAGAGCTCACAGCACCATGACCCCTCTGTGTCCTTACTGTAGGAACTTTAGTGGGAGGCTGTTGTGAAGGCTGCTTCCAGTCTTTGATCACATGAGCCACAGACTTCATTACAGTAGGCAGAAGGATGAGCTTAAGGAAAGAAGGATAGAAACTGGAATTCCAAATATTTGCTTAGTTTTCAAGGGAGCTTTATTCCTCATGATGTTTCAGGGTGAACTTTACATTTCAGAAATGAGAAACCCTGACCTAATTACTTTCTAAGCTCACTGGAACTGTCATACCTTATGTAACACTGATGGCCTTTACAAAAATAAGGGTTAGAGGAGAGAGCTGATGTTGCATCTACATGTGAGAGGTTAAGAGGGACATGAGGGCACACATCTGTGTCATCCATGTCAGCCCTGAGAGAGCTTTGGTACATACCTGTGATGTCTGGTAAAATCACTAATAGCCACATAAAACTTCTTAAGTAACACAATTAAATGTAATTATAACATAAAATATAATTAAATATAAAAACCTAAATGTAAGACTGGAAACAATAAAACTTCTAGAAGAAAACACAGGCAAAATCACTTTGACATTAATTGTACCATGTTTTTGGATCTGCCTCCTAAGGCAAAGGAAAGTAAAAATAAATGAATGGGACCTAGTTCAACTTAAAAGCTTCTGCATACCAAAGAAAACCAACTGAATGTTCTTAAAAATGATGTGACTTAATAAGGGGTAAATATATAAACAGCTTGTATAACTCAATATCAAAAAAACAACCTGATGAAAAAATTGGCAGAACATCTAAATAGACATGTTTCCAAAGAAGATGCATAGATGAGCATTAGGCACGTGGAAAGATCTCAGCATTGTTAATCTTCAGAGAAATGCAGATTGAAACCACTATGAGGTATCACTCTACACCTGTCAGAATATCTATCATCAAAAAGTCTACAAATAAATGTTGGCGAAAATGTGGAAAAAAAGGGGGCCCTAGTATGCTGTTGATGGGAATGTAAGTTGCTGCAGCCACTGGAAAACAGTATGGAGGTTCCTCAAAAAACTAAAAATAGAACTACCATATAATCTGGCAATTCCATTCCTGGAAATATATTAGAAAAACATGAAAACACTAATAAAGAAGATATATGCATCTCAATGTTCCTAGAAGCATTATTTACAGCAGTCAAGATATGGAAGCAATCTAAGTGTCCATCAGTATATAGATGGATAAAGAAATGTGGTTTATATATATAGAATGGAATATTACTCAGCCATAAAAATGAAATTATGCCATTTGCAACAGCATGGGTGGACCTGGAGGATGTTATACTTAGTGAAATAATTCAGAGAAAAACACTGTATGTTATCACTCATATGTGGAATCTAAAACCTGAAACAAATGGATGTAACAAAGCAGAAACAGACTCTCAGATATAGAGAGCAAACTAGTGATTTCCACTGGGATGATGCAAGGTGGGAGGAGCAAGACAGGGGTAGGGGACTAAGAAGTAAAAAATATTACATATAAAATAAATAAGCTACAAGGATATCTTGTACAGCACAGATAGCCAATATCTTGCAATAACTCTAAATGAAGTATGATCTATAAAAATATTGAATCATTTTGTTATACACCTGAAACTAATATAAGTGTATAAATCAACTGTACTTCAACTGGAAGAAAGAAAAATAACTATAATTAAGCATTCAATTCCTCAGTCACACAAACCATTAGGCACATATGGCCATTTACTGGACATTGAAGATTTTGGAATGTTTTCATTATCACAGAAAGTTCTTTAGGACAGCAGTGGTAGACTTTTCCCCTATAAGAAAGGACTTACTCTTTAAAAAAAGTTTTGGGCAGAGTTTTTAAAAATTCTCAAATTAGAAAAAATGAATTAAAACCCATGTGTTTACATAATCTAATTTCTTCTAATTTAGTTGATGTGTATTGAAGTTTTGTTTGAAGTTTTGGGGACTTTCCTCTTAGACGTCAAATGATATTCCTGTTGTCCTGTGTCACTGACTCAATCTACTGTGTGAGCTGAGTTTATTCTTCCTTCTTACACTGATGGTAACTTTACATAGAAAGCCCTTTTCTTTTCTTCACCTCTTAGCTCAAACCCATCCCCCTTGGAAGGCCTCATTTATGTCCCATCTCCCTGTGAATACTCTTCAGAACACTACAACTTACCTAATTACTTTCTGTTCTGATAATTTGCCACTTTTTTTTGTACTATACTTTCTTTCATGTGCTGATTTTCTTTTCTTAATTAGAATGTAATGTCTTTGAAAACTGGGACCCTGTCTTATATTCTGCTCATCAAATACAACCTTTGCAATCATCCTGAACTCCATAAAATTTAGGAATCTTAACATAACTTTTAATCTAGGCATATTCCAGTTTTGTCAATTGTCCCAACAATGTGGGCTTTTTAGCAGCAGTTTTGTTTTCCTTTAAGATCTAGTTCAGAATTGTGTATTACACTTAGTTAGCATGGCTTTTGGATCTTCTTTGTTGTTCAGTCACCAAGTCACGTCTGACTCTTTGTGACCCTATGGACTGTAGCGTGGCAGGCTTCCCTATCCTTCACTGTCTCCCAGAGTTTGCTCAAACTCATGTCCATTAGGCTTCCCAGGTGGTGCTAGTGGTAAAGAACCTGCCTGCCAACGCAGGAGACATAAGAGATACGGATTCAGTCCCTGGGTTGGGAAGATTCCCCTGGAGTAGGGAATGGCAACCTACTCCAGTATTCTCATTCCGTGGACAGAGGAGCATGGTGGGCTACAGTCCATAGGTTTGCAAAGAGTCTGACATGACATGACTGAAGTGACTTAGCATGCACATACGTGTTTCCATTAAGTCAGTGATGCCATACAACCATCAAACTTTCAGTTGCCCCCTTCTCCTCCTGCCCTTCTTTACTGTGGGACAGTTTCTCAGTTTTTCATTGTCTTTCATACCACTGGCATTTTTTATAATAATACAGGCTTTTTATTACCTTAGCCTAATTGCCTCATTTTTTCCACTGTACAGTTACTATTTTTTTCCTTTTGTAGTCAAAAAGTAATTTGTTGATGGGCTATGTTGAGACGCAATATCCTTTTCCCTGTCGAACTTTTCTGTTACCCAAATTTAGCACCTATTGAGGATTCTTGCCTGCATCAGTTTTTACAATGCTGTTTGCAAAATGCTGATTTTCTAAAAGCACCCCCCTTTACTCTATTTTCGTATCAGTATTACATGAAATTTGTTAGTCTGTGTTTGTTTACAGTACAAATTAATGGATTCTATTTTATTTAATAGTTTGCAACTTATTACTGTCCTCTATTTTAATGATTACATTTCCTGAATTTGGTCAGTTGGCATTCCTTCAAGCTGATTCCTATGTCTTTGTGACATATCCACACTTCTTTTTTCAGTTCTTCTTTATTTTCAGGCTCAAAAATAGGATTCAGGCTCATCTAATACTTTCTTGCCCCAGCCTTGGAATCAGCCATTTCGCCAAGGAGCTATGGTTCCTTTTAGTGGAGAATGGTATTTAGAAACCAAGATCTGGGCAAAAATCTGCAATTTGAGCAGGTCTTTGTGGGGAAAGTTTATTTCTACTTCGTGTCCTGTCCTGGGATTGCTCAACTGAGAGATGTCCTGTCTTGAAATAAGGGATGTATTTCCATTGTTCAATCTATTTTTTGTCTTTCAGTGTTTTTTCCTTTTAAATAGTTCTCTTCATACAGGTTTTGAACATTTTGTATTAACTTTACTTTTAAGTATTTTATGTTTTATTTATTTTTGCTGTTATAAATAGAATCTTATTTCTGCTGTATCTATTAGATTTTATTTGAGCATGAAAAAGCTATTGGTTTTTGCATGTTAATTTTAAAGCTGCCAGGTCACTAAATATTTTTTAATTGTTTGAATTATTTTTAGCATTATTCTCTAGGATTTTTCAGGTATACCATCATGCCATCTGCAAATAGAGATAGTTTTGTTGCCTTTCCAGCTCATATGCCATGAACTGTTTTCTGTTCTCTAACTGTGTTAGCTAATATCTCAAAGATATTGTTAAATATAGTAGATACAGTGGTCACCCTTGCCTTGATCTTAACTCTTGTCAGAACACTTCTAAAAGTTTCTTCATTAGATAAGATACTAGCTGTAGGATGAAGTATACATAGTTCATTACCACAATAAAGAACTATATGTCCATTCTTATAATTCTTATAATCTTATACTTTTATTAAGAATGGGTGTTCAATTTTGTTAAATGCTTTTTTCAATATCTCTATAAGATTTTTCCTCTTAAAAAGTATTAATACTTAAAAGTATTAATCTGGTGAGGTATTTTAATGGATTTAATCCACAATGTTTGCATTCCTGGTATAAACTCTACTTAGTCATGGTTTTCATAATGTGCTGTTGGGGTTTAGTTGCAAATATTTTTTAAAGAATTTTTGCATCAATAGTTGTTAGATATATTAGTCTGTTTTCTCTTGGTTTGTTTTTTAAATCAGATTTAATTATAATTATCATAATACTTTATAAAAGGGATTTGGAATTTCTCTTTAATTTTATATTCTCTTGAACAATTTATGTAGCATGGGAACTATCTGGTAGAGGTCTCCTTGCGAAGCCACCTGGACTTGTGCTTTTTGGTTAGCAAGCTCCTTAATAACTTTTGCCATTTATTCTACAGAAAATGGTCATTTAAATGTTCTATTTCTACCAGAGTAAACTTTGGTAAGTTAAATACAACTAGAAAATTGCCCATTTCATCATTTCCTAAATTTTTCTGGCGTATAGGGTGAAAATTGACCTCATGATTTAAAACATTTCCTCTGTACTAATATTTATCCCTTGTCATTTCTTGTTTTGCATCTTTGCATATTCTCCTCTTTTAAATAAATTATAATAAATTAGCTAGTAGTTTATCTATTTTATTGATTCATTTTAGGGAACCAGGAACCAGGATTGTATATTTATTTGTGATTTGTTTTCTACCTCGTTGACTTTTTTTATCTTTATCATTTCTTTCCTTATACTTTTAGTTGTCTTCATTGTCCTTTTCTTGCTTTTTGAGTTGGAAATTTAATTTCTTTTTATTCTAAATATGTTCTCAAAGCTATGAATTTTAGTCTCATCATTACTTCAAACATATCCTATCAATTCTGCTGATATGCAGTGTTTTTTTATTTCCCCTTTTAGTGTTCAGTGTCTTTTTATTTCCTATTCCACTAAAAAATTGTTTGAAGACTTTTTTTTTTCCAGATGGAAGGGTGCTTTGGGTTTTTGATATTATTGTAATTTTTTAGTTTTATTGCATTGTGATCCAAGAGTAATTTTGCAGTATTCTTGCTTTATTAAATTTATCAACATTGTCTTAGTGAAGTAATACATTATTAACTATTATGAATGTTCCCTGTATACTTGAGAACTTATATTTCCTGTTATTGGAGTGAGTTGTTAGGTATATATTCATAAGTTCTACACTATCCATTGCATTGGTTGCTTTCTTTAGGTCTTCTAAACATTATATAAATATTGTCATCTTAAATTGTTCTTGTACTGAAAATGATGTTAAAGTCTCTTATCATTACTATGCCTTTGTCTGCTTCTTTTGCATCTCCTATAGTCTTGGCTTGAATTCTATTTGTCTAATACTAAGATTGCAACCTTGCCCTCTTTTTGTTTCCATTAGCCTTGTCGATTTTTTCCTATCCATTTATTTAAGCCTTTTTGAGTCATTATTTTAGGTGTGTCAACTGTGTGATACAGAGTTGACCTTTGTTTTTGAGTCATTTGAAGAAAAGTTTTCTTTTAATTGCCAAGTTAAGCCTAATTACATTTGTTGATATGATTGATAAGTTTTGATCTCAACACTGTTACATTATTTTCTATAACACAGCCTGTGTGTATCCTTCATTCTCTTTTGAAAATTTCTTTTAGTATTTGAAAGGTTTGTATTTTTGTTGTAATGGTTAACTTTTTATTTATATAAAATCTTTTATAATGCTCTTATTTTTTCTCAATTTTTTATGATCTTGTTGCTAGTTTTAAATGATACCCTTTTACTTCCACCTATTTTCTATATAGTGATCAATGATCTGATTTTAATTTTCTTTTTCTATTGTGTTAATTTGCATTTGTCTACTTTGTCGGAATACAAAATATTTACCTGTTTTCCCATATGCTATTACCTTTCAGTCTTAAGTCTTTAATTATATATATTAAACTCTTACTCTCAGCACTGTTAAATTTCCCTAGTTATGTCTTGATTGAAAAGAGCTTCTCTAGTAAATCCTTCAGGAAATGGTTCCAAAAAGAGCATTCCTTGAATTCTTTGATATTTAAAATTATCTTTCTGTTGCTTTGATACTGGATAGATTACTTAGCTGAATATGAAATCTTTGGCTCCTACTTTTTTCCCCTGAGCTTCTTACTGTTAATTCTTATCTTTCTTTGTGTGTTTCTCTTGAGAAATTTGATGCCCATGTGAATTTGTTACCCATATAATAACTAGTTCTTTTTGCTTGAAAGTTCTGAGAAATTTTTGTCTTTAAAGTCTTCTTCTCTATTAGACTCTCTCTTAGAACCGATCATTTCACACCAATTTTACCCAATGTACACAGTGGATACTTTCAATATGTAGATTTTCTTTTTGTCTCATCTCTGGAAACATTTCTCAGATACATATATAGTATTTCTTTTAGTTACTGCAATTGTACCTTTGTTGGATTTTCTTTTCCTTCTTTCTCAGCAATTTTCTTTCTGACCCTTTTTACATTTTTCTTTTTTCCTTTCTGTTCTTTTTAGTTGTTTCCTTGTCTTTGTTCATTGTCCCTTATAATCATTTCGATATCTTGTAATTTTTTTTGAGACTTTTTTCTTTTACTTTTTCTGGAGTTCATTGCATGTGTTTATTATTTTTCACTTTTATTCTTAAATTTTTGAATTCCTGAGTTTGAATAGTTTCATATCTCCAGATGATTATTTGAGGAAGTTTAAATTTGGAGCATTGATTTACACTTTTTATCTCTTAATTATCTTTCTTGAGGGAGCTAATCATCAGCTGAAATGTTTTAAGTCTCATTTTTTGTTTTCTATTTCTCATGGCTTTGTATAGTTAGCCTGAAAAGTTTGTTGTTATTGTTCATTTGTTTTGTTTTTCTCTTTTCTTTTCCAAGATATTTCAGAGTTCATCACTGAAGTGTACCCACTCATGCCAGAATATTGAAGTACAATTTCCTTACTGAATAATCTTTTTACTGATGAAGGTGTTGGAGGAGGGATTGGTATGAATTGTGTTTTTCTCTTACTCCTCTCTCTCTTTTTCCTGTAGATTCCTTAACTTTTTTCCTTCTTATTTCTTTGTTACTTTAATGCCACATCAACAACGTTTTACTCCTTCATTTATTATCTTCCCCCAAAATACTTTGCAGAGACATCAGTGGAATCTCTGGTTTCACTCATTTTCAAACCTCTTTTCTATTGGTGTTACTATAAACTACTAAGCCCCAGACCTATGTTCAGTATTTAAGCATTCAGTATGCAGTCTCTCCCTGGGAGTTATTTTTATCTGGCTTTTGTGTAAGTCTTGCATACTCCTCTTGTCTTTTCCCTGGAGACTCCTAAGGCAACAAATGCCTCACTTTCTGAACCTACAAGCTTGTGATAGTGAAAGCTCCAGTTGGAATTTGATGATTGCTCTTCTGCTACTAATGGGGGTTTCCCTTGTAGCACAGCTAGTAAAGAATCTGCCTTCAATGCAGGAGACCTGGGTTCAGTAGGTAATTTGAAATTTGTGCTATTATTTTTCTCCAAGTAATTCTTAATATGTGGTATATTTGATTTTATTTGAGGTCTTTATTGAGCTTAATACTTTTGGGACGGGTGCGTAGGAAGCTGCCTTTATGTTAGTGTCAACCAGACCTCTCCATAACTTAAGTTTTTTTCTTTTCTTTTGATGATCTGTATTTTAGCTTTTCCTTTTCATCTCAGTGCCCCAGTATCTGTTTCTGCACCTCAAGCTTAGGACTCCCAAGGCTCCTGCCTTTATCACCATTTTGTATTTTCCTCATATTATTAGTCCATGGAAATACATTGCTCATTTCTTTTAGACTGGTTATAAATTTTTCAATAGAGTCCTGATTGTTTAGAGTAGAAGATGTATCACACTATGAATTTACTACATCAGTTTCACCTGATAGCTCTTTACTTAGTATATTAGACAGAATCAGGAGAAAATAAAGACATTATATTTGGCAAAATGTCTCTTTAGGTCTTCTGCACATTTTTTTAATTGGGTTGTTTCTTTTCCTGATATTGAGCCTCATGAACTGCTTGTATATTTTGGCAGTTAGTCCTTTGTCAATTGCTTCATTGGCAATTGTTTTCTCCCATTCTGAGAGTTGTCTTTTTTCTTGTTTATGGTTTCCTTTGCTATGCAAAAGCTTTTAGGTTTAATTAGGTCCCATTTTTTTATTTTTGTTTTTATTTCCACTCCTCTAGGAGGTAGATCATAAAGGATCTTGCTGCAATTTATGTCAAAGAGTGTTCTGCCTATTTTATTTTTTTCCCCCTTTAAGGATTTCATAGTTTCTGGTCTTACATTTAGGTCTTTAATCGATTTTGAGTTTGTCTTTGTATATGGTATTAGGAAGTGTTCTAATTTTATTCTTTTACATGTAGTTGACCAGTTTTCCCAGCACCATTATTGAAGAGACTGTCTTTTCTCTATTGTATATTTTGCCTCCTTTGTCAAAGATAAGGTGCCCATGGATGTGTGGGTTTATCTCTGGGCTTTCTGTCTTGTTTCATTGGTCTGCATTTTTGTTTTTGTGCCAGTACCGTATCTCTTCATGACTGTAGCATTGTAGTATAGTTGGAAGTCAACAAGACTTACTCCTCCAGATCCATTTTTCTTTTTTAAGGTTACTTTGGCTATTCAGACTCTTTTGTGCTTCCATTAAAAATTGTGAAGGTTTTTGTTCTAACTGTGAAAAATGCCATTGGTAATTTGATAGGGATTGCACTGAATCTGTAGATTGCTTTGGGTAGTGTAGTCATTTTCACAATATTGAGTCTTCCAATCCAAGAACATGGTATATCTTTCCATCTGTTTGTGTTGTCTTTGATTTCTTTCATCAGTGTCTTATAGTTTTCTGTATACAGGTCTTTTGTCTTTGTTTAGATAGGTTTATTCTTAGGTGTTTTGTTCTTCTTGTTTCAGTGGTAAATGGGATTGAATTTTTCTTTCTGACTTTTTGTTGTTAGTGCATAGGAATGTAAGGGATTTCTGTGTATTGATTTTGTATCCTGTGATTTTAGTAAGTTTGCTGATTAGCTCTAGTAATTTTCTGATATCTCTAGGTTTTCCTATGTATAATATCATGTCATGTGCAAAGAGTGAGAGTTTTGCTTCTTGTTTTCTAATCTGGATTCCTTGTGTATCTTTTTCTTCTTTTATTTCTATGGCTAGGACTTCCAAAACTATGTTGAATAATAGTGGTAAGAGTTAGTACCCTTGTCTTGTTCCTGATCGTAGAGGAAATACTTTCAGTTTTTCATCACTGAGTATATTATTTGTTGTGGGTTTGTTGTATATGGCCAGTAGAGGACCTAAACAGACATTTTGCCAAAGGATACGTACATGGTCAATAAACACTTGAAAAAATGCTCAACAATGCTCACTTTTAAAGAAATTCAAATCAAAACTACAATGAAGTATTATCTCAAATTGGTCAGAATCAGTTCAGTTCAGTTCACTCAGATGTGTCCGACTCTTTGAGACCCATGAATCGCAGCACACCAGGCCTCCCTGTCCACCACCATCTCCCGGAGTTCACTCAGACTCATGTCCATCGAGTCCGTGATGCCATCCAGCCATCTCATCCTTGGTCGTCCCCTTCTCCTCCTGCTCCCAATCCCTCCCAGCATCAGAGTCTTTTCCAATGAGTCAACTCTTCTCATGAGGTGGCCAAAGTACTAGAGTTTCAGCTTCAGCATCATTCCTTCCAAAGAACACCCAGAACTGATCTCCTTCAGAATGCACTGGTTGGATCTCCTTGCAGTCCAAGGGACTCTCAAGAGTCTTCTCCAACACCACAGTTCAAACGCATCAATTCTTCGGTGCTCAGCTTTCTTCACAGTCCAACTCTCACATCCATACATGACCATAGGAAAAACCATAGCCTTGACTAGATGGACCTTAGTCGGCAAAGTAATGTCTCTGCTTTTGAATATGCTATCTAGGTTGGTCATAACTTTTCTTCCAAGGAGTAAGCATCTTTTAATTTCATGGCTGCAGTCACCATCTGCAGTGATTTTGGAGCCCAACTAAGATAATCATGATGGTGTGATCATTCATCTAGAGCCAGACATCCTGGAATGTGAAGTCAAGTGGACCTTAGAAAGCATCACTATGAACAAAGCTAGCAGAGGTGATGGAATTCCAGTTGAGCTATTTCAAATCCTGAAAGATGATGCTATGCAAGTGCTGCACTCAATATGTCAGCAAATTTGGAACACTCAGCAGTGGCCACAGGACTGGAAAAGTTCAGTTTTCATTCCAATCCCAAAGAAAGGCAATGCCAAGGAATGCTCAAACTACTGCACAGTTGCACTCATCTCACATGCTAGTAAAGTAATTCTCAAAATTCTCCAAACCAGGCTTCAGCAATACGTGAACTGTGAACTTCCAGATGTTCAAGCTGGTTTTAGAAATGGCAGAGGAACCAGAGATCAAATCAAAACTACAATGAAGTATTATCTTACATTGGTCAGAATGGCCATCATCAAAAAAACTACAAACAATAAATGATGGAGAGGATGTTGTGAAAAGGGAACCATCTTGTGCTGTTGATGAAAAAGTAAATTGATAGAACCATTATGGAGAACAGTTTGGAGATTTTTCAAAAAAGAAAAAAAACAAACTAGGAATAAAACTACCATAATGACACACAATCCCACTACTGAGCATATACCCTGAGAAAACCACAATTCAAAAAGACACATGTACCCGAATATTCATTGCAGCAACTTTGTAGTAACTAAGACATGGAAACTACGTAGATGTCCATCAACAGATGAATGGGTAAAGAAGTTGTGGTACATATATACAGTGGAATATTACTCAGCCATGAAAAGGAACGATTTTAAGTCAGTTATAGTGAGGTGGATGAACTTCAAGCCTGTTATATAGAGTGAAGTAAGTCAGAAAAACAAATATTGTATATTAATGCATATACACGGAATCTAGAAAAATGATACTGATGAACCTACTTGCAGGGCAGCAGTAGAGATGCAGACTTAGAGGACAGACTGTGGACACAGTGAGGGATGGAGAGGGTGGAGTAAATTGAGAGAGTAGCTTTGAAACATATGCATTACCATATGTAAAATAGATATCTGGTGGGAACTTGCTATATGACACTGGGCGCTCAAACTGGTGCTCTGTGGCAACCTAGAGGGGAGAGATATGGTGGGAAATGAGAGGGAGGTTCATAGAGGGAGAGGGCATATGTATACCTATGGCTGATGTATGGCAGAAACCAATGCAACATTGTAAAGCAATTATCCTCCAGTTAAAAATGAAATTAAAAGATTATATACTCAAATTAGGTAACTTGAAAATTTATTATTAAAAAATTACTTCTTGCATAATTGGAGTACAGAGAATGTCAAGGCATAATGCAGAGTGGAGGAAACCAGAAGGACTGGTGTAGTACCTTGACTAGTAACATATAGGGATACTTACCACCTTTAAGTCTGAAAAGGCAAGGAGAAGGAAAAGGCTATCAGTTCAGTTCAGTCGCTCAGTCATGTCCGACTCTTTGCGACCCCATGAATCGCAGCACACCAGGCCTCCCTGTCCATCACCCTCTCCTGGAGTTCACTCAGACTCATGTCCATCTAGTCCGTGATGCCATCCAGCCATCTCATCCTCTGTCGTCCCCTTCTCCTACTGCCCCCAATCCCTCCCAGCATCAGAGTCTTTTCCAATGAGTCAACTCTTTGCATGAGGTGGCCAAAGTACTGGAGTTTCAGCTTTAGCATCATTCCTTCCAAAGAAATCCCAGGGCTGATATCCTTCAGAATGGACTGGTTGGATTTCCTTGCAGTCCAAGGGACTCTCAAGAGTCTTCTCCAACACCACAGTTCAAAAGCATCAATTCTTTGGCGCTCAGCCTTCTTCACAGTCCAATTCTCACATCCATACATGACCACAGGAAAAACCATAGCCTTGACTAGACAGACCTTAGTCAGCAAAGTAACGTCTCTGCTTTTGAATATGCTATCTAGGTTGGTCATAACTCTTCCTTCCAAGGAGTAAGCGTCTTTTAATTTCATGGCTGCAATCACCATCAAATCCTAAATAAAGCAAGCAGAGTGGAAAGGGCTGCCTCATAGGATCTGGGGCTTTTAGTTGAAGGGCACAGCTAGTCAAGGTGAACTTGTTTTCTAAAGACTAAAGGAATGACTAGGCTAAATTTGCTGTCTCCCTTCAGTCTCTTGCTGCTGCTCCCTTTTAGCCAACCCAAAAGGAAACCAAAGGAAGGAGAGCCTGTTGTTGGTGTAGTCCATGTATTTAGCCTCTCCACATAAGAGCAGACTGAATTATGGACAGGACAGTATATTTAGAGGAGTGTGGTTAATAAAGATTTTCAGGTATGACTGCAATACTATCTACTGTCTTGTGTGTTCTTCTGGATTACTACCATACCTATGCTGCCATACTCAAGACCTAGAGTCAGGTCATATCTCCTTAGGTGAGCCTTTATGACTGTCTGAACTAATAAGGTGAGGTGGAAGTGAGGTTATGTTCCTTTCAAGGTCAAGTCATAAAAGCAAATACAACTTCTCACTGGCTCGCTCTATTTGGACGCTCACCCTTGGCACTTGGTCGCTCTGCTTTGAGGAGGCTCCAGGCAAGTGGAGGGATCCATGGGAGAGGAACTGAGGTTTCTGGCTGTGAATCCTGGTTGAGAAACCAGCTAACTGTTGGCACCAATTGTCATTCTTCATGAATGAGCCATCTTGCTGGAAAATCCTTTACACCTTGGTTGAACCACCCCAGTTTACACCACATGGAGTAACAGGCAAGTGTGTCCCATTAAACTCTGTCCAAATTGCAGGTTTGTGATCATAATAAATAACTGTTTTTGTTTTAAGTCCCTAAGTTTTAGGATCATTTGCTACCTGAAACAAAGGGCGAGTGGACACTATCCAGCATACCTGGCTGATGTGAAAGTATCCTTCATATTTTAGCTCAAATCTCATATCCTAAGAGATTGTGTCCCTGATGGAAGAAACTTCTGAGGACTGAGATGTTTCCTTACTTCCCCTCTGGCACTCTGTACTAGTCTATCATGGAATTCAACCTATTGTATTTTAATTACCAATTTATTCCCCCTTGTACTAGATTATATACTTCATGAGGGCTGATATGATGTCTTGATTATCATTTTACCTCCAGTGCCTACTACTGATTCTGCAGCATAGTACAAGTTTAATATATTTTGGTTAAGTAAATGGATATGGATTTGGACCTTTTTTCCCCTAGCTTTAACTTTCTAAGAACTTTTATGGGTTGTCATTCATAGCCCCAGGGTTGCAGATTAAGAAGCAGTTGTGAGCAGCATCGCAGCATGAGGCTGCTATTTGAGCAGTTTCTCTCTATAATATACCAGCCTTTCAGAGTGCCTGGTGTGACACCACTATCATTTTTGCAGAACACCAATAAAAAATGATTTGATATCATTAAAAATGATTTCTCAAACGTGTTCTTAGGAGGAAAGGGAAGTGGAGAGATGGTACAAGGAGATTTGGAAAAAAAATAATTGTCTTCTTTTCCTGAGGAAAGAAATGAGGATGAAGAACTCAGGAAAGAAGGGAGGGTAAATGACAGGGGAAGTAAGATGTAGTGGCCCTATATCTAAGACAGGTGGTGTCACAAAGGGGAAAGATGGGGGATTTTAGAGTCAGAACTGAATTTAGATTCTGTCTCAGCAACTTTTGGGCTGCTGGATAAGTGAACCTCAGTGTCCTCCTTTGAAATGAACATAGTAATAGCCATTATACAGAGTTGTAGAGGATTAAGGGACCCTATATAAAGGCTAACACAACACATGGTATATGGTATGTGATTAACAAATGTTTTCTACATCATTCACATCCCTACAACCACTGCTACCAGAGCTGTGGAACTAATTGAGAGAGAATATGGGGGTTGTGAATATCTTCTGACCTCCAGAGTCTAGTTCCCATCAGATGGGGGACCACTGATGTCTAATATTCAGTAATATATTTCTTTGCTTCAGATGTAAGTATGAGATAGCTGAACACTATCATGATGTTATTTCATAGTCACTGAACTTGCTAGTCTATAAGCAGATTCTCCCTTGGGTTAAGGTAGTCAGAAGGCAGATACACCTAAAGAAAGAGGGAGATGAACCATGGCTGGTTCACCACCACATCAGTGATTCATTTTGATGTTCTGAAGAAAAAGCATATTATTGAATACCCAGAAGATACCAAGACAGTTTATGACAAAGAGCAAATTTGCCATCCTGAGTATACCTTCAGAAAATTTTCGGACACTTTTATATAAATGTGTTTATTAGTTGCATAAGAAAAATGATGTAATTTTTGATTTTTATGTTTAAATCTTGACTCATCACTCCTTTCCAAAGGGACCTTAGGCTAGTTTTAATTTTTCCAAGCCCAAATTTTCTCATTGGCAAGAAGGAGATAAGAGTAACACTTACATTGTAGGATTGCTATGATAATTAATGAGAAATTATATAAAATGCCTATTTCAAAGATAGTTCCTCCTAGATACTCAATATCCACTTGCTAGAATAATTATTTTTTAGATCAAGGAAAAGCAAAAAGTTGTGGGTCGGGGGCAGAGACAGGGTGTTTGAAGGGGAAGAGTAGGAAGTAAGGTTAGGGGATAGGTCTGGGGATAAATTTTCAAATGCCTTGGAGGGTCTGAAAGTTTGAATTTTAGTTAGTGGATATTAGATCAACTTAGTTCAGATTAGATATTAGAAAAGAGGTTTCTAATTTAGAAAGAAAAATCTGATGGAGGGGTATTGTCTAGAAAGAGATGGCTGTTAACTGAGAGCGGAGAAAGCAACAGTGATTTGATGCAGGCAGTGTAGATACAGCAGGGTAAACAATTTAGGACCCAAGCTGCCTGAGTTTAAATCTTGGCTCTGCCATTTATGAGCTGCAGGGCCTGGACCAAGATGTTTAACCTTTGACATGTCATTGCTTATCTCTAAAATGGGTAAGTTTTAGTGCCTTCCTCACCGAGCTATAAAGCTTAAGGCAGTACCTGGCCACGATTAGCATTTTTTAGATAAGAACATCATTCATAGAAAGGTCCATTTCACTGGACCACAGACCCGGAAGGCAAGAAGAATGGAGGGTGAATCTGAGGCCCCATTCAGGAAACTGAGTACATGCTGGTATCAGCAACTGACCTAGCAACACAAGAGGAGCAATGAGTTTGAGGCTTTTCATGATAAGCCTGGATGGAGTCTGGGAGAAGGTCTGGGATGAAGATGTAATTTGGGACATGCATTATGGAAAGTAATGGGAATGGATGTGTTTACCCAGTGAAATTAGGTAGAGAAGAAGAGCACTGTGGAAACTTGGGGAACATTTATATCCTTAGGTGGGTTAAGGACAGTGAGTTGAGCAAGAAGGGGGCTGAATGATCGACAAGGGGAGAACCAAGAGATCCTGGGGTGGTAGAAGCAAAAAGTAGACAGAATTGTCAATCTGACTGGGTGGTCAGCAGGGTTAAAGGCCAAATGATTCTATGACTTTGTCATTGTACAATTTACCTCCCCATGGGCCATGCCTCTAATGTTTCTGGTAATGGGATCTTCCTTTTTGCCTCATGAATTTCCAGCTGTATTGAATTTTCAGTCATCTAATGAGTCCCAGACATGTGCACACATCTACTGTGCAGCAGAAAGGAGAAAGACTCCCACATCCACCAGCTACGTGTACAGACACACACCACAAAGCCTCACCTGGGAAATGAATTAATATGGCCAGAGAGAACTTCCTGTCCTTAAGTAGAACACTAATGCTTTTCCGTAAGGTCATGAAAGTGGTGTTAATCAGTTTGCTTGTCCTGCTTTGCTGACTTCCCCACTCCCCACCAAACTACGGTGCCTCTCAGATGGCCTTGTTTTTGTATTTTGCCCTCATGGGGCATAGAAGTCATACTGAGATGTGGGCTCCATTAACTCAGTTCACAGGATTATCACGTACATTCTTAAAGCCTGAATGGCTGAATTGCAGAGTTGGCTGTCCCTGACCCTGGCATTAGTAACGATGGTGTAAGTGGAGTCTTGGGCACATCTGATGGGAAGGGTCAGCCTATTGTCACTGAGGCCATCTCTCTGCTTCTGGAAGGGACTGCATCTCTAATATTCCAAATAAATGTCTTAGGTTTCCAGAGAACAAGCCCTGTTTGATTCTATCCAACAGAACAGTCTGCTTTGAGCTCCAGCTGTGCACTCATTCCTGAGTGAGAGCGGAGGGTGTCACCAGCCAGTGTTCCTATCTCCCAAGTCACAGTCAGCACCAGGAAAGCAGGCCAATAACAAGCAGCACTGGAGAGAAAGAAAGAGTGCTTTGGGGCTTTAAGGAGGTAGGAAGAGATGTCAGGTACTTGTTTTTGTTTTCAGAATGCTAATAAGATAAAAAGATTGAATTTGGAGAAGTGATGTACTATTGTCCCATGACATGTTTCAGGGTTGCTTTTTGGGGTAAAGCACTGGAAATTGGAATATGGAATGAAAAACAATGTTGGCAGAGAGACTTTCTGTTAAGGTAAGTTAGGTCATTAGTTAATTAACTCAGCATATATTTATTACATGTGCACAATGAGGAAGGCACTCTGCTAGCTGCTGAGGATATAGCTGCTTCTGCTGAGAATGCAGGTGATGATCAGCATCTCCAGGGAGCACTCTTGTCCTTCAGAGTGAACTTGAAGGGGAAGGAGGCTGTCAAGAAAGGGTTACATCCACTTCTGCATTGTTCACATTTTTGCAGGATTCTTCTGAACCTTGACTGAGTGGGTTTTTTGCTGATGCATCAAGCATTTTCCTCCTCTCACTTCCACCATTAGCAATGAAAACCAAAAGGGTGGGAGTAAATTGTCCATTCCACAAATCATTGGTAGAGATGTTTAATTAATGGATAGAAAAATGCACAGTAGTTAAATGTTAATTAATTTCTTTTTTTAAGCAATATATTCATTTTATGCTATTTATGAGGTTGTCTAGTAAACAGATTCGTATTACTTTGGTTCAACCATTGAATTTCCCAAAGTCACTTATCCTTAATGTTCATTAATTTCCACCAGCTCTAGAGACGAAATTCTTGCTGAACATTACCACAAAGTGCAGCTCAAAAGCAAGGAGCATGTCTGCTTCATGTTCTAAAAAATGCCCATAAGGAAGGAGAAGTGCTTGAGGGAGCCCCAAAGACAGGCTTTGATGATGTTGATGATAATGATAGGGTAATGGAGATGGTGATAGTGATGGCAGTATTGGGTTTATTCCCTGTTTTGATGCCAGCTGAAGATGAGAACTGTGGTGTGAGTAACTTTTCAGGTGTGTTAAAAAGATTGTGTGTGTGTGTGTGTGTGTGTGTGTGTGTGTGTGTGTGTGTGTGTTTACCAGGGGCACAAAGGAAGATGCTTGCAGGGGAGAGTTTGTTAGATAATCTAGCTTAGAAGGGCAGCTGAGAAGTGAATGGACCAAATGGACTTACCTACCTGCCAGAAAAATTAAGTAAACCCTCAGCCAATGTAAGGGGAAAAACCTGAAGCCAACCTGGTCTAAGTACAAATCCAAGGTCAGTTCTGTCAGTCTGAGTGCTCACATAAATGCCAAGTCTCCCTTTTCTCATGTGTAAGTGGAAGAAGGCTCCATGTGGTTCTCTAGGTCTTGGGGCTGTTGTGAAGATTCAGTTGGGTAAGGTAGCAAAACTTCCATGTGGTTTCTAATGCATGAGTTGCAAAAAAATTTTTTTTTATCTTTCTCATATTCCCCATAATCATCAGTTTACTCACTTGCATCAAATATAGTAATGTATGTGAGAACACTTTGTAAAAAAAAGTGTGTGATAGACTTGCAAAGATGAATTATATTCTGGTGAATATAGGCTGGTAGGAATGAGCAGGTCCTTTGGAAAATCCTTGTAAATCTCTGGGCTTTTTCAAGATTCTGTGACTTTGACCTCAAATTCAGTGTCAGTGTCATTCAGTGAAGAGTTACAGCCATCCCTTTGAACCATGGATTGTAGTCGGGGAGAGAAAGCAAGCGATGGGGCATTCTATAATGTAGAATTCTATAATGTAGAATGTAGTAGCTGCCAAGAATCCATGAAGCTCTACAAAGTTCATCTGTTTGATGGTTGTCACAAATGGCAAAGAGAGCTGGGCCTCAGCTCTGAAGAGAGCCAGTGGGGAATGGGCACTGCCAAGCCCATGTGATGCTCTGAGAATGGTTATGAATTGATCACCTCTCTTAATGGCTCAAGAGTGTCAGCGGCTCAGTGCCCAAAGCTCCCACAATCTCCCAGCCACCCTGCCCACATCTCCCCTCCAGGGAGCTGGATCTCTGCAGCTCCCTCTGCAACGAACGGCTTGTCCATGTGACGTCAGGAAGATCTGTATGTACCTTGGCTTCACAGCAGTCCCATCATCATGCAAATAACTCCCTTGGCTCCTGCAAAACCTCTTTATTGAAAAATCGGATTGTCTTGTCTTTACTTTAAATTTTAAAACAGGCAAATTAATTTTATTAGTTAAACCACTCTGGGAGAAGAAGAGCTTTTTACCTAAGATGCCATGACATCATCTCCTCTGTCACCTTTTAAAAGCCTTGTGTCTGTAAAAGTCCAAGCCTCTTGGCAGTCTGTACTTGGGCAGACACAGCTTTGAAAAGAGGGAGAGAGGGAACAAAAGTCATAAAGTGAACTGAACTGACTTTTGGAAATTTAGTGACATGACTACAAAGCATCAAATAGAGCCTGAGCTGAAACAGCTGCTCCAGCCTTGAGTCCGAGCTCCAGGGACAGCCAGCTCCCAGCACGTCACACACTGCGACAGATGCCAAATGTAGCAGGAGCATTAGCAGTTATTAGAATGGGGACAAGGTTTGAAACGACACTGGGGATAGTGTTCTAAGGAATTACTGTTCCTTTCTTTCATGCAAGCATGAGGGAAGTTGGAAGCATCTCAGCTTAGAAGGGATTAGTGCGTTTCTTTCAGTGACTCCATTGACTCCAGTTGACTGTAGTGTGGGAGACCTGGGTTCGATCCTTGGGAAGATCCCCTGGAGAAGGAAATGGCAACCCACTCCAGTATTCTTGCCTGGAGAATCCCATGGACGGAGGAGCTTGGTGGACTACAGTCCACGGGGTCGCAGAGTTGGACATGACTGAGCAGCTTCACTTATTTACTTACTTTCATTGACTCCACAAATGGTCTGTTCTCTCATTGTTATTCTGGGACCCTGAGGACTTGAGAATTTCAATCAGTATATTTCTCTCCCTGGTATCTACTGCTAGGGCTGCTGTCTCATGTTGCCAGCTTCCTGTAGTCTTCTGATTGCTTGGCTGGCTTGGGTTGCATTCCGTGAGACATAAACTTGAGATGGGAGATTGGCATGCAAGACGACTACTGAGGAGTGCTCTGGCGTCACCGCCTGTGAGCAGTGAGTGTCGCAGGATTGGGCAGAAGAAGTTCAATCATGATGTCATTGCAACAAGGTCTCTGCTGATACCATAGGGAGCATCAGACCACAGATAGCACACCAGAGCCACCCCGAATGGAAGCTTTTGTAGCAACATGGATCAGTTATCTGATGTCAGCTCTCCCCAAGGAGGAATGGCCTCCAAATAGCAACTTCCTTTAGTCAAGGGCTACTACCAGAAAAGGTTTTAACCATTGAGTTGTCAGCAGCCAACACTTGCTCCTGTAACTGGTAGAATGCACTGTAGTCCTGAAGGGGGTACCTGGGATACACACAACAGCATCCACTGCACTGATCTCTATCCGCTCCAATACCCCCCATCCCCTGTTCTTTATACCCTACTCCAAATTATCTTTCCAAAATACAATTGGGTATACCTCTCCTCTGCTTATAAATTAACCAGTGACTTACTGCATCAAAGTAAAGGGCCAAGTCCTTCTATGGCCTACTAAAACCTGAATTAGTTCCATTCTACCTAGATTCCCAGCCTCATCCATTTCGTACAGTCTCTCCACCCTTCTGGCACGGGGCCACAGTGCATCTTTTTCTTTCTCTCAGAAATACTCTTCTCCCTTCTGCCTTGATACCAGACTGTTTTTCTTTTTTTATGTCCAGTGTTGCACCCACCATTCATAATTTTGGGAACTCTCAGCATGTGGGTCAATAAAAGAAGAGTCACTTTCTTCTTGGACATCTGACCTAAACTTGTACATCTGGGTGTTCCCATCCTACACTTTGAATCTGGAGTTAGTAACAACAAGACAAAGGACAATGAAGTTCAGTTGCTGGCCTCAGTGGCAGCATCAGTGAGCAGGAGTAGCTACAGATCCAGAAGTTTCTGCCATCAGCTTCCCTTGATCTTCTGAGCTTATTCCTTCAGTTTTCCTGTCAATTCAGTGAGTTGTTACCCAACACCTTCTTATACATTCTTCATTTGATATACTTTTGCTTCATTACTCCCACTTGTGATTGAGTAAGTAACCCACTCATGAGTTACTTCCTTAGGGAAGACTTTCATGGCACTCCTCCCCAATGTGGGTCAATTTCCCATCATATCACTGGTCCTCTTCATCCAGAACACTTATATGCCTCTAATTAAACATTCATGAAAGTGATTATTTGGTTAATGTCTGTCTTCCTAATTAGAGTTTGAACTTCTGATAGCAAGTATGTATCTATTTTTGCTCATAATTTTTTTTTTCTGCAGCTCTAGTAGAGGGTCTAAAGCTAAATATATAAGCACATGTTTTTGAGTAAACAAAATATAATGAAAGCCAGTGTCAGGAATTTATCATCTATAACTTTTTAAAAAGTAAGATAGATATGGACTTGGAGGGAGGGTGGTACAGGAAATTTTCCCAAAGGACTGAGAAAATGCCATTATTGTTATGTACTGTCTTCTTGCTTTTATCAATAATGTCCTGTGTTTCTTTTTTTTTTCTTGTTACCCATTAGTAAACTGTCTTTTTTTCCCCACAATTAAATTTTTATTGAAATGTAGTGAATTTATAATCTTGTGTTAGTTTAGAGTGTAGAGCAAAGTGACTCAGTTTTACATATGTATGTATATATGATTTTCAGAATCTTTTCCATTACAGATTTTTAAAAAATTATTTGTTTTTAATTTAAGGATAATTGCTTTACAGTTTGTGTTGGTTTCTGCCATACATCAACATGAATCAGCCAAAAGTATGCTTATGTCCCTCCTTCTTGAGTGTCCCTCTGCCTCCCACCTCCTGCCACCCCTCTCGGTTGTCACAGAGCGCTGGGTTGAGCTCCCTGTCATACAACAGTTTCCCTCTGGCTGTCTGTTTTACCTATGATATTGTACATGTTTACATGCTCCTCAGTTTTTCTCACCCTCTCCTTCCCTAACCCATGTACAAGTCTGTTCTCTATGTCTGCATCTCCATTGCTAGCCTGCAAATAGGTCCATTAGTACTATCTTTCTAGATTCTATATATGAGTGTTAATATATATTTGTTTTTCTCTTTTCAGCTTAATTCACTCTGTATAATAGGCTCTAGGTTCATCTGTCTCATTAGAACTGACTCAAACACATTCCTCTTTATGGCTGAGTAATATTCCATTGCACATATGTACCACAACTTCTTTATCCATCCATCTGTCAATTACATCATTTGGAAAGTTTACTACATGAAAGTGAACTGTCTTAATGATGTAATTGATCAGCCCTCTTGCATTCAGATCCTCACCACACTTGAGGAAGGCTGAAAATTCCAGCTTTACCTCTTTTGAATCTGTTTTTCCCCTCCCCCCGCCACTGTTTAACACAGTTTTGTTTCCTTCTCATCATTAACTAAACCTTTTAAAAAATTACTGATGAAATCAATAGACATTTGCTACATGGAGTCAGAGTCCCTTAGACCCTCTGTCAGGTGGCTCCTGAGAACCACGTGGCAAAGATATCCCTTCAGTAGAAATAGCATCAAATGAAAGAGGCTCCCAATCCTTCTCTTTTTGGGTATCTGCTAAGTCTCACATATCAATGTATGGGTCCAACCTTAATGTCACTTAATTTGACCCTTGCCAGGAAGTTTGGTTTTTGATTGACCTCGGAGAACTCTCAGGGCAGAGTGGATGGATGCTATAATGATAGTTGCCTAGAACCAAACAGCCACCAGCATGTTTGTGGGGAGGATGAAGAGGGTTGAGTTTCACAGTCTGGAGGGCTTTTCAGATAGCCATGGCCTGGATTTAGCCCATATGAGCATATGGGATTCCAGTGTGTTCTCGTTGCACAAAACTCCATGTCATCTGTACATGTTCAAAGCCAAATTGAAATAAGAATTTACTACCTTCCTCCATCAACTTCTCACCCTTTCCCCAAGATCAGGATACTATAATACCAACCAGAACCAGTTCCTGTGATAGCATCAAATCAGTAGGATGTTCACCCAAAAGGAAAAGGTAGGTATTCCTTAAGAAGTCAGCTCTCTTATCAGAAACCAAATATCAAAGGAAAGGGGAAATAAGGGCATATTCAATGGGCTTCAGAGCTGTGTTGGTAGCTTAACACATGTGAAGTTGCTGGATCCTCATACTATCCTTGACAGATAGGTAGAAATGTCTCTGCTTTCCTTGCGGCTCAGATGGTAAAGAATCTGCCTGCCATGCAGGATACTTGGGTCCAGTCCCTGGGTTGGGAAGATCCCCTGGAGAAGGGAATGGCTACCCACTCCAGTATTCTTGCCTGAAGAATACTATTGTCAGAGGAGCCGGGCAGGCTACAGTCCATGGGGTTTCAAAGAGTTGGACATGACTGAGTGACTAACACTTTCGCTTTTACTTCATAGATAAAATATTGAGGTTCATAAGGGGTAGGTGATGAGCTCACATCACACAACATTAAAGTGACGGAGCAATGATTATAATGGAGGACTGACTGATTAAAAGTTTTGGCTTTTCTCACTCTTCCAAAGTGTCATGCCGAAAGGGCACTGTGGGAGACAATTCCCACACCTGGCAAGACTTCCTACTGGTGGATACTGCTGTTTAGACACAGCACTGGTCCCTCTTTATACATGTTGCTTGGCGCTGATCTGGCTGGTACTCCTGTACCCTGTGTATCTCGAGATGTCTGTATTCAGAATTATTTTCTTGGTATCTTATTTTTGATTCAAATAATGTCTTAATTGGACAGGATGGTGCTATGAAAACTGCAAAGGGAGTACTAAAAGTTATAACATCTAGAATTTGGATCCCAGCTTTGCCTTTTACTACTTGTGTGATGATGTGAATTACGTTAATGCTCTAAGTTGCATCATTAAAATGGAAATTCTCTTACCTTTGTGGCAGGATTAACTGTGTAGTAGCAAATATGATGCCACCTTATTTTCTTTAAATCAATTTAAATCTGACTCTGAGTTCTTCATGTTAGCTTATGAAAAATTTGTTCTCCAATAGCATAGGGGCTTCCTCTGCTGGGACTGTCCTTGACGTATGTATGAGAGACATATGTGATATGTGCACAGCAGGGGATGAGGTTGGAGCATTGAGTGAGTATCTCTAAATCAACCACTTACTGGTAAAACAACCAGTATGTTCTATTCTGTAATACATGTCGGGGTGAGAATGGAAAAGAAACTCAGTGACTCCAGTAAGACTGAGAAGACAGATTACATTACAAGTTAGAGTGATTAATATTGTTACAGGGAAAGAATGTGTGGGAAACTAATCCAGTCTGATTGTCAGGCAGAGTGGTTCGTTAATTCTGCCGTGTGTGTGTGTATGTGTGTGTATACGCATATCCAGTCGTGTTCAACCCTTTGTTATCTCACTAACTGTGGCCCACCATGCTCCTCTGTGCATGAATTTTTCCAGGCAAGAATACTGGAATGGGTTGCCATTTCCTACTCCAGGGGATCTTCCTAACCCAGGAATTGAACCTGCTTCTCTTGTGTCCCCTGCATTGGCAGGTGAATTCTTTACCGCTGGTGCCACCTTGGAAGCCCAATTCTGGCATAGACAGCAAGAAAGTAGTGATGTGAGATGCGGCCTGGGGCATTGGGAGGGGCCATATAGTTTGAAAATCAGGTTCAGATCCCGAAAGGGTAGATGACTTGCTGACAATCACAACATTAAAGTAGCAGCAGTAATTGAAACTAAAGCTTGACCAATTCATTTGTTTGTCTCAGTCTTGTAGTCAAGCCTCACAAAGTCTTCCCCGAGAGGATTTATACAACAGCTTTATCTAAAGGGAAATATTGTAAAGCAGGAGAAAAGAAGCAACTGAGATTTATGGTGTGATTCATGTATTTATCTGTTTCTTGAACACTTACATGTGTTCAACACATGTTGCTGCAGCCATAACCTCACTTTAGCACCAGAGTAGCCCAGTGCAATATGCCCATTATCATGCCTGATTTATATACTAGAAAATTAAGGAGTAGTGAGGTCAAATAGGGCTTCCCTGGTGGTTCAGAGGTTAAAGCATCTGCCTGGAATGCGGGAGACCCAGGTTTGATCCCTGGGTTGGGAAGATTCCCTGGAGGTCAGATAATTGCTCAAGATGACACAGGCCATAAATGATAAAACTAGGGTTTAAGTCTAGATATTCTTTATGCCAGAGCCTGCCCTTTTACCTTAGAATTTCTGACTAGTTAATTGGGTAAGTTGCCTCTTGGCAGAAAGCAGTTATCTTGAAGTTGTACATAGAGTTAACATGTTTTGATAGTGAGAGGAAACTAGTTTTGGAAGGTTAAACTGAAAGCAAAGAATGAATGCTTCCAAAGGAGCAACTATGATATTGGTGTGTATGGGGGTACATGTGCTCATCACACATGCACCAGGATGGAGTCCATGCCAAAGGGACTTTGATATTTGCAGGACCATTTGATCCTGTTCAAAGTATCCACAAGACATTTGGTTCTTGTAAAATGTCCTTAATACTTGGTTAGGTTTGGTCCTGTCCAAAACATCCATGAAGGCATTCGGTCCACACCAAAAGGTCCTTAATATTTGGTCTTATCCAAAACCATTTGGCATGGGCTCCTGGTAGCTCAGGTAGTAAAGAATCTACGTGCAGTGCTGAAGACCCTAGGTTTGATCCCTGGGTTGGGAAGATCCCATAGAGAAGAGCATGGCAACCCACTCCAGTATTCTTGCCAGGAGAATTCCATGGACTGAGGATCCTGTCCGGCTACAGTCCATAGAGTCGTGAAGAGTCAGACGCAACTGAGAGGCTAACACATATACAAATATGCCTGTGGACATTTTGAACAGAAACAAATTTGGAGAAGCTTTTGGCTTGGACCAGATGTCTCATGCACTAAATGTCTTACAGACATTTTGGACAGAAATGAATATCAAGGACTTTTTCCCATGGGCCAAATGTCCTGCAAGGGAGTTGGGTGATATAGGAAGTTGAGATCCTATCCCAGAGTTTCCCAAATTGTGTTCCACAAAGAGTTCTAGTCTGACACATGTTAAGAGATGTTTTTGGAAAGAGAATTTCTGCAGTCAAATTAATCAAGGAAACATTGGAAAACAAAGTTAAATTTCTTAACTCCAGGACTTCTCAGTTTCTTCAGTATGATATGTAAAGTATGACCCTTCAAGAGGGAATTACTATTTTTTAAAGATGATTGGTACCATATTCTATTATTTTTTTCCTTAAATACTTATTGACTAATACCATATATAACATAGGTTAGAGAATGCTGTTGTAAACAATCTTTATGATTTTTATGATTTTGCATTGGTGAAACTGATGGTATTCAGTATAATTCTGTGAATTCAGTTCAGTTCAGTTGCTCAGTCATGTCTGATTCTTTGTGACCCCATAGACCACAGCATGCCAGGCCTCTTTGTCCATCACCAACTCCTGGAGTTTACTCAAACTCATCTCCACTGAGTCAGTGATGCCATCCAACCATCTCATCCTCTGTCATCCCCTTTTCCTCCTGCCCTCAATCTTTCGCAGCATCAGGGTCTTTTCAAATGCTCTCTGTATCAGGTGGCCAAAGTATTGGAGTTTCAGCTTCAACATCATTCCTTCCAAAGAAATCCCAGGGCTGATCTCCTTCAGAATGGACTGGTTGGATCTCCTTACAGTCCAAGGGGCTCTCAAGAGTCTTCTCCAACACCACAGTTCAAAAGCATCAGTTCTTCAGCACTCAGCTTTCTTTATAGTCCAACTCTCACATCCATACATGACTACCGGAAAAACCATAGACTTGACTAGATGGACCTTTGTTGGCAAAGTAATGTCTCTGCTTTTGAATATGCTATCTAGGTTGGTTATAACTTTCCTTCAGCTTTTGATAAATACTCCCTGGAAGTTTGCTTTCTTTGAGATACAAGGATTATTTTTTATTGACTTGTTTGCTTTAAAAAGAAAGGATGTTATTATTGTCTTGGGCCATTTCGAACCTGAGAGAAAACCCTTGCCCCTCCAGATACACCTGAACAGCTGTGAATTACACTGTGATTTAATAATACTTGCAATATTTCATTACAATATATCCATAGGGGTGGATGAGTTTGGCACAGAAGGGTTACAAATTAGGCTTTAAATCCAGAAGCCTAAACTTATTTCCTGGTATAAAGTCTTTTGTATGAAAAAGACTTATTCATGTTTCAGAGATGAACAGAATGAGAAGTGGAATGAAACTCTGGCTTTAGGACTTAGTAACAATAGAGAATGGAAATGCAAACAGAAGAGAAGAGGAAAGAGTTTACTGAATTGTAATTTTCTTTTAAAATCTGTTTGGAGAGGTCCATCTAGTCAAGGCTATGGTTTTACCAGTGGTCATGTATGGATGTGAGAGTTGGACTGTGAAGAAAGCTGAGTGCCGAAGAATTGATGCTTTTGAACTGTGATGTTGGAGAAGACTCTTGAGAGTCCCTTGGACTGCAAGGAGATCCAACCAGTCCATCCTAAAGGAGATCAGTCCTGGGTATTCATTGGAAGGACTGATGCTAAAGCTGAAACTCCAGTACTTTGGCCACCTGATGTGAAAAGTTGACTCATTGGAAAATACCCTGATCTTGGGAGGGATTGGTGTCAGGAGAAGAAGGGGATGAGGGAGGATGAGTTGGCTGGATGGCATCACCGACTCGATGGACATGAGTTTGAGTAAACTCCAGGAGTTGGTGATGGACAGGGAGACCTGGCGTGCTGCGATTCATGGGATCGCAAAGAGTCGGACACAACTGAGTGACTGAACTGAACTGAACTGAACTGCTTTTACCACAGTGTTCATCCATTAAACTTTTTCTTTTTAGCAGTAAGCATTGATTTGTGAAAATAATGGCTCCTGCTGGAAGATGAGAATTTCATTTAAAAAAAAAACACAACATTTTTTAGTTTATGATATCTTTAAAAATAATCTAAAAGAAGAAATTGCTAACTTGATTTTGTCAGTTTTCACTGTGATTTGTTTTTTTTTTTTTAAACTCTTGGACTGTTTCCACTGATAGAAACAATTTCAATGCTTATGGTTTGGCAGAGAAATGATTTTTTTTTTGGTCCCCAATAATTATTTTCTTTAATAGTTTTCATCAAAAACAAAAACTTATTCTGCAAGATGAAAACTTGTTAGGGTTTGAGTGTTTAACTAAACACTAAAATTATTCTTAAGAATGATGCCAAATGATAATAATCCTCATAGAATTATGAATTGGAAGACCTAAGCTTCAGTAAAGTGGAGCAGAGTAAACTTGGTTTCACAATTTAAGGTAGGGGGACAAGCATGGCCACAGATGCTTGTTCTCAGTAATGCAAGTGGCTACAATAAAGAGGATGAGGTGGGGGAGATCTTTTTAAAAAATGCATAGTTCTTATAAGTTACATGCAGAAAGTACTGTTTAGTTTACATTGCCTCACTTTAACGGCAATTTTGTGATAAAGGTGTTGGCCATAATCCCCATTTTATAGGTGGGGAAACTGAAGCTTAGAGATGTTAATTGACTTGTTGACCTGTTCAGGGATTGAACATAAAGCTGAACACTTAAACTAGGCTCTATCAGTCAGAGTTCTCCAGAGAAATAGAGCCAATGTATTTCTATATTCAAAACTCACAGTGACCTAAGACGTATATATGTACACACACACACACACACACACACAGATTATATGGATTGATTGGCAGGTGTCAACATGGAGGCTGACAAGTGCCGAGGTCTGCTCTCAGTAAACTGTTCATCCGGGGGAACTAATGCATGGTTCCGGTCTGAGTCTGAAGACCTGAGAACCAGGAGATGCTGTAAGTTCCAGTCTGAAGGCCAGCAGGTTTGGCAGACTCAAGAAGAGCTGATACGTATTTCCATGTGAATTGGAGGGCTGGAAAAGACTAGAACCTCAGCTCTGCAATCAGGTAGTAGAAGTTCCCTTTTATTCAGCCTTTTTGTTCTTTCTGTTCAGGTCTTCAGTGGATTGGATGAAGCCCACAGGCAGTAGGGAGGGCAATCTGCTTTACTCAGTCTGCCTCTTCAAATGTTAATCTGATCCAGGAATGTGCTCACAGACACACCCAGGATAATGTTTGAATAAATATCTGGATATTCCATGGCCCAATCAAGCTGACACAAAATTAACCATCACATGGGTCTTCTGGGTCTAAATCCTATGCCATGCTTGCATAGTAATAATATTAAGCCCCCTTCCCATGTCTGGTTTGAAGCTGTGATCCATGCTTTTGTTTGTTTATATTATTATAAGGTTTTTACCCCTTGTCATTCAATATTGATCTCACAATATTAGAGCTAAATAGGATGCAACTGGGGGAAATTTTTGCCCTCAGAAGGACACATGGCCCTGTCAAACAATTTCAGTCATCACAACTGCATTGGAGGAGAGTGGTGGAGAGGTTAGACCTCTGGCCTCTAATGGGTAGAGGCCAGAGATGCTACTAAAGATACTGCAAGGATAGTCTACAGGCTAGCTGCCTCCCCCATAAAAAAAATTACCCAAATGTCCCAAATATTAATTGTGTCAAGGTTCAGAAACTGTAACAGTGCAAAGAGTTCTTAGATTCCATGGTGAGGGGGAGATATGCACACACCATGAAAATATATACAAAATATTTATACATGCATTATGTACCTTTGTTTTTTTTTTTTTTTCCTGGAGAAGGTTCATGGCTGTTATCGGATTGACAGAGATCCATACTTTGAGTGGTGGATGTGGCAGGTTGGCACAAGCTTCTTTTATCTTGTTTTCCTGTAGTGCAGAGCTTGAATGGCTTATAGCTATATTTTCCAAACTCACCCATAGCTATAGTGCTGGGTATAACTTCAGTTCTTCCAGGTTTGTGAAAGGCAGATATGAGGCAGGGGTCATATTCCTGTTGCTTTGGTTTTCTGCTGGCAGGTTGTGCTGGTAGTTGTGTTAGGTTTTTCTGCATTTTCTTTCTGGGGATCAACCCAGAGATTCACGGGTGGTAAGAGGCAATGTATGACAGTGGCAGTGAGGACAGTGGTTTTCTGCTCTTGTATCGCCATTAGGAGAGTAAGTTCTTGAAGTCCACAGTTTCAGAAGCCACCTTCTCACTTCCCATCTTTTCAAAGGTGAAAAAAATATCCACTCCTCTAATGGACCATTTTTTGAATATTTTTCTAGGAGTCATTTCTGGAGGCCCAGTCTAGAACTTGTTCCTCCATACTATTGAACATTTTGAAAGCACCTACTTCCTTGAGCTAAATCCCATCCTACTTAAAATATTGAGGCAGTTATCAGTTCCTTGCAATTGAACCCTACTGACATACCTCCAAAAAATTTAGGACCGTTAATTTGCTGGGCTTCTGCTCTGATGGACTGTTGATTATCTTTCCACTGTAAAGTACTCATGTACCTTAATGGCAAGGTCTCCTTAATATCTGTGTCAGGACACTGTTAGAAACATGTTTTCCTTGGTATACAAGTGAGCTTGTCATTGTGGAGAATAAGCAAAGACTGTTGTTCGATATAAAACAGTTCTTCGCTGGTATAGAGCTGTTGCTGTGCAAATAAGAAATATTGAAAGGTTAACACTGGAAAAGGCCTTAGAGATCATCTAGTCCAGTTATTCTCAAACAAAATGGAAATTTGTGGGAAACGTTGGGTTGATACAATGACTGGGGAGTGCTACTGGCATTCAGTGCCCAGAGGCCATGTGTGCTCAACTTCCTACCATGTGTGGGACAAACCTATGCCACAAACAATTGTTCCTTGCCCGCCCATGGCCGAAGCATTCTTTCTGGAGAATACCAGTTCAGTCTCCTTGCTTTACCAAGGAAGCAAGTAGAGCACAGGACAAAGAAGTGATTTTCCTAAGGTCACAGAACTCATAGCGCTAAGACTGAAACCTAGGCCTTCTGACTCCCAGGGGAGGGGTCTTCCCTCGTCACTATAGGAGAGGCTGTCTGATGTTGCCAGTTGTTGAAAGGAGCCAAGAAGAAGAAGGCCTGGACATGGAATTAAGACCAGAAGGAGTTGAAAGGTCTACCGGACCTATGCTATTCAGTCAACATGCTCCTCAATAGCCAGATTTTTGTTCTGGCTATTTCTATATGGGCAGAGCCAGTCCTGACTGCTCATTACTCATGCTGTACTAATTGATAAATGTTTTGTATATTGACTGAGTTAGAGAGTCTTGCTGAAGAAAAAATGTGAATGGAGAGATGCTGGTTTAGCATTTGTTTTCAGCATGGTGTCTCCATCTTGAGATGTTTATTCCTTAATGCAAACAGGGAATTTAAAATCCTTCCTCATTATATTGAATTGCTAAGCAGTACTATTCTACTTGCTATCATGTCTTAAAAGGACACCTCACTTGCTGTAGCTTTTGTCACTTCCATGATATTTTCCTTTCTGGGGTGTTCTAAATTAAACTAGAAAGTTTTGCAAATGTTTTTGAGGCTCTCAAATTGTCCCCAGGATTCCCAGTGCATGACTAATTGTGCAGGGATCAGTGATTAGTTCTTACTTTGGAGAAGATATTTCTCGGCTGAACGGAAAACAGATTTAATGAGTAGGTTGCCTTGTTCCAATGTACAATTCAGTCATAATCACCTTTCTCTAAGAATCAGGCTCCTGAATATTTTTGAATTTCATTATAAGCTTGCTATTTACTCATATGGTAATTTTTAAAATGTAGGTATTAGAAATAACTAATTAAGCTAGAAATTCAGGCATATTAAGTTAAATCTTGATTTTGCCTTTATACCTGTGGTCAATAGTTATCCATATCTCCTATAACAGTGAAGTGCTTTTTGGCAGAGGTGATGTCTTACTGCTTCTTCCACCTGCACAAAGTAGGCATTCATTTGTTTGTTCCTGCTAGAAACAAATATTTATGAAGCACCTACAATCTGTCAGGCAATAATAGGTAGAGGGGATTTATCTAAGGCTATGTTCCCCAGCCAAAATGTCAGTATGTCTGGAGGTACTGTAATTTTATGATTGGTGGTTTACAATGGCCTAGGTTTTTTTATTCTACTTCCCATTTTGTCTATGAGTCTGGAGGTGAAACTGACAGTGATCTAGAGGAGTTCGTATATACTTAGTCATGTCTAACTCTTTGCAACCCCATGGACTGTAGCCCACCAGGCTCCTCTGTCCATGGAATTTTCTAGGCAAGAACACTGAAGTGGGTTGTCATTTCCTACTCCAGGGGTTCTTCCTGACCCAGGGATCAAAGATGTCTATTGCATCTTCTGCACTGGCAAGTAAATTCTTTATCACTGAGTCATCTGGGAAGCCCCAGTCTAGAGGAGACAGGTCTCTCAAATGGTGAAGGAAGCCAAACAGTCCTTACTTACCTTCAGGGACCTTATACTCTGATACTGTTGTCTGTTGAACTAGAGTAAGCTGTTTTATCAGAATATCACTAGGGTTTTGAGGAAAAAAATAAAGAATTCAGTACAATGACCAACTCAAGCGAGTACACTAAAATAATTCATATTGTGTCAGTTATAGTTGTTAGGTAAGTTTTTCATAATTGTTTTCCAGCTGTCTGTCTTTCCCAATAATGTGAGTACCAGCCAGACTCTGTTCCAAATCACTTAGTGTCATCTCCTCACTCCTGTGCAAAATGAGACACAAAACATATGATGGGTATCTATTGCAAGATACCAATCATAAAATTACAGTACACCCCCCCCCCCCCAACAGATTGACGCCTTGGCTGGGGAACATAGTTTTTAGATAAAGTAGCTCAAATTTCTGTGTTAGTTTTTACATTCATTGAAACGTATGTCACCTCCTCCTCCTCTGGAGCTGGGAGGATTGATGGGGGCCCAGATTACAAGCTTATTCAGCATGTGGGATGTAGTCTTTCTCAGTGGGTAGCACACTGTGATGACAAGCTGCTGTCCCAACAATTATGCCGCAGAAGCAGAACAGCAGATGAAAAGATGCTGACTTTATGTTCCATTTTAAATTTGATACAAGTGAGGGTGGGAAGAGTGCATGTACATCTAATAGGAAAAAATAATAATAAAAGACTGAAGAACAACCAAGAATTAGAATTGATGAGAAAAATAATGAGGGTGCTTAGAAAACATTTGAAGTAAAAAGTAGAGTCTAATGTTGGCAGTTGTGTAGAGGGTGGTGTAATCCTGACAGCAGAAGTTTACAGTGAAGAAAGGTGACGATGTTTGAGGAAAGTTAAGCCTGGGCTCTGCCTAGCCTGGTGACTTCTGGCTTCGTTCGGTCTCTCTGGGTTCCAGGTTTTTCATCAGTCCAATACTAATGCTTGCTTTGAGCCCCAGAAATTGTTCTGAAGACTAGTGAGAACAATGAAAAAAATAAGAAAGGGCTTTATTATAGAATTATAATATAGCTGAATTATATGTCTCCCAAATGCACATGTTGAAGTTTTAACTCCCAGTACCACAAATTATAACTTTTTGGAGATAGGGCCTTTAAACAGATAAGTTAAACTGAGGTCATTAGGGTGGCCCTCATCCAATATGGCTAGTATCCTTATAAAAAGAGGACATTAGGACACAGATACACGCTTAGGAAAGACCATGTGAAGTAGAGATAGAGGGAGATGATGGCCATCGACAAGGCAGGGAGGGAGGCATCAAAAGAAACCAACCCTGCCAACAGCTTGCATTCAGACTAGTAGCCTCCTGAACTGTGAGAAAATAAACATCTGTTTAAACCACACAGTTTGTGGTACCTTGTATGGCAACATAAGAAATGAATGCAGTCTTTGACACAGTAAAGGCACTGACTATTCTGTTTTTGATTTGCCATTGCTGTGGACTAAATATTTGTGTCCCTCCAAAATTAATTTGTCTAAGCCCTATGGTATTTGGAAGTGATGGTATTTGGAAGTAGGGTCTTTTGGAAGTAATTAGGCCTTGAAGGTGGAGCCTCCATAATAAGAATAGCATCCTTATTAGAAGAGAAAGAGGCTGGGCACTGTCTCTGTCTATACCTTTTGTGAGGTGAGAAACCTAGGAGGGGGAGGGGCAGGATTTGGGATAACTGATTAGTGAAGTTTGATTTATGCTGAGAATAACATGTGCTCATATTCCTACATTGATTTTAGTACCTCTTCAAAGCTATAGTCATTTTATGTATCTTTATTCGGTTTCAAAAAATCCACTAAATCTTTTGGATCTTCTTCTCTTGAGTGCTCTTAGATCCCTGCAAACAAACAGCCCTCGACCTGAGGATACCTCACAGTCTGTGCTCCACATTGTTCAAGAAAGAATGAGTTGGAGAGGCAAACAGGCAGAAAAAAGAAAAAAAGCATCTGGAAAGAGATTCTGTTCAGTTCAAAACGGCACAAATACGTGGCCCCAAACATGCTTCATTTTAATTTACAAGAGAAAGCATGAGGCCACATGTTTCAAGGTTAATGTGTTTGAACATGATTTTTGCTCAAAATACATTTTTAGAGAGGAAGAGAGGAGGATCCCCGATTCTATAGCTCACTTCTTATTCATAGCCTTTGTATTTCTTTTGGTGGAGTCTTTTCCATATGAATTGAAGACATCTGTCCAGAGGATTTCCCCTGGGGGAATCAGTGCTTTCCAGGTCCTTGTTCCTGTAGGGATGGCAGAACTAGAAGTCTGTTCACCACATTCTCCCATCAGTGGTGAGGCCTGTTCCACATACCATTGGGGGAGGGGGGAGGATGGTTAAAGGCAGCCACCAGTCCTGTGCTGGGTCCTCCTAGGCGACCTCCGACTTAGGGAGGGTAAGTGGGTGAGGGTGGCTACCTTGTTAACAAAAAACTGTCTGCTGCTTTCTTGTTTGTTCAAGTCTTTTGGTGCCAGTTAGGAATTAGTATTTAGTCAGCTGAAATATTTGATAGCAGCTCCTGAGAAGAACCAGAACCAGCTTGGATTCGGAAAGATATTTTCATGCCCCTTCCAAGCCCAGACACTGGATCAGGAGCTCCTGAGCATGCAGACGCCATGGCGGGTGGGGGTGCCCCTTGTTGCAGACAGGATTTTATCACTTGGATTGATTGGTATATGAACAAAGGGGCTCTTCAGAACCCTCCCAGAACAGAAGGCCTGGCCTGCCCCCTCCTCCTGGCCCCTCCTTACCCCCCAGCTGCTGTTTTTGGATTGTTAATTTCTATGGCTGGTTGTGGTTCCAGTTTGAAAAATCACCAAGACTGCCCTTTTTGATTTTGGCTTGTTTTGCTTGAAGCTGACTGGAACTTTTGAAGCCAGTCAGCCTTTGGGGAACTCAGTGGCTCCACTGTGAAATACAAGGAATGTACCAGAGAGAAAATGAGCAGGATTTTGTAATGTGTCTTTTCTTTTGCCCATCGTTTCTTCTAAACAAATGGCATCATGTCTTATCTGATTTTTCTGGGGCATTACAACTTCTAGGAGGATGTTATAAAGAGTGCAAAGAGCAAAGAAACCTGCACCCCCAACCCCTGCACTCTTCCTCACCCCCAGGAGAACAAGTCTCTCCAGCACACCCATCCCTCTCCTGCCCCCTTCCCACTCAATCTTTGGCCAGAAAGAGCCACTTGTGGGCTGAGGGCGAGAGGATGCTTTCAAGAGAGGAAGGGGAGGTGTTTCCCAGGCTCCCGTTTTCTGTTTTGGGCCATTAACGGTGTTAACTGAATAAACCAACCACCAGGCACAGCTGTTTTATTCCAAATACTTGCTGATCCACACAATTTCTACAGAACTCCACAGTTGTTCTGGGCTCATAAAGGACATTTGAATAGATTGTTCTAATTCTGACTGGCACTGGAGTGTGGGATTCTGACCTCCCCGGAAACGACATTTTTCCAAGGGGAGAGATGGTAAATAGGATATTTCCCTCCTCTTCCCTCCCCTTTATGGCCGATGCTAGCTGGGTTGAATTGTTTAGAGACCCGTTTCATACTCCATCTTCCTTTCGGAGAGGCTGCAACATTACAACTCAATTACCATATGGCAATATTTAGAAATGATCTGAATAGATGAAAGCAAACAAGCACATAAAGCACACACACACTCATATAATTTCTAGCTAAAAAGCTAATCTATTGAAAATGTAACTCTAAATTGGTAACTTCTCATTGCCACCCAGGGCCGACATGAGGTCAGTAGATCATTACACATTTCTTGGTACCGTTAAAATTTCTTCTAATGCAATTTGGAATAAATATGTGATATTAAAGGTATCAACTTTATAGCATCTCAATCCAGAGCACACTGAGGGCTTAAAAGGGCTCTAGTGGGATGAAAGTTCTTTGCTCAAGTTGTGAAAACCTAACTCCCTTCTGCAGTGATTCTCAATTTTCCTTTTCCCTATTAGGACCACAAGACCACTAGAATTTGCTTCCTTTCAGAGTGCTGCTTTAGCACATATGGAGGACCTGTGGGTCTTGGATGCAAGCCCTTGTGAGAGGTTAGCCTGGCCCAAGTAGCCTGCACTTTCCCACTCTTTTCAGACAGTTCAGATCATCTAATGCTATGTCTGTGTTGCCCTGAATGAAATGTGTGAGCCAAGATCGTAGTTAGGGTGACCACAAAGTGCCTCTGTCTCAGGGCTTTCAGTGGGGAGTACCATGGTTATAGCCCGGTAGGATTCCTTTTTTCACTCTGAAAGGTTACTTTTGGAAATGGCCCACCAATTTGTGATTCCAGGGTTAAAAAGTATTGAGGCTTAAAAGCTGTTATTCTAAGTACACTGTGTGCATCAACATTTCCTTCGTTTATGGTGGTGCTACCTCACCACGGGCTCTCCAGGTGGCACAGATGGTAAAGGATCTGCCTTCAGTGTGGGAGACCCGAGTTTGATTCCTGTGTTGGGAAGATCCCTTGGAGAAAGAAATGGCAACCCACTGCAGTATTCTTGCCTGGAGAACTCCACGGACAATACAGTCCATGGCGTGTTGAAGAGTCAGATAGGACTGAGCAGCTAACACTTTCACTTTCACCTCATCACAAGTAGAGTTCTAGGCCTTCTGAGCTCTTATTAAAAGGAGTAATAACTGTAGTTAGAAAACACTTCAATCTTTGGAAAATTAATCACTACTGTAATATAATCATTAAAGAGAAAGTGAGATTCTTGTTCTACAGTCTGCCCCATCTGCTCTCTGAATAGATTTTTTTTTGGGAGGGGGGAAGAGGAAGGAGGAGCACTATTTGTCCCCTCCTAATGACTGTCACATAATGTGTTGGAACTAACATATGTTATTGGTTCTTGTTCTTGAACTATTTGCTTTTCCGAAACAGAAACAGAATCAAGGTAAAGCAAAAAGAGGTATCTAGGGCACAAAATTTAAGGAGAGACTCTTAGGGTCTTGCAAGTTCCAGCCTTGCTCCTAAACATGAGAATCCACTTTCCAGGAGCAACCCAGAACATCTCCACTCTGGACCTTGGACAGAGTAAATTCTTTAATTGTCTGCCCTCTGCTCTGTCACAAAGCCCTGCTAAGAGAAGAAATATTTATGAAGCATCTTTCAAAGGATCATTTCTTCCTCTAGATAGGAAGATTCTATTTTGGATCAGGTTATTCTCAGAACAATACACAATTGAACTCTTACGTTAGCTGCTTTCAGAGTTATAGCTTATTTAATTTTCTTTTAATGGCATTCCCTTAGCTTTTATCTGAAAATAGTATTTAAAAAAAGCCAAATCATACCCATAACTTTATCTGTTGAAGAAAACTTGCTCAGAATGTTTCCTCTAGAATATTCAATGCTTCCTAAATTAATTCTTTTACAGTTTCATACTAGGAAAATGTTACCTCCCTTGAGGAATAGTTATGATTCATCTTGTGATGGTTAATTTTATGTGTCAACTTGACTGGGCCATGGGGTGCCCTGATACTTGGTTAGACATTGTTCTAGGTGTGTCTGTGAGGGTCTTTCTGGATGAAGTTAACATTTGAGTTGGTTGACAATAAAGCAGATTGTCCTCCCCTGGGTGGGTGGGTCTCATTCAGTCTCTTGAAGTCTTAATAGAACAAAGGGCTGAGCAAGAGAGAATTCACTCTCTGCCTGATGGTATTTGAGCTGGGATATCAGTCTCTCCTGCCTTTGTACTCAGACTGCAACTTACACCGTTGGCTTTCCTGGTTCTCACGCTGTTGGACTGTAGGTTGTCGGACCTCTCAGTCTTCATAATCACATGACCCAGTTCATTTTAATAAATCTCTTTTTCTCAATATGTCTTAGTGCTTCTGTTTCTTTGGAGAAACCTGAATAATGCACATCTTTTCTGAAAATTAAGCTTATGTACTTGTCTACATACTCTTTTTGCTTTGGTTTTCAGGCTTCTCAGCTTCCAGTTTGAAGCATATCTCTAACATGTGGGTTAACTATTACAATTTGTCTTACTCTTTTTGGGCCTGCAATGCAAGAAACCCTGGTTTGATTCCTGGGTCAGGAAGATCCCCTGGAAAATGGATAGGTTATCTACTCCAGTATTCGTGGGCTTCCCTGGTGGCTTAGACAGTAAAGAATCTGCCTGAAATGCAGGAGACCTGGGTTCAATTCCTGGCTTGGGAAGATTCCCCTGGAGGAGGGTATGGCAACCCACTCCTCTATTCTTGCTTGGTGAATTCCCATGGACAGAGGAGCCTGGCGGGCTACAGTCCATGGGGTCGCAAAGAGCTGGGCATGACTGAGCAACTAAGCACAGCACACATACATAATGAACATACCATAAACTGCATGGCTTATAGACAACAAACATTTATTTCTCCTAGTTCTGGAGGTCTGGGAAGTTCAATACCAAGGCACCAGCAGTTTCAGTATCTAAAATTCAGGTTCATTGTCCAAAATTCAGAAGCTGTCTTTTCACTGTAACCTCCCATGGCAGAAGGACAAGAGAGCTCTCTGGAGCCTCTTTGCTAAGGGTACTTATCTCTTTCATGAGGGCTCTACCCTCATAATCTAATCACCCCAAAGGTCCCATCTCCTAATATCATCACTCTGAGTGTTAGGGTTTCAGTGTAATTTTGAGGGGGACACAGCATTCAGTCATTGTACTCTGCCTTTTTGTCTTCATCTTGGAATTGACTTTCTACTTATATCCATAGTGAAGTCACTCAGTCTTGTCCAACTCTTTGCGACCCCATGGATGGTAGCCTACCAGGCTCCGCCATCCATGGGATTTTCCAGGCAAGAATACTGGAGTGGGCTGCCATTTCCTTCTCCAGGGGATCTTCCCAACCCAGGGATCAAACCCGGGTCTCTTGCGTTGTAGACAGACGCTTTATTGTCTGAGCCACCAGGAAGCCCATATCCATACTTTTCTCCATATTTTTGTCTAGTTTGTATCTTTAAATAAAAATATTTAACTTTTATTGTATGATTGCCAGGTGACCAGTATATTCTAAGCACTTGCTGAAGATTACTCCATTTAACCCTTAAAACAACCCTGCCAGTTTATTATCCCAGTTGTATATGAGAAGAAATTGAGGCCTGGAGTAATTCAGTAATTTGTCCGAGGTCGAGTAATGATAGAGCCAGTCTGAATTCAGACAACTTTATTCTGAAATCAATATTTTTATTCAGTATCTATGTGACGTTTGTTTGAATGCATTAATATAACCATTATTTTCCCTATGTCTTTATATAAACCATTTCAGATATTTTTAGCAAGAGATGCATACATATTTAATTTAATTTTATTCTGTTTCAAATTTATATTAAGATTTGAATTACAAGGCTATTTAATTCCTTAATATCTCTCTGCTATATGCTTTTCTAGTTGAACTTTTTATCTTGAACAAATTCAAGCTTACATTTACAGAGGAGTTTGCAAGAACAATACAATGAATCCTTGGATACTTTTCACATAGATTCTTCAATTGTTTAGATTTTTGGAATATGTTTTTGCTTTAGTGCTTTTATTTATATCTGTCTTTATTACTACTATTCTTATAATTTTCTGAACTGTTTGAAATTAAGTTATAGCCATCTTGACCTTTTATCACTGACTATATCAACACAGATATTTGAAGAACAAAGATATGTTCTTATATTATATGATTATCAAGTGCAGGGAATTTAAAATTGATAATTACTCAGATTTCACCAGTTATCCCAAATATATTTTATAGTATTTGTTTCTCTCTTTCTTCCTTTTTTCCCCATCTGTTCTGTCTACAGTTTTTCCTATTTCCTTCTTTTTTCCCTTTCCAACTTCCTTCATTCTCCTCCCTCCCCTTTCTCTCACTCTCTCTCTCTCTCTGTCTGTCCCTTTACTATCCAGGATCTAGTCTAGGACTGTACATCTAGTTGGCATGCCTTGCTATGTGCTTTGAACATTCTGAGTTTTAAGTTTTGTCACTCAGTCATGTCTGACTCTTTGTGAACCCATGGACTATAGCCTGCCAGGCTCCTCTGTCCATGCGGATCCTCCAGGCAAGAATACTAGAATGGGTTGCCATTTCCTCCTCTAGGGGATCTTCCCAACCCAGGAATCAAACCCAGGTCTCCTGCATTGCAGGCAAATTCTTTACCCTCTGAGTCACCAAGGAAGCCTTCAAATATTTACTTTCTCTCCCCACCAAGCCAGTTATCCTCCAGTCTTTCCTTCCTAGAGAAGATCTACTTTTCCTACCTGTTTCTTAAAGGAGCTGCGTTCTGTTACTTGCAGACATTTCGAAACCATCAGAGACAACATGCATCAAAAATTCAAACTTAGTCTTTTTCTTTACTTTTGCATTGGAAAACTTTCTAACCTCTATTATAGGTCAAATTTGATTACTTTTTCCCAAAAAGCTATGTAAGATCAACAAAGCCAAAACCAGAGGAGTACAATTTGAAGACCAAGTATGCTACTGAGTAGGAGTGTTTCAGGGTACATGATTCTGCGAGTGAATACATGTAACACTTCTTAATAAAAGGAATCATCAAATCAGCACATCTTGGATCAAATATAATTGTATTTGAGACGACATTATCTTCTAATTTTGAAGCAGTTAGGATAGAAGCAAAAAAGATTATAAAAGTGAAAAGCAAGGCCATTTCAGTAAACTAGAACACACACTCAAAGCTCAATCAAAGCATTGTTTATGTTTAAACTCTTGAATTATGATGGGCACAATGCAAGGAACAGACAAGCAATTTTCCATCGACCTCCCTCGTAAGGAACAGCATTTTCAATTCATATAAAATTATTTGATGCCAAAATTATATTTTCTATTGCTTTACAATGCAATTTAGGTAGTTTTATTTTTAAAAAATTCATTTCCATTAGTTGGTTGAATATTTTAACACTCTAATTTTAAGGCTCTGTTCTCTCCACCCCCAATCTTCATGTCAAATATTTAATGATCTATAAATATTTAGAAAGTTCTAACGTAGCATACTATTAAAAGCAAACCTATAAGGAAGTCTGGTAGTATTTGAATAATCTCTCTTATCTCTTTGTAAATTTGGATATATAAATATTGAATTTTCTTAAATGGAGTTTTGGCCTCACCCATCATTTTATTACCTTTTTCCACCCCTTTTACAATCTGGTAGGGAGTACAAATTCTGTTACTCACTGGATAGTTTACTGGACAGGAAGTGTTGACTGAGTACTGGCAGATTAATAGGAAGATAAGGTCTTTTGTAAAAATAGTATCAGGGAATTTTATATAGTAATGAATAATACTTAGACCTACTCCACCCAGCTGAGTGCTCCTGAGTTGTCATATTTATCTTCCAGTTAAGGTTAGTGGAGTACATCATGAGAAACACTGGTCTGGATGAAGCACAAGCTGGGATCAAGATTGCTGAGAGAAATATCAATAAGCTTAGATAGGCAGATGACACCACCCTTATGGCAGAAAGTGAAGAAGAACTGAAGAGTCTCTTGATGAAAGTGAAAGAGGAGAGTGAAAAAGTTGGCTTAAAGCTCAACATTCAGAAAACTAAGATCACGGCATCTGGTCCCATCATGGCAAATAGATGGAGAAGCATTGGAAACAATGGCAAACTTTAATTTTGGGGGGCTCCAAAATCATTGCAGATGATGACTGCAGCCATAAAATTAAAAGATGCTTGCTCCTTGGAAGAAAAGTTATGACCAAATTAGACAGCATATTAAAAAGCAGAGAGCATTACTTTGCCAACAAAGTCTGTCTAGACAGAGCTATGGTTTTCCCAGTAGTCATGTACGGATGTGAGAGTTGGACTATAAAGAAAGCTGAACACTGAAGAATTGATGCTTTTGAACTGTGGTGTTGGAGAAGACTCTTGAGAGTCCCTTGGACTGCAAGGAGATCCAACCATCCTAAAGGAAATGAATCCTGAATATTCATTGGAAAGACTGATGCTGAAGCTGAAACTCCAATACTTTGGCCACCCCATACAAAGAACTGACTCCTTGGAAAAGACCCTGATGCTGGGAAAGATTGAAGGCATGAGGAGGAGGGGACAACAGAGGGTGAGATGGTTGGATGGCATCACTGACTCAATGGACATGAGTTTGAGTAAACTGCAGGAACTGGTGCTGGACAGGGAGGCCTGGCGTGCTGCAGTCTCTGGGGTCACAAAGAGTCAGACACAACTGAGCTACTGAATTGAACTCGGGTTAGAGCATTTGTGTTCCTGTGGAGGCAGTGGGGTCCACAGGAAAGAGCGACCATCTGGGAATCAGGATGCACTGGTTTGTATGACCGTGAATCTGGAGTTTCACCTCTCTAGAATCCAATCCTCACCTTCAGTGTGGTGAACTAGATGATCTCTCATTTTCTTTCCAGCAGTGTTACACAATACTAAGAGATCTAGACATCTGATGGAAGCATAGAACTGTTTATTGACATGTTTTGATTGGTAGTTATGGTTGCTCAGACAGTAAAGAATCTGCCTGCAATGCAGGAGACCCAGGTTTGATCCCTGGGTTGGGAAGATTCCCCTGGAGAAGGGAATGACCACCCACTCCAGTATTCTTGCCTGGAGAATCCCCATAGACAAAAGAGCCTGGTGGGCTATAGACTGTGGTGTCACAAAGAGTCAGACATGACTGAGCAACTAACACTTATGCTCAAGCAATACCTTTCTATGTAATGTTGATTTATGTTTATTTTTCCAATGGTTTGCCAATGCTTTCCTGGATATGAATCCAGGAAAGTATCTTAATTTACAGATGGAAGAAAATAGTTGAGCATAATGTGGATGTATTGAATTTAGGTTAAACAGACTCTTGAGAGTCCCTTGGACTGCAAGGAGATCCAACCAGTCCATCCTAAAGGAGATCAGTCCTGGGTGTTCATTGGAAGGACTGATGTTGAAGCTGAAACTCCAATACTTTGGCCACCTGATGCGAAGAGCTGACTCCTTGAAAAAGACCCTGATGCTGGGAAAGATTGAGGGCAGGAGGAGAAGGGGATGACAGAGGATGATATAGTTGGATGGCATCAGTGACTCAATGACATGGGTTTGGGTGGACTCCAGGATTTGGTGATGGACAGGGAGGCCTGGTATGCTGCGGTTCATGGGGTCACAGAGTCGGACATGACTGAGCGACTGAACTGAACTTTTCATTAAAACTTTAAATGAAAAAATGAAGTTAAAGTGATACCTTTATTCAGAATGCCTTTCTATAGGACTATATTTTTTAGATTGGGTCTCAGCTTTTTGACCTTCTAAATGAGGAGCTGATGCCTATTCTGGAATAGCACGTGAGGTTATCTGAAGTACTGACTCTAAGGCTCAGCAGGGAAAAGCACTTGCCATGGTTAAGAACCAATGTCTAGCAAAGGTAAGAGAAGCACTCAATGCCTTCCATTTGATGGACTTGGACAGAACACCATTAAGAGTCTTTTCTAAGTATAGTCTTCTTCCACAGTTAGCTGTGCATTGAATAATCCAGTTGCCTAACCCACAGTCTGGAGGTCATTCTTGCTGCCTTTCCTTCCCTCATCTCCCCACTAGCAAAATTCATCACCGGAATCTTTCTGTTTACCTCCTAAGTCATTCATTACCACTGTCTTCATCTGAAGCACCAGCATCTCTCATCTGAACCACTGCCTCCCTCTGCTAATGGGCTACACAACAGGTGGTCTAAGCATGTGCTTAGGGTACCAGCAAGATGGGAACACATTTCCTCCCCCTGCCACATAAACACACAAAACAGACTTAAGAAGGGGGAAAAGCTATTTTAATATCAGCACCCATGCTCATCTGGGTCATTTAAAATTGAAAAATTGCTATATAATGTTTTATGATTGCTTCTGTTTTGCATTATAGAACAGTATTCTTATATGTGTGTGTGTGTTGAGGGGGTCGGTTGGGCAACATAACTTTGTTTTATGAAATAGTAACTTTAAAATTCTGATTCTTGCCCTGCCTCTAATCTATATTGTAGCAGAATAATCTCCTCTCTCTCTCTCTCTCTCTTTTTTCCTTTGAGAACACAGTAAAATCTCACTAATTCAGACTGCATTAACCATCATGATTTATGAACTGAGAATAAATTTACATTGGTATTATCTATTTTTATGAAAAATGGTATACTTAGAAATTAAGCATATAAACCAGAATAATCTTTTAAAAGCAAATTTTGATCTTGTTATTTCCTGCTTCTCTCTCCCCTTAAGCTAAATCCTAAACTCCTTATTATGACCATGTATACTCTGGGTCCCTGCCTGCTTCCTCCTAGCTCACATCTCACCACATTTTCCCTTTCTCTTTTGGGTCCAGTCATGTTGTATGTTGGAGAAGGCAATGGCAACCCACTCCAGTACTCTTGCCTGGAAAATCCCATGGGCACAGTCCATGGGGTCGCTAAGAGTCGGACATGACTGAGCAACTTCACTTCCACTTTTCACTTTCATGCATTTGAGGAGGAAATGGCAACCCACTCCAGTGTTCTTGCCTGGAGAATCCCAGGGACGGCAGAGCCTGGTGGGCTGCCGTCTGTGGGGTTGCACAGAGTCAGACATGACTGAAGCGACTTAGCAGCATGTTGTATGTTTTGGTCACTCAGTTGTGTCCAGCTCTGCGACCCCATGGACTGTAGCCTTCCAGGCTCCTCTGTCCATGGAATTCTCCAGGCAAGAATACTGGGTTGCCATGCCCTTCTGCAGGGGATCTTCTCCACCCTAGATTCAAACCTGGGTCTCCTTCATTGCAGGCTGGTCTATGTCAGTTCCCCAAAGGTCCTGTGTAGTAATTTATCACTCTCCCTGCAAAGCTATTCTGCTTCTTTCCCTTTAGCATTTAATACTGTGACTCATACTTTGATATCAGCTCAAACATCTCTTACTTGAGGACTCTCAGCCTTCCAGATGAGATCAGAAGCTGCCATATTCTTGCTTTATATCACAGAATTTTGTTTTTAATGTTTTTATGAAATTTATTTTTTTTAAATGAAGGTTAATTGCTTTACAGAATTGTGTTGGTTTCTGCCAGACATCAACATGAATCAGCCATAGGTACACATGGTATTTGACTTGTATCTCTCTCTTTGTTCACCATTGTTCCAGGGGCACCAGGTTAACACCAGGCTCAATAAACCCTGGTGGAGGAGATGGATGCTTCTCTAATTCCATGCAATCTAGGATTCCTCAGGAAAGTAGTAGAGGAGATGCAATTAAAAGAAGTTAAAGCTGTATTCTCAATAGTCTTTGATCATAGTATAAATTCAACACCAACAGTTAGTTGTTGATAAATATCCCAAGTTTTTAGAAGTACTTATTATAATAATTGCCTCATTTCTCACAACTTTTCCAAACTTTTTGTGGCCAAACAGAACTCTTGAAGTCTTCCTCCTGTCCATCATTGAATAATATAAACATATTCCTCTCCCAGCAATCTGTCTTAATGACTCAAATCCTTGAGGTCTGCCTTAGCTCCATTCCTTCTTCCCTCAAACAAATCCATCTAACAGAAAAGATTATTGGCTCTAGAAATTATATCTGGAGTCTGACTCTTCTCACCTTCTCTGCTATCATCCCATTTCCAGTCATAAATATCTTTCACCTGTACAACTTTAATATGTTTCTTATTGTTGTCCCTGGTTCCAGTCCTGGCTTGATCTTATCATCTTAGAATGGTGAAAGTAATTTTTAAATGAAACATATTAGACCATATCATGCCCTTATTCACACTTTCCTTTGGTTTTTTGACTTGATTTTACCCTTTATATGAAATGCTGTTTTTTATCATTGCTTCTTGCCTACAATTTTGCTCTCATCTTTTACCACTCCACTCCCTTATCTTGATAATTCCCAGTCACATAATGGCCTCCTTGTAATTCTTCAACCACAAAATACTGAGTCTCACTTGAGTACATTCATGCTTGCTGTCCACTTTGCCTGGTATTCTATTCCCTATCTCATAGTATATATTTCTCCTTCTCAATATTCAGGTCATAGCTCAAAGACCATGCCCTCAAAAGACCTTGCCTGGCTACCTGATCTGAGAATGTCCCCTCCACCCCACCATCATTCTCTTCTTTTTTTTTTCAGTTTTTTTTCATCATTCTCTTCTTATAGCCAGCTTTGTTTTCTTGATAGCATTTAGAACCATATAAAATTATTTTAATAGACGCTTACTCCTTTGAAGAAAAGTTATGACCAACCTAGATAGCATATTCAAAAGCAGAGATATTACTTTGCTGACTAAGGTCTGTCTAATCAAGGCTATGGTTTTTCCTGTGGTCATGTATGGATATGAGAGTTGGACTGTGAAGAAGGCTGAGCACCGAAGAATTGATACTTTGAACTGTGGTGTTGGAGAAGACTCTTGAGGGTCCCTTGGACTGCAAGGAGATCCAACTAGTCCATTCTGAAGGATATCAGTCCTGGGATTTCTTTGGAGGGAATGATGCTGAAGCTGAAACTCCAGTACTTTGGCCACCTCATGTGAAGAGTTGACTCATTGGAAAAGACTCTGATGCTGGGAGGGATTGGGGGCAGGAGGAGAAGGGGACGACAGAGGATGAGATGGCTGGATGGCCTTACTGACTCTATGGCTGTGAGTCTGAGTGAACTCCGGGAGTTGGTGATGGACAGGGAGGCCTGGCGTGCTGCGATTCATGGGGTCACAAAGAGTTGGACATGACTGAGCGACTGAAGTGAACTGAACTGAACTGAAAATTATTTTAGATGTAGCCACTGGAGAAGGGAATGTGCTCCACTGGAGAAGGGAATGGCAAAGCACTTCGGTATTCTTGCCTCGAGAACGCCATGAACAGTATGAAAAGGCAAAAAGATAGGACACTGAAAGATGAAGTGCCCAGGTCGGTAGGTGCCCAATATGCTACTGGAGATCAGTGGAGAAATAACTCCAGAAAGAATAAAGGGATGTAGCCAAAGCAAAAACAACACCCAATTGTGGATGTGACTGGTGATAGAAGCAAGGTCTTATGCTGTAAAGAGCAATATTGTACAGGAACTTGGAATGTTAGGTCCATGAATTAAGGCAAATTGGAAGTGGTCAAACAAGAGATGGCAAGAGTGAACGTCAACATTCTAGGAATCAGCGAACTAAAATGGACTGGAATGGGTGAATTTAACTCAGATGACCATTATATCTACTACTGTGGGCAGGAATCCCTTGGAAGAAATGGAGTAGCCATCATAGTCAACAAAAGAGTCCAGAATGCAGTACTTGGATGCAATCTCAAAAATGAAAGAATGATCTCTGTGTGTTTCCAAGGCAAACCATTCAATATCGTGGTAATCCAAGTCTATGCCCTGACCAGTAACGCTGAAGAAGCTGAACGGTTCACTGAAGACCTACAAGAGCTTCTAGAACTAACACCCCCAAAAGATGTCCTTTTCATTATAAGGGACTGGAATGTAAAAGTAGAAAGTCAAGAAACACCTAGTGTAGCAGGCAAACTTGGCCTTGGAGTACAGAATGAAGCAGGGCAAAAGCTAATAGAGTTTTGCCAAGAGAACTCACTGATCATAGCAAACACCCTCTTCCAACAACACAAGAGGAGACTCTACACATGGACGTCACCAGATGGCCAACACTGAAATCAGATTGATTATATTCTTTGCAGCCAAAGATGGAGAAACTTTATATAGTCAGCAAAAACAAGACCAGGAGCTGACTGTGGCTCAGATCATGAACTCCTTAATGCCAATTTCAGACTTGTATTGAAGAAAGTAGGGAAAACCACCAGACCATTCAGGTATGACCTAAATCAAATCCCTTATGATTATACAGTGGAAATGAGAAATAGATTTAAGGGCCTAGATCTGATAGACAGAGTGCCTGATGAAATAAGGATCGAGGTTTGTGACATTGTATAGGAGACAGAGATCAAGACCATCCCCAAGAAAAAGGAATGCAAAAAAGCAAAATGGCTGTCTGAGGAGGCCTTACAAATAGCTGTGAAAAGAAGAGAAGCTAAAAGCGAAGGAGAAAAGGAAATATATAACCATCTGAATGCAGAGTTCCAAAGAATAGCAAGGAGACATAAGAAAGTCTTCCTCAGTGATCAGTGCAAAGAAATAGAGGAAAATAATAGAATGGGAAAGACTAGAGATCTCTTCAAGAAAATTAGAGATACCAAGGGAACATTTCATGCAAAGATGGGCTCAATAAAGGACAGAAATGGTAGGGACCTAACAGAAGCAGAAGATATTAAGAGGCGGCAAGAATACACAGAGAAACTGTACAAAAGGGGTCTTCACGATCCAGATGATCGTGATGGTGTGACCACCCACCTAGAGCCAGACATCCTGGAATGTGAAGTCAAGGAGGCCTTAGGAAGCATCACTACGAACAAAGCTAGTGGAGGGGATGGAATTCCAGTTGACCTATTTCAAATCCTAAAAGATGCTTCTGTGAAAGTCCTGCAGTATATGCCAGAAAATTTGGAAAACTCAGCAGTGGCCACAGGACTGGAAAAGGTCCATTTTCATTCCAATTCCAAAGAAAGGCAATGCTAAAGAATGCTCAAACTACCGCACAATTACACTCATCTCATATGCTAGCAAAGTAATGCTCAAAATTCTCCAAGCCAGGCTTCAGCAATACTTGAACCGTGAACTTCCAGATGTTCAAGCTGAATTAGAAAAGGCAGAGGAACCAGAGATCAAATTGCCAACATCTGCTAGATCATCGAAAAAAGCAAGAGCATTCCAGAAAAACATCTATTTATGCTTTATTGAAGATGCCAAAGCCTTTGACTGTGTGGATCACAATAAACTGTGGAAAATTCTGAAAGAGATGGAAATACCAGACCACCTGACCTGCCTCTTGAGAAATCTGTATGCAGGTCAAAAAGCAACAGTTAGAACTGAACATGGAACAACAGACTGGTTCCAAACAGGAAAAGGAGTACATCAAGGCTGTATATTGTCACCCTGCTTATTTAACTTATATACAGAGTATATCATGAGCAACGCTGGGCTGGATGAAGCACAAGCTGGAATTAAGCTTTCTGGGAGAAATATCAATAAGCTCAGGTTAGCAGATGACACCACCCTTATGGCAGAAAGTGAAGAAGAACTAAAGAGCCTCTTGATGAAAGTGAAAGAGGAAAGTGAAAAAGTTGGCTTAAATCTCAAATTCAGAAAACGAAGATCATGGCATCCGGTCCCATCACTTCATGGTAAATAGATGGGGAAACAGTGGCAGACTTTTGTTTTTGGTGCTCCTAAATCACTGCAGATGGTGACTTTAGCCATGAAATTAAAAGACACTTACTTCTTGGAAGAAAAGTTATGACCAACCTAGATAGTATATTCAAAAGCAGAGACATTACTTTGCCGACTAAGGTCCATCTAGTCAAGGCTATGGTTTTTCCAGTAGTCATATATGGATGTGAGAGTTGAACTGTAAAGAAAGCTGAGCACCGAAAAGTTGATGCTTTTGCACTGTGGTGTTGGAGAAGATACTTGAGAGTCCCCTGGACTGCAAGGAAATCCAATCAGTTCATCCTAAAGGAGATCAGTTCTGGGTATTCATTGGAAGGACTGATGCTGAAGCTGAAACTCCAATACTTTGGCCACCTGATGCGAAGAGCTGACTCCTTGAAAAAGACCCTGATGCTGGGGCAAGATTGAGGGCAGCTGGAGAAGGGGATTACAGAGGATGAGATGGTTGGATGGCATCACTGACTCAATGGAAATGAGTTTGGGTTAACTCCGGGAGTTGGTGATGGACAGGGAGGCCCTGCATGCTGCAGTCCATGGGCTTGCAAAGAGTTGGACACCAGTGAGTGACCGAACTGAAAATTATTTTATCAATTTATAATATTTTTTATTATTATTTTTACTGTTTTCTGCACTGGCATATGAAGTTCAGAGAGAAAAACTCTTAGTTGCCTTGTTTCCTATTTTTTTTTTTTTTTTTGCTCTTAGAAAAATGCCTGTAATGTGGTAGTTATGCAAAATATATTTGTTGAATGAATGAATGAATGAATGGAGATTCACTTCAGATTAGATTGGTGCTGGGCAAAGACTGAGAAATAACAAAAGTGTTATTTTGTTTTTTTTTGAAAACCATTTAAAATCACCTTCATCCTGTGATTACTTTTAAGCTTTCCCTGTTTCAGGCCTCTATGCTATACAGAGGTTTGCTCACAGCTTTACCTTGGAGCATAATCAGTCAAGTGATTGTTTTTGAGGAGTGAAATTTCACAATGGATTGCATAGTTTACATGATTATAACCTTTAGTGTTTGACTTTTTCTCAGAAGAGAGTTTTGTTAAAATAGGGAACTACACGTTGGCTTTCCTGGCACCAGTCAATCCGCTGAAGTTGTTGTTTTGTATTTTTTTTTCGTCTTCTGAGTTTCATTCTCAATAATTCCAATCTAAAATTCACATTTTTGCTGTTTTATTGAAGGGCACAAGAAACCCTCATATTCATTGAGCATTGGATTCCTAGTCACTGACAGGTTATTGGAATGACTGTATTGTCGTTTCTACCAGGACCATCTTTTGACCTTTATGCCTGCTGGTACTGATTACCACTAGGTGGCACCCATTAGATGGTAAGGCAAAATGCTGGCTGATGGATTTTGCTCTTAATTTGTGAAGGAGTCATGGGAAAATTGTAAAATGAGTGTATAAAAGTTAGGGCTGGTGAAATGTAAGTACTTTCTTTTTAAGATACATGAGAAAAGAAAATCATCAATATGTAATACATAATGCTAAGTCACTTCAGTCATGTCCGACTCTGTGCGACCCCATAGACGGCAGCCCACCAGGCTCCCCCGTCCCTGGGATTCTCCTGGCAAGAACACTGGAGTGGGTTGCCATTTCCTTCTCCAGTGCATGAAAGTGAAAAGTGAAAGGGAAGTCGCTCAGTCGTGTCCGAACCTTAGCATGGACTGCAGCCTACCAGGCTCCTCCATCCTCCATGGGATTTTCCAGGCAAGAGTACTAGAGTGGGGTGCCATTGCCTTCTCCAGTAATATGTAATAGTCACTTGCATTTCCTCAAAATAATTAATGCAAAACTCAAAAAACCATTGCATGCATGGTAATTAAGCAATAGAAGTAGATTTTATCACTTGCCTACTGTGCTCTGGACTTTAGTTAGGTTAAATTTTTTAGTGAATATCTTGGTTATTTTATCATATGCTTCTTTGTTATTGAAGTGAAAAATCTAGATAAATGAGAGTTTCATTTAGTTGTGTTAAGATAAAATGAGAATTACTTTACTTTATCAGAATAGCAAATGCCTCTGGTAATATAGGTATTGCTGCTAAGTCGCTTCAGTCGTGTCCTACTCTGTGCGACCCCATAGACGGCAGCCCACCAGGCTCCTCCGTCCCTGGTATTCTCCAGGCAAGAACACTGGAGTGGGTTACCATTTCCTTCTCCAATGCATGAAACTGAAAAGTGAAAATGAAGTCACTCAGTCGTGTCCAACTCCCAGCGACCCCATGGACTGCAGCCCACCAGGCTCCTCCATCCACTGGATTTTCCAGGCAAGAGTGCTGGAGCGGGGTGCCATTGCCTTCTCTGAATATAGGTATTACCATATATCAAATTGATTTTATGTACCAAATCATACATAACTGCTTATAATAAGCATCAACCATCCTTCTATTTCCAGCCAGATTCCACAAGGAAAACTTATAAAGACTTTATAAACCCATTATTTAAATTCAGAAATATGAAATTATTTTGAGTTAAATAGATATGATCTTTCTAGGAAGATTAATATGCAAAGATAATGTGATGTTGGCATGATTCTGTATACTTGTTTCAAACTACAATGGGTACCTAGGAATAAAATCATAGACATCTGTTAAAAATTCTCTTTAAATTGTGTACAAGATGCTTAAGCTTTTGGAAGTCTTTTCTTGTAAGTAATTCAGCTGGTAAAGAAGGGGTAGGGGAGAGGGAGAAAGAAGGAGAATGAGTGACAGGAAAGGTAAAGAACAGTAAGTGATGGAGAAATGGACAGAGAAGACCTTGGTGATGATCTTCAGACTTCACTGTCTAGGACCTCTGGTCAGTCTATTCCTTATGAAGACTCTCAGTTCAGTTCAGTCACTCAGTCATGTCCAACGCTTTGCGACCCCATGAATCGCAGCACGCCAGGCCTCCCTGTCCATCACCAACTCCTGGAGTTCACTCAGATTCATGTCCATTGAGCCAGTGATGCCATCCAGCCATCTCATCCTCTGTTGTCACCTTCTCCTCCTGCCCCCAATCCCTCCCAGCATCAAAGTCTTTTCCAGTGAGTCAACTCTTCGCATGAGGTGTCCAAAATACTGGAGTTTCAGCTTCAGCATCATTCCCTCCAAAGAAATCCCAGGGTTGATCTCCTTCAGAATGGACTAGTTGGATCTCCTTGCAGTCCAAGGGACTCTCAAGAGTTTTATCCTAACACCACAGTTCAAAAGCATCAATTCTTCAGTGCTCAGCTTTCTGTACAGTCCAACTCTCACATCCATACATGACCACAGGAAAAACGATAGCCTTGACTAGACGGACCTTTGTTGGCAAAGTAATGTCTCTGCTTTTCAATGTGCTGTCTAGGTTGGTCATAACTTTTCTTCTAAAGGCCACCAAAACCTGAGTGGGGGTGGGGAGGACAACTTGAATCTGAAAAACTATCAAATTTTACAGCTCAGTCCCTTGCTTTGAGAAGAAATTCATCAGAAGAGTCTCTGATGATTATCTGGTTTACTGATGAGATCATGGGATAGTAGTTATTGCATGGCCTGGATAACTTGAATGTCTGCCTTTCTTACTAGTTATAGTTACCCTGTGACTTCAGTTTTTTCCATTCACCACCTGTGGGCCAGCTTATCTTAGATAGATGGCATAGTCATGATTTGTGGATAAAATCACATTTGTGAATATGCAAAACTGCCTGTGAAGGCTTCTAATAAACTTTCTGGGAAGGAGTGTTGGTGGAATGCCCAGAGGACAGCCTTCATTTCTTTCAAATCCCTAAACATGCATTTTCTACAATCCATAGCTTGAGCAATGTCTATAGCATAGGGAAGTAATAGGCCCACATCTTCCCACTTCTTACTTACATAAGACTTGGTTTCTACTAGCCTAATATATGCACAGCTTATATTCAAGCTGTAGAATGAAGGTAATTAATTAGAAATGGCATTCCCATAAATTCTGCAGTGATCATTTTCACACTAAGAAATCCTCTTGCTCCAGACTCTTGAGAACCTGTTAGAACTCTCCTTCCACATAATCTCATATGTGCACTCCAGGATTCCCCCGTGAATTTCTCATATCCAACCGCACTGACTAAACCGAAGATATTTAATTTCTTAGTGCTTACCTGCCCAGGCTCTGTGTCTTTGCCTTGAGAACCTTTCTCCATATCTTGATATTGGGATATTTTGGCATCTTCTCTTACCTGGTGCTTTTTTCTTATCTTCTTCTTTTTGTTTTTTAAATTGAAGTATAGTTGATTTACAGTATTGTCTTAATTACTGCTGTACAGCAAAGTGATTCAGTGATAGCATACACACACACACATTCTTTTTTGAAAAAGTTCTTTACCATTATGATTTCTCACAGGATATTCAACTGTTCTCTGTACTATGCTAACCACCACCTCCCACTCTTTCGTCCGACACCCCGCCCCCTTAGGAACCATCAGTCTGTTCTCTGTGTGTCTGCATCTGTTTTCTAGATAGGTTCGTTTGTGTCATAGTTTAGATTCCATATGTAAGTTTTATGGTGTTGGTGTTTCTCTTTCTGATTTACTTTACTTAGTATGATAATGTCTGGTTGCATCCGTGTTGCTGCAAATGGCCCCATTTTGTTCCTATTTATGGTTGAGTAGTATTCTATTGGGAGAAGGCAATGGCACCCCACTCCAGTACTCTTGCCTGGAAAATCCCATGGACAGAGGAGGGAGGAGCCTGGAAGGCTGCAGTCCACGGCGTCGCTGAGGGTCGGACACGACTGAGCGACTTCACTTTCACCTTTCAGTTTCATGCGTTGGAGAAGGAAATGGCAACCCACTCCAGTGTTCTTGCCTGGAGAATCCCAGGGATGGGGGAGCCTGGTGGGCTGCCGTCTATGGGGTCACACACAGTCGGACACGACTGAAGCGACTTAGCAGCAGCAGCAGCAGCAGCAGCAGCAGTATTCTGTTGTGTATCCTATTCAAAAAACTAAGATCATGGCATCCAGTCTCATCACTTCATGGCAGATGGAGAAAAAATGGAAACAGTGACAGACTTTATTTTTGTGGGCTCCAAAATCACTGTGGACAGTGACTGAAGCCATGAAATTAAAAGAAACTTGCTTCTTGGAAAAAAGATTTGACAAACCTAGACAGTGTATTAAAAACCAGAGACATTACTTTGCCTACAAAGGTCCATATAGGCAAAGCTATGGTTTTTCTAGTAGTCACATATGGATGTGAGAGTTGGACAATAAAAAAGGCTGAGCACCAAAGAACTGATGCTTTTGAACTGTGGTGTTGGAGAAGACTCTTGAGAGTCCCTTGGACTGCAAGGAGATCAAACCAGTCAATCCTAAAGGAAATCAACCTTGAATAGTTACTGGAAAGGTTGATGCTGAAGCTGAAGGTCTAATAGTTTAGTCACCTGAAGCAAAGAGCTGACTCATTGAAAAAGACCCTGATTCTGCGAAAGATCGAAGGCAGGAGAAGGGGATGACTGAGGATGAGATGGTTGGATGGCATCACTGACTTAATGGATGTGAGTTTGAGCAAACTCTGGGAGACAGTGAAGGACAGGGAAACCTGGGGTACTGCAGTCTGTGGGGTTGCAAAGAGTCAGATATGACTGAGTAACTGAACAACAATAATAATTATTTGGAGGGTCTACAAGGTTTGTGAAGCATTGCAAATACATGGTTATGTTACAGCCTCCTCTACTATCTGGATCAGTCTTTCTACTTGCATTTATACACATATGATCTCCTGTACCATATTTCTGGTCAACTGGGACAAAAACTGAGGTTATTGATATTTCTCCCAGCAATCTTGACTCCAGCTTGTGCTTCATCCAGCCCAGCACTTCACATGATGTACTCTGCATTGAAGTTAAATAAGCAGGGTGACAATATACAACATTGGCGTACTCCTTTCCTAGTTTGAAATCAGTCCATTGTTCCTTGTCTGGTTCTAACTATTGCTTCTTGACCTGCATATAGGTTTTGCAGGAAGCAGGTAGGATAGTCTGGTATTCCCATCTTTTTTAGGAATTTTCCAGTTTTTTGTGATCTACACAAAGGCTTTGGGGTAGTCAAAGAAGCAGAAGTAGATGCTTTTCTGAAATTCTCTAGCTTTTTCTATGATCCAACAGTTGAATCTCTGGCTCCAAATAATTATATTTTAAATTACAACTCAATATATGCTCAATATATATAACTGAGAAACTTATAAAATAATAAATAATACTGGAGAACAAGATGGCAGAGCTGTAGGTGGACATGGAGTACATCTCTCCACGGATACATCAGGAATGCACCTTCAGACACAGAAGTGCATGCAGAACACCAGCTGAGAGTAGACAGAAGTACCTGACAAGTGGAAAAGAATATATAGAACCATGCAAAACTTAGTAGGATGAGGAACTAAGGAGGGAAACAGGAGTGTTAATAGGACTGGACCTGCCCTCAGTAGGTGGGGGAACTGAAGCAGGGCTCTGATCCCCACAGCAAGACAATTATCTGATTCAAAGGAGAAACATTTAAGGCTGAGAGTGAAAAAGCTGATCTGTGGCAGCCTAAATGGAATGAGAATCAGACAGTCCTTTCCACAGCTGTACATACCCTGGACAGGAACGCTGGTCTCCTGGAAAATGCAGTGGCTGGGAGCTGGAGTTCAGAGATTGTGGAGCAATCCCAGGGTGAGGGCTGCTATTGACTGTGGAGAGATGGATTGAGGGGATGTAAGGGAGGAGATCATGGTGGGAAATGCCGGTGGAGGAAAGCCAGGCAGCCATGGAAGCAAGGCGATACTGCTGAGTCACATGTAGGGGATGGAGCCATCACTGAAGCCCCTCTCCCCCAAACCACCAGCATTGGCAGCTGAGCAATAGAGAGGCTGGCCCATCAAATGCCTGATGCACTGAACTACAGAGTAGGACCCTACCCAGAGTGTACCTTTCAGTGACTGAAACACCAATCTATAGAATAAGACCCCTAGTCAGGGGGGCCCTCTATGTGCCTGATGCACCAAACAACAGGGAATGACCCCCAGGCAAGGGAGCCCTCTAAGTGCATGAACAGACGGAGCTATGGAAAGACTGGCCAAAGAGGCCTTCTGATCGCCAGCTACAAGAGGCTCGAAAAGGCTCTGATAGGGTCATACTCCTGCAGTGGAAGCAGTCCATGTCCCTGCACACTTGGTGCTGCCAGGGTCCCTGCAAGCCAAGCAGCTGTGCCATCTTCATGCTCACCTCTCACTGGGGCAGATCTGCCACAGGCAAAAAAGTCTTGGCATCTATGCACATGGGGTCACTTCAGTAGTGTCTGACTCTTTGCAATCCAGTAGACTGTGGCCTGCCAGGCTTCTCTGTCAGAGGAGGGGCAAGAATACTGGAGCGTATTGGCCAATACTAGTTGCCATACCCTTCTAGAGCACTCTATTTCTTGCTGCCCTAGCTGCCAACCCCCCTGAGTACTTGGTGCCGCCAAAACCCCTGCAACCCAAGCAGCTGCACCACCTCCACACCTGGCCCTCACAAGGGCAAACACAAACCCTCCAGGGCAGCCTCAGAAGCTAAACCACAGTGGACGACCCACATGTAGAGATGAAAATAGAACCACAATTGAAACCCAGGGGCAGTGTGGCTAAGGAAGAAGACCCAAAACTTTCCCACCATCTGTACAAGCTGTAGATTAAATCCACACAATCAACTAAGCAGACTCTGGGTCTATGGAATATATAAAAGGTCATTGAGAGCTCCCACAAAAAGAAAACGGAGGCAAGAACACACAGGAATAGGACCAGATTAGAATCTGAGCTGCCCCTACATCAGGTCCAGAGATCAGCAGTGCTGGAGGGCATCCTAGGGAGGGGAGGTAGACTGTGATTTCCCAGCAAGGGAAAGGACTCTGATAGCAGTGACTCAAGAAAAATGTTTATTATTATTATTTTTTTTACTTGTTCTGTAGAATCTTTTGGATTTTTTATTTCTTCCCTCCCCCTTCCCCCTCTGTTGTAGTTGTCGATTTTATTGGTACTAAGAAATCCAACTAAGCTTTTGTGTCTGTGTGTGTGTTTCTTCCTCAGTCACATTTTTTATTGTTGTCATAAACCTCGGCCTCTACATTGCGCTTTTGAGGTTCTGTGGAGTTTTCCTCTTTTTTTTTTTTTTCTTTTCTCTTTTCTAATTTTAATCTTTTAAACCTATTATTTTTTCCATATTTATTCCTTTGTTTGCTTTAACTACTGTTCTTTTCCCCTTGCAGTTAATCTTTAATGTCTATAAATCTTCTTTATCTACCTCTGTTTAACTTTGCATATCTATTCTTTGATTTCTTTCCCTGGTTTCCTCTCAACATATTTGTTACTTTATTTTCATTACTTTATTCCCAAGTTGGCACCTTGCTTTAGTTTTGTTTTCCAGTTTATGCTTTAATTAGTTTTATTCTGGTAGATATAATTTTTGGTTTCCTTTGTTCACCAGGTCAATCTATTGTACTTTATTTTTGTTGGGCTGTTTTGATTGTGCTTATGGGTGTATATGTATATGTGTATATTCAGTCACACTTTCTATTGTTATAAACCTTTACCTCTACATTGGGCTTTTGCCATTCTGTGGAGTTTTCCTTTATTCTTTTTTCTTCTGTTTTGTCTTTTACTTTTCTCTTTATTATAATTCTAATTTTTAATATTTAATCTAATTTTTTAATATTTTTCTACAATTTATTCCTTTGTTTGCCTTTCCTTCTGTTCTTTTCCCCTTGCAGTTAATCTTTAATGTATATAAATCTTCATCTACCTCTGTTTAACTTTGCATATCTATTCTTTCTTTCTTTCTTTTCCTCTTAACATATTTGTTAGTTTGGTGTTCATTGCTTTATTCCCCACTTTGCACCTTGCTTCAGCTTTGTTTTCCAGTTTGTGCTTAAGTTTTTTTGGTTCTTAACTGGTAAATATAATTTTTGATTTCCTTTGTTCACCGGGTCAATCTACTGTACTTTATTTTTGTTTGACTGTTTTTACTTTGCATATGGGTGTATATGTATATGTGTATATTCCATTATTTTAATTATTACTTGCCTGATTTTGTAACAGCCATTTATCTGGGGTTCATTTTTGGTTTCTCATTTTTGGATATTTATTTTAATCTCACTTAGTCAAGGCTATGGTTTTTCCAGTAGTCATGTATGGACATGAGAGTTGGACTATAAAGAAAGCTGAGCACCGAAAAGTTGATGCTTTTGAACTGTGGTGTTAGAGAAGACACTTGAGAGTCCCCTGGACTGCAAGGAGATCCAACCAGTCCATCCTAAAGGAGATCAGTCCTGAGTGTTCATTGGTAGAACTGATTTTGAAGCTGAAACTCCAATGCTTTGGCCACCTGATGCAAGGAGCTGACTCATTTGAAAAGACCCTATTGTGGGAAAGATTGAGGGCAGGAGGAGAAGGGGATGACAGAGGATGAGATGGTTGGATGGCATCACCAACACAATGGACATGGGTTTGGGTAAACTCCAGGAGTTGGTGATGGACAGGGAGGCCTGGCGTGCTGCCATCTTGAAATCATATCAAGCATCTTCTCCGACCAAAATGCTATGAGGCTAGATATCAATTACAAGAAAAAAACTGTTAGAAACACAAACATATGGAGATTAAACAACACATTTGTAAATAACCAACAGGTTGCTAAAGAAATGAGAAGGGAAATCAAAAAATTTCTAGAAACAAATGACAATGAAAACACGACAACTCAAAACCTATGGGATGCAGCAAGAGCAGTCCTAAGAGGGAAGTTTATAGCGATACAGTCCTACCTCAAGAAACAAGAAAAACATCAAATAGACAACCTAACTTTACACCTACAATTGGAAAAATACGAATAAAAAATCCCCAAAATTAGTAGAATGAAAGAAATCGTAAAAATCCTAGCAGAAATAAATGGAAAAGAAACGAAAGAAATAATTGTAAAGACTAGTAAAACTAAAAGCTGGTTCTTTGAGAAGATAAACAAAACTGACAAACCTTTAGCCAGACTCATCAAGAAGAAAAAAGACAGAAGAGTCAAATCAACAAAATTAGAAATGAAAAAGGAAAAGTTACAACAGACAATGAAGAAATACAAAGGATTATGAGACTATTATGAACAACTATATGGCAATAAAATAGATAACCTGGAAGAAATGCACAGATTCTTAGAAAAGTTCAGTCTTCCAAGACTGAACCAGGAAGAAATAGAAATTATGAACAACCCAATCACAAGCACCAAAATTGAAGTTGTGATCAAAAGTGTGCCAAAAAACAAAAGTCCAGGACCAGATGGCTTCACAGAAGAATTCTATCGAATATTTAGAGAAGAGCTAATGTGTATCCTTCTAAAACTCTTTAAAAAAATTGCAGAGAAAAGAACACTTCCAAATTCATTCTTTGAGGTCACCATCACCTTGATAGCAAAACCAGACAAAGACAACACAAAAAAAGAAAACTACAGGCCAGTATCACTGATGACCATAAATGCAAAAATCCTCAACAAAATTTTAGCAAGCAGAATTCAGCAACACATCAAAAAGCTCACACACCATGATCAAGTTGGGTTTATTCCATGGATGCAAGGATTCTTCAATATACACAATGTATGCAAATCAATCAATGTGATACAGCATATTAACAAAATTGAAAGAGGCAAAACCATATGATAATCTCAATAGATGCAGAAAAAGCCTTAGACAAAATTAAGCACCCATTTATGATTAAAACTCTTCAAAAAATGGGCATAGAATGGAACCTACCTCAACATAGTAAAGGCCATATATGATAAGCCTACAGCAAACATTCTCAATAGTGAAAAACTGAAATCATTCCCCCTAAGATCAGGAACTAGACAAGGGTGTCCACTTTAGCCACTATTATTCAATATAGTTCTTAAAGTCCTATCTACAGCAATCAGAGAGGAAAAAGAAATAAAAGGAATCAGATCAGAAGTGAAGAAGTAAAGCTCTCACTGTTTGCAGATGACATGATACTGTACATAGAAAACCCTAAAGATAGTATCAGAAAATTACTAGAGCTAATCAGTGAACTTAGCAAAGTTGCAGGACCCAAAATCAATACACAGAATTCACTTGCATTTCTATATACTAACAATGAAAAATCAAAAATTGAAGGAATAAATCCCATTCACCATTGCTCACAAGAAGAATTAAATATCTAGGAATAAACTTACCTAAGGAGACAAAAGGACTGTACACAGAACATTATAAGACAGTGATGAAAGAAATCAGATGGGGAAACAGTGGAAACAGTGACAGACTTGATTTTCTTGGGCTCCAAAATCACTGCAGATGGTGACTGCAGCTATGAAATTAAAAGATGCTTACTCCTTGGAAGAAAAGTTATGACTAACCTAGACAGCATATTAAAAAGCAGAGATATTACTTTGCTAACAAAGGTCCGTCTAGTCAAGGCTATGGTTTTTCCTGTGGTCATGAATGGATGTGAGAGTTGCACTATAAAGAAAACTGAGTGCTGAAGAATTGATGCTTTTGAACTGTGGTGTTGGAGAAGACTCTTGAGAGTCTGTTGGACAGAAAGGAGACCCAACCAGTCCACCCTAAAGGAAATCAGTCCTGAATATTCATCAGAAGGACTGATACTGAAGCTCAAACTCCAGTCTTTTGGCCACCTGATGCAAAGAACTGTCTCATTTGAAAAGACCCTGATTCTGGGAAAGATTGAAGGCGTGAGGAGAAGGGGATGACAAAGGTTGAGATGGTTGGATGGCATCACTAACTTAGTAGACATAAGTTTGAGTAAACTCTGGGAGTTGGCGATGGACAGGGAGGCCTGGCGTGCTGCAGTCCATGGGGGTGAAAAGAGTCAGACACGACAGCAACCATGGGGGTGAAAAAAGTCAGACACGACTGAGCGACTGAACTGAACTGATGAAAGAAATCAAAGATGACATAAACAGATGGAGATATATTCCATGTTCCTGGGAAGAATCAATATTGTGAAAATGACTATACTACCAAACACAATCTACAGATTTAATGCAATCCCTATCAAATTACCAATGGCATTTTTCACAGAACTAGAACAATTCATATGGAAACCCCCAAACCCCCAAATAGCCAAAGCAGTCTTGAGAAACAAGAATGGAGCTGTAGAAATCAACCTTCCTGACTTATGATTATACTACAAAGCTACAGTCATGAAGACAGTATGGCACTGGCACAAAAACAGAAGTATAGACCAATGGAACAAGAAAGAAAGCCCAGAGATAAACTCATGCACCTATGGGTACCTTATTTTTGACAGAGGAGGCAAGAATATACAATGGGGCAAAGATAGCCTCTTCAATAAGTGGTGCTGGGATAACTGGACAGCTACATGTAAAAGAATGAAATTAGAACACTTCCTAACACCATATACAGAGATAAAGTCAAAATGGATTGAAGACCTAAATGTAAGACCAGAAACTATAAAACTCTTAGAGGAAAACATAGGCAGAACACTTGATGACATAAAGCAAGATCCCCTATGACCCACCTCCTAGAGTAACGTAAATAAAAACAAAAGTAAACAAGTGGGACCTGATTAAACTTAAAAGATTTTGCACAGCAAAGGAAACTATAAGCAAGGCGATGAGACAACTCTCAGAATGGGAGAAAATAATAGCAAATGAAATAACTGACAAAGGATTAATTTCCAAAATATACAAGCAGCTCATACAACTCAAAACCAGAAAAACAAACAAACCAATCAAAAAGTGGGAGAAAGACCTAAACAGACATTTCTCCAAAGAAGACATACAGATGGCTAATAAACACATAAAAAGATGCTCAACATCGCTCATTATTAGAGAAATGCAAATCAAAACTACAATGAGGTATCACCTCACACCAGTTAGAATGGCCATCATCAAAAAGTCTACAAACAATAAATGCTGGAGAGGGTGTAGAGAAACGGTAATGCTCTTGCACTGTGGGTGGGAATGTAAATTGATACAACCACTATGGGAGATGGTATGGAGATTCCTTTAAAAAACTAGGACTAAAACCACCACACAACCCAGCAATCCCACTCCTAGGCATATACCCTAAGGAAACCAAAATTGAAAGAGACGCAGGTGTCCCATTGTTCATTGCAGGACTATTTACAATAGCTAGAACATGGAAGCCACCTAGATGTCCATCGACAGATGAATGGATAAAAAAGTTGTGCATATACACAATGGAATATTACTCAGCCATAAAAAGGAACACATTTGAGTCAGTTCTGATGAGGTGGATGAACCAAGAACCTATTATACAGAGTTGAGTCAGAAAGGGACAGATAAATACCATATTCTAACACATATATTCAGTCCTGAATATTCATTGGAAGGACTGATACTGAAGCTGAAACTCCAGTACTTTGGCCACCTGATCTGAAGAACTGACTCATTTGAAAAGACCCTAATGCTGGGAAAGATTGAAGGTGGGAGGAGAAAGGGATGACAGAGGATGAGATGTTGGATGGCATCACCGACTCAATGGACATGAGTTTGAGTAAACTCAGGAAGCTGGTGATGGACAGGGAGGCGTGGCATGCTGCAGTCCATGGGGTCACAAAGAGCTGGACCCGACTGAGTGACTGAACTGAACTGAATGCATACATAATGGGATTTTTAAAAAATGGTACCAAAGAATATATTTACAGGGCAACAATGATGGTAAAGCGTCTGTCTACAATGCAGGAGACCCAGGTTCGAGCCCTGGGTTGGGAAGATCCCCTGGAGAAGGAAATGGCAACCCACTCTAGGACTATTGCCTGGAAAATCCCATGGACAGAGGAGCCTGGTAGACTACAGTCCACAGGGTTGCAAAGAGTCAGACATGACTGAGCGACTTCACTACTTCACTAATGGAGAAACAGACATAGAGAATAGACTTATGGACATGAGCAGAGAGGAGGAGAGGGTGAGATGTGTGGAAGGAGTAACATGGAAACTTATATTACCATATGTAAAATAGATAGCTATCCGGAATTTGCTGTATGGCTCAGGAAACTCAAACAGGGGCTCTGTATCAACCTAGAGGAGTGGGATGGGGAGGGGGATGAGAGGGAGTTTCAAAAGGGAGGGGATATATGTATACCTATGGCTGATTCATGTTGAGATTTGACAGAAAACAGCAAAATTCTGTAAAGCAATTATCCTTCGATAAAAAATAAATTAATAAAAAATAGATAAATAATACTTACCTTTAGTATCTATGAAAAAGTAAAAATACAACAGTTAATTTAAATCTAAACATTTATTAACATAGAAAACTCTTTAAAAATGCAAAATATGATCAACAGCAATAAGAAAAATGTGACCGTTGACTCTCCAGGTGGGTTTCATTGCCCACTAATAATTTATAACTCTCAATTTGAAATAAACTGATTTTAAATATATGGAGAAGCATCTCCTTTTCACTCAGGCATTGCCATTTCCCTTTGGTTATCTTTTTACTTTATGTTCAAACACAAAAAGCCTTCATACTTCTGGAGTAAGTTCACCTAGGCATATAGTTTTGCTTTTGACTTAGCTGAGCAAGAGACCACCTAAAAGAAAATGTGCATTGTAAAGGGCTCTCTAAGCTTGTAGAATGAGATCTAGTCTTAAATCTGTGAAAGATAACAACAATCTTAGTGTCATCTATCACTGGTAATATTGTTCAATGCCCTGGCCAATGCAGTACCAGGACCTTTCCATTTTTATCTCTTATCTCTTCCTCACCCTCGGGGTAACATGCTTACAATTCCCTTTTTTGCCAGTGCATACACATCTTCACAACAATCTCAGCTTTGTATAATTTACCCTGCCAGAAAGCAATGGGAGAGAAGTCAGAACTCTTGAGTTTCCTTTGGAACAGTTTCCCTGGGTTCCCTGCCCTCTTTCAAGTTACTTTCCTGAAGTAAGATGGATTCACCCATTCATTTATCAAACGTGTACCCAGAACATTTCTGTTTCCAACTAGTCTGACAAATGAGACAGGTAAGATTCTTGCCCTCAGGAGTGGCTGAGCAGACAGTTGGGCTTCCCTGGTGGCTCAGACTGTAAAGAATCTGCCTGCAATGTGGGAGACCTAGGTTGGATCCCTGGGTCGAGCAGATAATTAGCAGGTATTAACAGTGAAATGTGATGCTTATCGTAGCAGGGGACATAGAGAGTCACAAGCAGGGCGTGGACATAGTCCAGGTGTGAGAGAAGGGACCCTTGAAGGAATGACTTTTTAGCTGGAGACCCTGAAGAATAGTATATGAAGTGTCTGCAAGGATTAGATTGTTCTAAGTAAGGATATGACGTCTTAGAAAAGTCCGAGGTGAGAGACTCTGGCCCTGTGTGAGCTTTTCAGGGAACAAACAGCAACCAGGAGGTCTGGTGCGAAGGAGACTTGGAGACGGAGGCAAAGCACATTTTGCTCGGCTTTCAATAAGCCAGATTGAGAACACTTAGATGTGTTTATGGCCAATAAGAGTGGAAATCCATTACAGTGCTTTAAGTGAGGGAGAGACAGAGCCATATTCATGTTTTGGAAAGATCACTCTAGCCTCGGTGTGGGGAATGACTTGGTCAGGATTTAGTGTTTCATTGCATTGAGGGTGAGGGAAAAGGAAGCAGCAACAATAGCTTGCCTTGTCAAGTCAATAAAGTTATGAACAATTAAATTGCCTTCTTTGGCCTGGGAAGGGACTAAGTGTACATACCCTGGGGAAGAGCTGATCAGTTAGAAGGGTTTTTTTTTTTTTCCTTCTATGTCTTTCTTTCTACCCTCAAACAAATCACTATATTCTTGACTCTTAAATTATCCTTCTTGTTTGCAAATGCTCTCCCTTGGACCAAAATGTCTAAACAAACTCTCTTCCAGAGGAGCACTTGCCTGTGGTAATTAGGGCAGCGGGTTTCACTCAGTGGGACTGTCAAAGCCTGGCTGTTAATTAGGCCTCAGGTAGCTCCCCACACCCACCCCAGGCCCACCTCCTCCTCCTTTTCTTAGAAACTCAATACACTTAGCAGGTGGAGCCTAATTTATCCTCCCAGGATTACTGGGAGGCAAGTCAGTGTGGGCCTGTCTGCATCTTCACCTGTGTTTTCCTGTTGAGGACATGGAAGTACAGAGTGGTCCAGCAGAGCTTGCTCTGTTATCCAGTCAGGCAGCCAGTTCTTTTCCAGAACTTGGAAGAGAACCAAGAAGCATATGTCCTGCTCTTCGTTTAATGAGAGTGGTTATTTTCACCCCGGGAGCTGTCCCCAGATTCAGCACAGGAATCCAAGGGGTACACAGGGCCCAAGGGGAAAGCTGAGTGGGGGGACTCAGGGCTTCTCATTCCCCCAAATTCCCTTTTAATATTCTGTCTATTATAAGAAATTGTACATGTGAAACTAAAACAGAGTGTTTACTTCAGAGATTTCCCAAGGTGAACCCATTTTGAATTAGAGAGGAGCAGGCATTAAACCCAGTCCAGTTTTCTTAACTGCTTGTCTAGTTCTTTTTGTGCGTATGTGCATCGTGTTTCAGACTGTATTAGACATGTCTTGACCTAGTTGTCTTACCCAAGGGTTGACTAACTCTGGGAATTTCATGCTAGGTTGGGCAGAAGGGTAAATCCTCTTATAAGGAAGCATGTGACAGTGAGAGTGGGAGTGTCAGGGGAAAAAAAAAAATCGGTGTCAAAGGCATCCTTCAGCACGTGCTCATCATGCAGTTAATACCTTAGCATCTGTGTTAGGACTCTCCAGAGAAATAGAAGCGATAGGAGATAGATAGATAATAAGCAATTGGTTTGTGTGGTTATGAAGGCTTTTTAGGTCCAGTTTGCTGGTGGGCAAGCAAACTGGAGACCCAAGAAGAGAGCCAGTGTGCAAGTTCAAGGGCCATCAGGCAGGAAAAGCCAGTGTTGTAGATGAAGTCCAATGGCAGTCTGGTGGGGAATTCTCTCTTACTTAAGGGTTGGTAGATGGTAGTCTTTTTTCTTTTCAGGCCTTCAGCTAATTGGATGCGTTGGTTGAGGCCACCCACATTACAGAGGACACTATGCTTTACTTTACCAATTGAAGTATTAATCTCATCTCAAAGCATCTTCATAGGAACATCCAGAACAATGCTTGACCAAAATCTGAGAACTCTATGGCCCAGTCAAGTTGACATAAAATGAACCATTGCAACATCCTTCAACACAGTGGTATTTTGAATATCCTTCAACTTGCACCTAACACATAGGTAGTATCTTCCTGCTGCTGCTGCTAAGTTGCTTCAGTCGTGTCCGACTCTGTGCGACCCCATAGAATGCAGCCCACCAGGCTCCCCCATCCCTGGGATTCTCCAGGCAAGAACACTGGAGTGGATTGCCATTTCCTTCTCCAATGCCTGAAAGTGAAAAGTGAAAGTGAAGTTGCTCAGTCGTGTCAGACTCTTTGCGACCCCGTGGACTGCAGCCCACCAGGCTCCTCTGCCCATGGGATTTTCAGGCAAGAGTACTGGAGTGGGGTGCCATTGCCTTCTCCGGTAGTATCTTGAGTATCCTTCAACTCATGCTTAATGCTCAGTATCTTGAACATTCTTCAATTTGGAAACAACATGCAGACAGTATCTTGAATTTGCTTCCCATATAGGGTTGAACAGGAGTGTCAGTTACTCATTTGCATCTGAATTTTAAAAAGCATATATATTTAAAAAGTGAAGATAATCACAAGATAAAAACTTCAAGTTATAATATAAATGAGTAATGGGGATGTGATGTACAGCTTGGTCACAATAATTAGCAATACCACATTGTATGATTGAAAGTTGCTAAAAGAGTAGATATTAAAAGTTCTCATCATAATAAAATTCATAATTACGTAAAAAAAAGCGAGATAGAATTTAATTTGCTTTCACCGATTGACATTGTTTATTTAACTGCTTGTTAGGATCCAAACCACTTGAGAGCAGGGATCATGTCTTCTCATCATATACACATTGTGCATGCTGAAAAAGTTGTGACCTGAGCTGGCTTGACCATCAGGCTCTTTGCTAAGAAGGATGCTGCTCCTGAGATTTCAGTCATTGGCCTCCCTAACATGTTTCACTCACTTGGAACTTGCTGAAAAATTATCCTTTTGGCTTCAAATTTCATGCTTGATTTCATCCAAAAGGTGAGTTTTTTTGGTTGAATGTTAAGAGAAAGATCTGTTCAGCTGTTTCTGACACTTGGGCAGCTGAAGAAGAAGAAAAAGAAAGAAGAAGCCGACCATCAGTTTTATGCCATAAAAATAATTTAAGATTATTTTTGCACATGAATAACTCAAGCGTAGAGTGAATTTAAAATTTGAAACTTTCCATGGATCTGCATCTCACAGGGGAAGAAGCGGCGTCATTTTGGAAATTTTTTTAAAATTGCATATCCATAGCAGCTTCAGGTGACCAAAAATTTGCTTTGTACATGCCAATCTCAGATTTAAGGAACTGTTTCCATGATTCTGTTTGGTATATAACAGCTCTATTCAATACTTACTGTATGGCTTTTTGTATATTTGATTATAAATTTGTTTAAGGTTAGGGATACTATATCATGTGTCAACAAGAAGGAGTTGAAGCCTTTTTGCTCTTGTTTTTACTGCTTTCTAAACCCATGTTCTTTTTTTAAATTTATTTATTTATTTATTTTTTAATTTTAAAATCTTTAATTCTGACATGCGTTCCCAGACATGAACCCCCCTCCCACCTCCCTCCCCATAACATCTCTCTGGGTCAACCCCATGCACCAGCCCCAAGCATGCTGTATCCTGCGTCAGACATAGACTGGTGATTCGATTCTTACATGATAGTATACATGTTAGAATGCCATTCTCCCAAATCATCCCACCCTCTCCCTCTCCCTCTGAGTCCAAAAGTCCGTTATACACATCTGTGTCTTTTTTGCTGTCTTGCATACAGGGTCGTCATTGCCATCTTTCTAAATTCCATATATATGTGTTAGTATACTGTATTGGTGTTTTTCTTTCTGGCTTACTTTACTCTGTATAATCGGCTCCAGTTTCATCCATCTCAGCAGATGAATGGATAAGAAAGCTGTGGTACACAAACCCATGTTCTTTATTTCTTGTTCTCAGGGAAGGTTAAGCTTTACTTTTACTTAGTAAATCTCAGCCCTGAGCCCTCTTTATTTTTGGTTCCTTGTTCTTCTGGGGTCCAGTCTTGCTACACTCCATCCCCTTGTTTACATATATCATACTACCTGCCTTCAACACTAGACCGTAAGCTTTCTTTCTAGGTCAGAGATAGTGTTTCATTTGCCTTGGCTTGAGTGTCTAACTGCAGCTCTGCTGTAATTAGGCTCTCACTGGATAAATGGATGATCGAAAGCAGGTGTCTATACAGGCTGGTAGTAGGACCTCTGATGTGGAAAAGCTCTGGACCTCTAGTCTGGTCTGCTGCCACCAAGCTGATTCTGCTTTCTGCTTGTCATTGGAACAGAATGTATTATAAGTGCTCATTAAGGCTTTGTTTTTTTCCACTTCTGTACTCATTTTCTAAATGCAAACTATTCTCATGATTCTTACCCTCATCTATTAAGAATCTTCCTTACTCGTGGTACACACATTTTTGTCACACTTGACCTTTTTAGTTTATTTTATGAAAATAATAAAGCCATTTGAGTTTTCCAAATATGTAATATTGTGATGCTGAGCATGCTTTAAAAGCTATTTGCCCCTCGTCTTTGTTACTTCAAGAAGCAGATATGTCCCCCAGAGTGGGGACAGGATATGTCATTCAATTACCTGTGTCCCCATGCTCCTACCCATGAGAATGAAGGCTTTTAACATCATCAGAAATAGTAACTACACAGGAAGCTCGCTTTTGAGTTCTGTTCTCATGTTTAATTATCCTTGCAGTAAGGAAGCTCTGATCTTAATCCCTGTGGTTGCATATCCTCTAATATTGCATTCTGAGAACAGCTGTTCACCATCCCTTGTCCTAACTGTCGATGTAGATAAAGAAAGTTAATGAGTTTGCTGCTTGGTCTTCTTTCTTTCTAGATTAAAAGATCCCCTAGCTTCTTAAACTTTGTGCCCGTGGGACTGATTCATAGACTCTTTAATTAATTTTAGTTGATACTCTCTATGTTTTTCGATATTTCTCCATTTTTATCGTCTTTTCTTCAAACACTGCCCTAAAACATCTCACCAAAGCTCAATGACATGGAGAAACAGCTTTCTCTCTAGAGTGCAAAAGTTAGAACCCAGGAATGGAATGACTGCCTGAAGCCTCATAAGAACTCATGGAAGTGGATGGAGTCAAGGAACTCACTGATAAGTGAACAGATCAAGTGAAGGAATCAAGAAAAAGGGATTTGACTCTGTCACCTCCCCACTGTGTCACTTATCTGTCATTTGAGAAGTGGAAATAATGATACCACATACTCTGCCTCTTTCTTAGAGATGTTACCAAGTTCGTAAGTGAGCATAAGAGATAATGGGAAATTGTAAAGCTCTATACAGAGGGTTGTTGGAACCTGAGGGAAAGAGTGCAATGTCTTCAGAAGGTAAACAAAGTTCAAAGTGCAATGAAGGAGAATTTAAGCAAAGCAAATGAGACTGGTGATTTGTTGCAGTAAATCCTTGGTAGAGATTATCTGAGTATATCAAACCCAGTCAAGATGATCAGGTGGAAAATTAGGAAAAACATTTTACTAAGTTCCTTTGTGTCTACTGCATGGTTAAATTAATGTATTATTTTAAAAATTTTATGTGCAAAAGAAATAGTCTTTTTCTCCCTCACAAAAGGAGTCTTCATGCTCAGAAACATTAAATGGTTTGCCCAAGACAGTACAGCCATTGGAGGCAAAAGCTTGCACAAGGAACTTTTGTCTCCTTATCTTCTCAGTTTTATTTTTGTTTCCTTCAAGAGTTTGAAGTGTAATGAACATGAATCTATGAACACCACTGAGACTGCAAGTTCAGTTCAGTCACTCAGTTCAGTTCAGTTCAGTTGCTCAGTCATGTCTGACTCTTTGTGACCCCATGAATTGCAGCACGCCAGGCCTCCCTGTCCATCACCAACTCCTGGAGTTCACTCAAACTCACGTCCATTGAGTCGGTGATGCCATCCAGCCATCTCATCCTCTGTCATCCCCTTCTCCTCCTGCCCTCAATCTCTCCCAGCATCAGAGTCTTCCAATGAGTCAACTCTTCGCATGAGGTGGCCAAAGTATTGGAGTTTCAGCTTTAGCATCATTCTTTCCAAAGAACATCCAGGACTGATCTCCTTTAGAATGGACTGGTTGGATCTCCTTGCAGTCCAAGGGACTCTCAAGAGTCTTTTCCAACACCACAGTTCAAAAGCATCAATTCTTCGGTGTTCAGCTTCCTTCACAGTCCAACTCTCACATTCATACATGACTACTGGAAAAACTATAGCCTACTGGAAAAACTATAGACGGACCTTTGTTGGCAAAGTAATGTCTCTGCTTTTGAATATGCTATCTATGTTGGTCATAACTTTCCTTCCAAGGAGTAAGCGTCTTTGAATTTCATGGCTGCAGTCACCATCTGCAGTGAAAAAGTCAATAGAAACATCTCTCTCTATACATAGCAATACTTGGGCAGACTGTCTTATACATCAAACTCTTGAAGATTGAATTATTACGTGTCAATACCTCAGAGCCAGTATCCTTATAAACAGATTTTCAGATTTGCAAAGTCAAGAATTAACTGTAAACTGTGGTGACCTCAGCCAGATTCTAGCCTCTTGAAGGCTAGATTGGTGGTCAGCCCTCCACCTGTGACATCTGCCTACTCTCTTTACTTGCAACTACCACAGGGATATTACTTTTGTCTCTAAGTATACTTTTGCTAAAATTATAGAATTTTAGATTTTTACCCTATTACTCCCATTCTAGTTAGCCTAATAAATCAAGGGACTATCATCCAATTAGTGACGGAAATTAGATTTGAACCCAGGTCTCTTGTGTTCCATTTGAGCTTCTTCTTCTTTTTTTTCCACAGTATCTGTTTCTTAAAATCTACCTTCTTTGGGGGATTTGTTTCGGCAAGAGGGAGTTTCTTATAGCAAATACTTTGTCTCTGTCATCTATGACTTATTCTAGTCTTTAAATTGTGGGTAATAATGCTTATCTCCTACGGATGCCATGAGAATGAAATGACAGAAGCAAAGCACAGGGAACCTTGTTTAGGATGTAGTAGATGTTAAATGAACACTTTTTTCCATTCAGTTGTTTACTCAAGGTATATTCTCAATTTCTATAATGAACTTGGTTTCATTACTTTTCTCCACTAGACTAGAAGCCAGTGGTCTCCATCTTTGTCTGTAATTGGAATCTCCTGGGGAGCTTTAAAAGATCCTGATGCTGGGGGTGGGCCTCATTCCCAGAGGTTCTGATTTAATTTCTCTGGTGGCAGAGATAGTCCTTGAGTATTAATACTTAAAATCTCTCCAGGTAATTCGAATGTGCAGCCAAAGGCTGAGGAACAGGCCTCACCACCAAAGTATTGTAAGGGCTATGTTTTTGTTTTACTTATCTTTGCACCCTAGAATCAGTAGAGCATCTCGGTGTGGGCACTGAGATTTGGGTTACTTGGAGGGACACAAATGGCCATATATTTCTCATTCCTCCCTTTGTTAATTAATTCAGATAATTCCATCTTGTTCCAGCTTGTTTGTCCCTCTGATCTAGTCTAAGCTGTTCTATAGGTTACCAAATGATTCTTTCTGGAATAATCCGTTCCTGGAGTACACCATTCTTTTCCTTTTAGTGTTTGTTTGTTTGTTTCTAATCTCAGGCTTTCAGGAAATTTGGAGATTCAGTATTTATCAATCATAATTAGTGAACTCATGGAAGACAGAAGAGGAGAAATATCATATGACATCCCTTATGCATGGAATCTAAAAAGGAATGATACAAATGAGCTTTTTTACAAAACAGAGACTCGCAGACTTAAAGAACAAATGTATGCTTGTCAGGCGGAAGGATGGGGGGAGGGATAGTTAGGGAGTTTCGGATGGACAGGTATACATTGCTATATTTAAAATAGATAACCCACAAGGGCCTACTGTATAGTGTAGGGAACTCTGCTCAATGTTATGTGGCAGTCTGGATGGAAGGGGAGTTTGGGGGGGAATGTATATGAATGGTTGTGTCTCTTTGCTTTTCACCTGAAACTGTCACAACATTGTTAATTGGATATACCCCAATACAAAATAGAAAGTGAAAGAATGAGCACATAAAGTCTTTTGCCCAGGCATAAAAAAGAAATTAATGAATTCATGCATTTTTCCGTAGTGGCGATAAGCATTTATTGAGCCTCTGAAATATGTTGTGCTGGGCAAATGAGATACAAAGATGAATAAGATGAAAACTGTTTTCAGAGAGTAGCAAGTCTATTGGTAAAATGAACATGTTAACAAATCATTGTACTATCACCTGGTAAGGGCATTGAGAGAGGTATAACCCTCTCAATTGCCCATCAACAGCTGCAGTTTTTTCCATATCTCTTTGGGTTAGTTTTTCCCCAGTTTGTGTGTGTGTGAATACACACATATGATGTGTATATATTAAATGTATGCATATACACACACATATAGTATCATTTTGAATCTGGATGGAGTCATTTATGGAAGTAGTTGGAGACAGACATACAAACCAATAAATAAGCAAAATGGCTAAGAAGTCATTCTGGTGCACAGCCTGATATTCTCCAGATAAGACCCTAGAAGACTATCTGTCTTTGTCCCTACCTCAGGAGCATTTTACCATGACATTTTAATAGCATTGATTATTTATAGAAAAGATTTATTTCTATTCTCAGTCCTTTTCCATTAACACATGAACTGTTTTTAAATTATGCAAGCTTTCAGAAGTCTCTTTCCTAATCAAGGGGAAGATTCTTGGCAATTGGGAAAATTAAACTTCTTTCCTTATCTTCTGACTGAATTATACCATCCACCTGCTTTCCTGGAGGGCCCCTTGGGATACTTTAATTTTGGATGACAAGGCTGGAGGATGGGTTCCGTTTAGCCAGTGAAAATCAAATATTACACTCTGGGGGAGAAATAATAGAAAAATATTATTCTAAGCTTTTTTTAGACCTCATCCATTCAATAGGTAATTGGCCAGTATGACTCATATTAAGCTCAAAGCTAAGTTAAAAGCACTTAGTATATGAGATTGATTAGTCAATCATCTTGCAAGCCTCTTTCAGAATGGGATAAAAAAAGAGAAGTTTTTTTTTTTGAAGGGGTCAGAAGGATATGAAGTATGAGTTGTGGTTAGATAAAGGCATCCCAGAGGAGCCTGTGGAACATAAGAGCCGTGGAAATATATGTCAGTCTGTCTACATAGAAGTTATGGTGGGGTGTGGAGGGTGGTACTGAGAGATCAAGGAAATGAGCCTCCTCTATATCATTTCTGGCTTGTCTGGGCAGGATTTCTCAGCCTCTGTACTTGGACACTTTCGACTGGGTAGTTATGTGTTCTGTGGAGCTAACTTTGTGTCATAGGATGTTTATCTGCATCCTTGGCCTGTACTCCTTAGATGCTAATGGCACCTCCTTCTTTGCTGTGAGAACCTAGAATGTCTTCAGACTTTGCCTGGTTGAGAATCACTGGTCTAGGCAAGCCCAGGGTGACTGAAGGCCACTAATTTTTAAAATCCTTTTATATATATATATATATATATATATATATATATATATATATATATATATGTATGTATGTATGTATATATAAAAATCTGTAATGGAACCACAACCTACAGTCTACTAAATAGTAAAGTCAATAATGGGAGGAACCCTGTGTATATTATCCACTGTTTACTAAGTGTGCGGTTAAGACTAAATTGTGAATGAACACCATTAGCAAGTGAGTTAGGTATGTGAAGATTTGTTGTTGTTCCGTCACTCAGTCGTGTCTGACTCCTTGCGACCCAATGGACTGCAGCATGCCAGGCTTCCCTGTCCTTCACCATCTCCTGGAGCTTGCTCAAACTCATGTTCATTGAGCTGGTGATGCCATCCAACCATCTTGTCCTCTGTCATCCACTTTTCCTCCTGCCTTCAATCTTTCCCAGCATTGGGGTCTTTTCTTCCAAAGTCAGCTCTTTGCATCAGGTGGCCAAAGTATTTTAGCTTCAGCATCAGTCCTTCCAATAAATATTCAGGGTTGATTTCCTTTAGGATTGACTGGTTTGGTCTCCTTGCTGTCTGAGAGACTCTCAAGAGTCTTTTCCAACACCACAGTTCAAAGGCATCAATTATTCGATGCTCAACCTTCTTTATGGTCCAGCTCTCACATCCATACATGACTACTGGAAAAACCATGGCTTTGACTATATGAACTGTTGTTGGCAAAGTAATGCCTCTGCTTTTTAATATGCTGTTTAGGTTTGTCATAGTTTTTTTCCAAGGAACAAGCATCTTTTAATTTCTTGGCTGAGGTCACTATCTGCAGTGATTTTGGAACCCAAGAAAATATAGGCTGTCACTGTTTCCATTGTTTCCCCATCTATTTTCCATGAAGTGATGAATGGATGCCATGATCTTTGTTTTTTGAATGTTGAGTTTTAAGCCAACTTTTTCATCTTGTTTTTGCAGAAACTACCAGTTTTCTAAGAACTGAGGAGGTGGGAGCACAGATTCTCAGCTCACATATTCTGTGTTTGGTTTTATTTGTTTGTTTATGCACATATATACTAATGAGGCTTCCTATGTTGCGCTAGTGGTAAAGAATCTGCCTGCCAATGCAGGAGACATAAGAGATGTGGGTTTGATCCCTGGGTCTGGAAGATCCCTTGGAGGAGGGCATGACAACCCACTCCAGTATTCTTGTCCAGAGAATCCCATGGACAGAGAACCCTGGTGGGCTACAGTCCATGGGGTCATAAAGAGTTGGATGTGACTAAGTATCTGAGCAGATATACTAAAAAGTGTATTTATTTAATACCTGAGTTCCTGGTACTGTATGTTCTTGGGATACATTAGTGAGCAGAACAACTACTTCTTAGCTGTGTAACCTTGAACAAATTATAAGGAACCTCAATTTTCTTATATATAAGAAGAGAATAATAATAATACTATTAAATAACAAAATATAATGCATGTGAGGTGCTTAGTATAATGCCTGCATAGAATAACAGAAACAACAATAATTACTATGCAACTGATAATGATTTAATGGTAATTGTAAGACTCACCAGCTTAACCTTTCAGAAGAGGAAACTGAGTTCAAGAATGTGTACAAACGTCAATGCCCAGAGCTCAGAGACAAAAGTGGGGTCACCTGCCTCTCTACACTCTTTTTCTCATTGAGAGGAGGTTTTAAGTATTATAAATATTAATAAAATGATGGAAGCTTCTGAAAATCCATTCTTTTAAAGAAAAAAATCATAATTGTCAGAAGCTGAACAAAGATTACTCATTTACCATAGATGGTTGGACAAAAGATACATCTTAGTGTTTCATTCGTAAGCACCATAGTCCAGATGATTATCTGGGTAGAGTTAAGAGGATAAAAGCATGAAAGAAAAATGAAAAACAAACAAACAAACAAAAACAACCCACACAGCAGGAGCTTTCTTCAAAGGGGCCTTTAATTCACAGGTTTTTGAACTCTTCTCTGCCACAAATTTTAAGGCAGAAATTTCACATGAGGGTGAAGAGAGAGCATGCCGAAGCAGTAATGGCTTTAAGAAAGACATCTTAATGGACTCTACACACGCTATTTGAAATTTCTATAAGAGTCAAAACAGGAGAATAAAATATAAAAATACCTGAAAAGTATGTTGGAGACAACCACTTAAATTTATGCATTGACTTCCCTGGTGGCTCAGACGGTAAAGCGTCTGCCTACAATGCAGGAGACCTGGGTTCATTCCTTGGGTCGGGAAGATCTCTTGGAGAAGGAAATGGCAACCCACTCCAGTATTCTTGCCTGGAAAATCCCATGGATGGAGGAGCCTGGTGGGTTACAAGTCCAAGGGGTTGCAAAGAGTCGGACACGACTGGGCAACTTCACTTTCTTTCACTTCAATTACAATGTCCTCCGGTTTGACTCCATGCTTCTGTTGACAAGTCAAGAGGACAGTCAGAAACCCCAACTCTTTCTCTGGACATGACATCTGTATTTGGAGAAGTTGAAAAGGGAGTCTCTGAAGGTCTTCATGATTCTGACCAGACCTCCACCCTTTCCTCCTACTCACAAGACTTCCAACCCCACCACTACCATCTACTTGAGACCATCAAGACTAATCATATTAAATCTTTTTCCTCATTTATTTCTGTCATCATCGGCAGCTCAGGACTCTCTGGTCAGTGTTCTTCCCTGTTTGGTTCCATATATCCATCACTTGTACCCTCCCCTGCCACATACATGTCTAATAATCTCTCCACTTGCTTTATTCTCTTTAGAACTCATCAGCATCCACCTTATTATATAGGTTTTTCTACTTTTTTGTTTGGTTTCCTTCAACACTAAGGAAAATCTTAGTTTCATGAGGTTAGAGATGTATGTGTATTTTGTTCAGGGCCATATCTCCATCACATAAAACAATGCCAGGCATATGGTAAGCATTCAGTAGCTTTTTGGTAAATTAAAAAAAAAAAGAACTTGATAAATATGTTTGGATGGTGTGCCAGGGATTGTGCTGGAGAGGCACTGGGAGGTGGAATTAAGGATGGATCAAATAGAATATCTGCCTTCTAAGGATATGTAGTATAAAAGGAGAGAAAATTGTCACTCAAAGTGGATTCAAACAAGTGTCTTAAGGAATGTGGTAAAGACTTCCAATGCTCACCTCTGTCTTATTCTCTCCTTTCAAATTTATAGAATTATAATCTCTCATACCCTTTGCCATTAGGGGGGCATGTGACTTTTGTTCTGACCATTGAATGGTTGTAAGCAGAAGTGATGTGCATCACCTCAGGATTTAACTGATGTGCAAGATTCTCTATCATTCTCTCTCGGCATGTTCCAAAAGTTCAGCTTGAGAATGGAGAATCCTGCATCAGCTTAGACTGAAAAAGCACTGAATGAGGTTGGATGCCCTAGAGAGTCTCTGAGGAGCAGATCCAAAAAAATACTGCTAAGACCAATGTCATAGAGCATACTGCCTATGTTCCCCTCACCCGAGTTTTATGGTTTCAAGTCTTATACGTACACCTTTAATTTTGAGTTTACTTTCATATATGGTATAGGAAAATACTCTAGTTCATTTGTTTTGCATGTAAGTATCCAGGTGTCACCACTTATTAAAGAGGCTTCTTTTGCCTGTTACACATTCTTGCCTCTTTTGTCATAGATTAATTGACCATATAAGCATGGGTTTGTTTCTGGGCTCTCTATTCCATTCCATTGATTTATGTGTCTGTTTTGATTACTAGAACTTTGTAATATAGTTTGAAATCAGGGAGTGTGACATCTCTAGCTTTGTTCTTCTTTCTCAAGAATGCTTGGGCTATTTGGAATCTTTTTAAATTCCATATGTGTTTTAGGATTATTTGTTCTAGTTCTGTGAGTAATTGTGTTTGTATTTTGATAGGAATTGCTTTGAATCTATAGTTTGCTTTGGGTAGCATGGACAGTTTGACAATATTAATTTTTCCAGTTTGTAAGCACAGATGCATATTTCCATTTGTTTGCATTGTCTTTGGTTTCTGTCATCACTGTCACATAGTTTTCAGAGTATAGCTCTTTCATCTCCTTTGTTAAATTTATTTCTAGGTATTTTTTGATGCATTTGTAAATGAGATTGTTTTCTTTATTTTTTCCTTTGATAGATCATTATTAGTGTTTAGGACAGATCATTTAGAAATAGAACACCGTCCATGGTTTGAAAAACTGTGAGACACCTTTGTGAGTTTCTGTGAGGAGGAGAGGCTTTGTTTCCTTTTGTTAGTGCATTCCGTACTACCTTCTCTCTGACTTCAGGATGTCCAAACTCCAGGGGCAGCTGGGGGAAAGATAGCAGAGATGTACCTTTCATGATAAGATTCCATCCAGAAGAGCATAAGCTGGCAAATGTTTCCTGAGTGTCTGTTCTATACCCACCACTAGGTTTGGCCTAAAGACAGATGCCAAAGGAATAGAAAAGAACATCTTCTCTGGAGGTGACTATGTCCTTTCCTGTAAATAAGTGCTCAATATGTACTGTATTAGCTGCAAGATTTGTAAAAATTTAAAGGAAAGGGGGATCTGTGAAGTCTGGAGAAATTTAGGGAAGGGTTCCTGGAGGTGAAGATTTGACCCTGACCTTGAAAAAGGGCAGAATTTAATACAGCTAGTAAGATTGAACTTACTATTGAGCTTACTATGCACTGAACACAATGTGAAGATTTATGTAGCCCATTGCATTCATCCTGCATATAGTATCTCCACTTTATAAGTAAGGAAATTGAGTCATGGGGATGTTAAATAATTTGGATTCAAGCTCTATGGCAAAGTTTGTTCCTTGTCAAAGCAGATGTTCTTAATCATGAGGCTATCACGTTGAGATGAAAGGACGAGGAACAGGTCTTTTGAAAGGAAGAACATGTTGGAATGAACCTCACTTGTACTGATCTCACACCCAGAAAAGCCTTGACTTTATTGATTTTCCAATATAAATTTCAGGTCCTTTATCCTTTTGGTTGTGGAAGAGGAATTAGGTGAACTGATTTTTAAATAGTGCCTTAAGCAATGGAGCTGCTGAACTATCAACTTTGCTGAGTAAGCCAAGCTACCTCTTCCTATTTCTCAAGTATGAAAATCCATCTCAACTCTTTACTCACATAGATATATAAGGAAAGTGAGGGTTGGGTGGAACTGGTCCTAATTCATCGAGACAGCTGATGAGTCAGAATCCTTGGACTATGATGAGGATTAGCATAGGTTAATGGGTTCATCAATGGCCTTTTAATCACATTAGAACTCCAGCCACACAACTTTACCTGTGATGAGTGAGTGAGCATTGTGGTATCTGGGTCCTTGCTAGAATCATATGGCATGCTTGAATGGTTAATCTTACTGTTCTGTGGGTCAGACATCCAGCAAGGTCTCAATGGGCTAAAATCAAGATATTGGCAAGGCTGCTTCCACACTGAAGGCCCTATGGAAACGGAGAATCTGTTTCCAATCTGTTTTCAGCTTCTAGGGGCTGCCCATTTTCTTTTGCTAGTGATCCCCTTTTCTTCTATCTTCAAAGCCATCATTGAGACCTTGCTTGATGTCTGACCTACAGAACAGTAAGACGATACATTTGTGTGTTGTAAGCCACCAAGTTCCTGGTAATTTGTGGTAGCAGCCTTAAGAAACTGATATACCATGCAAAAGAGACTTCTTTTTTTTTTTTTTTTTTTTTTTAATTTTTAGTTTTTTATTTTTTAAATTTTAAAATGTTTAATTCTTACATGCATTCCCAAACATGAACCCCCCTCCCACCTCCCTCCCCAGAACATCTTTCTGGGTCATCCCCATGCACCAGCCCCAAGCATGCTGCATCCTGCGTCAGACATAGACTGGCGATTCAATTCACATGATAGTATACATGTTAGAATGTCATTCTCCCAAATCATCCCACCCTCTCCCTCTCCCTCTGAGTCCAAAAGTCCATTATACACATCTGTGTCTCTTTCCCTGTCTTGCATACAGGGTCATCATTGCCATCTTCCTAAATTCCATATATATGTGTTAGTATACTGTATTGGTGTTTTTCTTTCTGGCTTACTTCACTCTGTATAATCGGCTCCAGTTTCATCCATCTCATCAGAACTGATTCAAATGAATTCTTTTTAACGGCTGAGTAATACTCCATTGTGTATATGTACCACAGCTTTCTTATCCATTCATCTGCTGATGGACATCTAGGTTGTTTCCATGTCCTGGCTATTATAAACAGTGCTGCGATGAACATTGGGGTACACGTGTCTCTTTCAATTCTGGTTTCCTCGGTGTGTATGCCCAGAAGTGGGATTGCTGGGTCATAAGGTAGTTCTATTTGCAATTTTTTAAGGAATCTCCACACTGTTCTCCATAGTGGCTGTACTAGTTTGCATTCCCACCAACAGTGTAGGAGGGTTCCCTTTTCTCCACACCCTCTCCAGCATTTATTGCTTGCAGATTTTTGGATCGCAGACATTCTGACTGGTGTGAAGTGGTACCTCATTGTGGTTTTGATTTGCATTTCTCTAATAATGAGTGATGTTGACAGGAGCTATGGGCTTAGAGAGAGGATAGCAGCTACTACCCAAGTGTATTCTAATAAGTGAGGGAGGGAGATAAATACCCTGGTCTCTCTCTCCTCCTCAGTGCCTCCCCTTGGTGAATTCATTAGCTGAAAGCTGCAGGGCAGAACAGCCTGGGTGATGCTTTCCTAGTGTTTAGTCTTCTAAACACAGAACACAGAGCAGGGCAGCACAAAGTGGAAATTGGATCTATAGGGGCAAATGGAAAAGAACCAGCGTGGAGGTTAAACTTTAGGGTGGAGGTTTCAAATGGTTGGATTCTTGACTTGATTTCACTCATTATCATAAAGAGGGGGACCTGGCAGGAAGCATTGCCGAGGAACTGCTTTCAGACAAGCGGTTGGATTAGCTCCATATATTTCATCTTTACAGCTGGAGAACAGATATGTAAATGTGTTTCATTCAGTCCAATCAATCAATCAATCGGTAAAGTCAGTCATCATTCAACAAATCTGCTTGAGAGACTTGCTCTTTACTGGCACAAGGAGCAAGTTGGGGTGGGGTGGGGAAGGATATAGGAAAATAGGAGACACTACCTTTGCTCTGGAGGAGTTTAAAATATGCGAAGTAGAGGTGGAGTTGAGACAAGATGGAGAGGCAGACAGACAGAGCCATCCATAAGTCATGCACCAGGGCTGAAGGCATGTGCCTGAAGGCAGAGGGCATGGGGTGGAGATCAAGGGTAGAGGAGGCGGAGGGAATGCTCACAGACAAGGTGGCACTGAAGCTGGCCTTTGAAATATCAGTAGAGTATTTCAGTATGAAAAGGGATAAAGAGCCCCCAGAGCAGAGAGAATGGCATGAGAAGAGGAGAGGCCAAAGGCTTGACATTCAGGCAACAGCAAGAGATTCCATTTTGCTAGAACAGAGGATGCTTGGGGCATCTGGTGCTGTAGGATGGGGGCTTGAGGCCTGATAGGGTGGGTTGGATTATGAAGAATCTTAAATGGAGCTCATACACATGTGTGTGTGCACACCAACAGACACATGCACACACACACAGAAGAAGCTTAATGGTGTGTGTGTGGTTTTGGTATAGACGTCATAAACTCATGAAAGCAGTTGATAAGGTCTGTAGAAATAATACGTTTATTATGAATACACTTGCAAAACAAAAATAAGCAGAATGTGTGAAACAAGTCATTGCTTCCATAATATAGACATTTTTATCTCTTAAAGTGAATTCTTGTCTTATACCGCCACATACCCTGCTCTGCCCATTTTAATGGAATTTTGTATATCAAAATAAAATGTGAAACAAAAATACTGAAAGAATCACAAACTCTGAATTTCCTGAAGGTAAATACGTTGGATGACTTTCTTTACCTCAGTTGATTCTTGACCTCTTTCTTTCTGTACCCTCCTTGTCTCTTGCAACTTACACAACACGTGTGTACACACAAACAGATACACACACACATACACACACACACACACACACACACACACACGAAGCTTTACTCTGAAAGTTCCCTTATGCTTGCCAGAAGATGACCAGTGTCTCTCCCCTCACCTCTGAGGAATCACTGTGCCATCCAGCCATTTGGCTGACTCACCATATACATGATTTCATTACTCAGACCCCAGCTACTGCCTCAAACAAACATGCTTTGTCTTACTTAAGAAAAGTAACACTTAACATTTTTTAAAAAACTGAATAATTGTCTTCCTCAAAATGTCATCAGAGCACCTGGTCAGGGCTTCCTTAACATAGGTCCAGTTACATCCTTTATCTCCTGTGATGGAACCTTCACCTTAGTGCAAGTGAGGCAGGCAATGCATGAAGAGATATGGCTGCTGTTCTGTAATTACTTTTGACTGCCTTTAGTAATGTACATTGTAATTTGTGGTAATAGCGCACTTATTTTCCAAGAACCTCAATAGCTAAACAAGCTTGGGGAAGTAATATTGAATCCAGAGAAAGCTACTACCAAGGATTCAAGAAACTCTGAGCTCTGGAGAAAGTGGGTTTCAGCTCTGTGGACCCAGTTTATCATCTATAAAATAAGAGCTTGGATAAAGCACTTCAGAAAGGCAATTAGGAAAGTAGCTATTCAGTGCCTAAGTTGTTTGTGTTCATCTCTTTGCAACCCCTCAACTGCAGCATGCCAGGCTTCCCTGTCCTTCACTATTTCCCGGAGTTTGCTCAGGCTCATGTCCATTGAGTCAGTGATGCTATCTAACCATCTCATCCTCTGCCACCCTCTTCTCCTTTTGCCTTCAGTCTTTCCCAGCATCAGGGTCTTTTCAAGTGAGTCAACTCTTCACACTGGTGGCCAAAGTACTGGCACTTCAGCTTCATCATCAAGTGTGGAGGTTAAAAACACCAATATGACTCAAACCCAGTCTGCTACCTGTTAGCTGTGTGGGTATGACACTTCAGTTCACTGAGTTTCATCTATAGAAGGATAAAAAAGAGTACCTAATGCACAGGGCTATGCGGAGGGATAAATTGAAGGATACAGTGAAGTGCTTGGCATTGTGGGTGTATGTGCCTGCCTGTCTGTTCTACAAGTAACAAAATGAGGAGGAAAAGAAAGGATGAGACTCTGTGGGACAGTGACAAAGCCCTTTGCAGTCACATAAGACTAGTTCTGAGTTGGGAAATTTAATGCTGTCTCTTGGAAGAAGGCACTGGGTCTAAGGTGCCACAGATCTGTGAGATGGGCATTATCTAGTTATTTCTAGTGAAGATGTTTTAACATAGGAAAGGAAACAAACCTAAACCCAAAAATGGTGATGAAAAATTCCTTTCCAGAGAGAATCAATGGAGTATCAAATAAAAGTGTTCACACACCCCAGTAGCAAAAGCTTGCTGCATGCAGAAATGAAGAAATTTCTGGTTGGACCTGAACACTTGTTACCACTGGCTTGGCTTCACCTTTTATTAATTTTGGAATCAGTGGTGGATGAGGCAGCCTGTCATCCTTTCCTAACCTCTTCTCATTGGAATTGGAGGATTAGATCAGCTTAACCAACCTCTCATCAAGAAGCTGTGAAATAACCACAAACAGAACACAGTGAAGAGAGATTTATCCTGGATTAAGTACTGCAGATTCATACCTCCTTGGAATTACAGGAAATGATTCATAGTTCTGGCTGTGGAATTCTCAGAAGATTAGAGGGTGGGGATTATTGTTGTTCAGTTGTTAAGTCATATCCAACTGTTTGTGACCCCATGAACTGCAGCACACTAGGCTTCCCTTCACTATCTCCTGGAGTTTGCTCAAATTCATGTCCATTGAGTTGATAATGTTGTCTAACCATCTCATGCTCTGCCGCCCTATTCTCCTTTTGCCTTCAGTCTTTCCCAGAATCAGGGTCTTTTCCAATGAGTTGGCTCTTTGCATTAGGTGGCCAAAGTATTGGAGCTTTAGCTTCAGCATCAGTCCTTCAGTCCTTCCAATGAATTTCCTTTAGGACTGGTCCAAATAGTCAAAGCTATGGTTTTTCCAGTAGTCATGTATAGATGTGAGAGTTGGACCATAAAGAAGGCTAAGTACCGAAGAACAGATGCTTTCGAATTGTGGTGCTGGAGAAGACTCTTAAGAGCCCCTTGGATAGCAAGGAAATCAAACCAGTCAGTCCAAGAGAGTGGGAATAAGACGGCACAACTCAGCCAACTGCTTGCTATGTTTCTCAGGGTATAGTCATAGATCATGTGGGTCCACAACTTGCTCTTTAAAGAGCAGGGTAAGTCAGAGTGACCACGAAGTCAGAGAGAGATTGAGGCTACAGTGAATTGTTTGTTCTGTGTGGACAGAGCCTTGCTAAAACAAAAACAAGCAAGCAAAACCCCTTAAAACTCTAAATTGGGAAAGAGACATCTCCATTCCTTTTTTCCTATTCAGCTCTCTTATGTCTAGAAATGCTTTAAATACTTCCCTCTGTTCCTGAACTCTAAGACAATCACCAAGCTAGGTGTTCATCTCTTTCATGCGTGTGGAAGGTAGTTCTTTGCTCGAGGAATGCACGGGATAGGCCCATTAGTATGTATTTAGAGCACTGAGTTTTATCATTATCATCATTATTATCATGGTCTTCCTGTCTGTTCAGAGTTTAATGTTTATTGAAACCACTTTCAGTATCTTAAAAGTCCTTGCCTTTAGCCCAAGATTACAAACGGACTTCCTCTACTTGGCAGTGAGTGGTAATTACCTTCACATGTATGGAGGTGGCCCAATACATGGTTGGGCTATCACACAAGAAAAACAGTATCTCAGTTTGTGTTTATTGGTTCAGTTTTTGCAATGCTGAACTCCTCTGTGGCTTTATTTCTATATGCAGTGGAATTTGTCACAAGGCCTGCCTATATTCATATATCATCTTTCAGCACACTCAAGTCATTCTGAGAAATGTTTGTATTATTGCTTCACTTTCTCCTGATCCTCAAGCTGATCAGGACATCCATCCAATGTTTCAGCACTTTCCTGTTTTACCACTGTGATGGAGTGTTCTTGGAAGACTCTCCACTTCCTAACTTCTCAGGACCCTGGCTACTTTCCAAGGAATGTACCTTTGGCGAGAGTCCTTATCAGTCCTGAGTTAGGGCTTTCTTGTCTCCACCACCTTGCATGTCTAATTCCTTCTGACTCTGGCCCAGATGAGGTTTACTGCCTTCATATGTCTAAATGAATCCAAGATTACTTTTGAATAGCACTTTACACGGTTCAGAACACTTTCTACGAGAACTCAGATACCTAATCGTTTAACCAATTTTTACTTAAAACAGGGAATGGGCTGGCGAATTAGTGTTTTCTAACTTGAAGTTGTATCCTTGAGGCCAACTGTGGAGCTATTACCCTGGTTGTCTTCTGTAATAGGAAAGATGCTGGGCAGACATAGTTTTGGATATGATTGTAGCCAACAGGGTACACTAGTCTTTTCAAAGCACATTTGGTCTGATTTTCATGTATATCTTGAGGAACTACTTTTTTTTTTTAATTGGAAAAGAAAACCAATCTGATATACTTATATATCTGCATTTCTGAGTCATATTATGAGCAGATACTTCATTTAGTGTATTGGGATCCAATAACCATCCCCACCCCACAAATATCTCTCTTGTTTGTTCTTGTATGCCTTAGAGAGTTAGTGTTGTTGCTCGCTAAATCAGTACCATAACCGCTAAAACCCTTCCTCTCACTCTCATGCTGGGAGAAAGCTCTTGTGTTACTATTACTTATAATATTTCAATAAAAAAACAAGACTGTAAACAAACATGAAGGTTTTGCATGTTTAAGGAGCTTCGACATCATAAAGCTACAGTGTTGCTCCACTGGTATTAATCTAAATCAACTGCAAGAGTCCTCCAAGTTTAAATTTACTGTTCATTCAGAAAGCACACGATAAGCACTCACTGCATCACCCAGGCTTCTGGGTTGTTCTGCTTGTTGGACATGGCTGGATACAACATCTGAATTAGATGTGAAATCAACTGAAAGTCCTTAGGGCATCTCTTGCTGGGACTGCTTATGCGCTCAGGACCATTCTCTCTGGGTGATCTTCAACTCATAGGTTTTGAAACAAGAGGAAAACCTAAGAACATCACTGATACTAGAGGTATTCTAGAAGGCTCATACAGGTTAAGGAAGATTATACAGCTGACTAGTGGACAAGTCAGGACTGGAGAGATCAAATATTTTAATATTATCCTGGTATTTCCACAGCCACGTGTAACCTTTACATGTTCTTCCAGGTAAGAACATAGCAGCAGTTCTGTGTCATTTGTAACTGAAAAGATACACTCAAGACAAGTAATTTTTCTGTTGGTGTTTATGACAAAAGGCAATTATTAGTGTGTAGCTAAAGAGCATAGCATTCATTCTTAAACCTTTTCTGATGCTCAAATTGATTTAGAACCTTTGCCAAAATAAAGCACCCTGTTCTTAAAAGAAACCTCTATCTCTGCTACATTCACCTCTTTGCTGTTCATGGCTATTCCATATCTTTTGGAACATATTTATATAATTTCAAAAGTTCACTGGGACTTAATGAGAAAGCAGAAATCACTATTCCAATACCTTTTCTACCTGTAAAACTAATTCTCTAATTAGAAGAAATTGTTGTCATTGTTTAGTCACCCAGTCATGTTTTGTGTCCTGCTTTTTGTGGCCCCAAGGACTGCAGCATGCCAGGCCTCCCTGTCCCTCACCATTTCCCAAAGTTTGCCCAAGATCATGTTCATTGCATTGGTGATGCCATCCAGCTATCTCATCCTCTGACAACCTCTTCTCCTTCTGCCCTCAATATTTCCCAGAATAAGGGACTTTTCTAATGAGTTGGCTGTTTGCATTCAGTTCAGTTCAGTTGCTCAGTCGTGTCCAACTCTTTGCGACCCCATGAATTGGAGCACGCCAGGCCTCCCTGTCCATCACCATCTCCTGGAGTTCACTCACACTCACGTCCATCGAGTCCGTGATGCCATCCAGCCATCTCATCCTGGATCGTCCCCTTCTCCTCCTGCCCCCAATCTCTCCCAGCATCAGAGTCTTTTCCAATGAGTCAACTCTTTGCATGAGGTGTCCAAAGTACTGGAGCTTCAGCTTTAGAATCATTCCTTCCAAAGAAATCCCAGGGTTGATCTCCGTCAGAATGGACTGGTTGGATCTCCTGGCAGCCCAAGGGACCCTCAAGAGTCTTCTCCAACACCACACTTCAAACTCATCAATTCTTTGGCTCTCAGCCTTCTTCACAGTCCAACTCTCACATCCATACATGACCACAGGAAAAACCATAGCCTTGACTAGACGGATCTTAGTCAGCAAAGTAATGTCTCTGCTTTTGAGTATACTATCTAGATTGGTCATAACATTTCTTCCAAGGAGTAAGCGTCTTTTAATTTCATGGCTGCAGTCACCATCTGCAGTGATTTTGGAGCCCCCAAAAATAAAGTCTGACACTGTTTCTACTGTTTCCCCATTTATTTGCCATGAAGTGATGGGACCAGATGCCATGATCTCCGTTTTCTGAATGTTGAGCTTTAAGCCAAATTTTTCACTCTCCTCTTTCACTTTCATCAAGAGGCTTTTAGCTCCTCTTCACTTTCTGCCATAAGGGTGGTGTCATCTGCATATCTGAGGTGATTGATATTTCTCCTGGCAATCTTGATTCCAGCTTGTGTTTCTTCCAGTCCAGCGTTTCTTTGCATTAGATGACCGAAATACTGGAGCTTCAACTTCAGCATTAATCCTTCCAATGAGTATTTAGGGCAGATTTCCCTTAAGGTTTACTGGTCTGATCTCCTTGCACAGGACTTTCTGGAGTTTTCTCAAGCACCACAGTTTGAAGGCATCAATTCTTCAGTGTTCTGCCTTTATGGTCCAGCTCTCACAACAATATGTGACCACTGGGAGTCCATGGCCTTGACTATATGGGCCTTTGTTGGTAGAGTAATGTCTTTGCTTTTCAACATACTGTCTAGGTTTGTCATAGCTTTCCTGCCAAGAAGCAATTGTCTTCTGATTTCATGGCTGCAGTCACTGTCTGCAGTGATTTTAGAACCCAGGAAGAGGAAATATAGCACTACTTCCACCTTTTCCCCTTCTCAGTTCAGTTCAGTCACTCAGTCGTGTCCAACTCTTTGCAACCCCATGAATCGCAGCATGCCAGGCCTCCCTGTCCATCACCATCTCCTGGAGTTCACTCACACTCACGTCCATTGAGTCCATGATGCCATCCAATCATCTCATCCTCTGTCGTCCCCTTCTCCTCTTGCCCCCAATCCCTCCCAGCATCAGAGTCTTTTCCAGTGAGTCAACTCTTTGCATGAGGTGGCCAAAGTACTGAAGCTTCAGCTTTAGCATCATTCCTTCCAAAGAAATCCCAGGGATGATATCCTTCAGAATGGACTGGTTGGATCTCCTTGCAGTCCAAGGGATTCTCAAGAGTCTTCTCCAACACCACAGTTCAAACACATCAATTCTTCAGCTCTTAGCCTTCTTCACAGTCCAACTCTCACATCCATACATGACCACAGGAAAAACAATTGTCTTGACTAGATGGACCTTAGTCGGCAAAGTAATGTCTCTGCTTTTGAATATACTATCTAGGTTGGTCATAACTTTTCTTCCGAGGAGTAAGCATCTTTTAATTTCATGGCTGCAGTCACCATCTGCAGTGATTTAGGAGCCCCCAAAAATAAAATCTGACACTGTTTCTACTGTTTCCCCATCTATTTGCCATGAAGTGATGGGACCGGATGCCATGACCTTCATTTTCTGAATGTTGAGATTTAAGCCAACTTTTTCACTCTCCTCTTTCACTTTCATCAAGAGGCTTTTTAGCTCCTCTTCACTTTCTGCCATAAGGGTGGTGTCATCTGCATATCTGAGGTTGTTGATATTTCTCCTGGCAATCTTGATTCCAGCTTGTGTTTCTTCCAGTCCAGCGTTTCTCATGATGTACTCTGCATATACATCATATAAGCAGGGTGACAATATAGAGCCTTGATGTACTCCTTTTCCTATTTGGAACCAGTCTGTTGTTCCATGTCCAGTTCTAACTGTTGCTTCCTCACCTGCGTACAGATTTCTCAAGAGGCAGGTTAGGTGGTCTGGTATTCCCATCTCTTTCAGAATTTTCCACAGTTTATTGTGATCCACACAGTCAAAGGCTTTGGCATAGTCAATAAAGCATAAATAGATGTTTTTCTGGAACTCTCTTGCTTTTTCCATGATCCAGCAGATATTGGCAATTTGACCTCTGGTTCCTCTGCCTTTTCTAAAACCAACTTGAACATCAGGAAGTTCATGGTTCACATATTGCTGAAGCCTGGCTTGGAGAATTTTGAGCATTACTTTACTAGCGTGTGAGATGAGTGCAATTGTGCGGTAGTTTGAGCATTCTTTGGCATTGCCTTTCTTTGGGATTGGAATGAAAAGTGACCTTTTCCAGTCCTGTGGCCACTGCTGAGTTTTCCAAATGTGCTGGCATATTGAGTGCAGCACTTTCACAGCGTCATCTTTCAGGATTTGAAACAGCTCAACTGGAATTCCATCACCTCCACTAGCTTTGTTCATAAGGATGCTTTCTAAGGCCCACTTGAATTTACATTCCAAGACGTCTGGCTCTAGATTAGTGATCACATCATCATGATTATCTGGGTCGTGAAGATCTTTTTTGTACAGTTCTTCCATATATTCTTGCCACCTCTTCTTAATATCTTCTGCTTCTGTTAGGTCCATACCATTTGTGTCCTTTATCGAGCCCATCTTTGCATGAAATGTTCCCTTGGTATCTCTAATTTTCTTGAAGAGATCTCTAGTCTTTCCCATTCTGTTCTTTTCCTCTATTTCTTTGCATTGATCACTGAAGAAGGCTTTCTTATCTCTTCTTGCTATTCTTTGGAACTCTGCATTCAGATGCTTATATCTTTCCTTTTCTCCTTTGCTTTTCATCTGTCTTCTTTTCACCGCTATTTGTAAGGCCTCCCCAGACAGCCATTTTGCTTTTTTGCATTTCTTTTCCATGAGGATGGTCTTGATCCCTGTCTCCTGTACAATGTCACGAACCTCATTCCATAGTTCATCAGGCACTCTATCTATCAGATCTAGGCCCTAAATCTATTTCTCACTTCCACTGTATAATCATAAGGGATTTGATTTAGGTCATACCTGAATGGTCTAGCAGTTTTCCCTACTTTCTTCAATTTCAGTCTGAATTTGGTAATAAGGAGTTCATGATCTGAGCCACAGTCAGCTCCTGGTCTTGTTTTTGTTGAATGTATAGAGCTTCTCCATCTTTGGCTGCAAAGAATATAATCAATCTGATTTCGGTGTTGACCATCTGGTGATGTCCATGTGTAGAGTCTTCTCTTGTGTTGTTGGAAGAGGGTGTTTGCTATGACCAGTGCATTTTCTTGGCAAACTTCTATTAGTCTTTGCCCTGCTTCATTCTGTATTCCAAAGCCAAATTTGCCTGTTACTCCAGGTGTTTCTTGACTTCCTACTTTTGCATTCCAGTCCCCTATAATGAAAAGGACATCTTTTGGGGGTGTTAGTTCTAAAAGGTCTTGTAGGTCTTCATAAAACCGTTCAACTTCAGTTTCTTCAGCATTACTGGCTGGGGCATAGACTTGGATTACTGTGATACTGAATGGTTTGCCTTGGAGATGAACAGAGATCATTCTTTCATTTTTGAGATTGCATCCAAGTACTGCATTTTGGACTCTTTTGTTGACCATGATGGCTACTCCATTTCTTCTGAGGGATTCCTGCCCATAGTAGTAGATATAACGGTCATCTGAGTTAAATTCACCCATTCCAGTCCATTTTAGTTCACTGATTCCTAGCATGTCGATGTTCACCCTTGCCATCTCTTGTTTGCCACTTCAAATTTGCCTTAATTCATGGACCTGACATTCCAGGTTCCTATGCAATATTGCTCTTTATAGCATTGGATCTTCCTTCTATCACCAGTCACATCCACAGCTGGGTATTGTTTTTGCTTTGGCTCCATCCCTTCATTCTTTCTGGAGTTATTTCTCCATTGATCTCCAGTTGCATATTGGGCACTTAATGACCTGGGGAGTTCCTCTTTCAGTATCCTATCATTTTGCCTTTTCCTACTGTTTATGGGGTTCTCAAGGCAAGAATACTGAAGTGGCTTGCCTTTCCCTTCTCCAATGGACCACATTCTGTCAGACCTCTCCACCATGACCCTCCTGTCTTGGGTTGCCCCACAGGCATGGCTTGGTTTCATTGAGTCAGAGGAGGCTGTGGTCCTAGTGTGATTAGATTGACTAGTTTCCTGTGAGTATGGTTTCAGTGTGTCTGCCCTCTGATGCCCTCTTGCAACACCTACCATCTTACTTGGGTTTCTCTTTCCTTGGGCGTGGGGTATCTCTTCACGGCTGTTTCAGCAAAGCACAGCCGCTGCTCCTTACCTTGGACGAGGGGTATCTCCTTACCTCTGCCATTCCTGACCTTCAACATGGGATAGCTCCTCTAGGCCCTCCTGTGCCTGAGCAGCCATTGCTCCTCTGGTTGCTCCTCCCAGCCGCCGGCCCTGGCCTTGGGCGTGGGTGGCTCCTCCCAGCTGGGGCTGGATGCCATGATCTTAGTTTTTTTTTTTTTTTAATATTTAGTGTTAAGCTAGTTCTCTAGACTCTTTAGATCCTCTTTGCTTTCTGCCATTAGAGTGGTATAATCTGCATATCTGAGGTTGTTTAAATTTCTCCCACCTATCTTGATTCCAGCTTGTAACTCATCCAGCCTGGCTTTTCTCATGATGTGCTCAGCATATAGGTTAAATAAACAGGTTGACAGCAGACAGCCCCGTCATATTCCTTTCTTAATCTTGAGCCACTCAGTTATTCTATACAGGGTTTTAATTATTGCTTCTTGGCCTACATACAGGTTTCTCAGGAGACAGGTAAGATGGTCTGGTATTCTCATCTTTTAAAGAGTTTTCCACAGTTTTTTATGATCCACACAGTCAAAGGCTTTAGCGTAATCAATTAAGCCGAGATAGATGTGTTTCTGGAATCCCTTTGCTTTCTCTATTTCTTATTTTCCTGAAGAAATTAAGGAAATGTAAATTTGCTTCAATATTCCATTTCTGCAACACTAAAGATTTTGGATTCCTCATAAATTTTCAGAACCAGACTGACTCCTCCTCTTGAGGATTTTAGGAATTAGATCAGTTGATTTATGCACACTGGGCACTACTTTTACTCTGCAGAGGTTTCTCTCCCAAGGGCTGACCAAAGATAAGCTAATCTGATTTTTCCCCTTCACAGTCTGGAATTGGTACATAGAGGCTCTAGTTACTCTCTTCTGGGATTTAGAGCTGGGAGTTTAGCCTGGGCTGGGATGACCATTTTCTATCAAGTGTACACAAAAAAGAAAAATCTTTTTGGTAGAGAGATAAAAAAATAAATGTAATGCAAAAAGCAGAGATGAGGATAGTGTGGTCCCAAAGAGATGGTAGCAGTAACTTGGGGTCCTGACTCCCCCATTCCTGTTTCAGTAACCACATAGGTACATCTTTCCTTGCTCATAAATCCCCACTGAGACTTAATTTAGTGTGAGCAGCATTCTGTTCTTGGAAAAATTAAAGCCAACTGAGTTTAAGACAAGGGCAATTCCTCTCTTGTTCCCAAATAGCAGACATGGTGACAAAAGGACATGAAAACAATGTGACTGGTCTCGCTTTGAATTTACACCCACAAACCTTAAGTGAGGCTTCAGTACTACCAAGCATACAACAGTGTTTCCATGAATCAATTTATATTTCACTCTCCAAGACAACTGTTTCATAATGTCTCCTCTTTCTTCAAACTTTCACCACTCCCTCCCCTTGTCACTCCTCTCTAATGACCCTGATTTTTATTTTGCTAGGAAAATAGGATCAGAAAGGAATGGTTTCATCTTCTCATAGACAATAAATCTACTAGTCTACTTGTATTTGTGCTTATGAGCTTCCCCTCCTGTAAAATGGATCAACTGCCCATATACCTAGTAAGGCAACCCCTCTCCATCTGTACTGGGTTCCATTTTTCTTTGCTAATTAAAGCACTTTTCCCATTCAGTTATTCCCTACACTTTACCTTTTCTTACGTCATTAATTTTTGCTTCTGTACTTAATTAGCATCCAAAGATATCATGAGTTCTCATCTTAATACTTACACCCAAAAATGAACATCATCTTTGATTTAGAGAAGCTGCTTCACTACCACTCCATTTATCTATGACTTTTTAACAGCAAAAATCCTTGCAAAAATTGTTAACCTCCCATCTATGTTTTTTTTTTTTTTTTCTCTTTACACCATGCCATTCAGGCTTTTATCACCACCATCAACATCTCACTCCCTTTAAGATCCATAGTGATCTCCGTATTCTCAAGTCCTATGGATAATTTTCAAACTTCATTTTTTTAAACTTTTCATCCATATTTGGCAGAATTGATGGTTCCTTCTTTCTTCAGGCATTTTCAGCATGTGGGATCCAATAAACCACTATCTCCTGGTTTTCCTATCTTCTTTCTGACTGCTCCTTCTCAGCCTTGTCTGCTGGCTCCCCTTCCTTCCTCTTGTATGCCATGTTTCATTCATCTTGTATCAATGTTGGCATGCCAGGTTGTTTTACTGTCAACTTGGTTAAACTAAGAACTACATTTCCCAGAATCCCCTTTCCTCTGCCTTCAGATTGGAACTGCTCAGAAGAGGAACTTGAATGGGATTTGAGAAATGGAACTAAAGCAGAGTCATTACTTTCTGAAGAATTTCAGGGTCAAATATGGTGATGAAAAGACAAAGAAATGCCTGGCAGGTTCCTACTTGTTTTTCTTTTCTTTGACTCCAAGTCAGGTTTCTGCCTCTTGATTTCTGGTCCTGTTGATCAGCAATGGTCCCAGTCACACGACCATATGCTTGGTTATAGATGCACAGAAGTGGTCGATACGTAGACGCATCAGCTGCTGTGCTCCTCATTTGAGGTCCTCATTTGGGGCTCTACTTTAGTACTGGATGAGCCTAGCTTATCAAATTTCCCTGAAAGCCCCGTCTTGTCCATCTGTGTCAGTGCTTTGAGAACACTGCTTAGTAACTTCTTCAGGCCTTCTGTTCCCTCTCCTAGATCTTTACTGCTCCAGCTCCTCCAACAATTATGTAGGGCCTAACTCCTATTCACAAATCTCGTGTCCTATATCATTCCTATTTGAATACTGAGGTAAATATTGCTGGTGCCAGAAGTGGTTCTAGGCAAATAGAACATTAAGGATAGCAATATGGTATGGCATTAGGATTCTGATATGAATAGATTTAAAGGAATTGATTACCTTGTTGTCAGTGGCAAATGGGAGATTTTTAGACTATGTCAAGCAATAGTTATTGCCCTAATTATGAAATGTATAATTGAAATAGACAAATAAGCAGCTGGCACAACCTCCATAGTAGTTCCCTGATCTGTGGAGTGAGGCCTTTTATCACAGGAATGGCAAGATGGAAACCTCCAGAACTTCCTCTTCCTACTAAATCAGTAACCCAATTTAAAAAAAAATCAATGCTGAATTTTTTTTGGTGGGGTTAGAGAGATTTGTTTCACCATCGAGGACTTGAAAACTGCGAGAGTGGTGATTCCCATCACGTCTTCACTTAATATACCTGTATGGACTGTGCAGATGGCAGATCTTGGAGAACGACAGTGGTTTATCATCAACTTAATCAAGTGGAAGGGAACTCCTTTTGTAACCTGTGACAGATGTGGTTTCTTTACTGGACTAATCAATACATCCCCTGGAATCCATATGCAGCTACCAACCTGGTAAATACCTTTGAATAGAGAAGAAGCCTGCTTTTAGATGGTAGTTAGCAATACACTGCTCCATCTCAGGACTCTTCATCCCCTTTTCATAACTTTTTTTTTTCCAGGGACCTTTCTGCTTTCCCATTCCAAATGACATCATGCTGGTTTACCATGTTGACGACGTTGTGTGTTCCAGAGCTGTTGAATAGGAAGTAGTTGCTTCCCTAGAAATATGTGCCAGAGTATTCAAAATATTTCTCACAAAAATGTGGGAGATGCCAATTTAGTCAAGCATTTAGGTCTCCGATGGCCTAGGGCATATCAAGATACCTGCTATGAGAGAAATCATAGATATTCATACAGTACCATGGGTTTCAGATATAACATGGGATTTATTGGATAAAAAACTTAAAATCAGAGAAGTAGTAGAATGCATACAGTTCCTCATGTTTTTATTGCTCTGTTGCACAGGCTGAACATAGATGCCCTGTCTGCACCATGATCAGAAGTCCAGCAGAGACTTGCTTTAGCCAAAAAGCTGCTAAGTGTTAAATGAGAGTCACTCAGTCATGTTCGACTCTTTATGACCCCAGGGACTATAGCCCACCAGGCTCCTCTGTCCGTGGAATTCTTCAGGCAAGAATATTGGAGTAGGTTGCCATTCCCTTCTCCAGCGGATCTTCCTGACCTAGGGATCGAACCCAAGTCTCCTGCATTCCTGCTTTTCTGTCTGAGCCAGATGTACAAAAAAATAACTCCTGCTTACTCGCTCCATATGTAAGTTAGCCTAAGATAGGGAATGTCTGGTTTCTTGCAATAAAAAGAAGTAAAACGGGAGATCTCTGGGTCCAGAACATGCTAGGGAAGAGGCATACTGGAGACAAAGGTCTGAATACTGAGGGCTCAGGAAACAGCCTTGCCTGCTGAATAGAATGTTGAAATTAGCCAAAGGCTTTATCTCTATATGCTGGCTGAGCAGTGCTAAGCCAGCTCTCTGCTAAGTGTCCAAAATGGATAGGAGATGAGCCCCCAAGGCCATCTGGATTTATCTCTACTCAATATCCCTTCCAAGGAAAGGGTATCGTTGCTGCACCTGGCTGCTCTTGCAGTTGTAAAGCAGTGTGTCCGATTGTCCATTTTCCCTAGGAAAAATGGCCAATTCCTTGGCTCTATACTGATTCGTGGGTAGGGGCTGATGGTTTGATTGGATAGTCAGAGACTTGGAAACAGTACAATTCAATAATTGTGTCAAGCAGTCCAGAAATAATACATGGATAGAACTCTTCATAATGGGCACAAAGTATAAATGTATTTGTGTTCTGTGTGCGTATTTACAAAAGACCTCTTCCAGCAGAGGTCAGTATTAATAACCAGATGGACAAGATGATTCATGGTACAGATGTTAGTCAGCCCCTTTACCCAGCCATTCCAACCATTGCCTAGTAGGTGAGGGTGGCCTTGTGACAGTAGTAGAGGTTTTACATGGAATCAGCAGCATGGACTTTGCTCACAAAGATCAGTTTGGCTTTATTCATTACTGAGTGCCAAACCCACTAACATAGAAACCAACACTGAGTACATAATATGTCACCACTCTCACAGAACATCAGCCAACCACTTGGTGGAAGGTTGATTACGTTGGGCTACTTCCATCATGGAAGGAGTAGCATTTTGTTCTCAGTGGCATAGACTCATATCCTGGATATGACTTTGTCTTCCCTGCCTCTGATGATTCTGCCAAAATCATCACGCATAGATTTCCAAAATGCCTTATTGAGTGTTAAAATTTTCCACTCAATATTACTTTTACCATGGAAATTATTCAATATCAAATTCATTAGCATTGTTATAGTACTCATAATCCTGAAGCAATTCATCTGAGAGGTCCTTTTGAGGCTCAGTTGTGGCTCCAAATGTGTAGCACTATTTTGAAGGGTTACTGTAAAATTCTTTAGAATGAATATATGCTCTGAATGACTGACCCATAAGAATGGTTCTTCTCTGTTACCTCTAATGATCCACTGGCAGATATTGTCCCTACAATTTTCTGCTGTGATGATTTAGAGTTCTTTTTTCTCCCTTTCATTTCATTTTATTGGGTTTGCAAACAAGCAATATAATATTGACCCTAGGTTTTGTATTCTCTTATGAAGTGGTCACTTAGATGTGGTCACTTTTACTACAGGAGGTAAAAGAGAACAGTCTCAGGAAAGAAAAAAGAATTTATCTTCACAAGCTCCAGGAGGTAAGGGTGGTCAGGAAACAGGTGATAAGAGCTGAGGGTAAGCATTAGGTCAGAGCCTTTTGGGGGGTTTCCATTGGGAAGGCAAGGCAGGGCAGGGTAGACAGCTTAGAAATGGCTAGTTTGAATAATATTGTGGGGTTTTGGGCTGTTTGTGGTCCCTGGTTGCCTGGTCCCCATTCCTCAGATGATTAAAATAGAGGAGGATTGCCTGAGATGGGAGAAGGCAATGGCAACCCACTCCAGTACTCTTGCCTGGAGAATCCCAGGGGCTGAGGAGCCTGGTGGGCTGCCATCTATGGGGTCACACAGAGTTGGACATGACTGAAGCGACTTAGCAGCAGCAGCAGCCTGAGATGAGGATGGGGTATAGGACATGCTGGGCCAGATGATCATCTGCGTTGATACTGAAATTACTTGGGATTGTGACACAACTGTCCTAATGAGTGGTGATAAACTAGGACCTGGGGTACTGAAGAATGGCTGTTTTGAGGATTAGTATATGAGAGAAACAAGCAGAGGTGCTATAATTTGATTTAGCATTCTTAGTGAACAGTGGGAGACTATTTTTATCAGAGGACACAAGATGTTTCACTAAACTGGAAGTTGAGAGACTGTTACCTGGTCGTTTTGGACTCCTCATCCCACTGAGCCAACAGGCAAAGGAAAGAATCATTGTATTGGAAGGGTGATTGGTACTGTCAGTGGGAAAATTGGGCTTCTCTAACACAGTGAGGGCAGTGAGAGTGATATCTGGAGAGCAGGAGGTCCTCTGGGTGCCTCCTCCATGTCTTATGTTAAAATCAATGGACTACTACGACAATCCAATAGAAGCAAAACTGCCAACAGGGCAGACCTTTAAGGAACAGTTGTTTGAGTCACCCTGCCATCAGACAGGTAACCATGACCAGCCAAGGTACTTGCTGAGGACAAAGAGAATACAGATGGATAATGGAAGAAAGAAGTTATAAATCTCAGTTATGATGGCCTGACAAGTTACAGAAATACTCTTGTATTTCTAAGTATTTGTTTCTTACTTTGAGGTGAATATGTGTTGTGCATATGTATTTGTGTGTGTGAAATGCCATTTGTTTTCTCTGTTTTTTCTATTCCTCTTTACTTTCCAATGTAAAATATATTAATAGTGTTTCATGTTTAGATATCAAAAGAAGTATGTAACTCAGAAAAGAGATGAACACCCAAAAATGGATAAAGAAACAGAAAACTTACAATGCATCCTCTTCTGGGGAGGATTATGTTGTGCATTATTAGTTATATCAAGGATAATTATATCATGTTAGGTAAAACATCATTTTGCTGTTGCCTCTATTTGGAAATTAAACATGGTTAAAAGAAGTATATGTGGACAACAAGCTGGCAGGTATGAATATGGACTAATTTGGATTGCTTAATCTTAGCAGTACATTTCTAAGAATCTCCTTTCCTGACTGGTTCCAAGTTATAGTTGGCCAAAACAGGAGCTTATGTGAAATTTAGAGGGTAGAAAAACATGCAGAGACACCCAGTTTGTCCTCATTTTCTCCTGCTCTGCATCTAACCCTTCTTTCCAACAGTGAGGCCTCTTACCCAAGCATCTCCACCAGATGCTTGGCTGTGGACACACAGAAATAGTAGCTGCACGAAGATCACAGCTCTTACAAACTCTGTTGCTGGTTGCGCTTGTTCTTTCAGATTTCCCCAGGTGCCCCAGCGAGTCTACTTGCTCCAGCACTTCAAGGGGACTGGTTTAGTGACTTCTTCTAAGTCTGCAAGGCCCCCTTCCAGGCCTTTTCTTTCCCTGCTACTCTCATAATTTTATTAGATCTCATAAATTCCTGAATCCACAGTGAGCACAGTGCTTTGCTTCTCTCTTTGAACCCCAACTGCTACTGAGCCTACAGAACATCTGGCATGTAGGAGATGTTTGACGAAGGTTAAGTAAGTGTGAATGTGTGTGTCTGTGTATATAGTATGGGTAGGTAAGTTGCTGAAGACTCCACATTAGAGATAAATGCTATTCTAATTTATTCCAATATGCTTTTAGCATGGGTGAAATTGAGAATTTATAGCCCTGTGTATTGAGAAAGGGAGTTTGGAATAGTTCTTGGACCTATGGCCGTGGACCTATGGTGCTAGGGGAGAGTAGTTAAATATTGCATCCTCAAACTTGTTATGTCTCAAACATCCAGATTACTCTTGATTTCTAGGATTTTGTTGAATTCAAGAATATAGAAGTCAATGATTTATGACATTAAATCAGAAAGGCATTGGATATTTGAATTATGCATTAGACAAAGTAATAGTAACAATAAGGAAAACAACCAAAACCCAAAAGATGGTAGAAACAAACATAAAATTACTAATCTTTGATGTGTATACTTTCTGCAATAAAGCAAAATTAATTTTAAAACATTTTTATTGACACTTCAGAGAATACTCAAAAATTTCTGGTGAGCAGGATATAAGAAATTAACAGTGTTAATTAGGATACATAGGCTGTTATAGATATTACATCTAGTTAGTGGACATCTTTTAGTCATTTTATTTCTAAAAATAAAAATATTTATAAAGTCTCTCACAACTATATACACAGTGTCAGTCCTCTTGTTCAAGTCTTTCCCCATGAGATTTTTTTAAGTTTTACAACAATGATAGTAATTGGTTACTACTGGTTCCGCCATTCATTTTTATTCATTAAGGTAAACAATTCCCTCTCCTTTGACTTGTCCTGCTAAAGTGACAGCTTCTAGAGTGGTACTTTTTCCTTGTGAGCATTTTTTTAACCTTTAAAACAAGTAAAAAGATGGGAATTACATTTCTTGTTTTAGTGTCCAGGAAATTGAAGATCAGAGAGATTATCTAAACTATGTATTCAAGGTCACCCGATGAAGTCATGAGTTTAACCCTGACCTACATTCCTTCCACTGTCTTACTTCTGTTTAATTTTTGTATCATTGCTTCCCTGATCCCACGAATGGCTGTACAGTTTTTATACCTATTGGCAAATTTCCCTCCAGAAATTGCACCGATGTATATATATTCCTACCAGAGTAGGAAAGTCTCATTTTCTCCAGTCTTCATCATTCAGTTCAGTCGCTCTGTCGTGTCTGACTCTTTGTGACCCCATGAATCACAGCACGCCAGGCCTCCCTGTCCGTCACCAACTCCCGGAGTTCACCCAAACTCCTGTCCATCGAGTCAGTGATGCCATCCAGCCATCTCATCCTCTGCCGTCCCCTTCCTCATTACTAGCTAGATTTTCCAATTTTTTTGTTTTAGAATTAGGAGGTGATTATAAAGATTCTTACTGGGGTAGAAGGTGAGAATAATCTGATATCTCAGGTATTTAAAAATGATAAATGTCAAGCATTTGTGTTTGAGTGTGTCAGTCAGTTCAGTTCAGTCACTCAGTCATGTCTGAGTTTTTGTGACCCCATGGACTGCAGCATGCCAGGCTTTCCTGTCCATCACCAACTCCTGGAGCTTCTCAAACTCATGTCCATTGAGTTGGTGATGCCATCCAACCATCTCAGCCTCTGTCATCCCCTACTCCTCCTGCCTTTAATCTTTCTCAGCATCAAGGTCTTTTCCAAGGAGTCAGTTCTTTGCATGAGGTGGCCAAAGTATTGGAGTTTCAGCTTCAGCATCAATCCTTCCAATGAATATTCAGGACTGATTTCCTTTAGAATTGACTGATTGGATCTCCTTGCAGCCCAAGGGATTCTCAAGAGTCTTCTCCAACACCACAGTTTAAAAGCATCAATTCTTCAGTGGTTAGCTTTCTGTATAGTCCAACTCTCACATCCATGCATGACCACAGGAAAAACCATACCTTTGACTAGATGGACCTTTTTTGACAAAGTAATGTCCCTGCTTTTTAATATGCTGTCTAAGTTAGACATAACTTTTCTTTCAAGGAGTAAGCGTCTTTTAATTTCATGGCTGCAGTCACCATCTGCAGTAATTTTGGAGCCCAAGAAAAGAAAGTCTGTCACTGTTTCCACTGTTTCCCATCTATTTGCCATGAAGTGATGGGAACAGATGCCATGATCTTAGTTTTCTGCATGTTGAGTTTTAAGCCAACTTTTGCAGTATCCTCTTTCACTTTCATCAAGAGGCTCTTTAGCTCTTCTTCTCTTTCTGCCATAAGAGTGGTGTCATCTGCATATCTGAGGTTATTGATATTTCTCCTGGCAATCTTGATTTCAGCTTGTGTTTCTTCCAGCCTGGCATTACACATGATGTACTCTGCATATAAGTTAAATAAGCAGGGTGACAATATACAGCCTTGACGTACTCCTTTCCAGTCTGTTGTTCCATGTCCAGTACTAACTATTGCTTCCTGATCTGCATACAGATTTCACAGGAGGCAGGTAATGTGGTCTGGTATTCCCACTTCTTTAAGGATTTTCCACAGTTTGTTGTGATCCACACAGTCAAAGGCTTTGGCATAGTCAATAAAGCAGAAATACATGTTTTTCTGGAACTCTCTTGCTTTTAAAATGATCCAGTGGATGTTGGCAATTTGATCTCTAGTTCCTCTGCCTTTTCTAAAAACAGCTTGAACATCTGAAATTTCATAGTTCACATACTGTTAAAGCCTGGCTTGGAGTATTTTGAGTATTACTTTGCTAGCGTGTGAGATGAGTGCAATTATGTGGTAGTTTAAACATTCTTGGGCATTGCCTTACTTTTGAATTGGAATGAAAACTGACCTTTTTCAGTCCTGTGGCCGCTGTGGAGTTTTCCAAATTTGCTGGCATATTGAGTGTAGCACATTCACAGCATCATCTTTTAGGATTTTAAATAACTCAACTGAAATTCTATCACCTCCACTAGCTTTGTTCATAGTGATGCTTCCTACGGCCCACTTGACTTCACATTCCAGGATGTCTGTCTCTAGGTGAATGATCACACCATCATGGTTATCTGTGTCATGGAGATCTTTTTTGTATAGTTCTTCTGTGTATTCTTGCCATCCCTTCTTAACATCTTCTGCTTCTCTTAGGTCCATACCATTTCTGTCCTTTACTGTGCCCATCTTTGCATGAAATGTTCCCTTGGTATCTTTAATTTTCTTGAAGAGATCTCTAGTCTTTCCCACTCTATTGTTTTCCTCTATGTCTTTCCACTGATCACTGAGGAAGGTTTTCTTATCTCTCCTTGCTATTCTTTGGAACTCTACATTCAAATGGGTATATCTTTCCTTTTCTCCTTTGCATTTGGCTTCTCTTCTTTTCATAGCTATTTGTGAGGGCTCCTCAGACAGCCATTTTGCCTTTTTCCATTTCTTTTTCTTGTGGATGGTCTTGATCACTGCCTTTTGTAAAATGTCATGAACCTCTGTCCATAGTTCTTCAGGCACTCTGTCTATCAGATCTAATTCCTTTAATCTATTTGTCACTTCTACTATATAGTCATAAGGGATTTGATTTAGGTCATACCTGAATGTTCTAGTGGTTTTCCCCACTTTCTTCAGTTTAAGTCTGAGTTTGGCAATACAGAGTTCATGCTCTGAGGAACAGTCAGCTCCCAGTCTTGTTTTTGCTGATTGTATAGAGCTTCTCCATCTTTGGCTACAAAGAATATAATCAATCTGATTTTTGTATTGACCATCTGGTGATGTCCACAGTCTTCTTTGAACACAGAGAGTCTTCTCTGGTAATGTGTAGAGCCTTCTCTTGTGTTGTTGGAAGAGGGTGTTTGCTATGACCAGTGCGTTCTCTTGGCAAAATTCTGTTAACCTTTGACCTGCTTCATTTTGTACTCCAAAGCCAAATTTGCCTGTTACGCCAGATATCTCTTCCTACTTTTGCATTCCAGTCTCCTATAACAAAGAGGACATCTTTTTGGGGTGTTATTTCTAGAAGGTCTTGTAGGTCTTCATAAAACCATTCAACTTCAGCTTCTCCAGCATTACTGGTTGGCTCATAGACTTGGATTACTGTTATATTGAATGGTTTGCCTTGGAAACAGAGATCATTCTATCATTTTTGAGACTGTATCCAAATACTGCATTTTGGACTCTTTTTTTTTTTTTAACTATGATGTGTACTCTATTTCTTTTAAGGGATTCTTGCCCACAGTAGTAGATATAATGGTCAACTGAGTTAATTCACCCATTCCCATCCATTTTAGTTCACTTATTCCTAAAATGTCGATGTTCCCCCTTGCCGTCTCCTGTTTGACCACTTCCAATTTGCTTTGATTCATGGACCTGACATTCCAGGTCCCTGTGAAATATTGTTCTTTACAGCATTGGACTTTTTCCATCTCCAGTCACATCCACAACTAGGCGTTGTTTTTACTTTGGCTGCTTCTCTTCATTCTTTCTGGAGTTATTTCTCTGAGAAATCTGTATGCAGGTCAGGAAGTAACAGTTAGAACTGGACATGGAACAACAGACTGGAAAGGAGTACGTCGAGGCTGTATATTGTCACCCTGCTTATTTAACTTCTATGCAGAGTACATCATGAGAAACGCTGGACTGGAAGAAAAACACAAGCTGGAATCAAGATTGCCAGGAGAAATATCAGTCACCTCAGATATGCAGATGACACCATCCTTATGGCAGAAAGTGAAGAGGAACTAAAAAGCCTCTTGATGAAAGTGAAAGGGGAGAGTGAAAAAGGTGGCTTAAAGCTCAACATTCAGGAAACGAAGATCATGGCATCTGTTCCCATCACTTCATGGGAAATAGATGGGGAAACAGTGGAAACAGTGTCAGACTTTATTTTGGGGGGCTCCAAAATCACTGCAGATGGTGATTGCAGTCATGAAATTAAAAGACACTTACTCCTTGGAAGAAAAGTTCTGACCAACCTAGATAGCATATTCAAAAGCAGAGACGTTACTTTGCCGACTAAGGTCCGTCTAGTCAAGGCTATGGTTTTTCCTGTGGTCATGTATGGATGTGAGAGTTGGACTGTGAAGAAGGCTGAGAGCCAAAGAATTGATGCTTTTGAACTGTGGTGTTGGAGAAGACTCTTGAGGGTCCCTTGGGCTGCCAGGAGATCCAGCCAGTCCATTCCGAAGGAGATCAGCCCTGGGATTTCTTTGGAAGGAATGATGCTAAAGCTGAAACTCCAATACTTTGGCCACCTCATGCGAAAAGTTGACTCATTGGAAAGACTGTGATGCTGGGAGGGATTGGGGGCAGGAGGAGAAGGGGACCACGGAGGATGAAATGGCTGGATGGCATCACTGACTCAATGGACGTGAATCTGAGTGAACTCCGAGAGATGGTGATGGACAGAGAGGCCTGGCGTGCTGCGATTCATGGGGTCACAAAGAGTCGGACATGACTGAGCGACTGAACTGAACTGAACTGATCTCCCGTATCATATTGGACACCTACCGACCTGAGGAATTTAATCTTTCAGTGTCCTATCTTTTTGCCTTTTCATGCTGTTCCAGCTTTTCTCAAGGCAAGAATACTGAGGTGGTTTTCCGTTCCCTTCTCCAGTGGACCATGTTTTGTCAGAAGTTTGCACCATGACTCATAACAGCTTGGGTGCCCTAAAGGCCATGGCTGATAGTTGCATTGAGTTAAACAAGGTTGTGGCTCATGTGATTAGTTTGGTTAATTTTTTGTGATTGTGGTTTTCATTCTGTCTGCCCTTTGATGGATAAGAGGCTTATGGAAGCTTCCTGATGGGAGAGACTGACTGAGGGGAAAACTGGGTCTTATTCTGATGGGCAGGGCCATGCTCAGAAAATCTTTAATCCAATTTTCTGTTGATGGGTGGGGCTGTGTCCCCTCCCTGTTGTTTGACCTGAGGCCAAACTATGGTGGAGGTAATGAAGAAAATGGCGACCTCCTTCGAAAGGTCCCATGCACCCACTGCCACTCTCAGTGCCCCTGACCCTACAGAGGCTGCCATTGACCCAGGCATCTGCTGGAGACTCCTGGACACTCCCGGGCAAGTCTGAGTTAGTCTCCTGTGGTGCCACTGCTCCTTTCTCCTGGGTCCTGGTGCATACAAGTTTCTTTAAATAAGCCTCAGTGAACTTCTACACAATTGCCTTTAATTGTGTCAGGGCTTAGAGTCAGCTGGGGTGTTAGGTCTCTGCTGGAATTGGCTTCTAGGTATCAGTCAGAGTTGCAAGCTACTGGTTAACAGGCTCTCAGCAAACAATGGGACCTGAGGCTCCTCACTGAGTGGGCTCAGCAATTTTCTAATCCTATCTGTCTAAGCTTGGTTTTGCCACCAAGCTCAGCAGACAGTTGGCCTTGCACTGTCATTCCTATTGACTCAAAGAAAGATGCATTTCTGATGGACTGTGTTCACTGGAAGTGAGTATGGAATCCACATTCTTCTCCAAGCATAAGGAGGTTCTAGCTGCTTCCTGGAGCTGCTCATCCATGGCATCTGGTCCTAAGATGTTCTACAGACTTTTTAGTTTCCTGTGGTTTTCTCCACGTTCTCCATTTCAGCACTGCCAGTCAGTGCAAAGAGCATGTGAATCTCACTTTCCTCTTCTTATAGTGCATGGTGGTGGTAGTTTAGTCACTAAGTCAGGTCTGACTCTTAGAACCCCATGGACTGTGGCCCGCTAAGGCTCCTCTGTCCATAGAATTCTCTAGGCAAGAATACTGGAGTGGGTTGTGCATACTTTTCTTTTTTCTTATCTGCTATAATTTCTGGCCTTTCAGGAAATAAATGCTGATACTCTCTCTACCTTCCTGGTAGAGAGAAAGAGGGAATTCTAGAATCTGGAGCTTGCTTTAATTAGGATTCTTCCAAATGTAGACCCTAAAATAAGAACCTGGGTTCAAGTGTTTATTTGGTTAATCATTCCAGTTGGCACAAGACAGAGAATGAGGAAAGTGACCCAGGGAAGGGAGAGAAGATTTAAAGGATGCATTGATCTGTGGGGTTACCGCTGTGAATAACTGAAACTCAGTCCTCTTTGAGAAATCCTGAGAAACAGTGTTGAATGTGGTTCATAATTGAAGGGTGAAAAAACTGGGGTTTATCCACCCCTTATTGTTAGAAATCATCTGTTGGTACATTGGATCCTTGGCTGCTGATTGGTGCACACTTCAAAAGTGATGACCCATTGATCACAAAACCAAATAACTTGGTCTATATTCACTACTATATATTCTCCATCCATGGATTCCAAGAAATCATTTTATCCTTCTAGCCTACTTTTCTGTAAAGGTTTGAAGGCATGTGTGTGTGTATCTTCCTGATACTAACAGCTGCTGAGGGAGTGGAGGCAGTGTGCTGAGAGGGAATCAGATGAGGCTGGCTTAGTTGGCACTGTGCCACTGGGGCAATTCTACTGCAGCCGGAGACCTACTATATGTCAGATTGGAATCAAACTTCCTATTGCTGAAAATCACAGTGCCTCTGATCTCAGCACCATCAGATAAGCTGCCAGAAAATAACATCTTAGATATTCATTTAACAGGAGGCAGGGGTGTTGATAGAACTGTCTGGCTTTGAAAATTCCTACAAGAAGGCAGAGCCAGCAAAACTTTAGTAGAAACAGCAGAGAGACAGAAGCTAAAAGTATGGCAGAGACAAAGGATGTGGGAATCTTTGAAATGTGTTCCCTTTTAAGAACATTAGACAAGCACATGGCAGGGACTGCATACCCCTTAATTATTTCCTGGCCTCTGCTCACAAACAAGCACCATTTCCAGCATGAGAAAAGGGAAAAGAATGATTATAAGAAGCACAGAAATGTTCTAGAAATTATCCTGGTGGCCACTTGCCTTAAGCCCTGGGATGATGCTGGATCTGGGGACACAACCTGAATGATGTGCAGGCTTGCTCTATAGAAGCTGTGAGGGTACTAATCATGGTAATATTCCATCTGTAAGTCTTGCCCCTGTGGTTTCTCTCTGCATTCCCCGTGCCTACCCCCAAGGCCTGGTCCCATCATTTCCTACATGAGTCACTGAAAAACCTTTCAGGGTCCTCTTTCTCTTCTCACACTGCATACTGCTCTAATATTATCTCTTCCCAGCAGAATATTTATCACATCATGCCAGTGCTCAAGAAGTGGCAGAAATTTCCCCGTTGCCTGTAGAACAGAACCTGAGGAGGTTCTCTAATTCCTCACAAGGATGGTCTTCCAGTGGCCTGCTTGACTGATTCACCTCATTTAATCAGACAGGTCACAATGCTATTTTTGACACATCATGCACTAAGTCTGGGACCAAGCCATATATTTATTTAGTGTTTTTCATCACTAGGTATTTAGCTGTGTGGCTGTGGTCACATCTCTTATTCATCCCGGATGTGAGTTTACTCATCTAGATGAACTCTTGATTCCTTTTAAGTGCAAAAAAGTCTTTGCTTTTAGACATTAGCTGATTTCCTCTTCTGGGTATGATAAACTAAAACCTCATGAGATAACTTCTCTAGGCAGAAAATAAGTATACAATTTGGTCACAATACAAAAAAGCACCTACCTGATGGTACTGGAGAGTGAACAGAGGTGAACAGAGGCAGACAGACTCATCTGAAGAATGTACACTTGGGAGAGTGGGCGATGGTTCACTATAGAAGTCAGTTCTTATATCTGTGCTTTTTGACTAGAGCTCAGTGCCACCCTTGCAGAGCATAGAGCCAGTGGAGTACAAGTGGGAAAACCATCATCTTTCTGGCTTGGAAAATAAAGAAAAATGAAGCTAGGAAACTTAATGCTCTGTGATGACCTAGAGGAGTGGGATGGGGAAGATGGGAGGGAGCCTAATGATGGAGGGGATGCTATTTATACTTATAGCTCATTCACGTTGTAAAACAGGAACCCAAACAACCTTATACAATTAGATTCCAATAAATAAATACAATTTTTAAAAACTGCTCAAATTTTTTTTATTAATTCACTTGAACTTTGATATATGTTTGGTATCAGAAAAAAAAAAATAAAGAGAGTGGGGAGATCACATTAGGAAAAAAACCAATGAAAACACCTCTAAGATCTGTCTGCGCATATTTCTGACCCTTGAACCACATGTCCATGGAACAGAATAAGAGTTTCAGCCATAGATTGAAAACAAACAAACAAACAAACCTGATACCAGAGCTGCCACCCTGAAGGTACTGAAGAGAAAACTTAAGCAGAAAAGTTCTGGTTGGGGAATTGACCCTAACTTGGGGGTGGGGGAGATGGAACTGTACAGGTAGGTCCCCATATCTGCAGCTCTTAGTTCAGTTCAGTTCAGTTGCTCAGTCGTGTCCGACTCTTTGCAACCCCATGAATCGCAACACGCCAGGCCTCCCTGTCCATCACCAACTCCTGGAGTTCACTCAGACTCATGTCCGTTGAGTCAGTGATGCCATCTAGCCATCTCATCCTCTGTCGTCCCCTTCTCCTCCTGCCCCCAATCCCTCCCAGCATCAGGGTCTTTTCCAATGAGTCAACTCCTCACATGAGGTGGCCAAAGTACTGGAGTTCCAGCTTTAGCATCATTCCTTCCAAAGAAATCCCAGGGCTGATCTCCTTCAGAATGGACTGGTTGGATCTCCTTGCAGTCCAAGGGACTCTCAAGAGTCTTCTCCAACACCACAGTTCAAAAGCATCAATTCTTTTGTGCTCAGCCTTCTTCACAGTCCAACTCTCACATCCATACATAACCATAGGAAAAAACATAGCCTTAACTAGACGGACATTAGTCAGCAAAGTAATGTCTCTGCTTTTGAATATGCTATCTAGGTTGGTCAGAACTTTTCTTCCAAGGAGCAAGCGTCTTTTAATTTCATGGCTGCAGTCACCATCTGCAGTGATTTTGGAGCCCCCCAAAATAAAGTCTGATACTGTTTCCACTGTTTCCCCATCTATTTCCCATGAAGTGATGGGAACAGATGCCATGATCTTTGTTTTCTGAATGTTGAGCTTTAAGCCAACTTTTTCACTCTCCTCTTTCACTTTTAAACTGAGTTTAAATGCATACTATGCATATAGAAAACTATAGAGAATCCACAAAATATTACTAGCATCAAAATCAAATTAGTGTGTTTGCAGCCTAATCTACTCTAGTTAATGTATATACACATACTTATTTCATGGATTGAAAGGCTCAATATTTCAAGATAGTGATTTCCCCAAATTATCCTAGATATCCAATACAATTTCAAGAGGTTTTAGAAATAAGAAATTAGCAAGCTGATTTTAAAATTTTATGGAACTCTAAATGACTAAAATATAGCTTCACATTTTTTTGAAAGGAACAGAATTGGAGAATTTATACAGATGGGTTTCAAAATGTACTAAAAAGCTACAATTATCAAAACATTGTGCTATTAGTAAGAATTGACATGTAGATTGATGAATAGAATCTAAAAATAGGTGTATACTGAGATGATCAATTGATTTTTTAAAAAACATGTTTATTTGGTTGCAGCAGGTCTTGTTTGTGGCATGTCAGACCTAGTCCCCTGACCAGGGATCAAACTCAGGCCCCTGCAATGGGAGGATGGAGTCTTTGCCCCTGGACCACCAGGGAAGTCCTGATCAATTGATTTTCAAAGTAATGTAGTCAGTTGAGTAACTAGGCATGTTAACTAGGGTAGGTGAGGCTGTAGTAGCAAATGAATTGCCAACTTAAGTGGCTTAAACAATAAGAATTCTATTTTTGTTCCAGAAAATATGTTTATATTGGTAGGTCAGCTCTCCTCCATGAAGAAATTTAGTGACCCAGGCTATGGTGGTACCAACATTTTCAGTATGTGGCTTCTAAGACCATTCTGAGTCTCACTATAGACATCGTAAGTCGTATCAATGAGACATGGATGTAATGAGGTGATATATGTGAAAGGTTTTTAAGGGACCAGATATAGATGTTTTTACTGGCCAGACCTAGACCTCAGTTACATGGTCATACTCAGCCCCAGTGGAGGCTTGGATATGTATTAATAGTTTAGCTGTATGTGTAGGAAGAATAGAAAGTACACTTTGGTGAGGAGCTAATAATCTCTGTCACGGTATGGGAGGATATGTAATTTAAGTGGACAGATAAAAATATAATAAGTAAATGATAAATAACAACTGCATCAACAAATGCAAAAGTTGTCATTGTATATGTGCCAATGTAATTGTAGAGGCATTGCTACCAGGTAAGATGATATTAACTTCGTGAAGATAAGAAAGATGGAATACAGTATTGCACAGTGGATCTGTATCTAATGCCACATTGTTCTGGTTTTCCTTTTAGGTCCTAAATCTAGAGAGTGTGTGCCGTATAGAGCAGTCATGAGTAGTGTAACGGTAACTGATTATCAAAATGCAATCAGTGCCTTCATTAGATTTGTCAGGCACAGTATTATGTGGATATCGGTTATATCCTGAATAGAAGCTGTCTTAGATTCTTGTTTGTGAAGAGCCTTGATATCACCACTTCCCCATGTATATGAGTGCATCTTACACTGTTTGTAACCCATGGTAGTCCCTCAGGTAGTGCTTGTGAATGAATGAATCAAAAGAGCATTTACTATTGGTATTCTTGGTTTTCCCCAGATGAGTAAACTGGGAAATTACTTTGTGTATATGAGGATATAGGTTTTGTTTTTCTGCTTCTACTTGTTCGAGGAGGCAGGAAAAAAATATGGAAAACTCTAAAATACCATGAAAAGAAATACAAGACAAAATAAATCCTGGAGTCCTGGTAATAATTAATGATGTCATGTATCTTCTGAGTGTGTGCATGATGGCCAAGTGAAAAAGGGCAGATAAATTCCAGGTTATGTCAGGGGAAGTATGAGATCATAAATTCTTATTGTAAAGTTATATCACCAGTTTTTAAGTGAAAAATAATTTTTAAGAAACAACTACAGAATATCTTCTAATGCCTCACTGCTATTCAAACATTGAGTAGAATACTTGAAAGAAATCTTAGAGAAACTGCAAAAATCTAAGGAAACGCTGTCTGAGTTTGAGTTCTATAAACATAAATGGTTGAGATAAACTACCACTTTCCTAAAATATTCATAGAGCTGTAGATGTAAAGAGGATATTATGGAAGTGTGCTCTGACCCAAATATGAGGAGTTCAATAAAAAATAGTCATTCACCAAATATTTCCTTTGTGTCAGGATATTTGCTTGCTGCCTTCATATGCATTTACACAAGAATCCTCAACACACCCATACAAATTAGATATTACCTCTCATTGAAAAAATGGAAACACTGAGGCTCAGACAGGGTTCAATAATTTGATTGCTGAGATTTTATTTCAGATTTGCCTGATTCCAAGTTCCAGTTTCTCTCATCAAAATCTCAGTGTAATTAAACAGTAGGTCATGTGTCTCTACCTTCCTATGGAGAAAATATTAGGACAAGTCTTTCCTTCCTGTTGGGCTCAGTTCAGTTCAGTCACTCAGTTGTTTCTGACTCTTTGCGACCCATGGACTGCAGCATACCAGGCTTCCCTGTCCATCACCAACTCCTGGAGCCTGCTCAAACTAATGTCCATCTAGTTGGTGATGCCATCCAACCATCTTATCCTGTTATCCTCTTCTCCTCCTGCCTTCAGTCTTACCCAGCATCAGGGTCTTTTCCAGTGACTCAGTTCTTCGCATCAGGTGGCCAAAGTCCTAGAGCTTCAGCTTCAGCATCAATCCTTCTAATGAATATTCAGGACCGATTTTCTTTAGGATTGACTGGTTTGATCTCCTGGCAGTCCAAGATCCAACTTAAACTGTTTCCCTCTTCCTGTCTAGCTTTTCTTCAATCTTTCCTTTGTTAATCCTCACTTCTTTTGCATGGGCTTTGCCTCCATGAAAATGGGCAGGAATTGGGTATAACGTAAGCTGTCCACATTAGATGTGGTAGGAACTATTCAGATGCCAAAGTCCCCACTATTACTCTGGACACTACAACTGAGTGCTTCTGATCCTTTATGATCATTCTTGCACCATTGCTTTTCTCATAAAAGAGTTCAGAGGCATCTGCCATATTTATTGTTCACATGTTTCTACCCAAAGTGGGAAATTAAATACAGATTGAGGAAGCCATGCAAGCTCCACTCAGCTGGCCTTGCTCATTTATGTTATCTGCCTGTCTTGGAGACATTTGAGTTTGTGATTCCTGGGATAGAAACATTCCATGAGCCTTTCAAGGTGACAGCAAGCCCATTTGATGAACTCATCTCTCTTGTATGAGGAGAGGTTTAGAACTTACAGGTTTTAGCAGCATTTCTCCTTTTTCTCTATATTCCCTGATTGTTTTCTAAATTAATAGTGTCCAAGTACTGGATTATCTAGGCCAACTATCACATCTGGAAAACTGGTTAAAATATACATCCCCTATGCCCTGGCTGTCAAGATTCTGATTCAGGATTTGGAAATACGATTTTTTTAGCAAGTTCCTCGGGTGAATCCAATGCACTGCTGTGTTCAGTAACCACTGACAAAGAAACAACTCTACAGGGAGCGATACTTTAGGGCATGTATCAGGCTGATGGAGAGGATTTGAGGGGAGGCAGAATGTCTCAGTACTCACATGCATTGCAGTTATAGACTGTTGAATAAGCCTGAATGATCAGTTTTATGTCACAGACACCGTTGTCAGATTTTCCTGTCTCCACCACCCGCCCCTACCCTTTCCCCTGACCCCAGTAGTTTACATCCCAGGCCAGTTAAAACTCTGTTTCTGCAAACTCTAAGAAAAAGCAGATTCTGGAGATTTTGAAAAGAAGCATAGCTCTTCAAAACACTCACCTTCCAGACAGGGACTTAGATCTTATGAAGATAAAATTTTCTTTCTTTTGCTCTCCTTGCTCTAATAAGTGGACTACAAATATAGAGGCCATTAGATAGTGGACAGTCTCATATCCTTACATAATTTCCAAGGTTGTTACTTTTTATGTAACATCCTTGGTTGGAATTCATTTGGTGTTGAATTTTAGATATGGAGGTTCATTGTATATGCACTCTAAATTAGAGATATTAACTGCTTAGTTTAACTAAAACTATAATTAAAGTATTTAAAATGCTTAGGGTTAATTATATACACTTAAGAGTTTCACATCCCCCTGGTTAATGTATTACATATAGCTAAAAATATGGAATACACATTTGAACTCTTATTACACAGCTGGACCCAGAGGAAGTAATAAAAAATAAATTGTACTTGTTACCAGGGGAAGAGTTGGTTTCAAAAGGTGAAGTATTAGGTGTTAGTATTTACCCTGAGTACATGCTTGAGTGATGGTTGATATGCAGGACACCTGCGTGAGTAAAGATTTTGAACACAATTTGGTTGGTTTGCAGTGGTGGTGGTTTAGTTGCTCAGTCATGTCTGACTCTTTGTAATACCATTGACTATAGTCCATTAGGCTCCTCTGTCCTTGAGATTTCCTAGGCAAGAATACTGGAGTGTGTTGCCATTTCCTTCTCCAGGGGATCTTCCTGACACAGGGATAGAACCCTTGTCTCCTGCCTTGCAGGTAGATTCTTTATCATCATCCAAGCCACCAGGGAAGCCCAGTTTGGGGTAGTCATGGTTTTGGTATTGTCTTGTTCTCTAGAACCAGTGGTACCAGGAATTATCTTGGAGGAAAAAAGTCACAGCAGTCTAAAGGAATAGGAGTTTTAAGTTTTTACTTTCAGATGTGCTCCATTCCATTTTGGTCTAAAGTGTAGCCTCCTTTCATCTTTTGGGGGGAAATTCACTGAATTGAAGAGAAAGAAAGCCACATCAGATCTTGGTCAGGTTCCCTCAAGCAGCATTCATTCAGAGCTCACTTCAGGTTCAGAGCTGAGGCTTTCCTGGCTTTAGTTCTGTAGTGTTGTTGCACTTGTGTGCCATTTTATAAACAAAATGGTGTACAACAGAGTGCATTTATCACACAGGAAAGGCAAATTGCAGAGCCATGGAAGTGAATTTCATTAAACTGAAAACCTTTCTCTGTATTATGATTTCTACTACTGGTTTATAGTAACTCATCAACCTAAAATAATTGGAGAGTCAAAACTCACCTATTAAATGGCCTTACTTAATTCATTATATACTCCCCATCATCAGTTCTTTGCCCTAGTTTCTGATACAATTTTTGATGATTGTGGTTGTCTATATAACCAAATTTCTTAAAAGTTTTGTTCACTAGTAAACATTTAAGGAATTCTGTTTTAGTAGCTCCCAGAATGCACCTGAAGTGGATGTTAATGTGAAGTCTGATGGTTACATGGTGCAGCAAGGGTCTGGGAAATAGAAGGAAAGTTATCCCAGGGTCATATTCTGGCCAAAGATAACAATGTGCTTAGCTCATACAGAGAGTTATATTAAGCTGTCATCCTTTGATGGGTTTCACGGGATTAAACATGGATGGGTTTGCAGTGTGCAGATGTGCATGGCTTCAGACTGGAATGTTGTCTGTTTGTGCTAGGGGTATTTCCTGACTCAATCCAAGACCTAGAAGTGTTGACAGGGAGCTCGGGTGAAGTATAGTATAAAGGACCACTGGGAAGTTTTCTGTCACCATAGCCAAATGATTTCATCTACAATAGATCATAACCATCCTTCAGATGAGTACAAGCAAGGAGGTTGTTTTCTCTGGCTTGTTTCTTGCTATGCTGCTGTTTTTGGTGCATGTTTGGGCATGTGTACACACACATGTGTGTATTTTGAGCAGACAGACATATGTCTTGATACCAACAGTCATCTAGAAAGTCATGTCTCATTAACTCTAAAACTTTATCCTTTGGCATTTACACTTGGATGTGCAGATAGGAGAGCTTAGTCTTGTCAAAACAGTGTTATGTGTCTAAGTGAAGGAAGATGTTAAATTAGAATCCTCAGGCTTTGTGACATTCATCATCACCCTGATGCTGTACATTCGTGTACATTCACACACACACATACACAGGCACACACACACACACACAGGCACACACAGACACACACACACATATAAATACAGGCACACACTAGTGGTGGTTGAGAAAGTACTAGTCTCAGCAAAGGGGAGTTTCCTGACTCATTTCCAAACAGAAGCTTGTTTTCTACCTCAAATTAAATGGCCAGTGTTGCACTTAAAGCATTAAGGCCTCCAAAGTCAATAATTCCCCTAACTCATCACTTTACCCTTCACTTAACATAAGTCACTGTTTCCTCTTCTAGCTATTACTTAGAAATACATCTTCTATCCTCATTTTTTTCATCCATTAGTTCACCCTATCAGGATTTTGGCATAGAGTCAGACATAGATGTATAAATAATACCATACAATTCCACTGAGCACAACCAACATTTCCCAAGTGTGTATTTTGTGCCAACTTTTGTGCTAAGCACTCTAGGCAGTGTGAGAGTGAAGATTCATGGGCCAGAGTTTATTTTCCTAAGGAGTCTCCAGAGATACTTTAAACTCATAGTCAAATGATCAGTAGTATTTACTGGGCATCTGTGGAGTATAGGAACTGGCTCGTTGCAGTTGTGAAGCGTGTATTTCAAATGCCTTTTCTAACTTAACTGGATACTCACAAGACCTTTCTATTTCAACTATTCTCAATCATGTGGTGATATGACTGAGGGGGTTGAGAGAGGCCAAATAAAAGCACCTGTTTCACCATTGCATATGAATGGAGAGATATAAAGAACATAGCTTTGCTCATCATAGAGGCAATTCATCCACTTAGTCATCATCAGCCACCAGCCAAGTCCTTGTGTTATATTTGGATTATTCTCCATGGTAGTGACAATATGGGCTTCCCTGGTAACTCAAGTGGTAAGAAATCATCCTCCAGTTAAGGAGACCCAGGTTTAATCCCTGGATCAGAAAGGTCCCCCGGAAAAGGGAAAGGCAGCCCACTCCAGTATTCTTGCCTGGAGAATTCCATGGACAGAGCAGCCTGGTGGACTGCAGCCAATGGGGTCACAAAGAGTTGGGCATGACTGAGAGATTAACACTTTTACTTTTCACAGTGACAATATGTTTGTATTATTTATTCAGGCTAGCTGCCCTGGGCCCCTTCATGGCAAAGAAGAGCTACTTTTGAGATATCTTGGTAACAGAAAGGGTGTTAGAATGAGGGAGTTCAAGTCAAGGACCAGGTTTCATACATGTCATTTGCTGAATAATTAAGCCAGGCAGTCACTTGAGACACCACAGAGACACCTGAAAGATATCTCACACTAGGATGATATGAGTGTAATAGTATAGTGTGAGATACTGACTGAGATCTTTTCCTTCCTCAGAGAATAGTGAGGAGGGCAAAAGTTCCAGTAGAAGTGGTACCCTGTAGAGAACAGAGCCATTAAATTCTCCATGCCTGAGTTTTTGAAAAATGCCTGGTTTTTCTGTGAGACTCCCACTCAGTTCCTGACGTGAACAGAATTCAACTTGTTTGATGATCTGTGACAACTGCAGTGATAACTGGGGACTGAAAGAGTCAGGGAAATGGAAATGGTGTTCATGAGGAGAAGAAAAGGGAAGAAACACACAACTTGTCCCATTCCCTCCATCAAATGGAACTGGAGGTTGGTGAGCAAGTGGAAGTGTTCGCAGAGTTTTGGGCATCTGTGTAAAGGGAGACTGCCACTTACTCCCCAGCTGCCTGAGAAATAAGACACCAGTGATGCTGATGTGCCCTGATGCTACTGGAGTAGGGCAAAGAGCACCACGCAGAGGTGGATTACCGGTTAGGCCAGGCAGGGTTGTCACGGCCCACTTGTTAAGTGTTTGGTTTCTGAGAGGTATAGAAAATAGATCTCACCACACAAGCCCCCAGACTTGGGTAAAATAGGGAAGATGGGGGAAAAAGACCTTCTTGGTGGGGATTGCTGTGGCAAGGGACAGAAAGAAAGGCATGGTCATGCTGCTGTCTGGAGGTGAGCTGAAGAAAGCAAAATTTCTCAAGAAATTATTAATATGGAGACTAGCTGCATGGGATTGAGTCCCCTGTCAAAGAGTTTGGAGGCCTGTAGGTGCCACTTTATAAACTACATATAACAAGCTAGATCAGCAGTGATGACCAACAGAAAGGGAAAGACATTTGCTTGTCTAATCTATGGCTACTGCTAAGTTGCTTCAGTCGTGTCTGACTCTGTTAGACCCCATAGACAGCAGCCCATCAGGCTCCACTGTCCCTGGGATTCTCCAGGCAAGAACACTGGAGTGGGTTGCCATTGCCTTCTCCAATGCATGAAAGTGAAAAGTGAAACTGAAGTTGCTCAGTCATGTCCAACTCAGTGACCCCATGGACTGCAGCCTACCAGGCTCCTCCATCCATGGGATTTTCCAGGCAAGAGTACTAGAGTGGGGTGCCATTGCCTTCTCCGAATCTATGGCTACTCAAGTGTATTAGATTCTATTTATTGCTATAATAAATTACAATAAACTTGTAAGAGAACATGGGTTTATTCTCCTACAGTTCCAAAAGTCAGAAGTCCAAAACGAATCTTAAGGACCTAAAGTCATGGTGTCAGTCGAGTCGGCTTCTTCTGGAAGCTCTAGGGAAAATTTCTATTTCGTACCACTTTCAGGGTCTAGAGTCTGGCATTCCTAGGCTCATGGCTCCATCACTCCAATCTATGATGCCATCACGTGACTTTCTACTGAACCTGAAGTCTCCTGCATCCTTCTTGTAAGGGTGTTCGTGATTATATTGAGACCACTCAGATCATCCAGGAAAATCTCCCTACTTAAGATCCTTAACTCAAAATTATTATGTTGAAATTCTAACTTCCAGTACCTCACATTATGTCTGTATTTGGCAATATGATTTTTAAACAGATCATTGCTGCTGCTGCTAAGTTGCTTCAGTTGTGTTCAACTCTGTCCGACCCCCTAGACGGCAGCCCACCAGGCTCCACCATCCCTGGGATTCTCCAGGCAAGAACACTGGGGTGGATTGCCATTTCCTTCTCCAGTGCATGAAAGTGAAAAGTGAAAGTGAAGTCGCTCAGTCATGTCCAACTCCTAGCGACCCCATGGACTGCAGCCTACCAGGCTCCTCCATCCATGGGATTTTCCAGGCAAGAGTACTGGAGTGGGTTGCCATTGCCTTCTTTGAAACAAGTCATTAAGTTAATACTAGCAGATATGAAAGGAGAAATAGACAGCAGCACGGCAATAGCATGGGTTATATTCGTCAATGGATAGATCATTCAGACAGAAAATTCATGAGGAAATGCTGGACTTGACCAGTAGACCTAATGTACACATGCAGAACATTCCACACAACATCAGCACAGTGCATATGCTTCTCAAGTGTACATGAAACATTCTTCAGGATAGATCATATCACAAAACAAGCCTTAACAAATGCAAGAAGACTGAAATCATATCACGTATCTTTTCCAACCCCAACGGTATAAAATAGGAATCAATAATAGGAAAACTGGGAAGTTCACAAATGTGTAGGAAATAAGATGACATAGGTATCACATGAACAATTATATGCTAATTCACTGGATAACCTAGACTAGATGGATAAATTCTTAATACTAGAAACATACAACCTACTAAGAATAAATCATGAATAAATTAAAAAAATGTGAACAGATTATAGTGGTTGTTTGCATACTGGTGGAGAAGGAAATGGCAACCCACTCCAGTACTCTAGCCTGGAAAATCCCATGGGCAGAGGAGCCTGGTAGGCTACAGTCCATGGGGTCGCAAAAAGTTGGACACAACTGAACAACTTCACTTTGTTGGGACTGGGGTGGTGATTGTGAGGAGGAGCAGAATGAAGAAATTAGAAAGAACACAAAAAGCTTTTGGGAAAGATGTATATATTCAGTATTATTATGGGCTAAATGTTTGTGTCTCCCAAAATTTCACTTGTAGAAGCCCTAACCCCATTTTGGTGGTATCTGGGCCTTTGGGAAGTGATTAGGCTTAGATTAGGTAATGAGTGTGAGTCCTCATGATGGAATTAATACCTTTATGTGAAGGAGACTTCTCTCCTTTCTGTGCACAAAGAGATTTCATGAGCATACAGTGAGATGGTGGCCATCTGCAAGCCAAGAAGAGAGCTACCAAGATTTGAATCTGCCAGAACCTTCATCTTGGACTTCCCAGCCTCAAGAACTATGAGAAGTAATGTCTATTATTTCAGGCACTCAGTCTATAATTTTTGGTTACAGTAGCTCAGGCAGGCGAAGATCCTCATCTTGACTGTACTGATGATTTTACAGGCTTTTAAACCTTTATAAAGCTGTTTAAAAATAACATTTTCCATATTCTTACTGCATAGGCATTTAAAGATTTCAAAATTCTATCGTGAGGTTACTCCCAAAGACATTCAGCACCTGCAGGTTACAGGTTGAGAGAGGGATGCCGAAAAGGCACAGGAAATAGATCAGGAGCACATGATCCAGCATGAAATGTCGTTGTTATACAATCAGAGTCTCTGATTTATATTGTGATCTGACTGAGCAGCCTGAGCTATTGGCTTCTGGTCCTTTACACTGAAATCCGGTGTTTATTTAGAAATTTCTCTTAATGAAGAAAAGAGATAACACAGCTTTGAATCACTGACATGAAGTGTACCCTTCAGCCTCTTGGAACAGAACCCAAGAAAGAATACTAAACATGAAAAAGGCAGAAATGGAAGAAACTAACCTTAGAGTAGAAAAGCGGGTTCAGTGCCCTGCCTCAAGCCCATTTCTTAATTAACCCTCCTCAGGAAAAAGAATAGATTAGACTGCCAGCCTTTTATGTTTCCTAATGCAGAGAGTACGTGAAAGTGGCTCAGTCATGTCCATTGTGACCCCATGGACTACACAGTCCATGGAATTCTCCAGGCCAGAGTGCTGAAGTGGGTAGCCTTTCCCTTCTCCGGGGGATCTTCCCAACCCAGGGATCAAACCCAGGTCTCCCACATTGCAGGGGGATTCTTTACTAGCTGAGCTGCCAGGGGAGCCCTCCTAATGCAGAGGGACACAGCAAAGTGGGTAGAAAGGGCCTGGCCTGGGAGTCCAACATCTCTGGGTATCCTTGACTAAGTTACTTGGTGTGAATTATTACTCAGTACACATAGGAAGAGGTTGTACTGGATGACCTCCCCTGCCATTATCTGTTTTAATTATCAAGAATCCAATAGTAGAATAAGTAAAAGAGCTTGGAGGTATTGTAAGAAGCCTGTACCTGGTGTTTGAAACTTTCATTAGTAAATGTTCAACATAGCCTTGCTCTCCTGCTCACTTCAGCCCAGTTTCTCAAGACTGCTTATGCTGCACTATGCTCATGTTATTTACATTTTCAAATGCTGGCCAACTTTCAGAACAATAGGATTGGATTTGTTTTATATCCAATGCATTTAATGAGCCTTCTCCACTCTAATCATTATAAGTTACAATAGGACAAAATTAAAATTATTCTCATGTTGGAGGAGTTGTTTATCCGTTGTGAGAGAGAACAGATTATTCCAGTTGCCTCTGAACATCTGAAAATTTTTCCTAGCAAAACAAAGGACATCCCCAGAAGCGTGAACAGCCCTGGTTTGAGGATATACTAAATTGCAAAGCTAAGGAGGTAAATCTGAAGACTGTTGTTTTCAGAGGGAGAGCCTTGGTTCTTTTTTGGCCCCACCATAAGAATGCTTCACCCTGAGAGCTCTGACAAAGTTTCCCAGCATTCCTATACTCAGTGGTTTCAAGGAAAATGTAAAAGCTTGCAAAGATTCCAAATAAGTGAATGAATAAAGCTCAGTAAGATTCCAAATAAGTGAATGAGTCGAATTCTTGAAAAGCACTTAATTTTTTTTTTAAAGTGGAATGAATTCTCCCAAACAGGAGTACATGAGAGGTGAGTGAAATTGGTTGTCCCCCTCACATTTTCTTAGTGAAACGGATTATCCATTCAATGCTTGGTAAGTGTGTTGAAAATGAGGCATCCACCCTGCCCCTCACACTCTACTTTTCCAGCCTAGCTCCAATGAAGAGGAGAAGAATCCTTCCAGAGCCCTTGCCCATAGACAGGCTGCTTGCCTGATGCAAGAGGTGTTTAATAATGCAGCAGTGCTGAGAATGACTGTCCCCCGACACAATGCTGGCCTTTCCTTCTTGGTATTATCAGGTTTAGCCTATTGTTCATACACCAAACCTTCTGAAATCTATTGTTATAAATGACCCTGCTCTTTTGATGCTATTCATCATTTCTATAAATGGAACAACTCTTCCTCTTAAGGTAGATATTTCCTTCCTATTCTCACTTAGAATGTGAGATGGACAGTTTCTAATAACTACATCTATGTGATGTAGTATGCCATTAAGAGACTCAGATTTTGAAATTAGATGAGATGAGACTTATTCAAAGAGTTCATTTGCCATTAAGAACATCACTTCTAGACAGCCTGACAAACACAGGTGTGACAGCACTAGCTGTTAACAGTAGCTAAAGAGTATGGAAAAATATAGATGACACCACAATTCTCAACTTTGTCTCCCGGGGGAGGTTCATGTGGCATATGTGTGTGTGTGTGTGTATGTGTGAGTGTGTACTTTTGTGTGGGAAGAACTGATTAAGCAGTCTGTGTAAATGAGAGTAGTCTCTCATTTATCCATCATTAAATTGTATTTATCTACTCATTAAATTGTCTCAACTTGTTTGAAGTGGTGCCTTTTGCTGTGGTGTTCATATAGCCAAGTAGTCTAGCAAATGACCTTCTGACTTCAGAACCGTTGGTTGCGCAGTTCTAGAGACCATAGTTGCATTGTATTTTGAGTGAATTATGTCTCTGCAGCCGTGTTGTAGCTCTGACTATCTTGATTTCTGCAGCCAGTTTGATGCTGTTTTTCAAAAACAGGCTTTCTTGTAGAATAGCCTGTTTAAGGCCTTCTGTGTCTTCTAGAAGTGCCTCCAATGTCTGCCTCACTATCTAGGTTTCTAGCTATTACTGTGCCCCAGCAGTGATCAGTTCTTCCCTATTGTCTGCTATTATGTTTTTTCTTTTGTTTCCTGAACCAGTATGTTGGTCTACCCCCTCTGCTTCCTAATAGCATCTGGGTTTGCTCTTTGATAATGCTATGTGGGAAAGGAACTTTGCAATTAAATTCCAGCTGTACCCATTACTAACTGTGAAATCATAAACTCTCTGGTCTCAGTTTCTCTGTTTGTACAATGGAAGTAATAACATGCACCTCCTCAGATTATGAGATTAGGTAGGATGCTACCTAATCTCATAATTGGTTGCTCTGCAAATTGTCAACTCGGCTAAACTAATTTCCCCAGATTTTCCTTGTATGTTTCTGGATAGGATGGACTACAAGAGAGATTCTTGAGTGAGTGTTAGAGGGCAAAAGGGAAGTAGCAGTATAATCAAAACCATTTTATAGCTCAGAGATACTGTTGCTTATCTGCAGGCTCACCTCACTGACCAGGTCTGTAACGGTTCCCCCATTCCTGACTCTTTCTGCAGTTTCTCAGATTCCTGATCCAGGTTTAGCTCTGGGTTGAAGGACTCAAGCTTCTGGAAGATATCATATCATCAAGATCAGAGGCAAGGGCAACTGGCAAGTTTCAGGGATTATCATGGCCTCTAGCTTGTGCTTGTGCCTTCTGGCTTGTCCATGCTCTGCTTCACCTTACATCTGTCTTCTTCTGCCTGCTGTGTTCCTTGTGGACTGGAATTTCAACACCAGATCTGAAAACAGCTGTCTTATAGGGACTGCTTAATCAGCTCCCACAGTTACATAACTCGAATTTCTGTAACAAATCATTTTTAAGCAAGCACAGACTCAGAGTTGTGTCTTTCAGTGGTTTAAGTGTTTGAACCTTAGGTGATACAAATTTGATATATAAACTGTAAGTGCATAGATTATGAAAGGTACTCAATAATAGATAAATGAATGGACAGATGGGTGGATGGATGACTCAAACTTAATGGCCTACATGAGGATGGTAAAAATGAGAAACTTAAACTTACTGAGCACCTACTATATGCCAGAAACTATGCTATGTGCTGAAGAGACAGTTGTATAAAAGTCAAACTAAGTCCTTTTATTCATGACAGTTGCAGTTCAGTAGCATTATTTAGTTTTGTTAACTTTGTTGACAGCTTACCTGGATTCCTGATGACAATATTTAAAGACCACATGGCACATACATAATGTTTAGGTTATTAAAGAAGGCAGATAAGATATCTACACCTTCCTTTTTTTCTCCTATACCTTGGCATCATATCTGGCCCATAGTATATATTCAGTAAATGTTTAATGAATGAAGGAAACCTAGAGAAGACCTAGTTCTCACGGGCACCAAAGGAGACTGAGCATCTGTTTCTCTAGGAGATATTGGGTGCTAGTAAGGAGCACACAGGGCTTCCCCAGTGGGTCAGTGGTAAAGAATCCACCTGTAATACAGGAGATGTGAGTTCCATCCCTCAGCTTGCTCTTGGAAGGAGAGCTATGACAAATATAGATAGTGTATTAAAAGGAAGAGACATCACTTTGCTAACAAAGGTTCATCTGTAATCAAAGCTATGATTTTTTTCAGTAGCCATATATGGATGTGAGACCTGGACCATAAAGAAGGCTGAGCTCAAAGAACTGATATTTTTGGAATGTGGTGCTTGAGGAGACTCTTGGGAGTTGCTTGGACAGCAAGGAGATCAAACCAGTCAATCCTACAGGAAGCAGACTCTGAATAATTGCTGGAAGGACTGATCCTGAGCTGAAGCTCCCAATATTTTGGCCATCTGATGGGAAGAGTTGACTCTTTGGAAAAGACCCTGATGCTGGGAAACATTGAGTGCAGGAAAAGAAGGGCAACAGAGGATGAGATGGTTGGATGGCATTACCAAATCAATGGACATGAGTTTGAGCAAACTCTGGGAGACAGTGAAGGACAGGGAAGCCTGGTGTGCTGCAGTCGATGAGGTCACAGAGTCGGACACAACTGAGTGACTGAACAACAATAGCAAAGGAAGAACACTGGCTGCACTGACCAGAGTTTCTAGAGAAAAACCAGGTTTCTAGAGAAAAGACCAGGATATCTAGAGAAAAATACACACTGTAAGGCAGGCTCTGGTAAGGTTACTGCTTACCAGGGATTATGCTAAAAATAAACAGCAAAACTATGGCATGGATAGCAGTAGTCAAAACAGATATCCAGAGTCCTGGAGGTCCCCTCCTTGCCTTGTTTTAATCCTTTAAGTTTTGGGTTCCAGGAAGATTCAAGAAGTCCTGGGAAATAGTTGGTTGAAGATTTCGGTTGGTTCTGGAGAGTAGCCAGGGGCTCAAAATGGAAGCATGTTAATATCAGCAACTGATAGAGATGAACTAATGCACAGCAGCTCAGTATCAACTCCATGCTCACTTGGTTTTCCCAACTCCAGGCATGTAATTCTTGCTGCTGCCAGAGTAGTTTCATAAAGTCTATATTTATAATGGTAACCCAATGATTTTATAAATTAGGCCTTTACAAAGACATTCATAGATTTGTTGAGAATCACTGACCCTACATTTTGCAGTACTGTGGATTAAGTGTATTGCAGTTTTTAGCTTAATGTAGGTAACTTATTGTAAAAGTCATTTATCTTTTGGTCTAGATTTCTCCTCTCTAGGTTTGAATTTCATTGATACTTTTCTGGTACACACCAGTGTGCTCTAAGATGTCATATTCTAGTTCTCATCTGTCTTTTGGTCTCTGTCTCACACAAACACACACACCCCTCACCTTCCACCTCTCGTGCATTGGAATTATTCAGTTTACAGCTCCTGATGGAAGCCGTTTGGTGACTGACTAGTGCGGTGGCATCCTACATGTGCACAGCTTACTAGGAGTGAGCCGCAGAGGCAAGGGAACCTTCATGCAGGCTCCTAGAGCTCTTCTTCTGTGTATCTCCCTCCCCTCCTGTTCTCTGCCCCTCAGATTCCAGCCCCCTCAGCCTTACCCACCTCTGATCTCTTCTCACCTCAGTGAGATGGTTGTGCTTTGCCTGGTGAGCCCCCACTATTCCACACCTGCACAGTGCTTCCAGGCAGGGAGCCAGGGACTTGCGTGGGCTTGCGGTTCGCTTTTGCTCAGAGATCACAGTCCTAGCCTCTGGATTGTGGAATGTCTGAAAACTTTCGTTTCCTTTATCTTGCTCAGTTTTCCAGTTGTTTTGGTATGGGGGAGGGTCAAGTTCAGTACCAGTAACACAATGAGGCAAACCCAGAAGGTCTGCCTTCATCTTTGAGGAGTAAGGACATGATGCTCAATATTCTCTTTTTTGGGTGCTCTCCCTGTGGGGGTGTGCACATCCTTCTCAACATGCTCTGGCAAAGGATGCTTTGAAGGAAAGAATCACTTCCTAATTAAACTCCAAACTGAAAACCATTCCTCTACTTTGAGAAGAGACATGGATGCTATGCCATGCCTGACTTAGTGTGGGTGAATATCACTGGACACTCTCCCCTTTACTAGCCCAGAGCATATAGGTGTTCATTCTTTAACATTTTCATGTCCAGTGTCCTATAAGCTATACATCTGCATGTGTGCACTTAGAACATAGGACTCAACACAGAAAGCCTTCTATCTAAAGAGACATGACCCTGGAGGCCTCTAGGCCTTGCTCTGGAGAGGACTGTAGGAATAACATTCAGTTCAGTTCAGTTGCTCAATCATGTTCGACTCTTTGCAACCCCATTGACTGGAGCACGCCAGACTTCCCTGTCCATCACCAACCCCTGGAGCTTACTCAAGCTCATATCCATCGAGTTGGTGAAGCCATCCAACCATCTCATCCTCTATCATCCCCTTCTCCCCCTGCCTTCAATCTTGCCCAGTCTTTTCCAATGAGTCAGTTCTTCCCAACAGGTGGCCAAATATTGGAGCTTCAGCATCAGTCCTTCCAATACATATTCATGACTGATTTCCTTTAGGATTGACTGGTTTGATCTCCTTGCAGTCCAAGAGACTCTTAAGAGTCTTCTCCAACACTACAGTTCAAAAGCATCATTCTTCAGTGCTCAGCTTTCTTTATGGTCCAACTCTCACATCCATAAATGACTACTGGAAAAGCCATAGCTTTGACTAGATGGACCTTTGTTGGCAAAGTAATGTCTCTGCTTTTTAATATACTGTCTAGGTTGATCATACCTTTTCTGTCAAGGAACAAGCATCTTTTAATGGCTGCAGTCACCATCTGCAATGATTTTGGAGCCCAAGAAAATAAAGTCACTGTTTCCCTTGTTTCCCCATCTATTTGCCATGAAGTGATGGGACTGGATGCCATGATCTTAGGAATAACATTAATGATTCCTATTTTTGTATCACCTCACAGCTTACATAGACTTTCACATCATTATTTCATTGAATCCTTGCAAGTCATCTGTGAGGTAAACAAGGCAAGTAACATTTTCCAAGTTTATCAGAAAGGAACTAAGGACTCCAAAATTCTTCCTCAGGTGTCTTCAACAGCTTTATCCTGAGTCCTTTAGGGTCCATTGTCATGCATGCAGCTTAAATACTAATTGTGTGATGATTGGAATCATGTTACTTTATATAATTTAACAATGTTGCTGCTTCAATTGTCTTAATTTTTAAAGAAGTAGCCTAAGTTCATTAAAAAGTGTGTTTCAAATGTTTCTGCAGTTCAGTTAATCATGCTTGTGGGGAGCTAAGCTTTCACCACGTGAGGTCATGCTCAAGCACCACTAAGTAGTGGCTTAAATAAATTGTCAGTATAGCCTCTGGATGGAAATAATTCCAGTATGCCAGCCTTAAAAATTTGTTATAGCACCTGATCAGAATGGCCAACACAGCTGTAGATATAGAATAATGAGATGGATCTTTTAGGAGACTGTGGATACAATGATGTGATAGATACCACCAGCCTCCCTAGCCAGGATTCACACCTTTTCTTTTTAAATTATTCCCTAACTTACTAATTTAAAAGAGTAATTCTCTAGAAAACACATTTAGTCAACTAATCAGTCAGTCAAGTAATTTAAAATTTTCAAAGGAAACTATAAGCAAGGTGAAAAGACAGCCTTCAGAATGGGAGAAAATAATAGCAACTGAAGCAACTGACAAACAACTAATCTCAAAAATATACAAGCAACTCCTGCAGCTCAATTCCAGAAAAATAAATGACCCAATCAAAAAATGGGCCAAAGAACTAAATAGACATTTCTCCAAAGAAGACATACAGATGGCTAACAAACACATGAAAAGATGCTCAACATCACTCATTATCAGAGAAATGTAAATCAAAACCACAGTGAGGTGCCATTTCATGCTAGTCAGAATGGCTGTGATCCGAAAGTCTACAAGCAATAAATGCTGGAGAGGGTGTGGAGAAAAGGGAACCCTCTTACGCTGTTGGTGGGAATGCAAACTAGTACAACCACTATGGAGACCAGTGTGGAGATTCCTTTAAAAACTGGAAATAGAACTGCCTTCAGTTCAGTTCAGTTCAGTCACTCAGTCATGTCCGACTCTTTGCGACCCCATGAATTGCAGCACGCCAGGCCTCCCTGTCCATCACCAACTCCCGGAGTTCACTCAGACTCATGTCCATCAAGTCAGTGATGCCATCCAGCCATCTCATCCTCTGTCATCCCCGTCTCCTCCTGCCCCCAATCCCCCCCACCCCCACCCCCACCCCAGCATCAGAGTCTTTTCCAATGAGTCAACTCTTTGCATGAGGTGGCCAAAGTACTGGAATTTCAGCTTTAGCATCATTCCTTCCAAAGAAATCCCAGGGTTGATCTCCTTCAGAATGGACTGGTTGGATCTCCTTGTAGTCCAAGGGACTCTCAAGAGTCTTCTCCAACACCACAGTCCAAAAGCATCAATTCTTTGGCACTCAGCCTTCTTCACAGTCCAACTCTCACATCCATACATGACCACAGGAAAAACCATAGCCTTGACTAGATGGACCTTAATCGGCAAAGTAATGTCTCTGCTTTTGAATATGCTATCTAGGTTGGTCATGACTTTTCTTCCAAGGAGTAAGTGTCTTTTAATTTCATGGCTGCAATCACCATCTGATTTTGGAGGCCCCCAAAATAAAGTCTGACACTGTTTCCCCATCTATTTCCCATGAAGTGATGGGACTGGAAGCCATGATCTTTGTTTTCTGAATGTTGACCCAGCAATCCCACTGCTGGGCGTACACACCAAGGAAACCAGAACTGAAAGAGACACGTGTACCCCAATGTTCATCGCAGCACTGTTTATAATAGCCAGGACATGGAAGCAACCTAGATGTCCATCAGCAGATGAATGGATAAGAAAGCTGTGGTACATATACACAATGGAGTATTACTCAGCCATTAAAAAGAATACATTTGAATCAGTTCTAATGAGGTAGATGAAACTGGAGCCTATTACACAGAGTGAAGTAAGCCAGAAAGAAAAACACCAATACAGTATACTAACGCATATATATGGAATTTAGAAAGATGGTAACGATAACCCTGTATGGGAGACAGCAAAAGAGACACAGATGTATAGAACAGTCGTTTGGACTCTGTGGGAGAGGGAGAGGGTGGGATGATTTGGGAGAATGGCATTGAAACATGTATAATATCATATATGAAGCGAATTGCCAGTCCAGGTTTGATTCATGATACTGGATGCTTGGGGCTGGTGCACTGGGACGACCCAGACGGATGTACGAGCAGGGAGGGGGATTCAGGATGGGGAACATGTGTATACCTGTGGTGGATTCATGTTGATGTATGGCAAAACCAATACAATATTTTAAAGTAATTAACCTCCAATTAAAATAAATTTATATTAAAAATTTTTTTTCTGAGTACCCACTGCATACTAAGCTCCACGCCCTACCCTGCAAATGCAAACTGAAAAATCAGATCTTAGGGAAGACAGTAAGTTCATACCTAACTGTAGCAGATTTTGGCAGGTAGTGAGGAGAGGAAGCCTCATTCTGTGATCCTATAGTGAGGGATCTTTTACCATTTAGTGGTGACGGGGCTGGAAATTGTGTCCAGTGGGAATTATCTGAAGGTTCTCTAAGAAGGACATTGTCCCTGGAGTCTGTGAACAGGGGCGTAGTCTTCCTGCACATTCCAAAGCAAAAGGAGAGCTCTGAGTGCCCTCAATGGCTGGGAGAGAGTGCTGGCTGGAAAAGAAGACATCAAGATGAACAATCATTCCCTGCTGATGGCAGAGAAATGGGTCAATAGCAGAAGATAAGGATCCTTCTGTGTGAATGGAAGATGCTGATTTAATAATAAAACTGATAATGATAACATTACTATTAGCTACCAACGATGGCATACCTAATATGGGCCACATATTGTGGCAGTTAAGTACACAAAAGTTAGCTGTCATTATCCAGTTTTACAAATACTAATACTGAAAGGCTCTTGAAGGTTAAATTGCTTTCCCTGGGTTACACACCTAGTGAATATCTATGTGACCCAAAGTCTCTACATTGACCCTCAGCTGGTAACATTAAAAGATATTGACTGACTGTGTGCTTGCTCAATGGTGATATTTTAGTTGAGGCTGAGTAGGCTTTAGTTTAGGCTTGGTGATATCTCCTTTTCTTTATTAAAAATGTATTTAGATGCACTGAGATCAGCATGCTTAGAAGTGAGGAGTTAATGTCAATCTGCAGAGCTGTCTAGAGTAGAGATTGCTCCCTCTTTCTGAGTGAGGGGCTTTAACCAAAAAAGTAGGCAATTTCCATAAAGCAACTCTGGCCGTTTGTATCAAGAGCATTGATACAGAAGAATTAAGTGGATAAATATTAGTTTGCAATAAAATGGAATAAATGGAAGAGGCGAGGGGCAGGAAATGCTAGTGGGAGGAAAGAAGAGTTATTAGGCTATTTATAGCTTTTCTGTGGCCTTCCTCTTACTGTCTGGCTAGACCTGGTCCTGAATAAGTAGCTTCAAGCACTGGTTGGTATCTTGCCTTGCTCGGTAAATTTGTTCAATGGTCAAGGGAAAATGATTATTTCCCACTGCACTGTTGTTAGAAATTGAAGTCCCCATATAACAGAAGCAATTTTTCAGTTCTGTTGAGCTGCAGTTTTCTACCTTGTGAAAAAATAAAGACTGTAAAATATATACTCTGATAATTTAAAGCTTTAAACCTTCAAAGAAAATTCACTTTTTTTTTTCTATTTAAGGAGCTATGAGTGTGTGTGTGTGTGTATATATATTTATGCATGCATACACATAAACATATAAAATTAGAGGAAAATTAGGGAAATGGGAAATTATGCTAAGTCGCTACTTCCTTTATTCTATCTTAAGGGATACATGCACAACACATGAAAACTCACAGCTTTTGTTCAGTTTAGGCAGTGAAAGCCTGGTTCATTTCACTTTACTGAAAGAATAGAAACAAATATTAGAAGGGTCTTTAGACCCTTATCATTCTTCCTTGCCTGCAGCTCTCTCTCAGACATTTCCTTATTCAGTCCTGGCATAGCAACAATACATTGGACAGTGTCAAGCCTCAGGGGCTCAGGGAGGTACAAAACCAGTTTGGGCCTTGTATTCTTCATTTAAGTTAAGGTTACAATTTGTCCGGAGGCTGATTTTTATTTAGGCCTCAGGCCTCCAGGCCTGTACTCATTTGTGTGGCACATTATAGCAATTCTCTTCAAGCAAACTCTCACCAGAGGGATTTCATTCTTGCAAAAATCTAAGTTAGTGTAGGGATGGTAGCATAGGAACGAATGGCCGAGGAAGGAACTGATGTCCACCAGGCCCAGGGGTGAGTTGTTCTAATTTATTCTCTTATTCTCACCATCTCACAGCAGACGTTTAGCATTAGGCGTTATGGCAATAAGTTAAACATCCTCCCCACCTTCAAAGACATTATAGCCTAACGGGGAGAGGGACCTGCAGAAGAGCAGTTTATTCACAGATACCATGAAATGGTGGCCATAATATGGAAATAGGCAAAATCAAGTAAAGTACATATGGAAGGAGCCATCCACCAATGCCTTTTGCCCAAACCCTGGACATTCATTTCCAGAAGTAAATTCTTTCCCTCCCTATTTTAAAAAGCCCCTACCTCACACCTAGATACCTTCTATCATTCCCTTTCTGAAAACCAGGCATTTCATGGGGTGGGCGCACCATCCAGAGTTTGCAAGGTATTTGTGTAATCTGTGAATTCGCTGTACTTATTTACATCTGTAGCTCTTTGGCCCTTTCCCCTTCTTTTGTTTCTTTCCTGTATTTCCTGACTCCAAAACCTTCATTTCTGTTCAAAATATGTCAAATTTTCAACTACCGAGACTTTGAAGTGAAGGAAAGTCATCCCAGAGAGGGGAGAAAAACGTTTTATCTGTGAAAGTGGAATCTACACAGGGCAGATCTGTTAAGCAGAGGGTCATTAGCTGAGCAGTCCTCAGGCAAGTGGGCCTGGATGTATGGATGACAGAAGCAGGCCTGCTGTGTGAATGAATGTGTTGGGACAAAGGTTTACCGCCTGTAAATTGTGAGCCCCTGTCTGAGAGAGGATGCATGAAGACAGAGAAGTATACTAGTAGGTTGAAATATATATGTATATATTTCCCTCTCTTGGCCTTATCAAAAAAGATTATATATTTTTAAACTTTTAACTTTTTCCCAGTCTGAAGTGGGGCTGTATCTAAGTTAATGGTGCCTAGGGAAAGATGTATGGCTGATCCCTTTCTGAAAGTGCTCTCAGGAGACTTTCCTCAAAAAGTCCCACTTGACGCCAGAGCAAGAAACGAAACTGCTGATATTGTTCAAACAACAGGAAACATGTTTTATTTACAACATTACTAATAAATCCTTCCTACTACATTTTAAATTCTCCCTCTTAAAGTAGACAGTGTGAAATCTCATAAAAGGGGTGTATACATGGCATTGCTGATTAACATGGCTCTAGGAGACCTATCTCCGCTGCACACGTGGGGAAAGGTGCAGCCTAAATGAACCTGGAGGATTCTCTCCTCAATATGACCCACCATGGCTTCTCTGTTTCCTACATCCTTTTAGATTTCTTTGTTTAAAGAAACCCAAGCAAATACCTCCCACAGATACATTAGTTTCTTCTTTTCTCATAAAATTTTTCTTTCTTCCTGTGTCCCTCTGATGTTTCTTTTCCTTCTCAATTTTTTCCCCTAGCTTTTAACATCCTTTCAACCAGTTTTCTCATTTCTCCTCTCTTCTTTCTTTCTTCCCCCCTTCTAGGCATTTATTGAGAGAGGAAGAGATATATTTTTTAAAGGTTAAAGAGGATGGCTATCATTCTCAAGAATATATCAATCTAATATCAGAGAATGTTGGTCCTGTCTGCTCTTTAAGTCTTTAAAAAAACACTGGTCATGGGTTTAGGATGATTCTGATAGTGTTTACACCTTGCTTTTGTGTCTATTTTGCTTAGTGTTCACAAAGTCTTCTTTAACTTAGGTTTTATATACTGTAGGACTGCCAGAGACAGGATTCAGTGTGTTGATTTGAGTCTTCCAGATTTGAGGTCGCTAATATTTCTCAGGCTATGACACCCGAGAGACAGATGATGGGTGGTATGACTCAGTTCCATAAGCATTCACTCACTGGGTCCTGTGTGCCGAGTAACGTATATCCAAAGACGACAAAGCTGTAGCTTTGGCTCTCTTAGGAGTCCCCAGGTCAATGCAGACCACTAAGTGGTAAACTACTGGTGTCATCATTGGAATATGAAAGATTGTTTATTATTATTATTATCGTTATATATTTTTGATTGAAAATGAATGTTATGGAAGATTAAAGGCCTTAAAGAACAAGCAGGAGTTTTATGTATTGTGATTGGAGGGGATGTATATGGAATAACCTAATCAAAGGAACGAGTGAGATGTGAACTATTATTGGCCATATCAACAATGGTTTCACCAACTCTCAGGAAGCCTCTACCACCTTGATCTTGTTCTGTTCCCATTATCAACACTGGGGAATTTCCACCATCTGCTTTTTCATATCCTACTTTTATCCAACTGAGAATTTTCACTGAATCCATGTTGGTTCAGTGCACTCCTTTTTAGCTCAAAAGAAAATAAGCCCCAGAGTTTCAGAAGGCAATTTCAATATGCTAGAGGGTCGGAGTGACATGGTATCAGCAAGTAAGATATGTGAGGGAAGCAGAGATCAAGGAATCAAAGACTATATCAACAGATGCGGGAGAACGAGTGGCTTCCATTTATCTGGTTTCATGGAAAGTGCTGGGAATAGTGTGTATTTTCAGAGTCATAGTTAATTTGATAGTATTTGAAATCATAAATGCCTGTTTCACATCATATGATAATCAGAATGGGACTTCCAGGGCCTCCTCAATTTCTCAGCCATTAGAAAATTAAAGGTTTTAGGAATCTTTAATATATTTTACACAATCCATTTTAGATAACTGATGAAACTCAAAGATTTTTCTAATGCAATATGGGAAACATTTTTTTCACATAAGGATATTTCCGTGCACAGCAAATGGGGTGTAAATGATCAAGTTTTTTGTCTTGTTTTGGATCTATATCACAGCAAACTATTCAAAATTCTTTCAAAAACATTTTAGGAAATTCTGAAAATAGACTCTTTAGGAATTTTGTTTCTAGATCCAGCTGGAAATACTAGGAAACCAGCCTAATGTGAAATATTCCATCTTTTGGTTGAATACATTTGCTCTGTTCAGATTCAAATAACAGTTATTAAGTACTTGAGCATTTTCTAACTTACTAGCTCATGTGCTAGGTTCATTCATTATTATTCATAGACTATTTTCTTTAATCTAATAACAACTCTGAATGTGACCTTACACTTATTTAGGTACTATTTTCTCATTCTACAGGTGAGGAAACCGCTTGAGGGAAGATAAGTGACTTGGTCACATGGAACAGATGAAGAATGGAGCCAAGCATGGGAACCAGGCATTGGACCCAGGTCTCTTGACTGTAAGTCTTGTGTTCTTTCTGCTGTTCCATGACCCTTATGTCTAAACTTCTAAAGGAAAATGAAAAATTACATCTAGGGTGAGATGCTTGTGAAAAGAGGAATAAGATCTTTATTATTGAATTAGGTTCATATGTTTCTATCCTTTATCATGTAGAAATGTAACTATATTTATGCATGATATTATATATGTCATAATGTTGAACATATATATGTTCATATATGATATTATATATGTCTTATATGTCATAGTGTTGAACAAGAGGGCCATTCTATTTAGATAAGTAGTGAGAAAATTTTCAGAATATCCTGGACTATAGGAAGAGGGCTGTAAGGGAATGATATGATTATAGAAGAAGGGATGTATCTAATGCAAGGAGCATGTTGCCTTGATCTCTGTGACTATTAGTTTGGGAACATAAAAGAAATGTGTCTCTGTGTGTGTATCTGTGTGTGTGTGTGCATGCATGTGTGTGCTTTTGTCCTATGAATTTTAACATGTAATTTGATATTACCTAGACAGCATATTCAAAAGCAGAGACATTGCTTTGCTGACTAAGGTCCGTCTATTCAAGGCTATGGTTTTTCCTGTGGTCATGTATGGATGTGAGAGTTGGACTGTGAAGAAGGCTGAGTGCCGAAGAATGGATGCTTTTGAACTGTGGTGTTGGAGAAAACTCTTGAGAGTCCCATGGACTGCAAGGAGATCCAACCAGTCCATTCTGAAGGAGATCAGCCCTGGGATTTCTTTGGAAGGAATGATGCTAAAGCTGAAACTCCAGTACTTTGGCCACCTCATGAGATGAGTTGACTCATTGGAAAAGACTCTGATGCTGGGGTGGGAGGTAGGGGGACGGATTAGGGGCAGGAGGAGAGGGGACGACAGAGGATGAGATGGCTGGATGGCATCACTAACTCGATGGACATGAGTCTAAGTGAACTCTGGGAGTTGGTGATGGACAGGGAGGCCTGGCGTGTTGTGATTCATGGGGTTGCAAAGAGTCGGACACGACTGAGCAACTGAACTGACTGACTGACTGAAAAGTACAGTTTATCTGAAATGTCTTTTATATTTCCTATTACAAAATTTGAACTGGTTCAAATTTATAAAATAGACTATGATCATCTTACTGAAGCATTTTTTGGTTTATACAGGTACCAACACAATGTAAATATTATGTGATTTATATCTGACTTTTAAAGACACATCCATTATGTAAAGCAACTTACATTTTTCCATATACAGTCTGGTTTATGCAGGTCTGTATAATTTCTGGAGAGTATGAACCTTCTTTCTTGCCTGGAGAATCCCATGGACGGAGGAGCCTGGTAGGCTGCAGCTAAGAGTCAGACACGACTAAGTGACTTCTCTTTCACTTTTCACTTTCCTGCATTGGAGAAGGCAATGGCAACCCATTCCAGTGTTCTTGCCTGGAGAATCCCAGGGAGGGGGAAGCCTGGTGGGCTGCCATCTATGGGGTCGCACAGAGTTGGACACGACTGAAGTGACTTAGCATGGACCTTCTTTATTATTTATATTCCTACTGTGATGCTTGATGTTTTATGGATAATGATCCCTTTGAGAATCTGATGAAGTAATGAAGCTTGTTCTAAGAATAGATACATGCATAAAAGTCAACAATCTTGCATTTCATTCCAGGGATTCGTGAACTTCTTGGCACCAATCCCTGGACCTCCAAGTTAGGAACAACTTGGCACCAAGTCTGCTACATAGTAGGTTTCATAGATACTTCTCTTATGCTTCTCAACCCATAACTATGAGATGTGAGTATGAGTGAATGCATCACTCCACAGCTCAATCCCATCTCCTAATCCTTTCTAACTCTAGTCCCCTCCAAACTCTTCACTCTGACTGAAGGGAAAGGAAAGGGGCATAATTTCTGTGGATATGTAGTCAATCTTTCCTTTTAATGATACCATTTGGCATATATACTCTGGCTTGGAAATTTTTGAATTAGACATAGGTAATAAATCTTCAAGTTTTTAAATCACCAGATGATGTAAAGTAAGTGCCCGTTGTCCCTGAGCTTCACTGAGTCATTGAAACCCATTTGTGGAGACTGGATGAGGTGAAGTTCAAATATGAACTTGGGAAGAAACACAGGTGGAGTCCTCAAATGCATGAATTATGTTAAAAAACAGAGATTTTACATTTTGATCTGGTTGTTGTTTCTCTAAAGTTAGGCATGAGAAGAATGGTGGTGTAGAAATGCCAATGTATTGGATGCTGCCAGGAATATTTTGGGGATCAATGACTTGCAGAGTTGCGTCTGTTGCAAAGTTTGCCTTCAGGCTCAGGGTTTGAATTGGTATCATGGAAAAGCTTTGTTTGTAAATAGACAGACTTGGGCCATTTCTAGTTTGTGTTGCATGGGATCAAATTAATTAACAGGGATTTTTTGGTAGTAGAATAAAAATTTTTGTAACAGACATTACTATTTTCCATTAATATACTATTTTCCTTTCCTTCTGGACACAAGTTAAAATTGTACTTTCTGCCCTACCTCCCTGAAATTAATTGAGGCCATTCGATTCTCTTTGGCCAGGGAAATGTAAGTTAAATGAAATTTAACACCCATGATTCTACACCTCCCCTTCCATCTACCTCACTGACCTATGGAGTTCCAGATGGTGGTACCTCCATCATATTTGATCCCTGAGTGAGGATAACATGGAGCAGAGGCCACTTACCAACCTACAGTGGTTACATAGCAAGAAAAACACTTTGATTGTTATAGGCCACTGACGTTTGTGGTTGTCATAGCGGCACAGCCTAGTCTGTTATGCCTGCTATTATACAACTTCTGTTTAAACAATGTAAACAGATTAATGAGCTAGTGAGTAGATAGTACAATGTAAAAGGGAAAATTAGTAGTTTCTTGTTTTTAATAGTGGGTCCGTTCCTCATAGGAGCATCTCAGACAGTTGTTCTGGGATTCTAGGCTATTCCACAAAGCAAATACGTGTGTGCAAACATATCGATAGCAATGAAAACTTAGAGAATTCACAATGGCTGGGCTGGCCCAGTGGCCCAGGCAAATAAACACTATTTGCTTCCTTTCCCCTCTTGTTTTCTCTGAGAGCTAGAGAGTACTCGAGTCACTCAGCTTCCTCCACTGGGACAGTGGTGACAATGATCTTGTTCTCTAGAGGCTCCATGTCATGGTTAAGTCACTTGAAACTGTTTAATAATCTGTGCAGGTCTTGCTGGGTCACAAAGTCCCAAAGCCTCTTCCTCACACATTATCTTCCACCACTCTCATTTTTTTTGCCCATGAACAAAAGAGTCTCTCAGGATCCTTTAAAGTGTATCCATCACAGGCTTGACTACACTGGGGAAGAGGTAGGAGAAAGTGCTTTCACCGTTAGCAGGCACGGGCTGAACGAATCTCAATAAGTGACAGGCATAGGCGATGAAGAGCTAATTCTTAGATTCCAGCAATTCACTAGTGTCACTTTTTAATTTGACGGAAGATGCTATATAGGTAGAGAGGCAAATGTTGTCATGAGAAGCACAATGGATTTGGAATAAATGATCTTGTCTCAAACATGCTCTCTACCATTTCCCAGCTTTGTGGTTGTAAATACCTGCTTAAGCTAATCCCATATTCTTTACCAACACCAGTTGGTGCAGTGATACCTACCTCCCGTGGTAACTCTAAAAATGTATTTCACAAAATAGGCTTTCAGGGACTTTCCTGGCAGTCCAGTGGTTAAGATTTCCTGCTTCCCCTGCAGGGGATATGGGTTCAATCCCTGGTTGGGGAACTGAGATCCCACATGCTGTGTGGCCAAAAAATGTGGAGAGGCTTTCATTCAATACTACTTTCATGTTCTTTGTTTTCATATTTAGTAAGTAGTACTATAATCCAGGTGCCCAGACATCTGCAGTCCTCAAGAGTCATGTTTCCTTTAATGCCCAGTCAGTAATAATCTAAAGTTCTCTCCCAACCAAATCCAAGAAGTCCAGTGTTTTCCTTCATTCCACTCTCAGTTTTTCTGAGAATCTCTGAGGGATGTGTACATATTTCACAAATGTATCCTAGCTGTTCTTGTCACTTTAGCCAGTTATCTGGCACCAGACTCTTACTCTGATTCCCTGCAAGTCCCCCTTGCTGTTGTGTAACTGTCTCCTCTAAGCTCTAGCTCTTTATCCCTACATTGCTTTTTCTTAAAATTTGACCCAAGTCTCTTTATTGTCTCAGCACAGCAAAAACCAGGCTCTGAGAAGATTATCATGAATGCTTAGGGACAGTAGAAAAAGATTTCAACTTGATGAGGGGTTAAGTAGAGGAGGCAGAATTTATATGTCCATTATGTAATGATCCCCAGATCCAGTGCTTTCCAAATGGTCTCTGTAACAAATGAACAGAATTCCCTGTTAAAAACAATCCTAGTGAATTACAATCTCTGAGAGTGACTGCATAGGAGTGTATATTTTAATAAACTTATGAAATGTTTCTCTGTTGGGACATTGGAATGGAATTGTTTGGGAACTTGTGCCCCAGTGCCATGTTGCAAGAAGTTTACATCAAACTCGAAAGAATGATTTGATCATATATCCCTGACCTGGGTTTGTGCCTCCAACTTTTCCAGGACCAGACTGAAAAAAACAAAATGAACAATAATAACAGTAGCAGAAACAACAAACTTTACAAGGAGCTTTCCCTTGGGAAAACTTTGTATTTTGCAGTTTCCAAACCATCTCTCTTCTTCCTTGCTCATGGAACAATTATGTACCTAGCTTCTGGTGATGAATTAGAATTTGTCTGAGTCACTTTTGATTATCCTGTCTCCTCTTTTTTAGCCTTCCTTCTATCTAAGGGGTAGTCATATGATCCAATTCTTGGCAATAAAATACAGCAAGAAACTTTGAGGGGAACACTCTCTGGGAAAACTTTCACCTTTCTATCTTAAGTATAGATGTCATTATTAGATAATTGATTCTGTGAGAGTCAAATTCTGATCATGAAGGAAAGGAAGAGAAAATTACAGAAACATTGTCCATTCCTAGACCAAAGTCAACGCCTGCTTTACCCCCAGTCTTCTTTTGATGGGAGAAAGACCCCCAGTCTTTCTTAGGCCACTGTACCTATTTCTTTGTTCTGGCTACTAAAAACATTTCCAGTCTCAGGCTGTCCTCCCCATAAAGGTCACGTTATTTCAGTGGTAACCACAATGATGATCGGCTTTTATGCTACATGACCTATTTAGCTCCTCATTATTGCAAATATCTCCATTTCAAAAGAGAATCTTGGCTTTGTCAAAAATCTCATTGTTTTTTATCCCCTTCAAATTAATGAAGAGGCTTGTCCTTAAAATTTGGTGTGACAGTGGTTTGTCCTCTACTAAGAAAAAGCTTGGAAATAAGGTTTTTCTCTTCTAGATAATCTCCCCACATCCCTCATTCTCATGGTATCAGAAATTGGCACACTTTGTACTAATACGTAGTATGCAAAAATCTTTTTTATAATTTCCAAATATTCTTTATCATATAAATGCACAAACATGCTCATATTAATACATACACATATACATATGTAAATTCATATTTTCTCTCCTTTAAGATATTATGAAAGAAATATGTATACATTAATTATAGATACATTTAAAAATGCAGACTAGTATACAAATAGTAAACACTGGTAAAAACAGTATACAAATAATTCAGATAGTATACAAATAGGATACAAATAGCACGCTAGTATGCTATTCACCAGCGTTATCCACAGTCTCCTACAAAGCGTTTCCATATCTTGAGAAAATATTTGCAAACCATGTGTCAGATAAGGGGTTAATATACAAAATATAAAAGGAATTCATGCAACTCAATAGCAACGAACAAACAACTTGATTGCAAAATAAGAAGAGAAATTCAATAGACATTTTTTCAAAGAATACACACAACTGGCCAACAGGTATATTAAAAGGTGCTTAATATCCTGGTCATCAGCAAAAGGCAGATCAAAACCACAGTGAGATATCACCTCACACCTGTCAGAATGGCTGTCATCAGTAAGATGAGAAATAATAAGTGCTGGTAGGAACATGGAGAAAAAGGAACCTTGGTACACAGTTGGTGGGAATGTAAATTGGCACAGGCACTATGGAAAACAGTACAGGGTTTCCTCAAAAACAAAATATAGAACTATCATATGATCGAGCAATCCCTATTCAGGATATATTCCTAAAGGAGATAAGATCAGTACCTCAAAGAGATACTGCAACCCCATGTTCACACAGCATTATTGACAGTAGCTGAAATGTGTAAACAATCTGGATGTCTGTTGATGAATGAACAGATAAAGAAAATACTGTGTGTGTGTGTGTATATATATATATAGCCTAGAGATCTGTCTGTATATGAATATTCAGTTCAGTTCAGTCAGTCACTTCTGTTCAACTCTTTGTGACGCCATGGAATTCAGCACACCAAGCTTCATTGTCCATCACCAACTCCCAGAGATTGCCCAAATTGATGTCCATTGAGTCAGTGATACCATCCAACCATCTCATCCTCTGTCATCCCCTTCTCCTCCTGCCTTCAGTCTTTCCCAGCATCAGGGTCTTTTCCAAGGAGTCAATTCTTCTCATCAGGTGGCCAAAATATTGGAATTTCAACTTCAGCATCAGTCCCTCCAATGAATATCTGGGACTGATTTCCTTTAGGATTGACTGGTTTGATCTCCTTGCAGTCCAAGAGACTCTCAAGGGTCTTCTCTAACACCACAACTGAAAAGAATCAATTCTTTAGTTCTTGGTTTTCTCTATAGTTGAACCCTCATATCCATACACGACTACTGGAAAAACCATAGCTTTCAATAGACGGACCTTTGTTAGCAAAGTAATGTCTCTGCTTTTTAATGCTGTCTAGGTTGGTTATAGCTTTTCTTCCAAGGAGCAAGCATTTTCATTTCATGGCTACAGTCACCATCTGCAGTGATTTTGGAGCCCCCCCCAAATAAAGTCTCTTACTGTTTCCATTGTTTCCCCATCTATTTACCATGAAGTGATGGGATTGGATGCAATGATCTTAGTTTTATGAATGTTGAATATTATACCAACATTTTCATTCTCCTCTCACTTTCATCAAGAGGTTCTTTAGTTCTTCTTCACTTTGTGCCATAAGGGTGGTGTCATCTGTGTATCTGAGGTTATTGATATTTCTCCAGATAATCTTGATTCCAGTTTGTGCTTCATCCAGCCCTGCATTTTGCATTATGTACTCTGCATATAAATTCAATAAGCAGGGTGACAATATACAGCCTTGATGTACTCCTTTCTAGATTTGGAACCAATCTGTTGTTCCATATCTAGTTCTCACTGTTGCTTCTTGACCTGCATACAGATTTCACAGGAGGCAGGTAAGGTGGTCTGGTAGTCCCATCTGCTTAAGGATTTTCCACAGTTTGTTGTGATCTACACATTTGGAAAACTCAGCAGTGGCCACAAAACTGGAAAAGTCAGTTTTCATTCCAATTCCAAAGAAAGGCAATGCCAAACAATGCTCAAACTACTGCACAATTGCACTCATCTCACATGCTAGTAAAGTAATGCTCAAAATTCTCCAAGCCAAGCCTCAACAGTACAAGAACCATGAACTTCCTGATGTTCAAGCTGGTTTTAGAAAAGGCAGAGGAACCAGAGATCAAATTGCCAACATCCACTGGATCATGGAAAAAGCAAGAGAGTTCCAGGAAAACATCTATTTCTGCTCTATTGACTACGCCAAAGCCTTTGACTGTGTGGATCACAATATACTATGGAAAATTCTGAAAGAGATGGGAGTACCAGACCATCTGACCTGCCTCTTGAGAAATCTGTATGCAGGTCAGGAAGCAACAGTTAGGACTGGACATGGAACAACAGACTGGTTCCAAATAGGAAGAGTACGTCAAGGCTGTATATTGTCACCCTGCTTATTGAACTTATATGCAGAATATATCATGAGAAACCCTGGACTGGAAGAAGCACAAGCTGGCATCAAGACTGCTGGGAGAAATATCAATCACCTCAGATATGCAGATGACACCACCCTTATGGCAGAAAGTGAAGACGAACTAAAAAGCCTCTTAATGAAAGTGAAAGAGGAGAGTGAAAAAGTTGGCTTAAATCTCAACATTCAGAAAACAAAGATCATGGCATCTGGTCCCATCACTTCATGGGAAATAGATAGGGAAACAGTGGAAACAGTGTCAAACTTTATTTTGGCGGGCTCCAAAATCACTGCAGATGGTGACTGCAGCCATGAAATTAAAAGATGCTTGCTCCTTGGAAGAAAAGTTATGACCAACCTAGATTGTATATTCAAAAGCAGAGACATTACTTTGCCGACTAAGGTCCGTCTAGTCAAGGCTATGGTTTTTCCTGTGGTCATGTATGGATGTGAGAGTTGGACTGTGAAGAAGGCTGAGTGCCAAAGAATTGATGCTTTTGAAGTGTGGTGTTGGAGAAGACTCTTGAGAGTCTCTCGGACTGCAAGGAGATCCAGCCAGTCCATTCCGAAGGAGATCAGCCCTGGGATTTCTTTGGAAGGAATGATGCTGAAGCTGAAACTCCAGTATTTTGGACACCTCATGCGAAGAGTTGACTCATTGGAAAAGACTCTGATGCTGGGAGGGATTGGGGGCAGGAGGAGAAGGGGACAACAGAGGATGAGATGGCTGGATGGCATCACAGACTTGATGGACGTGAGTCTGAGTGAACTCCGGGAGTTGGTGATGGACAGGGAGGCCTGGTGTGCTGCGATTCATGGGGTCACAAAGTGTCAGACATGACTGAGCGACTGAACTGTACTGAACTGAACACAGTCAAAGGCTTTGGCATAGTCAATAAAGCAGAAAGAGATGTTTTTCTGAAACTGTCTTGCTTATTTAATGATCCAACGGTTGCTGGCAATTTGATCTGTTGTTCCTCTGCCTTTTTAAAACCGGCTTGAACATCTGGAAGTTCACAGTTCACATACTGTTGAAGCCTGGCTTGGAGAATTTTGAGTATTAATTTGCTAGTGTGTGAGATGAGTGTGACTGTGCAGTAGTTTGAACATTCTTTGGCATTGCCTTTCTTTGGGAGTGGAATGAAAACTGACCTTTTCCAATCCTGTCGCTAATGCAGAGTTTTCCAAATTTGCTGGCATGTTGAGTGCAGAACTTTCACAGCATCATCTTTCAGGATTTGAAATAGCTTAACTGGAATTCCATCACCTCCACTGTCTTTGTTCATAGTGATGCTTCCAAGGCCCACTTGACTTCACATTCCAGGATGTCTGGCTCTAGGTGAGTGATCACGTTATTGTGGTTATCTGCATCATGGAGATCTTTTTTGTGTAGTTCTTCTTTGTATTCTTGCCACCCCTTCCTAATATCTGCTTCTATTATGTCCATACCATTTCTGTCCTTTATTGCACCCATCTTTGCATGAAATGTTCCCTTCGTATCTCTAACTTTCTTGAAGAGATCTCTAGTTTTCCCATTCTTTTGTTTTTCTTTGTTTCTTTGCATTGATCACTGAGGAAGGTTTTCTTATCTCTCCTTGCTATTCTTTGGAACTCTTCATTCAAATGGTTGTATCTTTCCTATTCTCCTTTGCATTTCACTTCTTTTCTCAGCTATTTGTAAGGCTTTCTCAGACAGCCATTTTGCCTTTTTTCATTTCTTTTTCTTATGGATGATCTTGATCACTGCCTCCTGTACAGTGTCATGAACCTCTGTCCATAGTTCTTCAGGCACTCTATCAGATCTAATCCCCTGAGTCTATTTGTCACTTCCACTGTATAATCGTAAGGAATTCGAATTAGTTCATACCTGAATGGTGTAGTGCGTTCCCCTACTTTCTTCAATTTAAGTCTAAATTTGGCAATAACGAGTTCATGATCTGAGGCACAGTCAGCTCCTGGTCTTGTTTTTGCTGACTGTGTAGAGCTTCTCCATCTTTGGCTGCAAAGAATATAATCAGTCTGATTTTTCTATTGACCATCTGGTGATGTCCATGTGTACAGTCTTCTCTTGTGTTGTTGGAAGAGGGTGTTTGCTATGCCCAGGACATTCTCTTGGAAAACTCTGTCATCCTTTTCCTTGCTTCATTTTGTACTCAAAGGCCCAATTTGCCTGTTACTCCAGGTATCTCTTGCCTTCCTACTTTTGCATTCCAGCCCCTTATAATGAAGAGGACATCTGTTTTTGGGGTGTTAGTTCTAGATGGTCTTGTTGGTCTTCATAGAACTGTTCAACTTCAGCTCCTTCAGCATTAGTGGTGGGGCATAGACTTGGATTATTGTGATATTGAAGGGCTTCCCTTGGAAATGAACAGAGATCATTCTGTTGTTTTTGAGATGTACTGAAGAACTGCATTTTGGACTCTTGTTTACTGTGATGGCTACTCCATTTCTTCTAAGGGATTCTTGCCCACAGTAGTAGATATAATGGTCATCTGAGTTAAATTCGACCATCCAGTCCATTATAGTTCACTGATTCCTAAAATGTCAATGTTCACACTTGCTATCTCCTGTTTGACCACTTCCAGTTTACCTTGATTCATATACCTAACATTCCAGGTTCCTATGCAATATTTTTCTTTATGGCATTGGACTTTACTCCATCACCAGTCACATTCACAACTGGGCATTGTTTTACTTTGGCTCTGTCTCTCCATTCTTTCTGGAGTTATTTCTCCACTCTTCTCTAGTATCTATTGGGCATCTACCCACCTGGGGAGTTCATCTTTCAGTGTCGTATGTTTTTGTATGACACTGTCATTTCATACTGTTCATGAGGTTCTCAAGGCAAGAATACTGAAGTGGTTGACAATTCCCTTCTCCAGTGGATCACATTTTGTCAGAACTCTCCACCATGACCTGTCCGTCTTGGGTGGCCCTACACAACATGGCTCATAGTTTCACTAAGTTAGAAAAGGCTGTGGTCCATGTTATCAGTTTGATTTGTTTTCTGTGATTGTGGTTTTCATTCAGTCTGCCCTCTGATGGATAAGGATAAGAGGCTTATGAAAGCTTCCTGATGAAAGAGACTGAGGGGAAAACTGGGTCTTGCTCTGATGGGATGAGGGGGGCATGCTCAATAAATCTTTAATCCAATTTTCTGTTGATGGGTGGGACTGTGTTCCCTCCCTGTTATTTGACCTGAGGCCAAACTATGGTGGAGGTAATGAAGAAAATGGCGACCTCCTTCAAAAGGTCCCATGTATGCACTGCCACTCTCAGTGCCTCCGACCCTGCAGCAGGCAGTAGCCAACCCACACCTCCACCAGTGACTCTTGGACACTCACAGGCAAGTCTGAGTCAGTCTCTTGTGGGGTCACTGCTCCTTTCTCCTGGGTCCTGGTGTGCTCAGTGTTTTGTTTATGCCCTCCACGAGTCTGTTTCCCCAGTCCTGTATAATTTCTGGGGGCTCTATGATGGGGTTAATGACGACTTCCTCCAAGAGGGCTTATGCCACACCCAGGTCTCCTGCACTCAGAGCTCCTGTGCCTGCAGCGGGCACTGGTGACCTGTACCTCTGCAGGAGACACTCAAACGTTCAAAGGCAGGTCTGGCTCAGTCTCTGTGGGGTCTCTTGGTGCACACAAGGTTTTGTTTGAGTCCTCTGAGTGTCTCTGGCAGGTGTGAGGTTTGATTGTAAACTCAATTTCGACTATTATTCAGCCTTAAAAAGAAAGAAATTCTCCCTTTTGCAAGGATAAATGGATTAACTTGTTAGTCATTATGCTATGTAAAATAAGTCAGATACCTAAAGAAAAAAACTTCAATCTCACTTATATGTGGAACCTAAAATAAGTCAGCTACATAGAAATAGAGAATAGAATGGTGGTTACCAGGTATGGGAAAAGGGTGGACAGTTACGGGGAATGGAGAGGTTTTGGTCAGAGCATACAAAGTTGCATTTATGTAGGATGAATAATTCTAGAGATTTATTGTATAGCATGATGACTATAGTTAATAGTACTGCAGTGAATACTGAAAATTTCCTGAGAGAGTAGATTTCAGATGCTCCTATTACACACAAAATGATAGCTATGTGAGGAGAAGATATGTTAGTTGGCCTGACTATAATAATCATCTCACTAAATATATATATAAAATCATTATGTTTCCTTTATAACTAACTGGTTGGATCTCCTTGCCGTCCAAGGGACTCTCAAGAGTCTTCTCCAGCACCACAATTCAAAGGTATCAATTCTATGGCCTTCTTTGTGGTTCAACTATCATATCCATATATGACTACTGGAAAAACCATACGTTGAGCTAGACAGACCTTTGTTGGCAAAGTGATGTCTCTGCTTTTTAATATGTTGTCTAGGTTTGTCATAGGAGAAGGCAATGACACCCCACTCCAGTGTTCTTGCCTGGAGAATCCCAGGGATGGGGGAGCCTGGTAGGCTGCAGTCTGTGGGGCTGCACAGAGTTGGACACGACTGAAGCGACTCAGCAGCAGTAGCAGCAAGTTTGTCATAGTTTTCCTTCCAAGGAGCTAGTGTCTTTTTATTTTATGGCTAGAGTCACCATTCACAGTGATTTTGGAGCCCAAGAAAATAACATCTGCCACTGCTTCCACTTTTCCCCCATCTATTTGCCGTGAAGTGATGGAACCAGATACCACGATCTTAGTTTTCTGAATGTTGAGTTTTAAGCCAGCTTTTTCACTCTACTCTTTCACCCTCACCATGAGTCTCTTAAGTTCCTCTTCACTTTCTGTCATAAGGGTGGTATCATCTGCTTATCTGAGGTTGTCAATATTTCTCCTGGCAATCTCGATTCCAGGTTGTGATCTATCCAGCCTCACATTTCAGTTGATGTACTCTTCATAAAAGTTAAATAAGCAGGGTGACAATATATAGCCCTGATGTATTCCTTTTCCACTTTTGAACCAATCTGTTGTTCCATGTCTGGTTCTAACTGTTTGAACAATTCTGGGTTGTTACAGGTTTCTCACGAGACACGTAAGGTGGTCTGGTATCCCCATCTTTTAAGAATTTTCACACTTTGTTGTGACCCACATAGTCAAAGGATTTCACGTAGTCAGTGATGCAGTACTAGAGGGTTCTGAAAACACATGTTAAAAACTCTTTTCTGAAGCACATTTGCCACACATTTATATTTATTTGGAGTCTGAAGGAGTCTTAAAATTCATTTAGTTTAAACCATCATTTAGCAGAGAAGATGAAATCAAATGATTGTGTCTTTTTTAAGATCACAGGATTATTATTGGCAAATAACAGACTAAAAGTCAACTCTTCTAATGTCTAGTCTAGTGATCTCCACATATCCTTCTATTACTTCCCTAAATTCAGAATTGTGTGAAATTCAGATGTTAAACAGTAGAAAAAGGAATGGCAGTTTGCTAAGAATTTTATTTAGAAAGTCTTTCTAGTTTCTCTTCACTTTCATTAATGCATTTAATTTTTAATTAGTTGGGTAACATATATTCAGACTTTATCATTTAATGTTAGTGACTACAACATTGTAACCTAAAACACTGCCATTGAATTTCATCTGTAGTGAAGATATTTGATAACACTAGAAATTTCAGTTTCTACTTTGCAATATAACCTCCTGTTCTGATTTACTCTGATCTTACTAGCAATGATATGGCTTTCTTTGCTTGTCTCATAATCTTTTTCCCTAGCAGTTCTTTAATGATTAAAAAGATTTTCAGATTAAATTTGTAAGCCCTAAATGAATTCCTGACAAGTGATGCTTACTTATTGAGTGGTCCATCAGTGGTACAATGGTACATCAACAGATACTGGATTGTTACTTTATCAGGATTGTTACTTTATTATATTTTATTTTTTATAGTGAAGATTTCTTAGAATGGATAATATGATATAGCCAAGATTTATTTTAGAAATTTAATCTGAAAAACTTTTGTTTTACAGATATTCCTTTTGAAAAAAAAAAGGAAAGGATTAAATATACCTTTATTATATTTTATTTTTTATAGTGAAGATTTCTTAGAATGGATAATATGATATAGCAAGAGAACAAATGAAGGGAGAAAATATGATACATAAGAGTATGGAGTAAAAAAAAAATGGCTCAGTGAACAAATGATAGGAAATTTATAAATAATCTCTTACCCTAAAGCACAGAGAACATTTGCAACCACATGTCAGTCCATTCATATGGTGTCTTCTTTTTTGAGTGTATGGGTCCATTTGTAAATGATTCTCAAAGCTGGCTCAAAATATGAACAAGCTTTAGAGAGTCCTTTATTCTACTCTGGTATTTTTTCACCAGACTCTGGGATTCCTTTACCTATCTGTTAGGTAGGTAGAATAGGGAAAAGGAGTCCAAAATGGCGGTGGCTAAAAGACAAGGAAGGGAAAAGGAAGGTCCGAGGACCAGAGTGAAGACTTCAGGTAGAAGAAATAGCACTCCTGGCTAAGCCCAATTTGCATAGGGCAGACCCAGGTGGAGGCAAAAACATATAAAAGGAAGAGCCAAAGCGCTCTCTCTCTTCCTCTCCCACGTGCGTGCACTCTTTCTCTCTCTCTCTCCCTCTCTCTCTCCCCCTCTTCCACGCGCTCCTCCACTCTCTTCCCTTCAAATCTTTGGGTTGGCATGCCCTCACGCTTTGAGGATGGATTCTCCTGCTATCTTCTAAATAAAATAGAGCTGTAACACTGATTTGCCTAAGAGCTATAACATGGTTTGTCCAAGACCCGAGAGCTGTGGTGTGCCGAGGGCTCTAATGTCCGTTGCTCCAAATCTTTGTTGTGATGAGACAAAGAACCGGGGAACATACACTCGCGTGACATATCCATCTCCATACTCTTACTGATTCCCAGATTTTCACACATACAAATTCTTTCCACATATTGGAAAGAAGATTTAAGTCACTTTGGAAGGCCAGTCACCCCAGTTTTAGAGCTAGTTGTTTCCTGAAAACCAGTTAGAAGGACAAAACTGTTGAAAGTTATTGCCTCGCCATAGGTCATGTATAATCCACAAAGAAACCAATTCAACCTGGAAAATGTTATATGGAATCACTGTTGTATGCTAAACTGCAATGAAAGAAACACAGATCAGAACAATCAAGAAATTGGATGAAACTTAAAGAAGTTTGTGATCTAAAGAAGAAAAGAGAAATGGGGAATAGTATTTAGTGATATCTTCTATGTTTTGGACCCTGAGCCATCTCATTGTTTTAATTGCACAGAAGCTTTTAGAACAGTGTTCAGGTCCTAGGACAATGCCTAGCAGAGTATTAGACCTTTTAAATGTTTACCAAATGAAAGAGTAAATGTATAATCCTATGAAGAATGAAAAATTCAGAGGAGCCACATATCTGTTTGAGGTTAGGTTGAATTTACTTGCATGAAAACAGTAATGGGTCACTATTTATTGAGCACTCTGTGTGTGCCCAGACTATTAGTGTAAAGGTTTGATCAACATGGCAGCCAAGTGCATGCGCTTTGGAGTTAAGCAGACACAGGTTTATATTTTTGCTCTACTAGAGTTACCAACATAGCACTATAAAATCAGGTGGCCTCATATTGCCGAGCTACAGTTTCTTCATAAAATACAGATGCGTGTACCTCTATTTCAGGCATTTTTAAGAGACTGAATGAAAATATGTAAAGTGCTTGGCAAAGTGCCTGGCACAGAGTAGGAACTGAGAGACACAACCAAGATTGGAACCCAGCTCTGGTAGAATGAAAAATGTTCCCTGTAAAGATGTCCATGTCTTAATCCCCAGAACCTGTGAATGGTGACAGGGACTTTGCAGATATGATTAAATTAAGGCTCTTCAGATAGAGAGGTTATCTTGGATTATCTGTGTGGATCAAGGTATGACATGGGCCTATAGAAGAGGGAGATAAGAACCTCTGAGTCTTGGAAGGAGATATGACAATGGAAGCAGAGGTCAAAATAATGCAGCCACTGGTAAAGAATTTAGGCATCAACTGGAAGCTGGAAAAAACAAAGACCTAATACTGCAGATGGTGACTGCAGCCATGAAATTAAAAGACGCTTACTCCTTGGAAGAAAAGTTATGACCAACCTAGATAGCATATTCAAAAGCACAGACATTACTTTGCTGACTAAGGTCCATCTAGTCAAGGCTATGGTTTTTCCTGTGGTCATGTATGGATGTGAGAGTTGGACTGTGAAGAAGGCTGAGTGCCGAAGAATTGATGCTTTTGAACTGTGGTGTTGGAGAAGACTCTTGAGAGTCCCTTGGACTGCAAGGAGATCCAGCCAGTCCATTCTAAAGGAGATCAGCCCTGGGATTTCTTTGGAAGGAATGATGCTGAAGCTGAAACTGCAGTACTTTGGCCACCTCATGTGAAGAGTTGACTCATTGGAAAAGACTCTGATGCTGGGAGGGATTGGGGGCAGGAGGAGAAGGGGACGACCAAGGATGAGATGGCTAGATGGCATTACTGACTCGATGGACGTGAGTCTGAGTGAACTCCGGGAGATGGTGATGGACAGGGAGGCCTGGCGTGCTAAGATCATGGGGCCGCAAAGAGTCGGACATGACTGAGCGACTGAACTGAACTGAACTGAAATTCTTGCCTGAAACATTCAGAAGGAAGCAGCCCTGCCTACACATTGGTTTTCGCTCTGTGAGACCCATTATGTACTCTTGACCTTAAGAATAAATCTGCATGACTTTAAGTTTGTGGTAATTTGTTATCAGAGCGACAGAGAACAAACACATCAACCCATACTTTTACCTCTATGCTTTGCTGCCTTTTGCTAATACAGAATTAAATAAGAAAGAAATCTCGCATTGGCAGCCTAGAATTGGTTTTCTTTTGAATTTCTTTTCTCTTAACCTGCTTGCTCTTTCTTCTCTCATGGCCAGACAATTTGACAGATCTGTTTCCTCTGTCTGATTACTTCCTCTGTGGCCACTGACTTGGGAATTATATGGAAAAAGAGAGAGAAAAAGCAGAAGGGAGAAGCAAAGGGGTCATTGGCAGAAATAAGTTTTTTTTTGTGTGAGAAAAGGCAGATCCTCTGTATCTGTGGCTTGTTTTTCTAAGCTAGAAAATATGGGCTTCCCTTGAAAGGGCTTATTTTCTCCACCCTTCCCCAACATGCATCTCCGTGCCTCTTCCTGTCTCTTCCAGACGCAAACCCAGAGCATTTTTGAGAAGCTGGACAACTCCTCTAATGGTGGCCCACGTTCAAATTCCACATCGCCTGGATAGCTTTTTCCATTGTGTTCCTTAGAAGATGCCTTTACTGAAAATTATTATTGTAGTGACTATGTGGGGCTGTCTCTAATCTTTGTTTAAAGACAGGTTGTTCACTTATTCATGTATTAATTCAAGATGTTTATTTGGAGATCTTTGCATGGGTCAAATTTCTCCTGAGGAACACAGTGGTGAATGATCAGATCAGAGAAAATTCCTTTCCTCATGCATTTAGATTCCAAAGAGAGGCAGACCAACACAAGGAAACACACTTAAAATGTGTGTCAAGAGAACTGGGGATTGTGTCAAACATTTACTAAGGAAATGAACCAAGGGCTGAGGTAGCTAATAAGGTGCATAGGGAGTGGGGAAGGGGAATAGGGTTACTTACATGGGGTTAGATAAGGGAAAGTCTCAGACATTTTGGCTGAGACTACATGAAAGGATGGGTAGGAGGAGCCTTGTGAAGGAGAGGGTCCGGAGAGCATTCCAGGAAAATGGAACAGAATGCTCAGAGACTTAAGGCAGGTTCAGTTCAGTTTAGTCGCTCAGTTGTGTCTGACTCTTTGTGACCCCAAGACTGCCGCACGCCAGGCCTCCCTGTCCATCACTGACTCCTGGCGTTTACCCAGACTCATGCCCATTCAGTCAGTGATGCTATCCAATCATCTCATCCTCCGTCATCCCCTTCTCCTCCTGCTTTCAATCTTTCCCAGCATCAAGGTCTTTTCCAATGAGTCAGTTCTTCACATTAGGTGGCCAAAGTATTGGTGTTTCAGCTTCAACATCAGTCCTTCCAATGAATACTCAGGACTGATCTCCTTTAGGATGGAATGGTTGGATCTCCTTGCTGTCCAAGGGACTCTCAAGAGTCTTCTCCAACACCATAGTTCAAAATTTCCAGGAACTGAAAGAAGACAGTGCCATTAGAATGTGAGGCATGTTTGGAGCCTTTGCATGTTTAGCTCATGTAGAGTCTCATAGGCAAGAGAAAGGAATTTGATTTGATTTTGTGTGTAGTAGAAAGCAATTAGAAATTTTAAGGAGGCAGTGATATAAGCTGATGTATGTTTAAATCTGCCATGTGGTTATTGGGAGAATGGATCTGAGAGGAGCAAGGCTGGAAATGGGGAGACTGGTTTATAGGCTTTGCCATCTCCCAAGTGAGAGCTGAGGAAGGCCTGAACTAAGGTGGTAGAAGTCAATTATATTCAGAAATATAATAGAAAGATTCTATGAATACGTCTAATATGGTAGAGGATTCCTGTTTTGAGTACTTGGGTAGAAGGGCTGCCATTCCAGTTGAGATGGAAAAAAGATAGATGTGAAGAAGAAATTATCTTGACAAAGGGAGTGGGAGATATGTTTTGTGCATTGAAGTTTCAGATGTCTGGTAATTATCTAAGTGGAGCGATCAGGTTGAAAGTTGGATGCATATGTAACCCTGGAGTTCAAGGGACAGGTCTGGGCCAGAGAGGTAAATGTGGAAATCATTAGCATACTATGGCATTTAAAGCCAAATGCTTTGTGATACAACTGGAGAATATGTATGAGGAAAGAAGGCAGTCAAGATAAAGCCCTGGGGAACTGCCCCACTGAGATGTCAGCTGGAAGAGGAGCAGGAGCCAGGGGGACAGAAGGAGAGTGGTCAGTGAGGGAGAGAAACCACCAGGTGAACAGTGCAGGCTGCAGATGAGAGGGAAGAGTACCTGCACAGGGGGAGAAGGCATCTCTGTCTCTTGGTGCTGAGGGCTTGATTATAACAGAGACAGAGAGTGGTGTTTTTTTTTTTTTAATTTTTATTTTACTTTATTTTACTTTACAATACTGTATTGGTTTTGCCATACATTGACATGAATCCACCACGGGTGTACATGAGTTCCCAATCCTGAACCCCCCTCCCACCTCCCCCCCCCCCCCGCCCACCTCCTCCCCGCCCCCCCGCCCATATCATCTCTCTGGATCATCCCCGTTCACCAGCCCCAAGCATCCTGTATCCTGTATCGAACATAGACTGGCGATTTGTTTCTTACATGATAGTATACATGTTTCAATGCCATTGTCCCAAATCATCCCACTCTCTCCCTCTCCCTCAGAGTCCAAAAGTCCGTTTTATACATCTGTGTCTCTTTTGCTGTCTTGCATACTGGGTTATCATTACCATCTTTCTAAATTCCATATATATGTGTTAGTATACTGTATTGGTGTTTTTCTTTCTGGCTTACTTCACTCTGTATAATTGGCTCCAGTTTCATCCATCTCATTAGAACTGATTCAAATGTATTCTTTTTGATGGCTGAGTAATACTCCATTGTGTATATGTACCACAGCTTTCTTATCCATTCATCTGCTGATGGACATCTAGGTTGTTTCCATGTCCTGGCTATTTATAAACAGCGCTGCAATGAACATTGGGGTACATGTGTCTCAATTCTGGTTTCCTTGGTGTGTATGCCCAGCAGTGGGATTGCTGGGTCATAAGGCAGTTCTATTTCCAGTTTTTTAAGGAATCTCCACATTGTTCTCCATAGTGGCTGTACTAGTTTGCATTCCCACCAACAGTGTAAGAGGGTTCCCTGTTCTCCACACCCACTCCAGCATTTATTGCTTGTAGACTTTTGGATCATAGCCATTCTGACTGGTGTGAAATGGTACCTCATTGTGGACTTGATTTGCATTTCTCTGATAATGAGTGATATTGAGCATCTCTTCATGTGTTTGTTAGCCATCCATATGTCTTCTTTAGAGAAATGTCTATTTAGTTCTTTGGCCCATTTTTTGATTGGGTCATTTATTTTTCTGGAATTGCGCTGCATAAGTTGCTTGTATATTTTGAGATTAGTTGTTTGTCACTTGCTTCATTTGCTATTATTTTCTCCCATTCAGAAGGCTGTCTTTTCACCTTACTTATAGTTTCCTTTGTTGTGCAGAAGCTTTTAATTTTAATTAGATCCGATTTGTTTATTTTTGCTTTTATTTTATGGGAGGTGGATCATAGAGGATCCTGCTGTGATTTATGTCTGAGAGTGTTTTGCCTATGTTCTTCTCTAGGATTTTTATAGTTTCTGGTCTTACATTTAGATCTTTAATCCATTTTGAGTTTATGTTTGTGTGTGGTATTAGAAAGTGATCTAGTTTCATTCTTTTACAAGTGGTTGACCAGTTTTCCCAGCACCACTTGTTAAAGAGATTGTCTTTAATCCATTGTATATTCTTGCCTCCTTTGTCGAAGATAAGGTGTCCATATGTGTGTGGATTTATCTCTGGGCTTTGTATTTTGTTCCATTGATCTATATTTCTGTCTTTGTGCCAGTACCATACTGTCTTGATGACTGTGGCTTTGTAGTACAGCCTGAAGTCAGGCAAATTGATTCCTCCAGTTCCATTCTTCTTTCTCAAGATTGCTTTGGCTATTCGAGGTTTTTTGTATTTCCATACAAATCTTGAAATTATTTGTTCTAGTTCTGTGAAAAATACCACTGGTAGCTTGATAGGGAGTCCATTGAATCTGTAGATTGCTTTGGGTAGTATACTCATTTTCACTATATTGATTCTTCTGATCTATGAACATGGTATATTTCTCCATCTATTAGTGTCCTCTTTGATTTCTTTCATCAGTGTTTTATAGTTTTCTACATATAGGTCTTTAGTTTCTTTAGGTAGATATATTCCTAAGTATTTTATTCTTTTTGTTGCGATGGTGCATGGAATTGTTTCCTTGATTTCTTTTTCTACTTTCTCATTATTATTGTATAGGAATGCAAGGGATTTCTGTGTGTTGATTTTCTATCCTGCAACTTTACTATATTCATTGATTAGCTCTAGTAATATTCTGGTGGAGTCTTTAGGGTTTTCTATGTAGAGGATCATGTCATCTGCAAACAGTGAGAATTTTACTTCTTCTTTTCCAATTTGGATTCCTTTTATTTCTTTTTCTGCTCTGATTGCTGTGGCCCAAACTTCCAGAACTATGTTGAATAGTAGCAGTGAAAGTGGGCACCCTTGTCTTGTTCCTGACTTTAACGGAAATGCTTTCAACTTTTCACCATTGAGGATAATGTTTGCTGTGGGTTTGTCATATATAGCTTTTATTATGTTGAGGTATGTTCCTTCTATTCCTGCTTTCTGGAGAGTTTTTATCATAATGGATGTTGAATTTTGTCAAAGGCCTTCTCTGCATCTATTGAGATAATCATATGGTTTTTATTTTTCAATTTGTTAATGCAGTGAATTACGTTGATTGATTTGCGGATATTGAAGAATCCTTGCATCCCTGAGATAAAGCCCACTTGGTCATGGTGTATGATCTTTTTAATGTGTTGTTGGATTCTGATTGCTAGAATTTTGTTGAGGATATTTGCATCTATGTTCACCAGTGATATTGGCCTGTAGTTTTCTCTTTTTGTGGTATCTTTGTCAGGTTTTGGTATTAGGGTGATGGTGGCCTCATAGAATGAGTTTGGAAGTTTACCTTCCTCTGAAATTTTCTGGAAGAGTTTGAGTAGGATATGTGTTAGCTCTTCTCGAAATTTTTGGTAGAATTCAGCTATGAAGCCGTCTGGACCTGGGCTTTTGTTTGCTGGAGGATTTCTGATTACAGTTTCAATTTCCGTGGTTGTGATGGGTCTGTTAAAACTTTCTATTTCTTCCTGGTTCAGTTTTGGAAAGTTGTACTTTTCTAAGAATTTTTCCATTTCTTCCACGTTGTCCATTTTATTGGCATATAATTGCTGATAGTAGTCTCTTATGATCCTTTGTATTTCTGTGTTGTCTGTTGTGATCTCTCCATTTTCATTTCTAATTTTATTGATTTTATTTTTCTCTCTTTGTTTCTTGATGAGTCTGGCTAATGGCTTGTCAATTTTATACAGTATTTCCTTTCCCATTTCATTCCATACTACCTTTTAAACTTGCGTATACATTCAGCTTTGGGAGACCATTTATGATATATTAGATTCTTTATCTAGACCTACCCATATTTGGGGAGTGTTTTTTGGATTAGCCACCATGGAATTCACTGATAACCTTGACATATGAAGGTATTCTTAGTTCACCAGGTAGATTGTAGTGGGTTAATGAGTTAATGTGTCAATAATATGAGGAAGTGCAGACAGCATTTGTGTGTACAAAACTTTCCAAGAAATTTTGAAGCAATTTGGTCATGATAAGGGACAGATAAATGGGGCAGAAGCAGACAGGAACTATGTGGACAGTGGAGGTGTTTTGTGCAAGGTGTGCAAGATGGAGATGCTAAAATATGTCTGTGCACTGAGGAGAAAGAGCAAGTGGATGGAGAGATGGTGAATGTATGAGAGAGAGTGGGTAATAGAACAGTGAAGTTCTTGAGAAAACAGAAAAGGTTGTGAGCTTGACCTTCACTGGCAGATGCAGTAAGGAGTCAGGGGATGTGCAGGTGTCAGTGATAGAAAGAAGATACTTCTCCCTCCCAATGCTACTGTTCTTCACTGAATTATGAAAAGTCATCAGCTAGTATTAGTGGGAGGTTTGAGGAAGAGGAGAAAACATGAAATGCTTGTCTCATTTGAATTAGATAACTAGCTTCCCTTAAGCTGACTTCATGCTTACTAAGCAGCCTTATTGTAGTAATTGGGCTTCCTGTGGGATTTTCCAACAGAAGGAAGATGTGAGGGACAGAGGCTCCAAGTGTCAGCCTAGAGGAAGTTAGAATTCTCCCAATAAAATGTCTCTTGTGAGTTTGTCTCTGTGAGCCAACTTACGTGGGTCAACTCAGGGAAGCAGAGAAGCCCAGATCAAAAGTACAATGTGATATGTGACAACTTTATCAACTTTGTATATGGTTCACCTGGCAAAAGGCTTGATTTATTCTATTAAACTTCAGTAGGGAGTATATAATTTACCTGCATTAGTTGCTGTTCAGTCACTCAGTCATGTGTGACTCTTTGCAACCTCATGGACTGTAGCATGCCAGGCTTCCCTGTCCTTCACTATCTCCTGGTGTTTGTTCAAATTCATGTCCATTGTGTTGGTGAAGCTGTCTAACCATCTCATCTGTTGTCACCCCTTCTCCTCCTGCCCCTCAATATTTCCCAGCATCAGGGTCTTTTCCAGTGAGTTGGCTCTACACATCAGGTAGCCAAAGTATTGGAGCTTCAGCTTCAGCATCAGTCCTTCCAATAAATATTCATGACTGATTTCCTTTAGGATTGACTGGTTGCATCTCCTTGCAGTCCAAGGGACTCTCAAGAGTCTTCTCCAGGACTGCAATTTGAAAGCATCTATTCTTCAGCACTCAGCTTTCTTTATGGTCCAACTCTTCACATCCATACATGACTCCTGGAAAGACCATAGCTTTGACTATATGGACTTTGTTGGCAAAGTGATGTCTCTGCTTTTCAGTATGCTGCCTAGGTTTGACATAGCTTTTCTTCCAAGGAGAAAATGTATTTTAATTTCATGTCTGCAGTCTCTGTTTGCACTGATTTTGGAGCCCAGTAAAATAAAATTTGCCACTGTTTCCACTTTTAACCCATCTATTTGCATTAGAGAGCAAAGAAATAAGGATCTTTCATTTAACCTCACAATAAACTATGCATTCTATCTCTTAAACAATGAATCTAGAGACTTATTGGTTGTAATCATTAATAGTCTCATAGAAAAAGCATTTTATACCTCCAAATGCTCCTACTGTGTATCTTATAATGGAAAGTTTTCTGCTGTTCCTTACCTGTAGAAATAACACCAGTAAACAATTAATGGGGATAAATAAGGAAACTCTGAGATTAGCCTGAGAATTAAAGAGACTTCATGCCATTATCAGGTGCATTATGTAGCAATAAATATTTCCCTTGAAGATTTACAAAATGTTCATCTAATCGGTTCATAATTGCTGGAGAAATAGAGAAGGGATGAAAGAGTTGGTAGTATATCAAAATATTTAAGTGGTAAAAACCCAAGGTTGTCCCCTGCTCCCATCATCAAGAAGATTTTGGTTTCAAAACAATCAGGGAAATTTTATACCTGTGGTATTTTTAACAGAGTAAATAATGACCATCCAGAGAAAGAGACTACAGTTTTCTTTCTTAGATGGGATTCTTTTAATGCTCCCTTTGGGGACTTCTCAATAGATCATTATGATAATCACTCTTTTTGTATCACATATTTTCCTCTCAAAAATGCAGAAAAAATGAGTGTGGACTCTGGATAAACAAAGCTATAGAATAATTCTTGTACATAACAGCTGGGAGTGTGTGGTCAGGGAGAGGTTTGGCGAGAGAGAGAGAGGGGAGGAGGACATAAAAATGTTTGTTGCTGTAGAGTGTTCCTTACAAACAGAACTCAACAGAAACATCAGACAGAAAAAACAGGACAAGACATTTATTCCAAAAGTATTAATTGAACATCTAAAGAACAGGGCACTACTCTGGGTGGTGCACAGACAGTAGCACGGAAGTAGACTTCAGAAAAGCCTGCTGTCAGGGAGACTTGCATTCTGATGGATGGCACCTGACTCCCCCTTTCCCAGAAATTTTCAGTACATTGCTAGGAGACCCAATGGAGTGGAAGGCTTTTTGCTTTCGTGGTCAAACACAGCCGGACTGGGTACTTTGTCTTTCTAGTTGATTTAAATGAAACAAGAAGTGACTTTCAGGTTTATCTTGGTAATAAAACTTGAGACCGGTGAGAAGGGGATGATGATATTATTTGCTATAGAAAAAGGAAGCATGTCTGTAGAGTGCTGAGATTAGATCTATCAAGGTAGCATGCAGGTAACTGGAAAGCAGCCACCAAATATGATTGAATCCTTCCCTCAGTAGCGATAACATTGTCTTCTGTTCTATTGAAACTTGCATTTCATTTTCTGAGGAAACAAGGATTCTCTCTCTTTCACTGCCAGACAAACTCTCAAACACACATGGGCACTGTCTCTCTGTTCTGTGTCTCTGTCACACACACACACACACACCCACCCCCACCCCTCCAAGCCAGTTGCATCAGTGATTCATCTCAAAACTGGCTGTCTAGAAACAAACCCATTTTTCTCCCTCTTACCAATCATCCTAAACTTCTTCTGGAAGTAAAATCAGAAAATGCACCTGTGTGGTTTTCCTGGTTGCTAGAAATCCCGCCACTGTATTTTCACACCAGGATTCTCAAGTGGCCGATTCTCAAGTAGCACAGGGACCATCTTCCTACTTTTATCTTTGTTCACATGTGAAGGAAGCAACACAGGAGTGTATTACATTCACACTTGTCTCCTTGGCATGGTTTATAGATTCTGTGTCAACACTCAAGATCCTTGATGATAACGAAGAAGGTAATTAGTCTATAATTAGAAGTTAATCACAAATCTATAAGAGAAATTTCAGCATATTGACAAAGACTTTTCTTTAAGTGACATTTCTATGCATAGTTAATTAATTACTGATCTCAAATTGGGTCACTGGAAATGGTATTCTTCTGATCTCTAGTAATTTTTCATCCAGACACATTTTTTAAAAAAATTCAGATTACATCTCTCAGTGCCCCTGTGCAGTTGAGTTTTACTGCAGTGGGAGAAAAGACAAACTGTCCAGATACATGTCCACAGGATTCTCAAGTGGCCAATTCTCAAGTAGCACAGGGACCATCTTCCTACTTTTATCTTTGTTCACATGTGAAGGAAACAACACAGGAGTGTAAATGTTGATGCATTAGCTTAAAAAAAAAAATGACCACGCTGTAACTGATGCACTGCTGGAGTCTACTTTGTGGGTGACAGGACAGGACACACTCAATCCATTTGTTCTCAACATCACTCATTATCAGAGAAATGCAAATCAAAACCACAATGAGGTACTATCTCATGCCAGTCAGAATAGCTGCTATCAAAAAGTCTATAAACAATAAATGCTGGAGAGGGTGTGGAGAAAAGGGAACCCTCTTACACTGTTTTGGGAATGCAAACTAGTACAGCCACTATGGAGAACAGTGTGGAGATTCCTTAAAAAACTGGAAATAGAAATGCCATACGACCCAGGAATCCCACTGCTGGGCATACACCCTGAGGAAACCAGAATTGAAAGAGATACGTGTACCCCAGTGTTCATCACAGCACTGTTCATAATAGCCAGGACATGGAAGCAGATGTCCATCAGCAGATGTCCATCAGCAGATGAATGGATAAGAAAGCTGTGGTACATATACACAATGGAGTGGTACTCAGGCATTAAAAAGAATACATTTGAATCAGTTCTAATGAGGCGGATGAAACTGGAGCCTATTATGCAGAGCAAAGTAAGTCAGAAAGAAAAACACCAATACAGTATATTAATGCATTATGTGGAATTTAGAAAGGTGGTGATGATGACCCTATATGTGAGACAGCAAAAGAGACACAGATGTAAAGAACAGACTTTGGGACTCTGTGGGAGAAGGCAAGGGTGGGATGATTTGAGAGAATAGCATTGAAACATGTCTATTCAGTTCAGTTCAGTTCAGTTGCTCAGTCGTGTCCGACTCTTTGCAACCCCATGAATTGCAGCATGCCAGGCCTCCCTGTCCATCACCAACTCCTGGAGTTCACCCAAACTCATGTCCATGAGTTTGTGATGCCATCCAGCCATCTCATCCTCCATCGTCCCCTTTTCCTTCTGCCCCCAATCCCTCCCAGCGTCAGAGTCTTTTCCAATGAGTCAACTCTTCGCATGAGGTGGCCAAAGCACTGGAGTTTCAGCTTTAGCATCATTCCTTCCAAAGAACACCCAGGACTGATATCCTTATAATGGACTGGTTGGATTTCCTTGCAGTCCAAGGGACTCTCAAGAGTATTCTCCAACAGCACAGTTCAAATGCATCAATTCTTCAGCACTCAGCTTTCTTCACAGTCCAACTCGCACATCCATATATGACTACTGGAAAAACCATAGCCTTGACTAGACATGTATATTACCATATGTGAAATAGATTGCCAGCCCTGAGACTGGGTGCTCAGGGCTGGTGCACTGGGATGACCCTGAGAGATGGGATGGGGAGGGAGGTGGGAGGGGATTCAGGATGGGGAACACGTGTACACCCATGGCTGATTCATGTCAATATATGGCAAAAACCACTACAATATTGTAAAGTAATTAGCCTCCAATTAAAATAAATAAATAAGTTTTTTAAAAAGGCACTACCTCACCCTCCCCCCAGTTCTCTAGGAAAGTCAAAGAACCAGAAACAGCTCAGATTTCACTGTACACATGTAAATGTGATATTAACATTACAAGATTAATAATGAGGAAAAAAACAGGAAGCAGTCCAGACTTTTTTACTCAGTATATGCATATAAATAAATATAATATGTCTATCTGTGAAACTGCACTAAGGCTCGACACATGAAAATCTAATGGAATTTTAATAGAAAAGAACATGAGGATCAGTATGGAATGACACTGCTACTATACTCACTAATGCCAAATGCATTAGTTACAGTTAATACTGTTACCATTACTGGCTAAAAAGGGGTGTCACGCCTCTAATAATTTGCTGAACAGGTTTCAGAGACTTTCCATCAAGTAGGAATAAAAAGCAAAATGCTTCCTGAGGTTCCAGCTAGAGAGAAAGATAATGATGTTGGAATTGTGAGTTAAGCTTGAAGCAATGTTCATTTCCTGTATTATGTTTCAACTTAAGTAACACAGCCATGGGCAAGCATGTGAGAGGATCTTACTCTGTAGTCTTGAAATGGTTGAAGAAGGGTCATCCACATAGCTGAACTGTGGATGTCAGTTCTGGCTCCATATTCCCATATATTGCCTGCCCCTCCCTGTTATTAGTGGGAAGCCGTATGGCCACTATATCATAGTTCTCATGTTGCCAAACAGGGGGGTTCAGGAAAAATCTTGCCCCACTGCTGGGCTGATGCTTTTGGACTTTACAGAAGTGCTGGTGCTAATGCTCTGCAGTCCTATTCCTGCGTCTGTACCCCATGCGACATCCCCATGGGAAAGCTGAGCTGTTTTTCTGATTCTACCATGCCACAGGAAACTGAAGGTTTTGGCATTTTATGATACTGGTATTTACCCATTTTAAGTATGAGAAAGTTGAAAGGCTCAGAAATTTTAGTAATCTACAACAATAAGGAAATGACAAAGCTAGGAGTCAAATGCAGGCTGACTTCAACATTTACCTACTAACTACACTCCTTCATATTTCTCGCTGTGTTCCGGAAACTGGGGCACCTATATCATTGGTTCCCAGGCCTGACTGCCCATGAGAAGCACCAGCAGGCTTATGACAAATGCAGATTCCTGAACAGTCTTCCTCCCTCTGTTTTTTGAGTAAGTAGATCTGGAGTAGAGCCCTGGAATCTGATATATTTTTAAGTTCCTGCCAAGAATTCTGAAGGATACCCAGGTTCAGGGCATTGAACACAAAATTGAGATTCATTCATTGTTTGTTTCAGTAAATAACTGTTGAATGCTGACTGTCTACCAGGTACTGTTCTAGATGCTTAACACAAGTCCCTGTGTTTGTGAAATTTACACTCTAGTTGGAAGAGCCAGAGATGAGAAAAAAACCAATATGTTCTGCCAAGTAGTGATAAATGCTACATAGAAAAGCATAGCATTGATTGTTGTTGCTAAATTGTGTCTAGCTCTTTTGCGACCCTATGGACTGTAGCCCACCAGGTTTCCCTGTCCATGGGATTTCCCAGGCAAAAGTACTGGAGTGGGTTGCCATTTCCTTCTCCAGGGGATCTTCCCAAGCCAGGGCTCAAACCTGTGTCTCCCGAATTGTAGGCAGATTCTTTACTGCTGAGCCACCAGGGAGGCTGCATAATATTCCACTGAGCATATGTACCACATCTTAAGTCATAAAAAGGAACAGAATTGGGTCATTTGTAGAGACTCGGATGGATCTAGAGACTCTCATGCAGACTGAAATAAGTTAGAAAGAGAAAAGCAAATATTGTATATTAATGCATATATGTGGGATCTAAAAAAATTGTACAGATGGACCTATTTGCAGGGCAGGAATAGAGATGCAGATGTAGAAAACAGATGTGTGGATGTGGCATGGGGGAAGGGTGGTGGGATGAGCTGGGAGAGTGGGATTGACACATACTGCCACGTGTAAAATAGATAGCTGTTTGGAACCTGCTGTATAGCACAGGGAGCCTGACTCAGTGCTCTGTGGTGACCTAGATGGGTCACTTCATTGTACAGCAGAAACTAACACAGTATTACAAAGTAACTGTATCCCAATAAGAAAAGAGAAACAGCATGGAATCTTCAGGAGATACTAACATTGTGACTGATGCTAAAAATGAGCACGACTATAGGGAAAATGATAAGAGATGAATTTGGAGAGGTTGGAAGAAGTCAACAGATTCATGGACAACTTCCGAATAGGTTGATATTAAAGATATTTCCAGAAGAATATGAGGATGGTCTAACTTTTTTCTCCAGCTGTTGTGGTGACTATAAAATGACAATACAATCTGTCCTTGTTGGGGAAGTAGGCTTCTTCGTATGTGGAATTCTGGACCCCACAGTCTCATCTCTGCCTTTTCAGGCAGCAAGAGAGAATTAGCTCAGCAGCACTGATGAGTAACCACCCTTTGGGATCAAAGATAAAGTTCATTTTCTGACCAAAGATCCTGAGGGTGTTTTCAATGCCATTTGATTCTAAGTGCTGCTGAGAATCCTTTAGGTCTCCAACACAGCAGTGAATGAATCTCAACAGAGTGGTTCACAAATAGATCTTGGGAGATGCTCCTTCTACCTCATGGAGCCTATGCACACCCAGTCAGCACTTTCTGTAAGCCAGGACCCTCCAAGTACAAGTTCACTGTTTCCCCAAGGCATCTCCTGGGGAGTATCAGTAGTAAGCCTAATGCTTTGAAACTCAGTTTCTCCAAGATCCTTGGGGACTGAAGTCATCATGTATTCCTGAAGAATTTTGCAAACTGTGTTTCCTCAAATTATTTCAGGTTGAGACTAGCGGCAGGTTATTTTAGTCCACATTTACTCAAGGCTGTGGCAGGTATATACACAACTTCTCTGAGGTCTTCTCTGAATTTAGGGGAAGGATCAGGAAAAGCTGAGCCTCTCAGAGAGAGAGGAATGCATGTGATGAGGTGCATGGGTCACACACAGAAGTGCCTTACTGTCAGATTTCTAGCTGTTTTGCTGAGAAGACTCACAGACTAGGATGACCAGCATGTTGCCCCCAGGACTAAATTTGAATTTCATAAGGAGTTAACCTAAGTAGTAATACTGCTTTCTGCCAACTGGAAGTGGCAATGCTGTGGTAACTAAAGGGTAGTAGTCTTCATGGGAACTGGAAAAGGGGGAAATGGGGAGGAAGGATAAGGCTGTTTCTGATCCTGTCCAAAGAAGAGCACTTTGTCCACCTAGCACAAGCAACCATCTAACCTTTACCTGAAAATGGGTGTGTCTGGCCTTCAAATCTTGAAGGTTTAAAATTGTTGAGCTCCCTTGACTCTGAGCCAAGCACACGACAGTCCCAGAAGATTTGGGCATTCACGGAAAGGAGAATACACTGAGTGGTAGCCTGGTTATTCTGAGCTTCTTGAAAGTTTGAAATTTTAAATCACTGAATTCATAATATCTCAGTGTAAATTAATCATGTGTTATTTGATAAGAATGTGTCAGTCCCAAGAGCCTGAAAAAGTCTGACGGATAAAACTGGACTTCTGTACCACAAAGGAAATGATCCTATCTGAGGGCAGCTGGTCTATCTCTTTAACGTCATTCATCCAAATTTTACCTGGATCATTAGCTATGACCTACCCCAAGGCAGTTTTAGATTCAATTTTACGTATAATAATGTATGTAGTATATATATATTTGCACATATATTGATAGTGATTATATGTTCACAATAGTAACCTAAAGAAAAAGTAACCCTGACTTTAGAGTCTGAAAAGGACTTTGATATAGTCAGGGTAAAAGCTACACATACACATACACATTCCAGTACATACATATAAGGTGTATATACTGTTGATACATACATGCTGAGTGACTCACACATTATAATAAAATTGCATAGTGGAAAACTTGATGTTACGATCCAGTTCTCTGATCATCTAGCTAAATATCCTTTCTATTATCTCTACCATATTATTATGATCACACTATTCACTTTTATTTAGTCTGTTAGGGAAACAGACTTGCCCAGAGACATGTATGCCATTTTATTACTTTTAGTAATGTAATCTAGAAGTCAGCTGCAATACAGATTCTATATACCAAGCAAGAAAGATTAATAAAGACATTTGAAAAAAGAAGATAACCACTTTTATTTTTATCTTTATTTCAATCTTATTTTCTATTTTTCAGTTGATTTCACCACCATTTTTTCCTTTAATAAGCTCACTTGCCAATTTTATCTTTTAGACAAGTTGTTTGCACTATCTGTTTTTTTTAAAGTTCTCTCAAATGTTTATTACCTTTTAGTGCAGAATTATTTAGCCCCAGATTCTTTTGTTTGTGAATATAAGCACTTGGGTTATTTTAATGATTTGTCTCTCATAAGTTTATTTGGATTTATGTCAGCAGCATCTCTTTCCCAATTAAACTAAGTCACCCCAAGGTTTCCAAAACCATAAGATCAAGCTTATTGATGACTTCAATTCTTAAGAGCCAATCTTCTATTGCTGAGTGCAAAGCCTCAGCCCAGTAACAAGATCTTATTACAAAGAAAATGCATAAAATGGTCATTATAATGAATATTGCTGTGATAAGTTATTATAATCCCTGAGAGAATTGCAGGAATTTGTTTGGAGTTCTGCCATCAGTAACCTGCTTTAGATAAGCAACTGATTTAAATGGGACCAAAGTATCTAGTACGTAGGTGATATAGTGAGTTGTCCCAAAGAAAATATGAAATATGAATGGAAATATGAATGTGCCTTGAGTGATCAAATCAATACTCAGTGAATAAGGACAGAGATACAGGAAATCATCTTGAAGATTTAGAGATGATATAGAGTGATTCCCAGGATAGAGAGAATATTCTTACTGATTAGCACACTTGATAACAGTTAATACTGTTAGTATTAACACACTTGAACCATGGCTGAACCTAAGCAAAGGGATTGTTTAATCATAAAAATATAAGAAAGGGAATTTTCAAAGCCAGCAGTGCCCAGGAAGAAGGGAGTGTGTGAATTGTACATCAGGTTTGATAGGCAGTATCCTGAGAAGCTCTCAAATCCCCATTGGCATAGAATTCTACCAATCTTATCTTTTAAAATGGAGAGTAAGAGTGTTGTGGCCCAGGTACTTCAGCAACAATCAGTGCAAGAGGGACCCTTTAACACTCTTCTCTGTCCTCCTGAAAGCAGGATATAAATCTTTCCCTATGAATGGTACACTCCCTGCACCTGGAGTTAGGACACCCTTATCACCAGAGATCAGAGACTTGGAGCCGAGAAGTCTGTATAAACAAACCTCATTTCTTCTTTAACTTACTACCCCAAACTTAAACTCTGTTTAGATTCTTCATTTATTAAGCATCCAAAGCGTAAATTTCTTTGTCCCATCAATTCCTCACAAATTTATTGTTTCTTTGTCTAAAAGCTAAAAGCTGACTGCTTTGGTAAGTTCCTGGGTCCTATTTCCATGAGACCTCTGTGTACATGAATTGAGATTTGTTTCTTTTCTCTCTTGTTAATCTGTCTTGTTTTCATTTTATTGTTAGCCCAGCCATAAGAATTGAAGAGTAGTTAGGGGAAAAATTTCCCCTCTCAACAACAGTATCAACTTCACAACATTGTAATAAAGTTCATATGAAATCCTGTATTAAAATTAGAATGATCCGAATGATATGTGTAAGTTCATTCTCTAAGTTTCCCTTTCCCATAAATCAGTTGAGCGCCTCTGTTGAGATTTTTACCATCGTAATATACACCTCTCCTATTACTTACTTGAAAATAGTTTCATCCAGTTTTACTGAGAAATAATCAATATACATCACTGTATAAGTTTGAAGTGTACAGCACAATTATTTGACTTATACATATCATGAAATGATGACCACAGTAAGTTAACATCCATCATCTCATATATTTATAAAATAAAAAAAAAGAAAAAAAAATTTCTGTGTGATGAGAACTCTTAGGATTTAATTTATTAACTTTTATATGTAACATGTAGGGGGCTTGTATATATTTATTATCTTTTACATTACATCCCTAGTACTAATTTACCTTTGTTGTTGTTCAGTTGCTAAGTCTCGTCCAACTCTTTGTGACTCCATGGTCTGCAGCATGCCAGGCTTCCCTGTCCTTCACTGTCTCCCAGAGTTTGCTCAGACTCATGTCCACTGAATCAGTGATGCCATCCAAACATCTCATCCTCTGTTGCCCTCTTCTCTTCCTGCCCTCAATCTTTCCTAGAGTCAAGGTCTTTCCCAGTGAGTTGGCTCTTCTCATCAGGTGGCCAGAGTACTGGAGCTTCAGCTTCAGCATCAGTCCTTCCAATGAATATTCAGGGTTGACTTCCTTTAGTAGTGACTGGTTTGATCTTCCCACTGTCCAAGAGACTCTCAAGAGTCTTCTCCAGGACCACAGTTTGAAAGCATCAGTTCTTTGGCACCCCACCTTCTTTATGGTCCAACTCTCCTATGCATACATGACTACTGGAAAAACCCTAGCTTTGACTTTATGGACTTTTGTCAGCAAAGTGATATCTCTGCTTTTTAATACACTGTCTTGGTTTGTCATAGCTTTTCTTCCAAGAAGCAAGCGTCTTTTAATTTCAGGCAATTTGTACATTTGACTACCTTCATCCAGTTCCCTGTCCTACCACATTCAACTTCTGGGAACCACAAATCTGATCTCTCTGAGTTTGGCTGGTTGGTTGCATGATTTTTGGAAGTATAATTGACCTATGACACTCGTGCCCAACATAGTCATTTGATATTTCTGTACATTACAAAATAATCACCATGATAAGTTCTAGTTACCATCTGTTTCTATACAAAGATATTGCATTATTATTGAATAAGTACTAGGAATGTAATGAAAGGAAAAATATCATCCAGCAGCTTATTAGAAATGTAGAACCTCAGGCATTTTTTATTTGATGAACTCTTATGTTTACTCCCTTATTGTAGTTCTTTGTTTACCGAGCAACCTCAACTGGTGAGTTGGTGGGAAGTAATATACTAGTAAATCATGCTACCTTCATGACAGAATATACACATTCCTATATATTAATGAATGTATTAATAAATAAAGCCATTAATAATTAAGGTCTGGGGAGGCCTTACAAATAGCTGTGAAAAGAAGAGAGGCGAAAAGCAAAGGAGAAAAGGAAAGTTATAAGCATCTGAATGCAGAGTTCCAAAGAATAGTAAGAAGAGATAAGAAAGTCTTCTTCAGTGATCAATGCAAAGAAATAGAGGAAAACAACAGAATGGGAAAGACTAGAGATCTCTTTAAGAAAACTAGAGATACCAAGGGAACATTTCATGCAAAGATGGGCTCGATAAAGGACACAAATGGTATGGACCTAACAGAAGCAGAAGATATTAAGACGAGGTGGCAAGAATATATGGAAGAACTGTACAAAAAAGATCTTCATGACCCAGATAATCATGATGATATGATGACTCATCTAGAGCCAGACATCTTGGAATGTGAAGTCAAGTGGACCTTAGAAAGCATCACTATGAATAAAGCTAGTGGAGGTGATGGAATTCCAGTTGAGCTATTTCAAATCCTGAAAGATGATGCTGTGAAAGTGCTGCACTCAATATGCCAGCAAATTTGGAAAACTCAGCAGTGGCCACAGGACTGGAAAAGGTCAGTTTTCATTCCAATTCCAAAGAAAGGCAATGCCAGACAATGCTCAAACTACCACACAATTGCACTCATCTCACATGCTAGTAAAGTAATGCTCAAAGTTCTCCAAGGCAGGCTTCAACAATACGTGAACTATGGACTCCCTGATGTTCAAGCTGGTTTTAGAAAAGGCAGAGGAACAAGAGATCAAATTGCCAGCATCCACTGGATCATGGAAAAAGGAAGAGAGTTCCAGAAAAACATCTATTTCTGCTTTATTGACTATGCCAAAGCCTTTGACTGTGTGGATCACAATAATGTGGAAACTTCTGAAAGAGATGGGAATACCCGACCACCTAACCTGCCTCTTGAGAAATCTGTATGCAGGTCAGGAAGCAACAGTTAAAACTGGACATGGAACAACAGACTGGTTCCAAATAGCAAAAGGAGTACGTTAAGGCTGTATATTGTCACCCTGCTTATTTAACTTATATGCAGAGTACATCATGAGAAACGCTGGACTGGAAGAAACACAAGCTGGAATCAAGATTGCCAGGAGAAATATCAATCACCTCAGATATGCAGATGACACCACCCTTATGGCAGAAAGTGAAGAGGAGCTAAAAAGCCTCTTGATGAAAGTGAAAGAGGAGAGTGAAAGCAGTGGCTTAAAGCTCAACATTCAGGAAACGAAGATCATGGCATCCGGTCCGATCACTTCATGGGAAATAGACGGGGAAACAGTGCAAACAGTGTCAGACTTTACTTTTTTGGACTCCAAAATCACTGCAGATGGTGACTGCAGCCATGAAATTAAAAGATGCTTACTCTTTGGAAGAAAAGTTATGACCAACCTAGATAGTATATTGAAAAGCAGAGACATTACTTTGCCGACTAAGGTCCGTCTAGTCAAGGCTATGGTTTTTCCTGTGGTCATGTATAGATATGAGAGTTGGACTGTGAAGAAGGCTGAGTGCTGAAGAATTGATGCTTTTGAACTGTGGTGTTGGAGAAGACTCTTGAGAGTCCCTTGGACTGCAAGGAGATCCAACCAGCCCATTCTGAAGGAGATCAGCCCTGCGATTTCTTTGGAAAGAATGATGCTAAAGCTGAAACTCCAGTACTTTGGCCACCTCGTGCGAAGAGTTGACTCATTGGAAAAGACTTTTATGCTGGGAGTGATTGGTGGCAGGAGGAGAAGGGGACGACCGAGGATGAGATGGCTGGATGGTATCACGGACTCGATGGATGTGAGTCTGAGTGAACTCCGGGAGATGGTGATGGACAGGGAGGCCTGGCGTGCTGTGATTCATGGGGTCACAAAGAGTCGGACATGACTGAGTGACTGAACTGAATTGATACATTAATGAAGCTGACATCCAAGTTTTTATAGTAGTGTCTAGGAACCTAGTTAATATCCATGTAGAGACTTAGATATACTCTAGGTTTGTTGTCAAATCACATTTTTGAGCCTACAAGACCTCAAGTCTCACTGTGAACCATGGTAAGTGAACCAGGAAAATTCCATCTGGTGAAACCTGTTCTAAAGAGATTGACAGCCAACCTCTTCTTGTGCCACCCTGACCACAAATGTTCTTTTCTCATAAATAGGAACACCAAATCTACTTGGTTCTGAGATATGCCACCTGCAAATGATAAATAATTCATCAGCTTTGAGTTTCATGTAGAAGTATTAGCCTTCTTAAATTTTCAGTGCCATGGCAACCCTAAGTCTTCTGAGGCTTTGACTCACCAAGGGAGAGCTGGACCATCTAAAATACTCATCCCAGTCATCTCAATTTAGGCTACTTAAAACAATGGGTCTTCATTGATTCCTGCCTCCTAAGCCAGCTTTCTCTATTAAGGTTTTGGGGACTGGCAGATCTGAGAAATCCATTTGGGCTGCACCTGTGATAATCAGACACAAAGGAAGGTAAATTTGGGTAGAAAAAGACTTTGGAGTCAAGAATAAGAGAACCAGAGAACCCAGGAACCAGGAAGGAATCTAGAAATCAGCCAAAGGAACCCCTTGGGGAACTGAGACCCAGAGAAATGAAAATATTGGCTAAGGTCATTGAGAGGGTAATTAAGTAACAGAGGTGGCATTACAATTAAGTCCAGTGACAGGTTCACTGCAGTGTATTCTTCATCACATAAGTGCATTGAACTGATTGCTGTTAAATAAAGCAGGAGAGGTGGTAGAGAAACCAGGCAAGTAGGAAAAAAAGAGGATAAGATTTCTGAACTTGGTTTTCCCTGAAAAAACCTTCAGAGGTTGCTCTCACTTTGATATAGATAATGTATTCCTCTAGCAGTATTCTAGCGTCTCTTTTCCTTTCTCTGCTGCATATGGTTTAGCTGAAGGCTCTGGGACTTTTCTCCCATAACCATGGAACTATTTCCTAATTGCTATTCTGCATTCCTTTTCCATTTATCAAATAGTTCCACTGAGCATTGTCTGCCTCTCACTGAACTCTTTATCAGCATTCAGCCTTTCTTTCCACCTACTCTTCACCATATCTGACTGCACTATTTCATTGTTTCTTATGGTCTGTGGGCAGTCACCTATTCCCATCCCTTAGTGTCCCAGTCCCTGGTAGAATGTGACAGGGGATTTGGAAGAGAGGGGGGCACATAAATGAGAAATAATCCCTCTAAATTTCACATCAAAATTGGAATTTTCTATGGGATTTATGTATTATATAGGAATAAAGAGTTCATTCTTTTTGCTCATTGTTCCTAACATGATCTAAAATCAGAATGTTTTTACAAAGCTTAGATACATAAATTGTTAAAACAACAACAACAACAACAAAAAACTAATACCGAGTTTCCACTGGGTACAGACTATCTTAAATTCATTTCCATTTAAGGGATTAAAAGGAAAAAAAAAAGGAAAATGAAATCCTTTAAAGAAATTTGTCTTCCTTATCCTAGCAGATTTAATGCTCTGGGTTCTTTTTCTAAATTTTAGAGTCTTCAGTGTAATTCAGGAAATCCTGGACCTATTACATTTAGCTTTTCCAACCTCAAATGACTCCCATTAGGGCTTTGTGGCCCAAATGAAGTAGATGAAGCCAACCCTCAGAATGAGTTCTGTTCTATAAAACTCTTAATTTATACTTCATCAGCCAGAAATAGATGATTTAACTTTTTCCACAATGACAGATCTTTTGGGTTTTGAGGAAAAAGATGCAATCACTGTGTTATCACTTATAAGACCCATCAAAATCCCAGTGGTTAGTGTTGCCCAGTAAATGAGTGGGAGAACCACAGGAGGCATGTTGGACCTGGGGTCATTCTGAACATAATCAGGAGAGATCAAATGGCACTGTAAAGAATTTAAAGAATGGCCATGGAAAATAAATATAGAGAAGAAAATGCAAAAAAAAAAAAAGAGAGAGAAGACTGAAAATTAAATAAAATTAAACAAATCAATATTTTGCCTAGAAAGATGAAACTAGATATATTTGAGGTCTGAAACATCAGTGTGGAGAGTACAGATCCTCATTTGATGAAGCATGTTACATGTCTGCTCAGTGTAAGGCTCTATGTTGAATCTGTGGGGGAAATAGATGAGTAAGACAAGGTTCATGCCATGGAGTTGTATGCGTTTTAGTGTTTTTTAATTTAGAAGTGTATTGGTAACATAAATATTGATAGAACATGGCACACGTCTTAAGAGGCATAGATAAAGCATTAGAGTATTTCAGGAGAACAGTGCTAAGTGAAAGCGTTGGGAAGGGAATAGTGAATAAAGTTGTATCTCAGTGGCTGAGTACAATCAGACATACATATATTGGAGAAAGGGGCATATGATATAGAAGAACTATAGCAGACAAATATACATTAGTATATTAGTTAAGGTAAAGTTTGCTGGTGTAGCAGATACACCAGAAAATTTTTTAGAGAATAGAAGCTTTCAGAAAGCTTCTTTTCATCAAGATTTTTAAATTCTTGTTTTCATGAAGTCCAAAGAGGGCCTTCCTATTCATTGGGTGACTATCTGCAAAGTAGTGATTGAAGGACTAGGTTCTATCTGTCTTTTGGCATCACCAACATTAACACCTCCAAGGTCGCTATGCGCATCTTCATTAAGTTGGTAAAAGGAGAAAGAGAATGGAAGTAAATGCTTGGGAGATTTACGTGGGGCAGGTCTGGAAGAGGAACATCACTTTGGCTTGAATTCTGTTCACTGGAACTTAGTCATATGGCCACTCTTGACTGTGGGATGCTGGAAAATGTAGTATAGTAAGAATGGGTTTCATGAATAAATAATGAGTATATCTTTTCCACAAGTAGGGAAATCTAAATGGAGATGCAATTCAATTTGGTTGAAACAGAGGATTGGATATAAAAGTAAAGAAATGGGTGGAGAACATATTCATTTTTGATTTTTCTTTTATTCATTCAGTAAAATTTATTTAGCACCCACTATTTGCCAGATACCATACTAGATGTTGAGGATTTAATAAGGAATATGTCTAGTAGAGAATACAGTTATAAGAGTAAATATTATAAGCACTGTAATAGAAGTATGTGTGAAATGCCATAAAAACACAAAAGAGAGGCAGTAACATGGCTGGAGGAATCTAGGACTGAAGCTCAATCAGAAAGTCTTTTTATGTGAGGAAGGTGGGCACTGGGGGTGTGAAGGGACTGTTCCTGGTAGAGGAGGCATCGTATGCAAATGCACAGGTACATGGAAAGGCATGGTGTGGTCACAGAGTCATGGGGAATATCAAACTTCTCACAGGATTCTAGGTTATTAGAAACTGGACCAACCCTGCAAGTCTGAAAAATATAAATTCAGGGAAAAAAGGAAAGAAATAACAGAAAATGCTGTATTTCACAGTGGATAATAAATTTACAAACTTTTTTTCCTTAAGAGGAAGGAAAAACTTTTTTCATTAAGCAGCTGGTGATGTACACACTTACCAGTAGGTTAAAGAGATAAATTCACAGTTGATATATTCACAGGATAGGAAGGGTTTATAGGTTTATCTGATCCCTTGCAATTAATGGTTTGCTCAGAATATGTTATTTGGAGTTGCTGTCAAGGACATGGGCTCTGAAGTCAGACAAACTTGAATTTGAATCATAGGTGCAGCCCTTGATAGTTGTGTGGTCTTGGGAAATTGTTTTCTGAGTCTTAGTTTTCCTTGTCTGTAAAATTGGGACATTGATATTATATTCTCCAGTGTAACAGACTTTGTTGACCATAGTTCAGTAGCTTTAAAACCACTGGTTATCTCATGGTTCTGAGAGTTGACAGTTTGGGTTGGGTTCAACTAAACGGTTTTTCTGCTGGCCCCACCTGGACTCATGCATGTGGCCGTATTCAGCTGGGGGATTGATTGAGGTCTACAGTGGCCAAGTCCAGTGATTTGTCTGGCAGCCATTTGGTGCTGTTGGTCGAGGTTATGGGGATGGATGTATACATGTACCTAGCAGACTAATCTGGGCTTATTCATATAGTGGCACTCTTAAGATTTCCAGAAGCATCAAGATAGGGTAAGCTACAATGCTTAGAATCTTTGCAAGACTCTGTTATGTTATTATCCCAACAACTAATACAAGTCCTATTAGCCAAGCCCAGAGTCACATTAACAGTTGACTATCCAAAGCCATGGATACAAGGAGATAAAAACAAATTGGAACTGCAGCAGTCTACCACATCCAATCATGGTGTTGCTGTATAGATTAAATAATATGTTTATCAAATTTATGGATGTAGTGAACAATTAATAAATGGGAATGATAAAGATAATGATGATTATGCGTGGATCACTGCCAATGTAGAATATCTAATTGCCATTTACAGTTGAGGAAAATGTCTAACTGGGGATAGGAGATCTGCATACTGGTCTAGCTTTGCTGTTGTATGATCTAACATAGAGATGTGAGACCAGAGGGACTAGGAGTGGTTTAGCTACAATAGTTGGCAAATGAATAACATTTCTTTGTTAATTGCTACTCCACTGCAATTCTTCCACCATCACTCCTACTTCATATCACTTCCCACCATACTATATTGTCCCCCAAAACCCACCCCTTGCCAAGCTCACCACAACCACCTTTTTCTGCCCACCATTTCCACCACGGTACACATAGCTTACTATAGAACCTCTCACTCCATGTCAGATTTCTTGGGTACTTTTTCTTTCTGAATCTGTAACTGTATTTATTAGAATGTCTATAGTTTCTTGTGACTAAATTATGAAGTGAAATGGCTTAAACAGTGAGAAATTATTGCCTCATGTAACAGCTATGCAGGAAGCAGTTACTGAGTTGACTGACTGATTCGAAGGCTGGATAAATGGTGTCAGTGCTCAAAGATGGCTTCTCTGAGATCCTCTTTGGTTTCCCCTCACTATTATTGTAAGACAGCATCTATAACTTCCTAGCATCTGCTCTCACAAGAAAATAGCTAAAGAAAAGAGAGAAGGACCACTTCCCAGTCCCCGCTTCTGGCCCTCACTCCCCTTTATTTGTCAAAGAGGTAAACTTCTCTCAAAACCTCCTCCCTTATTTCTCATTGGCTATAATGTGACCGCATCTCCAAACCAATCAGAAGCAAAGGGGAAAAAGATTTTCATTATCATGATTAGATCATATTCATCATAGTTTGTCTCCTAAAATTCAAAAGGGACCCATGTTTCCTGGATATACTGTGCAGAATGCATTGCTCAAGGATAATAATTTTTTAAACTATTTTTTTTATTGGGGTATAGTTGATTAATAAGCAAAGTTGTGATAGTTTCAGGTGAACAGTGAAGGGACTCAATTGTTTTTTAAAGGTTAATCATGACTCTCATATGAAATTAATAGGTGTCAAAGATTTAATTAAATTAATTAATTAAGGAGAAAACTATAAAAGAAGTTATCAGTTCAGGTCAGTCACTCAGTTGTGTCTGACTCTTTGCGACACCGTGAATTGCAGCACACCAGGCCTCCCTGTCCATCATCAACTCCTGGAGTTCACTCAAACTCATTTCCATCAAGTCGGTGATGTCATCCAGCCATCTCATCCTCTGTCATCCCCTTCTCCTCCTGCCCCCAATCCCTCTCAGCATCAGAGTCTTTTCCAATGAGTCAACTCTTTGCATGAGGTGGCCAAAGTACTTGAGTTTCAGCTTTAGCATCAGTCCTTCTAATGAACACCCAGGACTGATCTCCTTCAGAATGGACTGGTTGGATCTCCTTGCAGTCCAAGGGAGACTCTCAAGAGTCTTCTCCAACACCACAATTCAAAAGCATCAATTCTTCAGCACTCAGCTTTCTTCACAGTCCAACTCTCACTGTGAAAACCATAGCCTTGACTAGACAGACCTTTGTTGGCAAAGTAATGTCTCTGCTTTTTAATATGCTATCTAGGTTGGTCATAAAAGAAGTTATAGACAGTTCCAAGGAGAATCCAAAAACCAAGACAAATATTTATGATCTCATGATTTTTGAAATGCGTTTATTTAATCAGTTCAAAACTGTTTTCCTGCACTGAAGAGGAAGAAAGTCAATTGACCCTTATGAAACAGAATTTATTTGCATATCTAGAGACAAGAAATACTTGTTTTACACCAGTTTTATGCAAGTTAACTTCTATCTCTACACAGCTGTAGAAAACAATGAAAAGCACAAATAATGTAAAGTCAGATGCCTTTGAGAGAGTGAGTTTCAATCAATACCCAATTTTCAACTGAAGACATTTTCTAGTCTTTTGGTCCACTTAGAGACCTTTCTATTTTTCCTTACAATATGCACAAAATCATGATTCATTAGCAAAGAATAAAGAGGAAATGACTGTTGTTGAGTAGACAACCAACAGTATCTGCCAATCACATTGCTGAGAAGTAGGAGAAAAATAAGTGTATCATAATTTGCAGTGAGACTTTCATACTACTTTACAGGGATTCCTTTGGAGGTGAATGATAAGCCAGGAGGTACTGGTTGAGGCTGAGAAGGCCTGGCCACTTTCCCTGAGCCTAAACCTGAGCTTATAGTGGGGATGGGACAGCAGCTCATATCTTCCCTCCTGAAGAGTCGCTAAAATCATGTGTTAAGTAAGAGCTGTGACCAGAGGCACTTCTGTAATTAAGGATGAGACTATGAATAATTCCTTTATGGAAGGTGCAGTTTTAAATTTTTCTAATGTACATGACCATTTTCTGTTCCCATTCTACCCCCTCCCTTGGTTCTTTCTGCATTTATTATAAATTAAATTTCAAGGGAATAATACCAATAATCACATACAATTCATTTCAGTCTGTTGACAGGCAATTTTTCTGTAGTACCCTGCTGGGGATTTGATAGTGAGAGGGGGTGGTGTGAAAATGTGATATCTGATATTCGTACAGCCTTTGTCCCCAATCTGGTGTTTATGAGCTTCTTTTTTCCTCTTATACAATTTAGGATACTATATTTTTGTACCTTAATTAGTTTCAAAATTAATAAACCAAATGTTTTATATATATTTTAAAGTTCCAAACCACATAGTATGCTTGCTGGTACTGTTAGTGGCTCAGTAATTCTGTCATGAGAAAGAAATCTAGTCAGGATTTTTCTAAATGCTACATTTCACATGTATACATTTTGCATATATAGTTCTGAGTTTGTCTGTGAGCAACCCCCTGGAGAAGGAAATAGCAACCTGTGCCAGTATTCTTGCATGAGAAATCCCATGGACAGAGGAGCCTGATGGGCTACAGTCTATGGGGCTGCAGAAGAGTGGGACATGACTTAGCAGCTAAATAGCAACAATTGCTCCTTGAGAAGGAGTTGCTCACATTTTAGAGAAATAACATTTTTTACATGGTTCTGTTGTAACTACATACAGGTTCATTGGCCATTTCCATGACAGAGTTCAATTCTACCTGTGAAAACACTGCTTTCTCTTGGCTGCTGGCTCTTAACTATTAATTCCCATCATAATCACATGGCAGGGGCCACTTGTTACAACACAGATGGCTGTTCCCCACACCTGAGTTTCTGATTCAGTAGAACTGAATGAACCTAAGAATTGGCATTTCTGACAAGTTCCCAGGTAGTGCTGATGCTGCTGGCCTGGGGAAAATCATTTAAGAACCCGTGCTCTGGGCCATGTACCTTCAGGTTAGAAAAGATTCTCAGTCCAGGAGACAGCCACAATCTACACATGACAGAAAAGGGAAGATATTTTGTTAATACAGGGAAATATTTTTCACCCTTCAAAGGAACCTATTTACACTTCCATTATCTTCATCCAGTGAAAAATTGATATGAATAATTCAAAATGGGAGGCCATTAAAAAATAATCATATTGGAATCAATCTAGGAAAGTCACCTGGTGACTCAGATGGTAAATAATCCACCTGCCATGTGGGAGACCTGGGTTCAATCCCTTAGTTGGGAAGATCTCCTGGAGGAGGACATGGCAACCCACTCCAGTATTCTTGCTTGGAGAATCCCCATGGACAGAGGAGCCTGGAGGGCTGCAGTCCACGAGATTGCAAAGAGTTGGGGGTGGCTGAGCAACTAAGCACACAGTCTTAGTGTATCCTGACTGTACCACTTAGGCCAACCAATGATTGTAAATTTCATCAGTAGACAAAGATTGTGGACTTTTGATTGCTAAGTTCCTTTCTAGCCCTATTCTTCCATGAATCTGACCCTAACCAGATGTCCAAAGAGTTCCCCAGCTTTATCTGCTGGTGTGGACATCTTGAGCCAAGACATGTAGCAGAAGAGGGTGCAGCATCTGCCTCTGAACCCACAGCAACAGTTTTGCCAACCCTGTCAGAGAGTAAAGTTCAGTGGAATTTCAAGGAATTCAAGACTATGTGACCCAGGCAAAATCGATCTGATGAGCAGGGTATAAAAATTCCTCTTCAGGAGAGCTGTCAGGGGGTTACTCCTGACCTCAGCTGCCTGACTGCATTGTATGCCTTTTCACAAGTATGTCCTCAGCGTTTTTTTCAGAACTAAAGTTCCTTAAGAGAAAAGCGCCATCTCTACCTTTTCACTGGAAACTCTGGGGAATCTTCCCATGATGTGTTTTGGGTAACTGCAAGCATCTGAAAGGTTACAAGAGAGAAACAGATTGCTTTCTTTTTTTATTTTTTATTTTTTTAATTTTTAAATTATTTATTAATTATTTTTATTTTTAACTTTATAATATTGTATTGGTTTTGCCACACATCAACATGAATCCACCACGGGTGTACACGTATTCCCAATCCCAAGCCCCCCTCCCATTTCTCCCCCTACACCATCCCTCTGGGTCATCCCAGTGCACCAGCCCTGAGCATCCTGCACTCTGCATTGAACCTAGACTGGTGATTTGTTTCTTATATGATATTATACATGTTTCAATGCCATTCTCCCAAATCATCCCACCCTCTCCCTCTCCCACAGAGTCCAAAAGACTGTTCTATACATCTGTGTCTCTTTTGCTGTCTCGCATACAGGGTTATCGTTACTATCTTTCTAAATTCCATATATATGCGTTAGCATACTGTATTGGTGTTTTTCTTTCTGGCTTACTTCACTCTGTATAATCGGCTCCAGTTCCATCCACCTCATTAGAACTGAGTCAAATGTATTCTTTTTGATGGCTGAGTAATACTCCATTGTGTATATGTACCACAGCTTTCTTATCCATTCATCTGCTGATGGACATCTAGGTTTCTTCCATGTCCTGGCTATTATAAACAGTGCTGCGATGAACATTGGGGTACACGTGTCTCTTTCAGTTCTGGTTTCCTCAGTGTGTATGCCCAGCAGTGGGATTGCTGGATCATAAGGCAGTTCTATTTCCAGTTTTTTAAGGAATCTCCACACTGTTCTCCATAGTGGCTGTACTAGTTTGCATTCCCACCAACAGTGTAAGAAGGTTCCCTTTTCTCCACACCCTCTCCAGCGTTTATTGCTTGTAGACTTTTGGATCACAGCCATTCTGATTGGCGTGAAATGGTACCTCATTGTGGTTTTGATTTGCATTTCTCTGAAAATGAGTAATGTTGAGCATCTTTTCATGTGCTTGTTAGCCATCTGTATGACACTAATAGATGGAGAAATATACCATGTTCATGGATTGGAAGAATCAATATAGTGAAAATGAGTATACTACCCAAAGCAATCTATAGATTCAATGCAATCCCTATCAAGCTACCAGCGGTATTTTTCACAGAGCTAGAACAAATAATTTCACAATTTGTATGGAAATACAAAAAACCTCGAACAGCCAAAGCAATCTTGAAAAAGAAGAATGGAACTGGAGAAATCAACTTGCCTGACTTCAGGCTGTACTACAAAGCCACAGTCATCAAGACAGTATGGTACTGGCACAAAGACAGAAATATAGATCAATGGAACAAAATACAAAGCCCAGAGATAAATCCACACACCTATGGACAGCTTATCTTTGACAAAGGAGGCAAGAATATACAATGGAGTAAAGACAATCTCTTTAACAAGTGGTGCTGGGAAAACTGGTCAACCACTTGTAAAAGAATGAAACTAGAACACTTTCTAACACCATACACAAAAATAAACTCAAAATGGATTAAGATCTAAATGTAAGACCAGAAACTATAAAACTCCTAGAGGAGAACATAGGCAAAACACTCTCTGACATAAATCACAGCAGAATCTTCTATGACCCACCTCCCAGAATACTGGAAATAAAAGCGAAAATAAACAAATGGGACCTAATTAAAATTAAAAACTTCTGCACAACAAAGGAAACTATAAGCAAGGTGAAAAGACAGCCTTCTGAATGGGAGAAAATAACAGCAAATGAGGCAACTGACAAACAACTAATCTCAAAAATATACAAGCAACTCCTGCTTGTATTTTTCAATTCCAGAAAAATAAAGCAACCCAATCAAAAAATGGGCCAAAGAACTAAATAAACATTTCTCCAAAGAAAACTGGTTGCTTTCTATTTCACCTCAGAGTCTTAGAGTTCTATGCAAGCTTAAGGCAAGTAGATAGGAGAAAGCAGGCTATTGGAAAGGAAAACTGTTGCTGCATCTTGTGGACAGTTGCGTATGTGTGTATATGTGTCTCCTCTGAAAAACTCTGGGCTTTTAGCTAAAGGGCTGTGCTTTTTCTCCCTCTTTGCCTTATTAATGAGTTTGTCTGTTGAGAGGACTTGGAACAGAAGTGCTTCATAAGGTTTGCTGAGTGGATAAATATGTAGAATGTTGCTGTGTGCATGGAGTTGTTGGTTTACATCTTCTTTCAGAAAATTCTCCAAGGTCAATAAAAGTACTAAAAAAAAAGAAAGTGAAGTCACTCAGTCGTGTCCGACTCTTTGCAACCGCATGGACTGTAGCCTACCAGGCTTCTCTGTCCATGAGATTTTCCAAGCAAGAGTACTGGAATGATTGTCATTTCTTTCTCCAGGAGATCTTCCCGACCCAGGGATTGAACCTGGGTCTCCTGCATTGTAGGCAGATGCTTTACCATCTGAGCCACCAGGGAAGTCCAAAAGTACTACTGAATGAATAAATAAGTGATTTTTAAATATATAAAACAAAGTTATGCTGAAGGCTCAGAAACTACATTGCCTCAATAAGGAGCCACTGTGTGGATGGGTGAATGATTTTTTTCTATAGAAGCATCGGTGAAAATGGGGTTGTTTCATGGCTTGCAAAACTAATATCTGAATTTCTAAGTCTTGATAAACTTTCAGTGGGTTCCAAAGGTAACTATGCTGTAATACATAAATAAGTAAATGATTTCTCCCTGATCTTGATTCTTTGAGTCATATAAATTTTTATTCCTCCTTATAGCTTAATTATTATAATAAAGCAGTAACAATAATGATAATAATAGCTAACTTCAATTAGGCAGTGAGACTCAAACTCTGTGCAAGCCTTTTTGTTGTTGTTATTTAATACTTGTAGCAGTATGAGAAGTAGTTACTATATTATCCTCAGAAAGACTGTGTAGCTTACTCAAGGGCATCTAGCTGGTGATGGGTGGAGGCAGACTTTTTGCCAAGGAATTCTGACCATAGTATTCTGCTTTTCATCACTGCACTGTATCAGAAGCACGGATGATAAATGAACCTTTGAAGAAATAGCTTGTGGTAGATTGAATAATGGCCTCCAAACATTTCTATGTCTTCCTGCTTGAAACTTGTGAATAAATGACCTCACATGGAGAAGGGGACTTTATGGTTGTGATCAAATGAAGGACCTTGAGATGAGGAAATTATCCTGGATTATCCAGATGTGTTTGCAATCACAAAGCTCCTTATAAAAAGGTAAACAAGGGGGCCAGAGTAAGACAATGCAATGTGGTGACAGAAGCAGAGGTCAGAGTGGTGCGGGGCCATAAGGCAAGGAATGTAGGCAGCCCCTAAAACCTGGAAATGGCAGGAAGACTCCCCTAAAGTCTCCAGAAGAAAGGTACTTCTGCTGACCCATTTGGGACTTCTGACCTCCAGAACTGTTAGATAATAAATCTGTGTTGCTTAACGCCACTAAGTAGTTATTATTGCAAATATTCTTTTTTTTTAGTTTGTTAGAGTAGCTGAAAGAAACTGATACCCAGTCTACATAACCTGATGATGGTCACACTCTGCCCTTGGTGGGAAGATGCTAACACAAGGCCCCACATCTGCTATAATGGCGTCACAGACCTTACTCTACAGAGAAACACTCTGTTGGTTTTGAGGTTTTCTGGTTTGCCTGCTGCTGTATTTATCAGTACATAAATACATGCCATTTCAGAAAGTGGGTGCCGTTCCCCAACATATTCACAGCAATCGAAATAGCAAAACAGACTGAAAATTGCCATAATAGCGCTTTATTCTTGTCCTCACATTGGCTTATAAAATGACATGCTCACAAGATTTGTAAAAATCTCTGCTTCTCTTTGCTTCTCCCCACCCCTTCCTTCTAGATCTTTCTTATCTCTCTCTGCTAAGAAATTAAGCCCCTTAGTGGGTTTTCCATTCACGGAAATATATTGTGAGCTTTGTTTTTCTTACTTTTTAAGTGAGCATATTTTTTCCCCTTTAATTATTTTTATGACATGTGTTGGGTGAGCAACAAAAGGGAACTTTGAAATGACAAACATAAACATGAGAAATGCAGAGTCTAAATTAATTTCCCCTCTGATTCAGAGGAAACCATGCTTGGTCCCTATTTGAGTTTATGAAAATTATGCAGTATGGGAAGTAGAATTGTTTTAAACATTCAAAAGAAGAGAAGGAAACTAATGTCTTTTAGATATTTGCTGTAGGTTTAATGCTTTATATGGGCTAGCATGTATATGTCTTACAACTTGTAAATGCCAGGTATTTCCTCCATTTTTTTTGAAGAAGAGTACATAACTGTGCAAGGGCTCCTTTCATCATGGGCTACCACCAGGTAGCTTTTGGAGAACTTTCTGGTGCCTGGGAGCTGGTGAGGGTCCTGCTTCTTGTGTTTCTGCCATTTCCCTATTTGGAAGTTGTCTGCCCTCAGATCTGTTGCTTCACATCTAAGCCTCCTCTTGTCCTCTAAGTTATGGAAGGTGCTCCTGCTCATTGATTCAGATTTTTGCCTGTGCTTTTCCCTCTCATGAATATGTCCTGATTGATGGAGATGGAATGTTTGGCAGGCAAGGCTCTTGTGATGTTACCATGGCAGACCTGGTCCATCCGTATCATGTTTCATCTCCCAATATGATGGTTTCTCACCCACTGGTGAAACAAGATTGTTCTCCTTAGTGTCTCTTGGCGTTAGTTTCAAATGTTGGTGCCCATTACAAATATACCTGGTAAAGATAACTCTATTGTTATAATGCTATCTGATATTGATATATATATTGGGTTGGCCAGTCAGTTTGGGTTTTTCCATAAGATGTAACAGAAAAACCTGAACAGACTTTTTGGCCAATCTGATATAAAGAGACAGAGTATAATTTAGGATAAGCAAGTATAGGGGGATAGAAACAGAATACTGGGATACAGAAAAGTCATAAAGGGAGACATAAATAAGAAAAAGAAAATCATGATTTCATGTTAATCAAAGCTAGATAAGTTAAAACTAAGCATATTTGGAGACTTGGCAAATAGTCTCCTGAAAAGGGTGGGATCTCATTCTCCCATTGCACTTTGTAGGTATGGACTTCATTTGCTAACTAAAACTGAAATGGAATCCTGCTGAAGACAAGAGAAAGAACATTTGATGGACAGTAGATTGTCTCAGTACAGTTGCTCTTCTCCTTTTGTCCTATCACCTCTCCCTGATTCACTTTCTGTCCTACTCTGAGCTCCTCCAGCCTGAACCTTTGGACCACAGCCTCCAGACTTCTATGGCTTCATCTTTTCATTGTGTTCTGCCAATGACGGTTACTTGTGGGAGATTTTAGGATGGAGGAAAAGAAGAGTTAGGGAATTTCTTGCTTGCTTGCTTTCTGTTAAATGTTACAGGTCTTGTGATGTCTACACTCTTCAGTTACTATTGGGTTGTTGTTGTTTAGTCCCTAAGTTGTGTCTGACTCTTTTGTAACCCCATGGAATGTAGCCCACCAGACTCCTCTGCCCACGGGATTTCCCAGGCAAGAATAGTGGAGTTGGGTTGCTCTTTCCTACTTCAGGGGATCTTCCCAACCCAGGGATCGAACCCACATGTTCTGTGTCTCCTGCATTGGTAGGTGGATTCTTTACCACTGTGCCATCTGGGAAGCCCTAGATATTGGGCCCTTCTCCATAAATCTGTCACTCACTGGGCTTCACAATCTCCTTCTTTTGCCCCTTTATATGCACAAGTAGTCATGAGTTTCCACTATTGCTGAGCTTTGGGTACCTCAGCCTCCCTAGCTGGTCACCTAAAGCTGCCCGCTTTTAATGCAAATAGTCCCTTCATTAAAATCTCTTCAACTCAACCATCTGTTATGAATTCTGTTTCCTGCTGACACCTCAACTGAGGCACAATTCCCTTTTCAGAACCTTCTGAATAGAGAATTTTCCTGCAAAAAAATGATTATTTAGTTTCTCTGTTTTGTCCCAGTATCAGAGCTAGCCATATTTTAAAATCTTAAGTTCCTTTGTTTGCTTGTTTTCTTTTGTAAATGGAGAAGTGACGCTGCCTGTTCCTTAGGAAAAAATAAGGAAAAGTAATACCTCTTTAAAAATGGCATGGGTTTTGTTCCCCTGGAGGGCCTAATCAGTGCATCTCTGGAAATAATTTCCATTTTTCATACAGGACCCTGCAGTATGCACTCTTACCTTACTGCCACATCTCTTGGGCAGAGGTTTTGTCTTATAACATCAGGGTGACAGTGAGACTCCACCATGCTCAAGTATAGGCCCTACAGTGTCACTCTTATGCACAATACCTATGTCCCTAAATGTCCCAGATATTTTTAGAAAATTTAACATAGCCATCTGTTATAAAATGTTATAAAGAGTTGGAGTCTTACCTCCACCAGGCAAAAGCCTGATTAAAAAGATCTTGGGCTGGCCCTGAAGGTCAGTATTTATGGCACTATATTATTTATAAATAATGTGAGAATTATTATAGTAATAAAAGTTGGCGTTCCAAAGAATGGGCATATTAGGGATGGCTAAATTATGGTGACATTGAGATCATGGGTCACATCTGAAGCTTTCTTTCAAACCTATGGAAAATTAGCACCAACTTGACTGCAAAGCTATAGGAAAGTCTTGAAAGGCATAAAAAACAGTGGGGAAGAGTAAGGATAGCTAGGTTGATCCAAGGGGCTGGGAGTTTCTTACCAAGAAATGAATAATTCAGCACCCTTTCTCAGTCTCAGGATTGGCAACATTTCTACTTAACTCTATCCTTTCTGAATCTGAGTAGAGTCCTGATACAGTCAGAATTCTAGAATCTCAAATAGAGATACACAGCTGAAGGAATCCCTGTAGGAGGATGAGATTGGATGCTGTGTGTTTCATCCTTCCCAAAGAAAAAATGCTAGCTTAATCACAAATCACAAATTGGACCTTAGCCTACAAACCTCTCCTCTTCTTCTGTAAAAGATTGGTCAGATGCATGGCCAAGGCTCAGACAATTGATAAGTTTAAAGAACACTTGGGGGGAAGTCTCTTACTTCTTAAAGGAAAGTTCTAGAACTACATAATGGTTGGAACACTCTTTGGAACTCTCTCTATGAAGATAGGGTCCACTTGATAGTTGCAGAACACAATTTTATCACAAGATCTATGACTTTTAAAAAGTAACACTCACTAAGAAAGATTGTCCTTTATGATGTTCCTACTTCACTCCTTTGCTGAATGCCTCAAACCCAAAGATCAGTTTTCATTCAAAAATGGAATTTACAGGTCTTTGTTTCCCTAGAAATCAAGTCAGTTTTCACAGTTCAACTATGCTTCTGACTGATTCTGAAACTTCTGAGACGGGAAGGAGCCCAGAAAAGGCTTTTCAAAACCAGTCTTCTAATCATACTGTTTCTGGCTATGGGCAAGAGATTGATTTAGTCAAGAAAAATCATTCTTGTGGCATCTGTAATCTGCCAGTAGGGTCTCTCTCTGCTGGACAATCTCTTTGCCCAAAAAGCATCAGAGATGCAAGCAAATTTCTGAGCAGTTGAGGGGAAGCAAAATAAACCTCCAATCTTTTGATAGACCACCATTTCCCTATTTTGTTTTTCTTGTGCTTTGGCATTCTGAATGTTTCTTTTCTTTTCTTGGGGTTCATTTCACACAGTGTAAAATTTCTGTAAATATTTTTTCTTTCTTTAGGGAAAATTCATACTTCTTATAGGTCTGGTAAAGTTCTTCAGCAACCTTTAAACTACTAATTATGTGGAGATTATACTGGGGAGGAGGTAGATTCAATTCAAGGATGATTACCATGTAATCTGGAGAGCATAAATAATAATGTAGTTAGTGCAGAAGAGTTTACAAAATGCGCAGCCCCTTCTTGGCTCTGTGTGCCTGGGGAAAGAATAAGAAACTAAATGTTTGTGATTTATAATTCCTTCATCTCTGTTGGGAGTTGTCTTATATATATTTCCAATCTTTTCCCCATGGGGATAAAAATAATCTTCAGCATTGCATCTTTCTTCTTCTCTTGACTTTCTGTACGCTTGAGGTCAGGTCAGGCTGCTCAGCACTGGAATTTGAGGACAGCATTGTGAGGAAGCAGAAGCAGAGGCTCTAGATTTGCTTGGCTGGAGGGAAAGCTGTACCCTGTATTTTTATAAACTGTATTCTATATTATTTTCATGTTCTTCTATACATTTTTTTGCACTGTGGAGATTCAGAAAGCTCTGGTTTCTTAGATTCAGGATGTGAGGTTTCATTGTTTGCAAATTCATTGTGCACACGCCTGTGGTTTCAAATCCCTCTGCTCAAATTAATAGTGGATTGAGATACTAAGGAAAGTTGTTTAAAAACTAGCAGTCAATTGAGACTTCTCTCATTATGGAATGTGAAGAATTCCAAGGTATTGCAAAGAGAAAACTGACAAGTCTGTCAAGTACTGATACATTTTTATGGATTTTCCAATCTTAAGAAGTCTAAATAGTCTATCTCATCTCACTAAAATAGGATATAATGCATAGTGTATTATTCTTAATTGTGGTGACATTTAATTGATCTTGAATATATGGATTATTTCCCCAATTGCTTCATAATATTTATAAACCAGATGGACTGTCTTTCATTTTCTTCTATCTGTACCTCAGTGCTGTACGTATGTTCTTATGTATACAAAACTGACACAAATCTCTGAAGACAAATTATAGTTCATTGTAATAATTCAAAAAATGTACTGTCAATCAGAATAGGCTAGGATATGCTGCAGCAACACATGATCTGAAAATATCAGCCGCTTCTAACAAACATCCTCAACTTCACCCTGGTTGTCACCCTGGGATTTAAACAAATATCCCTCAAAGAGAGGGATTTAAACAAATGCTTCTATATGAAGCATTGCTTATGTCATAGTAGGGAAAATGAGAGACACTTAACCAAGTGTTGGCTCTTAGAGCTTCTCCTTCAAGGGGATAAGCATCACTTCTACATATATTTCATTGGTCAGCATAAGTCTTGTGCCTACTAACTGAAGGTAGAGAAAATAAAATCCTGGGAAAATCATAATGTAATCTTCCACAGGAGACTTAGGAGTTGAAAACACACACACACACACACACACACTGGAACATTATTATTGTATATATCCTCCCAGTCCTAAGCCAGACACTTAGCAGCCATTTTTCACCACTTTCTGTCTCTCCTAACCTTGGGTATGATTAAATTAATTGGTTAAGGAAAGCTGGTATGTATTTCATATGATTAATGCCTTGGAAAACAATTGTAGTATATTGCATTGATTTGTTTCATTTTACATGCTTGAAATTAGAGGCTTATGAAGTCTTCATGCAAATTTATGCAAAGTGGGATGCAAATTCATATTGTGAGCCAGGAGTCCTGGCATTCCCCTCCCCTCTAGAAAAAGAACTGCACCATTGAATATGCATGTGCTGCATATGGTACTGCTCTTTTCAAATAGCAGCTCAGAGCCAGCAGCCAAATAAATCCCAGTGACATCAACCAAGCAACAAACAAAAGTTTAAAGTCATTTAGGAACAAAAATTGAGCTCCAAAGTCTCAATATTTTCAGGGTCAACATTTTCAAGCAAAATTTAAGTTAACAAATGCACTGTCCTTTAGCTTTCAAACTCTGTATGGGTAGGGGGCAGAGGCCTACAATACAAAAAATGTATTGGTGGAACCCACTCTGGAATTTTATTCTCTTGATTACTTGCTTCTGGTGATCACTTGGCTGGCTGAATCAAATAAATCTTCATTGCCACGAGCCAGTGCCCATGTGTGCTGACATATTTCTCCCTCATTTGTACCCATCAGTGGGGGATTCTGGTTCCAAGATTCAGACAGAGAGTTATTATTAAGATAGTCTCAAAGAGGGGAACAAATTTTGCACCTGAGTGCTTGCAAGTCAGGCATAGGGGAAAATTAACCACTTGTAGGAATGTCAATTAGAATCAATATCTTGATTGGCCTGCAGGTGGTACTCAGATTATTCACTGAACTCATTCTGCTCTTGTGAGACCCCAGTTTTGCTTTGATACTAAATACATGTAAAATATTTTGGTGAATGTTTATAAATAAACAGATATGGGGCACAGTCTCATGCAGATTCTTCTAATTTGATGCTAATGAATTCAGCATGTAGTTATTCACTCATTTATCAAGTATCTTTTTGGTTATCCTCCAAGAACTGGGCAGGGACCTGAGGCATATCAGAATGAATAATAGGCATTCCCTGCCCTTGGGGAGCACCAGCCCATCTCCTGAGCTCCTGGAGCTTTGTGTAGTGTCAGGGACACTGTCTCTGGATGACTTTTCACAGTAAATGCATGTGAATCATGTTGAGAAATACACCAGATGGGAGGAGGGAATAATGAGATCCTTTGATGTGATGGAGCCCTTCATTACAGCAACTGCTTTTATAAAATTCTAGTCAGGAAAATATTTCTCAGCCATGGCTTAGGTTTCAAACAACATTTCATACAACAAAATTTCAGTACAACAAATGCACTTCAAATGTCCCTTGGAGTTTGTCATAATGGGGTTTGCTCTATGAATTTTTAAAATATGCCCAGTGGTTTAGATATTTTACTTATAAAACTTTCCTGCAGCAAAGGTAAAAGGGAAATGCAGAGACTGTGTTGGAATTATAAAGTGACCTAGGGGTTAAGGGACCTATTTTTTTTTTTTTTTACCCTTGGAGTGTGGCCTTCAAAATTATTCACAATAATTGGCATGCCAGTAACAAATGTGTCAGGGTTCCCCATGTATCAGTGCAAAAGAGTAAAGTCAAGTCTCCATATAGGTGGGGACACTCAATAAAGAAAATGACAATCATCAAAAGATGGATAATAGAAATAATAGCAATCATTATAATGGCACTGGGTCATATTTATCAAGTGCTTAAGTATGCAGTAAGCACTGGGATAAGAGCATTTATTTGTTCCATCAGCTCAGTATTCCTGTTTTACAGATTAGGACACTGAGCTTCAGACAGTATGTTAATGACAAAACCTGGTATTTGGTATAATAGAACCCACAGCTTCTTCTTTCCCTTGGTGTTAAACCTCTGCTTAGGAGAGCCTCCTTCCCTCAGCTGCAATAAGGAGGCTGTCAGAGCAGGCATGTCCACATCATCTTACTCTCAGTGAAGGGCAGCCTGAAGAAGGCTGCTCACATCTGGCTTGTCAATGAGCACAGCTGATCCAATCCAAGGACCAAAGGAATTGCTTCTTTTATGCCTGTGACTAGAAAAAATCATGGAAGCAGGAGATTGGAAGGGACCTCTTTGTGGCTTCCCACCTCTTAGCTTGTTTCAAGTTTGTGGATAGTATATAGAGTGGGTTAAATTTTCAGGTCTTAACCCTGGTACCTATGACTGTGGCCTTATTTGGAAATAGAAACTCAGCTGATGTGATGAACTAAGATAAGGTGATACTCGAGTAGAGTGGACTCTAAATCCAGTGACTGGTGTGTTCCTAAGAGAAATCAGATGGAGATCTGAACACAGCAGGGAGAAGGCCAGACGGAAACAGAGGCAGGGACTATTAACAATGCAAGTGACCAGCACGGAACAGCAAAGATGGCTGACAACAACCAGAAATTAGGACAGAGATGTGAAAGGATTCTTCTCTAGAACCTTCAGAGGAAGCAAGGCTCTGCTAACACCTTGGTTTTGAACTTCTACCTTCAGAACTAGAATAGAATAAATTTCTGCTCTTTTAAGCCACATGGTTTGCGGTACCTTTTTATGGCAGCCCCAAGAGTCCAAATACCATACCTCTTACCTCTCCGTTGAATCCTGTTTTGTTATCATGACCACCACCCAGCTTAGACCTTTGTCTCCATCAGTTGAACTCTTGCAGTGGAGTTTTGTCTTGTCTGGCCATAAAATGTTCTTCCCTTGTACAGTACATCTTTCCCAGTGCTGCCAGAATCATTTTTCAGAAGTCCAGTTCCAGTTGTGTTACATCGCTGCTGTTTGAAGTTTTCAGTCATCCCCCAACATACAGCACCCACAGCCTGGGACCCAAAACTGTGTGCTAGCTTCCTTGGTCTTCAGTTACTATAATGGCTCTTCTTATTGTCTCATTCTGTACTAGATTTTGAGCTCCTCAAGGTTGGGGTCTGCAATTAACTCACCTTTGATTTCTCTGCAGGGCTTAACGTAGTGGGAAAGGCTCTGGGTCAGGAGGCTGGATGTGTGAGTTTTAGACTTGACTCTGCTATGAAGCAGTACTGTGGCTTTGACCAGTTGTATCACCTTTGTAGCTCTCTGCGAGCCACTCTGACTATACATGGCAACTAAACTTAGGAGAACAACGTGCATTGATGTAACTGAAATTAATTAAGAGCAAGTCTAGCCATGGTCAAAACACTGAGACAAACCAGAAGACATGGGTTCATGGATGAAATGTCCATTTGATTAGTTGTTGTTTTGTTCAGAAACATTGCTTTAAGCTTAAACACTCTCATATAAGAACCCCCGTAAAACAGAGACAGATTATTTGCTAAAAGCAAGTGTGCTTAATCTTTCTCTATTGTCACTTTAAATCAGATGGGCTTTCTATTTTTAACAAGTCTTCTTTTATTAAAACAAACTCCCAACATGTGATGTAAGGCATAAGATTTAGCAGTAGATTTTAAGGCCACTTTTAAGACAGCTTGGGTAGTATTGAGATGTTTGAAGATCATAATTAAAATTAGACATTAAAAACAAAAAGATTTCTCAGCTCTTCAACCATCAAAACATTTGGCATTCCTTTCTTTCCTGGGCCCCAAATAGCCATGTAATCATCGCTCTGTGTTTTACATGTAATTCTGCAGCTAAGTACATCATTATTTAGACTCCACAGATTATATGGTAATCATGGATTTACTGTAAACCCAATTTAATTTCTACGGAATTACTGACTTTAAGGTTGCAAAACAATATTGTTTACAAGGCAGTATAATAGCACTCAGAATGAATGCTGATTAGAGCTAATAAAGAAAGGAATGCATAGCTCTCAGGACTAAGCCTAAATAGTTAGAGTGATCGATTTGGTAATCAAGTGTTTTTAAGAGAATACCTGTTGAATACCTACTACAGTCTCCACACAATAAAACTAAAAATGTGGACAAAAACGAAAAGTCATTAAAAAATTCTAGAATAATTGCTATAATGGGTCTTCTCATTTTTTTTAAATTTGCTTATTCTAACTAATAACTCTGAGAATACATTTGGGATTTCAATTTTTAACTAATAACCAAAATGTTAAATTCTTGGATAGGTTAGTCATAGATGCATCTCTTTGAAACCTAAATGGTACACAGTCAATTCATTACACATTGAATTTGCTCCTGTTATACTTTTCCTTGTAACCAGTTAAATGTGTCTGAATTAGATGTACAGGTGGGGATTTGCATAGATAAATGAATACTCCCCAATTCAACAAACTTTGAGGTGTAGTGGACAAGAGGAAGGACATTGTTTAAAGTTCCTTGTGCTTATTGGTCATAATCTCTGGTGAATAAACTTTAATTGCTGAACAGAGGTGAGAAGTAGCCTAAGGCATGGGTTCAGCCTTTTGATAGGCCTAGCTAGAGATGAGGTAGGAGGGGTAGGAGGAGCACTTATGCAAACATTACGGTACAAACAACTTTAGCAGACTTCAGAGTAATCCAGATTGTAATTTAAAGAAATGAAGAAAGGTGGAAGTTTCCAAAAAAAAAAAAAAAAAAAAGGAGATGAGGAGATGCAATTCTATGATTTTGTTTTCCTAATCTTTTTCCTTGTGATGGGAATTGTATTCAAAAAGTATCAAGCTATTGGGAAATGATGAAACATTTTTAAATTTAGTATGGATTGCATATGATAGAAAGAAGTTGCAAAGAGGTCAGAGGTGGAGAGAAGGAAGATAAGTCTCTTTTGGGAACAAGTTTTCCTTCCGACTTTTCCACTCATCAGGCTAAAAGTGTTAGTCACTCAGTCATGTCCATCTCTTTGTGACCCCATGGACTTTAGCTCACGAGGCTCCTCTGTCCATGGAATTCTCCCGGGCAAGAATATTGGACTGGATTGCCATTCACCTCTCCAGCTTCCCTTCTCAGGAATCGAACCAGGTCTCCTGCATTGCTGATAGATTCTTTACCATCTGAGCCACCAGGGAAGCCCATCATCAGGCTAAAATGTCCCTGGAAATTCATGTCAACAATCCAGTTGACTCCAGATAGTGAATCAGTTCAAAACAAAAAGTTCCTTGAGGAGAAGCATTCTACTGTGTGTTATTTTTTCCATGCATTCACTCGACCAATATTTAATAAGCTCCTCAGTTCAGTTCAGTTGCTCAGTCGTGTCCGACTCTTTGCAACCCCATGATTTGCAGCACGCCAAGCCTCCCTGTCTATTACCAACTCCCAGAGTTCAAACATGTCCATCGAGTCAGTGATACCATCCAGTCATCTCATCCTCTGTTGTCCCCTTCTCCTCCTGCTTCAAACCCCTCCCAGCATCAGAGTCTTTTCCAATGAGTCAGTTCTTCGTATGAGGTGGTCAAAGTATTGGAGTTTCAGCTTTGGCATCATTCCTTACAGGGAACACCTGGGACTGATCTCCTTTAGGGTGGACTGGTTGGATTTCCTTGCAGTCCAAGTGACTCTCAAGAGTCTTCTCCAACACCACAGTTCAAAAGCATCAGTTCTTCGGTGCTCAGCTTTCTTCACAGTCCAACCCTCACATCCATACATGGCCACTGGAAAAACCATAGCCTTGACTAGATGGACCTTTGTTGGCAAAGTAATGTCTCTGCTTTTGAATATGCTATCTAGGTTGGTCATAACTTTTCTTCCAAGGAGTAAGTGTCTTTTAATTTCATGGCTGCAATCACCATCTGCAGTGATCTTGGAGCCCCCCAAAATAAAGTCAGACACTGTTTCTGCATGGCAAACACTGTGCTAGATGTTGGGGATTTAAAAATCAAAAGATAGATGTGATTTTTCCTTCCTCAAAGTCTTCAGCCTTATAGAGAAGGTAGATAACCAACAAGTTATGTCAAAAAATTGTGTATGTGTTGCTTTACTCATGATTCTTTTAGTTATAAGAGACAAAGACCAAATTCAAATTGGCCAGATCAAAGAGCATAAATGGCTCACAGATAAAAACAGGGGGTTCAGGATATATATTCTACCTTGATCTCCCTCTCTCCACTTTTCTTCTGTAATGGTTCTGTACTCAGGCAGACTTTCTCCCGGGATGACAAAATGGTTGCCAGTAGCTCTAGCCTTAGATTTATCTTCTTAGATAATTCTCTTACCCTCACAGAAATAATTTCTCTTCTACTGAAGTTTCACAGAAATCTTGGGCTTAATTTGTGTTGTTCAAAATTGGGTCACTCACCCATTTCTGAACTGGTCATTGGAGTTAATGCAATGCTCAGACCAAGAACCACCCTGAACTAGAGTGTGAGAAACTCCAATCAAATGTTATAACATGGAGAAAGAAGGGATGTTTTCATAAGGTAAATTTGGGTAAATTACTAGAAAAGGGTGGAAAAACTAGAAATGATAGGGATCCAGCCCAAATCTTTTGATGTTGAAGTAACAGATGTGCTCTTACCTCTTTCTTCGTGCACACAAGAGGTGTATTTTTGATGCTGGTTGTATCAAATCATTCTAAAAGGTACTTTTGAGCATTTCTTGTGATCTGTGATGTTAACTTTGTGTCAGCCTGGCTGTGCTGATGGATGTCCAGATAGTTGATAAAACATTATTTCTGGGTGTGCCTATGAGAACATTTCTGCAAGAGATTAGTATCTGAATAAGAAGTCTGAATTAATAAGATCACTGCCTCTTGGAGGAGGTCTTTGAGAAGACATGATGGCAGGTTGACCCAAGGGCTGGACCACGCAAGGGGGGCTTCTTCTTACCACCTGCTCTGTCCTTAGGATGTGCATCCCCTTGCCCTTCCTGAGCACAAGAATCTCCAAAGACTTAGCCTTGAGATGTATTCTTGAGACCATCTGGACTGTACATGTAACTGAATCCAGTTAAGGCCTCTATATAAATTTTGAAGATTCTGATGAGTGAGTGCCAAGATCTACTTATCTCACAGTTGCCCAAGATAGCCTTATATACAAGTTCCCTTGCTTTTTAAAACTGCCACCTATCACCCTGGAGTGGTCTTGCCTCTTCCTTCAGTCTTTCCTTGCTCTCCATGTACGGGGGCATTTTGCAAACCAGCACCCTCACCAATGTGGGTGGGCATCACCTAACCTATTGAAAGTGAAAGTATTAGTTGCTCAGTCGTGTCTGACTCTTTGTGACCCCATGGATCGTAGTCTGCCAATCTCTGCTGTCCTTGGGGTTCTTTAGGCAAGAATACTGGAATGGGCTGCCATTCACTTCTCCAGGGGGTCTTCTTGACCAAGGATTGAGGGCCTGAATAAAACAAAAAGGCAAAGGTCAGGCAAATTTGCTCCTCTTCTTAAGCTGGGCATCCATCTTATCCTGTCCTGGGACACTGGTTCTCTCTGCTCTTGGGCCTTTGAGTTTGGATCTGGACCATTGACCTCTGGTTCTCAGGCCTTTGGGTTTTGACTAGAACTACACTCCACTGGCTTTCCTGTGCCTCCATAATCTCTTGAGCCAATCTCTCATAATAAATCTCTTTCTTTGTATCTATATGAATCCTCTTGGCTCTGTTTCTCTTCATGACTCTGGCTAACACATAGAATATGATTTGTGAGATACCAAATGAAGAAAAGCCAAAAGCTTGGAGTCTGTTTTAAACACAAAATATCAATATCACCTGCAACAATCTAAGAGTTCCAACTTGTGTAAAGTGATGCATTAGAGTTTAAATCCTTGAGTGCAAGTAAGGCATGGAGACATTATGCTTTACTCTAATAATTAAACTTAGCAACTATTATTTGTCTAGTATATCATGTTTTAAAAGCATTTTTGTGCCTAAAATCTCAGTTGATTTTGATGTGATCTCTGTCAGCTTATTGGGGGCTGTTATCACGACCTGCCTTTTTTATATGAGACAGCTGACAGGAAGGGGCACACAAGTCCTCAGTGAAGCTGAACAGATCGAGGGGTGTGCAATTCTGACTGTTGATGTTTCCTCTTGTTTCAAGAAGGATCTGCTCCCAAAACCTCCCAGCAGTGGACATTCTTAGAGAGTCTGAAAGCATAGCCAGAGTGCCCTGTCACAAAAGGGTTCCTGTTTTTCTTTTAAAAGCTCATGTTAGCTTAAAAATACATGTTCAGTTTCAATTCAGTTGCTCATTGTGTCTGACTCTTTGCAACCCCATGGACTGCAGCACGCTAGGCCTCCCTGTCTATCACCAACTTCTGGAGTTTACCCAAACTCATGTCCATTGAGTCGGTGATGCCATCCAACCATCTCATCTTCTGTTGTCCCCTGCTCCTCCCGCCCTCAATCTTTCCTAAAATCAGGGTCATTTCAAATGAGTCAGCTCTTCCATCAGGTGGTCAAAGTACTGGAGTTTCAGCTTCAATATCAGTCTTTCTAATGAACCCCCAGAACTGATCTCCTTTAGGATGGACAGGTTGAATCTCCTTCTAGTCCAAGGGACTCTCAAGAGTATTCTCCAACACCACAGTTCAAAAGCATCAATTCTTTGGCGCTCAGCTTTCTTTACAGTCCAACTCTCACATCCATACATGACCACTGGAAAAACCATAGCCTTGACTAGATGGACCTTTGTTGACAAAGTAATGTCTCTGCTTTTGAATAAGCTTTCTAGGTTGATCATAACTTTCCTTCCAAGGAGTAAGTGTCTTTTAATTTCGTGGCTGCAGTCACCATCTACAGTGATTTTGGAGCCCAAAAAAATAAAGTCAGCAACTGTTTCTACTGTTTCCCCATCTATTTGCCATGAAGTGATGGGACTGGATCCCATGATCTTCGTTTTCTGAATGTTGAGCTTTAAGCCAATGCTTTCACTCTTCTCTTTCACTTTCATCAAGAGGCTCTTTAGTTCTTCTTCACTTTCTGCCATAAGGGTGGTGTCATCTGCATATCTGAGGTGATTGATATTTCTCCCGGCAGTCTTGATTCCAGCTTGTGCTTCTTCCAGCCCAGGGTTTCTCATGATATACTCTGCATATAAGTTAAATAAGCAGGGTGACAACATACAGCCTTGATGTATTCCTTTTCCTATTTGGAACCAGTCTGTTCTTCCATGTCCAGGTAGAACTGTTGCTTCCTGACCTGCATACAGGTTTCTCAAGAGGCAGGTCAGGTGGTCTGGTATTCCCATCTCTTTCAGAATTTTCCACAGTTTATTGTGATCCACACAGTCAAAGGCTTTGGCATAGTCAATAAAGCAGAAATAGATGTTTTTCTGGAACTCTCTTGCTTTTTCCATGATCCAGCGGATGTTGGCAATTTGATCTCTGGTTCCTCTGCCTTTCCTAAAACCAGCTTGAACATCTGGAAGTTCACGGTTCATGTATTGCTGAAGCCTGACTTGGAGAATTTTGAGCATTACTTTACTAGCATGTGATATGAGTACAATTGTGTGGTAGTTTCAGCTTCTTTGGCATTGTCTTTCCTTGGGATTGAAATGAAAACTAACCATTTTCAGTCCTGTGGCCACTGCTGAGTGTTCCAAATTTGCTGGCATACTGAGTGCAGCACTTTCACAGCATCATCTTTCAGGATTTGAAATAGCTCAACTGAAATTCCATCACCTCCACTAGCTTTGTTCATAGAAATGCTTCCTAGGGCCCACTTGACTTCACATTCCAGGATGTCTGGCTCTAGGTGAGTGATCACAGCATTGTGATCATCTGGATCATGAAGCTCTTTTTTGTACAGTTCTGTGTATTCTTACCACCTCTTCTTAATATCTTCTGCTTCTCTTAGGTCCATACCTTTTCTGTCCTTTATTGAGCCCATCTTTGCATGAAATGTTCCCTTGATGTCTCTAATTTTCTTAAAGAGATCTCTAGTCTTTTCCGTTTATTGTTTTCCTCTATTTCTTTGCATTGATCACCGAGGAAGGCTTTCTTATATCTCCTTGCTATTCTTTGAAACTCTGCATTTAATTGGGTATATCTTTCCTTTTCTCCTTTGCTTTTCACTTCTCTTCCTTTCACAGCTATTTGTAAGGCCTCCTCAGACAGCCATTTTGCTTTTTTACATTTCTTTTTCTTGGGGATGGTCTTTATTCCTGTCTTCTGTACAATGTCACGAACCTCTGTTCATAGTTCATCAGGCACTCTATCTATCAGATCTAGTCCCTTAAGTCTATTTCTCACTTCCACTGTATAATCGTAAGGGATTTGATTTAGGTCATACCTAAGTGGTCTAGTGATTTTCTCCACTTTCTTCCATTTAGGTCTGAATTTGGCAATAAGGAATTCATGATCTGAGCCACAGTCAGCTCCCGGTCTTGTTTTTGCTGACTGTTTAGAGCACATGTTTAGTTGCCTTTTTTCCATAATGTATCTGCACTCCTTTTTCTGACCCTGGCTAATTTGTGCCTGAGTGTCCCTAGTGCACTCTTTGCCATGAACTCACGCAGATTCACAAAACACAGCAGACAGTTGTAGGGATGTTGTGGTGACCTGTGATGTGATTTCTTGACTGGGGGTGGGGGTGGAGCAGGAATTGTCATTTTCAGACTTGAGGAATGTGTCTAACAGAGAAATCATTTTAGGGCACAAAGTAGCACCACTTTCTTGAACGGCAGTAACAAGAGAATAATTCAAGTCCCTTCTCATCCTCAAAAGTCCTTGAAAAGGAAGCTCAAGCCCAGTGGGAGAATCTGTATTTAGCGAGTTTCTACTATTTTGTATGAAACATCCATATGCTTCTTTGTGTTATCACGTTTGCTCCCTTTCACAAAGAGATAAATCACACAGTATGTTCTACAGGTTTCAAGTTTGCTAAAAACAAACACAATTTCACAGCTTTCCAGAATACTTTATTGTTTCATATCTTTCAGGACTTTGTATTCACTAAGTATCTTACAGTTTATTCCTTAATCATCACAGAATCCTTGAAGCAGTTTGGCCTGATATATTGCTGGTTCTGCTTTATGGATGGAGAATCTAAAGGGAAATGATGTTCAAAGTTACATACAAGGACCAAAGTTAGAACCCGTAAGTCTCAATTACAAGTATGCTGCATTGACTCTGGCTTCCTTCCTGTGTTTCAACCTTGGGTTTTTCCATAACCCTTTAAGTTAGGTCAAAAGGACAAGTCTGTGTCTGATTCTACCTGACCTATGTTCTAATACTGTCACTCAGTAGTCTTGTGACAAAGGATATGTCATACAACTCAAAACAAGCCTCAATGTTCTTACCTGTAAAAGGTTGGCGGGGGGGGGATTAAGCCTGTGTTTCAAGTTGTGTTTTCTGTAACAAATGATCATTGTTGGAATTAAAAGTCAACATAATTTCTCCAGTTTTCTAATTCTTCCTTGTGATAGAGCATAAACCCCTGGGAACACAGACTTCCACTTACAAACTGCTTTATAACAGTGATTCTCAGCCTTAATTGCACTCAAGAGTCATTTGGGCAACCTTTTGAAATTATCCATTTCCTTTTTTTTTTCCACTGCAGATCAATTAAATAGAAATAAATAAGAGGTGGTCTCAAACAGTATACTTTTAAAAATCTCCCCAGATAGATTCTATCATGCAGACTTCATATAAGGTGAATGATGACCTATAGAGGTGATTTTGACTTCCCTCTATTTTATATACTAATTTTAAAGTACTTATAAGCTCTGGCATTTTATTATTCATTTCAGTTCAGTTGCTCAGTTGTGTCCGACTCTTTGCAACCCCATGAATCGCAACATGCCAGGCCTTCCTGTCCATCACCATCTCCCAGAGTTCACTCAAACTCATGTCCATCGACGGTGATGTCATCCAGCCATCTCATCCTCTGTTGTCCCCTTTTCCTCCTGCCCCCAATCCCACTCAGCATCAGAGTCTTTTCCAATGAGTCAACTCTTCACATGAGGTGGCCAAAGTACTGGAGTTTCAGCTTTAGCATCAGTCCTTCCAAAGAAATCCCAGGGCTGATCTCACTTAGAATGGACTGGTTGGATCTCCTTGCAGTCCAAGGGACCCTCAAGACTCTTCTCCAACACCACAGTTCAAAAGCATCAATTCTTCGATGCTCAGCTTTCTTCAGAGTCCAATTCTCTCATCCATATATGACCACTGGAAAAACCATAGCCTTGACTAGACGGACTTTTGTTGGCAAACTAATGTCTCTGCTTTTCAACATACTATCTAGGTTGGTCATAACTTTTCTTCCAAGCCGTAAGCGTTTTTTAATTTCATGGCTGCAGTCACCATCTGCAGTGATTTTGGAGCCCAAAAAAATAAAGTTTGACACTATTTCCACTGTTTCCCCATCTATTTCCCATGAAGTGATGGGGCCAGATGCCATGATCTTAGTCTTCTGAATGTTGAGCTTTAAGCCAACTTTTTCACTCTCCTCTTTCACTTTCATCAAGAGGCTTTTTAGTTCCTCTTCACTTTCTGCCATAAGGGTGGTGTCATCTGCATATCTGAGGTGATTGATATTTCTCCTGGCAATCTTGATTCCAGCTTGTGTTTCTTCCAGTCCAGCGTTTCTCATGATGTCCTCTGCATATAAGTTAAATAAGCAGGGTCACAATATACAACCTTAATGTACTCCTTTTCCTATTTGGAACCAGTCTGTTGTTCCATGTCCAGTTCTAACTGTTGCTTCCTGACCTGCATACAGGTTTCTTAAGAGGCAGGTCAGGTGGTGTGGTATTCCCATCCCTTTCAGAATTTTCCACAGTTTATTGTGATCCACACAGTCAAAGGCTTTGGCATAGTCAATAAAGCAGAAATAGATGTTTTTCTGGAACTCTCTTGCTTTTTCGATGATCCAGCGGATGTTGGCAATTTGATCTCTGGTTCCTCTGCCTTTCCTAAAACCAGCTAAACATCTGGAAGTTCACGGTTCATGTATTGTTGAAGCCTGGCTTGAAGGATTTTGAGCATTTTATTATTAGCAATAGTAAATTATTTTGCACCTGATTGATAGAATAGTCAACTCAGTTGGAACTGTTAATTCCTGGATAGGGTAACTAATCCTGGATGGGTTTTGGGAAAGGATGGGTGGGGAGAAGGAGTTGATGCAAATTTAAGTACCTGGATGCATGAGATGGAATTAATAGAGATGGGGAATGCAGCAAGAACATTATTTTGTTATGATGAATCAGTGAACACCAGGTATAATCTGCTAGGGACTTTGAACTATATTTAAGAATCAAGACCCTAAAATCTTCAGAGTATAGATATGAATCAGCCCATAGCCTGAGTCTCCTTTATTTATTTAAGTCTATTCAGGAGAGTGCAGTAGTTAAGAGAGTCACTGGAGTCAGAGTGCCTGAGTTTGAGTTCTGTCAATACAGTTTCCTAGCTTTGTGACCCTGCACAATGACTTAACACTTCTGTGCCTCAATTTCTGTATCTGTCAAATGGGGGAAATTATAATATCTGTTTCCTAGGTTACTTGGAGGGGAAAAAATGAGCAGATTCTTTCCAAGTGCTTAGAACAGTTCCTGGCATATAATAAATAACTAGTTAGTGCTATAATTATTTATTTATTACAGAGATATTTAGTGTTGATGGTATGCTAGGTACTATACAAACAGTGCTGAGCAAAGCACATTTATTTCCACCCTCATAGAGCTTAGAGAGGAATGATGAGATCTAAAATAAGAAATACTGACAGCAGTCATGATTGATTCTGAAGAGGGAAAAATGGGAATCTGTATTACCATACAGGGAGTTTTCTTATGAGTTAATGTGCTTAAATATATGCAAACAATTAATGTATATAAAGATGCATGTGTAGGGGGAGAGAAGTGCACATCATAAATCAGACGTATAAAGAAAATAGTCAAGGAAGCTAAAGACCAGAATGAGGTGAGAACTGCAAAGCTTGCAAAAACAGCTAATGGGGACATTTTCAGAGCAAAACAGGTGACAAAGTAAAATAAAAAACAAATACCCAAACCAGACAAAGATACCACAAGAAAACAAAAACATAGACCAATATTCCTAATAAATAGAAATAGAAAAATCTTCAATGAAATATTAGGAAATAGAATCCAGCAATACATTAAAAGGATATTATTCCCCATGATTAAGAAATGCAAGTATAGTTCACATTAAAAAAGAAAAAAAGATCTATCAATGTAATGCACTGTGAAGGGGAGAAATAAACCCAATCATCTCAATAGACATGGAGAAGCACTTGAAAAAATTCAGACCCTTCATGATAAAAATACTTAGCAAACTAAGAATGAAAAGTAATTTTCTTAGCACGATAAAGAGTATCTATGAAAAATCCACAGTTGACATCATACTCACCTCCTACTCAGTGGTGAAAGACTGAAAAATTTTCCCCTAAGCTCAGAAATGACATCCTCCACTTGCTAGTTAACATTTCATTGGAAGTCCTAGCAAGGGCAGTAAGGCAGTAAAAAGAAATGAAAGACATTCAGATTGGAAAGGAGAAAGTAAAAGTTTCTCTATTTCCAGATGAAATGATTCCATGTATGAAAATCCCAAAGAAGCCACAAAAAAATTTACTAGAGCCAATGAATGAATTGAGCAGAGTTCTGAGGTAGACTATCAACACATACAAAAACTTGGTTGTGCTTCTTTACACTAGCAAGGAACAATTCAAAAAGGAAATTAAGAAAATAATTCCATTTATCATTGCATCCAAAATAATAAAATACCTAGAAATAAATTTAATCAATAAAATGTAAAACTTGCATGATGAGAACTACAAAACATTACTGAAAGAAATTAAACAAGGCCTAATTAAATGGAGACATCCCATGTTCATGGATTGAAAGACATACTATTTACTATTTAAAATGGCAATACTCCCCCAGACAATCTACAGATTCAGTGTAGTCCCTATCAAAATTCCAATGCCCCCCTTTTTTTTTGCATAAAGGAGAAACCCAACTCTCATATTTATCTGAAATTACAAGGAGTTCTAAATAGCCAAAACAATACTGAAGAATAAAAAGTTTGAGGACTCACACTTCTCAATTTTAAAATTTATTGCAAAGCTGAAATAATATCATACTGACATATGGTAGATATTTGGACTGATGGAATACAATTATGAGTTGAGAAATTAATTATCTATGGTCAACTTATTTTTGATATGGGTGCTCAGTTCAGTCCAGTCACTCAGTTGTATCTGACTCTTTGTGACCCCATGGACTGCAGCACACCAGGCCTCCCTGTCCATCACCAACTCCCAGAGTTGACTCAAACTCATGTCCATTGAGTTGGTGATGCCATCAAACCATCTCATCCTCTGTCATTCCCTTCTCCTCCCGCCTTCAATCTTTCCCAGCATCAGGGTCTTTTCCAGTGAGTCAGCTCTTTGCATCAGATATATGGGTGCTAAGGACATTCAATAGGGAGAAAATAGTCTCTTCAACAAATGATCCAGAGATAGTTGGATAAGCATATAATAAAGAGTAAATTCGGAGCCTACTTCATTCCATTTGCAAAAAATCAACTCAGCATGGATCAACAGTGTAAGTGTGAGAGAGGGAAGGACTGGATGCCTGCTTGGATATAGATAATGCAAGTTAATAAGGAGTGGTGAACAGCCAGGTTTCTTCAGTTGTAAAGTATAAGAAAGACATTTTAAAAAGAGAAATGGAGGTCAGGTTGCTAAACTAGGTGATGATCCCCAACAGAATTTCCCAGTAGATATTATATAGGCAGTTTATAAGAGGTGGCATATAGGAACCAACGTGGACCACCTAAGCAGAGTTAACAAGTCAAACCATGATTTACATTTTGCAAGTAGTTTACCAGGCCAGAAAATTAGGGGAATGCTATAGATCTGAGAAAGCTAAATTTATCAAGGCATTAAAGAAGACTTATCTTTCTAATAAAGTGAAAAAAAATTTGATGTGGGATAATAGTAGGTTAATTGCTGGTAGAATAATTGTTAATTTAATTGTGTTGAATATTCAAGAAGTGTTGATTAATAGATGGACACCAAACTGAAAGGAGACCTCAGTGATCATGTTCTGGGGCCCTATTCTATTGCTTATTCCAATTCAACTTATAATTTAAGTTCTAAGGATATAGGATTCTAGTAAAAGACCTCATTGAAAGAATAAAAAGTTTTTAGTTCAGATTTTAAAAACTAATCAGTGCAATTACAAATGGGGAAGTTTTACTCAGTAGCCTTTCTTATGAGAATGCTTTCATTCCTCACATGTTCCATGAGTGTCCGCTGTTTGCCGGGCACTCTGCTAGCTGGTCAGCATGTAAAAATGTGGTTGCTCCAGGAATCTGCAGCAGACTAGCCACCACAGAGCCTTCCCTGAAATCTTAGTGGTTTGCCTCTTGCCCAAGTCCGATAACAATGTAGGTCAATAGAGACACTCTTTCAAGTAGGCTTTCAGGGCGCAGGGCTTCACCATCCCTAGAACCTCCAGCCTCCCTCCATCTGGCCAGCAGACAAAGGAGGAAAGAGCAGGTGGAGGATCATGGCCCCTCCTGCCTTGCCCATGTCACTCTCTGTCCCTTCTGACTACTAAGGAACCTGGGAAGTAGAGTCTTGCTGTGTGCCTAGGAGGGAAAGTGAAAATCTGTTTGGGCAACAACTTGCCAGTCTCTACCACAGGGGAAAGACAGACACATAAAACAACACAGTAAATAAAACTGGTATTAGAGATACATACCAATTTTATTTACTGTGTTGTCTTATGTTGGTGTGCTTTCCCGCAGGGGATCTTCCCGACCCAAGGATCGAGACCAAATCTCCTGCATTGGCAGGTGGGTTCTTTAACACTAGCACCACCTGAGAAGCCCCATTAGAGATATATAGAAGGTGCTTCACACATACACACACAGCACACAAACACACACACACACACACACACACCCATATACACACCCATATACACACCAAAAAGCCACTGAAGCATCTTGGGCCAGAGTAATCAGAGAAGATATCCCTAAGGGGATATCTTATGGGTGCCAGTGGTGAATCTCTGAGGACAGTTGTGAAATAATAGATAGGGGTTAGCCACACAAAGAGGAGAGGGCATTAAAAGAGAAACTGAGAAACTACCAACAAAGGAGAAAGACTGTGGGGGAACTCAGCCCAAGGGAACTGGCAGCCTGCCCGGAGTGGACAGTGGTTCCCTTGAGTCTCCTGTAATTCTCGGCATTTGAAACAAATGGCTGCTTGAATAGGCAGGGGGCATCCTCTTCTTTCTACAATCCAGTTCACAGAGCTCCTTTTGGGCACAGCCACCGGGAAATGGTCCCTTTTGATGATGTGTCTTGTCTTGTGAAGTATCGTGTAACTGCTCCCACAGCACTGCCCTGTGGGTGTCGGTGGCTGCTGTTCCACCAGCCAAAGCCTGGAAGGCAGCTTGACACAAACCCACCATTATGTTCTGTTGAGAACAGGGTTTCAGTTTCCACTCCCCGAGGAGAGGGAGTAGAGATATGAGCTCCGTTGAAAGCCATAGTATCTGTGAGAAAAGGAAATCTCAAAGCGGATGAATCTATACTTCAGGTCCACAATCCCTGATGACAGAAACTGAGATGAGACTACCCACAAGCCCCGGGAGAATGAGCCAGGACCCGTGGAGCTCTACCCAGTTAGGACGGCCTGGGCAGCTCTGTCCCAGGCCTAGGAGTCTTGCTGGGAAGCACAAAACTGAAAGCCATTCTGCTATACTCACACCCTCAGACAAAAGGAGACCAAGGCTAGTGCTGTTTCCACACCAGGGTGGTCTCGCTAGCAAGCAGTGCCACTGGGACAGTCTCCACAGCTCTTGGCTTTGAGGTCATTTCTTGGTCTCCTGGTCTTAGTCACTCAGCTGTTTGCTGTATAGAAATGAATTTTAAGAGCAGATAGGAGCTAGGCAGCCTCAAAGTGGATGCTTAGACCTTAATTTCCAAATCCCACTGGTTCCCAAATGGAAAACCAAGGTCCCAGATGTCGAGGTGCATGCAGAACTTTCATGTCTCAAGTCCTGGAATGGTGATTCTTGGCTCTATATCAAATAAAATATAAATGGCATTTTTATACAGAATGGAGACTACAAGATTAGATGCTTAAAACAAAAATTAAACATCACGTATGCAGACCTTATCAAGACCCATAGTCCCACTTTTTGTTCCTTTGTCCTGGCAAAGGAGGCAGAGAGTAGTGGAAAAGGCACATATCTCAATGTCAGGGTGATATATGTTCAAATCCAGGTCTTTTGAACTGTATGACTTTGGACAGGTGGCTGAATTTCTCTCCGTTTTGATTTCCTGTCTATAAAATGGCAATGAGAATACCTACCTCATTGTAGCACTGTGAATACTGATAAAACAGCTCTGTATCAGAAATGGCATACTGTAATTCTCAATGAAAATTATTCTGCCCTTTTGTTTCTCCTTGTATACCTTCAATATCCTCTATTGCACCAGTTGTGGGAAACTCCCAAGTCTCTGTCTCTTGATGGCATCTCAGACTCAATAGATCCAAAAATGAGATTGTTTTCTTTACTTCTAAACCAGCTCTCCCTCTCAACATCCATCTGTAAATGGTATCACCATTGTCTCAATTAATTAGACTCAGTTTTATTGTCCCTCTTCACTCACCAAGACCTGTTCGATTTTCCTCTCTGGTGTCTGCAACAGCCTCATTACACCTTGTAAATCCATACTTTTAAAGTTATGGAAACATTACAAATGTCATAGGAGTCACTGAAGTGTTTGGAATAGAATCCTGACCTGGTGAAGTCAGTGTTTAAAGATTTTTTTTTTTCCCCCAGTGTGCTGCCTTTAGAGGTGTGACTGTGAACTGCTAAAGAGATAAGAATCAGATTGAAAGAATCAAACAGAAACAAAGCCAGACAAATGAGAAAATGATAACAAGGAGATTTTCTGTTTTAGTGGAAGTTGAGAGTTTGGATGGGCTTTGGACTTGTCAATCCAATGGTTCTGAGATATTTTTCCATACAGTTGCACCCTACCCTTTGCTCTGAGCTTTTTGCCCACTGAGCTAAGGATCATTACTTTATTTTCATCTGCTACCCCATTTAATATTTGAGAGTGCCAAAGTCCAGAGAATTAACAGGACTTGTCCAAAGTTATCCAGCAGGTCAGTCAATGACACTTTATTTGTCCTGTGTGTCCTCTCCTTGGAGCTTTGCTCTCTGCAAGCCAATCTAAAATAAATCAAATGTCTTACACCTTAGTACTTTTTGAGTACAAATGCTGACCCACCAACATTAATGCCCAAATTTATATAACCTATTTCCTCACCTGAATAAATTGTAGGACCTTAGCTGACATCCCTCAGAAGATTCTACTGGTTATTCCTAAGAGAACCAAGGGAATAGTCAGCTTACATATATGCAAGGACAGTTCCACTCTTGTCTGTGTTCAGTTCAGTTAAGTCGCTCATTGTGTCCGACTCTTTGCAACCCCGTGAACCACAGCACGCCAGGCCTCCCTGCCCATCACCAACTCCTGGAGTCCAACTAAACCCATGTCCATTGAGTCGGTGATGCCATCCAACCATCTCATCCTGTCGTCCCCTTCTCCTCCTGCCCTCAATCTTTCCCAGCATCAGGGTCTTTTCTAATGAGTCAGCTCTTCACATCAGGTAGCCAAAGTATTGGAGTTTCAGCTTCAACATCAGTCCTACCAATGAATCCCCAGGACTGATCTCCTTTAGGATGGACTGGTTGGATCTCCTTGAAGTCCAAGGGACTCTCAAGAGTCTTCTCCAACATCATAGTTCAAAAGCATCAATTCTTCAGCGCTCAGCTTTCTTTATAGTCCAACTCTCACATCCATACATGATCACTAGAAAAACCATAGCCTTGACTAGACAGACCTTTTTTAACAACGTAATGTCTCTGCTTTTTAATATGCTGTCTAGGTTGGTCATAACTTTCTCCAAGAAGTAAGCGTCTTTTAATTTCATGGCTACAATCAACATCTGCAGTGATTCTGGAGCCCAGAAAAATAAAATCAGCCACCGTTTCCCCATCTATTTGCCATGAAGTGATGGGATTGGATGCCATGTCTGTGTTAGATTGTGTCAAACTGCCTGCCAGGCATTTCAGAGAATCATGGACCTTGTGCCACTGCTGAGTGATGCCTTTTCTCCTGCTGGTTCCCAGGACTCAGAAATTCACTGCTGGTCTTTCCAAGCCTTTAGGGTGTGGTGGCTACGTAAAACCAACAGTGGCATATGGATGGTGGTGAGAAATTCCCTTTTCCCAACTCAGTTTCAAATTAGCTTACCTGGGCTATGAAGCAATACTACTTGTGCCTGAGGTCTTGCACAGTTCCCAAGGGCTTTCAGTTTCTGGCCCTGGTTCCTCCTCCTCCTTTCCTAGTTGAAATAAATAAACAATCTACCAAATAAGCAAATGCCAGTTCCCTAGGAAGGACAGATACTATATGTCTCTTCTGTTGATACCACTGCTCCTCCATGCTCTTCAAAAAATACCAAAACAAAACAAAACAAAACACCACAAATCTTTACTCTTTTTTTCCAAATATGTACTTAGGCAGAGGGGTGTTCCCAAGTTGTACTTGATATGGATTTGTGATGCTTAGCTCCAACTCAGACAGATTCCTATTCATCCTGCAAAACTCCTGTGTGAGAGCAAAGATGTGTATTTGTGGGCTAGTATTTGTCATTCTTTCACAATACTTAGCCAAGTTCCTACCCTATATATAGGAGAGGTTCAATGAAGACTTGCCTTTTAGAAAAGGTTTCCTGGTGTCACCAACCTTCCAAAGACATGTCATTATCTTTGGTATTCTGATTCCATAGAGACCAATCATGTATACAATAGCAAAACTGTGAGCCTACACTTTGACCAAGAGATCTATATTTGAGAAGGTCTGTTGGGATGGGAAATCATGTGTAGGAGATGTTGTGTGATTTATAATAAGTATATATTTGGTCTTTGTCTTGTCCCCATTTCTGACACAGAGTTCATCAGATCATTGGAATTTCCAGTGTTGAGAGTGATAAATGTACCTTTTGTTATGTTGATGAAGTAACTTTTAGAGAGCACCTAAGCATGGGAGCTGATGGTCCCTGTGTGTGTGTGTGTGCTGTCACTGCAGTTGTATCTGACTCTTTATGACCCTATGGACTGTATCCTGCCAGGCTTCTCTGTCCACTGGATTCTCCAGGCAGGAATACTGGAGTAGGTTACCATTTCTTCCTCCAGGGGATCTTCCTGACCCAGGGACTGAACATGTGTCTCTTCTATCTTCTGCCTTGGCAGGTGGGTTCTTTACCAGTAGCACCACTTGGGAAGCCTCAACCATATGATTAGAGGATTGCAACTTTCTCTTCCTATGTCCTGACCTCCAGGAAGAGGAGAGAGGCTGGAGATGGAGTTCCATCAACCAATGGCCTGTAGTTTAATCAACCATACTTATGGTTGCAAGTGGACTTGGAACTAGCATTCTGAATTGGAGAGTCACTGGAACCTCCAATTTGTAGGTGGTCAGTCAGAAGCACAGGTAACAATCTGGGCTTGGAGCTAACATCTAAAGTGTGTGTGTGTGTTTGTGTGTGTGTGTGTGTGTGTGTGTGTGTGTGTGTATTTGTAGAGGGAGGGCAGTCCTGTGGGACTGAGCCTTAAGCTGTGGGATCTGATGCTCTCTCTGGGTCGGTAACATCATAACTGAGTTGAATATAGGACACCCAGCTGGTGTGCCAAGAATTGCTTGTTGGTGTGGGGAACTCCCTCCCCAATGTGGGTTAGAATTGGGATCTGAGCAATTTTAGGCGTGTACCCTTAACACTCAGCTCAGGCAGTACTTCCTCTAGGAATCCTACCCTGATCTCTCAGTATAAATTAGGTGGCCTCCACAGCATTGCACTGCAGCCTTAACTTGTCTTCATCATAGTCCTTATAATTCTGTGCCATGATTTTTGCTTAATTACATATTATCTTCCCCTGGACTATGAGCCCTTGTGGGTAAGAAAAGAGTCTACTTGCCTTTGTTAATTCAGAGTCTAATATAAGACTTGCCACTTGAGGAATTTGATGGCTTTCCATTGCTATTATAAAAAATTAAAATTAAAACACTCAACATGGATTATAAATTCCCTACCCTCTTTATCCCTGCCTGCTTCACCAACTTTATCTTTCTCTTTGCTCATTTTTCAAAACTCAAGTATAGTGACTTCTTTCAGTTCGTTTGATTATGGCCTGCTCATTCCACCAGAAGGGAGTTTTCCCATTTTGGCCTCCATCATCTAAGATCTCAGCTCATATTGCAGTTTCCCAGGAAAGCCTTATTGAATGCCCCTCATTCCAACCTAGACAACCACCATTGCTTCTGACCTCCCTTCATTCCTGGTCCAAATTAGGTTCCTTTGTTGCAAGAGCTCACAGAACCATGTTCTGTTCCCTTTAGTCACTCAGTTTGTGCTTCTGCATTCCACAGGTAGACTTTAATGATAAGTTCTCCTCTCCCTCTTATCATTCAATTTTAATTCCCCCCAAAAAAGAGTATTCTCAGTACATATATTCCAAGTGATCAGCACCATGCCTGGGTGTATAGAATGTACCATGTTAATACCATGCAGTGGAAGCAGTGTTTGATGAATGAGTGAATGAATGAACTAGTAAATTCAGATTAAGTATATTAAGTCTTTAAAGGCAGAAGGAGTTAAAGATCAAAATACAGTAAATTTTATCCTTTCATTTCACTAAATCCAGATAACTGACCTTTTGATGAGCACCAAAAGCAAATTTGCTTAGTTATTACAGGTTCACCATAAAAACATTTATGAAATGTATTTTCTAGAATGAGAAAATAAAACAGGTTAATTTTTAAATTAATAGCATGACTAAGGCAAAGACCTAATATAGTTATTATCTATATATAAATGTATTCAAAAAGTGCACAGGTAGAATTAATGGTGTGTTCATGATTTGCAAATGCTGCCTACGGATACACGCAGATAATATGAAAGAACATTTAATTGGATATAATTTAACTACTAAGATACTTAAAGTAATGATACTTTTTAAGAATAAAATCACAGAGGAATCTGAGGAGCCAATTCAAAGAACATACAACTCAGTGATTATACTGGCAGAACTAATGCTTGTAATTAAAGTAGAATACTAGTATTTTATACAACAAAGACCCCTGTTATCTGAAGGAAGCTCATAATTTGGCAGAAAGAACAACATAAATTTCAGTGCCAGAAAAACCTAGGTTCGAATCCTGATTCCACTACTCACTGGCTGTATGAATTTGAGCAAGACAGCTAGATTGGCTTCTTTTCTTTTCTTTGAAATGTAAAGGTCTCCCTCTGCTTCAAGGATTTTGCCTTTGTTCTTTCCCTGCCCTTATGCATGGCTGGCTCCTTCTCATCTTTTAGATTTCAAATCATATGTTCTTTGCAAGGGGAGGCTGATTTTGGCCATGTTCCTTGGGCAGCAGATTCTGATGCACAGGTGTGTGTACAGAAAGTTGATTGAGAACACCTTTAGGAAGAATACCTGGAACGGGGTTGAGGGAAGCCGAACTGGACAGAGAGAGAAGCTAAGCTGTGTTGCAGTCATGGAAGAAGCCTCAGCCAATCCCACTGGGAGTTCTGGAGCTGGGAATGGCACTTCAAAATTGCACTGTATCGAGGCAAAGAGGCACCCTCCTATCAATCAGGCATTGCATGTAGGCTGTTTCTGGGCAGGCATAGGAATGTATATGGGGCAGGTCCCTTCAGCTGAGGACAGTTCCTAGAGGGCCTCAGCTGTGAGCCTATCATGGCAAATGTTCCTGCAACTGAGGGGATTACAGACGGCTCAGGTCAAGAAGGGAGGGTCAAAGCATTCTTTAAATAGGCCTTGCCTAACTATGCTGTATTGATTAGTTTACCACCTTTGCACACTGCTTTCTATGAACTACCCTGTCCACTTCATTGCTATTTCATCATACATTTTAAAATTGATGTGTCCTTTTGTTCATTACTCACATTCTCCACATGGGTAAATACGTTATCTGTCATAGAACAATGTGTAGTTGACAGTTCTGGTTGAAAAAAAAATGAATGTGTGAATGCATGATGCAGGTTGATAACATAAACTCTACATCACTTGCTGTGGCAATCAGGGTGGCCCAAGTTTCTGCACAGAGTGAGGAGTCTTTTTATAAAGGAGGTAAGTCTGGAGTATTATGAAAGAGTAAAAGAACATTAAAATCCCATCCTCATTCTGAAAGTAGAAACAGAATGGGATCTCAAATTGTAATATCAGATGCATTATAATTTTCAACCAACTTTTTCAAGGGAAAAAAATTACATGTTTTACTCTAATTAGTAAAGAAATGGATGTTTATTGTGGAAAATGTATAGGAGGCAAGCTATAAATAATAAAATAAGATTCATCTATAGCCCAAATACAGAGAAATGATGGCCAGTGTTAGCATATTCTAGTATGTTCCCTCTCAGTTTTTCTGTTTGTATTTTCTATATAATTGAGATCATAATACTGCTTAGTTTTATATCTTTCAGTTTTTCCCCTCAACACTATAAGTTTCTGAGGTCATTGAAATCCCTTGGGAACCTTCTTTTAAAAGGTCTGTTCTTACAGTTGCAACATTATTATTTAACCATACCACCATGACTGGATAATTAGGTTGTTTTCAATTTTTGTGTGATTATAAACAATTATAAGTAAACCTTTTTAAATAACAAGATTTATTAAAGATTATTCTTTTACATGCTCAGACGATTTAATTTGCTAATCACATGCCTCATTTGTCAGTTAGATCAAATCATTCCTTTTCATTAAGGTCTTTTACCAGAAATAATAGAGTAGAACCAATCACAAAGCTAAAAGCAAGAAATCGTGGGTTCTATCCCAGGTTGGAAATGATGCAGCCTTGGAAAAGCAATATGCTTTTGACACCGAGCCTCAGTTTCTTTGCTTGTAAAATGGAATGGTTGGGCCAGATCATCTTTAAAATCCCTTTTAGCTCTAGTATCTTTTCCTATTATGACTGCTTCTTGCCTCTCTTCAAGAAACAGCTTCATGGGCTCAATTTCAGGCCTCTTTAACATTTCGAATTACCTACAAATCTTTTCTGATTTCCTGTATTTCTGATTTAATTTCCTTCCTTTTATCCAATTTTGGCTATTCCTTAATCTTCTTATCTAGGTCTTACTTTTGTTCCATCTTTCATTGCCATCCATTAAGCTGAGATGAACCCTCTGTTCTTGATCTTTTACCCACTCAGTACATGATTTTTCTTTAAATCCTTTCTCAACACTTAATTTTTATCCTGCTAATCCTTTTGCTGTTCAGTATTCACAAAGATTGTTCAGCCCTCTACTTTCTCTTTTTTCTGCAAAAATAAATGAAAATGAAAAGTTGGGTAAAATAATGAAAGAAAGTGAAGTTAAACCCAGTAACATGATACAGCACATATCATGGGTTTTAGTATATTATCTATAACAATCTATATGTAGTGTGGGGTTTAGTGGGGAGGGTGAAGGAAGGGGGCAGCATGTGCTAATGGCTGGCTGTAAGGCCAAAGGATATTTCAGTCAGCAAGGTTAGTGAGGAGCCACATGCTGAATTACTCTTAATCTTATAATAAAAATGATGATAGTAATTAGTAATTGATAATATTTCAAGTTGCTTTTCATGTTATAGACATTATACTAAGCACATTGACATGCCATGTCTCCTTAAATCTCCAGAAACCCCAGTGAGGTAGGGATTATTACCCCCGATCTGTCGATAGGGAAGCTGATGTATTGAAATAATTTTTTCTGTATTATAACAAACAAATTTATAAGCATTATATCAAATCCCTAGAAGGTGTTCAGTGTAATGACAGGCATGGGTTATATAATGTGTCAGTTAGAATGTAGCAAATATTCTTAAATTGGGTTTGTGCCAAATTCAGAACCTGAGACAAGAACTTTGCAGGTGATTCTTGAAATCAGAAGGGAAGGAGTGAGGAAAGAGAGAGACGGAAGGAGGGCATGCTCTTGAGGCCACTGCTACAGGTTCCTGGGGAGTGGAATCTGCCTCAGTACCTCCAGATCAACCCCTGGAATTGTGTAGATGGACATCCTCCCTTTTGTTGTACTATCCTTTCTGCAAGCGGGGTTTCAGAAAAATACTTTGGGAGCTGTTGATAGGCAAGGTATAACAAACTAAAATAATGATTCAATCAATAAATTTAAGAAACACTACAGGAAAATAGGAAAGGAAAAGAGAGGGACTTACTGCCTCCTCTAACCTTTTCCTTCATTATCCCATTCTATCTTCCCCACAAGGATAAGAAATGCCCCGCGTTTCCATTTTATGGGTGAAGACATGGGGGCTCAGAGAAATTATGTAACCAGGATAGGATACCCACACATAGGGCAAGAGTAGGTACTGAAACTGACCCCCGCCTGACCTGAGCATCCATCCTCTGTTCTGAATACCCCCTTGTCTACAAGAGTTAGTGCCTGATGTTATTTTCTTGTGGGGAAAGGTCACTCCCTGCTCTCTTATGAGCTGTCAAGATACCGGTCTGCTCAGCCATAGGACTCAAGCAGTTTGTTGAAGGTCTGCCCTGCTGGGCAGCTGTCTTGGTCCCACTAGAGCTATTTGTCAACATTAAACCCATGGGCCAGTTTTTGTAAAAAATAGTTTGTGGAACTTGTCCCAGATGTGTACTCTGCACACCAACCCTCTGCACTCCTGCCTTGCTGGTTGTCCCCATCTGTGGCTCCTCCCTTCTTTCTGGGGTAGTCATCTGTCAGATACTGCTTCCTACCAAATTGGTGTTTTCCAAAAACCCAAAGGGAAAGGAAGTTCTTAGTAAATAAGGGTAAAGTATGTCATATTTCTTTCAAACTAGCTTCCATGTGAAAATCTACCTGATTTACTTTCATTCCTAGATGTAGAGAGGCATGGGTGTTTCACAGCTGCTACTCAGATGATCCAGAAATACTATATGGGGCCATAATTTAAGTTTCTCCTTGACCAAAGTTTGAACTGTGTTGGCTGACCGGAAAACCCCAAATAAACTTGAATTTCACTCTTTTCTCTTCAGGGGAGCATAGGTTTCAGAGAAAGATAAGCATGTTTTCAAATCCAGCTCTGTCTTAGACCAGCTGTGTAACTTTGGGCATGTTAATCAAGCTCTCTAGTCTGTCAGCATAGAATGGGCATACAGTAGTAATGGTCAGAATTACCTGGTGGGGTTTCTTTCTGAATATGAAAGAAGCAACGTGTAAAGCATTTAGCAAATTTCCTGTCACCAGCAGGCACTCAAATCTTAACTTCCATTCTGTCCCCTCCAACCCCCCTCCCCTTATCCTAATAAAATTAGCAACGGACTGAGAAAGGTGTGTGTTTGTAGACAATAACAATCAACGCTTCTAGATTTTTTCACAGTGTCACAGTTGTGACTGCAGTTAGCATGGAGCTCCCAGATTAGGGAATGAAGCAAAAATCCAACTCAGATACTCAGATACTGTTTGTTACTGGGAGAGAACTCTGTATCTTATTAAATACCAACTACTGTGCTATTCTCTCCAGAAAATGATTGGTTGAATTAGGTGTCCAGGGAGTTAGAATTGAATAGAGCTGGGAAAACAGCTGTGTCTTGATGGAGGCAGCAAGCTTCTAGCTCTGGCTGATTCATTTCTCTGGCATTTTTTACTTAAGAAAACCATCCATAATTCATAGCTACAGGACTGTATAGAAGGCAAATCACCCAAACTGGGAGCATTACAAGCATCACACATTGACTTTTCCAATTCTGGGAAGTACATGATGAGCTACCTATGATTTTTCTAGCAGGAACATGAGAGAAAAAGAAATACAGTTACTGAAACAAAGAAATGTGAAAAATGACTGATTTTCTTTCCTAGGAGGCTTTCACCATCCTTCCAATAAGACTTAATTACGATTAATTAATTCTACAAGCATTTGTTAAACATCTACTGTGTGGCTAGGCACAAGGTGAAGTATTGGGTGTTCAGAAGGGAGCTAGATTGCCTTGATCCCTGCCCTTCATGGAGTTTGCAGCCTAGTGGATCCAATAAACATGTCATTAAATAAATAAATATGTATTTTCAATTAGATGAAAGTGCTGTGAAGCTGGAACACAGTGGAGACCTGATTAGAGGTGCCAGCAGCCATTAAATGGAGCCTACGACACGAGGAGCCAGGCCCGAAAATGCTAAGAGCATGCTAAGTGTGCACGACTCTGCACACTGTCAGCTGTGCAAAATCTCTGGGAGGCCAAATCTTGGTTTTCTCTGGAAATTAAGAGGAAGCCATGTGACTAAAGCAAAGCTAGCAAGGGACAATGGCATAAATGGGAAGCTGGAGATGGAATCAGGAGCTCATTGGCCACGCACAGAATGAGGCTTTTATTGTGAGGTTAATGTGAAACCATTTTAAGGTTTGATTCAAGGGAATGGCATAATCAGATTTACAATTTCAAAATATCATCCTGGTGACTTGGTGACAGAAACATTTGTGTAGAAAGGACACAAGATTTGTAGCCAGTTAGCGGGCTTATTGGGGAGAAGGCAATGGCACCTCACTCCAGTACTCTTGCCTGGAAAATCCCATGGACGGAGGAGCCTGATGGGCTGCAATCCATGGGGTCACTAAGAGTCAGACATGACTGAGCGACTTCACTTTCACTTTTCACTTTCATGCATTGGAGAAGGAAATGGCAACCCGCTCTAGTGTTCTTGCCTGGAGAATCCCAGGGACAGGGAGCTTGGTGGGCTGCCGTCTATGGGGTCACACAGAGTCAGACACAACTGAAGCAACTTAGCAGCAGCAGCGGGCTTATTGACGTTCCAGTCATGGAATGATGGTATGGAGGGAAGGCAGGAAAGGGATGCCGAGGCAGGTGGAGAGAAGTAGAACGGGAGATGCTCACTGGAGGTAGAATTGAGTTGGGTGGTTTGAGAATGACAAAGAGGAGAATCAAGGATAATTAAGTTTGGAATGGTTCAAGGGAATGGGAGTGTGTTGGCACCATTTACCACCTTGGGAAAGACTACAAAAGTAGCAAAAGGATGTTCCAGACTTTCTCTGGGCCCCTTGAGAACTCTGTACCTATCTTTGTTAGGTATAAACCACACTATGCCTTGGTTTATTTTCTCCCTAATTGCTTTCTCTGTCAGCTTGTTCATCCCATTGGGTAAGAAGCATAGGATTGAGAACATAGTCAGAGTCAGATCTGTGCACTATCAGTCATTCGCTGTGTGGCCTTGAGCAGGTTACTTAACCTCAGAGTCTAGGTTTCCTCCTTTGTCATTAGGCTCTAATAACACCTATCTCAAGGGTTGGTAGATTAAATGAGAGAAATTATAAATGTGCCCAGCACTTAGTATAGAATCAGTGCATGTTAACTATTGTTAGTTATCACTGGACTCTTTGATAGTCTTGGTCCATTGTAGATACTATGTAAGTATTTATGGAATAAATGAATGAACAGGCTAGAATCCATTTAGGTGCTCACTGAAAAAATAAGTAAATCAGATCTGGATTATAATTTTAAGTCTATGATTAACCAACTAATTACTGTTGATTTTAACTTCTCTGGGTTAAACTTAAACTCAGTTTCCTCATCTGTGAATTGAAGCAGAGATACATGAGGGAAGAGGTAGTTGTATGTTAGACTGCATAGTTTCTTAAGCTTCTAAATTTAAACTTCCCATAATATTCTTAGTTCTTCATTTTAATATATCTATTTAGTCATCTATTAAAGGCAATGGCAACCCACTCCAGTATTCTTGCCTGGAGAATCCCAGGGACAGAGGAGCCTGTTGGGCTGCCGTCTGTGGGGTCGCACAGAGTCGGACATGACTGACACAACTTAGCAGTAGCAGCAGCAAAGGGTACCTAATAATTCATTAAATTCTTGTCTGCTTTCTCAGTTGATGCTTAAAATTATCACCTGTCACTGAGGTAGCTGATAGACCAAATGACATGATTCTTGGCTAACAGATGGGAAAGTTGATGTGAAATAACTTGTCTGTGGTCAGTACTTGAATTCAGACCTCATGACACAGACTATTATCATTTTCCCACTCTGCCTCACTGCTTCTCAGACTAGGTGGTAGTCCTTATATGCAGACAGGAAGAAGTCATTTCTAAGAATGATACTGTCTGAAAATAACTGTTTAAAAATGTTGGGTCATCCTAGGCTTAATATTCATTCTAGGAAAAAGATTCAAATTGAGTTCAGAGCTATGAGAAATCCAGTATACAAGTAAGACTTCCAGTATGCTCTTACTTAGATATTCTTGTCTGTATTATGTTGTCCAGTGGATATTTAATGTGAGCCCCATATGTAATTTAAAATTTTCTAGCAGCCACATTGAAAAGTTTAAAAGAAATAGATGAAATTAATTTTATTATCAAATTTTATTTAATTCCATACTTCTAAAATATTATCATTTCAATATGTAACCAATTTTAACACTTTACAAATCTTTTATTTTTTCATTCGGAGTCTTCTAAGTCTTAAAACGCAATATGTGTACTTACAACATGTTTTGATTCAGCCTGGCCATATTTCAGATGCTCAGTAGTCACATGTGGCTCTTGGCTACAGTGCTGGATAGCACAGGTAATTCAATTAGTATAATCGCCCAGTCACCAGTCAGGTCTTAAAGGTTTCATGTAATCCTTACAATAAAAGCCACATTCTGTATAGGGCCAACCAGTTCCTGCTTTTCTCTCCACCTTCCTGTTCATGTCGTTTTCCTTTGCTAACTTGGTATTTCCCAGAGGACAAATACCAGAGAACGCTGTCATATAGAATGGCTGTGTTGTGTGGTGCATCAGTTAATATGGCTATAGTATAAAAAGACCAACCCAGCTAGTCAAACTTGGCATTTCACTTGAAACAAATTATACTAACCCATTTTATCTCAAATTCAGTTACCTAAAAAAGATCTTAATTCAAGAAATCTTTAGAACATTAGAACCAGAACCCCGTGTAGTAATTCTCAATATATGTAGCTCCCAGCAAAAAGGTCCATAAATATATGCTTATATATACATAGAAAACTTTTGAAAGAATTTCTAAGACATGATCTCAATATTGACTTTGGAGAATAAGAGAAGTAAGATGGATTGGAAGAGAGAATACTTTTTTTTAATATATGTTTTTATAGTGTTTTAAGTTTCTATCAAAATTTCCAACAAAAAAATTTCTTTTTCAAACAAAATTATTACAATACAATAAAATTGCACTTTTAGGTAACTATCAAACAAAAAGATAACATACATCAGAGAGGAATAAAATTCCATTGGTGTTTTGCTTTTTATTTTTTTCAGTAGGGCCCTTTCTTCAGCTGGAAAATTTAGAAATTGCAGTGGCATGTTATCCGAGGATATAATCAGTGTATAAACCCAAGATGGGTTCAACCATATCACTTCAGCAGAGGAGACAGACATAGTCTGTCGAAGAGTTCCTGTGAATTTGATGGGATTTGTAGCCCTGCATCACCCATGGGTTCAGGCTGTCAAGCAACCAGAGAAAATCAATAAAGACTCCTTACTTGTGCTCAGAATTGCAGGACATGTTTGATGTGCTACCAGCCACCTGGCCTGAACCACATTCTGGCAGATTGTGATCATGTCATTGCACTGTTCTAGATCGATCAAAATCTGTCTTTTGGAGGTAACGTAGTTTGTGTAGTATTTATTTCTGAAAGCAAATAAGTCACTGAACACTGATTCTGAGAGTCACTCTTTTTAACAACTAGTAAAAGTTTCTATCTACTATATTACCTTCTTGGAAAATGACAATCAGCCTCAACTTATTAATGCCTCAGATAAGTCTTGTAATAAACCTTTTGATGATGTTTAATTCAGCATTTGCCAAGCTAGTGTGATCAGGCAACTTCTAGTTTCTTTGGGGAAATGCTAAACTGACACACCTGGGCACACTTTGGAACCCTCTGGTTTACTTATAAGTGGACCTTACTTATTGTTTACATGATCCTGGTCAAGTGACTTAGTTTTCTTAGGCTTTCTTATAAATTGGGAATAATAATATATGAAGACTAACTGAATTTAATGAAATAATTTATGGAGGAAGCATCTTCATAATGGCCACACATAGAAGAGGCACACAGGAACTCAACCAATACTGATTTATTCTTTTCTACTTTCCTGCCCTTCCCTGTTCCTCTGTTATTAGGTAAACTCTCATGCAAAGAATGTAATCTGTAGAAAATAAAATTTCTAAAGCTTAACTATTGGAAAAATAAGAAACTTATGGTACACTTTTCCAGCATGTCTAGGACATGAAGTGTGCAGATGAAACGGAAAATGAGAGTGGACTAAAAAATGTGAACCACCCTTGAATGTGTTACTTTAATCAAGTTTTCAGCACACAAAAAAATTCTGTAGATATTCTTTAAAGTAGGAATTTTGCCAATTTTCTGCTTTTTTAATTGAAAAGAATCTTATAAATTTAGAAATTCTTAAACTAAATATAAGAATACGAACTTTACAGGGTCCTGGATTAAGATTCATTTGAACTTGAACTTTTAAGCATTTACAGACAGTCCACTTATTAGTGTGATGAATTATTGCCTAGGTTCCCAGTGTTTACAATTTAAATTTCCAAACCTTGTCTTATTGTTTGATACACATCCCACTTTTAGAAGTGAAATAATATATGCATATTTTGGAAATTTTGGGTCTAAATGTTTAAACCACATGAAAATACCAGATACTTGGTATCAGTTGGGGTCATTTCTCCTTAAGATCTGTGGGTGTGTGTGTTCAGTAGTGTCCGACTCTTTGTGACTCCATGGACTGTAGCCCACCAGGCTCCCCTGTCCATGGGATTCTCCATGCAAGAATACTGGAGTGGGCTGCAGTTTCCTTCTCCAGGGGATCTTGCCAACCTAGGAATGAAATGCGCATCTCTTAGTTTTCTGTATTGGCAGGCAGATTCTTTACCACCGAGCCACCTGCAAAGCTCTTCTTAAGATCTCAGTAAGATCAATTCACAACCCCAGTCTGCATCCTGTGGAAGACCCAGTGCCATCAGTAAGTGTGTTTGTGAATCCCCAACAGGCTTTATTTACATTTCATGGCCACTTGCAGCTCCATGTCATGCTTTTGCTGACATGGTTGAGTTATGCATTTTCTTTTCATTCCAAATGAGCTGTCCTCCAGACTCATAGCATCAACCCAGATGTAAAACTCTGTCCCTTTACTTGATGTCCAAACAGAAACAGTAAATATACATGTGCGCATGCACACACACACACACAAGTTCATTATGAGGATTTTATGGGCATAAAATAATATTTAAGGAAAAGGAGGAGATTTACATTTCAGAAACATAAGCAAAATAAACATTAAATAGTCAACATTCCTTTTTCAAGGTCTTGTGGCCATTTCTGCAATACAGATCTTCAGGGTCCCTCCCTGTGGCTAAACTCTGACCTCTCACACTTTATTTTCTGATTTTCTCTATTACCACTTCCTGAGGAGCCAAGGAGGGGAAAAAAAAAAATCTCCCTGCTTCCAAAATAACCCAATATTAGGTGATGTCCTTATTGTTCAGGCAATCAATAAATCTCTACTGCCCTTTGTCCTACTTAAGGGGCCCATGTGAAAAGCAGCTTCAAGTGGAAATCAACCCCATGATTGTACCATCTGTCCCCTAGACATTCATTTTCAACTTGGGTTTCATATTCAAACCCCTTGTCTATGACATGTCAACTTGTTTGTACCAAGGGACAGTTCTTAGTTTGGAGGATAACTATTTAAATAAATAGTTTAAATAAATATTTAACATGTCACCCAGGGCCCTTCACATTGAATTTTGTAGGAGCTACATAGACTGATATTTTAAGCTGTACGGTACTAAGTCGCTTCAGTTGTGTCTGACTCTTTGAGATCCTGTGGACTGTAGCCTGCCAGGCTCCTCTGTCCATGGTATTTCCCAGGCAAGAATTCTGGAGTGGGTTGCCATATCCTCCTCCAGGGGATCTTCCTGACCCAGGGAGCAAACTCGTGGCTCCTGCAGCTCCTGCTTCACAGGCAGATTTTTTATTGCTGAGCCACTGGGGAGGCCCATATGTTAGGCTGGACGATCCTAAATTTACTTTTCCAGCTTATTGAACATCTATCCAATTATTTGTATAGGATATAGACACAGTTGGAAACAATTGTATCTATGTATATAAACATATGTAAGTATATGAATCAGCAGTAGATGTGATAAATACTATAATGTAAACCATCATTATTTAGTTTTGTCACCTCATTTTTTAAAATTCATTTTATTTATACAAACATTCATTTGGCATCAAAAGGGAAATGAGATGTTCATTATAGTCAAGTAATTAATGTTACTCTTTCATAAGAAGTGACAAAATTTTATTAAAACACTCTCAAATTATTTCTAAAGTTCATATGTCTATCATAAATACACTCATATTACAGTAATTTGGGATGAAAACAAGGGGAGACGGGGCGGGGAGACATACCATTGGAGCAATTTTATAGAGCGTCATTATTCAAAATTGGAGTTGGAAAGTCAATTTGAGGAGTCTCTACCAATAATGAAATAGAATGGAATAGAGAATAGTTTAAAAAAAAAGTGTATTACATATTATATGATCAATTACTTTCCTGTGAAGTGTAGTTTGTTGGATGTTTATGTGCGTATGTGTTTATGTGTGTGCCCTTGGATGCAATGTAAAATATTTTTTATCATGGGTTACAGTCAAAGACATTTAAAAGTCATTAGTATGGAGGCCACGCTGCACTGGGGCAGCATATGAGTGTGGTCACCACAGTACAGAGCCTGGTCCTCCCCCCTGCAGGTAAGAATTGGAATTTTCTTTGTGCATTGAACCTTAATACTGTTTTCTTAAGAAAAAGAAAAAAGTCTAAAGTCAGGTTCAAGTTGAGGGTTGTATGAATCAGACCTGGTATCTCTCTCTTGGGCCAGCCAAAATGGGCTTTGAAATTGGACCACTGGGTTCAAATCTTGGCTCTACCACTTACTAGTAGGACACCTTGGGCAGAGTACTTAACTCTCCAACTCTTGGGTTCCTCGCCTGTAAAGTGGAGTTAATAATTGTATTTTTTATTTCCAAAGATTACTGTGAGGGATATATGAGATTATTTATCAACATTTTTGCTATAAAGTCTTCGCATAGTAAGCTATGTTAACTATGATAATTATTTTACTTTCCACAGCCAATTATATTCAGTATGAGCATTGGCCCTTACTGTATATATTGTGTGTCTGTGTGTGTGTATAGAGTAAGGGGATAGTGATCTTACGATAGAAAAAGTCATAAAATTTACCAGAAAACCACTGACTTGCTATATTTTTTTGTCATTGTCTTTCTATCACCCATATTCTGCCTTCAAGTACTGTGATCTCTAGTCAGGAGACCCAGAGTAGATGGATACTGGAAAAAAGAAAATACAGGCTATACATAGGAGTTTTAACCTCTTACATCAAATAATCTGTCCATGAAATGTGTGAAATCAAAGGATCAATGAAAAACAACCTGCATATTCTTTCTGCTTGGGATAGACTGTTTGAAAAAAATAAGTACATATGTGCTTTGACAGTCATCTTAGGAGGATATGTGTGTTCTTTCCTGTTGCCTATTGCAGCTTTGGCATCCAGTGCAGTCAGGGAGAGCCATGTTGAAACTAACCTCAGCAAATAAAGTGTACTTCCTCTCATGCTGACTATCATTAAGATTCAGTTCAGTTCAGTCGCTCAGTTGTGTCCAGCTCTTTTCGGCCCCATGAATCACAGCATGCCAGGCCTCCCTGTCCATCACCAACTCCTGGAGTTCACTCAAACTCACGTCCATTGAGTCAGTGATGCCATCCAGCCATCTCATCCTCTGTTGTCCCCTTTTCCTCCTGCCCCCAATCCCTTCCAGCATCAGAGTCTTTTCCAATGAATAATCTTTATCTTAAAAAAACCCTCTCTGTTAAAATGAAAACCATTATATGCCCACTTTTAATCATTTCTCTAAGATTATTATTTTAATTTCACCCTATTGAGCTAAATTTCTTCAACCTTATTAAATTATGGCTCCCTCCTTAATTAATACCAAAAAACAAATGTTAAAGTAGCAGTGATTTTAGGAAACTTAGAGTCAAATCACCATCTTTAATAAAAGAAAAAATAAAAATAAATCATAGAAATGAAAAAAAATATTGCCAAGATTATACAACTAGCTATCAGCAGAGCTTATATCAAAATCCATGCTTCTTGAATACTCAGTTTGGAGTTATGCACCCTTCTCTCATCCACTTTCATTTTAGTACTGTGATAGAAGAGCTAAGGAAACAGTACTTTAAACCATTATCTTCTAGGAAATATTTGCTTTCTGAAGACAAAGCACCATGTTGTCTTGCTCTCTAGGCAGAACTAGGGTGCTTTGAGTCTCCCTGGAGTTTTCCCATAACAGTGATGCTCCAGTGCCTTTTTTCTGTCTGTTATCTGTCCTGTTGATTCATTTTGATTTAAACTTCATGTTTTGTGTAGCTCGTATGGTTCTTTTCTGGCCAGCAGGGTTCTGTTTTCAACATTCTGGAAATAATAGAAATGCAGGACACACCTTAAGGGGATTGTGCTGAGGATTAGTAAAGGGAAGCGTGGGTTGTTACGGCAGAATTAACTGCAGCTGTTGAAAATGCAGCTGAGTGGAGAGTATCAGGTCACAGACAGTGCGCAAATGGCACACACGTATACACATGCACATAGACACATTCTCATTGCAGTACAGGGTAGTGGTTGTCCTATGGCAGGTATTGTACGTACAGAGAGTGACTGAGATGTGTGGGTGTGTGTGGCCAGAGTAGAGAAAGGTGGAGACTAAGAGGATGGCAATGCTAAAGAATGCTCAAACTGCCTCACAATTGTACTCATCTCACATGCTAGCAAAGTAATGCTCAAAATTCTCCAAGCCAAGCCTCAACAGTACAAGAACCATGCACTTCCAGATGTTCAAGTTGGATTTAGAAAAGGCAGAGGAACCAGAGATCAAATTGCCAACATCTGCTGGATCATAGGAAAAGCAAGAGAGTTCCAGGAAAACATCTACTTCTGCTTTATTGACTATGCCAAAGCCTTTTACTGTGTGGATCACAACAAACTGTGGAAAATTCTGAAAGAGATGGGAATACCAGACCACTTGATCTACCTCCTGAGAAATCAGTATGCAGGTCAAAAAGCAACAGTTAGAACTGTACATGGAACAACAGACTGGTTCCAAATTGGAAAAGGAGTACGTCAAGGCTGTATATTGTCACCCTGCTTCTTTAACTTATATGCAGAGCACATCATGCAAATGCCAGGCTGGATGAAGCTCAGGCTGGAATCAAGACTGCTGGGAAAAATGTCGATAACTTCAGATATGCAGATGACACCACCCCTAGGGCAGAAAGTGAAGAAGAACTAAAGAGCCTCTTTCATGAAAGAGGAAAGTAAAAATTTGACTTATAGCTCAACATTCAGAAAACTAAGATCATGGCATCCAGTCCCATCACTTTATGGCAAATAGATGGGGAAATAATGGAAACAGTGACAGACTTTATTTTGGGGGGCTCCAAAATCACTGCAGATGGTGACTACAGCCATGAAATTAAAAGATGCTTGCTCTTTGGAAGAAAAGCTATGACCAATCTAGACAGCATATTAAAAATCAGAGACATTACTTTGCCAACAAAGATCCATGTAGTCAAAGCTATGTTTTTTCCAGTAGTCATGTATAGATGTGAGTGTTGGACTATACAGAAAGCTGAGCACCAAAGAATTGATGCTTTTGAACTGTGGTGTTGGAGAAGACTCTTGAGAATCCCTTGGACTGCAAGGAGATCCAATCAGTCCATCCTAAAGGAAATGAGTCCTGAATATTCATTGGTAGGACTGACGCTGAAGCTGAAACTCCAATACTTTGGCTGGCTGATGCGAAGAACCAGCTCATTGGAAAAGAACCTGATGCTGGGAAAGATTGAAGGTGGGAGGAGAAGGGGATGACAGAGGATGAGATGGTTGGATGGCATCACCAACTCGATGGACATGAGTTTGAGTAAGCTCCAGGAGTTGGTGACGGACAGGGAAGCCTGGCGTACTGCAGTCCATGGGGTCACAAAGAGTCAACGACTGAGTGTCTGAACTGAACTGAAGAGGATGGCAGCTGGGTGCCAAATTTTTTGGTCACATGTGTTATGAGAAAGGTTTGGGAAGTACAATGACCTAAAGAGAAGCAGAGGATGGAGAGAAGACAAGGCAGTAGATACTGCTGAACATGACTACCTTTGTTATAAGTATCCAAACATACATTTTTTTTCCCTCTCATCTATTGTGAGTCACTTTTCTTTCTATCTTCTTTTAAAAATCTGTAATTATTTATAAATTTAATATCTGGAATGTTTTTTATCTAAACCTTACTGAGTATTATTATGCGGTAGACATGTTATCTCTATCTCAGAACCTTGTAAAAACTATAAAGGATATCAATAGCGTCCATATAACATGACAGGAAAAGGCGGCATTTACTGTGGGTATATTTTCTGTAAGGTTTTAACATATAAATGTCAATATTCAACTTTTTTGAACTATAAAAAGACAATATCATATTGTTTTACTTGTCCAGGGTTAGTAGCAAAGAGACACACATGAAGAGGTTGCTGTGTGAGCAGTCATTTAAAATTGACTTTTGCTGTCCCCCTTCCAGAGTATGTGTGTACAGAAGGTAGCGTGGAGCTTTGCTATCTAACAGGCCTCAGTTTCAGCCCAGGTGTTTTCATTATTTTGTTTGTGATCTTGAACTCATTTTATAGCTTCTCTAAACCTTAACTTTTTTCACTTATAAAATGAACATTGCAACAGAACCAACTGCATTTCTTCTTTCTTGATATATTAACAGATTCTCTCAGAATTTAGTGGGTTAAAAAACACAAACATTTATTATCTCATAGTTTCTGTAGGGTGGGAATTCTGGAGCTGGCTTAGCTCGATAATTCTGGTTCAGGATCTCTCCTGAGGTTGTGTCAGGATGTTGACTGGAGTTTGAACCATCTAAAGGTTAGACTGGGGCTACAGAGTCTATTCACTTGCATGGATGATGAGTTGGTGCTGGCTGTTAGCAGGAGGTCTCAGTTCTCCGCCATATAGACTTCTTTATAGGGCTGCTTAAGTGTCCTAACCACTTGGCAGCTACCACCTTCCAGACTGAGTAATTCAAAGAGAGCAACATATTTTATGACATAGCTGCAGAAGTCATACATCATCTTTTCCACAATATCCTACTGGTTATGTAGCTCAGCCCTGTTCAGTGTGAGAGCTACACAAGAGTATGCATGCCAGGAGACAAGACAGGCCATCTTGATGGCTTACTACCACACCAGCTAAGCTGAAGTACAGAAGTATTTAGCTTGGCATGTATCAGGCACATTTTGAGCCCTACTTAAACGGTAACTATTATTACCATTCTTAATTTGTTGCCTGCATGCATGTACGCTCAGTTGTGTCAGACTCTTTGCGACCCTATGGACTGTAGCCTGCTAAGCTCCTTTGTCCATGGGATTTTTCCAGGCAAGAGCACTGGAGTGGGTTGGCATTTTCTCCTCCAGGGGATCTTTCCAACCCAGGGATCGAACCCAAGGCTCCTGAGTCTCTTGAATTGCAGGTGGATTCTATACTGCTTGAGCCATCAAGGAAGCCCCCTTGATTTGCAGAAAGTAGTTGAAAAGTTAAGGCATAATTTCTGTTCAGAATTTGGAGATTGTTAAAGCACAGAGTAGAAATTTTAAATAAATAGAAAAACCCCATTTCTTACTTATTTCTACCTTTCTCACCCAGAATAGTACATATAAAATAAAATGAAACATCAGAATCCTTATAGTGGCTATTTTTAAAAAGTTTTGGTAACTTCAAACACTAGGTCCTCTTCAGTATAATCTCACATTTAGTTTACATCATTCATTTGAGATTATAAATAAACAAGAAAGAGATTAAGAGTAACTTCAGTTCAATATGATAAATGTTCCTCAGTGTTCTGTAAGTTCCTAAATTCCTCCTTTTCTTCTGAATACAATAAATGTTTCATTTGAAAGACATCTTTTGATTTTAAATGGCAGAAATCAATTAAGTCTATTTTGCGAGAACAGGGGGCATTAATGGCTCACATAATTGTTAGAGGTGGAACAGTGTATGAACATAGCCAGACCCAGGGGTTCAAATGGGTCATTTGGTCATTCAAATGGGTCATCAGATCATTTCCTAACTTGTCTTGTTTTCCCCCTTGTGATGGGCAACATGATTACCAGTATTCCCACACCACCACCTTTATAACATCACAATAAAAGAGAAAGAAGACCTTTCCTTCCTGCCTCCCAGCTTGAAGTCACATGTTCACTCTGAGCCAATCACTGTAGTTAGGGAGATGACCATTCTGATTGGCCAACCTGGTTGATGCATGTATGTAAGATGACAGTGATAATGCTGTTGGTGAGGGCTAGTCATTGGGGTGGAATTGAGGGGCACTGTAATTTTTATTTCCACTAGTTTAGCAAAGGAACCAGAAGAAAATGGTTGGAAAGTGTGTAGAAAAAGGAAAGTTATACCTACCATAGTTGATTATGAATAAGTAGAATTTATGATAGATATAGTCTATAAAGTGAATTAAAAAGAAATTCCAGAATAACTATATTTCCTAATTATATACAGGGAGAACTTAGAGACATTGTGTGTTTATTTCCAGACCACTACAATGAAGTGCGTGCATGCATGCTAAGTCACTTCAGCTGAGCCATTCAAATATTTTGGTTTTCCAGTGCATATAAAAGTTATATTTATATTATATTGTGCAGTCTGTTAATTGTGCAATAGCATTAAGTCTTAAAAATGTATATACCATAAGTAAAAAATACTATATTGCTAAAAAATGCTAACCATCAACTGAGCTTTTCTCAAGTCAAAATCTTTTTGCAGTAGTATCATCAAGGATCATAATCACAGATTGTTGTAACGCTTATAATAATAATGAAAAGTTTGAAATTTTGGGAGAAGTACCAAAATGTGACACAGAGACATGAAGTAAGCAAATGCTGTTGGGAAAATGGTGCTGATAGACTTCTTGAAACAGAATTGCCACAACTTTTCAACTTGTAAAAAATGCAAAATCTGTGAAGCATAATTAAACAATGAAGCACAATAAAAGAAAGTACACCTGTATATAAAATTTTATTTTAGATTTTATAAAGGAAGTAAGTAGAGGGTATTACTTTGCCGACTAAGGTCTGTCTAGTCAAGGCTATGGTTTTTCCAGTGGTCATGTATGGATGCGAGAATTGGACTGTGAAGAAGGCTGAGCACTGAAGAACTGATGCTTTTGAACTGTGGTGTTGGAGAAGACTCTTGAGAGTCCCTTGGACTGCAAGGAGATCCAACCAGTCCATTCCGAAGGAGATCAGCCCTGGGATTTCTTTGGAATGAATGATGCTAAAGCTGAAACTGCAGTACTTTGGCCACCTCATGGGAAGAGTTGACTCATTGGAAAAGACCCTGATGCTGGGAGGGATTGGGAGCAGGAGAAGAAGGGGACGACAGAGGATGAGATGGCTGGATGGCATCACTGACTCGATGGACGTGAATCTGAGTGAACTACGGGAGTTGGTGATGGACAGGGAGGCCTGGCGTGCTGCGATTCATGGGGTCGCAAAGAGTCAGACAGGACTGAGCAACTGAACTGAACTGAACTGAACTGAAGTGGAGGGTATGCATATCTTATGGCTAAAAGATTAAAATTTATCTCCTTCATGAGGAAAAAGTATTTCCTGCTCATTTTTAGAAAGGTGAGCCACACTAAAGTTAACTTTTTAATAACTCATGATTCTAAAATATAACATCTTGAAGTGTAGAAAGCTGCACAGGAATCTTGTGAAGCTTGTACAGACAAATAGTTTTAAATTAGGTTAAGAGAAATTGATTCCAGAACTAGTTGTTGCTGAAGGATGTTGGAGATGCAAAGGAAAGGAATTCTCAACACCTCTAATCTCTCTGTCTTATCTGGACAGGTCCTATATGAGTGTTTCTTTGAAGGGAAGGTTCTGTTACTAAGAAACTAGTTTAGAAAACTGGTGTCATGTAAAAGACAGTTCTAGAGTTTTAGAATCTATATATATTTATACACCCATTAGTCATTCAACAAACATTTGTTTAGTGTTCACTATACACAATGGTGGGCAAACAAGCAAAATACATTGCTCTTGTCTCATAGAGCTAAGAATTTAATATACATTTGTTGCTGTTTTAGGGTTCTTATAAGCTCAGACCAGAAATGCTCCAAGTCTACTAACATTTGACAGATATTTAGGACATTTCAGGGGCTTCTCTGGTGGCTCAGGCAGTAAAGAATCTGCCTGCAATGCAGGAGACGTAGGTTCGATCCCTGGGTCAGGAAGATCCCCTGGAGAAGAGAATGGCTACCCACTCCAGTATTCCTGCTTGGAGAATTCCCTGAACAGAGGACCCTAATGGGCTACAGTCTGTGGGGCTGCAAAGAGTCTGAAGTGACTAACACTTTCACTTTTCTTTTTTCACCAGCAAGTTTCTATTACATGCCAGGCAGTAGATAGAGCCGTGTTACAGGTGGGTATACTGGGAATGCAAAGATGAATAAGTCTCTGCGCTCAGAAAATCACAGATCAATACTTTGCTTCTTGGTCTCAAGGATGGTGGACTTTTGACCTCCTCTTACACTTTCATTTTCAGTGAAGGAGGAAATATGAAGTAGTGTTATCTTCCATATTTCTCATTTCCCCTTCTCAACAATGAAATTCCTTCTGTAAGGTTTAAGGGACCTCTATGAAGAAAAATGACAGCAATATAATAGCTCTTGGGTGGCCAAATCACAACTCATGGACTCTTTGTAGATCCCACGAGGACTATTCAGTATCAACCTCATTCTTAACAATGGAACAATATTTCAAATGCAGAGCCTTCTTGGAGGGAAAAACTACATGTTTTTATTTATAGCATCTATACTTTAATGCAAAATTCTTAGAATAGAATTTCTGAAAGTGTGGATCACCTTTGTTAGAATCACATAGGAAAGTTGTTGAAAATGTAGATTTCTATAGCCATCCTAGAACTTCCAAATGAGAATCAGCAGACTTAGAGTTCAGCGGTTTAAACAAAGACTCTAAGTGGGCCATAGACACACTGAAGTTTCAGACATAATACTTAAAAAACTTAAGTTGCTGTATAAGATATCAGATGGGTAGCCAATTGTACTCTGGAATGTATCCATTCATTGTTATAAGTATGCAGCTTTAATAAACTCCATTAAAACATCAGCAGCTCATCAATATACCATTAAATAAAGCCATTTTGGCCTCATAGCTATTAAGGAGTTCCTCTCCACACATCAGTTTTCTATTCTAACCCAGATCAGTGACTGTTGGTTTGATAGTAGCAAACCCATGTTGTTCCTTGTCACAATGATCTAGGGATGCAATGAAGTTAACAGCGTATCCCTCTGGCTCTTTGCCAAGCGATCCCATCCCTTCCTAGATTCCTCCTGTGACATCTAGGAGGTCCCTATGTGCTCGCATGTGGTCCCTTGATGGCCTCATCTCCTTTCTTGCTTTCACGTTTGCAATAATATTGCTCTGACACTAACACTGTTGTGTCCAGCAGCTCTCCAGCATGCTGTGATTTTCTGCTCCCAACTTTTCCAAACCTAGTGGCTCAGTTTGGTCCAGCTTTCATAACTGCAGTTCCAACAGGCTACCCTGCCAGTGTGGAGTGCTTGCTTCCTAGCGCTGTGTTGCCTTCTGCAGCACAAAGATAGTGGATTTGCTCTTACTCTCAGTGGTTTTCCAGAGAGTGGAGTGGTGTGATTCTTAATTGGTTACATATTCCTATGAGTGGGAGTTGATCAGAAGTCATTTATGGTAGGATTTAGGAGGTTGGGTAGGGAGTTGATGACACTCCACTTGATCATACAGTTTTTTTTTTTTTTACAAAAGTTCTTCAACTTCATATCAATTTTGTTAACCTCAATATCTTCCCTCGTAGGCTGAGTTTATTCTTGCCATAGGATGTTTTAATATTAACAAGATACTTTCATTTTAACTATGCCATCTAGGACTCAAGGCTTTCTACCTTCTATAGCTCATTGGCTTGTCCTCACACTGGTTCTCTCTGTGGTCACAGGATGGCTACAGTAGTGCCAGGCATCAACTCTAGACCCAATATTCAAAAGAAGAGCGTCCATCCCTTCCTGTATGTCTGTTTTAATACTGAGTAAACCTGTCTGACAAAATTTGCAGCAAGTTATCCCTTAATTTCATGGGCTGGAACTGGGTTGCATACTCACCCTTAAACCAGTCAGATTAAACCGCTGGATTTTTTTCCTTAGAATATTCAGTATTTCCTTCCTGAAAGCTAGACACATGAATAAAGTTGGGATGTTCCTAGTTGAGAAAAAAAGAGGTAGGTTTGAATAGGCAACCAAGAGTCTCTATAGAAAGATGATGAAAACCATTGACTCTTGAAAACCAATGGAGCTGTTTATATCCTAACCTCTGGCATGTTGATAACCCCTAGATGTTCACTCTGGAACCCCAGAATAGTCAGAAGAATATCTTAGATCTTGACTTACCATAATGGAGAGGTTTATAATTTTTCACTAGTTATCTATGATATAATTTTTCAATTTGTTTCTAAATCCCTCCTAGTTTGTCTGTTTTTGTGTAAAAAAAAAAAAAGAAAACTAAGAACTTTCAATGCTTTCAGGTGGATGTAAATATAATAAAGATTTAATAATGAAACAAAGGAGTTCCCTGGCAGTCTAGTGGTTAGGATTCACTGCTCTCACTGCAAGGGGCTGGATTTGATCCCTGGTCAGGGAACTAGGATTCTGCAAGCAGCTTGATGCAGTATGTGTGTGTGTGTGTGTGTGTGTGTGTATGTATATGTGTGTGTGTGTGTATATATATATATATATATATATATATATATATATATATGCTGTTGTTCAATCGCTCAGTCATGTTCCAACTCCTTGCAGCCCCATGGACTGCAGCACAGCAGGCTTTCCTGTCCTTCACTATCTCCTGGAGCTTGCTCAAACTCATGTCCATTGTGTCAGTGATGCCATCCAACCATCTCATCCTCTGTTGGTACCTTCTCCTCCTGCCTTCAGACTTTCCCAGCATCAGGGTCTTTTCCAATGAGTCAGTTCTTTGCATCAGATGGCCAAAGTATTGGAGCTTCAGTTTCAGCATCAGTCCTTACAGTGAATATTCAGGACTGATTTCCTTTAGGATTGATTGATTTGAACTCTTTGCAGTCCAAAAGACTCAAGAGCCTTCTCCAACACCACAGTTCAAAAGCATTACCTCTTCAGTGCTCAGCCTTCTTTATGGTCCAACTCTCACATCCATACATGACTACTGGAAAAACCATAGCTTTGACTACACAGACCTTTGTCAGTAAGATATTGTGTCTCCTTTTTAATATACTGTTTAGGTTTGTCACAGCCTTTCTTTCAAGGAGTAAGCGTCTTTTAATTTCATGGCTGCAGTTACCATCTGCAGTGATTTTGGAGCCCAAGAAAATAAAGCCTATCACTGTTTTCATTGTTTCCCCATCTATTTGCCATGAAATGATGGGACTGGATGCCATGACCTGGCATAGTTTTTTGAATGTTGAGTATTAAGCCAACTTTTTCACTTTCTTCTTTCACCTTCATCAAGAGGTTCTTTAGTTCCTCTTCACTTTCTGCCATAAGGGTAGAGTCATCTGTGTATCTGAGGTTATTGATAATTCTCCTTGCAGTCTTGATTTCAGCTTGTGCTTCATCCAGTCCGGCATTTCTCATAATGTACTCTGCATATAAGTTAAATAAGCAGGGTAACAATATACAGCCTTGATGTACTCCTTTCCCAGTTTGGAACCAGTCCATTGTTCCATATCTGGTTCTAACTTCTTGCCTCTTGACCTGCATACAGATTTCTCAGGAGGCCGGTAAGGTAGTCTGATATTCCCATCTTTTTAAGAATACTCCATAGTTTTTTATTTTGATTCATACAGTCAAAGGTTTTAGTGTGGTCAATGAAGTGGAAGTAGGTATTTTTCTGGAACTTTCTTGCTTTTTCTATAATCCAACAGATGTTGGCAATTTGATCTCTTATTCCTCTGCCTTTTCTAAATCCTACTTATACATCTGAAAGTTCGCAGTTCATGTACTGTTGAATCTTGGCTTAGGGAATTTTGAGCATTACTTTGCTAGCATGTGAAATGAGTGCATTTGTGTGATAGTTTCAATATTCTTTGGCATTGCCTTTCTTTGGGATTGGAATGAAAACTGACCATTTTCAGTCCTGTCGCCACTGCTGAGTTTTCCAAATTTGCTGGCATATTGAATACAGCACTTTCACAGCATCACTTTTAGGATTTGAAATAGCTCAGCTGGAATTCCATCACTTCGAGGAGTTTTGTTCACAGTGATGTTTCCTAAGGCCCACTTGACTTTGCACTCCAAGACGCCTGGCTCTAGGTGAGTGATCACAGCACTGTGATTATCTGGGTCATTAAGATCTTTTTCTTATAGTTCTTCTTTGTATTCTTGTCACTTCTTCTTAATATCTTCTGCTTCTATTAGGTCCACACCATTTCTGTCCTTTATTGTGCCCATCTTTGCATGAAGTGTTCCCTTGGTATCTCTAGTTTTATTGAAGATATCTCTAATATTTCCCATTCTATTGATTTCCTCTATTTCTTTGCATTGTTCATTTAGGAAGGCTTTCTTATCTCTCCTTGCTATTCTTTGGAACTCTGCATTCAGATGGGTATATCTTTCCTTTTCTCTTACTTTTCCCAAACCCCCAATCACTTCAATGCTATGAGTAACATGAGCCACTGACCACAGTCTCACAAATGAAAACTGCCAAAGGGACTTTGCCTCAATCCTAAAGGGGAGATGTGTTCAAAAAGTTAACAGAGGGAGGTAGAGTGGGAAGAAGGAAGGCAGGAATGAAGTTAGAAGGGAGAGAAGAAATCCTTCAAATCTCTCAAAGAACAACTGCAACTAACCATTAAAGTTAATTGGAACAAAGTGTCAGAAACAGAACTTTGAAAATTTTATTGATGTTTACTCTAAAACCCACTTTCCCCAAAGCTTCTGTGTGTTGCATTATTTGGTTTTACTTCTAGGACTTGTGCTCAGAGCAGCAGATGTGGGAGCAAAAATGAAATAAGAAGGACTTCAGTATTCTGGAGTAAATTGCTTTCCACTGCATTAGTGAGAGAGAACAGATTGTAGCTAGGATAAGAGCAGTGTAAATAATTTTAAGTGTGCAATAGCACACAGCATCGATTTAAATGACCTGGTAACTCGGCACCATCCCAGGCAATTATTTCCTAAGCAGGATTTATGTCATGTGTTGTCAAAAAGCATTCCAAACCTTGGACCCAGATACACGTTTAGATATATGTTTAGAAGTTGCTCTTAACTGGAAAAGACCTTTGGATTGCTTTGTTATTAAAAGCAGGAAGACCATTTTCTCTTTCTTGTTCTTTAAATTTAATATGGAAATAGTCTGCCTTTCCCCTGTCTTATAAATATTTTGAACATACACATGCAGGTTTGATTTGAAAAATATCTGAAAGGATGACAGCATTTGTCGCTATGAATGACGGTTTTACAGTCTTACACTTTTGTTTCTGATGATATACTTCATATACACCTAAAACTATTCCTGGGCTTTTAGGTAAACTGCAGAAGAAGTTAAGATATTTCAGTTCCTCCGCCCCCGTTGCATTTCTTTCTGGGAGGCAGCAGCAAGTTTTGGAATCACATAAAGCACCACATGTTAATATCATAGCCTCAGATTGTCTGGGTAAATGCCAAGGAGCACATCACAGTTAGTAATGAACCTTCCATTGACAACTCAGTCAGCCTTCGACTTCACAGTTTATGGCTCCCCACTCTGCCTGACATTATATATCAGGACTACAGTTGGAATGTTGAGCACAGTGGTTTGTACATTCTAATCTCAGGTGCTCAGAGGCGTTGGTGGATTTTTCTTTTCAGTTTGCAGCAAAATGCCTCATGAACCTGAGGTTTAAACTTGACTGTAATTTTGGCAACAGAGCTGTCAATCAAGAGCTGAGGTAACCCTTTCATTTGCTATCCTTTCCTCTCACTTATAATTTGCCAAAGCAGAGCTGGATCTCTAGGACTCAGGTGGTATTCTGAGTTAATGTACAGAACCTGTACGTGTAGAAGATACCACGTATAGGATATAGAATGCTGGGTTCTAAAGCTGGTCTCCAGAGCCTGTCCAACTGTTGTTGCTGCTGCTTGCACCCCTGCTTTTGTTTATCCATCCATAAGCAAGGCTCCTTCAAACTCGCTCCATCTTATTTTGCTAATTGTGATGAGATAAATTTATTTCTCTCTCACATTCTTCCTCCTTCATGGGAATCAAACACATTAAAATTAGGAAAGTAAAAGGAGGAGTTTAGTAGTGCAGATTAAATGAGGAAAGAAACAGAAACCCTAGCTGTGCAAAGATGAGATTTATTTTGGCAGTATAAAACCATTCGACTGTCTTACAGATCCTCCGCTTGAAGCTTCCCAAGTACTGCTCCCTATGTACTCCCTTGTGCACAAATAGTTTTCAACTTTGTCCAGAGACTTGAGAAAAAGAGGAAGGCCCCCAGGAAGAAATGCAGAGGGATCAAATAGACCTTCCTCGGCCTTGCCGAAGAGGTCTGCTTTCCTAGTGATTCTGAGGGTAAAAGTTGGAGGCAATGTACAAGGAACAATTAGGACATCTATATTCTCTGTGACGGAGAAGGCAATGGCTACCCACTCCAGTGTTCTTGCCTGGAGAATCCCAGGGACAGTGGAGCCTGGTGGGCTGCCGTTTATGGGGTCGCACAGAGTTGGACACAACTAAAGCGACTTAGCAGCAGCAGCAGCAGCAAGGGTTTTAAAAATGAACTGTACTGCCTCTCTTATCCATCCAAAGAACAGTACTGGGGTTATTCTAAATTAACTCTAAGCTTCCTTATGTTGAATGGAAGCCCAAAAAGGTTTGCCACCATGAACATTATGAAAGAGCATTGTCTTTCTCTGTACCTTAAACATGCAGACTGATTTCTGCATGAAATTATTTCATTATTTCAGCCAATGCATTCAGGACATGTTGGAACAGGTCGTCAGAATCGTATTGTTCATCTGACCTTAATACACTGGGTAGCACCTACAAATGAGTACCTCGACCAATAATTTGGGGATGTTTTTGCCTATATGGCTGCTTGTGTAAAGCTTTTTGGAGATAAGAAGATTGGCCCTAAGGCTCTGGATCTCACCAGCCTCTTGATTTGCTTAATTTAGCAAAATCAGATACTTTACACTCATTGCATTAGCTATACTCATTTGTTTTCCATAGACATGTAAATTCTAGGGAATGAGAAGTTTAATCAGAAGGAAGTTTGAGAGCAAATTCTTAAAAGTTGTGGTAGAGATGCTATTTGGTCCAGCTCATTGCCTCCTATGCTGCAGTTTTCTATCACAGTTGTTTTTCTGTACATAACAAATCAAGATCATAAACCAAAAAATAAAGCAAGGAATCACGGGTTCTTAAAGCTAGTGGAGATTTTCTAGATCATCCTATTGAAACCTAAAGAAACAGGCCCAGAGACTGCATACTTCCATTCATTGACAATTTTTCATTTACCTTAACCACGATGGTGTGATCACTCATCTAGAGCCAGACATCCTGGAATGTGAAGATAAGTGGGCCTTAGAAAGCATCACTATGAACAAAGCTAGTGGAGGTGATGGAATTCCAATTGAGCTGTTTCAAATCCTGAAAGATGATGCTGTCAAAGTGCTGCACTCAATATGCCAGCAAATTTGGAAAACTCAGCAGTGGCCACAAGACTGGAAAAGGTCAGTTTTCATTCCAATTCCAAAGAAAAGCAATACCAAAGAATGCTCAAACTACTGCACAATTGCACTCATCTCACATGCTAGTAAAGTAATGCTCAAAATTCTCCAAGCCAGGCTTCAGCAATACATGAAGCGTGAACTTCCTAATGTTCAAGCTGGTTTTAGAAAAGGCAGAGGAACCAGAGATCAAATTGCCAACATCCGGTGGGTCATGGAAAAAGCAAGAGAATTCCAGAAAAACATCTATTTCTGCTTTATTGACTATGCCAAAGCCTTTGACTGTGTGGATCACAAGAAACTATGGAAAATTCTGAGAGAGATGGGAATACCAGGCCACCTGACCTGCCTCTTGAGAAATCTGTATGCAGGTCAGGAAGCAACAGTTAGAACTGGGCATGGAACAACAGACTGGTTCCAAATAGGAAAAGGAGTACGTCAAGGCTGTATATTGTCACCCTGCTTATTTAACTTACATGCAGAGTACATCATGAGAAACGCTGGACTGGAAGAAACACAAGCTGGAATCAAGATTGCCAGGAGAAATATCAAGAACCTCAGATATGTAGATGACACCACCCTTATGGCAGAAAGTGAAGAGGAACTAAAAAGCCTCTTGATGAAAGTGAAAGAGGAGTGTAAAAAAGTTGGCTTAAAGCTCAATATTCAGGAAACGAAGATCATGGCATCTGGTCCCATCACTTCATGGCAAATAGATAGGGAAACAGTGGAAACAGTGTCAGACCTTATTTTTGGGGGGCTCCAAAATCACTGCAGATGGTGATTGCAGCTGTGAAATTAAGACGCTTACTCCTTGGAAGAAAAGTTATGACCAACCTAGATAGCATATTCAAAAGCAGAGACATTACTTTGCCGACAAAGGTCCGTCTAGTCAAGGCTATGGTTTTTCCAGTAGTCATGTATGGATGTGAGAGTTGGACTGTGAAGAAAGCTGAGTGCCAAAGAATTGATGCTTTTGAGCTGTGGTGTTGGAGAAGACTCTTGAGAGTCCCTTGGACTGCAAGGAGATCCAACCAGTCCATTCCGAAGGAGATCAGCCCTGGGATTTCTTTGGAAGGACTGATGCTAAAGCTGAAACTCCAGTACTTTGGCCACCTCATGTGAAGAGTTGACTCATTGGAAAAGACTCTGATGCTGGGAGGGATTGGGGGCAGGAAGAAAAGGGGACGACCGAGGATGAGATGGCTGGATGGCATCACTGACTCGATGGGCGTGAGTCTGAGTGAATTCCGGGAGTTGGTAATGGACAGGGAGGCCTGGCGTGCTGCAATTCATGGGGTCGCAAAGAGTCGGACACGACTGAGCGACTGCACTGAACTGAACTGAACTGAGGTGCCTGACACTGATCTAGTTACTGGAAATACCAAGTTGTAAACAAAACACTCCTACATTTCTGTCCTCATGGCATTTACGGTCAGTTGAGGAGTGAAGAAGTGTGGGTGTGGGTTTGAGCAGAAAGAATGTCAGAGAGTAATGGGAACTAGAAAGAGAAACAGATTTCAGGAAAGAAACTGAGCAGTAAGATTAGAAGTGGGAGCCCTTCTGGATCTGATGGAAAACACTGAGGCAGTTTGAACAAACACCTGACTGAGGCAAGGGGCAAGCTCTTTGGCTGTTTTAGGGGAAGAGTTCCAGGCAGAGAGAATAGTAAGTGCAGAGAGGATGTAATGTGTGTTTGAGAGACAGCGAGAATGTGCCTGGAACTCTGTGAGCGAGAAGGATGTGTGAGATCATATGCTTCAGGGTTCAGGGTCACAGGGTTTGGTCATGTAAATAAAGCCTTGAATGCCAAGATAAGAAACTTAGCATCTATTCTAAGTGTGATAGGACAAGATCAGTGATGGTAGGGATTCAGGAAAGAGGGTGACATGATCCTATTTACTTTTGAACCGAGCATGCTGTCTGCTAGGTGGAGTAAAACAGTAGTGTGTACAAGACAGGAAGCAGAAAAACCAGAGGATTGTAATAGTCCTGGCAACAGCTGGGTGTGATTGAAGTCAAGTGACAGGTGGTCCGATTTTGGGAATATTCTGAAAATAGACCTAATAGGATTTGCTGAGGGGTTGGGTATGTTGAAAAAATAAACTAGGCATATGAAAAATTTACAAGTTTGCTTGAGCAAAAATCAATTTGAATTGGACAACACCAAACAGAAAGTGGTTAGCAACACTCCTGGACAGAAGCCAGGGGGAAAGAGTTCTTGAAGAAAGCGGGGAGCAAAGAAAGCAAGTTATTTGATGATTGGCTATAGCATAAAGCCTAGTTGGCTGTTTATGGTAGGCTGTTTGTGATTTCTTAACCTTGAGGCATTTACCGGCTTAGATTTTTATTTGCTGACTAGGTCGCCAAGATCTGAGAGCCACCTCAGTCTACTTAATGGCCTCTTTGCTTAATTAATGTAATGGGTATGGAGTATAAAAGAAAGAGACGTGTCAAAGATGATTCCTAGGCTTTTGACATGAGCACTTGCAAGGATGGAGATACCAGTTTTTAATGGGACAAAGAGACGAAGTAGATTTGGAACGGGGACAGAGAAATCAAGAGTCTCTTGATTATGATTTTGGATGGGTTAAATTCAAGACAAGTATTAGTCACCCAAACAGCAAAGTCAGGAGGCAGTTGAATAGATGAGTCTGGCGGTCAGGAAGATTTGGGGTGTAGAGACTTAATTTGGGCTGAGCATGATGAAAATTTGAGAATCATTATCACTGGCTTATTTAAGATCCCCCTTGGCAGATTTGAGACCTGAAGCCTAAACTTCTGCCTTCTTCCTGGTTCCATATCTGACTGAATCTAGATGACTTATTAAAACAGACTTGGCAAAAGTCAGCATGTTATTTGAATATTGTTTTAATTAAAAAAAAATATATATATACACCTATATACACCTTATATGTAATATATTGTATATATATAAATGTATTATACACATATAAAATGCATTCAAGGAAATAAATGAAGGCTAAATTCAGTAAGAGAAAATCCTGAATATATTAATAAAAGAGACCTTATAGTAATCTTTAAAAACCAGCAGTGTGTTCTGAACTGTAAAATTGTGCATGTGAGCTCAGTTGCTCAATAGTGTCCAACTCTTTGCAATCCCAGGGAATGAAACTTGCCAGGCTCCTCTGTCCATGGGATTGTCCCCAGGCAAGAATACTGGTTGCCATGTCCTCCTCTGGATCAAAACAGAGTCTCTTGCTTGGCAGGTAGATATTTTACCACTGAGCTACTGAGAAGCTCCAAACTATAAAAGAAAAGCCCTTAACTAGGCACAGTGTTGCATCTAAAGTTCAAACAACGTATCAACCAGGGCGCCTTAGCTAATTTGAACCCTGGGGGATAGTTGAGTTCTCAAGAACTCAATATTAACTGTCCTTAAGTTCACATGTGGCTTTATAGAGTAAGCAAAATGTCACTAAAGTACACCTGGAATATATAGTGACTCATGAGCCCAGGTGTGATGTTCCATTTGACTCCAATTGTTAGAGGAGGAGTGGCTATGTGCCTAAATAGCTGGGATGTTGAATAGGATCCTCCTGAAAGAGTTCCTATATTTCAAGTGGCAGGTCAGAGGAAAAGGCAGAGGAATCATAGAATAGCCTGTAAACTATTGTGGAGAAGGAAGGAGTATACTTGATGGTATATCTTCTGATTCAAAGGATTCAGAGCTGAAAGTCTTATTTAACAAGATTGTCTACAGGCTCACCTCGTTTTATTGCACTTCAGATACTCCACTATTTTATAAACTGAATGTTTGTGGCATCCCTGCAGCAAGCAGATCTATAGACATTATTTTTCCAACAGTATTTGCTCACTTTTATCTCGCTGTCACATTTTGGTAATTCTGCAATATTTCAAACTTTTTCATGATTATATTTGTTATGCTGATCTGTGAGTAGTGATCCTTGAAGTTACTATTGCAAAAAGATGACTATTTGCTGAAGGGTCAGATAATGGTTAGTAATTTTTAGCAATAAAGTATTATTTAATTATTTTTTGACATAATGCTATTGTACATCTAATGGACTGCAGTGTAGTGTAAACATAACTTTTATATACAGTGGGAAACCAAAAAATTCATATGACTCACTTTACTGCAGTGATCTGGAACCAAAGCCACAATATCTGTGAGGTATGCCTGTGTTAGAAACCAAGTTTCAAGAAATCATGAAACTATTTGAGGATGACTATTACAGTGGCATTTTTGAAGAGTTAAACTGTTGGCATAGGAGAATGTCTCATGTTGCACAGAAATGGGATAACTTGGGAGATCTTGATTTTAGGATGCATAGTAGCACCACGAGATGGACAAATTCCTTTCCTGAGTTGCATTGCCTATTTTTAAAATAATTTTATTTATTTACTTATTTTCGGCTGCACTGGGTCTTCCAGGCTTTACTCTAGTTGTGGCAAAGCAGGGGCTACTCTCTAGTTGTGCTCTATGGGCTCCTCATTGCGGTGGCTTCTCTTGCTGAAGTACGGGCTCTAGGGTGTGCAGGCTTCAATAGCTGTGGCATGCAGGCTCAATAGTTGTGGTGTGCGGGCTTAGCTGCTCCATGGCATGTTCGATCTTCCAGGAATAGGGATCGAACCCATGTCTCCTGCATTGGCAGGTGGGTTCTGAATCACTAGGGAAGCCCCATGCACTACTTTTGAAAAATTAAAACTGGAGGAAAGACTGAGGTAATGCTGAGAGGGTAGTACATAGCCACTTATTTTATTCGATCTACATGAGAAAGCTGTGAGATGAGCAAGACAGATACAGTGACAGATGAGACAGTGACACAGTCACTAAGTGATGGAGAAAGGACTCAATGCAGGGGAATCATTTACTGCCCATGTCAAGCAAAAGCATGTCAGTCCCCCAACCAACTTCGTGAAATAAGCATCAAGCATCCCAGGAAGCCGAAGCTGCTGTCAATTGCCCTCCTCCCCTTCAGCCATGGTTGTATTTAAACAGAGTAATAATAAAACAAACTGGCAGCTGACACTCTCATAGCGCCAGCTCTGGGGCCCCTTCAGAAGAAAACTTTTTTCTGGATAGATCTCATCATTTCTCTTTTTTATTTTTCATTTGCTGTTTATTTTAAAGTTTAGTTTAAAGGAAACATTTAAAAAAATTTTTTAAAATGGGGTGAACTGAACCAGATTGCAAACACAAACCTGCCTTGAGCAACAAGCAAATTAAAAAAAAGAATTTTTAAATTCTGCCTTCATGGTATCTGCATGATGTGATCCCAAACACCTGATCCCTCAGACACTCTGTAGCAGGCTCTTCCCCACATCCAGACCCTGAGTCCTCAGTCACCTGGCAAGAGGAGTGGAAACTCGTCATTTATACTATTAAATATTTATACACTTATACTATTACAAACAGAATATGCTAATAAAAATAATATTGTTGTTGTTCAGTCATTAAGTCATATCTGATTCTTTCCGAATCCATGGACTGCAGCACCCCAGACTTCCCTGTCTTTCAATATCTCCCAGTTTCTCAAATTCCTGTCCATTGGGTTGATGATGCCATGCAATCATCTCGTACTCTGTCACCCCCTTCTCCTCCTATCCTCAATCATTCCCAGTATCAGGGTCTTTTCCAATGAGTTGGCTCTGTGAACCAGGTGGCCAGAGTGTTGGAGCTTCAGCATCAGTCCTTTTAATGGAAATTCAGGGTTGATTTCCTTTAGGATTGACAGGTTTGATCTCTTTGCTATCCAAGGGACTCTCAAGAGTCTTCTCTAGCACCACAGTTCAAAAGCATCAATTCTTCAGTGCTCAGCTTTCTTTATGGTCCAACTCTCACATCCATACATGACTATGGGAAAAACCATCTAGCTTTGACTAGATGGACCTTTGTTGGCACAGTGATGTCTCTGCTTATTGGCAATCATTTATTGACATCTTAGTACATCACAGTCATTAATACACAGTTCCCACAGAAGCTGGGGGATATGACTATTCATATTTTAAAATCAGGAAGTAGCTTATCTAGGGACAGACAGGTTTCAACTGTCTGGTTCTAAAACCTTTCGTCTACATTGCCCTCGTCCCCCTGAACATCAGGCTTCCAAAGACAGGGTCGCTGCACTTACATCTGAGGGAGACAGATTGAATTTCCATTGCTTTAAAGGCACAACCTAAATTGCTTCCTACCAGAAGGACAGCTGGATTAGAACAGACATATCTCCTTGAATTCTTAGAGAGTCAGCAGGGAGGCGGATCCCGCGAAGGTTCCAAAGACCTGAGCTCACATGACCCATCTGCTTCTTACTGGTGGCTGCACTGTCCATCAGCTCGCAAAACCACCTTCATTACTTCATCTGTAGAATAGCAACTCTGGGAGATGCACTGCCCATTCTCTTACCTTGCTGTAGACCCAAGTGTGTAAATGAATGAAGGAAAGTGCTTGTCCGTTGAAAAACTCCCTGCATGTGGGATTACCTGTGGGAAACAATGGGAAACAATGGAAACAGTGAGAGACTTTATTTTGCGGGGCTCCAAAATCACTGCAGATGGTGACAGCAGCCATGAAATTAAAAGACGCTCCTTGGAAGAAGAGCTATGACCAACCTAGATAGCATATTAAAAAGCAGAGACATTACTTTGCCAACAAAGGTCTGTCTAGTCAAAGCTATTGTTTTTCCAGTAGTCATATATGGATGTGAGAGTTGGATTATAAATAAAGCTGAGTGCCAAAGAATTGATGCTTTTTAACTGTGGTGCTGGAGAAGACTCTTGAGAGTCTCCTGGAATGCAAGGAGATCCAACCAGTCAATCCTAAAGGAAATGAGTCCTGAATATTCATTGGAAGGACTGATGCTAAAGTTGAAACTCCAATACTTTGGCTGGCTGATGAGAAGAACCAGCTCATTGGAAAAGACCCCGATGCTGCGAAAGATTGAAGGCAGAAGGAGAAGGGGAAGACAGAGGATGAGATGGTTGGATGGCATCACTGATGCTCTGGACATGAGTTTGAGTAGGCTCCAGGAGTTGGTGATAGACAGAAGCCTGACGTGTTACAATCCATGGGTTTGTAAAGAGTTGGACATGACTGAGCAACTGAACTGAGCTGAACTGACGCGGAATTACTGTGATTTTTTATTTTTCTCATTTAAAAAGGAATGTTTTGAGAATTTTCAATATCTCTATAGTCAGCCATGGTAAAATCTGCTCAAGGAGTTGACTTACCTCTCCCTCCTAGTAACTATGCAGCAAAGGGAACTGGAATCAATTTGTGAGGCAGAAGCCGCAGACAACGGATCATGTTTTCACTAAATCATGGGGAGGGGCTGGTTCTGCTGGTGCTGCCAATATGTGCCAAATGTGTCTCTCAGCTTGCGCTCTTGGTAACAGGTGTTCACAGGGTGGCAAGGATGGAGAGCAGGCCTCCCCACACTTTGCCTGTCTTTCACTTGTCAAGAGTTTTGACAGGCCTTTTGCAGTTCTCTGTGACAGAGTTCCAAGCATGGCTGCACAGCACACAGCTTAAAGCGGCCCTGAGTCGGGAACTTGGAGAATCCCCCTTTGAGGTTCTGTTAAATGACATGCCTAGATGTGAGTGTGGGCAGCCCTTCTTCTCGGCATGTGTCTGCTTCATTCATCCTCCTGATGGGCAGCACACAGGTCCAGAGTTTGTTCCACTGGTAACAGGGCTGTGCTCTGGGCAGCATATCAGACTAGATTTGTGTGCCAGTTTGAGATCTAAAATATCCCTTTTCCTTGCTCTCATGTATCCAGTCTATAACATTTCCTTATATCACAGTCACTTGTTAAAGTGTCTGTCTCTCCTAGTTGACTCTCAGCTGTCTTTGATCAGGGACCCTACAGTATTCCTGGCATACCTAGCAGTGCCTGACATGTAACAAAGACTAATAAGTATGTATCAGACTGAATCTTAATACAGTGCATCCAAGGAACCTGAAAATGGTAATTCCCCTGAAGGAAATGAGGCCAAATTTCTTCTAGCTATCAAAACTGTTTTGGCGATAATGGCCAAAATCTAGGGCTTTCACCAATGCTGGCTCCTAGTCCCAGGCTTAATGGCTATTTCTATAGTTGGCCATTATAATGTTTAAATGAACAATTGGGTTTTATTGTGTCCATTCAGCTTCATATATAGGGTAGACACTATTAAAAAATACATATTTGTTTGTATGTGTTAGCCACTCAGTCATGTGTAACTCTTTCCAACCCCATGGACTGTAGCCTCCCAGGCTCCTCTGTCTATGGAATGTTCCAGGCAAGAATATTGGAGTGGGTTGCCATTTCATTTTCTAGGGGCTCTTTCTGATCCAGGGATCAAACCTGGTTCTCCTGCAATACAGGCAGATTCTTTACTGTCTGAGCCACCAGAGAAGTCCATATATATGTGTGTGTGTGTGTGTGTGTGTGTGTATAGTTTTGTACCTCTAGGTACAGAACAGAATGTGCATTTTTTTATTGGTCTCATTGCCTACTCACTGATGGCATGTTTTCTTTTGCTGAAATGTGTTGTTATTCTAGACACAGTCTGCATAACATAGCATGTTTAATTTAATTCACATCATTAAATTAGTATTATGCAGGGTGAAACTGAAGGAGGGATTTTTAATCTGGGTTCTTGGAAAATAGAAAGGAACTACACATACACAGACATCACCACCACCGACAACCTCCGTCCTTCCTTGACTTCCCATATTTCTATTGAACCCCTGAGTAGTTACACAGGCTAGGAGAGGGTAATCACATTTCATGCTTCAGGGTGTGATCACAAGGGGGTCAGGAAGGACCTCTCCCCTCCCCTGCGGAACTGTTTGGTTGGCCAGGTGCACTAATAGGGGTGAAGGGTTGCTAAATTCCTGGGAAGCATCAGGCATTTGCAGCTTCAAAATTCTAAGCAGTGAACTTGCAGGAGCAATGGTTTGGTCTTTCTGCGGCAGATTCACAGGATCACTGAACAGAGTGCTACTGCAATTTTCTCTTGGTTTCCCACTCCTTTATCTTTGTCCTTTGGAATTAAAGAATACATCTCTTTCTTTATGCAAAGAGAGAACTTTAATGCTGAAAGGGAATTTAGAAATTATCTAGTCTAATTTTCTGAATTTACAGAGAGTAACTATTATGTTCTAAAATGTTAAGTCACTTTCTCAAAAGCATAGTAGGAGCTGATGACAGAACTGAGCTTAAAACCTAAGTGTTCAGATGTTCCTTCCACTACTTTACAGCTGAGATCTGTTCTACACATCAGTCAGGTTCAGCTACACTGTTGGTGCTTTATTTGCTAGTTCAGTTCAGTTCAGTTCAGTCGCTCAGTCATGTCAAACTCTTTGTGACCCCATGAATTGCAGCACGCCAGGCCTCCCTGTCCATCACCAACTCCTGGAGTTCACTCAGATTCACATCCATCGAGTCAGTGATGCCATCCAGCCATCTAATCCACTGCCGTCCCCTTCTCCTCCTGCCCTCAATCCCTACGAGTAACAAAGTCTTTTCCATTGAGTCAACTCTTCCCATGATGTGGCCAAAGTACTGGAGTTTCAGCTTTAGCATCATTCCTTCCAAAGAAATCCCAGGGCTGATCTCCTTCAGAATGGACTGGTTGAATCTCCTTGCAGTCCAAGGGACTCTCAAGAGTCTTCTCCAACACCACACTTCAAAAGGATCAATTGTTTGGTGTTCAGCCTTCTTCGCAGTCCAACTCTCACATCCACACATGACCACTGGAAAAACCATAGCCTTGACTAGACGGACCTTAGTCGGCAAAGAAACGTCTCTGCTTTTGAATATGCTATCTAGTTTGGTCATAACTTTTCTTCCAAGGAGTAAGCATTTTTTAATTTCATGGCTGCAGTCACCATCTGCAGTGATTTTGGAGCCCCAAAAGAATAAAGTCTGACACTGTTTCCACTGTTTCCCCATCTATTTCCCATGAAGTGATGGGACCAGATGCCATGATCTTCATTTTCTGAATGTTGAGCTTTAAGCCAACTTTTTCACTCTCCTCTTTCACTTTCATCAAGAGGCTTTTTAGTTCCTCTTCACTTTCTGCCATAAGGGTGGTGTCATCTACATATCTGAGGTTCTTGATATTTCTCCCGGCAATCTTGATTCCAGCTTGTGTTTCTTCCAGTCCAGCATTTCTCATGATGTACTCTGCATACAAGTTAAATAAGCAGGGTGACAATATACAGCCTTGACGTACTCCTTTTCCTATTTGGAACCAGTCTGTTGTTCCATGTCCAGTTCTAACTGTTGCTTCCTGGCCTGCATAAAGATTTCTCAAGAGGCAGGTCAGGTGGTCTGGTATTCCCATCTCTCTCAGAATTTTCCACAGTTTATTGTGATCCACACAGTCAAAGGCTTTGACATAGTCAATAAAGCAGAAATAGATGTTTTTCTGGAATTCTCTTGCTTTTTCGATGATCCAGCGGATGTTGGCAATTTGATCTCTGGTTCCTCTGCCTTTTCTAAAACCAGCTTGAACATCAGGAAGTTCACGGTTCCCGTATTACTGAAGCCTGACTTGGAGACTTTTGAGCATTACTTTACCGGCATGTGAGATGAGTACAATTGTTTGGTAGTTTGAGCATTCTTTGGCATTGCCTTTCTTTGGAATTGGAATGAAAACTGACCATTTTCAGTCCTGCGGCCACTGCTGAGTATTCCAAACTACTGGTATATTGAGTGCAGCACTTTGACAGCATCATCTTTCAGGATTTGAAATAGCTCAACTGGAATGCCATCACCTCCACTACCTTTGTTCATAGTGATGCTTTCTAAGGCACACTTGACTTCACATTCCACGAAGTCTGGCTCTAGGTGAGTAATCACACCACACCATCACATTGTCTGGGTCATGAAGATCTTTTTTGTCCAGTTCTGTGTATTCTTGCCACTTCTTCTTAATATCTTCTGCTTCTGTTAGGTCCATACCATTTCTGTCCTTTATCGAGCCCATCTTTGCATGAAATGTTCCCTTGGTATCTCTCATTTTTTTTGAAGAGATCTCTAGTCTTTCCCATTCTGTTGCTTTCCTCTATTTCTTTGCATTGATCACTGAAGAAGGCTTTCTTCTTCTTGCTATTCTTTGGAACTCTGCTTTCAGATGCTTATGTCTTTCCTTTTCTCCTTTGCTTTTCATTTTTCTTCTTTCACAGCTATTTGTAAGGACTCCCAGACAGCCATTTTGCTTTTTTGCATTTCTTTTCCATGGGGATGGTCTTGATCCCTGTCTCCTGTACAATGTCATGAACCTCCGTCCATAGTTCATCAGGCACTCTGTCTATCAGATCTAGTTCCTTAAATCTATTTCTCACTTCCACTGTATAATTATAAGGGACTTGATTGAGGTCATACCTGAATGGTCTAGTGGTTTCCCCCACTTTCTTCCATTTAAGTCTGAATTTGGCAATAAGGAATTCATGATCTGAGCCATAGCCAACTCCCGGTCTTGTTTTTGCTGACTGTATAGAGCTTCTCCATCTTTGGCTGCAAAGAATATAATCAGTCTGATTTCGGTGTTGACCATCTGGTGATTTCCATGTGTAGAGTCTTCTCTTATGTTGTTGGAAGACAGTATTTGTTATGACCAGTCCATCTCTTGGCAAAACTCTATTAGCCTTTGCCCTGCTTCATTCCATACTCCAAGGCCAAATTTGCCTGTTACTCCAGGTGTTTCTTGACTTCCTACTTTTGCATTCCAGTCCCTTATAATGAAGAGGACATGTCTTTTGGGTGTTAGTTCTAAAAGGTCTTGTAGGTCTTCATAGAACTGTTCAACTTCAGCTTCTTCAGCATTACTCGTTGGGTCATAGGCTTGGATTACTCTGATACTGAATGGTTTGCCTTGGAAACAAACAGAGATCATTCTGTCATTTTTGAGATTGCATCCAAGTACTGCATTTTGGACTCTTTTGTTGACCATGATGGCTACTCCATTTCTTCTAAGGGATTCCTGCCCACAGTAGTAGATTTAAGGGTCATCTGAGTTAAATTCACCCGTTCCAGTCCATTTTAGTTCGCTGATTCTTAGAATGTTGATGTTCACCCTTGCCATCTCCTATTTGACCACTTCCAATTTGCCTTGATTCATGGACCTAACATTCCAGGTTCCTATGCAGTATTGCTCTTTACAGTATTGGGCCTTGCTTCTATCACCAGTCACATCCACAACTGGGTATTGTTTTTGCTTTGGCTCCATCCCTTCATTCTTTCTGGAGTTATTTCTCTCTGATCTCTAGTAGCATATTGGGCACCTACTGACCTGGGGAGTTCCTCTTTCAGTATCCTATCATTTTGCCTTTTCATACTGTTCATGGGGTTCTTAAGGCAGGAATAGTGAAGTGGTTTGACATTCCCTTCTCCAGTGGACCACATTCTGTCAGACCTCTCCAGCATGACCCTCCCATCTTGGGTGGCCCCACACGGCATGGCTTGGTTTCATTGAGTTAAACAAGGCTGTGGTCCATGTGATCAGATTGGCTAGTTTTCTGTGATTATGGTTTCAGTGTGTCTGCCCTCTGATGCCCTCTTGCAACACCTACCGTCTTACTTGGGTTTCTCTTACCTTGTACATGGGTTATCTCTTCACGGCTGCTCCAGCAAAGTGCAACCACTGCTCCTTACATTGGACGAGGGGTATCTCCTCACGGCCGCCCCTCCTGGCCTTGGACATGGAGTAGCTCCTCTTAGTCCTCCTGCGCCCACGCAGCCGCCACTCCTTGGATGTGGGGCTGCTCCTCTCAGCCACCTCCCCTGACCTTGGGCATGTGGTAGCTCCTCTCAGCCGCCGCCCTGACCCAGAGAGTGTATTAAATTACAGATTGGTGGGCTCCAACTCCAGAGTTCTTGAGTCAGTAGTAGGTCTGGCATGGGGATAAGAATCTGCATTTCTAATGAGTTCTCGGAACGCTGATGCCGCTGGGTCAGGGATCATAATCGAGGTAAGGAGCACTGAAATACACTAAAGCTGTCAAATACAACAGATGTTTTTCTTTCCTTACTCCTTTGTTCAGCCCTTTATTCACTTCTTTATCAGATATTTATTGAACACCAACTGAGTGCCTGGCATCTTTGCTGCTGTGGCTGGGAATAGGAAACATGAAGGTTAAAAAAAGGCATAATCCTCTTCTTGAAGAGTTCACAGTTGGTAGAAAGGGACAAATGCATAAATAATTACTGAGCAGTATTTTAAGTACAGGATAGAAGTCTGCCCAAAGTCTAACAGTTGCACATCCCTAAAAGTAATGACAACATAGGGACTTTTCAGGAACAGCTTTACCAGAGAGGTGACATTTGGGTTGGGCTTTGAAAGAGAAGTAGGATTTCTTCACAAAAGGAAGATTATAGGCTGAAGGGATAGAACATGCAAAGGCATGGAGAATGGCATTTTTAGGAAGAGCTGACTAAAGTGGCAGGAACTTGGAAGGAGGAGCCGTGGTACAAAATTCAGAGAGTGGAAATAAAATAAAGATGGAAAGTTATGGTGGGTGAAATAACGAAAGGCATTCCATACAATACCACTCACTTTATGTGTAGCAGAGATACTGAAGGGTTTTAAGGGGAAACATTGTATGACTACACTAGCTATAGTGTGGAGGGCAGATAAGAAGGGTTTCCAGAAAGCAAGGAAAAATTAAAAATCTACTATGGTAATCTACATGAGAAATGATGATAGCTGATCCAAAACAATAGCAATGGAAATGGATAGGAAAGAGCTGTAAAAAGTTAAAATAATCAGGACTTATGAAAAGAAGAGAAAAATGATAAAGATACTCATAAATAATTCCACAATATCTAGCTGCTCTGATTAGATGGAAATGCTATTAATGGAGACAGAAAAAAGAAGAGCACAAGTAGGTGAGAGCTAAGTTCATTTGGGCGAGTTGGGACAAAGAGACACAACTGAGTGACTTTCACTTTCTCTTAGCCAAGCTACTATCAGTTCATCACTTGAGGTGTTGGGGAAATTCTTACCTGCTCTGGGCCTCAACCATCTCATCTTTAAAACAGGATTGCTGAGAAAGGAGTAAATGATCCCTGCAAAGTATTTAGTTTGCATAATGCTTGGCACATAAAAAGGGTGCTGTAATTTTTAAAAATAGATTTAACAGTGGAACAATTTTACTAGAAAAAAAAAATACAGATTATCCGAGAAAACCATCAATAAAAGAACAAGTGAAGACTGTAACTATAAAAACAAATGCTATTCAGTTCAGTTCAGTTCAGTACAGTCGCTCAGTCATGTCCGACTCTTTGCGACCCCATGAATCACAGCACGCCAGGCCTCCCTGTCCATCACCATCTCCCAGAGTTCACTCAGACTCACATCCATCGGGTCCATGATGCCATCCAGCCATCTCATCCTGGGTCGTCCCCTTCTCCGCCTGCCCCCAATCCCTCCCCGCATCAAAGTCTTTTCCAGTGAGTCAACTCTTCGCATGAGGTGTCCGAAGTACTGGAGTTTCAGCTTTAGCATCATTCCTTCCAAAGAAATCCCAGGGCTGATCTCCTTCAGAATGGACTGGTTGGATCTCCTTGCAGTCCAAGGGACCCTCAAGAGTCTTCTCCAACACCACAGTTCAAAAGCATCAATTCTTCAGCTCTCAGCCTTCTTCACAGTCCAACTCTCACATCCATACATGACCACAGGAAAAACCATAGCCTTGACTAGACGGACCTTAGTCAGCAAAGTAATGTCTCTGCTTTTGAATATACTATCTAGATTGGTCATAACTTTTCTTTCAAGGAGTAAGCGTATTTTAATTTCATGGCTGCAGTCACCATCTGCAGTGATTTTGGAGCCCCCCAAAATAAGGTCTGACACTGTTTCCACTGTTCCCCCATCTATTTCCCATGAAGTGATGGGACCAGATGCCATGATCTTCATTTTCTGAATGTTGAGCTTTAAGCCAACTTTTTCACTCTCCTCTTTCACTTTCATCAAGAGGCTTTTTAGTTCCTCTTCACTTTCTGCCATAAGGGTGGTGTCATCTACATATCTGAGGTTCTTGATATTTCTCCCGGCAATCTTGATTCCAGCTTGTGTTTCTTCCAGTCCAGCATTTCTCATGATGTATTCTGCATACAAGTTAAGTAACCAGGGTGACAATATACAGCCTTGACGTACTCCTTTTCCTATTTGGAACCAGTCTGTTGTTCCATGTCCAGTTCTAACTGTTGCTTCCTGGCCTGCATAAAGATTTCTCAAGAGGCAGGTCAGGTGGTCTGGTATTCCCATCTCTCTCAGAATTTTCCACAGTTTATTGTGATCCACACAGTCAAAGGCTTTGGCATAGTCAATAAAGCAGAAATAGATGTTTTTCTGGAACTCTCTTGCTTTTTCGATGATCCAGCGGATGTTGGCAATTTGATCTCTGGTTCCTCTGCCTTTTCTAAAACCAGCTTGAATATCAGGGAGTTCATGGTTCACATATTGCTGAAGTCTGGCTTGGAGAATTTTGAGCATTACTTTACTAGCATGTGAGATGAGTGCAATTGTGCGGTAGTTTGAGCATTCTTTGGCATTGCCTTTCTTTGGAATTGGAATGAAAACTGACCTTTTCCAGTCCTGTGGCCACTGCTAAGTGTTCCAAACTTGCTGGCATATTGAGTACAGCACTTTGACAGCATCATCTTTCAGGATTTGAAATAGCTCAACTGGAATGCCATCACCTCCACTAGCTTTGTTCGTAGTGATGCTGTCTAAGGCCCACTTGACTTCACATTCCAAGATGTCTGGCTCTAGATGAGTGATCACATCATCATGATTATCTGGGTCGTGAAGATCTTTTTTGTACAGTTCTTCCGTGTATTCTTGCCGCCTCTTCTTAATATCTTCTGCTTCTCTTAGGTCCATACCATTTGTGTCCTTTATCGAGCCCATTTTTGCATGAAATGTTCCCTTGGTATCTCTTATTTTCTTGAAGAGATCTCTAGTCTTTCCCATTCTGTTCTTCTATTTCTTTGCATTGATCGCTGAAGAAGGCTTTCTTATCTCTTCTTGCTATTCTTTGGAACTCTGCATTCAGATGCTTATATCTTTCGTTTTCTCCCTTCTTATTCTTCCCAAGTACCCAGAATGGATGTCTGTTTGGTCCAGTGTGCCTCCTACTTTTGTTACTAAACTCAGGTTTGGTTGCTCACTTCTCAGAAACCAGTAACTGAGGAGAAAGTGTCAATAGAAAGGAAAGGTGCTTTATTCAAAAAAGCTGGCAACATGGGGAGAAGGCAGACTCATGTCTGGAGACCAACTCTGAAAATTCTGTCCAGCCGTGGTAATTTTCAAAGGGAGAAAGGAAAAACAACCTCATTTAATCATTAAGGTAGGAGGTCAGATTCTTCATCGTTTCTCCATTGTGTGCAGGCCTGCTGATTTCTCTTGACCTTCTTTTGGATGCTCTCTTGCCTGCTTTGTCAGCCTGCAAATTTGCTAAGGGGGGAAGCTGGGGACAGAGAGTTAGTCATTTTTTAACTACTTAATTTTTCATTCTTGTTCCTTTTAATCCAGGAAAGGATTCAACGGGTTTGGCAGAACATTGTGTATATTCAGTAGAGCAGAAGCCAGGAGTCAGATTAAATGTTATCAACTGACATCATTTTTATAATTAACATTTTGGAGAAGCAGAAATTGGCTAACAGGAGAGGGGCAAAAGAGCTGCTTACAGATCCCCACTTGTCAGACTCATTCTGGGACTAGAGGTGAAGGTCCATCTTCTGTAACTTCTTTCTTTGTTGTTGTTGACATTGTTGTTCATTTGTTCAGTTGCTAAGTTGTATTCTACTCTTTGCAACCCCATGGACCACAGCTTTATGCTGACATAGGGTGCTATATGTCACTCTGTGTCAGAGTAGAAGATACTGACATGGTTTTGTAGCATCTGTTTGGTGACAATTTTAGTTGCCTACTTACATTTGTGGGCAGAGCAAGCTACAATTATTCTAATTCTCACAAAGATATAGATTATTATGAGCAAGAGTGTTAATACCATTTTTCATCAGACACTGAGTCTATGACTCTCTTATCATTAACAGCTTTAGCCTACTCTTTTGTGACTCTGGGAGGCTTTGAGTTTTCTACAAATAAGAGGCAGAGGACATAGAGGGCCTTTGTTCTTGGGGGGAGGGGACCATGGGGTTCTGCTTAGTTCCACTATGACTATGATACCACAAAACACTTCTGATTCCTTGTATTCAAACTTCCTTGTATTCAAGGAAGTTGTATTCCTTGTATTCATTGACTATGCTATGTAACAGATTATCACAAACTTGACAACTTAAATCAAATATTATCTCATTTCACAGCATAACTAGATACTCTGCTTAGGCTCTCACTGGGCTGAAACCAAGGTTTGGCTGGGGTTGCAGTTCTTCATTCTCACAGGGCCCTCTTCTAAGCTCATAGGTGGTTGCCAGGATTCATTGCCTTCCATTTGCAGAAGTGAGGGAGGGCTTCATTTCCCTTTGAGTTGTTAGTCATTCCTAGTCACATGACCTCCACAGGAAATTCTCGCTATGGATGTTTGTTTTCTTCCAGCCTCCAACTCATTCCTCTGACTCCCCTTCTTGCTTTTAATCTCTGTTTTCTCAGGTCTCTGACCTCTGGACTAAGATATAGTGGGCTCATGTGATTTAGCACATCTGGATTATCTCCTTATCTTCAGATCAAATTGATCTGGAACCTTAATTACATCTGCAAATTTCCTTCACAGCCATACCTAGAACGATGTTTGAATAGGAGAAGGTGTGTGTATACACAGCGATTGGGAGCCTTGGGGGGTCCATCTGAAGAAGTCTGTCAACCACACTCCTGAAGCCCCTGCAAATTCAGTCACAAGACTGAGCAGTGCTTTTAGTGGCATTGTTGCATTTAACAGTCGCCCTTCTGGCCATTTCTCTACATTTACATTTGAATGACAAGTTGTTGAATAGCTCAAAGGCCAAGAGACATGCATTTAGAAGAGTGACAAATTTTCCCCCCATGCTCTTAGGATACCTCTGAATGATGTGTAATTATAGGTCTCTCACCTTTCTTTGCCCCTGATACCTAAATAATCACTGGGTCAAGGCAAGGATTTATCTGTCATTTAAAATTAAAAAAATTTTTTTTTTAAAAAAAAAGGAGCTTTCAACTCAAAATTGCTTACTATTCCTCACTTCAAGATTTGAGAAGTGTTGGTTTCATCAACTTCCTGGCAATAAATCAGTTGAGGCCAAGCCTGGTTTCAGGGGGTTCTTGAACATAAGCTTGCCCTGAACATATATTTAATTTTGGAGCAATATATTTCATGCTGTCAAATCAAGTGGCATCATTCAAGAGGCCCCTAATTCAGACACAGTCAGGCTGAGAAATGAGTAATAAAACAGAAGCAAGGGGCAAATGCTAGTTGAGGGTGGGAGTAAAGCACAAATCACAGCTGAAATGCTTAACCTCTAAGGCTGCCAGCAACAGCTGTCTCTGCAATGGCTTCTGTCAGGTGAAACTCCAGAACTTTTTAGGTTGATCTGCATTTGGCATACAGCAGTGCTGCAAGCAACAGCTGTCCATTAATTGACTTAGGAAAATAAGAGACCCCTATCTCTCCCCCCAGTACACAAGATCCTAAGGATCAGTCTATATTCAGGTCCTTTAATATGGTCAGGCATGTTGTTAGCTGTTCACTGGTTTCTAGACTAGTCAGTGCAATACACAAAGGAAATAAGAGACAGTATAGTCATTTCTTGATCATCTGGAGATATCAAAGTTTATAGCATGTAAAGTTTGTCCTAATAGGTATTTTAGACACCATGAAAAATATCAGTGTTCACACATTTTGATCTGTGTTCCAAGGAAAACTAAGTGCATTTTTAAATTGCCTGTTTTTGTACTTTTTCCCTTTCTTTGTGAAAGGAACTTTCATTTCCATGCTGCAAAGATTCTAAAACCCATCATAATTAAGCTGGTGTTCTTAAATTGTTGTTATTGTTTGCTTGCTAAGTTATGTCCACTCTTCACGACCCAATGGACTGTAGCCTGCCAGGCCCCTCTGTCCATGGGATTTCCCAGGCAAGAATACTGGATTGGGTTGCCATTTCCTTCTGCAAGGAACCTTCCCAATCCAGGGATTGAACCCATGTCTCCTGCATTGGTAGGCAGATTCTTCATTGCTAAGTCAATCAGGCATCCTTTGATTCTTGAGCCTCTTTGTCCTGCTCACCCAAGGAAAGAGAAGATAATATATGGGCACTAAATGCACTTCATCCCTGAGAAAAGAGAAGGCAATACAGGGACACTAAATGCACTTCCTACTTTGCAGAGCTAAGGCACTGTCTCTTTTCTCTCTGAAGATTCATCCCTAAAACAAACCATGGCCTCTAATTTAGCACTGACAGAAATGAAAGCTCAACATTCAGAAAACGAAGATCATGGCATCCGGTCCCATCACTGCATGGGAAATAGATGGGGAAAACAGTGGAAACAGCGTCAGACTTTATTTTGGGGGGGCTCCAAAATCACTGCAGATGGTGACTGCAGCCATGAAATTAAAAGACGCTTACTCCTTGGAAGAAAAGTTATGACCAATCTAGACAGCACATTCAAAAGCAGAGATATTACTTTGCTGACTAAGGTCCGTCTAGTTAAGGCTATGGTTTTTCCAGTAGTCATGTATGGATGTGAGAATTGGACTGTGAGGAAGGCTGAGCGCCAAAGAATTGATGCTTTTCAACTGTGGTGTTGGAGAAGACTCTTGAGAGTCCCTTGGACTGGCAGGAGATCCAACCAGTCCATTCTGAAGGAGATCAGCCCTGGGATTTCTTTGGAAGGAATGATGCTAAAGCTGAAATTCCAGTACTTTGGCCACCTCATGCGAAGAGTTGACTCATTGGAAAAGACTCTAATGCTGTGAGGGATTGGGGGTAGGAGGAGAAGGGGACGACAGAGGATGAGATGGCTGGATGGCATCAATTACTTGATGGACGTGAATCTGAGTGAACTCCGGGAGTTGGTGCTGGACAGGGAGGCCTGGCGTGCTGCGATTCATGGGGTCGCAAAGAGTCGGACACGACTGAGCGACTGAACTGAACTGAACTGAAATGAAATGAAAGCAAATTTCAGAATACACTTCAAAAGAAAAACAAAATGAAACAATTTTAACTACAAATTCTAACTAACCTATTTTGCGGAGGGGATGGAGGAAGATTATCCCTAACTGCCTTTAGACATGGCAGAACAGTACTTTGTTCACACCTAGTTAAGTGAGTCCAACTTCAGTTCAGTTGCTCAGTCGTGTCCGACTTTGCAACCCCATGGACTGCAGCACTCCAGGCCATCACCAACACCCAGAGCTTGCTCAAACTCATGTCCATCAAGTCGGTGATGCCATCCAACCATCTCATCCTCTGTCTTCCCCTTCTCCTTCTGCCTTCAGTCTTTCCCAATATCCAGGTCTTTTCCAATGAGTTGGTTCTTCCCATCAGCCAGCCAAAGTATTGGAGTTTCAGCTTCAGCATCAGTCCTTCCAATGAATATTCAGGACTCATTTCCTTTGGGATTGACTGGTTGGATCTCCTTGCAGTCCAAGGGACTCTCGAGTCTTCTCCAGCACCACAGTTCAAAAGCATCAATTCTTTGGCACTCAGCTTTCTTTATAGTCCAATTGTCACATCCATACATGACTACTGGAAAAACCATAGCTTTGACTAGACAGACCTTTGTTGGCAAAGTGATGTCTCTGCTTTGTCATATGCTATCTAAGTTAGTCATAGCTTTTCTTCCAAGTAGTGCCTTTTAATTTCATGGCTGCAGTCACCATCTCCAGTGATATTTGAGCCCCCCAAAAGAAAGTCTGTCATTGTTTCCATTGTTTCCCCATCTATTTCCCATAAAGTGATGGGACCAGATGCCATGATCTTAATTTCCTGAATGTTGAGTGTTAAGTCCACTTTTTCACTCTCCTCTTTCACTTTCAAGAGCTTCTTTACTTCTTCTTCGCTTTCTGCCCTAAGGGTGATGTCATCTGTGTATCTGAGATTATTGATATTTTTCCTGGCAATCTTGATTCCAGCTTGTGCTTCATCCAGCCCAGCATTTCTCATGATGTACTCGGCATGTAAGTTAAATAAGCAGGGTGACAACATATAGCCTTGACATACTCCTTTCTCGATTTGGAATCAGTCTACCAAACATAATTTGGCAGTATACTATGGGCAAGTTTATTTGGAAAAAGCTTTTATTTGGTTAAAGATTCATACTGGTAAGAATCCTGAGAAACATGCTAAAATTATAATATATACATTTAAGAGTTACATTATGTATCCAGGAAATCAAGCCAAGATGAGCAAGCTGTAATTTGGTTTTAAAACTAAGAAAATGTTAGGACTGAAGCTTTCCTTCAACAGAATGGGTCACCTTTTAAAGCAGTTAGTAACCTGTCTTCATAGGTATTTTAGTGGATGATCATGTGTTATGGGGGGCTTCCCTGGTGACTCAGTGGTAAAGAACCTGCCTGCCAGCACAGGAGAATGTCGTTTCAATCCCTGGGTTGGGAAGATTCCCTGGAGAAGGAAATAGCAACCCGCTCCAGTATTGTTGCCTGGGAAATCCCATGGACAAAGGCTGGTGGGCTACAGTCAGAGTCAGACATGGCTTAGCAAATGAGCATACACATGTCATGGGTCCTCAAGGAAGTCCCCTACTTTGGGTCCTCTCTGGTCCCTTCTAAGTTAACACTTCTGTATTCACTAACATCACATAACTGAATTTAGTATTTCACTTAAATATTTTATGTTGAAAAACCTTCTCAGTTGGATAGATATATAATCACTCATGCCATGAACTCTACTGTAGACAATGCAAGACTTATTGTCATTTATGAGGCTTAATAGACTTGTTCACTTATATACAATATCAAAAAAATAGCCCTAAAGGTATCTACTTATTCAGCCTACCATCCAAAATATAGACAATGTGATTCACAGTTGAGCTGAAGAGTATTTGTCTGCTCTGAAAAAAACAGCTACACACAACTTTAGAAACCACAGTATTGCAGAAAAATAATTAAAAACCTAGTAGGAAGCAGACTTCTCTCAGGCATAAAGTATCTAATTTTCAGTCTTTATCTCAAAAGCAACTCAGTTTCATCACAGAAACTTTTCCAGTGCTTGTGAGAAAAGAACAAAACACACACACAAAAAAACTACAAAAGATTTTGAATTTCTCTCAAGTATTTTGCTACTTAAGCTTTTTATTTTATGCTGATTTTTATGCTTATCCAATTGTTTCATAAAGGTAATTCTTGCTTCCTGGGAACAATCCTAGTTCTGAAAGATAAGAACAAGTCCGAACACCATCGCTGAATGACCCTGGGCATATCACTAGGCCTCTGTTTTTTAATGTTCACTTACCACCAATGACATAACCTCCTCAGAGTAGCGGGTAAACCCTCAAAAGTTCGTGGATCTGACAATGCTTTGGGAAGTATGAGCAGTATGCACATACATGTTTTATGTACTTCTGTATATTATATGATACCTATCCAGGATAGTAGGTGCTGACCCAATTATAGGACAAGTATGATAAAAAGAACTACTGAAAATAACTTTAGCTAACTTTCCCATTTGGTTTATCACTTCCTCTCTCTATATATATATTTACAATTATACCCTCCTTCCTCAAATAAGACACAGAACCTCTTTTCTTTTCTCAGGGATTTATTGGTCCCTGTGGAACCTGCGAAGAACGCCATCAACAGTCATGACTCATGAATGACAATCCATGTTTGTCTTTTCAGTCATGTAGTATCTGCTGGACTGAAGTCTGTCAATGTCCATATTTCTGTCCAGAACATCTATAAGTGCCATTCTTCCTCTGTGTGTCATGGGGACATGGAGAGACGACAAATTCACTGGTGGTACTTTCATCCAGTGCGGAAGGCCTTCCCTTTGGGGTCTGCCAGGATGACCACACCCCAGCAAGCAATGCCTAGGGGTAAAATAAAACAGTACTTTATGTGCTATGAAAGTACCACGTGCTTTCGTATATGTCAACTCTAATCCTTGAAGATATCTTATAGAGGAGTGAAGCTCAGAAAAGGTAAGTTGAGAGAAAAAAATTCTGTTACTTTCCCTGTGCAAAAAAGTAATTGATCTAAGCAATCTAAAGATGATAAGAGATATGAAAAATTAAAACTCTATTCACTTAATTGATCTAAAGAGCTAAAAGAATCACTACATTTTACCAGAAGACATCTTGACCGTCACCTAGTATCCTTACAAATAATAACTATGGGTTCACAATAGAAGACCTCATATGTGAGCTCTGAACCCATGTCTACAGTTTACCTTCAAAGCCAAAGGTCAAGTGCCCTCACTCAGGCTTTCTCCACAACCTAGAAAAGAAGCATGGGTTTTGGTGACAGATAAACCCAGGATCAAAGACTGGCTGTGTGTCACATCCTAGCCGTCTGACCGCAAATAGCTCTCAATAGGATTAAAAAGATTGAGGCTAGAGTTCTTAAAAGTATATATATACATATATAGTGTTATTTAAGAAAAAACAAAGCAAAAAAAGTATCCCAGCAACTACTTCTTCCCGCCCCGCGCTTCTTACTGGAGGGCATGCCTGCCGCCACGTGACCAACCGGGGTGCCTCGCCCCCCTGCTCCCCCGTCCCCCCCCCCCCCCACGCCCCACGTGTCTGATCTCCTCTTCCCTCCTCCCCCGGCCCAAGGGTGGTGCCCAGACTCTCACTGATGCCGAAGATCATCTGCGCAATAGTCCCAGGACCCGGGGGATATCCCAGCTTCATGGGCTTCCGCGCCGTCCAGTACACATACCCTCCTGCCCCTATCAGCCCCGACCCGGAGAGCACGCGACAGCTCCAGCAGTTATTAAATAGAGGGGCTTGCTCTGGAGAGGCTGGCGCTCCGGTTGCAGTGACCTGTGCGGGCTTAGCGGTGGAGGTGGCCTCAGGGGTCGCAACGAACTTGACCGGCTCAAGGGGCTGTGAAGCGAAAGAACCCATATTAAGAAAATGAGCCCCAGCCCCAAGTCAGGTCCCATGAACTGACGTAAAAGATGTGCCCGGAAGTAGTGCCGGCGCGCTGCACCGGAAGCTGCCTGAGGGCCACTGGGAAATGTAGTTTCTTCTGCCCCTGGGAGGGAAAGGAATGAGGAGCGGCTTGCTGTCCTGGTGTGGTGTGTGGCTAAAACGTTGGCCATTCCAGAGGCATGTTTTTATTGTTGTTGTTTAATCCCTCCCAGTCATTTTAAGAATTTAGCCAACTCCCTAAATGCCTTGAGCTGTAAGTCTCCATAGAGGAAAAGTCTGCGTTTCTCAGGATCCTGTCTTAATAGGAAAGATGAGGCCTCGGCTGTGTCACTTCAGGTGACTACAAGTGTTAGACCTAAAAAGAATTAGGTAGTGTATGCCTAACTTTATGCTGGACACTTGGCTAAGCGATTATCTGCAGTATGACGTTCGCTATTCTCAACCCAACAGGGTTATCAGTTTCCCAATATATGATAAAACTGTTAGGTATCATAGCCATGGTTGACCCAGTGTCTGTGAGGAGATAAAATCAGATTTCTTAAATCCTACAAAATGTGAAGGGACAATACAGATATAAGACAGTTATTAAAAACGGGTCTGAATAATCTCCATAAATACTTTAAATTTCTCTTCAGCATTTTTCATCCCATCTTTGCTTCAGGGAGGGTTGGGCACATATTTCTTGTGCTGCATTATTTGCAGAGGATTATTGATAAGAAAGAAAGACATTTAGAGTTCAGAGGCTGTTTTTGGTAGAAGAGATGGACAAAAGCAGGATTAACTTCAGGTTTGAATTTTTCTCATATACAGTGGCTTAAAAATTAACATAATAAAAAAGAAAATTCACTATTCCTTCTTCTAAAACAGGATGTGATTTTGGGAAGGCTAGAAAAAAGGAAAAAAATAAAAATAGGTTTTGTGTGTGTGTGTGTGTGTGTGTGTGTGTTAGTTGCTCAGTCATGTGTAACTCTTTGTGACCCCATGGACTGTAGGTGGCTGGGCTTCTCTGTCCATGGAATTCTCCAGATAAGAGTACTAGAGTGGATTGCCATTTCCTTCTTCAGGGAATCTTCCTGACCAAGGGATTGAACTCAGATCTCCTGCTTTGCAGGCAGATTCTTTACCCTCTGAGCCACCATTGACTTGGAAAGATATAAAGACAGATATTTAACGAAAGGGAAAGGTCTTTGAAATTAAGTAGCTGATAACCTAGTATTCTCTTTCTCTCCATAGGGTCACAAGGAGAATACTTTGTTAAACATTTGTCAGTCTTTCTGTCTATCTATGTTTATGTGTTGAATAGTTGAAAGACAAAGGTTTCAGAAATTTGGGATCTGTGCTTGGCTCTGTCACTATGAGTCAGGCATATGACATGGAAAACATTATTCTTTCCAGCTTGTAGTTACTTCATGTTTGAGACTTGAAATAGGTGATATATAATTTCTTTCCTAACTTCAAGATTCTATTATTTATTAGTAATCTCTCTTTAGTTAGCATTGTATTAAGTGCTGTACCAAATGAATTGCTGCTAAGTTGCTTCAGTTGTGTCCGACTCTGTGTGACCCCATAGACGGCAGCCCACCAGGCTTCCCCGTCCCTGGGAGTCTCCAGGCAAGAACACTGGAGTGGGTTGCCATTTCCTTCTCCAGTGCATGAAAGTGAAAAATGAAAGTGAAGTTGCTCAGTCGTGTCTGACTCTGAGCGACCACATGGACTGCAGCTCCTCCATCCATGGGATTTTCCAGGCAAGAGTACTGGAGTGGGTCACCATTTTATTTAGAAATTCATAGTTTATGGCTGCTGCTGCTTGCTATGCCCCAATAAAATATTCTTATAGTACATATAAATTCTCCTTATATATGTGGAAAATCATTATTTAGCAATGGTTACCAAACATTTTTATTATAATCTTCTATGGATTAAAAAAGACTGGGCCCACAATAGAATTTATGTCTGCCTGTTTATGATTTATAAGTTGTATATTAATGTGTTACTTTATGGGCTTCCCTGGTGGCTCAATGGTAAAGAATCTGCCTGCAAAGCAGGAGCTGGGAGAGCTGTGGGTTCACTCCCTGGGTTGGGAAGATCCCATGGAGGAGGGCATGACAGTCCAATCCAGTGTTCTTGCCTGGAGAATCCGCATGAACAGAGGAGCCTGAAGGCTACAGTCCGCAGGGTCTCACAAAGTCAGACATGACTGAAGTGACTTAGCACAGCACAGCACATGCTACTGTATATACTGTGCGTGCATGCTAAGTTGCTTCTGTTGTGTCTGACTCTTTGCCACCCTGTGGACTGTAGCTTGCCAGGCTCTTCTGCCCCTGGGATTCTCCAGGCAAGAATACTGGAGTGGGTTGTCATGCCTTTCTCCAGGGGATCTTCCCAACCCAGAAATTGAACCTGTGTTCCTGTGGTTCCTGCATTGCAGGCAGATTCTTTACACCTGAACCACCAGTCAGAGAAGCCCTTATGTACTATAAAGTAATATATTAATATATAATTTATAAATCATGAATAGGTATACATAAATTCTGAGAAAAGAAGCCAAGTGAAAGGCAAGGAATAAAGGGAAAATAAACCAAAATGAATGGAGAGTTTCAGAGAATGGCAAGGAGAGATAAGAAAGCCTTCTTAAGTGAACAATACAAAGAAATAGAGGAAAACAATAGAATGGGAATGAATAGAAATTCCTTCAAGAAAATTAGAGATATCAAGGGAACATTACATGCAAGGATGGGCACAATAAAGGACAGAATGACAAGGGCCTAACAGAATTAGAAGAGATTAAAAAGTGCCAAGAATACCCAGAAGTGCTGTACAAAAAAGTCTTAATGACCCAGGTAATCACGGTGGTGTGGTCACTTACCTAGAGCCAGACATCCTGGATATGAAGTCAAGTGGGAAAGCATTACTATAAACAAAGCTAGAGGAGGTGATGAAATTTCAACTGAGCTATTTAAAAATCCTAGAAGATGATGCTGTTAAAGTGCTGCATGCAGTAAGTCAGCATATTTGAAAAACTCAGCAATGGCTACAGGATTGGAAATGGTTAGTTTTCATTCTAATCCTAAAGAAAGGAAGTGCCAAAGAATGTTCAAACTACTTTGCAGTTGCACTCAGTTCACATGCTAGTAAGCTTATGCTCATTATCCTTCAAGGTAGGCCTTATCAGTTCGTGAACTGAAAACATTGTTATGTCCAAGCTGGATTTATAAAAAGCAATGGAACCGAGAGAAAATTGCCAACATTTGTTGGATCATAGAGAAAGCATAGGAATTCCAGAAGAACATTTGCTTCATTGATTATGTTAAAGCCTTTGACTGTGTGGATCACAACAAACTGTGGAAAATTCTCAAAGAGGTGGGAATACCAGATCATCTTGCCTGCCTCCTGAGAAATCTATATCCAGGTCAAGAAGCAACAGTTAGAACCAGATGCAGAGCAACCAACTGATTCCAAATTGGGAAGGAAGTACACCAAGGCTGTATATTGTCACCCTGCTTTTTTAACTTATATGCAAAGTACATCATGCAAAATTCCAGGCTGGATAAGTCATTAGCTGAAATCAAGATTGCCAGGAGAAATATAAAAAACATGAAATATGCAGGTAACACCACCCTAATGGCAGAAAGCAAAGAGGAATTAGAGAGCATTTTGATGAAGGTGAAAGAACAGAGTGAAAAAGCTGGCTTAAAACTCAACATGCAAAAAATGAAGATCATAGCATCTGGTTCTATCACTTAATGGCAAATGGAAGGGGAAAAAGTGGAAGCCATGACAGAGTGTATTTTCTTAGGCTCCAAAATTATGGTGATTGTAACCATGAAATTAAAAGATGATTGCTCCTTGGAAGGAAACTATGACATAGACAGCTTATTAAAAAGAAGAGACATCACTTTGCTGACAAAGGCCGATACAGTCAAAATTGTGACTTTCCAGTAGTCATGTATGGATAAGAGAGTTGGAAAATAAAGAAGACTGAGTGCTGAAGAACTGATGCTTTCAAGTTGTGATGCTGGAGAAGACTCTTGAGAGTCCATTGAACTGCATGGAGATCAAACCAGTCAATCCTAAAGGATATCAACCTGAATATTCATTGGAAGGACTGATGCTGAAGCACGAATGCTTTGGCCACTTGGTGCAAAAGAGCCAACTCATTGGGAAAGACCCTGGTACTGGGAAAGATTGAAGGCAAAAGAAGTGGATGACTGAGGATGAGATGATTAGATAGCCTCACCAGCTCAGTGAACATGGATTTGGGCAAACTCTGGGAGGTAATAAAGGACAGGGAATTGTGGCATGGTGCAGTCCATGGGGTCACAATGAGTAAGACAAAACTTAGCGAAATGCTACTTTATAATAAGGATAAGATAAAATAATAGAAATGGAAATTTTAATATTTTATCTTATCCCAATAGAGCTACGTTGTGCAGCTCTGTGGATATCATGGTTATTCAACATGTGACTCTACTAATTGTATTTTATCTAAAAGCTTAACTTCTTTAGTGTGCTTATCAGAGTTAAGAATGTTGGAGAGGACATCTTTAATTCTCCAAACAAATATTATTAGAATGGTCTATTACAGATTTTGTAAATAACAAGCAAGTTTTTATTTTAACCAGTGCTTTTTTTTTTTAAAAAAAAGAACCTTCCAAAATATGTGTTTGCTCTCCTCTGGTTGCCTATGTCCTCTCCTACAGATTTCAAACATGCAGAAGGCACTAAAAAGTACTTACTATTAATAAAAATTGTCCTTCACACTTCGGTTCGCTCTCATCAATAAGGTCAGCCTCATCAGTTTTTTTGTGTGTCTCTTCAAACATGTCTGTATGTTCTTCTCCAGTGGTTTTGAAGGTCATTCTCTTAACAGTCAGTAAGTAAAGAGCTTCTTCATTCTTTTGTTTGGCTTCATAGGATTCCATTGTATGAATGGAATGAATACTTATATATTGATATTAATAGACATTTAGGCTGTTTCCATTCTTTCACTATCACATATCAGTTCAGCTCAGTTCAGTTGCTCAGTCTTGTCCGACTGTTTGCGACCCCATGAACCACAGCACGCCAGGCCTCCCTGTCCATCACCAACTCCTGGAGTTTACCCAAACTCATGTCCATTGAATCAGTGATGCCATCCAACCATCTCATCCTCTGTTGTCCCCTTCTCCTCCTGCCCTCAATCTTTCCCAGCATCAGAGTCTTTTCCAATGAGTCAGCTCTTTGCATCAGGTGGCAAAGTATTGAAATTTCAGGTTCAACATCTGTCCTTCCAATGAACACCCAGGATTGATCTCCTTTAGGATGGACTGGTTGGATCTCCTTGCAGTCCAAGGGACTCTCAAGAGTCTTCTCCAACACCACAGTTCAAAAGCATCAATTCTTTGATGATCAGCTTTCTTTATAGTCCAACTCTCACATCAATACATGACTACTGGAAAAACCATAGCCTTGACTAGACGGACCTTTGTTAGCAATGTAATCTCTCTGCTCTTGAATATCCTACCTAGGTTGGTCATAACTTTCTTTCCAAGGAGTAAGCGTCTTTTAATTTCATGGCTGCAATCACCATCTGCAGTGATTTTGGAGCCCAAAAAAATAAAGTCTGAAACTGAAACTGTTTCCCCATTTATTTGCCATGAAGTGACTGGACTGGATGCCATGATCTTTGTTTTCTGAATGTTGAGCTTTAAGCCAATTTTTTCACTCTCCACTTTCACTTTCATCAAGAGGCTTTTTAGTTCCTCTTCACTTTCTGCCATAAGGGTGGTGTCATCTGCATATCTGAGGTGATTGATATTTCTCCTGGCAATCTTGATTCCAGCTTGTGCTTCTTCCAGCCCAGCGTTTCTCATGATGTACTCTACATAGAAATTAAATAAGCAGGGTGAAAATATACAGCCTTGACGTACTCCTTTTCCTATTTGGAACCAGTCTGTTGTTCCATGTCCAGTTCTAACTGTTGCTTCTTGACCTGCATACAGATTTCTCAAGAGGCAGGTCAGGTGGTCTGATATTCCCATCTCTTTCAGAATTTTCCACAGTTCCACTCCAGTATTCTTGCCTGGAAAATCTCATGGACAGAGCCCAGTAGGCTACAGTTCATGGGGTCGCAAAGAGTCAGACACCACTGAGCGACTTCAATTCAATTCAATTATTGTAATCCACACAGTCAAAGGCTTTGGCATAGTCAGTAAAGTAGAAACAGATGTTTTTCTGGAACTCTCTTGCTTTTTCGATGATCCAGCAGATGTTGGCAATTTGATCTCTGGTTCCTCTGGCTTTTCGAAAACCAGTTTGAACATCTGGAAGTTCACGGTTCACACATTGCTGAAGCCTGGCTTGGAGAATTTTGAGCATTAATTTACTAGTGCATGGTGGGCTGCCTTCTATGGGGTCGCACAGAGTTGGACACGACTGAAGCGACTTAGCAAAAGAGATGAGTGCAATTGTGCGGTAGTTTGATCATTCTTTGGCATTGTGTTTCTTTGGGATTGGAATGAAAACTGACCTTTTCCAGTCCTGTGGCCACTGCTGAGTTTTCCAAATTTGCTGACATATTGAGTGCATCACAAAGTGAAGAAGAACTAAAAATCCTCTTGATGAAAGTGAAAGAGGAGAGTGAAAAAGTTGGCTTAAAGCTCAACATTCAGAGAACTAAGATCATGGCATCTGGTCCCATCACTTCATGGGAAATAGATGGGGAAACAGTGGAAACAGTGTCAGATTTTATTTTTTGGGCTCCAAAGTCACTGCAGATGGTGACTGCAGCCATGAAATTAAAAGACGCTTACTCCTTGGAAGGAAAGTTATGACCAACCTAGATAGCATATTCAAAAGCAGAGATATTACTTTGCCAATAAAGGTCCGTCTAGTCAAGGCTGTGGTTTTTCCAGTAGTCATGTATGAATGTGAGATTTGGACAGTGAAGAAAGCTGAGTGCCGAAGAATTGATGCTTTTGAACTATGGTGTTGGAGAAGAGTCTTGAGAGTCCCTTGGACTGCAAGAAGATCCAACCAGTCCATTCTAAAGGAGATCAGTCCTGGGTGTTCATTAGGACTGATGCTGAAGCTGAAACTCCATTACTTTGGCCACCTGATGTGAAGAACTGACTCATGTGAAGAGTTGACTCATTGGAAAAGGCTGTGATGCTCGGCGGGATTGGGGGCAGGAGTAGAAGGGGACAACAGAGGATGAAATTGTTAGATGGCATCACCGACTCAAGGGACATGCGTTTGAGTAATCTCTGGGAGTTGGTGATGGACAGGGAGGCCTGCCGTGCTGCGATTCATGGAGTCTCAAAGAGTTGGACACGACTGAGCAACTGAACTGAACTGAACTGAACTTTCACAGCATCATCTTTCAGGATTTGAAATAGCTCAACTGGAATTCCATCTCCTCCACTAACTTTGTTCGTAGTGATGCTTCCTAAGGCCCCCTTGACCTCACATTCCAGGATGTCTGGCTCTAGGTGAGTGATCACACCATCATGATTATCTGGGTCATGAAGATTTTTTTTGTATAGTTCTTCTGTGTATTCTTGCCACCTGTTCTTAATATCTTCTGCTTCTGTTAGGTCCAAATCATTTCTGTCCTTTATTGAGCCCATGTTTGCATGACATATAGTGCCACGATAAATAGCCTTCTGCATACATCATATCACAAACATATGTATCTTACAGTATACTTTAAAAGGGTACAGTGTTTATATGCTTGGTGAACATTAAGAAGTTATACCAGTTCACACTCTCACCCACAAGTAGGAGAAGACCTGTTTCCCTACCCAGTTTCTTCAAAGTAGTGAATTATTGAACTTCAATCTCCACCAATCTGATAAGTGAAAATTGTTTAGTTTTCTTTTTATGAGTGACTTCTTTATGCATATTGAAGGACCATTCAGATTTCCTTTTTTGTGAACTGTCAATAGTTTTTGTCCTTTTTACTCATTGGATTGTATTTTTCTCATTGATTTCTAGAAACTCTTTATAATTAGTGAGGTTGACATTTTGTCTGTGATTTTAAACTCACATATTTTTTCTCCCAGTTTGATATTTGCCTTAATTTGCTTGTTTTCTTTTTACTGTGTACATTTTTTAAACCTGTAATCGAGTTTATCATTTTTACTTTTATAGCTTCTGGACTTCCTGTCAAATGGAAAGGCCTTCCATTTTCTATGGTTTCCCCTGGTATTTTGATCTTTTTTTAAAAAAAAAGTAATTAAAAATTTAAGACATTTGGAATTTATCCTATTTACTAGTTGTCAGGAATGAAACCAGGTTTTCTTTTTTGTTTTCCTTTTCTTTTTTCAGACCAATTTTTCTCAACACTATTCATTAATAATCTACCTTTCCCCCACCTATTTGGAATGCCACCTTTTGTAAAAGGCCGTAAAAGAACTTCATAATCCGTTCTATGATTTGTCTGTTTATCCATGTTCTAGTGTCACACTTTTGTAATTACTGAAGCTCTGTAATGGATTAATACTTGGAGACTGATCCCTCTCTATTACTCTTCTATTTTAATAGTTTTAGTTGTTTATTTTCCCAGATGAACTTTTGACTCAGCTTGATTATTCTGCCAAAGTGATGCTGACATCTTTTTTAGACTAGTGTGAAAATTGTAGGTTAATTTAGGGAGAAATTATATTTATATGATGTTGAGTCACCCTGCCTAAAGACAAGGAATGCTTTTTCTTTTGTTCATATCTTATTTTGTGTTCCTCTGTATCATATCATTTTAAAGGCTTTTTCATAATGATCACACACATATTCTGAGATAGTTTAATGTTTTGTGGTGTTTTTGAAAATAAAGGATTTTTCCTTTGGTTGTATCTTGTAACTGGCTATTGTTTGACTATAAGAAGGATGTTAATTTCCATGTATCCTAATGTTGAAATAACAGTGACTTCTATTGAACCTTGGAAATGTGGTTGCTAGTTTTTTATGTGTGTGTGTGTATAATTCTTGTTGAATTTAGAGATCACTTTTATGCCCACTTCATAAAAATAATTCAGAAACTTTCTTTTTATGTACCCTAGAAGACATAAAATGCCATTGGAATTATCTGCTGTTTAAAAGTTCTGTTAGCATTTTCCTGTGAATTGTCTAATGCAGGCACCTTATTTTATTGGGGGGAAGGAGAGTGGAGGAGGAGAGTCTTTGATTTTGTTTTCTTTTTTGTATTTTGAAAATCTTTAAAACTCCTGTAAATAGTTTTGATAAATAATATGCTTCTGGCATATTATCTAGTTAGTCCCAATTTTCAAGTTTATTTTCATTGAGAAGAGTAGTCCTTTACAATTCAATTAATTTTTTAAATATGTTTTTTTGTAGCCTGTAAGTTCTATATTTTATATAAAGCAAAAAAAAAAAAAACTTTGCAGATGTGATTAATTAAGTTTCCTGAAATGGGAATGATTATGCTTGGGTTATCTGGGTAGGTCCTAAATGCAATCACATGTGTCCTTATAAGTAATATGAAGAAGGAGATTACGCAATGGAAGAGAAGGAAGTATGACCACAGAATCAGAGACTGGAGTGATAAAACCACAAGTCAAGGAATGCTGGCAGCCTCTAGAAACTAGCTGTAAGAATCAAGAGACAAATTTCCCTTAGAGCTCTTGAGGAAGCAAACCTTACCAATACCTTGATTACAGTCCAGTGATAACTGATATCAGATTCTGATCTTGACACTGTAAGAGAATAACTTTCTGTTGTCCTAAGCCACCAAGTTCAGTATAGCAGCCACAGGAAACTATGAATATATTCAATTAAACCTTTGTTCCAGAGTCTGCACTCTGAAGAACCTAGGTTAAGGCAGCAAAGTATAACCACTTGAGATAGTACTTTCTTTTCTTAAGGTTCTTGTATTACTCTAGTATTTTCTGATGTTGAATATTACTGCAGAGAATTCTGAGGCCAGGCCAATTTATTCTCTTTTGTCAGTAACTAAATGTTTTTGTCTAGATACCCAAATGGTTTTCATTTTTCTTTTCCTTTTTCACATTTCTTCCTTCCTTCTTAAAGTTGTTGAAGTCCAATAACATCTTTACTAGAATATTTATCTTTGTGGACTATTCTAGCTTAGTTTTCCAGGTGTTAACCACATATATGTGTGTATATATATATATATATACATATACATATATATGTATATGTATATATATATATATATTCTTATCTTTATTCCAAGAATATTTATCTGAATTATATCACTTTTAAACCACAATTATTTTGTTTTCTTATAATCAAACACTGCCAATGGGCATTACTTCCACTATGAGCCATTAAAGACAAAAGGATAATTCATTGGCTATTTTGAAATAATGCACTATACAACAAAAAAGTTAAATTTACAAAATAACTTGATTAATTATGTAAACTGATAATTAATAAAAGCAAAACTAATCATTTATTTATTTCCTCATAAATAGAAATCTAAATGATTATTTTAAGTTGTAATGTTTTATGTTGAAGTTGCATAGGGTGTGATACATATAGTTTCATCTAGAAGGGTATACAATTTATACACCTCATATGAATTAATAAAATTTATTTTAAAAAATGAATATGAAGAGCCCTAGGCTTTCATATTAAAATTTGCTGAACTATTTTTTATAACATAGATTATTAAATAAAACATTTGTATACATCTGTAACCTTGAAAACAGAAATGTAAGTGTTTCTTGGACTAGAACTCTCAGTAGCCATTTGGGTTATAATAAGAAAAATTGAACCTCTCAGTTACTGTCTCCCAAATCTTGAAATCTTTAGCTTGAGTCAAAAAGTCAAATTTGCTACATATTTCAGTTTCCTAAGTCTTGGCTCTGCCTTTTCTCCTGAAGTACTGACAATTTATGCATTTTTAGGGAATATCCCTGGCATGGTGGCTTTCTGTGTGTTGTTCTTGTTGTTATTAATGTCTGTGAGCTATATTATTTCTCCTCTTTTCCTCCTCTAACATACTTTTCTATTTTATTTATTTGAAGTTCACTCAGAACATTCTGAAGAATATTCCTCTAAGAGAAGAAATTTTAGAGATGGAAAATTAGAATAAGACTGAGTATTGGTATGTCCTTGGCTTTCCCTATATTTGCCACCAACTTCTGCCAGATTGGTGATGTTGAAGTTTTAAATGTGATGACAAGCTCCATAACTCTGATTTGTTTTTAAAAGAAAATCAGCATCTACCTATGACACCATTTTTATTAGAACTTTTTGAAGACTCTTCTTTTCAGCTTTTCATTGTTTATTTTCTTTCATTTTTTTCATTCTTAGCTTCAAAGAACTCCACATGCTCTTTAGTTTTTATTTTTTCCACATCTCTTTTTAGAAATACAGTTTTGGTTATATACTCATTTATAGGTTTTTAATAATCTTTTTGAGCTTTGCTCCTTATGCATAGCTCTGCTAGCTTGTTCTATTGCTGATTAAAAAAAAATAGATTCCACAAAAATAGAGCACCCCTAAATTTCTGCAGGTATGTCTCTGTGGTTGGCCTCCATTTCTAGAAAAGAAAAGGACCTGCACTTTTAACTTCCACAGCAGAGGGTTGGAGATACACGAGTATGAAGAGCAACATTCTTGTCCATATTCTGCTGGACTTCATACCTTTAAATACTTTTCTTTTTCCACCTTTCCAGAATGAGCAATAACTGCTTTGTGCAACAATCCGTTTGCAATTCCAGTGATAAATGGGCATGGTTAGGCCATGTCAGCCCACAGATTCAGAAAGATATATGTCTGGCTTTTTGTGACAAGTAATAGCCTCTCCCTATTTCCCTGCAGCTAACAGTCTGTTCTTTTACTTTGTAGAAAGTATGTTTGTGGACTCATTGCTTCTGCAGACCTTGGGATGGGCACTGGCAGAGAGCTGTGGCTGCAGCATCAGCACGTGGAGGAGCACAGCCATGCACCATGGCCTGCTGCAGTCCCTCACCTGTGCTCTGGGCCTGGAGTGGGCTCAGCAGCCTTCTTGCTATGCATGCTGCATGCTCAGTTATAAGCGACTCTTCCAGACCCAGGGATTGAACCCAAGCCTTTTGCATCTCCTGCATTGGCAGGTGGATTCTTTACCCTTGTGCCACCTAGGAAGACCCCTTCCTCGTGCTATATTGTTGTCAAAATGGATCTGCCTTTTAAATATTTGTTCTATTTTTTCTTCTTTTTTTAATTAAAAAATCCCAGTTATATACCCTGTTGTATCTCTTTTCATTTTCTTACAAATCTTTTTCATTCACTTTCTTAGTCATTTTAGGTTTTCTCCGTTTATATGTTTATAACAGTGTCTGTTCTCCCTTATATTCCTCTACTTTATCCTTCAAAATTTGATGGTTTTATTTTTTCTCCCTCTGATTTTCTTGAGCTCTGACAGCTTAAATTTTATCTTCTCTTTCTGTCTAGTTATCTTGTAAGTTCTTACATTTGTGTTTTAAGCTCTTCCTTCATTGAATCGCTTGGTTCTTAAGTTTTTAAAATTTAAGGAGAGAGATTTGGTCATAATTTTTACATGCTCCATGACAATATTCTTTGGATGCTATTATGAATCTAACATTTATTTTTTATCATATCTTACAATCCTTTCCTTTTTCCTTAGATATATTTGAATATCTTGATTTTGTTCCCTTATTTATTAAGTATCTCTGAAAAAGTGAGTTTTATCAGCCGTTAGGAGCAAGTTTACATTAGCACAGAGGTGGAATTAATTCTAGGCCAGTGGGAATTATCCCTGTGGTTTAGGGAGTCTTACGTAATTTTAGCCTGCTTTTCTCCTCAATGAATGGAATAGGCAGCTATGATTTCTTGTTTGTTAATTTCCTTGTTTTGCTTTGTATTGTTTTTAATCATATCTTTTATTCTCCTCTACTGCCAAGAGACAGTGCCTTCTTGGTGGACTTCCCTGTTCAACACTACCTTCTTTACTTCAAGGGACAAACTAGTTCTAGGGAGCCCAGAGGTTAGGTTTTGCATCTCAAGGTGTGCCCTTATCCTTCAAAATTATGCTTTCCTGCCTTGTTCTGATACCTGAAGCTATAATTCCCTAACTGTGATGTCTCTTCTTTCCAATACACCCTGTATGATCACCATTGCTATAGTGACTGTGTATGTGCTTATTGCAATGGAGCCTTATCAGCCTTGGTCCTTGGGTCATTATAATGAGCAGAATGTACCTCTTGATTTGTTTTGTGTATGTAGAGTAAGAGAGAAATTAAAAAATATATATATCCCTGAGGTTTGAGGTTGTTTGTTACTGCAGCATCACTTGGCCTATTTTGACTAATATGTCAGTTCACAGCTGTTACCCTAGAGGGCAATTGGAAATAATAAGAGGCACTTTTGGTTATTGTAATGGTGGTATCCAGGGGCCAGGGATACTAAATCTCTAGTAATGCTTACAACAGCATTATACAATAATGATTGCTTTGCTGAAATGTCAGTGGCTCCCCCACTGAAAAAAATGCAGTAAATGGCTTGAGAAGTATGGATAAAGTGCCTTCCTAAAATGAGTTCCTATTATTAAAACCTGTCTAAATTTGGCATTTAGGGAGGTCTTTTATTTTAAGTAATTCAGATAATTTCAAATTTATATATCTATATACTTATTATTTCCTAAATATAATACCCATGAGTGGACTGTTAGAATTTACTAAATTTGTATCATTCCCATATTGTTATCAATATCTGGTAAATATCTGTGGATTTCATTAGAGTAAAATATCTTCATGAGTCCATGTTTGACAAAGTGCTTTTCATGTTATGAGTGCACATTAGTAAAATGTGGGTTCCCCTTTTGTTTTCTGTAGTTTGAACTGACAAGAGGCTCAGAAAATAAACAATTGAAAAAGACATTCCCTAAAGGTAGCCATCAAGTGTAATAAGACTCAAGTCAAATGGCCCAGCTGTCACTGTAAAATACAGCCTATTGACTTCCTTCTCACTAGGGAAAAGCACTGCTTGCCACTTACCACAGACAGCATGGAGAGAAAGTATCACCCTACGAACGGCAGGAGGGCATTTCCCTTGTGTAGCTGAGAGAAAGGCACAAAACAAATCTGGTTACATACATCCCTAGTAGGTAACCACACAGTTTTATAAGGGATGAGGGTAGGTTGCATAATTGCTGTATTTTAATGTCAGAATTAACAACTCCATAGTTAAAATATAACTGGATGACTAGCAACATTTAAAAAAATAGATATATATTAAAAAGTAAAAAAGATCATAAAAGATCAGCTAGGTGCAAACTCCTAGTGGTGAGAAGTAAAAGGGGCAGCTTACACAAAGATGAGCAGAATAGAGCCTGCCTTCTTGGCATTTGGAGTCTTATTTGGAAGCTAAGCATTTTTGTTATTCAGTGCTCAGTTGTGTCCAACTCTTTGCAACCCCATGGACTGCAGCATGCCAGGCTTCCCTGTCCTTCACTGTTTCCCAGAGTTTGCTCAATCTCATGTCCATTGAATAGTGATGCGACCCAACCATCTCATCCTCTGTTGCTCCCTTCCCCTTCTGCCCTCAATGTTTCCCAGCATCAGGGCCTTTTCCAGTGAGTCAGATCTTTGCATCAGGTGGTCAAAATACTAGTGCTTCAGCATCAGTCCTTCCAATGAATATTCAACATTGAGTTCCTTTAGGATTGAATGGTTTGATTTCTTTGCAGTCAAAGGGATTCTCAAGAATCTTCTCCAGCACCACAGTTTGAAAACTACCGTTCTTTGGTGCTCAGCCTTCTTTATGGTCCAACTCTCACATCCATACTTGACTACTGGAAGAACCATAGCTTTGACTAGACCAACCTTAGTTGGTAAAGTAATGTCTTTGCTTTTTAATGTGCTGTCTAGGTTTGTCATAGCTTTTCTTCCAAGAAGCATGTGTCTTTCAATTTCGTGGCTGCAGTCACCATCTGCAGTGATTTGGAAGCCCAAGAAAATAAAGCCTATCACTGTTTCCATTCCCCACCTCCCCCATCTATTTGCTCTGAAGTGATGAGACCAGATGCTATGATCTTAGCTCTTTGAATGTTGAGTTTTAAGCCAGCTTTTTCACTCTTCTCTTTCACTTTCATCAAGAGGCTCTTTAGTTTCTCTTTGCTTTCTGCCATTAGGATGGTATCATCTGCATATCTAAGTTTATTGATATTTCCCCCGGCAATCTTGATTCTCATTTGAGCTTCATCCAGCCCTGCATTTCACATGATGTTCTCTGCATATAAGTTAAATAAGCAAGGTGACAATATACATCCTTGACATACTCCTTTCCCAATTTGGAACCAGTCCATTGTTACATGTCTGGTTCAAGCTGTTGCTTCTTGACCTGCATATAGGTTTATCAGGAAGCAGGTAAGGTGGTCTGGTATTCCCATCTCTTGAAGAATTTTCCACAGTTTCTTGTGATCCACACAGTCTGATGTTTTAGCATAGTCAATGAAGCAGAAATAGATGTTTTTCTGGAATTCCTTTACTTTCTCTGTAATCCAATGAATGATGGCAATTTGATCTCTGGTTCCTCTGCCTTTTCTAAAACCAGCTTGTACATCTGAAAGTTCTTGGTTCATGTACTGTTGAAGCCTAGCTTGAAGGTTATTTTGAGCATTACCTTGCTAGTGTGTGAAATTAATGCAATTATATGGTAGTTTGAACATTCTTTGACATTGCCCTTCTTTGAAATTGGAATGAAAACTGACCTTTTCCAGTTCTGTGGCCACTGTAGAGTTTTCCAAATTTGCTGATATATTGAATGCAGCACTTTTACAGCATCATCTTTCAGGATTTGAAATAGGTCAGCTGAAACTCTATCATCTCCACTAGCTTTGTTTTTAGTAATGCTTCCTAAGGCCCACGACCTTACACTCCAGAATGTCTAGCTCTAGTTGTGTTTATCATTAAGATATCTTTTGTACAGTTCTTCTGCATATTCTTTCCACCTCTTCTTAATTTATTCTGCTTCTGTTAGGTCCTTAATATTTCTGTCCTTTGTCATGTCCATCCTTGCATGAAATGTTCCCTTGGTATCTCTAATTTTCTTGAAGAGATCTCCATATATGTATAAACAAATATAATATCAATAAGCTGTGATAAATGTTATAACACAGGAAGTAAGAAAATTTAGTGAGAAGGGAGGAAGAAAAATTTTAGTTGAAAGGAGTCATATGAGTTAAATCTAGGAGGAAAATGTTTAAAGTTGAACTTTAAAAGAAGCCTACTGTGTGGACTGCTGAATAATATGTAAATATCACTGACCTCATTGTCTTAGGATTTGGTTAAGAGATGTAATAACTAACATCAGTAACACATTTTGCAGTTAAGTAGTGCTATTACAGATGTTATTCTTATGGACATATTAATATTAAAAGATGATTTATACAATTAGAACCTGAAAAATAGGCTTTTAAATGATTTAACCTAGAGTATTCTAAAAATGATTACAATAATTTACTGAGTCCGCGGCTTATGATTCCATGTGTGTGTGTTTGTGTGTGTGTGTGTTTGTGTGTGTGTGAAGTATGTTCATGTCTTAGAAAAAGGCAGCCTGTATGCACTGCAGATGCCCACATTACTTCAGTCTACCAATATTGACTCTTTGCAGTACCTCATTCAACCAGAATAAAAAATGATAACGTCATTCAAACTGATGTTTGAGTAAATTCTGTTCTTATAAGAGCATCCTTTCTTATAGCCTGGTACTAATGGTTACATTCATCGAATTCAAGGAGTTGTATGTGAACTATTAAGCACAACTTGGGTTGTATGTGTATGTGTTTCCTTTGGTCTGGATACTGGTATTGATTAGATGAGGAATAAATAGTGTGGCCTTTCCTCAGGAAGTAACACTTCATAATGTCTTAAACCTTCTTAACTTAGAAGTGTCTGATGTATATACACAGCTGAGGAGGAAACACTGTTAAAGTACATGTCAGTGAGCCCAGACCTTGAGAGCTGTGAGCAAAAAATGATTTAATTATTTCAGTCCTTCCCATAACACTTATTTACTTCAACAGGATGCCAGTCTACTCCCTTGCTCCTTATTACTGTCATGAGAAAGGAACTCATATTGATCCCCCTTGTAATCTTTTTTAGGCCTGGTGGGTGTTGCATGGTTGAACATCTGGGAATGCTGTTCTTTGCTGTTCAGTGAATCAGCAGAAGGGGAGATGGGCCCCAGGTGTCCTGCAGCCAACTGCATCTCAAGGTTTGCTGACACTAATCCACACAGCATTGTACTGTCAAGTTAGATGGCTCTGGGTTTGCTACTGATGAGAAACACACATAGACCAAGGGAGATAACTTCTTGTGATAAAAATGCAGTTTTCTTGGAATTTTAATTTATTCCACAATTTCCTTCCAGAGAGCATATCCTGGTAGTTTACTGTGGTTAGTATGAAGAGTGAAGTGGCAAAAGAGAAAGAGGATGAGGTGATAATAGAAATGAAAACATCTGTGCTATTTTTCCAGATTGTACACCATCTAATTTAATATAACAGTACACTGACAAAACTTTATTATTATCCTGATTTTACAGATAAGGAAATTGAGGTCTGGTAGGGTTAAGGGTTGTTTAGTTGCTAAGTTGTGCCCAATTCTTTGCATCCGGTGGACTATAGCCTCCCAGGCTCCTCTGTCCATGGTATTTCCCAGGCAAAAATAGTGGAGTGGGTTGCCATTTCCTTCTCTAGTTGTGACCTAAGGATCAGACCCATATCTCCTGCAATGGCAGGTGAATTCTTTACTGCTGAAACACCAGGGAAGCCCCCAAGTAGTTTGGCTCAAGGTAACTTCCTGTTAGGTGATAAAGATGAAAAAAGTACTAATTGGCCAGGCTGGATATGCTCTACTGAATTAACAGATTCAGTCCTCATAACAACCTATGTGACAGAGACCAACACTGGTCCCATTTTTTTCCTTTTTTTTAATGAGGATGAGAATCCAGATACTAGATTTATTTAGTTTAAGTGATTAGACTTGAATCTAGGTCTTCAGACTCCAGAACCCAGTCCGTACTGTGGTGCAGTCCTGTGGTGTCTTCTGACTGGAAGTTGATATTTCTCTCCACCTACCATGCTGAGAATGCATTCATCTTTAGAGCATTTTGCACACTGCCTCACACATTAAAAAAAGAAGAAAATTGTAATTGAAAGCTACTATAAATGTGTGACTAGCAAGGCTATATTTGCCTATTACCTTTATTATAAAGATTTCTGAAGATTTTACAACTGTCATCAGAATCATCAAATGCTGCATCCCACTAAGCTTTTATCTGCATAAGGCATATTTTCAGGTTGTGGCTGGAAAGACTGAAATTCCATGACAAATGTGACTTTTCTAAATTGATAAGGTGTCAGTGGCAAGTCAGCCTGACAATCCACAGCACCAAGGAAAGTTCTCATTGACTTGACTACATGCTGCTCTTTACTGGCCGTAAGCCCTCTGACTGAGAAGGCAATGGCACCCCACTCCAGTACTCTTGCCTGGAAAATCCCATAGGTGGCAGAATCTGATAGGCTGTAGTCCATGGGGTCGCTAAGAGTTGGACACAGCTGAGCAACTTCACTTTCACTTTTCACTTTCATGCATTGGAGAAGGAAATGGCAACCCACTCCAGTGTTCTTGCCTGGAGAATCCCAGGGGCGGGGGAGCCTGGTGGGCTGCCGTCTATGGGATCGCATAGAGTTGGACTCAACTGAAGCGACTTAGCAGCAGCGAGCCCTCTGAGCTCACAATGTCACTTAGAAAATGTCTTGAAGTTTTCCTAGTGCTTTCAGTGCATTCTTTTGTTTGTGCCTCACAACAATATCCTTGGGTGACAATTGTTATTCTTGTTTTACAAATAAGGAAACTGAGAGCTAGAGTCAGAGGTTAAGATTCAATTCACACAATGAGGAAATGGAGGAACCAAAGTCCAGAGCAGCTTCCCTGACTCAAAGGTCAGTGCTTTTCTCACTAGTCATTGCCACCTCACATTTTTGTTTAGATTTCTGTCTCCTTATATTCGTTATGAGCCACCAGAATCTGAAAATACAAATGTAATAAAGTGTCACAGTGGGTGGCTTTATGAAATGCGTGAACCAAAAGGGAAATCTGATGGGCCTAACAGTGAGATCTTAAAAAGTGCTCTCAACAAACATTCATCCAATACTAATTTGTTTAGTCCCTACTTTGCCCATGACATCATGTTCAATTATGTGAGCTATATAAAGAATCAGGGGCTAGGTGTGTATGTGTTGTGTTTAGTTGCTCAGTTGTGTCCTACTCTTTGTGACCCTTTGGACTGTAGCCCTCCAGGCTCCTCAAAAAGCCTTCAACTCAACATATTTTTAGATGTACAACAGTTTATAGGAATCATGTCGTGATAATTATATACATGTCTTATTTCACCAGTAGAACTAAAATCAAATTGATGATGGTACCTGTGTCTTATTTATCTTTAAATTTCACATAATGCCTGGCTCAGTATCATTCCTGCTGAATAAATGAATGAATGAATAACAGTGTAGAGTCAGGACCCCTCCTGTCTAGGAGCTTATGACCTACATGGAAAGATATGAAACTAAGTAAAGGACAAGATTGATATATGACCATAGGGTAGAAAGATGAGAAGCATGATTTCTAGTTGAGATGATCAGAGAAAGCTTCATGAAAGAGACCTTGTTGAATGAGAGGTAAATAGTAAGGACTTGTGCTATCCTTTTTTAGAGCAATATTGGATAGACTAGCTTAGTGAAAACAATAAGTGGGAGATGTAAATCTTCTAGCATCTTATAGATGGGCAGAGTGGACCTATAAAACATTTTTGTTGAATGAATGATGATTAAATCTTTCCAACAAAAATTTTAATGTATTAACTTTTAAAAATGAAATGCTGTTGAGATATCTTGGTGTTACTTGAAGTCAATTAGATTATAAAAAAATGTCAAAACACTGTGATTAAGGATCTTGCCATCCTCAGTTTAGCCCTTCTAGAAATCACGGAAAAACCTTATAGAGTGCTTTACTCTTACAGAGATTTAATAAACCTGCACAATTCAGAAAAGTATTTTAGATGTATAATCTAAGAATGAAACAGATATCTTTGAGAGGTTGTCTCATTTCCTTGAGAAGGAGAATGTCAAGCCAAAACTCTTTCGTTATATCTTCCTTCCTACTTACCCCGTATAATTTTAACATCTTTCAGCAGCCTGGTAATAAAAGCTAGGATATGAAAATTCCTGCTTAATTCTGAGTCTAGGTTACACTTTAGTCTCCACATTGATCATTTGGTTTTATGTTGTTTCACAGAAAATCACTTGCAGTTCCTCCTAGGTTACTCTCAGAGCTAGGACTTTTACACCAGCAATAAAAAGAGGCATCATTTACCATAAGGCATTTTTTCCATTTGATGGCAATGACTCATGGTGCTTTCCTTTACTCAGAAGTAAAATAATAATGCTTCTATTTGAAATGTTTTTTATGTTTTCTAAATTTTGCCTGGAGTTGATGATCAAAAGAATAAATAAGACCTTAAAGCATTAATTATGGAGATGGGATTTCAGTTCACTTTTATTGCAACAGTAAGTAATAAACACATTTAGTGGACCTTCCGAATACTGTACTTTTATCTGAATCCTTTTACAACACTTTGAAGAACAGTGTAAAGAAAAATGTCAACAATGTTAATATTGCTAGTATAAATTATTTAATGTTTTTGGTAATCACATTTCATGCCCTATATAAATTCCCATTGAAGAGAAGCCCCATTTGAACTTTTGTTGTTCTGTTGCTCACTCATGTCCAACTCTTTGCAACCCCATGGACTGCAGCACGCCAGGCTTCCCTGTCCTTCATTATCTCCTGGAGTTTGCTTAAACTCATGTCCATTGAGTCAGTGATATCATGCAAGAATCTCATCCTTTGTTGTCCCATTCTCCTCCTGCCATCAATCTTTCCCAGCATCAGGATCTTTTCCAGTGAGTCAGCTCTTTGTATTAGGTAGCCAAAGTATTATAGCTTCAGCTTCAACATCAGTCCTTCCAATGAATATTCAGGTTTGATTTCCTTTAGGGTTGACTGGTTTGATCTCCTTACAGTCCAAGGAACTCTCAAGAGTCTTCTCCAGCACCACAGTTAGAAGGCATCAGTTCCTCAGTGTTCAGCCTTTTTTGTTGTCCAGGTCTCACATCTGTACATGACTATTGGAAAAACCATAGCTTTGACTAGACAGACCTTTGTTGGTAAAGTAATGTCTCTGCTTTTTAACACGCTGTCTGGGTTTGTCTTTGCTTTTCTTCTAAGGAAAAAGTGTCTTTTAATTTCATGGCTGCAGTCACCATCCACAGTGATTTTGAAGCCCAGGAAAATAAATTCTCTCACTGTTTCCATTGTTTCACCATCTATTTGCCATGATGTGATGGGACCGGATGCTAGATTTTCATTTTTTGAATGTTGAGTTTTAAGCCATCTTTTTCTCTCTCCGATTTCACTTTCATCAAGAGGCTCTTTAGTTCTTCTTCACTTTCTGCCATTAGGGTGGTATCATCTGCATTATTTGAGTTTATTGAAATTTCTCCCCACAGTCTTGATTCCAGGTTGTGCCTCATTCAGCCTGGCACTTCACATGATGTACTCTGCATATAAGTGAAATAAGCAGAGAGAAAATATACAGCCCTGGCGTTTTCCCTTCCCAATTTGAAACCAATTCGTTGTTCCATGTCTGGCTCTAACTGTTGCTTCTTAACCTGCATACAAGTTTCTCAGGGGGAAAGTAAGGTGGTCTGGAATTGCCATCTCTTTCAGAATTTTCTGCAGTTTGTTGTGATCTACACAGTCAAAGGCTTTAACATAGTCAATGAAGCAGAAGTAGATATTTTTCTGGAATTCTCTTGCTTTTTCTGTGATCCAGAGGATGTTGGCAATTTGATCTCTGGTTCCTCTACCTTTTCTAAATCCAGCTTGTACATCTGGAAGTTCTTGGTTTACATACTGAACTGGATAACTACATATTGAACTGGATAACTACAGTAAAGTCCAAATAATTTGAAATTTTGACTTACAAAATCGTGATGAACACTTTTCAAAATAGATTTCTAAATTAATTATCTAGGACTTTGAGGTGAATCATGTCTCTTGAAAATGTATATTATACATTTTTGGAAACTTTGTATATATAGCAGTGTTTGAAAATTTCTATGTGATGAGGTATAAGCCTTTTATAGTTTTACTGAGAACTTTGTAAAGTTCAGAGATTTGAATTGTCACCCATCTTCTCTTAGAACTCTATCTATGTCACAGTTCTATATGTTTATAGTGATTATGACTGTATAACTGCTGCTGCTACTGCTGCTGCTAAGTCGCTTCAGTCGTGTCTGACTCTGTGCATCCCCATAGACAGCAGCCCACCAGGCTCCTGCATCCCTGGGATTCTCCAGGCAACAATACTGGAGTGGGTTGCCATATACTACTTTATCTTGAAATTTTAAAAAATAAAAGAGAAGGATGGAATAGTTGAAATAGAACATATATCATAAGCATAGGGAAAAAAAGACTTTAGAAAACATCAAAAAATAATCTAGAGGAAAAAAATATATTCGTTCATGGATGGAAGACCCAAATTGAATGTATTTCAAAAAATGTGATGTTCCTTCCCCAAGGCAAAGGTTTTTAGACCTTGATATTTAGGGGATCTCTTGCCAGTTAAAAGAATTTCTGAGCCCCATTCCCCAAAGAGGCCATATCTTTTAAATATCTAAAACAGCAGAAGGGTAAATGAGGAAAGGGTAAGATTGATTAAAAGGGATGGAAAAAGCTTTTAATAATGATGGCTATGGTGCTTATTGTAATTGTGGCGATGGTTCTTTCAGGTGTGTATATAAGTCAAAACATCAAACTGTACATTTTAATTAGGTACTGTTTAGCATATGTTAGTTATACAGTAGTTGCATGTTAGTTATATTGTGGATCTGGGGCTTCACAAGTGGTGCTAGTTGTAAAGAATCTGCCTACTGATGTAAGAGACACAGGGATGTGGGTTTGATCTCTGGATTGAAAAGATCCTCTGGAGTAGGAAATGGCAACCTGCTCCTGTATCCTTTCCTGGAGAATTCCATGGACAGAGGAGTGTAGTGGGCTTCAGCCCACAGGGCCACAAAGAGTCAGACATGACTGAGCAACTAAGTATTGCCACTGCGCTGCAGTTATGAGAACTATAGAGTCTTGTCTTTGACTTCTAGGCCTCTCTGGTGACTGTCGTCACATAGAAGTTATAGCCTCTCACACTGCCCAAGTTGTTTGGATTTTAATGACAAAGGTATGCAATAATGGTGGGGGTCAAAGTCTGCAATCTTACAGGACTTCTTGCAAAAGACTGTGTGATTTCTAAGCAGGTGACCATATATGAGTGAGGAAAATGACTGATTCTTAGGCTTTATGAAAACTCTATAGGTTGTCTAGCAATTACATGGGCTATAAAACCTCAGGGTAGGAGAAGATTGACTTTACCAAGGAAGATGCTGGCATGGTGCCTCTTGAATATTAAAAGATTTGTAACTCAACTGGACAATGGAAAGTACACTTACTGAAGACATCCGTCCAGTTCAGTCATTCAGGCATGTCTGACTCTTTGCTACCCCATGGACTGCAGCACTCCAGGCTTCCCTGTCCATCACCAGTTCCCTGGGATTGCTCAAACTCATGTCCATTGAGTCAGGGATGCCATCCAACCATCTCATCCTCAGCCGTTTTGTTCTCCTGCCTTCAATCTCTCCCAGCATCAAAGTCTTTTCCAATAACTCAGTTCTTTGCATCAAGTGGCCAAAGTTTTGGAGCCTCAGCTTCAGCATCAATCCTTCCAATGAATATTCTGTATTGAGTTCCTTTATGATTGACTGGTTTGATCTCCTTGCGGTCTAAGAGCCTTCTCCAGTACCACAGTTCACAAGCATCAGTTCTTCAATGCTCAGCTTTCTTTATGATCTAACTCTCATGTCCATACATGACTACTGGAAAAACCATAGATTTGACTATACTGATCTTTGTCAGCAAAGTAATGACTAAAGACATACATGGAGGAAAGTTTCAATAATTGCTTAGTCTTGCTTCTTTATACAGATGAAGAAGTGGAGTCAGTATTGATTGTGAATTTTACCTGAAGGCACAAACACAATGTAATTGAACTAAGGGGGAAAAAACAAAAAAAAAAAAAACAAAAAAACCCTCAATTTTTCAGTTCTGAGTTGAATACATTTTGAACTAACTCTTACCAAATGCAGGTTTTGTTTTTTTTTTTCCCCCTTTTTGACTCTGAAGAAATGAACTTCAAACTGGATATAACAGAACAAGCATGGTTAAGGAATCTTTGAAATTTAAGCAAGATCACATGTAGGAAAGCAATTAGTTGCTATAAACTAGTATATTTTTTCAGAGTCATAAAAATTATACGTCAAGATCCTGAAAGATCTTGCAAATGTAAATGCAGAACCATAATTTGGGGATAAGGCTTAATGAACAATAGTTATTTTAAAAAGGGAAATTGGAAAAAATAAGCTTCTGTAAAGGCTAACAGATCCGCTCTATTATACCATACTTATCTCCCATTTATAAATGGACAATATTTAGTTAGGTGGCTCTTTCAATTCTTAAATAAATCTAATCATAATCCAAATTTCCTGGGATAAGTAAGTGTTGTAGGATCAGTCTAAGGAAGATCCTAGTAGGTTCTTTTAAGAACATGAGCGATAACTGAGGAGGTGAGATGAAGCCTGGAGTAAAAAACATTGGTTGCAATCTAATAAGCTTCTTTATATATAAAGGCTATGAAAGAGCTGTGCTTATTCTCCCTCAGGCTGTACTTTAGGAAACAGGTTTAAACTCTGAATGAAATTGGCAGGGAGAGGAATATTGCTAGTCATTGGAATATGTAGATATGTTTCTAAAAAGATACCTTCTTATTTATATAAGATTCTAGCTCAAGTTCTACATCTTCCAGGAAGATATTTTCTCTAAATTCCATAGACCACATTTCTTTGAACTTTCTCTGAACTTCTGTTGTCCTGAGAGTCAGTAGGTCAATAGCATGTAGGTTAATTAATTCAGTTTTACTTGTGTCAACCAAATTAGATATTTGATCAATCAAGTTAGATATTATAGGAGATGCATATATGAAAAGATAATTGGATTATCATCTTCTTCAGGTCATCTGGAGAAGGCTTCATTCTTCTGGAAGTTTAGTTAGAGTTTATGAGGAAGAGAAGAATCTTCAATTAGAATTTCAGGACTATACATAGAAAGCCAGAAAGTAAGCCATGGTTAGACTATAGAGTTCATCAAAGTAAGTGGCAAGAGATAAAGTTGGTAGTGTAGGTTAGGGTCAGATTTGACCAGACAATCTCCACAGACTGGGAGAAAATCACAAATCATATATTTCATAAGGGACTAATATCTAAAATAGACAAAGAACTTGAACAACTCAGTTAAAAAGATAACACAATTTAGAAAAAATGTTCAACTGATATGAATAGAATTTTATCTAGAGAAGATATACAAATTATCAACAGGCACATGAAAAGATGCTCAGCATCATTAGCCACCAGGGAAATACAAACCCAGATTAGAATGAGAGACACATATAATGGCTATAACAAAAAAATCAGATAATAATAAATGTTGTCAAAGATGTGGAGAAATCATAGTATCATACATTCCTGGTAGAATGTGATTTGATGTAGTCACTTGGAAAACTATCTGATGGTGCTTCAAAGAGTTGAACATAGATTTATCATTTGATCTAGCAATTGTTCTTCTAGAGTAATATTTAAAAATGTTAACATAAAAAGTTGCATATTAATATTCATAGCAGCATTATTCATGATAGCCAAGGAGTGAAAATAAGCCAAATATTCATCAGCTGATAAAAGAGTAAACAAATAAAATGTGGTCTATCCATACAATGGAATATTATTCAGCCATAAAGAAGAATGAAGTACTGATACTTGCTACAACATGGATGAACTTTATAAACCTAACACTGAGTAAAGGAACACATTCACAAAAGAGCATATATTATCAATATATGACTCCATTTATATGAAATGTCCAGCATAGACAAATGTGTAGAGACGTAAAGTACTTTAGTGCTTGTGTTTAGGGTTAGTGGGAGGAAGAAGAATGTGGAGACTTGGGGGCGGGTAATAGCTGATGAGTTGTTTGGTCACCAAGTCATGTCTGACTCTTTGCGACCCCATGAACTACAACATGGCAGGATTCCCTGTCCCTCACCATCTCCTGGAGTTTGCTCAAACTCATGTCCATTGAGTTGGTGATGCCATCCAATCATCTCATCCTCTGTCATCTCTTTCTTTTCCTGCCTTCTTTTCCAGCATTAGGGTCTTTTCCAGTGAGTTGGCTCTTTGCATCAGGCAGCTAAAATATTGGAGCTTCAGCATCAGTCCTTCCAATGACTGATTTCCTTTAGGATTGACTGGTTTGATCTCCTTGCTGTCCAAGGGACTTTCAAGAGTCTTTTCCAAAAATCAAAAGCATCAATTTTTTGGCGTTCAATCTTATGGTCCAACTCTCACATCCATACATGACTACTGGGAAAACTATAACTTTGACTATATGATCCTTTGTTGGCAAAGTGATGTCTCTGCTTTTGAGTATGCTGTCTAGGTTTGTCATGGATTTTCTACGTTTTAATATGCTAAGTTTGTCATAGCTTTCCTTCTAAGTAGAAATGTCTTTTTAATTTCATGGCTGCAATCACCATTCACAGTGATTTTGGAGCCCAAGAAAATAAAGTCTGTCACTGTTTCCATGTTCTACCTTCTATTTGCCATGAAGTGATGGGAATAGATGCCATGATCTTAGTTTTTTTAATATTGAGGGGTTTTTTTTTTTGTTGTTGTTGTTGTTGTTGTTTTTTAGGTAATATTGAGTTTTAAGCCAACGTTTTCACTCTCCTTTTTCACCGTCATGAAAGGCTCTTAAATTCCTCTTCACTTTCTACCACTAGGGTGGTGATGGGAATGTTCTAAAACTGATTGTGGTGATGGTTGCAGAAATCTGTGAATATACCAAAAACACTGTATACTTTAAGAGGGTGTATTATATGATACGTGAATTAAATCTCAATAATTGCCAAAGAATTGATGCTTTTGAAATGTGGTGTTGGAGAAGACTCTTGAGAGTCGCTTGGACTGCAAGGAGATCAAAGCAGTCAATCCTGAAGGAAATCAACTCTCAACATTCATTGGAAAGACTGATGCTGAAGCTGAAACTCCAATACTTTGGCCACCTGATGTGAAGAACTGACTCATGGGAAAAGACCCTGATGCTGGGAAAGACTGAAGGCAGGAGGAGAAGGGGATGACAGAGGATGAGATGGTTGGATGGCATCACTGACTCGATGGACATGAGTTTGAGCAAGCTCCAAGAGTTGGTGATGGACAGGAATGCCTGGCGTGCTGCATTCCATGGGGTTGCAAAGAGTCAGATATGACTGAGCGAGTGAACTGAATGCTGTTATCCAAAGCAAGCAAGCGGACAAAGAACTCACATAACTCTAATAAATTCTAATCTGAGTTGTAATTATCAGTATGCACCAGCAATATATTTTATCTTTAATTTTTTTCCCTAACTCTATACACTGAGAATATTTAAAAGGAAAGACCATCCAACAGCAAAGACTGCTTTTCTGGTATCCAGATTATGGGCTTTATCACTTACATTAAAATGAGCTTGTGTTTTGTTTTGGAGACATGGCTCATTTTAGATAAGGGACAAAAAGAAATGTACAAAGTGAGCCTGAAATATTCTATAGTGTTGGAAAGAAAGGTAACAAAGACTTTTGGGTCATATCAAAGGACTTCAGAAGGCAACCTGAATAAGCATATACTGGTCAAAAATGAAATAATTTGATCATCAGTTAAGACAAAAACTATGGTAGATATATCAAATATGCTTAGTTTCATGGGTTTTTAATGGTACTAAAAATAACTCATTGATGACGTTTTTTGAAATCTTCTAAAGAGAAAGAATCAAGTATTTGTCCTCATTTTTATATAATTGTACTTCAGTAACCAAGTAATTAGTGAAGGAACAATTCCCTTATAAAAGGATTCTAGCTAATAAATGGAAAAGAAATGACAAATATCACTATTTTGCCACCCCACCAATAGGTTAACAAGTCTAAAAAATAATCATCAGTAGTTGATAACATCTAAAAGAAAGACATGTGTAACTTATCTTGGTAGAAGTATGCAATATTATCCACAAGATATCTTCCTAGGGGAAAAAAAAACTCAATCTGATCAAGCATCTTGATTTATCTACCAATTTATAGGAAATATAGGGGACAAAGGAACTCAATAAATGACATCAGTGGTATGCAGTTAGCATGATATATTTTAGAAAAGTCTGCAGGATAAAGGATCAAGTATCTTTAACAAGAACAAATGCAAGAAATGAAAGCAAGAAGGTTTTAAAAGACATACCACCTCTCTCAATGTGTGGACCTTCTGAATTTTGATTTAATGATTCATCTGTTTTTAAAATTTATAAGATTGTAAGTATATATGAACATACTCTGGATGTTTGATCTTAAGTAATAATTTATTACATGTGACTATATTTTCCTCTTTCTAGAAGGAGTCTCCTGTTTCAGAGACACATGCCAAAATATCTCTGTGATATGATATGTGGGATTTACTTAAAAATAATTGAGGGAGGAGGGGGTAAAGGTATAGTAGAACAAGCTTGTCATATGTTAATATGTTGTTGAGATTATAATAGGTGGTGAAATGGGCACATTTTGTTTATGGTACTGTTGCCACAACTTGTGGTCATGTTTGAAACTTCAGTAATAAAAATTTAAAATAAAATTTGAAAAAATAAATAATGAATGTTTTTAGTTCCCATGCTTAGATGTAATTTGAGGAAAAGAAAATAAAGAAACAATCTTTAGCAGCTCTTATGCTTATCTGATAGAACCATCATTATATTTCAGTTCTACTGGGCAACAGGTTTAAATCACTAAGCTCAACTCAGCCTAACCAAGGATTTAGCCAAGCTAATGAATTAGTAATTCAGAGTCACAACTGTTTGTGTTTATTTGCTTGAAATATTCAATTTATTTCCCTTGGGTGATAAGGATTTTGCTTGTAGGTAACAGCAGGCAGTGGGTGTTTCAGCATCAGTGAAATTCTATTTAAAAAATTAACTGGAAAGGGGAAGGACTGACTGACTTCATTAAAAACCAAATAAAGGAAAATGAGAATACAGATTTAGTGGAATATGAAAGAGTTCATAAAAAGAAGAAATGTTCTATTATCAGTTTTAAAGGAATGTAGGCTGACTAAAAAATAAGGCTGAGTTTTCATGGATGTGAAAAAAGCCTATGTATTTAGGAAATGAATAAACTTACTTAATGTTTAGGTAGTTTTATAGAAGTATAATTTAAAAGATTGATATTGATTTATTTCTCCAAGTCCAGGTAATGTTTTGTGATTATGTTATTGGTTTTTAGTATTTTGATTATATTGAATTATTTTTAAGTAAGAAAGTACTGATTTTATTATTGATATAATACCATTAATTGATGTTTTGAAAACTCGGAAATCTCAACTACTTATGTCTTAAGATATACCATAGATGATCTTTTTCAAATCAGCAAAATCTGTTAAAGCTCTTCAGAATATATTCTTTCCTTGCTTAAAACATTTCCTGGTTGTAGTCTCATGGTTGTTACTCCCATTTCCTAGGCTGTTAATTGGGCTTAGCATCTTTGGTCATACCTGCTACTCATTAGTATTTCATCAGAGTTACTTTGGGCTTCTCTCTGCTGTATTTATGTGGCAGCCAGAATTCTGAGATGGTTCCTAAGATTCCTAGAGTTCATGCCTTGAATAATCCACTCCCCTGGAGTGTGGGTGGGAATTGTGACTGTGATGGAGCAGTAGCTCCCTTCACTAAGTTATATGACACAACAAAGGTGATGGTCACTCACATGATTACCTTATGTCCATATATTACTGTCACAGCAGACTGGAGGGAGATGCTTCTGTTGGCTTTGAAGTGAGCTGCCAGACTGGGATATGGCCATATGAGGTATTATCATATATTACTATAATCTGAGGGCAGCCTCTGGGAGCTAAGAGTCAACAGCTAGCAAGAAAATGTGGTCTATGTCCTACAAAATCAAGGAACTGAATCCTTCCAACAGTGTGAATGAACTACACCTTGGTTTCAGCCTTGTAAGACAGTGAGCAAGGAGCCTGGGCCCAGCTATGCTCTGCCTAGATTTCTAACCTAAAGAGTTATGAGGTAATAAATGGGTATTGTTTTAAATCACTAAGTTTGTGGTAATTTTACCACAATAGAAACGAGTACAGTTAATTGATGTCCTCTTAGAATGAGGGATATGTGGCGGGGATGATGGAACATTATGGGACGTGGAGAATGGTGTGGTTATTAGGTTACATGGGTGCAAGCAGAAAAGAGGAAGGAGGTTCCTAGGTCCAATTCCAGTTGTTCCCTAGAGCTCAACTTCCTACATTTGCTCATGACTAGATTCCTTCCACTGTAGTTCTCTTATTTTTCCTTCAGGAAAAATTTGAGGCTGACCATTTTGTAAAGATTCTTAAAGAATCTTCTTGTAAATTGGGAGACCCAAGTTTGATCTAGGTTGGGAAGATCCCCTGGAGGAGGAAATGGCAACCCACCCCAGTATTCTTGCCAGGGAAAGCCCACGGATAGCAGAACCTGGTGGGCTGCAGTCCATGGGGTTGCACAGAGCTGGACATGACTGAGTGCCTAACACTTTCACTTTTCATTTCTTGTGTGCGTGTGCGTGCATGCTCAGTCACTTTAGTAGCCCACCAGGTTCTTCTGTCCATGCAGATTCTCTAGGCGAGAATTCTGGATGGGTTGCAATGCTCTCCTTCAGGGGGTCTGCCCAACCCAGGATTGAACCTGAGTCTCTTATGTATCCTTACTGTAAGTAATTTAACCATATCCTTCTTCTCTCTCTGTTGCTGGACCCTAGTTCTCATTCCGAAGGCTTTGCTTTTAACTACAAAGTAAAATGTGATTGATAATTACCCGCTTGGTTGAATAATCTTGTCTGTTAAATATTTTGTGTATATCTGTATTTTTCCATATTACCACAAATATGATTGGATATCACATTATAGGAAATAAATAAAAACCTAGTGTTGTCTTTTTGCTTTCAATGTTGTAATCACTAGGAACATCTACTGATACATCTTCTTACTATAAGAGAACAAAAGAGCTTGTTTTATTTCAATTCATTTATTTAATAGAAAGGTATCTAGTACATACTGCAGCATGTCAGACACAATGGATGGACATTAAAATGAATAAGAATTTAGTATCTGCTTAGGACAGTAACTAGTAACAAGAAAGAATGTAACTGCATTAGCCCTCCTCAGTTTCGTTTTCACTGTGTATCAACTTGAGTGCTGACATGTCTCCAACCTCTCTGGGCTTCAGGTTCTTGTATAAAGTGATGGGAATGGTAGATGATCAAAGTGTCTGTCTAAAATGTGTTAGTGATGAGTCATCAGGGACATCAGCAGGAAACCTAGACTGAATTAAGATGCAACTCTAATAGACCTTCATGGGGGGGTGGAATTGAAACAGTAATATTGAATTTCATTAATAGTTGATGAATTATAAATTGAAATAAGGTTTTTATGCCTATCATATTGTAAAAAAAGAAAAAAGTTGCTTATATCCGATGTTGGAGAGTATTTTGGGAAATAAGTACTCTCAAATACAGTGAGGAAGAGGGCAATTTGAAAATGTCTATCAAAATTTTACCTGTGTATACACTTTGACTCAGCAATTCCACTTCTGGGAATGCATCCTATAAAAATACTTTAACAATTATTTCCAAGGATATTTATTGGAGTGTTGGTTATAGTACCTCCCAAACTGGAAAGAACATGAATGTCCATCAGTATGAAATTGGCTAAATATAGTACACTAATATAGTAGAGTATTGTTCAGTCTGTCAGTCGTGTCCAGCTCTTTGTGACACCATGGACAGTAGCATCCCAGGCTTTGCTCTCCTTCACCATCTTCTGGAGCTTGCTCAAACTCATGTGCATTGAGTCGGTGATGCCATCCAACCATCTCATCCTCTGTCATCCCCTTCTCCTGCCTTCAATCTTTCCCAGCATCAGGGTCTTCTCTAATCAGTCAGTTCATCACATCAGGTGGCCAGAGTATTGGCATTTCAGCTTCAGCATCAGTCTTTCCAATGAATATTGAGGGTTGATTTCCTTTAGGATGGAATGCTTTGATCTCCTTTCAGTCCAAGCAACTCCCAAGAGTCTTCTCCAACACCACAGTTCAAAAGCATCAATTCTTTGGTGCTCAGCCTTCTTTATAGTCCAACTCTCACATCTATACATGACTACTGGAAAAACCATAGCATGACTATATGGACCTTTGTCAGCTAAGTAATGTCTCTGATTTTTAATATGCTGTCTAGATTTGTCATAATTTCCTTGCATGGAGCAAGTGTCTTTTAATTTTGTGGCTGCAGGCACCATGTGCAGTGATTTTGGAGCCCAAGAAAATAAAGTCCCTCTCTGTTTCCATTGTTACCCATCTATTTGCCATGAAGTGATGGGAACGGATGCCATGATGTTCGTTTTTTGAATGTTGAGTTTTAAGCCAGCTTTTTCTTTCTTATCTTTCACCTTCATCAAGTAAGTGGCTCTTTAGTTCCTCTTTGCTTTCTGTGCTAAGGGTGGGGTCATCTGCATATCTGGGGTTATTGATATTTCTCCCCGCAATCTTAATTCCAGCTTGTGCTTCATCCAGTCTTGCATTTCACATGATGTACTCTGCATATAAGTTAAATAAGCAGGGTGAAAATATACAGCCTTGGCATATCCCTTTCCCAACTTTGAACCAGTCTGTTGTTCCATGTCCGGTTCTAACTGATGGCTGTTGATATGCATGCAGATTTCTCAGGAGGCAGATAAGGTCGTCTGGTATTCCCATCTCTTGAAGAATTTTCCACAGTTTGTTGTGATCCACACAGTCAAAAGCTTTAGCATAGTCAATGAAGCAGAAGTAGGTGGTTTTCTGGAATTCTCTTGCTTTTTTATGGTCCAACAAATGTCAGCAATTTGATCTTTGGTTCCTCTGACTTTTTGAAATCCAGCTTGACCATTCTGGAATTCTAGCTTAGAGAATTTTGAGAATTACTTTGCTAGTATATGAAATGGGCACAACTGTGCACCCATTTGAACCATGCAGTTTGAACATTGTTTGGCCTTACCCTTCTTTGGGATTGGAATGAAAACTGACCTTTTCCAGTCCTGTGGCCACTGCTGAGTTTTCCAAATTTGCTGGCATTTTGAGAGCAGCACTTTCACAGCATCGTCTTTCAGGATTTGAAATAGATCAACTGGAATTCCATCACCTCTACTAGCTTTGTTCGTAGTGATGCTTTCTAAGGCCCACTTAACCTTGTACTGCAAAATGTCTGGCTCTAGGTGAGTGATCACACCATCATGGTTATCTGGGTCATGAAGATCTTTTCTGTATAATTCTTCTGTATATTCTTGCCACCTCTTCAGCTTCTGTTAATTCCATACTCTTTCTGTCCTTTATTGTTTCCATATTTGCATGAAATGTTCCCTGGTGTTTCTAATTTTCTTGAAGAGATCTCTAGTCTTTCCCATTCTATAGTTTTCCTCTATTTCTTTGCATTGTTCACTTAGGAAGGCTTTCTTATCATAGTGTTACCAAAAAAAAACCTAGGTGTATCTATATGTATTGACATGTAAATGTGTCTATGACATATGGTTTATTGAAGAAAGCAAATTGCAGAGTCTATGATTCCATTTCTCCATTATCCATTTATATAAATAAATTATATATATATATAATATGTATATATTTGCAGCATATGTACTGTATAATATATATGTAAATTTATATAATATACCATATACATATTTATATGCAAGTGGGTATGTGTTGGAGAAGGAAATGGCAACCCACTCCACTATTCTTGCCTGGGAAATCCCAGGGATAGAGGAACCTGGTGGGCTACAAACCATGAGGTCGCAGAGTTGGACATGACTGAGCGACTGAGCATGCATGCACTGGTAGCTGTTATATACAGAAGAGGCTAGAGTAGTGAACACTAAATTACTAGTACAATTCACCTTCAAGAAGCAGAGTAAGATCAGGAGGGTTGGCTTCCACTTTTATATCTATACTGTTTGAAAATTTTCCAAGAAATATATACTATTTTACTACAAAAATTCCTTTGTTGTTATTTCATTGCTGAGTCATGTGCGACTCTTTTGCAATCCCATGGACTGTAGCCTGCTGAGCTCCTCTGCTCCATTGGATTCCACTGGTAAGGATACTGGAGTGGCTTGCCATTTCCTTCTCCAGGGGATTTTCCTGACCCAGGGATTGAACCTGTATCTCCCGCATTGGCTGGTGGATTCTTTACCACTGAGCCACTTAGGAAAACCAAAAGATTCTTAGGCAAGTTTTTAATATATGCACAAGAATATAAATATGAAACTATGAACCTGGTTATAGGGGAGATCAGACTAGAGCTTAGACCCTTAATACAAACATGAATGAAAATATGGAGCCGAGTAAGGGATAGGGTACTACGATGGCATCTGTACCAGCCATAAGGCTACTATGAAGAGAGCCACTTGTATTTAAGAAGCCTGAGAAATATTTGGAGTAATGTCACTGGAAAGGGGAAAAGATTCAACATGCTAAGATTGGGAACAGGAAAATAAGGTCTACATTGGGCTATTCCTAAGATTCAAGTGCAGACAACTGAGGAGAGAATTAAACATCTTGAGGGGGGTTGATGCTTTACTGAACTCAGATGTAAGGATAGTTGTTATCTCCCGTTATAGTAGGTGCCCTTGATCTCAACTTCTGCCCTAGAAAGCAAAGGTGGCTTCAGAGATCAGCAAATCCCAACTCCTGAATCAGAAATTATCTCAAATCAAGCTTATTCATGAAATTTGTAAAGATGTGACCCTGTGGGGTATGTTTGTGAGAAAGCAAGTGGCAGTTTGTTTGGCTAGATTGAAGCATGAGATGGAACCAGTTTACATCTATTCCCAGTTGTTTATATTTATTGGAAAGAATCCTGGACCCAGAGTCAGAAAATCTGGCTGGGCTTCTAGCCTTGTGCAGTTAATGACTAATTCTATGGCCTTGGGTAAATTATTTAATTTCTCTGATGCCAGTGTCCTCATTAGTAAAACAGGACTTTTAATAATACATACTTTTTTTAAAAAGCTACTAAATAGTAAAGTGTTTGGCATAGTGCCTGACATGTCATAAGTCTCACAAAATGGTAACTAGCATTAATCTTTGAATATTCGCCATGTAACAAGTTGTATGGAAACCCTTTTGTATTATTTTATTTAACCACCACAAAACCCTTAAGGTTGACACTGTGTATTTGACACTTTCAGATAGGGAAACTGAAGTTAGCTTAAACTAAAGTGATTTGCCACAAACTAGTAAATGGCTGAGTTGAAAGTCAAACACTTGCCTTTAGGTTATTCAATTCAGTTCAGTTCAGTCGCTCAGTCATGTCCGACTCTTTGCAACCCCATGAATCCCAGCACGCCAGGCCTCCCTGTCCATCACCATCTCCCGGAGTTCACTCAGACTCACGTCCATTGAGTCCATGATGCCATCCAGCCATCTCATCCTGGGTCGTCCCCTTCTCTTCCTGCCTTCAATCTCTCCCAGCATCAGAGTCTTTTCCAATGAGTCAACTCTTCACATGAGGAGTCCAAAGTACTGGAGCTTCAGCCTTAGCATCATTCCTTCCAAAGAAATCCCAGGGTTGATCTCCTTCAGAATGGACTGGTTGGATCTCCTTGCAGTCCAAGGGACTCTCAAGAGTCTTCTCCAATGTCACAGTTCAAACACATCAATTCTTCGGCGCTCAGCCTTCTTCACAGTCCAACTCTCACATCCATACATGACCACAGGGAAAACCATAGTTATTAGAGCATACCATTTGTTCCTTTTTTTCTTTCATATTAGAAAGCAGTGTCTCAAATTATTTTAAATCACAGAGTGTTATCAGTGAGGGGTAAGGAACAGAAGAAGCAATAAAGGTGAATTAATCAGTCTTAAAATACAGTAATGTGGGTAAAGCTATTTAATTATAATTATGATCTTCAAAGGTAGAAATAAAGACAATGTCTTTCATTAGTCCTTATCAATATCTATTACAAACTTTGGGGCAACTTTGATTTCATTTTAGCAAAATTTATTTACATCTCTAGAAATCTGTCTTATACATACCAGTTTCTTATAACTAAAGGATATTGTAGAATCTGCAAAATTTTATACCTTTTGCTTTTTCTTGGGAATTGTGAGTAAGAGGATTGGGGAAGCAGTTTCAAATATATTTCTTCACTTTGGTGGAAAATGAGTTTTTGAATTGTGCCGAATACTATAGTTATGATCAAACTATGCTTTTATAGAGGAAATTTTTATTTCCCTTAAAAAAAAAGATATTGAGGAAAGAAAATGTTCCTATTTCCCTCTAACTATAAATCTCTTCCCACAGAGGTTTGTTCTCACCTAATGTCCCCTCTTAGGAAATGACACCAGGGGGGGCTTCCCTCATAGCTCAGTTGGTAAAGAATCTGCCAGCAATGCAGGAGACCCGGGTTCAATTCTTGGTTTGGGAATATCCCCTGGAGAAGGAAATAGCAACCCATTCCACTATTCTTGCCTGGAGAATCCAGTGGACAGATGAGCCTGTTAGGCTACAGTCCATGGGGTCACAAGAGTGGAGACAACTTAGACTAAACCACTACCACCACCGTATGTAATTGCTGAGAGCACTGGGAACCACCGTTGCTTCCTTGCACATCTGTCATTCAGATCTACCCATTAGTGGCATGAGAGGGGGAGAAAGAGGAGAGAAAATAAGGGGAAAAAAAGAAGAGAATCAAGAGGTCAGGGAAGGTAAAGAAATGAATTTGTTCTTCTGGGGAAAATTATGGAGGGATCACAGTTAGTCTTGAAAACTATGGTACTGTAACCTTCTGTATACTGGGACACTGGAATCTCAGAAAAGATGCCATATTCTGGGTAAGAACATTTTACTTGCAGACTGTTTTTCCTGGAATATAGGCAAAAACATTTGGAGAAATACTCAATTACAGCAGGACTTTTTGCTGTGGTTTTCCAACAAGCAGAATCACTGCACTAGCCTCTTTGTGCCTCTCAGGTATAGATCATTCTTACAGTTTTGCCACCACCAAATGAAATTGTGGGTACTTGATGCTAATAGTTGTCATGATGGCTGAATCTATGATTTGACAAAAATATCTTAAAACTTCATGCATAAGTAGGAACCAGATGGAGAGTTTACTGCGCCAAGAAGATAGATAATATCTGGAGAACTCAAGTTGGCTGTTTCAAATCCCCTAGCTTGATTCATTTATTAAGCATCTATTTTATACTAATAGTTGAAGTTACAAAAATGATTAAAGCATGGACCTTTGTCTTAGGAACATGAAGTGCCATGAGAAAAAGACATTCATTTGAATATTGACTTTCAATCATGTCATAATAGGATTTGTATAAACATCAGAGGTACATAGACAAAGGGGAGGAAACAAAGTGGTCTTGGGACTAAGTTGATACTGAGTACTAGACAAAACTACAGAGAAGGGATTGTCCAGACTGTGAAGGATCTGTAGTTTCACGCTACTGGCAGCCTAACAAGTCAGCCTGCTGTAGTTTCAAGGATGAAAGCAGGAAATACACGACTCCTGTCTTAGAGACAAAGAACTTTATTATTCATGGCACTGGAAGCAGCATTGGAAGTTGGCATTGGTTCCCTTTTTTGTCCACCACTCACAGAGGTGAGGCAGAAGTTCCCGAAATGCAGCACGTGCAATGAGTTTGTGTGATAACTGGGGAACCTCAAGATTTTATTAATGTTGTTCAGTCACTCAGTTGCATCTGACTCTTTGTGACCCCACTGAGAGCAGCATGCCAGGCCTCCCTGTCCCTCACTATCCCCCAAAGTTTGCCCAAGTTCATGTCCATTGCATCGGTGATGCCATCCAGCCATCTCATCCTCTGACGCCCTGTTCTCCTTCTGCCTCAGTCTTTCTCAGCATCAGGTGCTTTTCCAATGAATCAGCTGTTGACGTCAGATGCCAAAATACTGGAGTTTCAGCTTGAGCATCAGTCCTTCCAATGATTATTCAGGGTTGATTTCCCTTAAGCTTGGCCCCCAAGATTAGGAAAGCTAAATCTTTCACAACAGGCTGCAAATAGACGCCCCCCCCAACCTCTGTCCCAGGGGAGATGTTACCTCTCTTAATACAGGACAGTAAACAAACTTGCCATTTCCTCCACAAGGAGGAACTATCTATCTTTCAAGGCTCTTTGCTGTTTGAAGATAGTCTGGAACAAAAGCTTCCTCTGTGTGCAAAAATGTGTGAAATTGTGAGAGATCCATGGAGACTTGTCTCCCAACAATATCCACCCCTTGTTTCTACCCCATCTTGGCCTCTGAGCAATTTTCCAGTGTGTACATATACTCAATCTGAGAAGAGCTACTTGTTGACTGATATTTCTCTTGCCTCTTAAAGTAGGATCATAGCCTTAGGGAAGATCTTGGGAAAAGAAAGAGCAAAACTATATCCCAGCCTGATAGGAGACAGTGGAAGTAAATCATGGCTGTGAAGACATCTGCAGAACCTGGAGTGGAGAGAAGTCCATTGTGTGGTATAGTGCCTGGCCTGTTGCTCTAGATGCATATATAAAATATGGAGGTGGAGGTTCGATCATTTATTTCACCTGAGTTGTCCTAGGATTGCACATCTGCTGCACTTCTTTTTGTCTGTTGGAGTTTTTCCAATGACAAATGGCCAGACATCAAACTTTCTGTCACTTATCCGCCAGCACCAGCCCTCCTTTCTCAGTGTGAGATGACAAGGCTGCTTCTGCTGTTGCTGCTGCTGTGTCACTGATAGGTATTTTGCCAGCCATGGGTAAGGTTGTATGACAGTGTGGTGAGCCCAAGCTAATCACTCCTTCCAGTCCTGAATGCTAACTGCCTAGCGCATGTCATTCACAAGCAGAAAATGATGAGCTGTCCAGTAAAAATCACCAGGTTCTGAATTCTCTTTCATCTTAAAGAATTAAAAAAAAAAATTCAGATATCCAACATGGTTCTTAAGCTCTTTAATACTTACTTAGATATTTTTTAAACACTATTATTTACCAAACTCTTTTGTTTCCTTGCTCCAGCTTGCCCTCTCTTATCCTTCCTTTTATTTTTCTCTTGTATTCTCAAACCTGCAGATGTTCACAAGTTACCTTCAGAAAGTGGCAGATACCCTTTTGAAATGAAGAGCCACTATGCCTGTCTTCACATTCCAAGTGGCAGACAGCCTAAGATTCCCTTTGCAGGCGCCACTATCTGTCTGCTTTGGTACATGGTGGCAGACGTTCGAAATATGGTGAATAAAAAAGCCTGTAGAAATCAAATTGCACTTGTGAAACAAAATGACAATAAAAACAATTCCCCAATCTTTCAAATGTCAGGCAGCTCAGTTACAGTTTTCAAGTTAGTGTTCACAACCAGCTCTGCCTTGATTGCAATTCCTCTTGGCTCTGGCCAAATAACACCTTCTATATAGAAAATGGCTTAATTATAATAACATTACCTGACACTACCCCCAATAAAATACAAAAGCAGGATGAAAAGATTTGCAGGATACAAGCTGCAGTGAAGTAAATGGCTCTCTGTTGGTGATAGGTGGGTCACAGGCTGTACTTCTTTGGCCTCTTGTCAAAATTCACAATTTTTATGAATGTACATATGCATCATTACTATTAACTACTCTCACATTAAAAGAAAAAGATCTCTTTTCACACTCTACCCAATATTAGTGAGTGAGTAAGTGATATTTGCAACCAAATATTAAAGCCATCATATTTAGAGTAGTGTGAAGGCAGTGTATCATTTCAGTTCCCTTCATAATGGCTGCATACACAGGTTGGAAATCTGGTGTGCTGTGGTTTGAATTCCAGTTCTTCTATTCAGGGGCTTAATGTGAACTTGGAACAGTTGTTTAATCTCTCTAAGCCTTGATTACATCATATATAATGTGGAAGTAAAAATAGCAATATTATTGTATAGTTGTGAAGAGTAAGTGAAATAACAAAAACTCATCCTCCCCTTTTTCAGGCCCAATACTAGACCTTGTTTTCTGTCTTCTCTTGTGATTAGGGCTGGCCCTATGACTAAATTGTTTCCAATGGAACATAAACAGAAGTAATATGTGCACTTCCGGGCCTAGGCCTTAGGGCATTGTACCTGTTGTCTCCATGTTCTCTTTCTTCTTTCTTCCAGGTAGAACCAGGACATAGTGACATGTGGTGTTTTGTCCATGAAGATGGAAATATCCTAGACTCTAGATACTGGTAAGATACTATATATATATATATATTTTTTTTTTTTTTTTTAATCCCTCGGTCCTTTATTGGTTCTTGGAGCAGGTACCTAACCCTGGACATCTTGTTTGCGCTATTGTATTTTTTAATATCCTTGATAGAGCACTATAGTTGTTAGCCTACCTAGGTATCTAGTCTGTGTCGACTAAAAAATATAGTCACACAAAATATAACCTGAAAGTAAAGGGTTATTTTATTTGATGGAAATGTTTAGGACTCCAAGCCTGAGAGACAGCATCTCAGTAACTCTGAGAAAACTGCTCGAAGGAGGCAGGGGAGAAGTCAGGCTCTATACAAGTTTACAACAAAGGGAGCAGGCAGTCTGAACACTGAAGGTCAGGTATCAAGTTAGGGAATTTATCATTCTATGTATGGGAAGATGCAAGCCTCTGGGCTCACTGAATTCATTCCTTTCATATGCATCTCAGCTATCTGGGGCCAATCCTGTTTTCTTGTTGACCTTACTTCTTGCATTCCCCCAGCTCCTCAGCAATCAATATGAGGGGTGGCAGCATCCCCTGAATCACAGTTTTGGGAATCCTCATTCACATTTGGAGGCCAGAAATCACTGATGACTGTGACATTTCTTATTTATTTATATGGCAGGAGAAATTTTCATTTTACAACTGAGATCCAGCTAGTTATAGTTGCTCAAAAGCCATAAATATTTTATCAATTCCCTTATCAGACTATTGTTCCTTTAAAGGAAGTGTTCATGTTTTAATGTTCTTTGCATCCTCTTCAGTGTTTAGCACAGGGCCTTGTGCATAGCAAATTTGTTACAGTTCTTTATTGAATAAATGCAGTTCCTGAGATTGAATCATAGTTCATAATATTCAGAGTTTAAAATCCTAGTTGTCATGAATTCTTTTACTTTTCCCTTCATGTCTGAGCTTTGTGGTCTTCCTACTTCAAATACAGGCTATTTAGAAGCTGGAATTAATAATTTTTTATGATTCAGTTGTGGTAAACATGAGGTTGTGCTTGATAGCAGGATGTGCCATGATCTGACATGATAAATCCTTCTTTAAAATTCAATAAACCTTTAAGGAAACTAGTAATTCCTTCCTCTAGATGAACAGCTTATATTATAGGTTACAATGACTGTGGTTTGCTGGAGAAATTAAGCAGGTAGTAAAAATGCTCAGGAAAGTTGCCATGAATTTAAAAGTAATCACTTGTAATTTAGAGTTCATCATCCTTGAGCACTATTTCATGAGCTTGGTTTAGGTCATTATTAAGAATGTGCTTCTTCTTGCATTAGAAACTAGATAAAAAAAGAGATGGTGGTTTATGACTGATATCTAGTTGATGAGATATTAAAATTTCACATCGTAGCAGGAACTCAAGAGGAAATATCCGAGAGAAACATGTCCTTTCTAGGTATTTCCATAGTGTGGCTTCTGGTCTGGGTTGTAAATTGGCGGGAAATCATTACCATTTTTTATAACCACTTTATGTGCCTATATGTGCTTAAGATACAATTAACGTGGATGATCTTGGGGAATTGGTAGTTAATTGATTTTCAAACTTCAAATCACATAGGCCATGGATAAACCAATAATGGAGAACTAGTTGGTTTCCACTTTCCTGAGGCAGATATCATCCTCTTTCCTGGCTATTTATCTTAGAAATGTTTACTTTAGGAGTCATTTGAGTTTAAATTCCAATTTTGACACTTTCTAATATGTGTCCTTGGTAAAGTTACTTAGGCTTTGTGAAACTTAGCTTCCCAAAACACTAAAATAAAGATAATAATAGTAATTACCTCCTAGTGTTATTTTGAAGACTAAATGAGATAGTGTATGTAAAACTTAATAGCAATGCCTGAAACTTAGAAATTACTCAAAAGGGTTAACACATTTTACTTATTCAGAGCAGTGGTTCAGACCAGCATCAACATCAACTAGGAACTTATTAGAAATGCAGATTCCTGTAACTCAATCTAGACCTACTAAATCAGAAATTCTGAGAGTAAAGCCCAGCAATATGTATTTTAACAAGCCCTCGAAATAATTCTGATGTGCTCTAAAGTTTAAGAACCGCTTCCTTGTGTAAATGGTGTAACATTCCTGGATTTCCATTTTCTGTTGCTTGGAAACTATTCCCTTCTTTTCAAAAGAACATCCTAGTTTTCCACTATGGAAGTCACTTCTTCCCTATTCTCAGTCTTCATGATTAAATGAGACTGATCTTTCTCTCAGTTTTAGGGTGGGATCTTTTCTAGCATTAAGCCTATCAGTGTATCCCATCCTCCAGGCCACAGTTATTACCTCAGGTATGAACATGTGATCTGATTCAGGTCAATCAAGTCATGTCTAGGAGTTTGACTGGAGTTTGGAAAGACAGAAGCTTTCCACCATTGGAGTTTTGACGAGGATGATGTAAACCTGGATTTAATAGAGGAAAAGCATAAGCTCTCATAGAATAGGGCCAAAACAGAATACTTCAGAGCCAAAAGATGGTAATTCTTGATGACATGGATAAAATCCTTAGCCCAGCCATGCATAGGGTCTTCCCCTGGACTTTTCATACACACAAAAATTAGACCTCTTTCCACCTGTTACCATATCTTGAACATGCATTCTTCTTTAAAGGAACGGGTTATATATGCTTTATAATGAGTTTGATTATAAACTATTTCATGAGCTTTTTGTAAAGAGCAGACTAAATCAAATCAGTGTATGTAAAACTATTGTGTAAGTCTGGGTCATCTGAGAAGCAAACAGTAAGATAGGGTTATATATGTAAGAGGTTTATTAGAGGAGTGACTGCAAGGGAAAGTGGGTAAGGAGAGAAGCACAGTTGGGAAAACCCTCAGAACACAGTGCAGGCACGGCCCTTGTGGAGGAGGCAGGGAAGCACAGAGGGATGGGTGGAACACTCTTAGGCTGTGGCATAGTCTACAAAAGCCCTTGAGCCGAAGTCCCCCACCAGAGGAGTTCCCATCTCTCCAGGAATGGACCCACCTCAGTAGCCAGCCTTAATCAGTTGCTAGTTAAGAGCAGCTCATGGGAACCATGACCTCCATGAGAAAGCAGTGGTGGATTTCACAGTGCAGCAGCTGATGCCTAGATCAGTCATTCTCCTCACAGACAAAGATCTGAGAAACATCTTCGTGATCACGACAAATGCCTTGGGCAGTATCTGTAACTAGTAGTGCTTCCCTAGCTTATGACTCTTCCACCTGACCTAGTCTTCTGAAAGAAAAAATCCTTAAACCTCTTGCATACCTCTTCTGTTCTTTGTTCTAAGTATGCATCCTGGATCTCTTTGAGCAGTCTCATGTTCTAAATATTGTAGACTGAAAAAATAGCAAACTCTACTGGCCCAGTGGGGCAAAATGCCACTCAGATGATGCCTTTAATGCATCACTGCCAGGAATACTGATTTTGTCAGTATTATACTTGGTTTAAAATCAGCATAGCTTCGCTGAGAACATAGGACACTCCATCTCTCTTTTATTCTAATAGATTTATTTACAAACACCCTAATCCTAGTTTATTTTCCTCTGATTCTGGACTTAATAGTTGTGCATCAAGTTGAATGACTTTTAGGGGTAGAAAATACAGTTACAGATTCTTGGAGATCCACATGCAGCAAGATTCATCAGTCCATTTTTGTTCTTCCCTTTGGGTGAAGAGTTGAGGATTAGTAGCAGCCAGGTCAATTGTAAATATGTGATTAAAAAAAATTACTCCATTAAATTTCTGAAGTTACATTAAGTGCTAAATATGTAAGTATATTAATGTGTAAGGGAGGGCTTCCTCTAGCGGCCCACCCTCAGTGACAAGAATATATCCCATAGCACATGTTCAGTTTTCAGTTCTTTGAGCCTGGGTTTTGAAACCTCTCTTTAAAAACTCTTGACAGTTGTAAGAGTTTGGAAGCGAAACAATCTAGTTACCTTTTCTTGATTTTCTTTATAATCTTACTCATTTTTTAGAGTTTCTGAAAGACTCGTTCAGTCTCACCTTGTCGATACTCAGATGCTCCAATCATGTTATAAATGACCCACCTCTGGCTGTGGTGAATGATAAAAGTTTCTGCACAATGAACTGGAATAAACTAGCATTTAGGTGAAACTGAGGAGGGCAACATCTATAAACAGCCCTAGAGGAGAGGGACTTGGGTATCCTAGACCAGGACACTAGCTAGTGTTGGAAATTGTGTTCCAAAGAACAGGAACTAAAGCAGGATTCAAACTTGTGACAGTACTTGACTGGGAGAGCAATAGAGGCAAGCCAAGTCTGAGCCCATCAGGTTATGGTGAGCCAAGAAGCAACACTAATAGGTCCTGAAACAAGATGGAATAATGGTTTCCAATCTAAGAGTTCACAGCAGAGTGGAGATAGGGTTGAGAGGCAGCAGGTGAGGTATGAGCACGCAGGATCTAGGGGGGTTGCCGTGACTAACTTAGGGTATCTTTAGCTTGTCATTTTATTAATTGATGAGTATGTGACACCTAAGGATTTGGGTTTCCTTAAAGGGCCAGAGCCAGTTAGGTGTCCGACAGAGGTGTTGCCCCATATTAAGTTAAACCTTTAAGTCAAACCGGTGTGGGGACAAATTCAAATTTCATATCAACTTGTTAATTCCAAGAGTTTGGATCTGAGAGAATTGCATCAGGATGCAGTTTTAAAGTTCCTGGTCAGATACAGTTTTTGCCTTTTTCTTATTATTGAAATTTTTGTTGTCTATCAAGGAGGATCATGTAAAAATTATTAAAGAGATTTCCAGCAAAATCTACTCTGAAGCTGGCACAGAGTGCTTACTTTTGGCTTTTCGTAGGTAGTATAAGTAGTAAAAAGGAGTGGTTTAAGAGCATGAATCCTGGAGCTAATGTGCCTCACTTTGAATTTTTGCTAATTACTAACTATGCATGACTTTGAGAAAGTTTTCTAACCTTTTTGTGCCCCTGTTTCTGCATCTGAAAACTGAGAATAATAGCAACACCTATGCCAAAGAAATGTTGTGAGGACTAAATGAGTGAATACAGGTGAAGTTCTTAGAGTGTACCACATAGTCAGTGCTCATTAGTGTTAGCTATTGCTATTATTCATTTATAGAAACTGGGACATTTTGAATATAACATTCAAGGATTTTTAGACATTTTAAAAACAGTGAATTCTTGCTTCAAATTAAAAATTTGATGGTAAACTCAACACTTGATAGGTAAACATGATACTTCTCCAGTTAGTGCAGGAGATGGTGAGCTCAGAGCCGTACCCACCCAGCTCTCTGTGTGATTTCATGAGATTCAAGGCTGTGAAGAGCACAGCTTGAAAACTGCTGACCTAGAATTGTTCAGATCCTACTTTCTAGGGAGGACCATATTATTATCTATTTGTCTGGGTTCACTTTGGTTCCAGGAATGGAACCAAAAGAGTTTCAATGGACATTTGTGGACAGATCTAGGACAGAATGAGACGCATTTGACACATGGCTATACCCACATTCATGTTGTGGTTGTGTGGCACAAATAACCACACACTGCATAGAACGGTTCCAAAACACAGTAGGAAGTTGGTACAGGAAAGAGACCTACATTTGTGTGAATACACCACACACACACACCCACACACACACACAAGCTTATTAATAAGACTGTCATGTAGACAGTACAAGCTTAGAATAGGTTTTGGAGTGTCTTTGTGAGATATTTCCCCAATACATTCAGTCAAGAAATACTGAGCCTAAAAAAAAAAGAAATACTGAGCCTACTCTGTGCCATTTACTATTTTGGATACAGGTTTTACAGGAGTAAACCTAATATAAAAATCTCTGCCCTCATGGAGCTCAGCTTCTGGGATTATTGCAATACATCTATATCTTCTCAACCCCTTAGACTTAGCAATTCTAGACTTGGGGAAGTTTCCTCCAGGTGTGGTTTAGATAAAGATAGGCTAAATAGAATCACAGACTAGTGCATTGGAATGACTCTTCAGAATATTATATCAAAATCCTTTATTTTACAAATGGAGACATAAAGGCAGACAGAATTTAAATGCTTTGCTTAAAGTTCACACTGAGGTGGTGTACACCAAAACCCAGATCACCTGTTCAACATTTGTACCATAGCACAATCAGCACCCTTTATCCAGCCTCATCCCTGTCTCCCACAGCATGTCTGCCAACCTGTCCTTATTTCCTTTTCTCATGGGTGGGTCTCAGAATCAGGTTTAAAATTCCTTGATGGCAAAATACGGAATACTTAGATTAATCAAAACTCGGGTACTACCCAGTTTTCACTTTCTCATAGGCTGCTTTTCAGTCTCTCAACCTTTTATATCAGCACTTATCTCATGGCCATTCATTCTCCCTTAAAACTGGGCTTCTTTTGCAATCTTTTCAGCTTTGCTTCAGTGCCATTTCAGTTTATTTGTCCAGTAACTAGCATGTACTTCCTATAGCCCATCTGCTATATTTTGGCTGATACATTAACTTGTTCACTCACCACTTCCATGAACACGTATACATATCTAACACCTACTCCCTAAATACAGTTCATATTTTATAAAATGTGCTTTGCCAACAAAATATCAAGATGTCAACTTTGGATTTGTCATTTATTCATAAAATATTAATAAAAGCCAAGAACTTTATTGGGCACAAAGAATGCAAAGATGAAGAGGATTATTCTTTGCTCCCAAAGAATTCAGAGTCTAATAAGAAGAGACAAATAAATGCATATTTACAATCTGATGTAATAAATGCTAAAGGAGCTACTGGAACACAAAGGAAAGAGAAACTAAAAATAAAAGCAGGAAGATCTTCATGGAGGAGGAGTCACTGACTCCAACTCAGGAGACTCAGTGGGATTGTCCGTGTAGAGGGGACAGGAGCAGGGAGACATTTCACTTAGAATAGCATGTATATTCACATATGTGTGCAAAATGGCATGGTGTGCTTGAGAAGCTATGAATCATTTGAAGTTTTTTTTTGTTTGTTTAAGAAGCTTGAGCCCTAAGGTAGTTAAAATTAAGACTGTAGCTAAGACTTAATGGAGTTCACCAAAGATTTGGACTTTATTCCAGACAATGGGAAAACTCAGAAAAGTTCAAGGCAATGAATGATGTATTTAGATCTGGAAATGGTGGCAAAAATGACAGGCATTCAAGTGTGGAGCAGTAAAGGGATTAGATCCATTGGGAAGCTATTGAATTGGAGTGAAGAGTGTGTGTTAGACACAACAGTGTAAAGGTTGCTGCTGCTGCTGCTGCTAAGTCGCTTCAGTCGTGTCCAACTCTGTGTGACCCCATAGACGGCAGCCCACCAGGCTCTGCCGTGCCGGGGATTCTCCAGGCAAGAACACTGGAGTGGGTTGCCATTTCCTTCTCCAGTGCAGGAAAGTGAACAGTGAAAGTGAAGTTGCTCAGTCATGTCTGACTCTTTGCGACTCCATGGACTGCAGCCTACCAGGCTCCTCCGTCCATGGGATTTTCCAGGCAAGAGTACTGGAGTGGGGTGCCATTGCCTTCTCTGAAATGTTACTAACTGACCACTATAGAATTCTAAGTTGTGGTTCATGTTCCTTGTGCAGTGGAAACTCATATTTGGGAAAAAAGAAAAGTCAAACTAGATACCATATGATCAGATTTCACATAAAAAATCTGGATTTCCATAATTTTTAAAAAAACTTAGGAAGTATGCAGGCAGTTGGCTAGAGTTAGTTACAGTTGCTTCCTGTAGAGCAGGCCTGCATTTCTAGTCACCGTAGTCTCCAGGTATCCCTCTTATACCTGTAATACTGGAATGTAGTGTCAGTAACCAGAACCATTGAACGTGTATGTCATCTGAGGATACTCTGCCAACAGAGCCTCTCCTGAACTTAGAGTCAGTTGCCATTCTCATTGGAATTCATGTTCTAGTGGACTGGGGGCACAGATTTCTCTGTTGAAAGCCATAGCATTTCCCTGGAATCTCCTGATTTCATAGGCATCTTTGAATTCAGTCTTCTTAACTGCAGCTTGATTCTAGTTCTAGAGTGGTTTGGGGTGCATGTCAGGGCCTTTCCTTAACAAATAAATTACTAGGGATTCCTGCTGTATAGCAAATTAAATAATAGAAAGGTGTTTGCAATAGTAGATCAGTCACAGATCTAGATGCCGTGAAGGATACCAAAGATACAAGACTGATTACTAGCCTTCTCAAAAATTAACAGTCTCATTATTAATAGAAACCATTTCTAACCTACTAGCTGAAGTTGCCTCTTGTTCATAAGTCCTGCCTCTCTGGTTACGTACTTGATAAATGCTTTCTAACCAGTGGAGTACCATTTAGTACATTAGAACTCCTGTCTTCTCTATGGCACCCAAGGCCTGAAAAAAATTTCTACAGCTTTCAGGGGAATGGAATCTCTCAGCAGAAAACATCATCTAAACTAGATCAGGACAATCTTTTCACACCTGGACCCCGACTGTTCATTGCAGGGTACCAGGGCATTTGCTGTAAATGAGGGAATTCCTTTCAGCCTCTGGGAAGTTTGAGCAGGAAGCAGTCAGTGTGTCCCTGTGAGCAAGATCAGAATTGTTAAGTTTTTTAAAAAAAATTGTTATTTATTCTCCTTCTAAATGATAACTTTAGAAGATAGTACAACAGAGTTATTAGTGCCTTGTTTTTCTTAATGTTCTGCAAATTTATATATCTTCTGAGACTACAAACACTCTCACTAGCAATAAGAATAAATTATGGCAATAAACATAATATACAGTGACCTAATAGGAAAAATGATAACCCCTTTAAATGTCACATGGTAGCATTTAATTTACATTTAAAAGGCAGTTAGTATGAGTAATTATAAGTTAATTAAATATTGATTATTCTAAGAGCTCTATTGTGACTTAGGATCTATGCATTGTAGAATAAATCTGGCTGATTTGAAATAAACTTAAAATGACATTGGTAACTACTGTGTAATTACATTTTATGGTTATTAAATGTGACTTAACAAGCTGAATATTTATGATGAACAAATCAAATACTATAATAAAACATCAACATCCGTTTCTCAGTACCTACTCTTATTATGTAAGTGCTTACACTTGTCAAAGTTTGTTTAACTATCTCTTTATGCTCAGTTTTCTTTGCAGAACAATGTAGTATTGACATTTACAAGAGAAACTCCATGTATCCTGCGTACCTTTTGCATTGTGCCTGTTGATGTTTTCAAATGCAATCAAAAATAAACATTTACTTCACTTAAAATGTTCCTTTGAAATACTTATCTTATTTCAAAGTTTATGTTTATGAATTATATGGTCAACTAATTTATCACTCCTCTCTTGCCTCTTACGAGAAGAGTGCCATCAATAGAAACCAGCTAAATCCAAATAAAACTCATCCTTCCTCTTCCATTGGGTATCCACTGTTAAGAGTAAATACATTTTTGAGAAGGTTTCTATCTTTTGAAGGAAAACTTGGGATTTGTTACTTAGAGCAAGGTGATGTTTCAGAAATTTTTAAAATAATCTTCCAGACTTTGCCATGGTAACTTTTCATTTATAGTCACTCTTCTGTCCATCTATATATCCATCCATCCATTCACATATTCGTTCAAATGGCTATTTAGTCAATAAGACATCATGAGCAATTCTGCATAAGAATGTTAATAAATTTGGTCTTTTGTCTCTTTTCCTGGAAACCCAACTGTGTTGATGTGGAGTCTAGGTCAGTACATTGCTGGAACTGAGAAACTGAGAATATAATGTGCCTACCAGATTGTTTTTTGTTTTTGGTTTTTTTTTTTTACATAACAGTGCTGTGTTTTGTTGTGGTTGGGTTTCTGAAAGAGAAGGCTTTTAACATTAAAATGTTAGATTGAAATGAAAAACATAAAATGATAACTAAATACTGTCAGGTCTCTTGAATGTTGTGAACTGTGGATATTATAATATATTGGAAAAAGCTGGATATGTGCTATCTGATCCTTTGCTGTAATCTTGAATGCAGTTTGTCTATGATGAATCTTCTGTTTTTCATTTTTTCAAACCAACTTCCCAAGCTGGTAGGACCACTGTGTGCTCAGAATTTTCCAATTGCATCTCCTTTCCTAAAACAGTAAATCTCATCTCCTGCTTTCAAAAACCTCCATGGTCACCTCCCCCTGCTACGCGTTTAAACTTCCCACTACTCCCTGAAGAACTTCCCTGGAGGCTCAGTGGTAAAGAATCTGCCTGCCAATGCAGGGTACCCTGGTTCAATCCCTAGGTCAGGAAGATCCCCTGGAGAAGGAAATGGCAACCCACTCTAGTATTCTTGCCTGGGAAATCCCATTGACAGAGGAGCATGGTTGGCTACAGTCTGTGAGGTCACAGAAGAGTTGGACATGACTTAGCGAATAAACAGCAAACATGACTCCCCAGTACAGTCTTAGCAACTCTCTTTTCTGTCTTCCTATCAAAATCTTTTAAGATTATTAGTCTAATCTTGGCTCTGTAAGTTGCTGTCTACATTTGTACAAATCACTTAATCTTTCTGAATTTCAGATTGTTAATCTATAAAATTGGAAGAGGGGGTACAGGGCAAGGGTGAGGAGATGCATGAAATATCTCTAAGTTCACTTTTCAGTTCTGAGCCTTTTTCTCCTTTGATTCTGTGTTGAATCCCATCCTGATGTGAAGAACTTACTTGAAAAGACCCTGATGCTGGGAAAGATTGAAGGTGGGAGGAGAAGGGGACGACAGAGGAGGAGGTGGTTGTCATCCATTTCATGAGTTGAGATGTGTCATGTCCAACTCTTCTGTGACCTCACAGACTGTAGCCAACCATGCTCCTCTGTCAATGGGATTTCCCAGGCAAGAATACTAGAGTGGGTTGCCATTTCCTTCTCCAGGGGATCTTCCTGACCTAGGGATTGAACCAGGGTCTCCTGCATTGGAGACCTGGCATCACCGACTCAATGGACATGAGTTTGAGTAAACTCTGGGAGTTGGTGATGGACAGGGAGGCCTGATGTGCTGTAGTCCATGGGGTCACAAAGAATAGGACATGACTAAGTGACTGAACTGAACTGAATCCCATATCTTTATGATGCCTTCCCCAGTCCTGTTCTCACACTCTAATTTCACTTCTCAACTCTTAAAGCACTTGCAGCACTTACTACATAGTTATTGAAATTCCCATTTTCTCATATTATTCTTTTTTACTTTGTGAAGTTTTCATACTATAATAGCTCTCTGAATGGACTGTAAGCTTCTCTAGGGCAGGAACCACTATTTAGGCTTCTTGATGTGCCTTTTGCCTATGTCAAATAATCTAGCATAACCATTTGATCAGAGTAAATGCTAGATACATACTTTTTTAAATTATTGCTTGAGAAGAAGAATGAATGGTTCTACTGTACCAAGGTACACATGAGCTGAAACAATCCACTTACTTATCTAAATGCAGATCAGATATTAGCTCCTCTATATGACTTAAATTTGTTCATCTTTTCATTTCCAGCTCCTCGCACATAGCCAGTATTCAATAAAGGTTGGTTCAAAGAAAGAAAGAATGAATGAATGAATATCCTCTTCTTTCAAAGCTTTTATTAGCCACTAAGTTTATTGAAAATAGTTTTACATTTTATTCTGTGCACCAACAAATCACCTTTCAAATCTGAGCTTTTTATCTAGGCATGTAAATACTCCCTTTCAAAGTACATTAATCTTTATAAGCTTTTATTATTATTATTATGTTGTGAATTCCAATTCTTTGCTTTCTCTCAGCAGAGTCTCTGCCCTTGTTTAATCACATCTGCAAGTAAGCAAATATTGGCAAAAACTCATAAAATCTTATTAATCCCTTTGGGCAAATGATGTCAAACTCAGTGGCCACTATTGCCATTTATAACTGTGAATCACAAATTTGCATTGCCTCTGGACACCATAAATGGCTTGTCTAATAAAATGTGAATAAAAACCATGCTTCCATTTCATAAGAAGGGTCAACATGAATAATCAGCTCAAAATAAGCCTTTAAAAGCATTTTGATGTTAAAGGTTGCTTATCAACTCTCACCTCCTAAAAGTAACATGTAATATTTACTTATTTAGTTCTATTTCATAGGTTTTGGTTGCTTGTAAAAATCATACTGTGTAGCAAGGAAAGCTAAAATGGCTTCTCTGAAGAACATACAATCAATTATGATTTTTGACTGAGAGCAACGATACTGTCTAAAAGGAGGGAATTTATTGTCTGGACATGGAGGATTCACAAGGACTCGGGAGTGCTGAGGAACGGGGCTTGAAGATAGGTAGGAACCAAAGAGGCAGGAACCCTACAGCTATCTCAATAATCTGAACTGTTGCCATTGCTAAAAAGAATGAACTTAAAATATTCCCCCAATACTTGAGCCACCATGCAAGAGTTCTCTATCTTTTTCAGTTTCTTTTGTATAAGAAAGTTGCCTAGAATTATACTGCCTACAAAATTACATGCAGTGGGGAAAGGATGATATCCCAGTAGTAAATCAGGAAGCTATTTTAAAGGGAAATGCATATCGAGTGGCTTTAAAGTGATGACTATCCACCACAGTTAGTACATAATAATATAGGCTTATGTTCACTTGGTATATTGTTCATTCAGTCAGTCAATTAATATGATGCATGTCTACTGTGTCTAACTACTGAGCAGACAGCTTGGCCCCTGACCTTGAGGAGGATACCTATAGCACCTAAGAGAAACCTATAAAGAAATATGCACAGTACAGTCTGATTAGGGTCATAATGAATTACAGATAAAGTGATATGGAAATTCACTGAACAGAAGCTATGAAAGGCTGTGAAGGGGAGGAAAGAGTATTTACTATGGAATCATTGAAGGTGGGTTTGATTATCTACCCCAGTATCTAACAGCTCTTTAACTTCAGAAAAAAATCACTTATTATCTCCAACACTCACTGACCTCATCTGTAAAATGAGAAGGATAAATGGTCCCTGTAGGATTGGAAGAAATAAATGAGATTGCATATATTTAAGCATTTAGTACTTAGCAGGTATTTGATAAGTGATTATTGATTGATTCATTCATTACAAAAAATGTTGCTGGCTTCAGATGCACCAAGAGGAGATACTGGAAATGGATCTTGAAGAGCAATGAGTATCTTTATTTCAGTTTATGCAAAAGTGTTTCAAAACGATATATATATATATATAAATTGAATTTTTGCTTTGTGAGCTGACAGATGAAACTACTGTTTCATCATAACTAGTCATAATTATGTCACAAGTAGTCATGTAACATGAACCAAGGCAACTGAAAGAATAAAAATTAGTATGAGAGAAAAAAAAAAAAAGATTTTGAAAAAATGAGTAGAAATCCTTCCAGGCAGAGGGAAAGGGCATTTTGAGCACATGCAAAGATGAAGTGATATGAGGCATGGGGATCTCTGGAGAGGTGGTGAGAAGGTCAGCAAAGATGGACTGTGAAGATTTAGGGCAGTGTCAGGTAAAGAGAAGAGAGTGATGGAGATAGTTGATAGAAGGTGTAGTGCAATGTGAAAAGTTTGGATTATAGCAGTCAAGTGCTTTTCAAAATGTGATCCCTATGCTTCATGCATTAAACCCAACAGGATTACTTCTTAGAAATACAGCTTCTGAGGTCCCAACCCAGACTTCTTGAATCAGAATCTCTGAAAGCAGGTTGTGAAGAAACTACAGTTTTTACAATCTACCTGGGGGATTTTAAGATACCTTATAGTGTGAGAACACCTGTTAATAGAAAGCCAAGGGAAATGTTGTGTGGGTAATCATGAGAAAAGGAGAGATTAAGACTCCATACACTGTGCTACTGTGTTTCTTTTTCTTTAGAAATTTGGAGTATATTTTATTCAATATATCCATCCATGTAGGATTTTGATATTGCTGAGTTAAACTTAACACATATGAGACAGATTCACTACTGGGATATACCAAATAATGGTATTCTCTTTTTATAGCCGAGAATCAGACTAGACTATGAATGATTCTGTAGCAAATAAAATAGAACAAGATGGCTGATAATAAAAATGAACACTTTCTAAAAGCATTTAACACTCAAAGAGATGGAGCAGGGAGAAGATGTATGCTTTTGAAATGGGAAGAGGGGTGGGAGAAAAGGAAAATGGAAACAGCATAAAATTTCAGAGTTATGGTAAATGTCACAGAGAATTCAACAATTTTCTTTGCAGAATTTAGAAAATGAGTGCACATAATTCCAACTGGGTGATATCACAGGGAATTTGAAAAGTACCCTGAGGCAATTCAGGGAGCTGCTTTTATATTCAAGCTGAATGAAAGAAACCATCCATATTTCAACTAGGCATGCGTATACACATGCGCGCACACCCAATGACTGCGTGCAAATGTACACCACAAAAGCACTTAATCACAAAAATACACTCTTGGGCTGAAGGTGCAGCAGGTAGGATTACCTTGTGGATACCCTCTATCCATCTATCCAGTCCCCAAAGTCAGGACTCAGATTTTAAGCCAGAATGATCAACCAGCTGCAATTCAACCTCAGACATTTTTGGAGGGGAGTTGAATAGATAAACAATGCCAGTTCCTTGTTTTTCTGACTTAAAGCCTTACAATTACATAAGCACAGACTTCTGTGGTGTTTAGATGTCTATTTGCAGAGAACTGCATTGAGAAACAGCCTGTAATTTCTGGCAGCCTTGTGAATAAACAACACGTTAGAGGCTGAACTCTTCTGAACCAGTTTCTTGCTTTCCTTCACTTGCTAAATGCAGATCAGTAAGGAAAGGAAAGGAAACTGGTAACATGTCTAAGAGACTATGGAGGGTCATGTTAGGTAAACCAAAGGGAAAAAAAAAAGCAAACTGCCCATCATCTGGGAAGCAATTTCAACACATAATAGCATGAAGAAAAGGAGTAATATTTCTGAAGCTGAAAGACAAACACGTACTCTCATGTCCATAGAAATTTGGGCAATAGAAGTGAGGGATGTCAGTAAAGAACCCAAAATGGAGCTCTCAAGGGTTATTGTTGGTTGGGTTCATTCATTCATCCATCCATTCAACTAAGATTTATTTAACCATTACTATTATCATGCTCTGTGCAAGGTGGTAGGGATACAACAATAAACATGAAATAGTGCCTTTCATCAAGGTGCACACATTTCTATGAGAGAGATAGATGTAGAAAAAAATATTTATAAAATAGTATGTATAAATGTAACTAAAAGCACACAAATAGTGGTTAAGGGCATTAAAAAAAACCAAGAGCAATAAAGTACTTCAGACCGTATGTGTATGCAACAGAAAAGAAAGAGCAAAGAAAGTCCATAAGAATGCTTGAGGGGAAATTATTAATAGTGTGATGTTCCGGCCAGCTTGTATGAAGTCTCTGGAACTTGCTTGATATATTACCACTTACATAACATTAATTTGATTATGTTGCATTCAGCTAGAACATGAGTTCTGAAGATAAAACAATGTTACAGTAATGTAGCTAGAATGATACATGTCCTGGCTGCTGCTCTCAGGATGAGGTGGGGAAAGATGAAAGCAAAATGTGTGGTCAAGACCTCCATCTCTCTGAGTCAGAAAGTTTTAGAAACTGAAATCACTTGCTTAATTGAAGTAAGTTCATGATTATATCCTCTCTTCTCACAGTCCAAGAAATGAAAAATTGTAGAGTAGAATCAGCTCAAATTAAGCCTTAAGCTTTGGAATATATGATTTCTTTGTTTCACTCTTTCAGAGAACAGTATATGAGCAGAAGGAACTGGCATTCATTGAACACCTACTTTGCATATGGTTCTATGTCTAGGGCTTAATATAATTTACCTTATATATTAGCTCTGTGGAGGAGGATCATGGAAATGACAATATTTCCTAGAGATTCCTGCATTCAAATCTCAGTTCCTCAACTTATAAGTTGTATGATCCTGGTCAAGGTACTCAACCTCTGGACCTCAGATTTTTCATCTGGAAGATGTTTGTATTAAAAGAACCTTTCTCAGTAATTGTTATGACCATTAAATACCTTAATATAAATAAAATACTTGGAGTAATACCTGATTCAAAATAAACACCAACAAATGTTAGCTACTCTTCCAGCTTTTAGTACTATATAATATTCTGTTTAGTTGATCCTCTGGGGAAAAAGCTCTTTCATTTATTTTAAAAATTAGCATACTAAAAATATAAGGAATACAATTTGATAAAATGTAGTGACAGTGAGTTTACAGTAAGCATCTTGATTAATAGTGCAATGTGAAAAGCTTTTTCTCTGAGCCCAGGAAGCAGAAAAGAAAGCCTTTTACCATCACCATTATCCAATACTTGATATCTAGGCTGGACGTTAAGGCAAGAAGAAAAGAAAGGTATAAGGACAAAAAGGAAAAAAGTAAACTGTCACTATTCATAAGTAATGTGATGATATATATAAAAAAATCCAAGAGTTATTGGAATTAAAAGTGGATCAAGGTTGCCAGATACCAGATCAATATACAAAATGAGATTTGCCAAAGGTTAGAAGTATACTGTAAAATCTCCTTTTAACTTTTATCTTATTAACTCTTTCATCCCCCCATATAAGAAATATTTTTAAGAACCCACTATCTGTCAGAGTCCTCCTACCTTACTGCAGAGTCTTAGCTTTCTGGAAAATCCTTAGTGTCCCAGCTGTTCAGCAAAGTATTGCCAACAACATGCCTAGTCCAAAATCCTGTAAAGTTAGGAGTGGCTTGGGCAGATTCTGGAGATCCTAGAAGCCTTGGCCATATAGAGTGTCTCTCCTCTTGAGCCTCTGAGGGGTTATGGGGGGTTTGCGCGTGAGAGCAGAGAAGCAGGCAAACATCTTCAGGATGAGTTAGCATAGTACTCAGAGGAGGAGCTTTTCTGCCCAACTTGCTTAGGAAGTACTTTTTTAATGGTGTGGGTTTTTTTTTTCAATTTAGTTTTTATTAAAATATATTCCATTTAGCATGTTGTATTAGCTCATTAGTTTCTGGTGTATAGCAAAGTGATTCAGATAGATGTGTGCGTGTACACACGCGCATATATGTTCTCTTTCATATTCTTTTCCATTATGGTTTAGTATAGAATAGTTCCCTGTGATATACAGCAGGTAGGACCTTGTTTATCCATTTTATATATGATAGTTTGCATCTGCTGGTCCCAAACTCTCCATCCATCCCTCTCCTACCTCACCCGCCTTGGGAACTGCAAGTCTTTTTTCTATGTCTATGAGTCTGTTTCATAAATAAGTTCATTCATGTCATATTTTAGATTCCACCTATAACTGGATATCATACTGTATTTGTCTTTTTCTTTCCAATATATGTAATCTCTAGGTTCTAGTATGGTAATCTCTAGGTTCATCCACATTCCTGCAAATTGCATTATTTCATTCTTTTATATGGCTGATTAGTATTTTATTGTTTAATGTTGTGTTTTTAACTGTGGGTGGCAACGTGTAAGTGGGTCAAAGAAATAACCATATAACCTATATATGTGTGTTACATATATTTATATATATGTGTACATATTTTCTGCATTTTTGAGCTTTTAAAATTAAATTTTTACTTAAAAATACCAAGGTATTTGTTTTTAGGCATGTAACATTGGTACCTTGTACCATTTTTAGAAAGAAGAACCCAGATCCTGTGGGCTCTCAGCTGTCTGAACACCTTCAATTTTAGGTTGTCCTACTGGAAGACACAACCAAGTTTAGGGAGATAATACCAGAAGAAACAGGGAGGATAAAAATGCTATGAATGAGCACAGCCAAGTATAGGAATATTATCTCAAGCAGCATCAGCGAAACTTGGGAAGAGGCCTTGTTATGGCCTCGTCACTATGTTGTGCAGTTCTACACAAAACAAAGACCTGCTTTCTCAGTGTTTATAAAAGGAGCTAGTTCTCTCAGAAGGAACGTGGAGGAGAACTGATTAATAAGGTACAGTTGTCCTCTCTAGTGAAGTCTTTAATATTCCTTTAGTTTCTGGGATCTGTGATGTTTCATTCATCTTAACATTGTCAAACCAACATCAAAATGGGGATATAAACATGTACTTGAATGCCTTTTACAAACCAAAAACTTTAAAATCCTGATCTCATTTAATCTATATACTGATCCTGTACAGAATATATTATTCTCCTTATTTAAAAATATGTAGCTAATATTCTCCTTATTTACAAATATGTAGCTGATAGCTCTGGAGAAGGCAATGGCACCCCACTTCAGTACTCTTCCCTGGAAAATCCCATGGATGGAGGAGCCTGGCAGGCTGCAGTCCATGGGGTCGCCAAGAGTCAGACACGACTGAGCGACTTCACTTTCACTTTTCACTTTCATGCATTGGAGAAGGAAATGACAACCCACTCCAGTATTCTTGCCTGGAGAATCCCAGGGATGGGGGAGCCTGTTGGACTGCCGTCTATGAGGTCGCACAGAGTTGGACATGACCGAAGTGACGCCGCAGCAGCAGCAGCAGCAGCAGCTGATAGCTCAAGGTCACTAGGTTAATAGGCGATACATGCAAGAGTTATTCCAGGACTAGCTCCACAGTACCACCAGAGGACGCTTTCCTCTCTACATCATACTTCCTGTCTAACTGCAATTAGAGCATCCAGTTCACTTTCTTTTGATACTGTTTATTTATATTCTTGGGCTTCCCTGGTGGCTCAGAGGTTAAAGCGTCTGCCTCTAGTGCGAGAGACCCAGGTTCGATTCCTAGGTCAGGAAGATCCCCTGGAGAAGGAAATGGTAACCCACTCCAGTATTCTTGCCTGGAGAATCCCAGAGACAGAGGAGCCTGGCAGGCTACAGTCCATGGGGTTGCAAAGAGTCGGACACGACTGAACGATTTCAATTTCACTTTCACTTTCATTTATATTTTTACTTTGATGCAGACTTGCAAATTTTTCTTTTTCTGTATATTTGGTTGTGATCTTATCATGGGACTGGTAGTCCCAACGTTTCTTCAGTTCAGTTCAGTTCAGTCACTCAGTCGTGTCTGACTCTTTGTGACCCCATGAACCACAGCACACTAGGCCTCCCTGTCCATCACCAACTCCTGGAGTCCACCCAAACCCATGTCCATTGAGTCGGTGATACCACCCAATCATCTCATCCTCTGTTGTCCCCTTCTCCTCCTTCCCTCAAACTCTCCCAGCATCAGGGTCTTTTCCAATGAGTCAGCTCTTCGCATCAGGTGGCCAAAGTATTGGAGTTTCAGCTTCAACATCAGTCCTTCCAATGAACACCCAGGACGGTTTTGCAAAAATCTAAACAAATCTTTGGAATTTTAGTTTTGAAGACTGACTTCCTTAAGAACTGGCATTCTTTATCACTTGGACTAAATAACCTTTCTCCACAGAACATGCAGTTTTGTCTAAAAAGAGTAACGCGGTGTGTAACTCCATTAATTCTTCACTCTATTTCTCCATCTTCCAATATTCAGAACCAGAGTGTCCTCTTGGCAGATTATCAAAACTTTGTTTATTTCTGGCTTTGTACTATTTTCGCATTTTACTCGTCTTGCTGTATTTGGTCTGTTTTGATATCAGGTGAACAAACAGGTGCCTTGGGCACGCAGCAAAGAGGCCAGTTTGGATGTGTCTGGAACTGAGTGTCCTTCATTCCAGTCATGGCATGCTGTCATTGCACTGCCACTGTCCATAATGCTCACCAGTCTGAGGATGTGCTTAGCCCCTTGCCAGGAGGGAGGCATGACCCTCCTGGATAGTGGATAGGCGGATAGTGATTGTGTAGAGTCGGCAGCATCTCAGCTATGCTTTGATTATCTCAGCCAACTCAGACATTGCTTTCTGATAATGCAAGTGCTCACTCTGGACTGAGACTCTTTCCCAGAGCAGGCTATTTTATAGCCATCTAGCATGGTATCAATAAGATATTGAAAGGATACTTGTGTTTTTGAGACCTAAGCAGTAGGAGCTGAAATGCTTGTCCATTAGGAAATGGAGCTGCCGGTCTACAGCATGAAATGGAATCTCAAAGGCACTATTGCTGGCAGGTGCTTCAATACTAGAGAGGTAATTGTTGCAGTATTGATTTTCCTGGGTCTCCTGTTATAGCAAACAGTCATCTTAATCTGCAAGAGCTCAAGTAAATGCTTAACATCCTATTGATGTTGAGTGTCCATTTCTTGCTTTGGGATCTTGAGGCATTGTTTCTCACAGTGCATGAGATTGTTGTAAAGATTTCATTTCAGTGTTCCGATGTGCCTTGTCATAAATAAATAAATTTAACAGTGTAAACATCAGACCCTCCCATGTTACCACCAGTTTAATAATCACCTCAGTCAGTCAGTTACTTATTAACCCCAGTATCTGCTTCCTTTATCCCTCCCTTCACTAGGGCAATGGCCCCTAGGTACCCTGCCATTTTCTTAGAAAAGATGTCCAAGGCAGGACTTGTCTGAAAGTGTGGAGGCTGGGGAAATTATATGGTGGAGAGCCTGAGAAAAGAATGTCTTTCTTCCCTCCTCTGATAAGAGACACTTGCAGGTGATGGAGCAGAGATGTGTGGAAGCTGACTTCCTTCTCAAGTGACAGGGATTCTGTTTCTCTACAACTGTGGTGTGCCTATGGTTTGACTGCCCAAGCAACTCACTCTAGTCCTTTCAGCTCTTTTTTCCAGAATAAATCACTATAGCAGGCTTTGTGTTTCCTAATTTAGTTTCTTGGTAGGAGAAATCTGATTCACTCAGCTCAGCCTAACAACAGGTTACCTTGGGTCAGGAGCTTACCTTGATCTAATTACCTGTGGATAAATTATGAAGTTAGGATCCCATGGGCAGAAGTTCTCTTAGTAGGGCAAACTCCAACAGTAGGGGAAAAAAGCCTACAAAGGGGTACCTCAGTTGTCAACATTAATTTTCTGATAGAAATAATTTAAAAATTATATACTTATGTATACATATGATTGCTAAGTCATGTCCAACTGTTTTGCAACCTCATGTACTCTAGCCTGCCAGGCTTCTCTGTCCATGGGATTTCCCAGGCAAGAATACTGGAAATAGGTTGCTATCTCCTTCTCCAGGGGATCTTCTTGACCCAGGGATCAAGAAACCCAGGCCTCCTGCATTGGCAGGCAGATTCTTTACCACTGAGCCATCAGAGAACCCCAATTTAAAAATTACAAATTTAATATACTAGTGCTCCCAGTGATTTATTTGTTATGAAAAAAGTATTGGCTACCCTTTTAGAAAACACTCCTTTTAGATTTGCTTTTACTGATTTGCATCCACAGCAAGAGATGTGATAAATTCCAGGAAATGTAGTAAAGGCGTGTTATTGAGAACATTGTGCAATGTATCATGTAGTCCTCTTAATAAGAATGTAGGGACAAAATCTTTGTAATGATCTAAAGTCCAAAAAAGAAATATATTTGAGAGACTGTGTTGACTTCGCGATATGGACATTTTGACTGATAAATTATTGTCTTTCTCTTTCCTTTGGCGATTGGGAAGCTCAGAACCAAATTTGTAGACCACTTCCAGCAAGTGTATAGTGTCTTAGGTTGTGTGTTCTTGTTTATTCATCTTCCGTGTGGCTTCTTTTATAGTCCACCCATGATCCTTATTTTTCATGTGCAGTCTCTTCTCTTGCCGACTCAGTTGGTTCCTGCCATCTCCCCAACACTTCCAGTTCCAAAGATACTCTAGAAACTTTACTCCATCCTCAGGGAAGAGGTGACTCTAAAATAGTTCAAAGTCAAAATGGAATTCCTAGCTTAACTAAATTATGCTACCATAATGAAGGAGAAGATAGAGATTTTAGTGAAAGAACTAACCAAATTAATGACAAAACAAGCTGAGAGATATCACTTATATGTCTTCATTTCCATTTTTTTTTTCTGTCTAGTAAGAAATTGGTGTGGTGAGGACTGGAAGTGCCTTCTGCTTGGGAGGCACTCTGTGTCTGAAGGCCCAGTAGGAACCTGAAAAGGGTCCAGAGAAAAGGAAGCTCAAATCAGCTTATTAGGTTGATCTCTAGACTCATCTTTAAAAGTAGTCAGGTGGGAATATAAATATGTGCAGCCAGAATGGGAAACAAGTGAGATATTTGAGGTTCCTTAAAAAGTTAAAACTAGAACTGTCCGCTCGTTTAGCGATTTCCCTTTTGGGTATATATCCAAAGGAAATTAAATCACTACATCAAAAAGATATCTGCACCCCCATGTTCATTGCAGCATTATTTACAGTAGCCAACACATGGAAGTAACCTAAATGTTGATCAGTGGATAAATGGATAAAGATAATGTGACATATCTATACAACAAAATATTATTCAGTCATAAAAAAGAAAAAAATTTGCTATTTGTGACAACATGGGTATGCCTTGAGGGTATTAGATTTAGTGAAATAAGACAGTGAAAGACAAATTCTGTAGGATTTTACTTACATGCGGAATCTAAAAGGTAAACAAATGTGTAGAACAGAGACAGGCTGGTGGTTGCCAGGGGTGGGAGTTTGCCAGAGGTGGAGGAAATCAGTGAAGGTGGCCAAAAAGTAAAAACTTCCAGTTAGAAGATAAATACATTCTGGGGATGTAATGTACAGTATGGTGACTGTCGTTCAAAATTCTGCATTGTGTATTTGAAAGTTCCTAAGAGTAGATTTTAAAAGTTCTTATCACAAGAAAACACAGTTTCTATCTGAGGTGATTGATGTTAATTAGGCTTATGGTGGTAATAATTTCACAATATAGATACATATCAAATCTTTATGTTGTATATCTTGAGCTAATAGGTGTTACATGTCAACTCTATCTCAATAATATTGAAAAATAAATTAAAGGAGTTGGAGGGGTTACTCAGTGCCCATGATAGCGCTAGCTTAGCTCAGCAGGTCGACTGGGGCAAAGCCCTACTAGAGAAAAGAGCCTGTGGTTTTGGAGTGTGCCTTATGCCTCTGTTTTTCAGGCCATAATGAATATGCTAGCAACTGGAACAGAGATTTGGATTCTTGCCACTGAGAAAATAAGTAACTAACAATTTCTTCATCAATTTATTTAATCCTGTTACATTGTTATTTATGTTTGAAAACTGCCTCAAATCCCTTTGTGAGTCAAACAGGATATGTGTGCATGAGTGAAATAACATAACTATTTAAAAATGCAGGGAGAGTAAGCAATGTTCCAGTGATGCCATTATTCTCCCACTCAGTGATCCATCACAATGCCTCAAGTTCCACCATTAGAAAACCATTAGAAAAACTTCTCTGAGATGTCAGTTTCTCCAAAAATCAGGATCACAATGGACAAATTTTCTCCCATCTACACATTGGTAATTTACAATTTTACCTCAAATATTCTGTAAACTGAAAACCATTTACAAAGTAGAAAATTGTTTTAAATAGAGTTTTTAGTTTCCATAATTTGGATTAAAATCTGCATTCAGTTCAGTTCAGTCACTCAGTCATGTCCAGCTCTTCGGGACCCCATTGACTACAGCATGCCAGGCCTCCCTTTCCATCCCCAGCTCCCAGAGTTTACTCAAACTCATGTCCGTTGAGTTGGTGATACCATCCAACCATCTCATCCTCTGTTGTCCCCTTCTCCTCCTGCCCTCCATCTTTCCCAGCATCAGGGTCTTTTCAAATGAATCAGTTCTTCACATCAGGTGACCAAAATATTTCATTGGATTATTGCTATCTGGGAAATCAAAAGGAAGGACCCTGGCACAATGAGATAGAGAACAGATAGATCATAACCACATGGAAGATAATGATCAAGGGAAAGCGTAAGATTGACTCAGAGCTGCTGCTGTTCATCCTTCCCTGTGTAAGGCAAACCTGGAGAGAGAAATCTTCCGGGGGGAAGACCAGCTCTGCCCCAAGGGGCTAAGTAAATAATACAGTGATTACTTGGTTCAAATCCTGGCCTTACCAACTACTAGTTGTCATAATCTTGAACAAGTGAAAACTTTTCTGTGTTGTTTTTCCATCGATGAAATGAGGACAGTAGAATAATCTTCATAATGACGCTATGAGGACTGAATGAGTTGATACTGGAAAAGTGTTTTGCACAGTTCCTGGCATATAATAATCACTTGTTGTTGAGTAGCTCAGTTGTATCTGACTCTCTGATGCTGCGGAGTGCAACATGCCAGGCTTCTCTGTTCTTCACTACCTCTCAGAGTTTGCTCAACTCATGTCCATTGAGTCGATGATGCCATCCAACCATCTTATGCCTCTGTTGCCCTCTTCTCCTCCTGTCCTCAATCTTACTTAGCATTAGGGTGTTTTTCTAGTGAGTCAGCTCTTAATCACTGCCATTGGTTAATAAAATATGAAAAAAAGTTTAAAAAATTGGTGGTCCAGGGAGAGACTTGGTATCATGGAGATCAGAAATTGCCTGTGATATTAAATTTTTCCATTTAAAGAGACATACTCAAAGGTATAGGATATATTAGAAGTGGAGAGTTGGGTGAGACAAAGAGTATTCAAATCCAGTGAAAGAGAAAGAGAAAAGAGCAGATTTGGGAACTATTTCAAGGAAAAAGCAGAATTTGATGACAGATGGAATGGAAAAGTTTTTTGTTTTTAGAAGCATAGGTAGTATAGTCCTTTAAATCAAGAGTGGAAGTTACTTAAAGTGCACATTCCTGACATGTGTGCCAAAGTGTCCTGGGCCTGTTCTGAGGACAGGTGTTGATTAGGTGGTGATAGACACTTCTAATGAGTGAGCAGTGGCAGGACATTGCACAAAACTGCCCAACAGAAACATGAGCCACAGATGTGTTTTAACATTTTCTAGCAGTCCCCTTAGAAAAAAGAAGAAAAAAATGTTTTTAATCAATGTTAATACTATATTTTAATTAAACTAATATATCAGAAATATTTTGAGACTATATAATCAGTTTTTAAAATTAATGAGATATTTTATTTTTTTAAAATTGTCTGAAATCTGATGTGTATTTTACACTTTCAGCACAACTAAATTTTAACATTTCAAAATACGTGTAGCTAGTGGCTGTGTATTGTGCAGTATCTGTACTTTCAGTGAAAAGAATCCTTGTCATCAGTCCCTGTCTCAGAATGTAGTGTCCTCTTGTCACCAGGTTAGTATTCAGTTGTTCCATTTTGGTCATCCATGGTTCTAACTATAGGTATTAAGCTTCTACTCTGTGTTGGGCCTTGGATTAGATGCTGGGGATTCAAAGATGTCTATAGAGAGTATAATTTTATATCCCAGGGAAATTTTAACTGGATTAAACTAGTTCTTTTTTGGGTTTTTCCAAGTGAATTCAACTAAATCAAACGAGTTTGAATGTGACCAATTGAAAACTAAATCAGACTGTTTTAAGCAAGCAAGCCAGTATGAACTTGTCTTAAGAAGAGCAAAGATTTCTGGCTAGTTCCTTTGGGTTACTGCTTAATTATGCTATTGAAAAGTAGTTCTGATTTTACATGGTTCTAGTCAAAGCTATGGTTTCTCCAGTAGTCATGTATGAATGTGAGAGTTAGACCATAAAGAAAGCTGAGTGCCGAAGAATTGATGCTTTTGAACTGTGGTGTTGGAGAAGACTCTTGAGAGTCCCTTGGTCTGCAAGGAGATCCAACTAGTCCATCCTAAAGGAAATGAGTCCTGAATATTCTTTGGAAGGACTGATGCTGAAGCTGAAACTCCAATACTTTGGCCACCTGATGTGAAGAACTGACTCATTTGAAAAGACCCTGATGCTGGGAAAGATTGAAGGTGGGAGGAGAAGGGGATGACAGAGAATGAGATGGTTGGATGGCATCACCAAATCAATGGACATTAGTTTGAGCAAGCTCCATGAGTTTGTGATGAACAGGGAAGCCTGGCATGCTGCAGTCCATGGGGTCACAAAGAGTCAGACACAACTGAGTGACTGAACTGAACTGAACTGAACTAGCCTTTTGATTACTTAGTTTTACTTGAACTTTGTGTACTCTAGTCATTTCAAAATGGTAAATAATAGATAATAGATGCAATAATGTCTTGCCAGTTCAGAGCTGAGCAGTCTGTTCTAAGAATATTAAACATTTTTAGCCACTTATGAGCAGGTAGATGTTGCCAAACACAGAACACCGTAAGAAAAAAACAGAAACCAGGATATAAGGAATGGGCCCTAAGGTCATAGCTACTCTGTCAATAAGCCTGACTTTAGTCTGAACTGACAAGATTATTGTATTGAGGTTCTTCAAACCTCCTAAATTTGGGAATATTTATTCCCAGAAAGAGGTACAAACACAAAACACTGAGTTAAGGTTAAATAGCCTTAGCTGTGAGTTGATGTCTGATTTGGCAACAAGCTATTCAGAGATTCCTAAAGATTAGACCATTACATATCAGTGAGTGGTGAAAGATCTGGGATTGGACTTTAGTTTACCTAGGGTCAATGTGAGGCTCCTGTATTAGAGAAAGAAGCATCAAAAATAAAAAAGGAGAGAAGGGTGGCAAGATGCTGAGCACACTCATTCACCTAACTAGAGTATGTAGCTTGAGTCTGGGTGATGCAGGCCTGTGGAAAGATTCCCAGTAATACCATGGGTCTTGAGAAAGGAGGTACCGATGAACTGATGCAGTCCATGGGGCAGTCTGCAGGGAAATTAAGTTTACTCCAGAATTTTTGCCATTCAATCCATGCTGCCTAACATTATGCCTAGTTTTTCATAAGTTAACCTCTCAATCTATTTTAGGTCTGTCGTCTCAGAAGCATTCAGTGGCTTCTATTGGGCTACCAAACCTATATAGATGATAGATAGATAGATTTTTGTCACTTGTCTTATATTTCCTTGAAGGCTATAAGGCTAATTTTCTTGCCACTTTCAAGTCTTATAACCTCCATTTTCAGAATTCTTATGTTTTCCATCTCATGTTAACTAATCATTCATGTTGGTCTCCCTGTTTTCATTCATTTTTCTCTATGCTTATTAAAATTCTACCCATTCAACAGGGCCAATACAGGGTCTTGCTCCCTGCCTGTTGTCTCTAGCTTCATAGATCTCATTTTCCACTGAATCTTCTAGTCTTGGTCCACATCACACAACTTGTCACCTCTATTGCCTTATCTTATTTCTTGAGAATTGCATCAGTGTTAACCTCAACACCCTAAGCAGTTTGAAAGATATTCAATAGCAAGAATTGTGTTTTTGTAATCTCTCCTCACCAGCATTATAGGGTTATGAATACATAACTCCTTAGTGTATTTACTTAAAATGGGTTTTGATGATTACCATGTGCTTGCTACTTGAGATGCAACACAGAGTTAAGGACCCTGGCTTCATGTAGTTGGTAATCCAGTGGGGAAATAATTAAGTTTGTGAATGAATAAATAAATCAGTTCAATTCTAACTTGATAATTTTTATAATGAAAATTAAGCCAGTGAGACAAAAAGAGAAAAAGGTGTTATAAGTAAAATTTAGTTAGAGATTTATTTTAAGGAATTGGCTCCCTTGATTTTGGAACCTGGCAAATGCAAAATCTGCAGGATTAGAACAGGCGACCCAGGAAGGAATTGCAGTTTGAGTCCAAAGGCTGTCAGCTGGCAAAATTCCCTCTTCTTTCAAGAAAGTCAGTCACTTTTCTACTAAGGCTGTCAAGTGATTAGTGATGCCTACTGACATTAAGGGGAACAGTCTGCTTTAGTCAAAGTCTGCTGATTTAAGTGGTACTCTCATCTAAATATATCTCCTAGAAACATTTAAAATAAAGTTTGACTAAATATCTGCATACTATGGCCTAGCCAAGTTGGCATGTAAAATGAACCATCACCAGAACCGAGCTGAAGTTTGGAAGATAGGTTTGGATTAGTTAAAAGGAGGTGACCAGGAAGGGTGATCCTGAGAGAAGGAATAGATCCAGAAGTATGAAACACAACATGTGTGTACAGATCTATAAGCAGATCACTATATTAAGAGTATAAACTGTAAATTAGAAAATTGTGGAAAGAAATTCTGAGGACATCTATTGGAGCCAGGTCATGGAAGGTCTTGTGTGGCATGTTCAGAAATTTTGACATCATTCTGTAGATAGCAGGGAGTGAGTGAAGTCTCTACTTAGATTTGCATGTTACACAGATTACTTTGGCTGTGGTATAAAGAATGAATTTATGAGAACAAAACTGAGGATGGAGAAACCAGTTATGGAAGCATTGTAGTGGTCCTCAAGAGCCATGGTTAAAGTGGGAGCCATAGGAGTGGTTATAATGCTAAACACAGGATATTCAAGAATATACTGTGTTCAAGAAATATTTGTAAGGCAAAGCAAACAGAACTTAATGATTAGATGTGTAGAGAGGGAAGAGAGGAATTTCCTGGTACTTAGTTTGGATGCTCAAGTGTATTTAAGCTTTATTATTTGAGATGAAAATATAGGGGCATGCAGGAGTTTGTGGAGGACTGAGGTGGGGAAGACAGCTGCTGCTAATTCGCTTCAGTCGTGTCTGACTCTGTGCGACCCCATAGATGGCAGTCCACCAGGCTCCCCAATCCCTGGGATTCTCTAGGCAAGAATACTGGAGTGGGTTGCCATTTCCTTCTCCAAAGCATGAAAGTGAAAAGTCAAAGTGAAGTCGCTCAGTCGTGTCCAACTCTTCATGACCCCGTGGACTGCAGCCTACTAGGCTCCTCTGTCCATGGGATTTTCCAGGCAAGAGTACTGGAGTGGGGTGCCATTGCCTTCTCCAGGGAAGACAGAGCCTTGATTCATAAAATGAATTCACATTTGAATACATGAAGTATGAAGAGCCAATGGAACTACAAGAGAGTTGTGCAAAAAACTTTGTGTGTCTTAAGTTCAAAGGAGGTATGGGAACTTAAGACAAAATTTTAAGACACATCAGCATATAGATAGTAATGTTCTACAAGAACTTGAATGAAGCTGACCAAATAGAGCCTGAAGAGAAAAAGATCAGTGAACCAAAGACAGTGGGGGAGAATCTCACAAAGAGGCCTGGAAAGGCATAGTGAGGGAGGTAGAAGCACCAAGTCTCAGAGAAGTAAAGATAAATGGAGGAACTAAAAGGAATGAGGGACCCAATGCCAGTGCAACAGTGAGTTCAAGAAAGATAATCTCTTGCTTAGGGTTTATTTAGCAACAGGGAAGCCATCAGCGGGGCTCACAAATTCAGCTACAGTAGAGTGATGAGAAGAGAAGCTGGATTGCTAACGGTTGAAGTGTGGAGTTGGAGAAGACTCTTGCAAGTGCCTTGGATTGCAAGGAGATCCAACCAGTCCATCCTAAAAGAGATCAGTCCTGGGTGTTCATTGGTGGGACTGATGTTGAAGCTGAAACTCCAATACTTTGGCCACCTGATGCGAAGAGCTGACTCATTGGAAAAGACCCTGATGCTGGGAAAGATTGAGGGTAGAAGGAGAAGGGGACAACAGAGGATGAGATGGTTGGATGGCATCACTGACTCAATGGACATGGGTTTGGGTGGACTCTGGGAGTTGGTGATGGGCAGGGAGGCCTGGCATGCTGTGGTTCATGGGGTCGCAAAGAGTTGGACACAACTGAGCAACTGAACTGAACTGAACTGAAGATTGAGTGAGAAGAGAGTAATTGATGACAATGACAATCCTTCAACAAAAACTCTGGCTGAAAATGAAGGGAATGAGAAAGACTCAGGTTAAAGAGAAGATTATAATTTTTAGTGTTAGGGAGACCTGAGGATGTTTATAGGCTATGGGAAGAGAACCACACTGCTAAGTGTAGTATGGAGAGGAAACCACTGATGGAGCACAGTGGGTTCCAGAGGAGATGGGGATGAATCAGTGCAGGGGTTAGGCCCTGAACAGTGTCTGTGGCTAGAGGAAAGGGAGAATTTATTACCAGAGAAAAAAGGGAAAAAGCAAAGCATGTGTGGATGGAGAAGCCAAAAACTGAAAAACTGTATATTGATAGCCTCACTTCTTAAAAAATAATAAGAGCTGAGATCATTATCAAAATGCAAGTGGGATGGGAATTAGACTGATTTGAGGCATTTGCTGAAGCTTTGATATTGTGAGTACAGGGAACAGGAGAAGAAATTGCTAAGGAGTTTAACTCAAATTAGAGACTATGAATTTGTGGAGTATCTAGAATTAACTATTGTGTAATATATGGAGTTGATGGAGCCAAAAGAGAAAGCCCAGTAGAGGCAAAAGTATTGGTATATTGGTAACATGTTTTCAGTGATCTATCACTTTAATTCTTCAGGCCTCTTTTCTTTTACTTTAGTGTGTTATTTATAGGTGTATTTCTCAAAATGTCACTATGATGTATCCTTTAAAAAGCCCACTCTCTGATCCTTTAAGTTTTATAATATACTTAACTATTTCAACTTAATGTGAAAAAGAATAATTAAAGTTTTCTAATGATAGAAGTCCAGGCTGTATATTGTCACCCTGCTTATTTAACTTATATGCAGAATATATCATATGAAATGCTGGGCTGGTTGAAGCACAGCTGGAATCAAGATTGCCAGGAGAAGTATCAATAACCTCAGATATGCAGATAACACCACCCTTATGGCAGAAAGCGAAGAAGAACTGAAGAGCCTATTGATGAAAGTGAAAGAGGAGAGTGAAAAAGTTGGCTTAAAACTCAACATTCAGAAAACTAAGATCATAGCATCTGGTCCCATCACTTCATGGCATAATAGATGGGGAAACAATGTAAACAGTGAGAGACTTTATTTTGGGGGCCTCCAAAATCACTGCAGATGATGAGTGCAACCATGAAATTAAAAGACACTTGCTCCTGGGAAGAAAAGCTATGACCAACCTAGACAGCATATTAAAAAGTATAGACATTACTTTGTCAACAAAGGTCCGTCAAGTCAAAGCTATGGTTTTTCCAGTAGTCATGTATGGATGTGAGAGTTGGACTATAAAAAAGTTCAACACTGAAGAACTGACGCTTTTGAACTGTGGTGTTGGCGAAGACTCTTGAGAGTCCCTTGGACTGAAAGGAGATCCAACCAGTCCATCCTAAAGGAAATCAGTCCTGAATATTCTTTGGAAGGACTGATGCTGAAGCTGAAACTCCAATACTTTGGCCACCTGATGTGAAGAACTGACTTATTGGAAAAGACCCTAATGTTGGGAGAGATTGAAGGTGAGAGGTGAAGGGGATGACAGAGGATAAGATGATTAGATGGCATCACTGACTTGATGGACCTGAGTTTGAGTAAGCTTCAGAAGTTGGTGACGGACAGGGAAGCCTGGTGTGCTGCAGTCCATGGGGTCATAAAGAGTCAAGCATGACTGAGCAATTAATTGAACTGAATGACAGAAGATTGTCCTCTCCAAATCCATGGTCCCAAACTATTAGGTAACTAACAATCATCTTAAATGCATTTAAACAGTGCATTTCCTTCCAGCAAACCCCCACAAATCTGAATACAGAATTTTAAAGATATGCATATGCATACAGGTGCATATATTTGACATAATGCTGACCTTTTATTGCAAAACTATAAATACTGTTCATGCTGGGTAGTTCTCATAATTATTTCCTTTTTGTACTATTGAAAGAGAAGCAAATCTACTTCCTCTGTATTCATAGGAATGGAAATTAGTACTGGAAATAAGCAATTAAAATCCCCAAGAAAACGACATTAAGGATGAAGCACAATATTCTAAAAAATACCATATGGAGAGGACAAAATCTGATATTGAGCCAGGAAGAAAATGGCCATAAAGGTCCAGGATTGAAGGACAAGCTTTCCCAATTCCTTCACTCTCTGCAAGGTGCAGGATTTCCACACATATGGTGTTAGAATCTTTCACTGTTTTACAACCCCTGGTGTAAGACCATATGTGCTGCAATCCACAGTCACAACAGGATGAGATTGGAATTATCTGCCAAATTTTTTTTCTTGGAGTTGATTGTGCTAAGGAGTTTTATACCTTGTTCCTATTGTTATAATTCATTGTATTAATTACAGAAGCTTTTAAATATTTAAATATCCCTAGTGCCCCAGCTTCATATATGACTGATAGTTGTTCAGCCTTGTGCCCAAGATCACCACTGTAATGAATTTGGGCCTCAAACCTAATCTTACAGAGAATTCAATCAGCTAGTTGATTAGGCACTAATTTATACTTTTCTGTGGCTATCTTTGTTCTTGCTTCTTATTCAGAAATGCTGTAATTACTGAATCCTTCTCCTGTGACCCTGCTCCCATTTTGATTAGTTTTGAAAAGTTAAGAGTAGTATCTTGATATGCCAAATTTCCAGTTCTGGATTTTTCTTCTTTTTTGTTAATTTTTTAAAAAAATATAGCCAAGTTATGTAAAAGGTTAGAGATAGCTCCTGCAGTATTGCTTTAGCTTGATTAACCTTATGAGGAGTTGACATGTAGGGTGAGATTTCTCAACCTTGGCACTAGTGACGTTTTGGACCAGATGATTCTTTGTTGTGGGTGGCTATCCTGTGCATTGTGTAATGTTTAACAGGATCCCTTGCCTCTACTGACTAGATGCTAGTGATTGCCCCCATGGTTGTGACAATTAAAAATGTCCCCAGATATTGCCAAATATTCTCTGCGTGGCAAGACAGTTTCTGACTTAAAACTGTTATGGGAATGGAGTAGCTTTGGGAACCTCATAATATATACCCATACCAATAGTTTCCTCTGTGAAGAGCAGACAACATTAGGAGGAGCAAAGTATTGGGTTGGCCAAAGAGTTCCTTTGGTTTTAAAGTAAAAATAAAAGACACTTTTTAAAAAAAATTTTCACAAAGAACTTTATTGATCAGCATATTCACCATTTTGTTCCACTATCTTCTGCCATTTTTTCAGGCAATTTCATAATTCCATCTTCCCAAAACTTTTTCTTTTTGACCAAAGTACTGTTCCAGGTGCCTTTTATGGTCTTCCAGGGAATTGACATTTTCTCCATTAAAATAATTTTGTAAGGACTGAAATAAATGGAAATCCAAAGGTGCAATGTCTGGTAAATACAGTGTGTGAATCAGAACTTCTCAGCCACGCTTTAATGATTTTTGCCTGGTCATCAAAGAAACATGCAGTCTTGTGTTAGTCTGATGGAAGATTATGCATTTTCTGTTGGCTCATTCTGGATGCTTTTCATTGAGTGCTGCTTTCAATTAGTCTACTTGGGAGCAGTGCTTGTTGCAATTAATCTAATCATTTGGTTTTCCGGGAGGAGCTCTTAAGAGAGGACTCCCTTCCAGGCCCACCATATACACATCTCCTTCTCTGGATGAAGACTGGCCCAACACATGGTTGGTGGTGGTTCATTTTGCTTGCCTCATGATCTCTTCCGGAGAAGGCAATGGCACCCCACTCCAGTGTTCTTGCCTGGAGAATCCCAGGGACCCAGGGACGGGGAAGCCTGGTAGGCTGCCATCTCTGGGGTCGCACTGAGTCGGACACGACTGAAGCGACTTAGCAGCAGCAGCAGCAGCAGCATGATCTCTTCCATCTTCCATTATTGTCCAATATCCACTTTTCATCACCTGTCACAGTTTTTTTTTTTTTCCAAATGAAATGTTTTCCTTATGTTTAAGTAGAGAATTGCATGCAGAAATATGGTTAAGAAGATTTATTTCATATACCTTATGTGGAACCCAAACATCAAAGCAATTAATATAACCAAGCTGGTACAAATGATTTCCAGTGCTTGATTTAGATATTTTGAGTATGTCAGCTATCTCTTACATGGTATACCATGGATTGTTCTCAGTTAATGTCTCAATTTGATTGCTATCAACTTCAACTGGTCTACTTGACTGTGGAGCATTGTCCAGAGAAAAATCTCCAGCATGAAATTTTGCAAACCACTTTTGACATGTTCATCAGTCACAGCACCTTCTCTGTACTCTGCTCAACTTATTTTTTTTGTATTTCAGTTTCATTTTTACCTTTCTTGAAATACCAAAGCATAATATATCACTTTTTTCTTCTTTTTGTCCATGTTAAATATTAATATGGCTATATCAAAATTCACCAATTTTGATGGGGTTTTTTTAAAAAATGCACACTGATATGATAGCTGTCATAATACAATCTGAAAAAAAGACTGTTTTGAATGAAGTTAAAGACACTAAACACTACTAGAGCCATCTTACAGAAAAAGAAAAAAAAGAAACTGAAAGAACTTTGGCCAACCTAATACTAGCACTTATCACAATATTTTATGAGTATAAAATACTATCAAATTCTGAGAAAATGTGTGTATGTGTGTGTGTATGTGTTTGAGCATGTATGTGTGTGTGTTTGAAGAAGCTGAAGAATTCCTGAAGTTAGAAACTAAAGGAAAAATTACCACTGAGTAGGAACAAAGAACAGAATGGAGTGACTGTGGATGTTGAAAACAAATTTCTCTGTCAAGACTTTTCTTAGTTCTGTCTCAATTAAGTGTCAGTTGCTCAGTTGTGTCCAACTCTTTGTGACCCCATGGACTGTGGCCCACTCGGCTCCTCTGTTCATGGAATTTTCCAGGCAAGAATACTGGAGTGGGTTGCCATGCTCTTTTCCAGTCTCAATTAAACTAGTCAGTAAAAATTGATCACTTTTCCTCTCATCCCTAACTTATTCCATTACCAAATTCCGTTGATTTTTATCTTTCAGATCTCTCTTAATCCTATCCACTAGTTTCCATTTTATTACCACCTCCCTAGTCCACATTTTTACCATCTCTGGTCTAGCCTACTCCAGTGTCACTTAATTGCCTTCTGGATTCAACCTGGTGATATGTCAGTTCCTTCTCTATACTGTAGTCAACATGACATTTTCAAAAACCCAAATCCAGTCATGGACCACCTCTGCTTTACAACCTTCAAAGTGTTTCATTGCCTTTAAGATAAAAAAACAAAACTCTGTAATGTGGCCAAACAGTCCCTAGATGATCTCTCACCTACATCCTTTAACCAGATGTTATGATATATTCCCATTTCACTTGTTAAGCTTTCGCTTTGTTTGCAAATACTATTCCTTCTATCCTGAATGTACTTCCCTTTCCTTTTCTAACTCATTCTTTAAATCTCAGTTGTAACAGAACTTTTTTTTTTTGAACTATAAAGAATGCTTGTTCCATGAGGGCAGGGAGAAATCTAGTCGTTTTGTGTCAACTGTATCTCCAAAGATCAGTAACACAATGACAGCATATAGCAGGTGTCCAATAAATATTGGTTCATCACCGAATGAATAAATAGATAAATTCTCTTGCCGAGAAATCTGTGACGTTTTGAAGGGGCTTCATCTTCTTAATGTATCTTTTTTTCCCTCACTAAATAAACAAATGTTACTCATTCAGTCTGATTGCACCATGATCAGGTCATGTGTCAATTATGCTATGAGCTTTTAGTGGGCAAACACACTGCACTCAATATTTTTGCTTTTCCCCCAGGGGCCTCACTAAGTGCCGGAGGTGATTAAATGCAAATGAAAAACGAGTGAAGGAAACTCCAGGAAGGCAGAGGCCAAGTCTAAATTTTTCATTTATATCTTAGCACTACAAAATACTAAGATTTTACTTTTTTAAGCATTGATTTAGTAAACTTTTCTGTCTTCTTATATCCTCCCTTATTGTACATATCTCAGAACAGTTCCCGAACAAAGGTTGACTTTGAGGTAAAGGGAACCTAGATGAGATTTGAATATGCTGATAAGTTAGAAAGCTGCTTCCTACAGATAGAATTTCAAAGTAGTTGATAGACTTTAATTTGTCAAGAAGAGTACACATTTTATCTTTATTAACATAATGTTTGCTGTGTTGGTTTTGAAGCAATATTGCTTGGGTACAAGCCCTGATTCTGCCTCTTATTAGGTATATGACCTTGGACAAGTTAGTGAACATTTTGGTTCCTTGATTTACATATCTGCAAAATGGAACTAATAATGGAAACTATCTTTAAGGCTTGTTTTGATTAGTAAAGAGTAAATATATGTAAAAGGATTTACAACAGTGCCTGATACACTGCTGCTGCTGCTAAGTCACTTCAGTCATGTCTGACTCTGACCCCATAGACGGCAGCCCACCAGGCTCCCCCGTCCCTGGGATTCTCCAGGCAAGAACACTGGAGTGGGTTGCCATTTCCTTCTCCAATGCATGAAAGTGAAAAGTGAAACGGAAGTCGCTCAGTCGTGTCCGACTCTTCGCGACCTCATGGACCGCAGCCCACCAGGCTCCTTTGTCCATGGGATTTTCCAGGCAGGAGTACTGGAGTGGGGTGCCATTGCCTTCTCCACAGTAAGTGCTATATAAGTATGTTCCCTTATTACTCTCATTTTCCACATTTACAGAAGAGGGAATAGAGACACACAGCACTGATTGGGTCCAGATTACATCCTGTTTTCACCTCATGGGAGCTACTGTCTGGCATGCAGTGGCATGGATTTCTCTGCACTGTGATTTCTTCAACACTTAGAAAATAATGTCTCTCCCTTGAGAGGAATAAAGGGGGTGTCACCTGTGAGGGTACCTGCCACTCAGTAGTGTGTTCTGTAAGTGAGAGTTTTATTTTCTATCTGCGTTTCACAGATGAGGAGACTCAGATCAAACACAGAGAGGGATCATTTAAGTGCATAAGTCTCCAAGTTGATGACAAAGTCAAGACTTGATTTATATTCTCATTATACAGCCCTCCCAATAAATCCAGTTATTTTCTTAAGAGACTTAAAAATGCATAGCTGTAATCACTAACTTGCTAAATTAATCTGATTCTGTCAATCAACTTATTTATAATTCATACTCTGTGGGCTTCCAACAAGAATCAGAAATGACTTAACCCAATCAAGAAATGACTTGATACCAATTCTTGCCTGCCGAAGTTACCTTTGTCAGGCTCTTCAACAGCGCTGTCAGTAGGCTCACAATCCTGGGAAGGGGCAGAGCAGCCCTGTTGTCAGACAGCTATTCCAACTCAGTCAGTCAGTTCAGTCGCTTAGTCCTGTCCAACTCTTTGTGACCCCATGGACTGCAGCACAGCAGGCTTCCCTGTCCTTCACGAACTCACGGAGCTTGCTCAAGCTCATGTCCATCAAGTCGGTGATGCATCTAACCATCTCATCCTCTGTCATCCCCTTCTCCTGCTGTCTTCAATCTTTCCCAGCATCAAGGTCTTTCCCAGTGAGTCAGTTCTTCGCATCAGGTGGCCAAAGTATAGGAGCTTCAGCTTCATCATTAGTCCTTCCAATGAATATTCAGGACTAATTTCCTTTAGGATGTACTCGTAGGATCTCCTTGCAGTCCAAGGGACTCTCAAGAGTCTTCTCCAACACCATAGTTCAAAAGCATCATATCTTTGGTGCTCAGCTTTCTTTGTAGTCCAACACTCACATCCATACATGACCACTGGAAAAACCATAGCTTTGACTGGATGGAACATTGTTGGCAAAGTAATGTCTCTGCTTTGTAATATGCTGTCTAAGTTGGTCATAGCTTTTCTTCCAAAGAGTAAGCATCTTTTAATTTCATGGCTGCATTCACCATCTGCTGTGATTTTGGAGCACACCAAAAATAGAGTCTGTCACTGTTTCCATTGTTTCCCCAGCTATTTGCCATGAAGTGATGGGACCAGATGCCATGATCTTAGTTTTCTAGATGTTGAGTTGTAAGCCAACTCTTCACTCTCCTCTTTTACTTTCATCAAGAGTTCAGTTCATATTCACTTTCTGCCATAAGGGGGAGTGTCATCTGTGTATCTGAGGTTATTGATATTTCTCCCAGCAATCTTGATTCCAGCTTGTGTTTCTTCCAGTCCAGCATTTCTCATGATGTACTCTGCATATAAGTTAATAAGCAGGGTGACAATATACAGCCTTGACCTACTCCTTTCCCAATTTGGAACCAGTCTATTGTCCCATTTCCAGTTCTAACTGTTGCTTCTTGTTTCTGTGTACAGATTTCTCAGAAAGAAGGCAAGGTGGTCTGGTATTCCCATCTCTTTAAGAATTATCCATAGCTTGCTATGAACCACACCATCAAAGGCTTTGGCATAGTCAATAAAGCAGAAGTAGATGTTTTTCTGGAACTCCCGTGCTTTTTCAATGATCCAGTCAGTCAGTTCAGTTGCTCAGTCATGTCTGACTCTTTGCGACCTCCTGAATTGCAGGATGCCAGGCCTTCCTGTCCATCACCAACTCCCAGAGTTCACTCAGACTCATGTCCATTGAGTCAGTGATGCCATCCAGCCATCTCATACTCTATCATTCCCTTCTCCTCCTGCCCCCACCCCCTCTCAGCATCAGAGTCTTTTCCATTGAGTCAACTCTTCGCATGAGGTGGCCAAAGTATTGGAGTTTCAGCGTTAACATCAGTCCTTCCAAAGAACACCCAGGACTGATCTCCTTTAGGATGGACTGGTTGGATCTCCTTGCAGTCCAAGGGACTCTCAAGAGTCTTCTCCAACACCACAGTTCAAAAGCCAGTAGATGTTGGCAATTTGATCTCTGGTTCCTCTGCCTTTTCTAAATCCAGCATGAACATCTGGAAGTTCATGGTTCACGTATTGCTGAAGCCTGGCTTGAAGGATTTTGAGCGTTACTTTAGTAGTGTGTGAGATGAGTGCAATTGTGCAGTAGTTTGAACATTCTTTGGCATTGCCTTTCTTTGGGATTGAAATGAAAACTAACCTTTTCCAGTTCTGTGGCCACTGTAGAGTTTTCCAAATTTGCTGGCATATTCAGTGCAGCACTTTAAAAGCATCATCTTTTAGGATTTGAAATAGCTCAACTAGAATTCTGTGCCTCCACTGGCTTTGTTCGTTGTGATGCTTCCTAAGGCCCACTTGACTTCACATTCCAGGATGTCTGGCTCTAGGTGAGTGATCACACCATTGTGGTTATCTGGGTTGTGAAGATCTCTTTTGTATAGTTCTTCTGTTTATTCTTGCCACCTCTTCTTAATATCTTCTGCTTCTCTTAGGTCTATACCATTTCTATCTTTTATTGTGCTCATCTTTCCATGAAGTATTCCCTTGATATCTATAATTTTCATGATGAGATCTCTAGTCTTTCCCATTCTATTGTTTTCCTTTATTTTCTTTGCACTGATCACTGAGGAAGGCTTTCTTATCTCTCCTTGCTATTCTTTGGAACTCTGCTTTAAAATGGGTATATCTTTCCTTTTCTCCTTCGCCTTTCACTTTTCTTCTTTTCTCAGCTATTTATAAGGCCTCCTCAGACAACCATTTTTCCTTTCTGCATTTCTTCTTCTTGGGTGGGGATGGTCTTGCTCCCTGTCTCCTGTACAGTGTCATGAACCTCCATCCATAGTTCTTCAGGCACTCTGTCTATCAGATCTAATCCCTGGACTCTATTTGTCACTTCCACTGTATAATCATAAGGTATTTGATTTAGGTCATACCTGAATGGTCTAGTGGTTTTCCCTACTTTCTTCAATTTAAGTCTAAATTTGGCAACAAGGAGTTCATGCTCAGAAAATCTTTAATCCAATTTTCTGTTTATGGGCAGGGCTGTGTTCCTTCCCTGTTGTTTTTTACCTGAGACCAAACTATGGTGGAGGTAATGAAGATAATGGAGATCTCCAAAAGGTCCTGTGCATGTACTGCCACACTCAGTGCTCCCCACCATGTAGCAGAGCACCGCTGACCCCTGCCTCTGCCAGAGATTCCTGGACACTCACAGGCAAGTCTGAGTCAGTTTCTTGTAGGATCATTTCTCCTTTCTTCTGGGTCCTGGTACACACAAGAGTGCCTTATTCTAAGAGTCTGTTTCTCCAGTCCTGTGTTAGTTCTGGTGGCTCTGTGGTGGGGTTAATGGTGACCTCCTCTAAGAGGGCTTATGCCATACCCTGGGTGCTGTACCCAGAGGCCCTGACCCTGTGGCAGGCCACTTCTGACCTGTACCTCTGAAGGTTTGGCTCAGTCTCCATGGGGTCTCCTGGTACACACAAAGTTTCACAATCCAAGATAACTTTAAAACAGGGACATCATGAGTAAGGCCACCATTAGAATTAAAACTCCACATTCAGAAAACTAAGATCATGGCATCAGGTCCCATCACTTCATGGCAAATAGATGGGGAAACAGTAACAGACTGAATTTTTTTCGGCTCCAAAATCACTGCAGATTTTTACTACAGCCATGAAATTAAAATACTCTTGTTCCTTGGAAGGAAAGTTATGACCAACCTAGACAGCATATTAAAAAACAGAGACATTACTTTGCCAGCAAAGGTTCCTCTAGCCAAAGCAGTGGACTAGTAGTTTTTTCAGCAGATTTTTCCAGTGGTCATGTATGGATGTGAGAGTTGGACTATGAAGAAAGCTGACCACTGAAGAATTGATGCTTTTGAACTGTGGTGTTGGAGAAGACTCTTGAGAGTCCCTTGGACTGCAAGGAGATCCAACCAGTCCATCCTAAAGGAAATCAGTCCTGAATATTCTTTGGAAGGTCTGATGCTGAAGCTGAAACTTCAGTTCTTTGGCTACCTAATGAGAAGAGTTGACTCATTTAAAAAAACCCTGATGCTGGGAAAGATCGAAGGTGGGACGTGAAGTGGATGACATAGGATGAGATGGCTGGATGACATCACCAACTCAATGGACATGAGTTTAAATAAACTCTGGGAGTTGGTGATGGACAGGGAGGCCTATGGTTCTGCAGTCCATGGGGTCGCAAAGCATCAGACACGACCGAGTGACTGAACTGAGAAAAATGGCAATGACTAGTAAAGGGGCCTCCTACCTCAGGAAATGAATTTTGAAAAAATCTTACAGATTAGTCTTAATATTTTTTTTGAGTTTAATACTACCCAAGTATTCACAAGGCTTGAAAAACTGAATGTTTAAATCAAGAGCCTGCCAAACTTCTCCTCAGAGTGAGTTCAGATGAAGTAGATCCTGCTGTTGATCACAATAAGCAGTTAGGGGTTGTGGAATAGCTTAATTTGAATATTATAACTATAAAGCTGTTTAGTTAAGATTTTAGCCCAAAGTGGTCTAAAATGTATATATAAACACATTCATTTGTTTTGTTTTTCAACAATTAAATTTTCAGTGATAGCCACTATGTAAGATACAAATCAATGCCTAACCTTATAGGTCTATATAGGATATGTATCATTTCCATCTTGTAATGAAAGTGAAAAAAGTGTATTAAGAATGGCACCAAAAAAAACGTATAGGAATTCAAGGATGTAGTACCATTTAGGTAGAGAAATGAGAAAAAGACATTTTGGAAGAGTTTTTTTTTTTTTCCTTTAACTTTTTATCTTGCATTGGGGTGTAGCTGATTAACAATATTTTAATAGTTTTAGGTGAACAGCAAAAGGGCTTAGCTATATGTATACATGTATCCATTCCTGGAAGAGTTTTTTGAGTTAAAATTTGAGGAATAAATTAGAATTCTATTTGAGGTGATAGGCTAGAGGGAGAGCCAGATGTGAGTAGGTGTTGTGTTTGTGTGTGTGTGTGTGTGTGAATGAATAAATAGAGTGGGACTTTTTCAGTGAGAAAAGCATGGAGAAAATATTAATTTATTTATTCAATGAAAAATATTTGTGGAGTAGCTCCAATATATTATGCTCATTTTGGGGGCAGAGAGAGGAGTAAGAAAGATGAGATCTCTACCTTCATAGCAGGTGGTAAAATTTGTCCATGGATACAGTCCATTAAAAGAAAAAATACCTTGGAAGATATCAATATCAGGAAAAGGATAGACATAACTCTTAGTATGAAATAATCATTCTTTCTAATTTACTTCACTGAATGAAGAGGTTGCATTTGTGGCTGACTATTCCAAGTAAACATATCACTTCCATATAGATTTCACTCCTATAGTCTGTTCTTGAAAAGAAGCAGAAGACGCTGCTCATCCCTCCTTTTTTTTTTTTAATTTCATGAAAAGAAAAGAGACGTTTAAAAGTCCTCAATGATTGCTAGTATAAATGCCTTCATTCCAAGAAACAATGAGTATTTAATATTCATATTGGACTTATTGTGTGGTTTTCATATATTAATATATTAATACTTGTACAATGTACTGTAGCTACTGTTATTATTAGGATTCCCAGGTGGTGCAGTGGTAAAGAATCTTCCTGCTAGTGCAGGAGTTGCAAAAGACACAAGTTAAATCCCTGGCTTGGGAATATCCCCTGGAGTAGGAAATGGCAACCCACTCCAGTATTTGCCTGGATAATCTCGTGGAAAGAGGAGCCTGGCAGACTATAGTTCATGGGGTCGCAAAGAGTCAGACATGATTGACAAGCAGACATGCACACACTGTTATTATCAAACTCATTTTGCAAATAAAGAAGTTAAGGCATTGAAGGATTAGGCAATTCACCTAAGATCAGTGAATTTATATCTAGTTAGTAGCAGACTCAAAAGATGGACACAGGGGAACTAGCTCCACGGTTTATGTTCTCAACTAGTTTTTGCTGCTTCTTAGCACCGTTACTTGTTCCTAGAGGTTTCTTTAATAAACTAAAAACTGAGATGATGCTCAGGGCTGCTTGTACTTCTCTGTAACATTTCTCCTGAAATCCTCTTCAGTGGTAGCATTTTCTTTTTTTTTTTTTGATGCATTACAAAGACCTGCACAGATATATGTGAGAATGTGGCACCCACGTCTAAAGACTTCTGAATTTAGTGACTGGTACTTGGCCATCCAGAGTTCTGTGATTCCTTTAGTGGGAGTTCAGTGGGTCAAACCTCCAGGACCAAGTAAGACCCATCTGTTCCAAAAGTGTACACTCAGCTCTTCCATGGCAGGCAACTAGTACTCCCCTGCTGAGTTTAACATTCTTGCTTTGTTCTCTAATCAGCAAAAATCCTGTTTCTCATGAAGTCAGTATTTGTTCATGCATTTCAGAGTCCTGGGAGGAAGGATATTATGCAGAGAACACGCCCAAGCATATAACTGGGTAGATTAAAAGATCCAGATGGACACCCAGTGTACTCACATAAATACATAAAAAGTCAAACTAGAGCACTAATTGTGGCACTTATTGTAAAATGGCACTGATACTGCTGTTTCTTCTATTTCTAAACCGATTTAGATTTCAGGGCTCATTGGCAGCACCGGCTCTGTTGCCATCCGTAACCCATGGGGCTTTTGCAATCTCTTACTCACCTAGATTACTCTTTTTTCCTATCCTTTTTAAAGGCATAAAACTTATTAACTAACTTACTTCACATCTTTCCTACATTGAGCTACTTCGTGAGCTTCTCAATGCAAAGCCAAGGGAATGAGAAAAGACCCAAACTGATTCTACTCTATCCTGAAAAATGGCTTTGAGACATGTTCTTGATCACCTTTAAGAGTCTGGACATTGTTAACCTCACCCACGGAAGCCACCCCACAGCTCAAGACAAACACCAAAAGTAATAAGGGAAAATGAAAAAAACTTAAGTATTCACTGACCGCTGTTTAGCACCAGGTATCTTTACCAGGGTGATGACAGTCACGGGTTTGTCACAACCTTTGATGTGTGTTCTTTCCAGAAAATTATGGTATTTGAAAAATGTCACAAATAATTATTTCTGCGAGGAACCAAAGATTGTAACTAAGTGTCAGTTTTCATTATGAGCTGAGATGACAGATCCTGAGATCATTCTGGATCTTCACACCCTGATCTCTGTGCCTGCAAAGAGGCCAGTGTGGTACAGCTGCTCAAATACATAATCCAGAAGATACAAGGGAGATTTTACACAGGGGTATATTTTAAAATATGTTGTATACTTTTAAGTATTTTTAAATGAGAAAAGCAAGTGAACTTTTATAAGAAATCACTAAATGTGTACTCAGTTATTCCATACTATGTTTTAAGATTGGATGGTGGTGAGGGAAAGAGCACCATTTTCATAATTTTATAGAAAAATGAGAACCCCGATATCCCAAGATGAATTGGAATGTAATGCTGTAATTGGAATATTATTCATAAGAGGCTGATATGGTAAAATTTGAAATTAACACATCAGGAAATTCCAGTAGTCTAGTTGGTATTCACAAATACTTTGGTATGCCCATGACATGATGTTTTGCATACAGTAGGCACTAAATAAGTGTTCTTTAGATGTTTATTGAATTAAAGTCAACCAATAAACAAAGACTGCCAATGATCTACACATTGCCAAGCACACTAGGAACGTTTGGATATGCAGGCTGCAAGTGTGAGCAGGTGTTAGTTCTGATGTGCCAGAGAAGAGGAAGCCTGCCTTGGAGTCTCTGCTCTTCCATTGCTTGCTGCTTGCTATGTTAACTGAGATGAGACATTTAGCTGTGCCAGTGTCTTCATCTGTAAATGCGGTCATTTCTTTCAGGCAAAATCCTTAAGAGTTGTTGAGGTTTTGGAATAATGGACATTGTAATTCTTTCTAAAAACAATTCTAATAGATGTATACCTGGTTAACTGTGTGTGTGTGTGTTTTAGTTTTCCCATGGAACCCTGTTATACTGAGAGATGCTTTAAAGAATACTAGCTTGGGGGTGAGAAAGGGATGGGAAAGAAACTGATCTAGAGGTCTACCGCTGAAAGTCCTATCCTTTGTATGGAGTAGATTTGCTTTTATATATTTTATATATGTTGGATGTCCACTTTAGATTTCAACCAAAGAAACAGTTTTACTGATTTAAAAAAAAAAGATTGAACATCACTGAATTATTTTCACTTATTTGGATTTGGGGCTGTGAAATAGGAGCAACACAAGTGTTCATGAACAGGAGAATGGGATAGACAATCTTACTGTACTCTTACAGTGGAATACTACTCAACATTATAAAGGTATAACCTACTTGAAAAGGAACGAACACAGCACATGGCTAAATTTCAGAAACTTTATGTTGAAATAAAGAAGTCAGATTCAAAGGAGTACATATTTTATGGTTTCATTTATGTAATGCTATTTATACGCTTAGGTATTTCCTCTAAGGTACTATTGACTGAAAGGGAAGACAGGGGAACTTTCCAGAATGATAGAAATGTTATTTATCTTGGTCTGGCAACTGGTTACCTAGGTTATCTATCTATCTATAACCATATATATTACAGTCTTTGAACTATACATTTAAGATTTATGCAACTCATTCTATTTAATACACTGTGATTTATAAAGTAGGCACAACCAGTTGTTTTCTACTCACTGTTGGACAGAGGAAAATGGAATGAGCTAAGTTCCAGAGAGATACAGAGGGAATGGTGAACATGTCCATGGCTCTCTGTAATACAGTATATATATCTCCCCATGTTCACTTCTGTAAACTCATACACACAAGCACACAAAATGTACTCCCCCATATATACTTCTCCATTAAACTTATTTACCTTGTTATTCTCTCCCTTTTCTCTTTCTTTCCAGAATCTATGAAGTTACTAGATGTTGCAAAACTCTCTCATTGAATAACAATTCTTATCTTTTTAGTTTTGTGTTCCTGACCCATTTCTTATGATGACTAGAAAGATGTCTTAGCATACTAAAAACATTTTTTTTCTAGTCTCACCAGAAAATAATTTTTTTCTAGAAAATTATCTTACTTGTAATTGTGGAACAGAAATCTATGTCTAAAATCTCAGGGAAGCTTGGTTGCTGTTGTTTAGTCCCTAAGTCATGTCTGACTCTTTTGCAACCCCTGGACTGTAGCACACCAAGCTCCTCTATTCATGGAATTTCACAGGCAAGAATAGTAGAGTAGGTTGCCATTTCCTTTTCCAGTGGATCTTCTTGACCCAGGGATTGAAACCACATCTCCTTCATTGGTAGGTGGATACTTTACCACTGAGTCACTGGGAAAGCCCCAGGGAAGCTTGGATATAGAATAATAGTTAACATATTTTGAGCATTTACTATGTGCCATGTATTATTCTAAGCAATTTGCATGAATTGACTAATTTTTCAACAAATTTGTAAGTTAAATGCAGATTAAAGCAGCAACAACAACAACTTGAGGCACAAAGATTAAGTAACTCTCTAAGTCACACCATGGGTAATGAGGGGAGCTGGAATAGGGATCCAGACAGCCTAGCTCTCACTTCTCATTAACCGAATGGGTCAAGACAAACTCCCTAACTAAGCAGACTGAATGTCCACTTTTAGCTCTAAGCCCCCTCTGAGAACCCTAGCCTATGCTAGATATGCTTTCTGATGAATTTTTATAGACTTTTCAAACCTATCATATCAATTGAGTTAGACAAGGCTATCAGCCATGCCATGTAGGGCCACCCAAGATGGATGGGTCATGGTGGAGAGTTCTGACAAAATGTGGTCCACTGGAGAAGGGAATGGCAAACCACTTCAGAATTCTTACCTTGAGAACCCCATGAACTGTATGAAATAGGACACTGAAAGGTGAACTCTCCAGGTCGGTAGGTACCCAATATGCTACTGAAGATCAGTGGAGAAATAACTTCAGAAAGAATGAAGAGACAGAGCCAAAGCAAAAACAACAACAAGTTGTGGATGTGACTGGTGATGGAAGTAAAGTCCAATGCTGTAAGGAACAATATTGCATAGGAACCTGGAATGTTAGCTCTGTGAATCAAGGAAGTGGTCAAATAGGAGATGGCAAGAGTGAACATTGACATCTTAGGAATCAGTGAACTAAAATGGACTGCAATGGGTGAATTTAACTCAGATGACCGTGATATCTACTACTGTGGGCAAGAATCCTTTAGAAGAAATAGAGTAGCCATCATAGTCAACAAAAGAGTCCAAAATGCAGTACCTGGATGCAGTCTCAGAAATGACAGAATGATCTCTGTTTGTTTCCAAGGCAAACCATTCAACATCACAGTAATCCAAGACTATGCCCTGACCAGTAATGCTGAAGAAGCTGATGTTGAATGGTTCTGTGACCTGTATCACAGGTCTACAAGACCTTCTAGAACTAACATCCCCCCCACCCCCAGAAGATATCCTTTTCAATATAGGGGACTGGAATGCAACAGTGGACTTCCCTGGTGGCTCATACGGTAAAGCGTCTGCCTACAGTGCGGGAAACCTGGGTTCAATCCCTGAGTTGGAAAGATCTGGAGAAGGAAATGGCAACCTACTCTAGTATTCTTGGCTGGAAAATCCCATGGCTGGAAGAACCTAGTAGGCTACAGTCCATGGGGTCACAAGGAGTCAGACACAACTGAGCAACTTCACTTTCACTTTTCAATTTAATGCAAAAGAAGGAAGTCAAGAAACAGCTGGAGTAACAGGCAAATTTGGCCTTGGAGTACAGAATGAAACAGGGCAAAGGCTAATAGAATTTTGCCAAGAGAACTCACTGGTCATAGCAAACACCCTCTTCCAACAACACAAGAGAAGACTCCACACATGGACATCACCAGATGGTCAACACCAAAATCAAACTGATTGTATTCTTTGCAACCAAAGATGGATAAGCTCTATACAGTCAGCAAAAACAAGACCGGGAGCTGACTGTAGCTCAGATCATGAAATCCTTATGGCCAAATTCAGGCTTAAATTGAAGAAAGTAGGGAAAACCGCTAGACCATTCAGGTATGACCTAAATCAAATCCCTTACAATTATACAGTAGAAGTGACAAATAGATTTAAGGGATTAGATCTGATAGAGTGCCTGAAGAACTATGGATGGAAGTTCATGACATTGTACAGGAGACAGGGATCAAGACCATCCCCAAGAAAAAGGAATGCAAAAAAGCAAAATGGCTGTCTGGGGAGGCCTTACAAATAGCTGTGAAAAGAAGAGAAGTGAAAAGCAAAGGAGAAAAGGAAAGATACACCCATTTAAATGCAGAGTTCCAAAGAATAGCAAGGAGAGATAAGAAAGCCTTCCTCAGTGATCAGTGCAAAGAAAATAAAGGAAAACAATAGAATGGGAAAGACTAGAAATTAAAGATACCAAGGGAACACTTCATGCAAAGATGGGCACAATAAAGACCGAAATGGTATGGACCTAACAGAAGCAAATGATATTAAGAAGAGAATAAACAGAAGAATTATACAAAAAAGATCTTCAAAACCCAGATAACCACGATGATGTGATCACTCACCTAGAGCCAGACATCCTGGAATGTGAAGTCAAGTGGGCCTTAGGAAGCATGACTACCAACAATGCTAGCAGAGGTGATGGAATTCCAGTTGAGCTATTTCAAATCCTGAAAGATGATGCTGTCAAAGTGCTGCACTGAATATGCCATCAAATTTGGAAAACTCAGCAGTGGCCACTGGACTGGAAAAGGTCAGTTTTCACTCAAATCCCAAAGAAAGGCAATGCCAAAGAATGTTCAAACTACTGCACAATTGCTCTCATCTCACATGCTAGCAAAGTAATCCTCAAAATTCTCCAAGCCAGGCTTCAACAGTACATGAACCATGAACTTCCAGATGTTCATGCTGAATTTAGGAAAGGAAGAAGAACCAGAGTTCAAATTTTCAACATTCATTAGGTCATCAAAAAAGCAAGAGAATTCCAGAAAAACATCTATTTCTTCTTTATTGACTATGCCAAAACTTTTGACTGTGTGGATCACCTCAAAGTGTGGAAAATTCTTCAAGAGATGGGAATACCAGACCACCTGACCTGCCTCTTGAGAAATCTGTATCCAGGTCAGGAAGCAACAGTTAGAACTGGACATGGAGCAACAGACTGGTTCGAAATTGGGAAAGGAGGACATCAAGGCTGTATATTGTCTCCCTGCTTATTTAACTTAGATGCAGAGTACATCATGAGAAACGCTGGACCAAAGAAGCACAAGCTGGAATCAAGATTGCCAGGAGAAATATCAATAACCTCAGATATGCAGATGATACCACCCTTATGGCAGAAAGTGAAGAAGAACTAAAGAGCATCTTGAAAGTGAAAGAGGAGAATGAAACAGTTGGCTTAAAACTAAACATTCAGAAAAGTAAGATCATGGCATCTGGTCCCATCACTTCATGGCAAATAGATGGGAAACAGTGACAGACTGTCTTTCCTGCCTTCAAAATCACTGCAGATGGTGACTGCAGCCATGAAATTAAAAGATGCTTACTCTTTGGAAGAAAAGCTATGACCAACCTAGACAGCATATTAAAAAGCAGAGACATTACTTTGCCAACAAAGGTCTGTCTAGTCAAGGGTATGGTTTTTCCAGTAGTCATGTATGGATGTGAGACTTGGACTACAAAGAAAGCTGAGTGCTGAAGAATTGACGCTTTTGAACTGTGGTGTTGGAGAAGACTCTTGAGAGTCCTTTGGACTGCAAGGAGATCCAACTATTCCATCTTAAGAGAAATTGGTCCTGAATATTCACTGGAAGGACTCATGTTGAAGCTGAAGCTCCAATACTTTGGCCACCTGATGCGAAGAACTGATTCATTTGAAAAGACCCTGGTTCTGGCAAAAATTGAAGGCAGGAGGAGAAGGGGATGACAGAAGATGAGATGGTTGGATGGCATCACTAACTCAATGGACATGAATTTGGGTAATCTCTGGGAGTTGGTGATGGACAAGGAGGTCTGGCATGAAGTTCATGGGGTTGCAGAGTCAGACACAACTGAGGGACTGAACTAAACCTAACTGAACTAACAGATGGTGTTAGGCAATGATTCAGTCAGTTGTGACTAGGTAATGAAGCCTCCATGAAAACCTAACAGGACTGGATTCAAAGAGCTTCTTGGTTGATGAACACATGGAGATTTGTGGAGAGTGGCATTCTCAGAGGAAGCGTCAAAGCTCCTCTTTCTTTTCCCATATACCTTTTTTATGTTATGGCATCTCTTACCTCTGAATATTCCTGAGTTATATCCTTTTATAATAAACTGGTGATCTAGTGAGTAAAATGTTTCTCTGAGTTCTGTGAGCTACTTTACCATTGGGTTGTGGGACCTTTTGATTTATAAACAATTTGTCTGAAGCACAGGGAACAACCTGGAGTAATGACTAGAATCAGAAGTGTATGTGTGTCAGGGATGGGGATAGTCTTGCAGGATGTAACCTGTAGAGTCCAACAGCATTTTCAGATGGATAGTGCAGAACTGAGTTGAATTGTAGGATACCTTGCAAATGTTGGAGAATTGTTTATTGGTCTAAAGAACCACCCCAACCACTAACACTGGAATTGAGTCCAGGAATCCCATTTTAGAGCCTTACTCCACAAACCTGGTCTCACTGAGACATGGAATCTTCATTTGTAAAGTTAAACTGATGCAAAATTTATCTCAAACATCTTGTGTAGCCCAGAGTTTTGAGAGCAAAGTGAACTTACTGTCAGAGTGAAGTTACTGTCATTGTCCCATCTCTTTCCTGAATATATTAATCATCTCTGGGAAAAGACTTTAAAGATGAATCTAATCTCTTCACTCTGACAGTAAGTTCACTTTGCTCTCAAAACTGGGATACACAAGATTTTTGAGATAAATTTTGCATCAGTTTATCTTTACAAATGAAGATTCCATAGCTCAGTATTTAATGTTGATGGGCTGCCTCCTACCTACACAGTTGCCAGCAAATTCCAACAACTTGGTGTCAGAATGTGAAATTAGTGACTAATAAAATGAAACAGACAAAAAGAGATTGCCAAGTTATAGAGAGGATAGGCATGATATATGAATATCATTGGGTATTCCTTAAAGAACATTTATGTGATTATATGAATGTGAAAATACAGTGCAATATTTTAGAATTTCACCAGTCACTGGTATCCTCTGAAGCAGATGGACTGCGTGACTGATGATTCAATAATTGCACTCATTAAAATTTTTCATGTTTTTAATTTCCTCACTGCCCCCATTCCCCCATCTCATTCTACAAAGAGCTGAACAGTGATTTTTTTTTTTCATTGTCAGTGGAGAGATAATCATTGAGTTTGTTATGATTTCTTGGGGTGTCCCCAGCCCACCTCCAGGCTCCTGATTGATAGCTCAGAAGCCTGGTTAAATGTTGGAACCACCCCCAACTGTCTGAAGGGCTAGAAATATCATAGGACAATCTTCCATCTACCTTCATTATTGTCTCACACAAGAGCTTCCTTCCTGTAGACAAAGTGTGTGCTTGTGTCTTCTCAAGGTACTACACCACAAATCCCAGACATGGGGAATTAAGCTGAAGGCCATGAATTAAAGTTTTGAAAGTCTATCTAACCATAGTTATTATTGTTGTTTAGTTCCTAAGTTGTATCTGACCCTTTTCTGATGCCACGGACTATATCCCTCCATCCTCCTCTGTCCATTGGATTTTCTAGGCAAGAATACTGGAGTGGGTTGCCATTCCCTTTTCCAGGGGATCTTCCCAACTCAGGGATTGAACCCATGTCTCCTCTCCTGCACTGGCAGGCAGATTCTTTGGCTCACCACTGAGCCAACTGTGAAGCACTACCCCAGTTATAGTCAAGAATAGATCAGAATGAATGGGAGGTAGGGGGTGGTGGGAAGGTTCTGTTGCTGCCGCAGCAATGGTTAAATGGGCATCACAGTTCAGATTCAATAACAAGGTTATTATGTGTGTCTGTGGAAACCACAGCATCTGCATATCAATAGGATGACCTCTGTCTACAAAAGGTTAAGTACTAGATGGACCAACTGAAAAAGAATGGAACTTTTTCTAAAATTTATTTACATTCATTTACTTGCTACGTTCATTCATCAGTAAAAAGAACATTATCTGCTAGCAAGAGATCTAGTTTCTGGTCTGAATCATGCCTCTAACTACCTGTGTATCTGCAGGTGGTCAGTTTACCGGTCTGAATCTCATTTCACTCAGGGCCCAACTCTACAGCTCTATGATTATATGAACTATTGACTCTCTCTCTACTGAGCAGAAGGTGCAATAGGGCAAAGAAACACTGACTGCAGGACTAGCCCTTCTAATGAAGTACATGGTTTCTTTGGAAGAGATAAGGTATAGATGCTTACACAGAAAAAATAACATCATAAAATCCAGTTGGACTTGCTCACATAGAGGCCAGGTGTGACAATGAGTGCCTTGAGCTTAGGGAAAGAAGAGAAAGCTCCTGGGGTCAGGGAGGGTTCAGAGGGGTTTTCTTTGAGGCAGGGGTCAAATTTGAGAGATGGAGAAGAGGAAAAAGATAAGCTGTGGGAAAAAAATGGTTTGAACAAACATTAGGGGTTAGACTAATTCAGATGTCTTAGGACAGATAATTTGTGGGCAGATTGGTTTTGGAAGAAGTTTCATGAGCCTAATAGGGCTTGTTAATACCACTGCCAAGCTCCCAGTGTTGGGAAGACCCTAAGGCTTCTTCTCTGAGATCTCTATCCAAGATTGAGTGAGGTTACAAGAAGGGAAATCCTAAATGCCTAAAAGGTTAGTCTGTAAGTGGCAGAATGTTACTGAGAACTCATGAGATGAGAGTAACATAGAATAAACTGAAATATGGAAAGTTTAACTAGGCAGTAGCCTGCAGGATGGATCAGATGAAGTCAGACTAAAGGCAGAGAGGTTGCCCCCTGAAGCTGTTAAGAGAAGGGCCAACCAGAGCAGAGCAGAGAGGGTAACAAGATGTAGATGGATTTGATTCCCCAGCAGCATGTTCCTCTTTAAAACCTTTGCTTTCTCTTTAATATTGAGTCATATTTGTAAGTATGTGCTCAGTGTCTCTTTTTCTAGCTAGACTTTAAGTGCCCCAAAAGAGCCAGCTGTGTCTGCCTTTTTGGAACTGTGTATCTCTACTACTCACATGGTGGATGACCCAGAAAAAAATACTTTAGAAGACTTGGGCAGTAAATGAATGCATGCAAGACACACTGTGAAGAAAAGAAAAACATTCAATGAGTCAAAAATTCTTAGCTTGGTAAATGGAAGAATGGTAGCAGCAACTAGAAAAAGTGGAAACAGAAATGTTGGAAGAAAAGTGATACTGGAAATGAATTTAAAGTGATGTCCATGTAAAAATGTTGAGAAGGTCATTGGAAATATTGGCTTATATGTTGAGAAAACAGCCAGGGTGTCCTTCTTTAATATAGAAAATTGAACTGGTTGGCTGAAGTCCTTTGATTTCCAAATTCCATTTGGCAAAGAATACATTTGAGGTCATGGATCAAAAAAGATTTTTTTTTTAAATGTACAAAAGCTAAGAACTACTTTTTTGTCCCCATCCTAGCACTATCTCAGAAATTTAATATCTACTTTCATGCCATTTTCATTTTTAAGAGACTTTTTGGTAAATTAAAAACCAGACTTTTTCCTTTTAATATAATAAACTGTATTGAAAGAATCCATTTTAGAAGAAATTTAAAAGAAAATACATTAGCTTAGAGAATTTTTTTTTTTTTTTTTTTTACTAGAGGTGTTAATATCTTCTTTTTGCTGAGGCAGTTTTGTGTTCATTTTTAGATACTACAAGGAAGGCTCATGGTGAAAGACCTAGGCTTTGATGTCATATTGACCTAAAGTTGAATTTTGAGTCCACTTCTTCTTAACTCAGTAAGAGTTCAGGACCTCAATTTTCTCACTGGTAAATTGGGATTTCTATTACCTACCTAACAGGTTTGTGAATGCTAAATATATACTCTTGTGGGTTAACAGTGGTCCCCTAAGCACTTATCTGTGTCTCAGAATCTGTGATTATGAACTTTATTGGAAAAAAAAAAAAAGAAAGAAAGGTCTTACAGACATCAGGATCTCAAGATGAGATCCTCCTGAGTTTTCTAGTGGGAGCTAAATCCAATAGCAGTTGTCATTATGATAGTCACACAGTCACAGAGAGAAGAGAACGCTATATGAAGACAAAGGCAGGGACTGGACAGATCCAGCTACCAGGACTGCTCTCAGCCATCAGAAGCTAGACTTGGCAAGGAAGGGTCCTTCCTCAGAGCCTTCCGTGGGGGAGCATGGCCCTGCCAGCTCTTTGGCTGTGGGCTTGGCCTCCAGAACTGTAAGAGACTAGAAGTCCTGTTGTTCTGAGCCACCAGTTTGTGGTAATTTGCTACAGCAGTCCTGGAAAAATACTTACTAGAAATGGTACGGACCTAACAGAAGCAGAAGATATTAAGAAGAGGTGGCAAGAATACACAGAACTGTACAAAAAAGATCTTCATGACCCAAATAATCATGATGGTGTGATCACTCATCTAGAGCCAGACATCCTGGAGTGTGAAGTCAAGTGGGCCTTAGAAAGCATCACTACAAACAAAGCTAGTGGAGGTGATGGAATTCCAGTTGAGCTGTTTCAAATCCTGAAAGATGATGCTGTCAAAGTGCTGCACTCAATATGCCAGCAAATTTGGAAAGCTCAGCAGTGCCAACAGGACTGGAAAAGGTCACTTTTCATTCCAATCCCAAAGAAAGGCAATACCAAAGAATGCTCAAACTACCACACAATTGCACTCATCTCACATGCTAGTAAAGTAATGCTCAAACTTCTCCAAGCCAGGATTCAGCAATATGTGAAGTGTGAACTCCCTGATGTTCAGGCTGGTTTTAGAAAAGGCAGAGGAACCAGAGATCAAATTGCCAACATCCGCTGGATCATGGAAAAAGCAAGAGAATTCCAGAAAAACATCTATTTCTGCTTCATTGACTATGCCAAAGCCTTTGACTGTGTGGATCACAATAAAACTGTGGAAAATTCTTAAAGAGATGGGAATACCAGACCATCTGACCTGCCTCTTGAGAAATCTGTATGCAGGTCAGGAAGCAACAGTTAGAACTGGACATGGAACAACAGACTAGTTCAAAATTGGGAAGGGAGTACGTCAAGGTTGTATATTGTCACCCTGCTTATTTAACTTAGATGCAGAGTACATCATCAGAAATGCTGGATTGGAAGAAACAGAAGTTGGAATCAAGATTGCCAGGAGAAATATCAATCACCTCAGATATGCAGATGACACCACCCTTATGGCAGAAAGTGAAAAGGAACTAAAAAGCCTCTTGATGAAAGTGAAAGAGGAGAGCAAAAAACTTGGCTTAAAGCTCAATATTCAGAAAACAAATATCATGGCATCTGGTCCATCACTTCATGGCAAATAGATGGGGAAACAGTGGAAAGAGTGTCAGACTTTATTTTGGGGGGCTCCAAAATCACTGCAGATGGTGACTGCAGCCATGAAATTAAAAGACTTATTCCTTGGAAGGAAAGCTATGATCAACCTAGATAGCATATTCAGAAGCAGAGACATTACTTTGCCTACTTAGGTCTGTCTAGTCAAGGCTATGGTTTTTCCTGTGGTCATGTTTGGATGTGAGAGTTGGACTGTGAAGAAGGCTGAGCACCGAAGAATTGATGCTTTTGAACTGTGGTGTTGGAGAAGACTCTTGAGAGTCCCTTGGACTGCAAGGAGGTCCAACCAGGCCATTCTGAAGGAGATCAGCCCTGGGATTTCTTTGGAAGGAATGATGCTAAAGCTGAAACTCCAGTACTTTGGTCACCTCATGCGAAGAGTTGACTCATTGGAAAAGACTTTGATGCTCAGAGGAATTGGGGGCAGGAGGAGAAGGGGACGACCGAGGATGAGATGGCTGGATGGCATCACCGACTCAATGAATGTGCATCTGAGTGAACTTTGGGAGTTGGTGATGGACAGGGAGGCCTGGCGTGCTGTGATTCATGGGGTCGCAAAGAGTCGGACATGACTGAGTGACTGAACTGAACTGAACTAAGTCACTTGTAAATGCTTGTTCTATTTCCTCATTCTTATTTAAACAACCACATTCCAAGCCGTCTTGTATAAGAATAAAAGGACTGCTGGAAACACTCCACTGGAGGGAGGTAAGAAAGACCACTATAAGAATATCTGCATGTGATATTGGGATTGAATATGAAGGGATAATTATGGGGCACACGGGAGAATAAAGAAGACAATGATAGCAGATTAAGGAAGACAATTAAGTGCAGAAGAAATGAAAATGTGGAAGAAGGAAAAGCAAGACCTTTGTCTACCCTGCCACCTCACAGCTCTCTGTCCTTCCATGGTGGTCACTCGGTGGAAACTAGAAGGAAATAGGAGGAGATATATTAATGTAAGGAGAAGCACATATATTTCAAACTTGCCCTCGAGATATTTCAAAACTGCTGTGTCATTAATCTTCCCAGGTTGGAGAGACCAAGATCTGGGGCTGTTGTCAAGTGAAACTGTCATTAGAACCAAGGCCTGTTGACTCCTAATTTTCAGTCTGCAAGATTGTACAGTTGCTGCTTGAGATCCAACATTCATTCTCCCCTCTTTTGCTCAGCTACCAAGTGGAAAGTTAAAAGAAATATTAGGTATAATATAAGACACAGCAATAATCACAGCAGTCATAATTCCTACCATAACACTATATTTTTCTGACTATGTTAGTGACTTGTCATTTCTAAAGAGCATTTGTTTAATGGTAAAGTTATTTTCTATGTATCAGTAGCCCACATTAAAAAAATAAAATTAAAAATACTCAAGCTTTCACACTTAGCCATTTTAAAATATAAATAACTATATGGCATGGATGCACATTGGGAATGGAAAGGATAACCTTTTCTTACAGTCCAAACAAATGTCTTAATACAACTGGAATAATGAAATCTACAAAATACCAAGTTATTATAGACACTCATAATTTCTTCAGAAAAATGTATTTCCTAGGGTCCTTGATAGTCATAAGCTCTCAGTTCCTCATCTCCTCAGTCCCAGTGAAGGTCCTCATAGTTTCAGGACAATTGTATAAAACCCTGAGAGAAAGGAATGGTCATTGCCGCTTGGCCAATGGCCATACAGATAAGGTGACATAAAAAGATGCTACATGTGTAAGTGTGATTTATTAAAACGATTGAGTCAGAATCTTGTTTTGGTCTGTTTGTTTGCCACTGTGGCTAGGCTGGGAATCTAGAAAGCATATTCTTTCCTCTGCACTCTGCCTCCACCTCAGGAAAAAGAGAGCAGCATTATTTGTAAAGATACTGGAAAGTGGTTAAGCACTAAGTTCCAGGGCCTCAGAAGCCCTTAGTACAGAGCAAATGATCATCAAAGGAACATGTGAATTTTTACATTGGCCCCAACAGTCTCAGGCCAGGACTGTCTCCAGTATCTTGGGACATAGAAACCTCTGGGACTCTTCTACAACAATGTAATTCAGAGGGAGAGATATTTGAAAATAAGATGCGTCTGAAATTTGAAATGGAATTCACTGGAATTTGAAAAGTAAACAACTGTGAAATATCCCACTCTGCTATGAACAAAATCCATGCTTTAATACTAGCCTCAAGGATGGCAGTGAATAAGTGAAAACGTGCCCAGCGCTGTTCCGTATACTGCTGTGCAGTTACACCAAATTCTGTTTGTGTGAAACTTCCAGTTAAATCAACACACTCTTCCCCAGCAGAATAGATCAGCTGGATATCATCCCATCCCACAATACTCAAGGAATGTCCTGCCAGCACCACCCTCTTCCTGACATTCTGGTGACTAGGATTAATCACCTCTGCTGTGGAACACATGGAATAACAAAGGCTAAAAGGTTATCAAGGTGAGCCATGTTTCTGAGCTGATTGTCAGTGCTTTGAGGTGGAGTGGGGCTGTGGGGATAGAATGACATGACACTGACCATTCCTGGATGGCTGATAAGGGAGCCTGCTACATTAAACCCGGAAGGGCAGATGCCACCGTGATTGTTAGAGATCAAAGTAGTCTCAGTCACCCCACTCTTGATAAAGTGGGTTTGTTTTTTTTTTTTTTTGAAAGAAAACGCTTAAAAAAAAGAAGAAGAAGAAAAGATATTGTGTATTTTCAGCTCAGAAGAGTGGAATGACCTGTTTGCCATGAATGGAGGAGTCCTTAATATCCTTTTGAAGGCTCATGGAGGGTTTCTGGAAGTTCAAGGGCTTCCTAACCCTGTGAACACAAGTCTGTATATCTTTGTCAGAAAAGTAGAAATAAATTTATGACACAAAGAGTTTAAGAACCACTGGGGTAGGGCAGGGGAGAAACAACTGTCTCCAGGGTCCACGTTTGTGGCTTCAAAGTGTTTCGAACGCTCATGTAGCAGTTGTACAGGTTGTCTCATTCCTCCTCACATTGATTTCACATTCCTTCCACTGAGGAGTTCATAAGCCTATGTTGAATATTTCTACATTGAAGTGTATTTGATTTACAATATTGTATTCCATTTGTATTCCATTTGTAGTTATTATAGTTATTATAAAATATTGGCTATATTTCCAGTGCTGAAATGCAAAAAAAAGCAAAATGGCTGTCTGGAGAGGCCTTACAAATAGCTGTGAAAAGAAGAGAGGCGAAAAGCAAAGGAGAAAAGGAAAGATATAAGCATCTGAATGCAGAGTTCTGAAGAATAGCAAGGAGAGATAAGAAAGCCTTCTTCAGCGATCAATGCAAAGAAATAGAGGAAAACAACAGAATGGGAAAGACTAGAGATCTCTTCAAGAAAATTAGAGATACCAAGGGAACATTTCATGCAAAGATGGGCTCGATAAAGGACAGAAATGGTATGGACCTAATAGAAGCAGAAGATATTAAGAAGAGGTGGCAAGAATACACAGAAGAACTGTACAAAAAAGATCTTCACGACCCAGATAATCATGATGATGTGATCACTATATCTAGAGCCAGACATCTTGGAAAGTGAAGTCAAGTGGGCCTTAGAAAGCAGCATCCCTACGAACAAAGCTAGTGGAGGTGATGGAATTCCAGTTGAGCTGTTTCAAATCCTGAAAGATGATGCTGTCAAAGTGCTGCACTCAATATGCCAGCAAATTTGGAAAGCTCAGCAGTGGCCACAGGACTGGAAAAGGTCAATTTTCATTCCAATTCCAAAGAAAGGCAATGCCAAAGAATGCTCAAACTACCACACAATTGCACTCATCTCACATGCTAGTAAAGTAATGCTCAAACTTCTCCAAGCCAGGCTTCAGCAATACGTGAACCGTGAACTCTCTGATGTTCAGGCTGGTTTTAGAAAAGGCAGAGGAACCAGAGATCAAATTGCCAACATCCGCTGGATCATGGAAAAAGCAAGAGAGTTCCAGAAAAACATCTATTTCTGCTTTATTGACTATGCCAAAGCCTTTGACTGTGTGGATCACAAGAAACTGCGGAAAATTCTTAAAGAGATGGGAATACCAGACCACCTGACCTGCCTCTTGAGAAATCTGTATGCAGGTCAGGAAGCAACAGTTAGAACTGGACATGGAACAACAGACTGGTTCGAAATTGGGAAGGGAGTACGTCAAGGCTGTATATTGTCACCCTGCTTATTTAACTTCTATGCAGAATACATCATGAGAAACGTTGGACTGGAAGAAACAGAAGTTGGAATCAAGATTGCCAGGAGAAATATCAAGAACCTCAGATACGCAGATGACACCACCCTTATGGCAGAAAGTGAAGAGGAACTAAAAAGCCTCTTGATGAAAGTGAAAGAGGAGAGCGAAAAACTTGGCTTAAAACTCAACATTCAGAAAACGAAGATCATGGCATCTGGTCCCATCACTTCATGGCAAATAGATGGGGAAACAGTGGAAAGAGTGTCAGACTTTATTTTTTTGGGCTCCAAAATCACTGCAGATGGTGACTGCAGCCATGAAATTAAAAGACGCTTACTCCTTGGAAGAAAAGTTATGACCAACCTAGATAGTATATTCAAAAGCAGAGACATTACTTTGCCGACTAAGGTCTGTCTAGTCAAGGCTATGGTTTTTCCTGTGGTCATGTTTGGATGTGAGAGTTGGACTGTGAAGAAGGCTGAGCACCGAAGAATTGATGCTTTTGAACTGTGGTGTTGGAGAAGACTCTTGAGAGTCCCTTGGACTGCAAGGAGATCCACCCAGTCCATTCTGAAGGAGATCAGCCCTGGGATTTCTTTGGAAGGAATGATGCTAAAGCTGAAATTCCAGCACTTTGGTCACCTCATGTGAAGAGTTGACTCATTAGAAAAGACTCTGATGCTGGGAGGGATTGGGGGCAGGAGGAGAAGGGGATGACCGAGGATGAGATGGCTGGATGGCATCATGGACTCGATGGCCGTGAGTCTGAGTGAACTTTGGGAGTTGGTGATGGACAGGGAGGCCTGGCGTGCTGCGATTCATGGGGTCGCAAAGAGTCGGACACGACTGACTGAACTGAACTGATAATATTTCCTTGTAGCTTATTTATTTTTTACATACTATTTTCACCTGTTTATCCCCTTTTTTGCCCCTCCCCCCCCACATTTGGTAACCAATAGTTTGTTCTCTCTGTGAGTCTATCTCTGTTATGTTACACTCAGTAATTTTATTTTAGAGTCCACATATAAGTTGCAATATACAGTGTTTGTATTTCTCTGTCTGACTTATTTCACTTAGCATAATACCTTGTAAGTCCACCCATGTTGCTACAAATGGCAAAATTTCATTCTTTTTTTATGACTAAATAGTATACCATTGTATGTATGTATGACATCTTCTTTATCCATTCATCTGTTGAAGGACACTTAGGTTACTTTCATTTGAAGTTTTAAATGATTTTTGATCTTATATTCAAATAAAATGAATTAATTCAACTTAGAAAAGAAAAAACCCACAAATACATATATATATATATGTACTGTTCATGGACATATGATTGACTTTAAAGCCAACAAAAGGATAGCTTTTTAATGTGCTTCCACTTTATGTAATATGTGTAGGAGGATACTTACTGTATAGGAAAAAAAAAAAACCAGTATTGTTTTTTTTTCCCTAAAATGAGACAGTTGGCCAAAACAATCATGTACTTTTGTTCCTGTGGAAAGATGAGCTCAAATGGGATGTTTGCCTTGGTCAAATGTCAAGCACATCCAACTCATTGACATCACTATCACTTAGCCTTATTTGGATGTTAGTAATGGATCACTGGGAGTTGGGAGGTCTGAGAATAATGGTGAACCATCTTCACTCTAATGTGGTATTAAAATTTTTCAGCAAAGGAACTATAAAATAAGCAAAAAGAAAAAAATCCATTGAAGACATTATTTTTCTAGAGTTTAAAGAGTAAAGGGATTTTTCTCAGTCATTACATCTTTTATTCCTTCTTCCCACTTGTTCAGTGGAATTAAACAGAACCATTAGTTTTGAAAGCCTTACTATGAGCTGAAAATCACTGTCACCAAGTATGAGGAAGTTTATGATATCATTAGCTCTGGACACCTGAGGGGAGAATGTTCTTCCTTTCTGCACAGAACTGTTGATTACAGAAGGGAATCTAATATAACTCACTAGTAGCCAAATTATATAATTTAAGGCAGAAATGTTTTCTTTAGGAAGTCTTACTTTTGTTACAAACAGAGACATAGAAATTCAATAAGGAACAAATGTCCAGTGGCTTTGGGGTATGTAATCTTTCAAGGCTGGCAGATTTGCTTGTGCTTGAAGACCAACCTAATAGTCACAAAGGTCAATTTTCTCAGATAGCTGTAATTAATGGAGAGCAGTGGTTGTCTTAGATCACATGGAAATAGTAGGGCTCTGCAAGGTTTCCTTTTATCCCATGTAATTTCATCTCTCTATGTGGACAATGTGTGTAAGCAGTGTTTCTGTCCATGACATTGATTCATTTAGAGACAAACTAAACATTTTTGGAAATGAGTTCATTTAGTCTAGTCCTTCCCTGATGGCTCAGATAGTAGAGAGTCTGCCCACAGTGCAGGAGACCCGGGTTCAATCTCTGAGTCAGAAAGATCCCCTGGAAAAGGAAATGGCAACCCACTCCAGTGTTCTTCCCTGGAGAATCCCATGGACAGAGCAGCCTGGTGGGCTACAGTTCATGGGGTCACAAAGAGTTGGACACTACTGAGCAACTAACACACACACACAAGTAAATTCCAGCTATATCTTGAGTGAAATAATACAACATTCAGTAGCTCTGCCAGTGAGCTTTTCTCTCTGATGAATAGTTACATGTTTATTGTTACTTGAAGTAATTGGGTGAAGCTTATACAGACAGAAGAAGAACAAGTAGAGAGGATGGATTTATAATTAAGCATTACAAACTCATTTCTAGGCAAAAGCAGATATTAATGTAACTCATTTATAAGCCCAATGATATGAGTTAATGAGTAATGAGTGAAAATTTCAATATTCTTTTTCTCCCCTATCTGAAGTATGTGGCGTTTGGTAAAGGCCAAGTAATGTGGTTCAGTGGAAAGTGTTGGATTTGAGCCCATGAGACTGGATTCTCATCCCAATTCTGCCACTTGGTAGTTGAATGACCCTGAGAATTAATTGGATTTTGTTGGCTTCTGTTTGTCCATGACGAAAAGAGTTGGACTAGATGATCCCTAAAGTTTGTTCCAGCTATAAAATTCTAAGATTCTAATTAAAAGTAGCCAATGAGATTTGCATGCGAGCAAATCACAGCAAGAAAATGGACATTCTATTAGAGTCTCATTTGAGGATTACATCAGAGAACTTGTGCAGTAGCTAGTAGGATATTAATCCTTTGATTCTGAGTTCTTAGCAGTCAGAGTAAGCATTAAACCAAAAGTTTAGTAAAATTGTGTTTATAATATTTATAGTTTAAAGTGACAGGAAACATTAACACGTATATGTTGGACTATTCCTGGTTCTGTAGTGAGAAGTAATTAATTTATTCTTTAATTCCACATTATTCTTCTCTTATGAACTGCCTCAGAGCCTCTCAACCTCACCTGTCTCCTAGGTCAGACTTTGAGAGCCGAAGACAGGGATTCTTGCCGAGTAATTTATGATGGGAGTACTTTTGGATAAAATCTATAATGGAGTGAAGGAAGCAAAGTAAGAAAAACAGAAAAAAGTAGGTCTGCTTCATGAAGAACCCAGGCTAACCCATATTCTAATCAAGATTTTAAAATATCATTTAAATATATTTACATATTAAAGTCAATGCTCTCCTCAGTTTCTAAACTATCCATTCCAAGAAGAATATTCAACCTTCTGATTTCCAATCATAACCTAGAGTACTTCCTAGTAGCTACTAGGGTTAGACACGAGCCTGGAAGAGAGGCACCTCGTGCTTCCTCTGCTACTAATCAAACTCTCCCAAGAAATGTGAGCTTCCTCAAGCTGATTACAAGACCCCACTTTGTAGATATGAAGGAATAGATAGTAACCAGACACTTAATTAAGCTAAGAATGATTTGAGGTTTAAAGCTAAAGCCTTTACATAGTAATACACTGAAAATGGGCTTTTGGGGAGGAGTATCTAAACTCAGTTTGCCCATTGAGGAATGAAGTTTGTAAAAATTCAAAACAGGGAAAATGTGACTCACAACTACTAAGATGTTTCACGGTTTTAGGGCTGTGAGGAGACCAGGTATCTCTTAGGAAGAATTATCTCTCAGTGCTATTCTGTGTACTAGGATCTCGGCACCATCTGGAGGCCTGTCCCACAATCTTACTGACTCAAAAACATAAATTGTCAGCATTGCCAGAAGTGAGTATAGATCTCAGGAAGAGAAACATCGAATAAGCTCCCACAGCCAATGTAAAAGACCAGAATATCCGTTCATTTCTATGTACTGAAAGCCATCAGTGACAAGGCTGGAGGCCTCAGGACTGTACTTCTCTTTTTCTGTAACATCAAGAAGCAGTGTGATAATCACAATGTTGCTTTGTGAGTCTAGAAGCAAAGCAAAGGCGCTGTAAAAAGAATCTCTAGTTGACTTTCTTGATGCCCTGACCCATGTCCCCAAGGCTGACCTTAGAACGTGCCCTGTACTCCTGGTGAAAAGTTTCAGGTATACCATGGATAACTCCCCACTTTAAATGCCTGCTTCTCTGCTTGAGGGCTTCTTTCATGCTTGGGAGTTTGCTTAGCCACAAGCTAGAGCAGCACAAAAGTGACGAGTTAATGCTGCCCTAGGGACAGCCTCCAACAGAGATTGAAAGGGAATCCAGGGATAATGTCCTGAGCTTTCTGTTCTACTGTAGCTCAGTTCTGAGGGATGCTCTGTACAGTTTCTCATAAGGTCCCCAGCAAGATTTGAAGCCTGTTATCCACACTGAACACCAGCAACATCTAATAACGTGCTTATTATTGTGCTCTTGTTGTTTTTTCTCCCCTATAAAGGTTCCCAGCTGAAATACATGTGACCCAGTTCAATCTGGATTTCAGATAATAGTGAATGAATATACATACATATATGTATATACGTGTATGCACATTCACGTATATGTTCATATGATCTCCGTGGTGGTGGTGGTAGTGGTTTAGTTGCTAAGTTGGGTCCGACTTTTGCGACCTCATGGACTGTAGCCTGCCAGGCTCCTCTGTCCATGGGATTCTCCAGGCAAGAATATTGGAGTGGGTTGCCATTTCCTTCTCCAGGGGATCTTCCCAACCCAGGAATCAAACCTGGGTTTCCTGCATTGCAGGCAGATTCTTTACCAACTGAGCTATGAGGGAAGCCCTATGATCTAAATCTAGACCTCTCTGCATCTCTGTCTAGATATACATTTAGATAGATATTTAACTATCTCTCTATCTGTACGGGGGGAGGGAGAGAGCAGCAATGATAAAGCAGATGGGATAAAATGTTAACAATGGATGCATCTAGGTGACAGATAATGAGTGTTCTTCATATATCTTGTAGATTTTCTTCAAGTTTGAAATTGCTTCCAAATACAAGCAGTGAGGAGTCTTCTAATGATTTAATAACCACTGATCTATCCAGTTCAGTCTTTCATTTAGAAATGAGGAAATCAAGGCTCAGAATACTTGCTCAAGGACCAGTAGCCATGTTTGAAGGGTACTTAAAATAATCTGCTTTTGTACTGTTAAAAAACAAAATTTAGCTGACTAAACTGGAAAATCTATTTCACTTTATTCAATGATTTATGAATCAGACAGCATGTCATCAAGCAAGTAGAAAGAGACTTCATAGAGTTTTGCAAAATGAAAGGATTTTATCATCAGAAAGAGGTGGGGCAAAGAAGTTAAAGAGTAGATTATTTTGATTAAGGTTACCTTCTAAAAATAATTTTTATTTTATTCATTTACTTTTGGCTGTGCTGTGTCCTTGCTGCTGCCTGTGCTTTTCTCTAGCTGTGGGGAGTGGTGGTTGCTCTGTTGCAGTGTGCAGACATTGTGCAGGCATTGTGGTGACTTCTCTTGTGGTGGAGCATGGGCTCTGGTGCACATGGGCTTCAGTAGCTGTGAAGCCTGCGGCACACAGGGTCAGTAGTTGCAGTTGCCTGACTCTAGAGGACAGGTTCAATAGTTGTGGGACATGGGCTTCATTGCTTCATGGCATGTGGGGTCTTCCCAGACCAGGGTTGAACCCGTGTCTCCTGCGTTAGAAGGTTACCTTTTTTTTAAGGGGAAAGGGAAGGGATCTTAGGCAGACTACCTCAGTAGTGTTGGTCAGGAAATTCCAGACTGATAGGTTAAAAATTCTACTCCTTAGAGAAACTGAAACTGCATTTAATTTAGGTATTATTAATAAATGTTGCTGGGGCTTAGCATAAAGTGATTTAATCTGAGGCCTGTTATTTCTTTTTGACAGTTCCCCCCTTTTGATCAAATCAAGCTCTAACCCTAACTGAAAGATGGACCAAAATTAGAGGCATTTACTTCATTCTAGTTCTTGCAGCTTTTATTGTTCCTAGGTGTTCGTTTTTTTGCTGATTCTGTGTGGTATTCACATGTCATGACTTCAGGCTCAAAATAATTTAGTTGATCATTCTCTTCATTCCTTTTTTAAAGTTCCAGTCTTAGGGAGTCTTTTGCTTGGTGATTAGTGGCTGCAAGCGTGCACTTAAAGCATTTGAGAAAATGCAAGGCACCAGGGAGATTATCATTATAATTAGAAACAAGATCAGTTCAGTCCAGTCACTCAGTCATGTCTGACTCTTTGCAACCCCATGGATTGCAGCATGCCAGGCTTTCCTGTCCATCACCAACTCCAGGAGCTTGCTCAAACTCATGTTCATTGAGTTGGTGATGCCATCCAACCATCTCTTCCTCTGTTGTCTCCTTCTCCTTCTGCCTTCAATCTTTACCAGCATCAGGGTCTTTTCAAATGAGTCAGTTCTTCACATTAGCAGGCCAAAGTATTGGAGCTTCAGCTTCATTGTCATTCCTTCCTATGATTATTCAGTATTCAGGATTGATTTCCTTTAGGATTGATTGGTTTGATCTCCTTGCAGTCCAAGGGACTCTCAAGAGTCTTCTCCAACACCACAGTTCAAAAACATTAATTCTTCAGCACTCAGCCTTTTTTATGGTCCAGCTCTCACATCCATACATGACTACTGGAAAAATCATAGCTTTGACTATATGAACTTTTGTCAGCAATGGGCTGTCTCTGCTTTTCAGTATGTTGTCTAGGTTAGTCATAGATTTTCTTTCAAGTGTCTTTTAATTTCATGGCTGCAGTCACCATCTGCAGTGATTTTGGAGCCCAAGAAAATAAAGTCTGTCAGTGTTTCCATTGTTGCCCCATCTATTTGCCATGAAGTGATGGGACCGGATGCCATGATCTTAGTTTTTTAAATGTTGAGTTTTAAGCCAGCTTTTTCACTCTCCTCTTTCACTTTCATCAAGAGGCTCTTCAGTTCCTCTTTGCTTTCTGCCATGAGGGTGGTGTCACCTGCATTTCTGAGGTTATTGATACTTATCCTGGTAATCTTGATTCCATCTTGTCCTTCATCCAGCCTGGCATTTTGCATGATGTACTCTGCATATAAATTAAATAAGCAAGTTAACAATATACAGCCTTGACATACTCCTTTCCCAGTTTGGAACTAGTCCATTGTTCCATGTCTTGTTCTAACTGTTGCTTCTTGACCTGCATACAGATTTCTCAGGAGGTAGGTAAGAAGTATTCTCATCTCTTTAAGAATTTTCCACAGTTTGTTGTCATCCACACAGTCAGAGTCTTTAGCATGGTCAATAAAGCATAAGTAGATGCTTTTCTGGAACCCTCTTATTTTTTTGATGATCTAGCACATGGTGGCAATTTGATCTCTGATTCCTCTGCCTTTTCTAAAGTTAGCTTGGATACCTGGAAGTTCTTAATTCACATACTGTTGAAGCCTCACTTGGAGAATTCTGAGCATTACTTTGTTAGGGCGTAAGATGAGTGCAATTGTGAGGCAGTTTGAACATTCTTTGGCTTTGGAATGAAAACTGACCTTTTCCAGTCCTATGGCCACTGTGGAGTTTTCCAAATTTGCTGGCATATTGAGTGCAGCACTTTAACAGCATCATCTTTTAGGATTTGAGATAGCTCAGCTGGAGTTCCGTCACCTCCAGTAACTTTGTTCATAGTGATGCCTCCTAAGGCTCACTTGACTTCAGACTCCAGGATGTCTGGCTCTAGGTGAGTGATCACACCATTGTGGTTATCTGGGTCATTAAGATCTTTTCTGCATAGTTCTTCTGTGTATTCTTGCCACCTTTTCTTAATATCTTCAGGATAGTTTCAATGTTTGGAGTGTAATTCAGAGTCATGATCCCTAAGAACCGGACCAACTAAAGAACGGTTCCTCTGAAAGAGTCACTCTTTTAAGCCAAGTGGGCTTGCTCAGTGATCTTGTATAACGGAGTATCAGTTTCCCCAGAAGTAGTAATCCAGATATAGCAAGTAGTGTGGGCCACAGTGTAGACGATACCTCTTTGCCTAGCTAAATGATAATCCTGTTATCTAGAATAACTTTGGACAGAGAGTCTAAGGATATATATTGGACAACTATTGTTTAGCAGCAGACTCTTCAATACTTTAAAGAGTTAGGGAGAGATTCCTGATCACAGCCTCATTTGTACTCACTTTTGTTGAGGGAAGTAGACCTCTGCTAAATAAAGTATATTCTTAGTTCTGAATGCTTCCTGGTATATCCTTCCTAACTCAACCATGCAAATTCAGGGGAACTGATCAATGAGCTGTTTCAGTTTGTTTGTGGATAGTTAAGGGCACAGTTAGATAACTTAGAAAGCATTGCCCAGCTATCTGCCAGCTATCTAGGCTTCATAGACTCAAGGAGAATAATAAACACAACAAGCAAAGATAAATCTTGTTGGGGTGCAAACTACTTCTACAGAGCTGACACTGTTTATGCATTCATTTACAAGGATTGTTGCATTCGCCTGTTCAAGCCAGGAGTCAGTTAGATTTTTTTCCTAGCCTGAAATAGAAAGTTTTTCTAAGTTCCAGAGGTTATATCCGCTTTGTGGTGACCTCTGATGTGTGGGTAATGGCATTGTCTCTCTAGGCCAATGCCAGAGTAAAGGGAAAAAAAAGGAAAAAGAACAAAGGCTTTATGTTTAGTTAAAATAAGAAGTCTTGCTTTGGCATCTTGGGTGGAAGCAGTCTGCATCTCTGTCAGCTACTTCTCTTTCTAGTCAATTTGGTTTTGAGGTCTTCATCTTATATGCAGTTTCCTTTTTCACTGAGAGACGTGTGCTAAAGGTTTAAGTCCCTGAAGTTTGGCTGCCATCTGGGTAATGAAAAGAACTTGGTATAATTTCCTCCAAGGAGATTCAAGGGGAGTCTTGACTGCAGATCAAAAGGGTGGAAGGCAATTGGAAATGTTAATTTGGAGAGTCAGATATTTGAGGAAAACTAGAAGAGTTCAAGATCTAGTCCCCTTTACAGGTTTATAACAAGATCTCAGACAGTTACCAAGACTAGATTCTAGCACCTACAAAGGTGAAACATAATTTCCCCCTCTACAATTATCCTTATCCTTTGCCAAAGGTAACTACAGTAAAGTTAATTTGTTTACAGTAAAACTTGGCCTGATTATTTATGTAAATGCAGGAAGAATAGTGATAGACTATATAAAACCTTTTAAGATTACTTTGCTGGAACATTGTAAACAAGGTGCTGGATCTATTTTTTTCAAGGGGATTTATTGGCTTCATAAAGTCAATTTTAGTTCCTCAAAACTGTTTGGCCATATCTGAATATGCATATCTCTCTCCAATATGACTTTCCAGTCAGATCTTTGGTAATATAACCAATGTTTCTAGTTGTGTCTTATTACAAAGAGGATATATTTTTACTGAATTTATACAAGTAATTATATTGCCATGAAGAAAGTACTCAGGAGTTCCCAAATTTTGGAGGGATTAGGTTGGAAGAAAAGCTAAGTGTTTCATCTTTGTTTATAAAGGTATACCTTATTGAATTAATTTAAAATCATAGATAGCTTAAGATAAAATATGTCTTTAAATCTAAAAAAACAATATTAAGGAGCCAGAAATGTTTTACATAAAAAAAAATCATAAAAATTATAATCATCCTCTTTCTTTACTTAATTCAGTCTCATTTTATTAACTTTTTTTCTATTGAATTCAGATTTTCCATTAGATCTAGAAATTCTTATCCAGTTCAGTTTTATGATCAAAAACCTGTACTGTTATTTTTTTTCCTGTGAGTCTCCTTGAAGATGAAGCACTGTTCTCAGAACCCTTTTGCAAAAGATCTGAGGAAAATAATAGCTGTCTGTAAATGACAGAAAGATTTAAAAATGTCCATTGTTAAAGAGTTGATGAGAGTTCATTGTAATGAAATTGACAAAATTTGGTTGTTTCTATGATGTACAACATTTTAAAATAACTGGAATTATGACAATAACATCATACTAGGGCATATCAAACTTTAGGACTTTCAGGAACACACACACATACATATATATACAAAGAGCATATTAAGAAGGCTTAGTATTACTTTTTATTTGACAATTCTTTCCATGTAGTTTAATATATTAAATCAGCCTAGTTTAACATCTTTATTTTTATGAAGACATAGACAAAATCTTTTGAGATGTTCGAGGGACCATCTGGAAAATCCTGTTAGTTTGAGCTCAGAAAGACTTCATTTAGAATTTGATTTGTGGAAGTTTGTAAATATTTTTAAAAGTTTTTAAAAATCACAGCAAATAGAATCACAAATCATTATAGAATAATACTTATCTTTTGATCAAAGTGACAATAAAATATTTCAAAGGCAAATACTAAAGGTTACTTAATTATGAGAAAAACAAGTCAAAGACCAGATAAAACTCAGGAAATTATTTTGTAGAACACAAAGTCTTTGCTTTCTAGGCAGATATTATTTAAAAGGGAAAGAGAAACCTTTTATAATAGCCTATTATCAAGAGCAGACCAATAGTACAAAAAACTATGTCCTTTAGCAGATGAAAGAATATAATTTTATGTAAGTATATTACTGATATTAAAGCTTACTTGAAACACTTTTTAATATAAATTCAATCTTAGCCAGCTTGATTACACAAGGTAAAATTTTCCCTGGCTTTCTTTCTTCCCAACTTCATATTTAATTTGGCTTTCATTCTCTCCTTTTCCATTTAGAAATAACATTTTTTTTTTTTTTTACTTCGGTAAAATTTGCCTTCTTTTCTCCCCAACGTACATTTAAATATATTATACTTTTTATTTTAGCCAAATTCCCACATCCTACTTTCTTTGCAAATGGAATTGTTTTCCTTGTTTATAATAATTTTAATTTCATGTATATATACATTAATTTTAGTTACATATAATATACAATTGTATATATGTATACATATATTAATATATATATAAATTAGAATTTTTAACCCTTAAAACCTTAATTTCTAAGGTAACATACATGAGCAACTGTAAATTGTGTCTGTTACACCAGCATTCTTTAGATTTGCAAATTTATGAATTCATTTCTTAATTTCTAAAAATACTTGTTTCTTCATGGAAGAGTCTTTCAATGAAGTACTAGATAAGTTTACTAATATATCCAAAATATCTTTCATTTCTTTGTCATAAGAAACCAAAAGTAGATAAACCTACGTTTAATGATTGTTTCACTGTTTCATCTTATTTGGAGAAGGAAATGGCAACCCACTCCAGTATTCTTGCCTGGAGAATCCCACGGATAGAGGAGCTTGGTGGGCTACAGTCCACAGGTCGCAAAGAGCCGGATATGACTGAGTGACTTCACTTTCATCTTATTTGGAAATAATCTAGATTTTTCAATATATTTCCATAATTTAACTTAGCTTAGTAAAACTTCAAAGGTTCATTAACTTAGCTTAGTAAAACTTCAAAGTTTCAAGTTACCTGAAAGATTTTGAAAGCTATTTCTTAGTACACAACATAAAATATAATTACTGCAAAATGTTTATAAACTCCTAACCTCTTGAGAAACCTATATGCAGGTCAGGAAGCAACAGTTAGCACTGGACATGGAACAACAGACTGGTTCCAAATAGGAAAAGGAGTACATCAAAGCTGTATATTGTCACCCTGCTTATTTAACTTCTATGCAGAGTACATCATGAGAAACACTGGGCTGCAGGAAGCACAAGCTGGAATCAAGACTGCCAGGAGAAATATCAATAACCTCAGATATGCAGATGACACCACCCTTATGGCAGAAAGTGAAGAGGAACTAAAAAGCCTCTTGATGAAAGTGAAAGAGAAGAGTGAAAAAATTGGCTTAAAGCTCAACATTCAGAAAACAAAGATCATGGCATCTGGTTCCATCACTTCATGGCAAATAAATGGGGAAACAGTAGAAACAGTGTCAGATTTTATTTTGGGGGGCTCCAAAATCACTGCAGATGGTGATTGCAGCCATGAAATTAAAAGACGCTTCCTCCTGGGAAGGAAATTTATGACCAACCTAGATAGCATATTCAAAAGCAGAGACATTTCTTTGCCAACAGAGGTCTGTCTAGTCAAGGCTATGGTTTTTCCAGTAGTCATGTGTGGATGTGAGAGTTGGACTGTGAAGAAAGCTGAGTGCCAAAGAATTGATGCTTTTGAACTGTGGTGTTGGAGAAGACTCTTGAGAGTCCCTTGGACTGCAAGGAGATCTAACCAGTCCATTCTAAAGGAGATCAGTCCTGGGTGTTCTTTGGAAGGAATGATGCTAAAGCTGAAACTCCAATACTTTGGCCACCTCATGCGAAGAGTTGACTCATTAGAAAAGACCCTGATGCTGGGAGGATTGGGGGCAGGAGGAGAAGGGGATGACAGGATGAGATGGCTGGATGGCATCACCGACTCAATGCACATGAGTCTGGGTGAACTCTGGGAGTTGGTGATGGACAGGGAGGCCTGGCGAGCTGCGATTCATGGGGTTGCAAAGAGTCGGACACGACTGAGCGACTGAACTGAACTGAACCGAACCATTTATATCTATCTAAATAACTTATTCCCAACAAGCGTGTTTAGGTGACCCATGAAAACTTCACAAGCTATTAGGTAATCTCAGCCATCATTCTAAGTTACTTTTTTGCTGAGAAATTTTGCAAGAGAGATAATATGAATTTGGCTATTAAACCTGGGTGGAATAAAAGTTACTTGCATTATATTCAGTGTTTGTTGTAGTCAGTTACTCAGTCATATCCAACTCTTTGCACCCCCATGGGCTGCAGTGCACCAGGTTTCCCTGTCCTGCACCATCTCCTGAAGTTTGCTCAAATTCATGTGTGTTGAATTGATGGTACCATCTAACCATCTCATCCTCTGTCACCCTCTTCTCCTGCCTTTGGTGTTTCCCAGCATCAGGGTCTTTTTCAGTGAGTTAGCACTTTGAATCAGGTGGTCCAAGTATTGGAGCTTCAGCATAAATCCTTCCAATGAATATTCAGGATTGATTTCCTTTGGGATTGACTGGTTTGATCTCCTTTCTGTCCAAGGGACTCTCAAGAGACTTCTCCAGCACCACAGTTCAAAAGCATCAATTCTTCAGCACTAAACCTTTTTTATGGTCCAGCTCTCACATCCATACCTGACTACTGGAAAAACCATAGCTTTGACTATACGAACTTTTATCAGCAAAGGGCTGTCTTTGCCTTTAAGTATGCTGCCTAGGTTTGTCATAGTTTTTCTTCCAAGGAGCAAGTGTCTTTTAATTTTGTGGCTGTAGTCACCATCTGCAGTGGTTTTGGAGCCCAAGAAAATAAAGTCTTGTCAGTGTTTCCACTGTTTTCCCATCTTTTTGCCATGAAGTGACGGGACCAGATGCCATGATCTTAGTTTTTTTGTATGTTGAGTTATAAGCCAGCTTTTTCACTCTCTTCTTTCACCTTCATCTAGAGGCTCTTTAGTTCCTTTTTGCTTTCTGCCATTGGGTGGTGTCATCTGCATGTCTGAGGTTATTGATATTTTTCCCGGCAATCTTGGTTCCAGCTTGAGCTTCATCCAGCCTGGCATTTCACATGATGTACTCTGCATATAAGTTAAATAAGCAGGATAACAGGATTCAGCCTTGATGTACTCCTTTCCCAATTTGGAACCAGTCCATTGTTCTATGTCCAGTTCTAACTGTTGCTTCTTGACCTGCATACAGGTTTCTCAGGGGGCAGGTAAGGTGGTCTGGTATCCCATCTCTAAGAATTTTTCACAGTTTTGTGTGATCCACACAAAGGCTTTAGAATAGTCAATGAAACAGAAGTAGTGTTTTTCTTGAATTCCCTTGCTTTCTCTATGATCCAACAGATGTTAGCAATCTGTAGGATCTCTGGTTTCTCTGCCTTTTCTAAATCCAGCTTGTACATCTGGAAGTTCTTGGTTCACATACTGTTAAACCCTAGCTTGAAGGATTTTGCGCATTACTTTGCTAGTATGTGAAATGAATGCAATTGTGCAATAGTTTGAATGTTCTTTGGCATTGTCCTTCTTTGGGATTGGAATGAAAACTGACTTTTCAGTGGAAACTCTAAAGACAGATCTATTTTAATTAAATAATGAATTTAAACTAGCTTTAATATAAAATGTTTTCCTTGATCATGTGAACCTGAAAAACATTTAGGTTAGTTTCAGTTATATTTCTGAGAGTTTTTAGAATACTCAACATTTAATTTATATAAGTTCTTACTTTTTTCTAAGCCATTTGAATAGAGCTGTTTTAGAGATTAATTTTAGCAATACCATCTAAGCACAGGAATTAATTAAACACCTACAACATACACATATATACATACATGGACATAGGGAAGCAGAGACCTTATAGATTGTAGATTTTTCTAAAAATATTTGTGGATTTCTTTTTTGATTTCTTCTGTGATTTGTTGATTATTCAGAAGTGTGTTGTTCAACCTCCATATGTTGGAATTTTTAATAGTTTTTCTCCTGTAATTGAGATCTAATCTTAATGCATTATGGTCAGAAAAGATGCTTGGAATGATTTCGATTTTCTTGAATTTGTCAAGTTTAGTGCATAGAAACTAATGAAAATGAAAACACAACAACCCAAAACCTGTGGGACACTATAAAAGCAGTGCTAAGAGGAAAGTTCATAGCAATACAGGCATACCTCAAGAAACAAGAAAAAAGTCAAATAAATAACCTAACTCTACAACTAAAGCAACTAGAAAAGGAAGAGTTGGAGAACCCCAGAGTTAGTAGAAGGAAAGAAATCTTAAAAATTAGGGCAGAAATAAATGCAAAAGAAACAAAAGAGACCATAGCAAAAATCAACAAAGCCAAAAGCTGGTTCTTTGAAAGGATAAATAAAATTGACAAACCATTAGCCAGACTCATCAAGAAGCAAAGAGAGAAAAATCAAATCAATAAAATTAGAAATGAAAATGGAGAGATCACAACAGACAACACAGAAATACAAAGGATCATAAGAGACTACTATCAGCAGTTGTATGCCAATAAAATGGACAACGTGGAAGAAATGGACAAATTCTTAGAAAAGTACAATTTTCCAAAACTGAACCAGGAAGAAATAGAAAATCTTAACAGACCCATCACAAGCACGGAAATTGATACTGTAATCAGAAATCTTCCAGCAAACAAAAGCCCAGGTCCAGATGGCTTCACAGCTGAATTCTACCAAAAATTTCGAGAAGAGCTAACACCTATCCTCCTCAAACTCTTCCAGAAAATTGCAGAGGAAGGTAAACTTCCAAACTCATTCTATGAGGCCACCATCACCCTAATACCAAAACCTGACAAAGATGTCACAAAAAAAGAAAACTACAGGCCAATATCTCTGATGAACATAGATGCAAAAATCCTCAACAAAATTCTAGCAATCAGAATCCAACAACACATTAAAAAGATCATACACCATGACCAAGTGGGCTTTATCCCAGGGATGCAAGGATTCTTCAATGTCCGCAAATCAATCAATGTAATTCACCACATTAACAAATTGAAAAATAAAAACCATATGATTATCTCAATAGATGCAGAGAAGGCCTTTGACAAAATTCAACATCCATTTATGATAAAAACTCTCCAGAAAGCAGGAATAGAAGGAACATACCTCAACATAATAAAAGCTATCTATGACAAACCCGCAGCAAACATTATCCTCAATGGTGAAAAATTGAAAGCATTTCCCCTAAAGTCAGGAACAAGACAAGGGTGTCCACTTTCACCGCTACTATTCAACATAGTTCTGGAAGTTTTGGCCACAGCAATCAGAGCAGAAAAAGAAATAAAAGGAATCCAAATTGGAAAAGAAGAAGTGAAACTCTCACTGTTTGCAGATGACATGATCCTCTACATGGAAAACCCTAAAGACTCCACCAGAAAATTACTAGAGCTAATCAATGAATATAGTAAAGTTGCAGGATATAAAGTCAACACTCAGAAATCCCTTGCATTCCTATACACGAATAATGAGAAAGTAGAAAAAGAAATTAAGGAAACAATTCCATTCACCATTGCAACGAAAAGAATAAAATACTTACGAATATATCTACCTAAAGAAACTAAAGACCTATATATAGAAAACTATAAAACACTGATGAAAGAAATCAAAGAGGACACTAATAGATGGAGAAATATACCATGTTCATGGATTGGAAGAATCAATATAGTGAAAATGAGTATACTACCCAAAGCAATTTACAAATTCAATGCAATCCCTATCAAGCTACCAGCCACATTTTTCACAGAACTAGAACAAATAATTTCAAGCTTTGTATGGAAATACAAAAAACCTCGAATAGCCAAAGCAATCTTGAGAAAGAAGAATGGAACTGGAGGAATCAACTTGCCTGACTTCAGGCTCTACTACAAAGCCACAGTCATCAAGACAGTATGGTACTGGCACAAAGACAGACATATAGATCAATGGAACAAAATAGAAAGCCCAGAGATAAATCCACACACATATGGACACCTTATCTTTGACAAAGGAGGCAAGAATATACAATGGTGTAAAGACAATCTCTTTAACAAGTGGTGCTGGGAAAACTGGTCAACCACTTGTAAAAGAATGAAACTAGATCACTTTCTAACACCGCACACAAAAATAAACTCAAAATGGATTAAAGATCTAAATGTAAGATCAGAAACTATAAAACTCCTAGAGGAGAACATAGGCAAAACACTCTCAGACATAAATCACAGCAGGATCCTCTATGATCCGCCTCCCAGAATTCTGGAAATAAAAGCAAAAATAAACAAATGGGATCTAATTAAAATTAAAAGCTTCTGCACAACCTAGGAAACTATAAGCAAGGTGAAAAGACAGCCTTCTTAATGGGAGAAAATAATAGCAAATGAAGCAACTGACAAACAACTAATCTCAAAAATATACAAGCAACTTATGCAGCTCAATTCCAGAAAAATAAACGACCCAATCAAAAAATGGGCCAAAGAACTAAATAGACATTTCTCCAAAGAAGACATACGGATGGCTAACAAACACATGAAAAGATGCTCAACATCACTCATTATTAGAGAAATGCAAGTCAAAACCACAATGAGGTACCACTTCACACCAGTCAGAATGGCTGCGATCCAAAAATCTGCAAGCAATAAATGCTGGAGAGGGTGTGGAGAAAAGGGAACCCTCCTACACTGTTGGTGGGAATGCAAACTAGTACAGCCACTATGGAGAACGGTGTGGAGATTCCTTAAAAAATTGCAAATAGAACTACCTTATGACCCAGCAATCCCACTGCTGGGCATACACACCGAGGAAACCAGAATTGAAAGAGACACATGTACCCCAATGTTCATCGCAGCACTGTTTATAATAGCCAGGACATGGAAACAACCTAGATGTCCATCAGCAGATGAATGGATAAGAAAGCTGTGGTACATATACACAATGGAGTATTACTCAGCCGTTAAAAAGAATTCATTTGAATCAGTTCTGATGAGATGGATGAAACTGGAGCCGATTATACAGAGAGAAGTAAGCCAGAAAGAAAAACACCAATACAGTATACTAACACATATATATGGAATTTAGGAAGATGGCAATGACGACCCTGTATGCAAGACAGGGAAAGAGACACAGATGTGTATAACGGACTTTTGGACTCAGAGGGAGAGGGAGAGGGTGGGATGATTTGGGAGAATGACATTCTAACATGTATACTATCATGTGAATTGAATCGCCAGTCTATGTCTGACGCAGAATGCAGCATGCTTGGGGCTGGTGCATGGGGATGACCCAGAAAGTTGTTATGGGGAGGGAGGTGGGAGGGGGGTTCATGTTTGGGAATGCATGTAAGAATTAAAGATTTTAAAATTTAAAAAATAAAAAACTAAAAAAAAAAAAAATATTTGTGGAGAAGATCCATGAATTTTTTCATTCATTTAATTCAAATGACCTTCCCCTTTTCAGCTTCCCTGGTGACTCAGATGGTAAAGCATCTGCCTGCAATGCAGGAGACCCAGGTTCAATCCCTGCTTTGGAAAGATCCCCTGGAGAAGGAAATGGCACCCCAGTCCAGTACACTTGCCTAGAAAATCCCATGGGTGGTGGAACCTGGTAGGCTACAGTCCATGGGGTCACAAAGAGTGGGACAAAACTGAGTGAATTCTGCACTCCCCTTTTCATTCTCCTGATAAGAATTACCTCCCTGGAGTCTGTACTTTAAAAGATGGTCTAAATGAAAATTAACATTGACATCTCAATAAAACAGGGAAAGAATGCAATTTCCTCCAAGAAGCGCTTTGGTTTCCAATATTTACAGCCTTCTGAGATGAATAGAGGAGGTTTTGGGATTGGCAAAAAAGGATTGGTGGACTTTTTTTTTTCATCACACCTCTGATCTTGTATAAAGATATGGATTATAAACAAGGATAGCTGTTTTTAATTCCTCAAAAAATTGTGCTGCTGTCTAAATGATCTCAAAGGACTGATACACCCCCTCACCTGTGTTGGATTGTTTTCCCTCCATCCGGGTACACTTCACAAGGCTTTTGAGGACAATCTTTTTTCCAATGTCCCACTTGTTTACAATTGAGGTATCTATCCCTTCATTATTATTATTATTCATGAAAAAAACCCTAGGAGGGTATAATAGGGGAGACCTAGGTGTTGTTTCAGGTGCCTTTCAGCTTTAAGTTTTCATTAGTCTTTTGCAACAGACCTTTCAATGAAGCTATTTTGGAATCTTAAAACCTTTTAGAAACTTCTACATATCAAATAAAATAGATAATCCCTTCTATTTGATATGGTAATACTTACTTTTGAGTATACTTCTTACTTTGATGAACAGTCTTGTCTAGTTGTAACATTCCACATAATGGCTGGGCTTCCCTGGTGGCTCAGTTGGTAAAGAATCTGCCTGCCTTATAGGAGTCCTGGGTTCAATCCCTGGATCAGGAAGATGAAAAAGGAAATGGCAACCCACTCCAGTATTCTTACCTAGGGAATCCTATGGACAGAGGAACCTGGTAGGGTTCACCAGACCTCAACAAATGGGTAACTACAGCTCCCACCAACAGTTTCCAGTGTGGAATCTGGAAACAGTATCAAAGGTTGGGACTTTCCACTTAAAAACTTGGAAATTGCTGTCTGAAAAGCTAGGGGCTTGATTCTGCATAGAACCATCCACTGGCTTAATTAGGCTCTGGGCAGAACTGCCTACCAGCTCAAGCTGCCTAGTCCTGTAAAGAAAAGTCAGTTAGATGAAGGGCTGGATACAAAAAGAGTGGGGCTCATAACCAAGGAGAACTTAGTCATGGCCCTAGTAAACAGTGAGAAAGACAGTGAAGTGAGATGAGGGTTCATGGGATATCGCCCCTGTTTCTCATTGTCTCTTAGTACCATCAGAAATTCACTTTAGATCCCACCACTGACACCAAAAATGGTAAAACAAAACCTTCAATTGTGCAAACTTAGATCAATTATTGATCTAATTGTTTCAATAATTCATGCACTGGGCAGCATCCTATCTAGTAAGCAGAAAGGTGTTCCCAGGAATTGTACAGAAGGGAAATCTGTTATTGTTGTTGTTGTTGTGTTTTTATAACCAGAAAGAGGGTGGACAAGAAAATTAAAGGAGTTGATTATTTCAGGTTATCTTCTTTTAGGGGAAGACAGGGAGTCTTAGGCAGATTACCTCACTAATGTTGATCAGGAATTTCCAGGCCAATTGATTTAAAATTTGATTCCTGAGAGGGGCTGAAAATGCAATCAGGTTAGGTGTTAAATCTTGGTGGGGTTTAGCATAGATGACTCCTCTTTGGGCCTGTTATTTCTTTTTAACAGCATGAATATACCTTGCATTTCAAAATAAAGTACTTTAATTTTATATGGTATATAAGTCATAACATCCACAGTGCTGTTCCCCTTTATTCATGCAAATAACTGGAGTTAATTCTACATTTTTAAACATATTGAACTTTATTTTGTTCAAAACCTTTAGACCCATTTGGATCTTCCTTATATTTTTTACTTCAAAAAAAAGTTTTTCCCCTATTTCTATTTTGCACTGGTTATTTATTTTAGATAAATCAGAATTTTAATATTACCTTGCCTTAGGATATGTTTACATTCCCTGGTAGAGGATAAGGGAGGACAGGAATTCTGTCTTCTGCAGCTGTTTGAAGGAGTAGGTGAAGAGAGAGTGGAAATGGGTAGGGTGGAGCCAGCCTTCCACTCTTCTTCAGAGTTTCCATCTATGCTAAAGAGATTTGCTTTCTTTCCTTTCTGTTTTCTGTTTGCTTTTTAAAAATAGCTTTGAAGGAATGGAAAATTTCTGTGGTAGCTGATAGCAAATACAGAAAGGCTCATTTGCATATAGATGTTTCAGCTTGCAACTGCATAATCCCCTGAGAGAGGCCTTGTTTAAATGGGCAGGCAGGCTGGCACAGGGCTGCTGGGTTCCTAATGAAAACTAAATTGAAACTTGGGAAACATTTGCCTTGGAGGTGGCCAGGCTTTTTAGAATATCAATTTAAATCTGAAAGACACAGGTAGGCCCCTGCAAAATTGCCCCTTGCTCTTTAAAGCCGTAAGACAGAGGATAGAGAGAAAACGGAGAAAAAAACAGCAAATGATTGGGTAAAACCAGAGTTAACCATGCCCTTCTTAGAAATTCTGCCTGAAGATTTCAAATCAGTGAGCAGGTGGGAAAGTGGGAAAGAGCAGAGAGTATGGAGGCACCATCTATTCTGGAAAGGCCTTGGAAACTGAAAGGCCTTGCTCCAGGTGTCTGGGTGAACCAAGACTTTTGAGACAACTGGTAATTCATTTATAGGCTAAAGACTTTTCAGATTGAATGTTCCCCCTGAACTTGACTATGGGCTAAGCAGATAAGGACAACTCTGAAAACAAGATAATGTGGAAAGAAAAGAGATTACAAAAAGGTCAAAAGATTAGCTGGAGGATAAATGGAAGTCAGAGGAAAATAAGGGGAAAGGTTTAGAAACCGATACCAGCCAAGGAAGACAAATCAAGTAAGCAAGTAGAGGAAGTGGACACAGGAGAAAAATAAGAAATGAGATCAGGAGAATCGACCACAACATAGGAGAGGAATATAAGGATGATTAAGAATAGAAATGCAAGAAAACAAAAGAACTGAGAATGTGGATTAAAGAAAAGCATCAAACTGAATATCTCTGAGGCTTCTCTGCCTGAATCTAATGAGAACTGGATGTATCAAAATTTTTCTATATTCCTTTCCCAGCAATAGTATTTCTTCATTGCTACCCAAAACATTCTTTTATAATAATAAGATAACCCACTTTTCTAACACGTGTGCATGTACACAAGCACATAGGTGCACGCAAGCTCACTAGATATAAAGCATGTTTGTAATGAGATGCATCCTCCCCATGACAGAAAATGTGTGCCATGTAATATAAATCCCTATTTGCTGCCCCACAGCTGAATCTCAGAGAAAACACCTATTATTTTACCAAGGTCCAGTGAACCAGATTATCTTCTGGGAATGATGAGAACTGTGAATTCTACCTAAGGTTGCTTACCAAGAATCACCTATCCATAAGGCTGCATCTGTTATGCATGAAGGGAAGTAAAAGTGAGGAGGATACAAGTACAGCTTATTTATTCAGTAGCTACTCTGTCCCAGGCCATGTCCTCTAATGGGACAGAGTAGTGTCACTGGGGTTAAGAGGTCATCCCTGTGCTCAAAAGATACATGATCTATGGGACTTAAGTAGAAAAACATTTGATCTATCTTTCAATCCATCATTCATAGGTCCAAGACTTTAAAAAAGCAAAATAAATAAGCAAAACTCAAATAAGTACAGAATTTAAGTATCTAAAGCTAAATGTACTGTGTACTAACTATATGTCATTTATTATGCTAGCGTTTATATTCAATATTTAATTCCCATAGCCAATATCTGAGCTAATTTTCTTAATTAAAGTATAGTTGATTTATAGTGTTTTAGGTATACAGGAAAGATTATTTTCCATTATAGGTTATTACAAAATATTGAATATAGTTCCCTATGCTGGCATCACCAACTTGATGGACATGAGTTTGAGTAAACTCCAGGAATTGGTAATGGACAGGGAGGCCTGGCATGCTGCAGTCATGGGGTTGCAAAGAGTCAGACACGACTGAACTGAACTGAACTGATGCTATACAGTAGGTCTGTGTTGTTTATTGTGTGTGTGTGTTTATTGTAGTATGTATATATTAGTCCCAAATTCCTAATTTATAGCCCCCACACTTCTACTTTGGTAACCGTAAGTTTGTTTTCTACGTCTGTGAACCTGTTTCTGTTTTGTAAATGCATTCATTGTATCATAGTTTAGATACTATGTGTAAGTAATATCACATGATATTTGTCTAACTTCACTTGGTGTGATAATCTCTAGGTCCATCCATATTGCTGCAAGTGGTATTATTTCATTTTTCATAGCCAAGTAATATTCCAACGTGTGTGTGTGTGTGTGTGTGTGTGTGTGTGTATGTGTGTGTGTGTGTGTGTTGTGTGTGTGGTTGTATGTGGGAACATTCACATCTTCTTTATCTGTTCATCTATCAATGGACATTTAGGTTGCTTCCAAGTCTGAGCTATTGTAAATAGTGATGTGATGAACATTGCATGTATCTTTTTTTTAATTCGACTTTTCATCTTTTCTGGATATATGCCCAGGAGTTAGATTGCTGGATCATATGGTAGCTTTATTTTTAGTTTTCTAAGCAACCTCCATACTATTCTCCATAGTGGCTGTAGCAGTATACATTCCCACTAACAGCGTAGGAGGGTTCCCTTTGTTCTACACATTCTCCAGCATTGATTATTACAGACTTTTGATGATGGCCATTCTGACTGGTGAAAAGTGGTACCTCATTGTAGTTTTGATTTGTATTTCTCTTATAATTAGCCGTGTTGAACATTTTTTCATGTGACTTCCATTTCAGTCTTCTGCCCATTTTTTGATTAGGTTTTATTGATATTGAGCCCCACAGCCAATTTTTGAGGAAGGTATTTTTGTTAAACTCATTGTATATACAGATGAAAAAACTGGAACTTAAAAATATTAAGTAACTTTACAAAGTCATATTTTTTTAAGTGACAAATCTGAGGCTAAACCAAAATATTTGATATGAAAACCCATGTATTTTAAAAATATAATAGATATTCTTCAGAATTCAGGGTGATGCTGCTAAGTCACTTCAGTTGTGTCCAACTCTGTGTGACCCCATAGACGGCAGCCCACCAGGCTCCCCCGTCTCTGGGATTCTCCAGGCAAGAACACTAGAGTGGGTTGCCATTTTCTTCTCCAATGCCTGAAAGTGAAAAGTGAAAGTGAAGTCGCTCAGTCATGTCTGACTCTTAGCGATCCCATGGACTGCAGCCTACCAGGCTCCTCCGTCCATGGGATTTTCCAGGCAAGAGTACTGGAGTGGGTTGCCATTGAATTCAGGGTAAGTATCTTTAAAATGAAAACTAGTTAGTTTATTATTTATTAAGGTCCTACTTCTAGGGAGAAATACTCAATTTTAGTTGTACTGACAACTCCACTTGAAATCCATATAAGCAATATCTACATCACAATCATAAAGTATTTTTTAAAAATAAATTTAATTATGCAAGTTTATGGCTGTTGGTTGTAATACTGTTCAGAGAGTCAATTAGATTTTTCACTTAGGAGTTCTAGCAGAGAGTTGACATAGAAAATCGTTGTAATCAATATTGCAAGTTCAGTCCCTAACATCAAGCATTGTGTGATTGAATGGTGCATGGCTTCAGGATATTGTTAAAGGTTTTTAGTTTTTTATTCTCTTGTAAAGATATTATTTAAATGTGACAAAATATTCACATATTAGTTATACTTAAGAGATAAAAGGAAGGAAGGAAAACAGAGAGGACAGGAGAAAGTAAATGAATTTTTTTGAATTAGAGGCTCCTTACCCTCTGTTTTACTAGTTTACTTGCTGTACCTTCATCTTGTCCCTGACCCCAAGTGACTCTAAGCCAAGGCCAGATTTCTCCTCTGGCCAGAATTTCTTTTTAAGTGTTTATAGCTAAATTATGCAATTAAAGGCAAGATGAAATTTATATAGAAAATTATATCCTCCAATAAAGAATAGATGCCAGCAGAAGAGAAACCCTTTCTCTTAGGCATTTTAATGACTGTTGGAATAAAATCACTCATTACTCTCAGGCACACTGCATTTTGGTTGACCTTGTGGAATGTCTGTTTGATGGTTTTCAAAATCACTTATCCATGCAGTTTTGGCATCTCTGTGCTGTGTTAGCAATCTCCTTTTTGTATTAGATTTTACTTCAGTCATTTATGTAGGTTCTGAATTCCCCTCCTTATTTCCCATCAAAATTTGTACAAGTACAAAAGGGCAATTGCAGGCTCTGAAATAATCTCAATATTTGAAAATATTTAATCTAAATCATCAATATACTTCTAGTAAGAGTGGAGAAGCTAAATACTGGTTACCTCCTTGAAGTTCCAGGACCACTGAGACATTCTCTAATGTAGTGATGAGAATCTTTAAGAAAAGTTTGGGAAACGTCTTAGTAAACCCATGGAATGTTTATCACCACTAGATGTGTTTAGTTTGGATTTTGCTTCCACCTTCTTATCAATGATTAAAAATGGCATCAGTGTCTGCTCAGAGATAAGAATTCATATGTCTTTAGATTTTCTATCCTTTTAAGTTATATCATACTATTTAAATATTTATTAGGTGGTTGTTTACTATTTGCCTAGTAGTGTGCTTTGTACCCACGTGCAATCTCATGTAATCCTCATAGAAAATCTATGTTGTTCTATCGCTGTCATGTCAGACTCTTTGTGACTTCATGAACTGCAGCACTCCAGGCTTTCCTGTCCTTCATTATCCCTCAGAGTTTGCTCAAAGTCATGTCCATTGAGTTGGTGATGCCATCCAACCATCTCCTCCTCTGTAACCCCCTTCTTTCCTTTCCCTCAATCTTTTCTAGCATCAGAGTCTTTTCCAGTGTGCCAGCTCTTTGCATCAGGTGGCCAAATTTTTGGAGCTTCAGCTTAAGCATCAGTGCTTCCAATTAATATTCAGGGTTGATTTCCTTTACAATTGACTGATTTGATCTTGTTGTCCAAGAGACTCTCAAGAGTCTTCTCCAGCACCAAAATTTGAAAGCATTAATTCTATGGTGCTAAGCTGGAGAAGGAAATGGCAACCCACTCTAGTATTCTTGCCTAGAAAATTCCATGGATGGAGGAACCTCGTAGGCCACAGTCCATCAGGTCGCAAAGAGTCGGACACATCCCTGGCTTCCCTTGTGGCTCAGATGGTAAAGAATCTGCCTGTGATGTGGGAGACCCAGGTTCTATCCCTGGGTTTGGAAGATTCCCTGGAGAAGCGAATGGCACCCCACTCTAGTATTCTTGCCTGGAGAATTCCATGGACAGAGGAGTCTGGCAAGCTACAATCCATGGGGTTGCAAAGAGTCAGACATGACTGAGTGACTAACACACACACAACACATACTCATATCCATACTTGACTACTGGAAAAACCATAGGAGACCTTTGTCAACAAAGTGATGTCTCTGCTTTTTAATATGCTATCTAGATTTGTCATAGCTTTTCTTCCAAGGGGCACGCATTTTTTAATTTTGTGGCTGCAGTCACTGTCACAGTGATTTTAGAGCCTGATATTCCCAGGCTCTAAAATATGTGTATGTGTATTTTATAGATACACATACAAAGAAATGAATCGCTTGCCTGAGACCCAATATCTAAGGAGCGGCATACTGGGATATGGGTATAGGTCTGTCTGACTCTAAAGCTCTAAATATACACTGCCTACTCAGGGTTATACCAGAAACCAGCCATGGACATCTGTTGTTGCTGCTGCTGCTGCTGCTGCTGCTGCTGCTGCTGCTGCTGCTGCTGCTGCTGCTGCTGCTGCTGCTGCTAAGTCGCCTCAGTCGTGTCCGACTCTGTGCGACCCCATAGACAGAAGCCCACCAGGCTCCGATATAATAAAATTCATTTTCTCTTACTTTTAATAAAAATGCTCATCTTTGCTTGAGAATAAGAACCTAGTTCCAGGCCATGAAGTCTGGGTGGGATGGTCTCACTTCCTGATTCCCGGGGTAAGCACATGATGCAGGCCAGGCCAATCAGACTTTTGTGACCCTGGCCATTATAGTTGGACAGAGTGATACTTGGGGTCACTATGTTGGCAGAGATACCTGAGAAGAAGCCAACAAGATCCTAAGAGGTGAGAAATGGAAAAAGCCCCAGGTCTAGCAATAATATTTGACCCCCTGCATCTAATCAGACCTTGGATCTTTTAACTCATCAGTGTAAAAGCCAACATATGTCTTGTTACTTTTGTTTTCCTTAAATTAACTTGAATTGGAGTTCATTTGCAATTGAAAAAGGCCTGATGACGGAATACAGATAGACCTCACTTGGCCATGAGACGGTACAGTCAGGGACCACCAGGGAGCTCTCTAGAATCTCTTCCTGTGGTCTCTCACAGTTGCTGACTCTGTCAAAGCGCTGGTGGTGCCCCTTCTTTCAGTTTGGTGTTACAATCAATGGTGGTATTTTAAAGTTGACACCATGCTGTTTTTTTGTTTTCCTGTTAAAGTCCTTGAATAAATAATATCTTTCTTCCTTTGGCTGTTTTATTTTGTTCTCATTACTGACAACTGTATCAGCAATTCATATGGAGTCCAGGTCGAGGAGGTTTATAATGATCACACCGAGGTTTAGAATAATCACGTCTAGAAGTCTGATAATGAGTAGCCAGGGAAGGTATTTTTTTTAAGCATTTTGTTATAATTTCATGAAACAACCCATAAATTTCTGAAAGTAAGAATCATTGGATAATTAGCAGGTTATACTGTTACTTTAAAATTTTTTGATTCAAATGACCAAGAAATTCATGTTATATTTTTGAAAGGCAAAGATTTGCTTTAGAGGTTCAAATTTAGATCCCTTTCTCTTCCAGTATAGAAATATGCTCTATAAATGATTATTAAAAATTAGACAAGGAAAATTGAATCTTATCCCCTGGTCTGTAACTAATCTAAGGTACCAAAATCCCCAAACTGACTTGACTATATCACATTTGTCAAAGTAAAAATTTTCTTCTGCATTTAAGCTCCTATTTGTCTGTCTGTCGTTAAAAGAGTGACTTGCCTACCTTACATTGCTAGGCTATGTAATCACATATTATGATGATGGGTTCATAATCCATGAAATCTTTATAAGGTATGTAAAAGATGTTGCTGTTAATAGTGAACAGGACCTTTCAAAATTTACTAGTTAGCCACCACACAAATGTTCAAATGGGACCTGATCTTCCCTGTCAGATACCTTGAGATGAAAGCCATCTCAGTCATAGTCAACATTCCCAGAATTTGATTAAATGCAATAAGAAGTGGGAAAAATTGTTTGTAAAGTAAAAAATGCTACACAAAGTATTTATCAGTAGATAATATTGATTAGCTAGAAAACATTGCCAAGAATTTTAGAATTTTTTAAAAAAATGTATATCAAGGCATTCCAAGGATTCTGGGAAGCACATGGTGATAAGGGAAGAGGGAATTCCCCTTATGAGGAAGATTATGCCTCTTGACCAAATTTTGTTAACCACAGCCATCTTACAGACAGGCTTGAAGAACATGTCCAAATAAGATAGTGAGGGTCAGAAGTAGGGTCTGAAGTGATGTCTCTCTTACTCCTAAGACTGAGTACTCAATGCTGTACTAAAGAAGCGAGACCTTAGTTCTCAAAAGCCAAACATCATAATTCTTCATTTGCATCTTGACATTGCCACATCTCATTATAATACTATCATTCTGATCAGAACCTGATGATATACTGAACAAGGATTTGTTAGACACCCACAGAATACCTTCTAGGTAGAAAAACAATAAATAAAGGATATTGTCCCTGCCATTTTATATCTAACTCATGATATTAATAGGTAGATATTTTAAAGAAACTCCATGCAATTAAGAAAAAAGCAAAAACCTAATTTGTAACACTTTTCAATTTCTTTTTCCCTCAACTTTATTAAAGTATAATTGACAAATATATACTATATTTAAAGTTTATAACATTATGATTTGATGAATGCATACATTGTGAAAGGATTCCCACAATTAAGTTAATTAATACATTTATGTTTACTCTTTCATTTTCATTTAACGTCCCCCTCCCCCCAGCTTTGGTGAGAACACTTAAGTTCTACTTAGCAAATGTTAAGTACACATACAGTATTATCAACTATAGTCTCCATGTTTTACATTAGATCTACATTAGACCTTATTCATCTCATAACTGAAAATTTGTGCCCTTTGACTAGCCTCTATTTTCTCTATCCCCCACTCCATGGCAATACCATTCTACTTTATTTCTATGAGATCTTTAGTTTTTTAATTTGCTTTTTGTTTGTTTTCAGACTCCACATATAAGTGATATCCTACTGTATATTTGCTTTTCTCTGTCTGGTTTATTTCACTTACCATAATGCCCTGCAGGTTGATTCATATTGTAAAAGGCAGAATTTCATTCTTTTGAAGACTGAATAATATTCCATTGTATGTGTGTATGTGCACATGTATATACATGTGTGTGTATATATGCATAGGTATATATACACAGAGAGAGAGAGAGGTGTCTGTTATTATGTTAATACCGTACTGCCTTGATTAACACCTTATACATAGTTTGAAACCAGGGAGTATGATGCCTCTTGCTTTGTTCTTCCTTCTAAAAATTTCTGACTCTTTGGGGTCTTCTGTGGCCCCATACAAATCTTAGGATTTTTTGTTCTGTTTTTGTAAAAAATGCCATTGGAATTTTGAAAGAAATTACACTGAATTTTTAGATCACTTTGGATAGTGTGGACATTTAAACAACATTCATTTTTTCTAACCATGAACACAGAATATCTTTTCATTTATTTGTGTCTTCTTTCATCGGTGTTTTATAGTTTTCAGTGTATAGTTTCTTAACCTCCTCGGTTAAATTTTTCCTAAGTGTTTTATTCATTTTGATATTATTGTATATGGATATTTTTTAAAAATTTCTTTCTTTTTTTAAGCTTCTTTTAAATTTGAAATAGGAAGTGATATTTTCCAGAAAGTTAAATTCCGGTACTAGTTATATCCTTTTACTAATATGCAGTATCAATTATAATCAAGCTTGTATTTTACTTTTGAAAAAAGGAAATTTTTTTTGTCCTTAGTTTTTAAAAAACATTTAATGAGATAACCTTATAATTAATTTTTAAAAGCTTTTCTTTTTGATAGCTTATTTTTCATATATAAAAATATAAATTATTTATGTATATTGATTTTATATCCTGAAACTTTAGTGAATTCTTTTACTCTAAGGTTCTAACAGTTTTTTGGGTGGCATCTTGAAGGTTTTCTTTTTTTTAATATAAATTTATTTATTTTAATTGGAGGCTAATTACTTTACAATATTGTATTGGTTTTGCCATACATCAGCATGAATCCACCACAGGTGTACACGTGTTCCCCATCCTGAACCCCCCCCCCCCACCTCCCTCCCGTACCATCCTTCTGGGTCATCCCAGTGCACCAGCCCCAAGCATCCTGTATTGAACCTGGACTGATGATTCGTTTCATGTATGATATTATACATGTTTCAATGCCATTCTCCCAAATCATCCCACCCTCTCCCTCTCCCACAGAGTCCAAAAGACTGTTCTATACATATGTGTCTCTCTTTGCTGTCTCGCGTACAGGGTTATCGTTACCTTTTCTAAATATATTATCTACAAATAGAGATAATTTTACTTTTCTTTCTGATTTGGTTACCTTCATTTCTTTTTCTTATCAAATTGCTCTGGCTAGGAGTTTCAATACTATGTTGAATAAATGTGATAAAAGTAGGCATTGTTTTATTATTTATGACCCAAAAGGTAAAGCTTTTCATTGTTAAGCATGATGTTAGCTGTGGGCTTGTCATATACTGTCTTTATTATTTTGAAGTACATTTTGTAATTTGTTGAAAGTTTTATCATGAAAGGGTATTGAATTTTGTTGTATTCTTTTTCTGAGTCGTTTGATATAATCGTTGATTTTTATGCTTCATTTTGCTAATGTAGTGTGTATTGATTTAGCACTTACTAGGTTCCATAGTGTGAAAACTTCCACCATAGTAGATTTCAAGCTGTTAGCAGTTTATTGATTGGCTTACAAACTTCCTGAAACTTTGGCAGTCAGCTCTTGTGAATCAGTATGAGACTGCTGATCAACTCCAACACATCCTAGAATGGAGCTTGTCTTAAAAAAGGTGGGGTGGGCGTGGGGAACGATCTGCCTTATTTGTGTGATATACTGTAACTTTAGATCAATCATCATAGATAGGTGTGTAGATAACTACAGTTACCTGTCTTGGATCTTATGAACTCCTCCTACCCCAATTGGCTAATATGTGGCTTTGTCTGCTTGGGCCGCTATAACAACAACAGTGTAAATAATTAAACAAACAAAAAACATAGACTAGGTGGCTTAAACAACAGAAATTTATTCCTATAGGTTGAGTCCTAAAGTTTCAAGATGAGAGTACCAGCATCTTTGGGTTCCAGTGCAGACAGCTGTCTTCTCACTATCCTCACAGATCAGAGAGAGATCCTTTTTCTCCTGTTACTTCTTATAGGGTCACTAATCCCATTCATGAGGGCTCCATCCTCACGATCTAATTACCTTCTCTAGGCCTCATCTCTAAATACCATCACACTGAGGATTAGGATTTTTAACATATGAATGTTGTTGGGACATGAACATTCCATCCATAGACATAGACATTGAGAGTGACTACTACGCTAGACTCCCATAGTTGATACTGGTGAGAAATAGTTCCCTGAAAGGTCAAAAGAAGAGAAATATGAATTGGATACACAAAGTCTATGGGGTTATGTACAATCATAGAGAGAAAGACAAGATATACAGATATATAATTATCAAGAATGTATGAGGATGACTGAATGGACATGAATTTGAGTGAACTCCAGGAGATAGTGAAGGACAGGGAAGCCTGGTGTGCTGTAATCCATGGGGTCACAAAGAGTCAGATACAACTTGGCAACTGAACAATAAAACAACATCCTGAGTAGTCACAATAATTGCATAGAAGAATTGAGGGAACTGGGATATTTCAAGAATCTATTTTTTTGGTTTAGAAAGCAAAAGGATACATTGGAGAAATTACCTACCTGCATGATTAAATTTTTAAAAACCTTGAATATTCCTTATTTTTAAAGATAAAGTGTACAAATAGATCCAGTGTTCTCTTTCTCACTAAGGTAATATTAGGAGGACATTTAAAACAGAAATGTTAAGTATATTGCTTATTTTAGGATTGCTAAGGTTGTAAATATGAATTTCTCAGTTAGCATAAACACAGGTGTATTTTAAATGCTTCTGTCCCGAGCAGTTCTGTCACTATAACCTCAACCTTTGATGCTTTGTTTTGATCAATTTTTGGCTCCAAATAGGACTTTCTTTTTTGTTCTGTTATTCTGTATTCTGCTTCTTTATGCAGGATTTAACTGCGATGTTGCAAAAATACATTTCCCAAGCTTAAAAAATAAGAACAAAGCTCAGCACCACACATTTGGCCCCATTGAACAATTTCGTTCCTTACAATTAACAATTAATTCAAAGAGAGTTAAGATGTATGTTTCTTCCTCTATTCATCAAGGCAATTGTCAATGGAAAATGGAGGAAAATAGCAAATGAAGCTCATACACTTCAGACGTTCTTAGTAAAAAAAAAAAAACAAAAAATAAAAAACACAAGAAAAGAAAAGAAAAAGGCAGGAAGAGAAGAAACTCTTCAGGAGACTTTACAACTTAGAATTAACTTTTAATTATACTGGTAAAGTTTCCAGTGTTTTCACGTATATTATAGCTCAAAGGATGAAAAGAACATTCTCGAACATTTTCTTTAAATATTTGTGTGTGTCAGTTTGGACTGCTCTGAGAAACTTTGCTGGCACCCAATGTTGAGAAAAAGTAAGGATGTTCCTCACATTATTATTTATAAGGGAAAATAATTAGAAACATTTTAAATACACAAATATAGAGGATTTTTATGTATATTATGGTGTATCCACAAAATAAAAATTAGGCAGACATTTAAAATATTTCTGAAAAAAATGAAAATAATACTCCTATTTTAAGTGGGGAAAAAGCATTTGATACTTTGATAACTTTTGACAAACATGTACTTCTATGTAACAACATCTCCATTAAGATATATACAATATATATACTATATGTACAATATATGAATGTTCATAATAGCTTAATTCTTATATCCCTGTCTTTCACTATCTCCCAGAGTTTGCTCAAAGTCATGTCCATTGAGTCGGTGACACCATCCAACCATCTCATCCTTTGTCACTCCCCTTTCCTCCTGCCCTCAATCTTTCCCACTATCAGGGTCTTTTCCAATGAGTCAGTTCTTCACATTAGGTGACTAAAGTATTAGAGCTTCAGCTTCAGTATCAGTCCTTCCAGTGAATATTCAGGGTTGATTTCCTTTTGGATTGACTGATTTGATCCCCTTGCTGTCCAAGAGACTGTCAAGAGTCTTCTCCAGCTCCACAATTGGAAAGCATCAATTCTTTGGCACTCAGCTGTCTTTATGGACCAGCTTTCACATCCATATGTGACTACTGGAAAAACCATAGCTATGACTATACAGACCTTTGTCATCGAAATGATGTGTTTGCTTTTTAATATGCTGTTTAGATTTGTCATGGTTTTTCTTCCAAGGAACAATTGTCTTTTAATTCCATGGCTGCAGTCACCATTTGCAGTGATTTTGGAGCCCAAGAAAATAAAATCCGTCACTTTTTCCACTTTTTTTTTTTTCCATCTATTTGCCATGAAGTGATGAGACCAGATACTATGATCCTAGCTTTTTGAATGTCGAGTTTTAAGCCAGCTTTTTCACTCTCCTCTTTCACCCTAACCAAGAGGCTTTTATAAACTGTGCTTACAGTTTCCTAAAGTAAAGTCGCTCAGTCGTGTCGGACTCTTTGCAACCCCATGGACTGTAGCCTATCAGGTTCCTCTGGCATGGGATTTTCCAGGCAAGAGTGCTGGAGTGGATTGCCATTTCCTTCTCCCGGGGATCTTCCCGACCCAAGAATCGAACATGGGTCTCCCGCATTGCAGGCAGACACTTTACCGTCTGAGCCACCAGAGAAGCCCACAGTTTCCTAGCATCATAACAATTTTATTTTGAATGATTTAATCTGAGAATGTCTTCTTGGTTAGTTTTGTTGGTATACTTGTCTTTGTCCCTTTCTGATTTGGGCAGTCACTCCAGATAAAAGTAATAAAATAGCTGATATCTTTAAAAACTGTCAGGTTCATTGACTGTTTAGAATGCTTTGATCATTCATTTTGTGAGGATCAAAGAGTAGGGACTATTGATTACCTAGTGTTCTATGCCAACCTGCTTGTATGATACAAAGATTACTTGAATAGCATTGACTGAGTCTCTGGAATCCCAATGAAAATGAAGGTGATTCTTCTGGGAGGCTGTCATTTGAAATAACATCAACTATAGATTATAGAAAAATAATCTAAAAAGAGTGATAATGTTAATAAGAAAATGATTTGGTACTTAAATATTTATAGAACACTTTTAGTTGAAATAACCCTTGGGATATAACAATTTGTGAAACATTATAGTCACAGATTGTTGCATCTCCTTATAGGAGATATAACATTATAGGAGAAGCATTATAGTCCTGTTTTCCAGATAAAGACACTGAGATTTGGGAGAATCATCACAGACTGAAAATACAGAACTGCCATGCAAGTCAGGATTCCTGAAGTATTACTTTCACTATTTACCTCAATGAATTTTCAAAATGCCCCTTCCTTTTATCTCCAGATTATCATTCCTAGAAGCTTCCTCTTCTAGGTTGAATGAAGAGAAAAAAGATTTTATTTTGTTTTCAGGGATTTGGTTATAATTATAATTAATATTTTCCCTGTGTTGCTCCTAGTTTGAAGATGGGAGGAAATGAATTGTATTATACACTATTATAGCTTGCAAATATTTTGGACTAGAGCCATCAAAGTCACAAAATCTGAAGACTCCCTTACATAAAGACAGTGAAATTGGTTTGTCTTTGTTTTGCTTCCACTGGCCAAAATGTCAGTATTCTAGATCCAACAGAAACTTGGCTGATTTGTAACTGCGAATTATTAACAAAGGAGTAAGAATAGTGGGTAATGCGACCGCACACACGGAGTCAGCTTCAATGAGGGTATGTAAATCTGAGCATCTTCCGATTTCGATAGAGAAATAAATTCTCATTTCTGGCACTGCAACTTACTCAGGTTCTGTAATCAGTAAGTTTTAGGATACAGAGGCTTCCACAGAAACTTTTGTTTCTCAGGAAAACACTTTTGATTGTCAAATGAAACAGTGCCCAAAAGACATATTTTATCAAAACATTTGTTTTATAGATTTCATGTTACATATCCAGAAACATGATTACTTTTCTCGTTGGCATGAACATTTCTTTCTTATTTAGAAAACAAAAGTTTTTATTTAGATGCCTCACAAGAAAGCAATTGAGAATATTTCAAAGAAGGTAAAGTAGTTGCTTCTACACCATCATATAGACTGAAATGCAGGGATGTAGCAGTGTTATTAGCAGGGTGATAACTCTGCTAACAGAGTTATGTTACCTAACCCAACTTATCTAGCTTTATGGTGTTAATTAACTAATGTTGCTATTTTCAAAAGTAATACAAATCAAAGCTGCCAAAATTGCTTGATAAGAAGAAGGGAATACTTTATAAATCCTTTCCAGACATGAAACAATGGACTGGTTCCGAACTAGGGAAGGAGTACATCAAGGTTGTATATTGTCACCCTGCTTATTTTATGCAGAATACATCATAAGAAATGCCAAACTGGATGAAGCACAAGCTGGAATCAAGATTGCCTGGAGAAATATCAATAACCTCAGATATGCAGATGACACCACCATTTGACAGAAAGCAAAGAGGAACTAAAGAGCCTCTTGATGAAAATGAAAGAGGAGAGTGAAAAAGCTGGCTTAACATTAAAAAAAACTAAGATCATGGCATCTGATCCATCACTTCATGGCAAATAGATGGGGAAACAATGGAAACAGTGAGAGACTTTATTTTCTTGGACTCCAAAATCACTGCAGATGGTGACTGCAGCCATGAAATTAAAAGACACTTGCTCCTTGGAAGAAAAGCTATGACAAACCCAGACTGTGTATTAAAAAGTAGAGACATTACTTTGCCAACAAAGGGCCACCTAGTCAAAGCTATGTTTTTTCCAGTAGTCATGTATGGAGGTGAGAGTTATACCATAAAGAAAGCTGAGCACCAAAGAACTGATGCTTTTGAACATGGTGTTGGCGAAGACTCTTGAGTCCCTTGGACTGCAAGGAGATCAAACCAGTCCATCCTAAAGGAGATCAGTCCTGAATATTCATTGGAAGGACTGATGATGCTGAAGCTGAAACTCCAATATTTTGGCCACCTGATGCAAAGAACTGACTCATTTGAAAAGACCCTGATGCTGGGAAAGATTGAAGGCAGGAGCAGAAGGGGACGACAGAGGATGAGATGGTTGGATGGCATCACTGACATGATGGACATGAGTTTGAGCAAGCTCTGGGAGTTGGTGATGAACAGGGAAGCCTGGTGTGCTGCATTCCATGGGGTCACAAAAGTCAGACGTGACTGAGGGACTGAACTGAACTGACGAGTTCATGTTTTTCTGCCTGAAATTTCACTGAACAAATATTCCATTTTTCTTGAAAAATAAAAAAAGTGAAGTCGCTCAGTTGTGTCCCACTCTTTGCGACCCCATGGACTGTAGCCTATGAGGTTCCTTCGTCCATGGAATCTTCCAGGCAAGAGTACTGGAGTGGGTTGCCATTTCCTTCTCCATTTTTCTTATCTATGTGAAATATGGTTTAAAAAATATCCAGAGGAAAATTTAAAATTTTATGAGGGATGATGGTTTAGGACCCTTTTTATATCTTCCAGAATGTTCTTCTTTAGTCAGATTATTCAGTAAGTGTTCATGTTTGAAAATAATTATATACCCTGAGAATTCATGTGCCTAAAATAAAGAACTTGTTTGAACGAACTGTAGAACCCAGTTGACTCCAAGGAGGAAGGTTGTTTGCAATGTAGTTGCTCTGAGTTCTGAAATAATTTTTTTTGTCCCTCAATTTTTTAATTATATGTAGAGGCAAGTTCTGTCAATCACATTAACTCCTTCCTTTAGTTTCAGATTTTCTTAATGACTCAAATATATTTTAGTTGCTTAGGGTGAAGTTTGTCTAATAAATGCTTTCTTCTGCCTTCCTGCATTGTTACCATTTTGTAAAAGTGGAGTAAGAGGAAAAAGAATGCACACTCTGGAATAAGAAAAGAGCCCGGTTATCAGAAAGTATTAGAAAGTATGATAATGCAGAATTTGCTTATTCATTCAACTGTACCTGATACTTAAAATTATTATTCAAATACTGATATTTTGCAAATGACAAGATCTGTTCTGCCTTGGTTTAATTCTTAAAATTATTAGTTAGAAATCTGCTGTTTGCAGGCAGACAGTGTCAAAGTCTCTCTATTGCTATTTTTAGGACACTCTGGTACAGTGGAATGTATTGGATGAATATCCAATTAGCCAAAAAAATAGAGCCATTTGTGCATGCTCAGTTACTCAGTGTGTCTGACTCTTTGCAACCCCATGGACTTGTAGCTCCCTGGACTCCTCTGTGCATGGAATTCTCCAGGCCAGAATACTAGAGTGAGTTCCCATTTCCTACTCCAAGGAATATTCCTGACCCAAGGCTTGAAACTGTGTCTCTTTTATCTCCTGCATTGGCAAGTGGGTTCTTTACCTTTGGTGCAACCTACAGAGGCCATATATCTATTTGTACCTGCTCACATAATCATCATAGTCATATTTCATCTTATGTATGATACTATTTAAGCAAAGCAGAGAGCCTCTCCACCCAACACCCTCTTCTGCAAGCTTAAAAGAGCACCAGATCACCGTAAAAATGGGCTACTTTCATACAAGTGAGCTGACAAGTTCCTCAGATCCAAAGGCCATTTGTTGGGGGGTGCGATGAAGAACACCCTTGAAGGTCCTGTTCAAGATGTATGCATTTTGATTGCTTCCTAGTGTTCTCCCATAGAACAGGTCTGTCCTCTCTTCCTGTCCACATCTTTGTACTTCCAAGAGAGAGTGTGTAGCTCAGTTAGTAAGAACCAGGGTCTGGATTTAGAAAGGCCTGGTTTCATTAATTCTCATATCCTGCTACTTGCTAAATGCATTAGTTTGGATGAGTTACTTAATCTTCTTAGTTTCAATGCGCTAATATGTAAAATGGAAATAATAATAGTATCTTCCTTACTGTGTATTGTGATTAAGCAATTAGCAAGGCACCAATCCTCAATATGCTCAAAATGTTTATTACTAATATTAAATTTTGTATAGCTCAGCATAAAATAATACAGAAATGAAATCTTTGTTTTACCTTTTATATTCTCAATGGTAAATAAATATACATATATACTGGTGTATATATGTCTACATATGCACACATATACATATATGTATACTTTTAAAATTGGAGTTACTTTATTCTTTATTGTTGCTTCTAACAAGTGATAATTGCAGTGAAATTTAAATAATACAGAGAAAGTAATTTATATAATGTCTGTACAGAGACTAGAGATAGATGAGAAAATAGTTCTTATCATCACAGGGGAGATTGAGTGAGGCCTCTGGACTCCATTTCCATTCTGTGGCAATCACTTCACAAATGAAAGGGGCCTTTGGGAACCTGCACTGTGAGAATTGGACAAATACACACCAAGAGTGGAGGGCTATTTTATTATAATAAAGTGTAAGTGCTGTCTGAGTAAGGTACATTCTGCCAGACCCCATTTTCTCATGATGACATAATCTTTCACAGCATTGTTTGAGGATTATTGTTTTAAGGCTTCATGGAATACTCTGCCAAGTCTATGGCGTGTGGATTAACAAGAAAACTCTGGATTAAAGAACTGTCAAAGGATCATTTTATAGGATCCTGGACAATATCAGAACTTTTAAATTATTGTCATCAAAGATTTCACTAGTTAAAATTCAAGGGACTTTTTTTCCCCCCAAAACTTTTGTAATATATCATTATTTTTTCTGTTTCTTATTCAGATAGGAGTTTGCACCCCACCCCACCCCCCATCTCTTGCCTATAGAAAAACCTACAGAGGTGGAGTGCAGAAACTATTTATAAGAAGGCTGGGGAGAGGACTTATTCCTTTGATCATGTACCACAAGTGGCTCCATAAATTGTAAAAGAAAAGGCTAGTCTCCCTGCTCCTCCTTTACTGTCTACACAAAGAGCCTATGGTTTAGTAGAGGGAGAATTCAGTGTCGTGAACATTACATTTTTCAGTATGTGAAGATTTGCTGTAGAGGAGTGGTGGAATTTATGTTGAATTGGGAGAATTCTCAGATGACAGTGAAACCACAGCAGTGTGTATATTGTATGTTCTGGATATTCAATGAATACTTATTGAATGGAAGTGAAGTTAAGTGAAAGTCACTCAGTCGTGTGCAACTCTTTGCGACCCCCATGGACTGTCCATGGAATTCTCTAGTCCAGAATACTGGAGTGGGTAGCCTTTCCCTTCTCCAGGGGATCTTCCCAACCCAGGGATTGAACCCAGGTCTCCCGCATTGCAGGTGAATTCTTTATGAGCTGAGCCACAAGGGAAGCCCAGGAATACTAGAGTGGTTAGCCTATCCCTTCTCCAGTGGATCTTCCCAACCCAGGAATTGAATCTGGGTCTCCTGCATTGCAGGCAGATTCTTTACCAACTGAGCTATCAGGGAAGCCCTATTTATTGAATAGACTAATGAATAATGAATTATCTATAGATTCTTGCCTCAGCTTTTCTCTTGAGTCCTAGGTTCCTTATCTGTATGGAGTTTAGACCCGATCAGAGATATACAGTTTTTGTTTGTTTGTTTTGTTCTGTTCTGTTTTTAGGGTGACAAAGTTCTCTGCTCCTATCCCACATGTTGACAGATGAAAGAACAATGATTAGTCAAGCCGCTATACCCCCACCTGGATGTATTTAAATCTGGCACCAAATACTCAATCTTTATAATATAGTGGTATTCCTCTGTATTCAGACAGGAGCCTAGCCAGTTGTTAGAAAGACAGTGACTGTCAGGAAGAAGGAAGAAAGGAAAGAGAGAGCTTGATTTTTTTTCTCCCCAGGGGAAATATCTTTGAGGAGCCAGGCAGCGTGTAGGGCCTTAGTCCAGAGTGTTGTGACTGTGCAAAGGACTGAAGTCCCAGTGGGAAGCTGAGGCAGAAGGCCAGACCATGTGGCCCAGGCCCAGAATACAGAGGGAAGGAGAGGATTACCATTTGGTCAGGCCCCAGGTACCCAGAACTCACACCAGGCATACCAGATTCTGAATTTATGGCTAAACAGCTATTTTTGGACCCCTCCTGCTAGTAAAGCCAGGATTCCTCACAAAATGCCTGCTTTGGTTCAGGAAGTAGGTGGGATTTTCTGCAGGTGGAAAAGCACAGCTGAAAAGGGAGAGGGAAAATGGCTTTGACAGACTCGGAACAGCATCCTTTCTGTGGTGCTGATTTGAAGTGCTCTTTTAGTAAAGTCCACCTGAGAGCAGTTGCATGGCCAGAGAGTTGGCAGTGAAATGAAACAGTATTTTCTTTGGTCTGGATAACAGCACAGGCTATACTGAGACTTGCAAAATCACCTGCCAGGGATTTATGTCACTGTGTCCCCCTCCTTAAAAAAGCAAAGGAAAAGAAAAAATATAGAATGCAGGATTTTGTGTGTTTTTTTTTTAAATAGTATTTCTGATCCAAGATATGTCCACAGTGTTTGGAAGGATGACCAAGTAGCAGGCAGTTACAGCAGATCATGTATTAGTTTAGTAGAGTCTGAAATACGGCTGGATTCAGCTGGATAAGGTATAACAAATTAGTAAATGTGTAGGAGTAAAATTAAATGTTAAACCTTAACATTGACTTCTACCATTGTACAATAGTGTGACTTTAAATCTCAACCACAATAAAGAGCCCACAATTCAGATGAAGCTGGGAAGGTTTTTCCATTGTGTAAGGACAGCTGAGGTGCAAGACTAGTCATCTTTTGGTTTAGCTCATATCTTAGGCATCTAAGGTGCCTAAGGCATGGCACCCCACTCCAGTACTCTTGCCTGGAAAATCCCATGGACGGAGGAGCCTGATGGGCTGCAGTTCATGGGGTCGTGGAGAGTTGAACACAACTGAGTGACTTCACTTTCAATTTTCACTGTCATGCATTGGAAAAGGAAATGGCAACCCACTCCAGTGTTCTTGCCTGGAGAATCCCAGGGACAGGGGAGCCTGGTGGGCTGCTGTCTATGGGGTTGCACAGAGTCGGACACGACTGAAGCGACTTAGCAGCAGCAGCAGTAGGCATCTATATCCCAGGGACTTGGGTTGCGTGTGGCTGATGAGGACACCCCCAGTAAGGCCCTTGGGAACCTTTCTGAAGCTGGGAAGCTACTTTAATGGAGCCAGTGAATATAGATATGAGGATGTCCTCAAGATTTGTTATGTATTTGATGCCCAACTATGGCTGGAAGATGTGCCAAGTGGTGGAAACCTCAGATACTCAGGCTACTTTTCAGAGGGAAAGGGTTAAGGCTAGAGGGAGATAGGGGTCCTTATAGTCATTTTTGTCTTTTTCTAGTGCCCTCTAAAGTATTAGGAAATACGTGGCATTAGGCCAGAAGTGTAGACACCTGAGTCCAGAATGGGGCTAATCAGGTACCCCTACATTCTTCCTCTCTGTATCAGTCAGTTCATGCTGACAAGGTACTACCAACTGGGTGGTTACAACAATGTGCATGTATTTTCTTACAATTCTGGAGGCTGGAAGTCCTAGATAAAAGTGCTGGCAGATTCAGTTCCAGGTGAGAGGTCTCTTCCTGGCTTGCAGACAGCTGTCTGCTTGCTGTGTCCTTATGTGACTTTTCCTGCCTGTGCATACGGAGAAGGAGATCTGGTGTCTCTTCTGCTCATAAGGACACCAGCCCCATCAATTACCTCTTAAAGGCCCTATCTTCAAATACAGTCATGTTGGGTGTGAGAGCTTCTACATACTTCTTTGGAGGGAGCACAGTTTAGTCTGTAACATTCTCTAAATGATACTGTTTTTGCAGAGGTGAGAGATGACATCTGAGGAAAACTATAACTGAATTCCAAAGAAATATGTCCCCAAATGGTATTTGGAGGCAAAATATAGCAATGGCTTATGTGTATGCTTATATTTTTCTCAAATCTCTATTATATAGATCTTTAAAATTTTATTTTTATAACAATCATGTAAGGTAAATTGAACAAAAAATACTGTCCCAGCTTGCCAGATAAGAAACCTTAGGGGCTGATAGGGAAGGTATAAAGTGACTTGCCTAAGTAAGTCTGAGAGCTCACAGGAGCTGGGGTCTTCATACAGACCCTGCCATATACATTTCACGGCCTTGTCTTCAATACTTGTCTTTCCTTTCCAAGCTACCAACGAAACATTTGTCAGATATCCCACAATGATGCAACAGGACAAATACCTATATGAATCCCAGAGACCAGCAGCTATTTAAAATAAGTGATTCAACTCAAAAGGTTGAAGTTCTATAAGTTATTTCATTCTTGGTGTAATTTCATTCTCAACATATTTTCTGGGCACAATTCCTCAAGTAAATGGAAGAAATATACCCCTGGAGGAAGATAAAAACTTTAATGTGAGATCTATTTTATTTTTTTTTCCAATAAAAATGAGCAAGGTTCAGACAGAAAGAGAAAAAAATGAGTACCTGGGGTGAAGTGGGAAGGTTGTGGTTTTTATCTTTTTTTTTTGACCTCATGGCTTTCAGGATCTTAGTTCCCCTCCAGCAGAAAGTGGAAGGTGTCCAGTGGTTAGGACTCTGCAATTTCATTGCTGAAGGTCCAACTTTGATCCCTGATCAGGGAACTAAGATCCCACAAGCCACATGGTAAGGAAAAAAAAAAGAAAAAGACGGCTTGAAACTCAATATTAAAATGAAGATCATGGCATCCAGTCCCATCACTTTGTGGCAAATAGAAGGGGAGAAGGTGGAAGCAGTGACAGATTTCCTCTTCTTGGGCCCTAAAATCACTGGAGATGGTGATTGCAGACATAATGTTAGACGATGATTGCTTCTTGGCAGGAAAGCTATGATAAACTTAGACAGTGCTTTTAAAAGCAAAGACGTCACTTTGCCAACAAAGGCCCATATAGTCAAGGCTATGGTCTTTTTAGTAGTCATGTACAGATGTGAGAGCTGGACCATAAAGAAGGCAGAATGCCAAAGAATTGATGCTTTCAAACTGTGGTGTGGGAGAAGACTATTGAGAGTCCCTTGGACTGTGAGGAGATCAAACCAGTCAATCCTAAAGGAAATCAACCCTAAATACTCATTGGAAGGACTGATGCTGAAGCTGAAGCTCTAATACTTTGGCCACCTGATGAAAAAAGCCTCCTCATTGGAAAAGACCCTGATAACTGGGAGAGATTGAAGGCAGGAGGTGAAAGGAGCAACAGAAGATGAGATGGTTGGATGACATCACCAATTCAATCAACATGAACTTGGCCAACTCCAGGAGACAGTGAAGGACGGAGAAGCCTGACGTGCTGTACTCCATGGGGTTGCAAAGTGTTGGACACAACTGAACAACAACAAACCACTGGACTGCCAGGGAATTCCCAGGAAGGTAATGTATATGGAGTCTTTAGAAGATTGGTATCCCATCAGGACTGATGCCAATAGGATATGGTTGGGGACGTTCCTGAGGAGGAAGTGCAGCCTCATCTCTGAGACTCAGCAGCCTCTCTCTCTGTATCTCCCATGCAGATGTATGAGAGATGCGTCTGTGCAAACAGCTGCTTTCAGAGTTTTTTCCTAAGCTCAGATCAATATCATTGGTCTATCCTTCTTCATTTCCTCCCATTTCCTTCCTTGATCATCGAATAGTACTTGGAGATCAGGGTATGGACTCTGGAAAACAGAAAATGAGAGAGAAAAACCAGTGGTTCTCTGGATACTCATGGCAAGGGGTTTCTTCTTGTTTCCAGGTCCTATGTCACAGCCCTACACATTATGCCCTGTAAGAATGGATTGGACTTTGTAATAGATTCCTATTCCCTTTGCTTACCTTTTAGAGAATGATAGAGAAGGTATAAAGTGACTTGCCTAAGTAAATCTAAGAGCTCAAACTTACTTTTGTTTCTGCTTTATTCTTTTGTTTCTGTTTGCTTTCTTCCTATTCCTTTACTGTTAATATGAACATTTAGCAAATCACCAGTTTAGGAATGATTTACCAACCCATGCACATGGGGTACCTGAAACACTCTCACAAGATTGCTTTGGCTCTGCAGGTTGACAGTATATGTTCAGCTCTCTGTAACATGGATACATTATCTATGGATTTGTCCTAGGTGGAGAGATTCATGGAAAGGAAAGTTGGCATGTACTGCTTCATAGTTGTGATTGTTCTTCAAATAATAGCTTTCTCCAAACCTACAACATCCTTGGCAATTACTGTTCACATAAATTGCTACACTACCTATAGGTCTGCTCAGAAGTGGTCCACCTATATTACATAGTTAAGTGCAATCTATAATGAAACTTAAGGAGCTGAGTGAAAAATAAAAGCAGCTTTTTATTGAGCATGTGTTGCAGGCTGGGCTTCCCTGATGGTTCAGATGGTAAAGAATCTGCCTGCAATGTGAGAGACCTAGGTTTGATCCTTGGGTTGGGAAGGTCCCCTGGAGAAGGGAATGGCCACCCCCTCCACTATTCTTGCTTGGAAAATTCCATGGGCCTGACAGGCTGCAGTCCATGGGTCAGACACATGAGTCAAGAGTCAGACGCAACCAAGCAGCCAACATTTTCACTTTCTCTGTTCTGTTATAGGCCAGGCCCCTGGCTATCTGTTGTGTATCTTCTACCTCAGTTCACACTCACATTCATTCTGTCAGGTCATCATTATCCCCATTTCACCAAAGACAAAACTGAAACGAAGATGAACCAAATTGGCGTTCAAGACTGCCCAGTGGCAGAGCTAGGATCGGAACCAAGGGCTTCTCAACATCAAAGCCTATCATTTTGACCAGATGCTATACTTCTGCTCCCGGAAGCACTTCATCACCTTCCCAGTGTGGGATTCACTCTACTGGGCTATGGTCATTCCACCAGCAGGATCTTAACCTTCCAATAGCACCAGTCAGATTGTTCACACTGATTGCACCAACTACCTTTGAAATATTTGTAATCTGTATCCACCATCTCTATAATGCAAATGAAGTAATTAAATTGTAAAAGACTTTGAAAAGCAAATTGTGATTAAAATTTCAGACATCCATGTAGTACAGTGGTGCCCTGTCATTCTTATCCCAGAACATGTGAAATGACTGTCCTGGAATTGTAGATAAACTGCTTCAGAGAGCAGAGCTGAAGCTCATTACCAACTCTGAGAAAACTCCTGTTCATTACCAGCAAGATTACAGATTGATTCTATCTGTCCTACAACCTACGTTTTTTAACATTTTAAGATAACTTGTTACATAACAACATTGATGGATTACAAAAAAGAGGGATGAAAATTACCCACAATCCTGATATATTAAAAAAAAAATCTATTTTCATTTTTCTCTATTCTCTTCCAGTCCTGGTCCATGTATATAATTTTTACAATGTGAAAACCTATCAGAGGTATAATTTTCTTTTGCTCATTTTTTTTCAATAAACATTGGAGCAAAAGCTTTTTCCATGTTGTTTCAGAATCTTCACCTGCTGTAGCCATGCAATAGTGGTGCCTCCTTCCAGCTGAGACCATGCTGTAGGCAGAATCCAAGCCCTAGGAGGGCAAAATAAATGACTCTTGGGAGGAGCACTTGCTTCTTTCGTTTCCCATTATGTTTTGATGTATCCATGTTGAGAAGTGTGGCAATAGTTCATTCATTTTAACTGCTGTGAAATGGTTCATAATATGAGTACACCACAGTGTACCCACATTCAGGGAAGAATCTAAGCAGATGGGTTGGGACTAGTGGGGACAGGTCTGCCAGGGAAATGATTCAGTACTCACCACCTGGATTAAAAATCAACTTCTGGAGTCTGAAAGCTTTGTACCAGGGTGTTGCTATAGAGTTGAGGAGGGAAACAAAAGGAGGACCCAGTAAGCAATCCAGATTGGAAGCCAAAGATGGATGTCGAGGGGAAAGGTGGTATTTTATCCCAATTAGACCTGGGAAGAAATTAATGCAGTTATTCCTTAGCCTTGAGATCCAGGCAAGTCATTACAAGCTAGGATAGTGAGACATTATTGGTGTTAGTTATATTTGAGTTCCCCAAACTCACTATACTCTTGTTTCTTATTAAAGTGTTTTTATTTTAAAATCTAAAAACATTCAAAACTATAAAGAATAGCAAAACAAAACCCATGTACTACTCACTACTTAGCCCCATCAAATCTTTTAATTTTGCTTTATTTGCTTGAGATATTTTTAAGCACTAAAACATTACAGATATATTTGAATCCACTTGTGTGTTCCTCCCTTGTCCCATTTACCTGCCTCCTACCAGTAAAATTTATCTTTAGGAGTTCCTGTCTTCTCCATTCATGTTTTAGAACATAGTATGTATGCATGTAAACAAGATATTGCTTACAGATTTCACAATATATACAAACAGTATCATGCTGCTTTTGTCCTTTGGCAACTTGTTTCTTTTGCTGTACTTTGATATTTAATCTTGTAACTATGAGTCATTAATTTTAACTTCTGTGTAAATCTCTACTGTATAAATATCCTGGTCTATTCATTTTTCCTCTGGACAGTCAGGTTGTTCTTAAGGTTTTCTATTCATAGTGATATTACAGTTTATATTGTTGTGTATATCTCCTTTTGAATATATATGACCTAACACTGCTCGGTTGAAGCAATTTAATGACCAATTGCTCTTCAGACTATATTTGTTTACATTGTGGCATTAGCAAACTTTTCAGTCTTTGCTGATGTGATGATGTGAAGTGGTATTTCCTTTTATCAGCATTTCCCTGTTTACTAATAAGGTTGAGCATCTTTTCATAAGTTTATATTTAATTCTGATTTCTTCTTCTGTGAAGGACCTATTTATATCCTTTTTCTACCTTTTCATTAGGTTGTTTGATATTTTAATAATTATTAATAAGAGTTCTTAAATCTGAATAATTATTTTTATCAGTTATTTCCTTTGGGTCTGTTCCTTGATTTTTAAACTTATAGAGAGACTTTGAACAGAAATTCTGATGTCATCAACTTTCAGTTCAGTTCAGTTGCTCAGTCATGTCCGACTCTTTGCGACCCCATGAATCGCAGCACGCCAGGCCTCCCTGTCCATCACCAACTCCCAGAGTTCACTCAGACTCACGTCCATCGAGTCAGTGATACCATCCAGCCATCTCATCCTCTGTCATCCCCTTCTCCTCCTGCCCCCAATCCCTCCCAGCATCAGAGTCTTTTCTAATGAGTCAACTCCTTGCATGAGGTGGCCAAAATACTGGAGTTTCAACTTTAGCATCATTCCTTCCAAAGAACACCCATGACTGATCTCCTTCAGAATGGACTGGTTGGATCTCCTTGCAGTCCAAGGGACTCTCAAGAGTCTTCTCCAACACCACAGTTTAGAAGCATCAATTCTTCAGGGCTCAGCTTCCTTCACAGTCCAACTTTCACATCCATACATGACCAGTGGAAAAACCATAGCCTTGACTAGTTGGACCTTTCTTGGCAAAGTAATGTCTCTGCTTTTGAACATGCTATCTAGGTTGGTCATAACTTTCCTTCCAAGGAGGAAGCGTCTTTGGATTTCATGGCTGCAGTCACCATCTGCAGTGATTTTGGAGCCCAAGAAAATAAAGTTTGACACTGTTTCCACTGTTTCCACTGTTTCCCCATCTATTTGCCATGAAGTGATGGGACCAGATGCCATGATCTTCGTTTTCTGAATGTTGAGCTTTAAGCCAACTTTTTCACTCCCCTCTTTCACTTTCATCAAGAGGCTTTTTAGTTCCTCTTCACTTTCTGCCATAAGGGTGGTATCATCTGCATATCTGAGGTGATAGATATTTCTCCTGGCAATCTTGATTCCAGCTGTGCTTCTTCCAGCCCAGTGTTTCTTCCAGCCCAGTGTTTCTCATGATGTACTCTGCATATAAGTTAAATAAGCAGGGTGACAATATACAACCTTGACGTGCTCCTTTTCCTATTTGGAACCAGTCCGTTGTCATCAACTTTAGCAGGCTTTTATTTTTATTTTTTTTATTATTCTTCTGTTTTAGTGATTTCAAGAATTTTTTTTTCTAACCTGAAATCAGAAATAAAAATTTCCTTATTTTAAAAGTTTAAAGTGTTAGTTTTCACAGTTAGAACTTTAATCCATCTGGAACTCAGTTTTATATCAAGTGTGAAATAGGTATCTGACAGTATTTTTTTTTTCATGTAGATAGTCAATTTCACATTATCTATTACTCTCCAATCTGTGATACTACCTCTGCCTTGTATTAAGTCCCCCTGTGTCAGAGCTCTTTGTTCAATTGGTCCACTACCTATTCATGTTCCAAGACCACATTGCCTTCATTGTTGTTGTTGCTCAGTTGCTATGTAGGGTCTGACTCTTTTGCAACCCTATGGACTATAGCCCCCTAGGCTCCTCTATCCATGGGATTTCCAAGGCAAGATAACTGGAGTGGGTTGCCATTTCCTTCTCCAGGGAATCTTCTTGACCCAGGAATTGAACTTGTGTCTCCTGTGTTGGCGGTAGGTTCTTTACCACAGAGCCACCAGGGTGGCCTGATTGTCTTCATTACTAGAGTCTTAAGAAGGCTTAATATATGGCACAAAACGTCTCTCCAACCTTGTTTCTCAAAATTATCTTAGCCTTTTCTGTTCATCCTTGATCCTTTGTTCTTCCATATTAGTTACGGTGATATGATTATAAAGCATGCCTGTTTCTGATTCTCATACCGCCTATTTCTTTGCTTTGTCTTACTGAATCTTATTGATTGCCTAGGACCTCCTATATGATACTGAATAAAATAAATCAATAGTGAAAACCCTTATGTTGGAACTACATTTAGAGTTTTAATATTAAGTAGAGTACTTGATGTAGTTTTGGTAGATATTTCATAAAGAAATTATTTCCTACTTGTAGCTTTCTTTGAGCTTTTTATTTTTAATCAAGCATGGATATTGAATTGTAGTGAATGCCATTTATTCTTTCATTATGATAATTATATGAACATTTCCTTTTAAGATCTTTTATTATATTTTTGAAGCTGTATTCAGTTCATTTTAGTTCAGTCACTAGGTCGTGTCCGACTCTTTGTGACCCCATGAATCGCAGCACGCCAGGCCTCCCTGTCCATCACCAACTTCAGTAGTTCACTCAGACTCATGTCCATCGAGTCGATGATGCCATCCAGCCATCTCATCCTCTGTCATCCCCTTCTCTTCCTGCTCCCAATTGATGCCCTCCCAGCATCAGAGTCTTTTCCAATGAATCACCTCTTCCCATGAGGTGGCCAAAGTACTGGAGTTTCAGTTTTAGCATCATTCCTTCCAACGAACACCCAGGACTGATCTCCCTCAGAATGGACTGGTTGGATCTCCTTGCAGTCCAAGGGACTATCAAGAATCTTCTCCAATACCACAGTTCAAAAGCATCAATTCTTTGGTGCTCAGCTTTCTTTATAGTCCAACTCTCACGTCCATACATGACCAATGGAAAAACCATAGCCTTGACTAGTTGAACCTTTGCTGGCAAAGTAATGTCTCTGCTTTTGAATATGCTGTCTAGGTTGGCCATAACTTTCCTTCCAAGGAGGAAGTGTCTTTGAGTTTCATGGCTGCAGTCACCATCTGCAGTGATTTTGGAGCCCCCCAAAATAAAGTCTGACACTGTTTCTACTCTTTCCCCATTTATTTTCCATGAAGTGATGGAACCAGATGCCATGATCTTCGTTTTCTGAATGTTGAGCTTTAAGCCAACTTTTTCACTCCCCTCTTTCACTTTCATCAAGAGGCTTTTTAGTTCCTCTTCACTTTCTGCCATAAGGGTGGTGTCATCTGCATATCTGAGGTTATCAGTATTTCTCCTGGCAATCTTGATTCCAGCTTGCGCTCTTCCTCCAGCCCAGCATTTCTGATGATGTACTCTGCATATAAGTTAAATAAGCAGGGTGACAATATATAGCCTTGACATACTCTTTTTCCAATTTGGAACCAGTCTGTTGTTCCATGTCTAATTCTAACTGTTGATTCCTGACTTGCACATAGGTTTCTCAAGAGGCAGGTCAGATGGTCTGGTATTCCCATCTCTTGAAGAATTTTCCACAGTTTATTGTGATCCACACAGTCAAAGGCTTTGGCATAGTCAATAAAGCAGAAATAGATGTTTTTCTGGAACTCTCTTGCTTTTTCGATGATCCAGTAGATGTTGGGCAATTTGATCTCCGGTTCCTCTGCCTTTTCTAAAACCAGCTTGAACATCTGGAAGTTCATGGTTCATGTGTTGCTGAAACCTGGCTTGGAGAATTTTGAGCATTACTTTACTAGCATGTGAGATGAGTGCAATTGTGTGGTAGTTTGAGCATTATTTGGCATTACCTTTCTTTGGGATTGAAATGAAAACTGCCCTTTTCCAGTCTTGTGGCTACTGCTAAGTTTTCTAAATTTGCTGGCATATGGAGTACAGCACTTTCACAGCATCACCTTTTGCGATTTGAAATAGCTCAACTGGAATTCCATCACTTCCACTAGCTTTATTGCATTTTTGTAATTAGGAAAAATCTGTGGGTGGTAAGGTAGTATTTAATATACAACATTCTTCTCCTAATAATTTAATTAAATTTTTTTTTAATAACTGAGATTGGTCTCTATGTTTTTTGGTTTATTAAATATTGTTTTTAATTTAATTTAATTTTGGAGACATTGAATTATCTGTTTTTGGTATAAAGTTATAGTAGTGCCATAAAGCAGAACAGATGGATAACTTTCCCTAACTTTCTATGTCTAACACAATTTTATACGACTGAGATTTTCTGTTGAAGGAAGATTTAGTAAGGCATTTACTAAAAACTTATAGAAGAAATTTTTAGAAAATTGACATATTATCACTACAGAAATGGTTTGGAATAAAATTTTTGATTACTGATTTCAATCTTAATAATGATAATTCACCTCTAGAATTTTGTTTTTCTTGAGTGATTTTTTATATTATTTCTAGAAAGTGATTTTGGAAAATGGTAGAAAATTCATCTTGGCTTTCAATTTTGTTGAAATCAAAGTGTTTATAGTGTTCTTTTTTAATCATCTATGTTGTAGCTATAGCTGTTTCTCTTTTTTCAGTCCTAGGATTATTTACTTATGATATTTCTTTACTTCTTGATCACTTGCTAAAACTTCCCTCTACTGTATTGGAAATGTTTCAATGTCACATAGAGTTATTTGCTGCTTTGCTATGACTACTATGGGTTATACTAGTAGATAATATATATTTAAAAAGCAATTATGGAATCCAATTAATGAGCTTCTGATATGTTAATGTGTAATATGAATCACCAGAAGGAGAGTTTTGTGTGTAATATTTCTCAAATGTTTTTGATAATAGAAAACTTTGCTTTCAGGTCCATAGTATATAGCTGGCATTCCATGGAAATTTTGGGAAATTTTATCTTGGCTAAATTGCCTTATAAATAAAGAAACTCATCATCATAGAATCAAAGAAATTACATGGTTTGATTGGGGCCCTCATAATATATTACTCCTTCGCTGAAGCACTGGACTCACAAAAGCAGATGTGAATCAATGCAATATTCAAATTTAAGAAACTGATCATGAACTGGTATAGCTCTTTGTATTATTTTCTAAAATATTGGGAAAGTCATTGTTTAAACTTAAATTTTTCAGAAAACTGGATTGCATTAATTTGGTTGATAGGGCATTTATCATTTAAAATAGCCCAGGAATGACAACATTATCTCCACTTGTTACTTTCAAGAAGAGATTCTTAATAATTGGTGAGGTAAGTGCAGCATCCCAATTTTATTTGTCTTATTGCTTATCACATAGCCTGCTTTTCTTAACCACTGTGAGCCACCATTTCTAATTGTGAAGTATCATATCACTCTGGTGTGTTGAAACCAGGAAATATCTCAGGTTATAGTTTTTTCTTAAGTGAGGGTAATAGCCAAAAGAGAACTGCAATAATAATAATGAAAGGCTCACAGTACTGAGTCAGAAAACAGTTAGCTGTGCCTAATTTTATATATTAAATTAACATTGAAAAACTCAAAATCTACCTGTCATTAATAAAATATGTGCAAGGATCCCCCAAATAAATGACTTACTAAAAGACTCATTTATCATCTATTTAGAGACATAGTGTAGAAAGATGTCCAATGAGAAAGTCTGTTATAATGAGCAAAAATATAGCAATATTTTACATAAAATGAGGTGGATGAAACTGGAGCCTATTATACAGAGTGAAGTAAGCCAGAAAGAAAAATACCAATACAGTATACTAGCGCATATATATGGAATTTAGAAAGATGGTAACAATAACCCTGTATGTGAGACAGCAAAAGAGACACAGTTGTATAGAACAGTCTTTTGGACTCTGTGGGAGAGGGAGAGGGTGGGATGATTTGGGAGAATGGCATTGAAACATGTATAATATCATATATGAAATGAATCACCAGTCCAGGTTCGATATAGATACTGGATGCTTGGGGCTGGTACACTGATACGACCTAGAGGGATGGTACGGGGAGGAAGGAGGGAGGGAGATTCAGGATAGGGAACACATGTATACCTGTGGCGGATTCATGTTGATGTATGGCAAAACCAATACAGTATTGTAAAGTATTAACCTCCAATTAAAATGAATAAATTTATATTAAAAATGCAGTATTCCTCTTTTCTTTCTGCAGAGACTTTGTGTAGCAGTTGTGTCCAGTGTTACAGCTTTCTTTGATCCTGTTTCAGGATCTACCCATCTCAATATTTACATCAAAAATTTCATATCAAATAAATAAGAGTATCATTACCCATCATAGATTTTGTACATTTCTATTTGAGAACTTTGAAAGAACATCAAAATTCTTCTCTTTGAAAACATATAATTCTAGCACTTCCAGGATGGCCTTCATAGTGTGGGTTATATAGCAAATATTAGCAAAATAGGAGACAGGAAGAAAAAGTTATTACCACAAGTAATATATTTCAGTTAAAATTTTGAGATGTTCTTGGAATAGAGCCTTTACTCTTCTCACCTTTGGACCTAGTCCAGCATTCAGAAGGCAACAGCTATAGAAACAAAATCACTCATAAGACAGTAGATGTGCTCTCCTTAATATTTTGATATCAAAAATAATCATTTCTAAACAAAATTGGCATCCATAATCTGATAAATATAAATGAACTCAAGAGCCCATACAGAAAATATATGAAGCTGAAACTGACTTGAAAAAGTGAGTGCCTTTAAATACTCTGGTTAGAGTATGGTTTTGTTTCCGAGTTCTAGTCCTTTTGTTCTTTCAGTTCTGAACTTTTAACCTACTCACTATCCTTTATTTAAATGGTGAGCACTTTAGTGAAGTGTCTTACTTTTAAGAGGCTATAAAGTACTATGCAAACTTACATAAGGAAATGTATATATGTAAAGTTGAGGGCTAAGCTGGGGGCAGTTTTGCAATATGTTCTAAATGCCTTATCCCATCCTGTTACTTTTTAATGGGAACAGTCTTGTTCAGGGACATTTCTAAATAAATACCAAATGAATGTGGAAAAAAATTAAACATAAATAGTTACTGGACAGCATTATGTTAACAACATGGACACTGTAAAGATCCATCTGTTCCAGAGTGATAATAGTTGAAATACCAACATAGAAAAGCAGGGCAGGATACTGTCTGGAGTTAATGGTTTTTTTCACAGTTGTTCTTCTTTCTTTTAATTGAATTATGGAAAGTAAGAAGAATGAGAGTAAAAATTTCTGTCATCTAGAAATAAGTTAAAATTTTATTTATAAAAATTAACTTCATCTTTTCAAGAGAAATAAAACATTTCCAAAACAATGAAAAATCATTCTAACTCCCTCTTCTCAACCTTCTAGTCAGCATTGTTTTTCTCTTGCCCTTTTTGCTTCTTCTACTAAAAGCTAGAGGTTGGGAATGGAGTGTGGGCAAGAACTTTCCCTGATGGATGAATACAGAAAGACATCCTTGTAAGAGCTGAGTTAGAGAAGGGCTTGAGAGAAGAGGTGCAGGTATAGAATTTGGAGATACTGAAAGGGTAACAAGTCTTTTTACAAATGAAGCAGGTTTTCTTTTGCTTTCTTTTATGCTTTCTTATTTTTAATGTGTTATCATTCCCTAAGGCTCTAAGCCATGCATATGCTTCTTTAAATAAATCTCACAAGATAAAAGCCAAGTGCATCAAAATCACCAAGCACTGATGCCTGTCTGTAAAATATAATCACATGCTAATCATGGAGTATAGATTTGCTTTCTTCCCCAAGGCAAGATGCTCCTTGGCACCTGTGGAGGTGAGCCTCAGCATGAATGATCTGTTTTTGATAGTCTTTTTTTTATACATGAAAGCTCATTGACAAGTCATCTTGGCACCCAGTTCAACAATCCCAACTGGTATTTGTGTTACCTGCGAAATTGTACGTCCAGAAGACCAAAAGGTGCTTCCCCTACCACACCCAAGCTTGTTGCTACCCTGAAAAGTCTAACTCTGCTGTGCATTGTAGTATCACTGTCTACTACTATGGGAATTCTATCACTGTATACTATATATGGGAATTCCTTTTGGGCATTACAATTAAAATTAATTAAAATTTAAAATTTGGTTCCTTTGGTTCCACTAGTTACATTTCAAGTGCTCAATAGCTTAATCTGACCAGTGACTACCATACTGTATGGCACAGATATGAAATAGTTGCACCATTGCAGAAAATTCAACTGGACAGCACTGGGGCGGGATGCAGTATCTGGTGACATTATTCTCCACATGAGTGAGTAATAGTGCTCTGCAGGAAGAGTTCTTCTTGAAGATGGGAGGATCAGGGTGATCACGATCCTTCTAGACTTTGGGGCTTCATGTGCGTGAGATTAAAAAAAAAACTAGTTCTTTGCTGCTAAACATATCTGATACTCTTGCACATAATCTGTCACTTACCTGAGATAAGAGATGTAGAGGAAGGCACAATATTTGGAACATAGGAAATGCTCAACAAGTGTCAGCTCCTGTGTCTGCAGGGCCCCTTTAGGAGATTGAATCTATACCACTTATGTGAACAAGGAGAATTGATAGAATGGAGATTAATTAATTAACTTGGTGAGTAATTGAGATTAATTAATTAATACAGATTAATTAATCAACATGGAGAATGGAGAGAACTAATTAAGTAAAAATTTTTAGGATTAAAAAATCATTAATAAGGTATAGCTTTGTTAACCAAGTAACTAAGATATCATGGAAATAGCAACTCCAGGAAGTAGTTTCCATCAGCAGAACTGAGAGGACAGTGGTAGAGATCAAAATTCTACATCTTAGAAACTTAGACGAGAATTTGGAGGAAGACAGATGGACAGCAGATTAGAGAGGACCAGAGTGGAGAGAGAAAAAGCAGACAAGGTCTGAGAAACATGGAAAGAGGCTGAAGGTTAACTAGGCTAAAACAGCTAAAAGACTTTTTAAAAATATAGACATGTAATATTTAATTTTAAATGGCTATAGTTCTGGATATAAATTCTCATACTATTGGTAAGTTCATTGTTAATGAGTCTTTGCAGATAGGGGTTTGTTTTTGTGACGATTAAAGAGATGAGTCTGTTTGCATATGTGGATTAATAACAAGGACTTTTTGGCCCCTCAATCCTTGATTTGTATTTAATTTGGGGAGTATATTTTGGAAAAAGATGACCCATGAGGCAAGAATGATGGAAAAGCCTGGTGAGATGATAGGAAAAAATCTGTGTAGCTTATTTATAGGACAGGAGTAGGAACCCTCTGAAAAGAAATCAACTCAAGGACCAGTGTCAGTTTAATCCAAATATCTATTCTCTCCTTGTCAGGGCCACATGTGGGGTGTGTGTGGTGTGTGTGTGTGTGTGTGTGTGTGTGTGTGTGCATGTGTGTGTGTACAAGCAAAGTACCATTTTTAGTAAAAATAATATAGCTATCATTTACCAATTACTTAATACTCTATTTAATCTCAACTAAAACTCAATTACACATATGTATGTATGATATATGGGGTTCCCTGGTAACTCAGCTGGTAAAGAATCTGCTTGCAATGCAGGAGACCCCAGTTCGATACCTGAGTCCAGAAGTTCTGCTGGAGAAGGGATAGACTACCCACTCCAGTATCCTTGGGCTTCCCTGGTGGCTCAGATAGTAAAGAATCCGCCTGTAATGTGGAAGACCTGGGTTTGATCCCTGGATGAGAAGATCCTCTGGAGGAGAGCATGGCAACCCACTCCAGTACTCTTGCCTGGAGAATCCCCATGGACAGAGGAGCCTGGCAAGCTATAGTCCGTGGGGTTGCAAAGAGTCGGACACAACTAGCGGCTAAGTATAGCACAGCAAGTGTATAATAAATAAAATATGTATCTCCAAGATTCCCCACTTAAGATATAGATTTGAACCAACCCAGATGTGTGTCAGAGAAGGCAATGGCAACCCACTCCAGTACTCTTGCCTGGAAAATCCCATGGACAGAGGAGCCTGGTGGGCTGCTGTCTATGGGGTCGCACAGAGTCAGACATGATGGAGTGACTTAGCAGCAGCAGCAGCAGCAGCAGCAGCAGCAGCAGCAGGTGTGTGTGATTCCAAAGAGACCCTGCATTACAGGACCTGCATGATGATGTCTGTCTCTTGGATTTGCACTTGCAAGTGGGAGTCCTAGCTAGTAAACTGTGTGCCATAGACAGTAACATGGTCCCATTTTCAACCCCAGTGGGTGTGACCTCTTATATCTAATTAGCTTTACCAACCCTTTCCCCATACCCATTAGAGGAAAAATAAATCTTTAATGATAAAAACATTAACTGATTTGCTTAAAAATAGCAACAGTCACACACACAAAAATTAAATAAATCTTTTCCAATCTATTGACTGCTATCATGTAGGCCTGACCCCCATCACCTTTCTTCCCTGAGCATCCCAAGTGATTTGATGCCGTGTTCTTGCAAACTGCACTTTGCTGTGTCTTTGGAACAGTTCTGCCCTCCTACATGGAGGTTTTTCCTCTTCCAGCTGACCATATGGTGGCTATTTGGCTAGCCTGCTGCTATCTGTCCTCTGCACATGGCCATTAAAGCAGTGCTCTTGCAAAGGTACAGCATGGAGGTCTTTTTTATACTTCTCTTCCCATTTAGAGAGCATTTGGTTAAATACTGTACTAATTATATATATATGTGTGTGTGTGTGTATACACACAATATACACAAATATACTTAGTATGTTTGTATGTTATATATATACTATGTATAGTTTAGGGTATATTATATATTATGTATCTTTATTTATTATATAGTCAGTGAGAGAATGTTGGCTCATTTAAGAGGATTTTTATAAATAAGGGTTCTACTTGTACCTCAAATAAATAAAATCCCTCCCCACTCCCTGTTCTTTAATTTTGTTTGGCAAAAGTAATTCTGAAATGGAGAGAGAGAAAACAATGATGCATAATTTTCAATAAGTACAGAGTTCTGAGGCTCACAGTAAGCATTGCCATAATTCATAATCTCTCATTCAGTAAGCATTCATTAGACATCTACTGTAATAATAATAAATTATTTATTGCATTTCTACTGTGTGACACATGCTTTTCATTTTCTAATCTTCAAAACAACTCTGTAGAGAAGGTAGCATTATCCCTATTTTACAGATTAAGAAGCTGAGGCTTAAATAATTTACACAATTTAGTTAATTCAGTATAGATAGCAAGGACCTGGGACAAGATTTGAACTACTGTCTGATTGATTCCAGATATAATTTTATTTCTGCTCTGCCTGGCAGCTTTTCTTTGTGCCTACCACTATGCAAGGCAGATCACAGATGAAGATGCATAGCCTGGTAGAGAAGGTAGACCACTGAAACTTCCACTGTTCCAGTTCTTGTTTATTAATTTAGTTTCTTTATATAGAGCTTCTGAAAGTCAGCAGGAAAAGACACTCTTGAAGATCCCCTGGAGAAAGGAAGAGCAACCCACTTCAGTATTCTTGCCTGGAGAATTCCATGGACAAAGGAGCCTGGTGGGCTATAATCCAGGGGGTTGCAAAGATTTGGACATAGCTGAGTGACTAATGTGCCACCCTTCCCTGTCTGGAGGGATGACCCAAATAAACTACCAGAAGTGATGCATTGGAAATACCAAATGAGATCAATTTCTTTTCTACTCTCAATGCTTAAGTTTTTGTTTTTAAATGGGATCCTGCCCACTGGGGATTTGCCAAACGCAATCTGTAGCACAGAAGATAAGCTAATGAGAGTCTCAAAGAACATAATAGACCCACTCAAGAGGGCTTTTTAGATCGAGGCCTATCTCTCTTGGCCAGTGTCAGAAGTGAGGACTGTTTGAGAGATGCAGCATAATCAGACCTAAGCCTGGTGGTAGAAAAGCAGTAACACCCCTTCTATACACACAGTATATGATTCTAATTCATGGTCAGAACTTTACAAGATCCCATCCTTTGGTAGGTTGGAAGCAAGTACATGGATTAAAACTAATAAATATGTTCTTTGCTTCACCACAGTGGTTGTGAATCATCCCTTCACTGATGATTTCACTTGAGAAGCTGTATCCTGAGTTAAAGAAAAGTTCTAAGTGACTGATGCCAGCCATCTTTGGACATGCTTCTTCTTGAGGATACTTTTTGGTATTGACCTGCCAATAACTTGCTGGGTGACCCTGAATAAGTCATTTCCTTTCTCTGTACCTCTCTGGATAATAGGAAAAATTCATTCCTGCTCTTTGAATATTAATGATATGTATTCTAGAAATTTTAAAAGTAGTTTTAAAATTAAGCTTATATTTACAGTGTTCTGGGCACTGTATAGGCATATTGCTCACATAATTTCTGTGACTCTCCACAGTCTCTGTGAGGGTATTACTGCCACTGTCTTCATTTTACAAATGCAGAAATTGAGGCTTAGAATAATTAGCTAACTTGCCACAACCCACCCTGGTTGTAAGTGGTTGGGTCAGAACCACTTTATCTACATTCGAAGCTCATGTTCAAATTATAAATTACCAAGATTCTGTGGGTAACAATATAAGCCTCTCATTAGATTGCAAACTCTTCAGGTTTGTATCTCCTGAAGCATCTCACAGAATATTGCCACCTAGTAGGAACTCAGCAAGTTTTATAAATCATAAATATGAATGAAAGAACAGATAAGAATGTAAGTTATTGTTACTGCTATCATTATTAATATCTGTTTATTAACAGTATAATGGGAAAGGCCACATTCTCTAGCAACTTTGGTGAATTATATATCATGATATATAGACCTGGAGAATATTAGTTAACTATGTCACATTATTTTTCCAAAAATGAAGAGAAGCACAGTTGGAGTCTACACGGAAAGATAATAGCAATGTCACACTCCAAGAAGATTTTATATGATTTGCAACAGAGCAGTCTCAATATTTCTTAATGTTTTAAAACTTGATCAGTCACATTTAATTAAAACAATGAACTCTGTACTCCCATGCCATAAATGATAATTCTTCAGTATAATACTTTAGTACATTTTACAGAATGTGAATTAGTGATATAAGAGGCTCACATACTTGTTGTTATGTCTAAATTAGTTGTGAACTTTGTCCCACGACACTAAATTTTGGGAATTATTTATAAACTAAATTTCAAATGCAGTTTAAAGAAAAAAAAAATACCCAGTGTTTAAGGGAATTAATGGGAGTATACACGCACACACAAGTTAAGGGAAGGGCACATGTGTGTGTATATGTGTACTTGTGTGTATTTCTATATAAAATAAATCATATTTCATATATTTTTAAAATCATGAATCTGTTGCCTGGATCTATCCTATGTAGTTCAGAGGTGTGGGGGAGTAAGGAGACAGAAAATCATAACTTCCATTCTTAAGGTATTAGCAAAAATGTGTTTTGAATGAGTAAGTAAGCCATCTGTGCACCTGAGGATTCCTGAGTCCACACGTGCACTATACAAACATGTATCTGTCTGTTAGTCACTGTGTCTAAAAAACTTCAGTAACCAGTGTTCGAGTGGGGATGTTTTGGATAATAAAAGTTAAAATAAAGGCTGTGTCGCATATGTAGAATTCATTTTGGGAATCCTGAGGCACATTTTCAAAACAGGCAGTCACCTTCTACAGGTGGCTAAATCTAATCTGGCCCATGAGTAATAATATATCATGCAAAGATCCAAGAGCACATATGCCAAGGAAGCTGATTTTCACATGAACAGCTCTGTATGGTGGGTTCCAGAGCAAGTAGAAGAAAAGTTTTGTTTAGTTATGGATAGACGCTTTTTCTTCTGTTTATTTTTGTCTGTGCTGGGTCTTCACTGGTGCATGGGCTTTTTGCTAGTTGTGAGGAGTGGGGTTGCTCTAGTGGTGTAGGCTTCTCTTGTGGTGGAGTACAGGCTCTAGGGTATGTGGGCTACAGTAGCTGTGGTTCCTGGGCTCTAGAGCACAGGATCAGTAGCTGTGGTGCATGGACTTCGTCGTTCTGTGGCATGTGGGATCCTCCTGAACAAGGATCAGACCTGTGTCTCCTGCTCTGGCAGGCAGATTCTTTACTACTGAGCCACCAGGGAAGCCTCCCCTTCTAAGCTTTGATTGGTAATGCAGGCAGTTCTGATTAAACTGTTAGGGTTGCTCTAACAGGTTTTACTATTTGTAAAATAAAATAAATAATTCTTCAGTAGGTACAGTTTTGAAGCTAACTGGTTAAATCAATTCGTTGTTCACTTTAGTATCATGTTGCTACTTGTTATCTCTTCTTTTGATTGTGAGTATAAAACTTTCCTGTCCCCCAGAAAGGTACTAAACATTTTTTCGGCCACACCAGCACTTGTGTTAAACCACTTTCATACGAGCATTTACTTTTGTGCCTCAGAACCCAGCTTCTGAGAGTCAACCAGTCAGTAATAACCCTAGCTTTTGAGAGCCAGCCAGTCTGAGCCTCAGCGTCTCAGAGCCAGTAAGCAACCCCTGCTCTCCAGGCTTGTACCTTAAGAACCAACAAACATATAAACAAACCAGGCTCATTTGAAAGCCCACCAATCCTGAACTCCACAATTCCTAATGCACTATATTTGTTTTGATAATGTATGTTCTACAGCATAGCCTTTCCTTCCCTGCTGAAAGTAGCTTCAGTTGTGTCCAACTCTTTGCGACCCCAGACACTGTGTAGCCTGCCAGGTTCCTCTGTCCATGGGATTTTCCAGGCAAGAATGCTGGAGTGGATTGCCATGCCCCCCTCCAGGGGATCTTCCTCACCCAGGGATGGAACCGGGGTCTCTCTTTACCACTAGTGCCACCTGGGAAGCCCTTCCCTAGCAAGCAGCAAGTTCAGCTTCTTGTTTCAGGTACTGTGGTGGTGGCTGCCTCTGCATTTGTTGACAAGTGACCTTCCTAATAAGGGGTTGAAAGAAAGATAATACAGCTCTTTCTTCTTACCCATCAAAATTTGGCCCTCATGCAAGACTTGCCTCAACATTCAACTAATCCTACCGTGCAGTGTGTGCATGTAATCCTACAGTACAGTGCGTGCATCTGAATGTACTATTTACTACTCTGTATTCCTTCTCTGTTTTTAAAAGTGAGATGCATGTATTACTGGTGGTTTGGGAGATCATTTTGCTGGTACACAAGCGAACAATTTTTGTATGTATGTACAATCTCTAACACATTTGAAAAATGTGAAACTAAAACATAAAATTGGTTATTTCAGAAATAGGATTGCTTAAGTCAAAGCTAACATAAGATATAAATTTAAAAGCTGAATGAAGTTTAAACATTATTGAATAAACAAAATTTAGACGGTTTATACAAGTGATGTTGTTAGTATACATATGTTTGAAATTTTAGAAATATTTCTCCACATATTATAAGTTCTTTGAGGAAAGAAACTAGACTGGCCACTTTGGTCTAAAACAATGTCTGTGTTTAGCACATAAAAAAAAATGCTCATTAAATATTTGTTAGGCAATGGATAGAATTCCAGATAAGCCTCACAGTAATCAAGAACAATCAAAACACGAACAACTGTAGTATCAAATAGAGATGGCCAGAGGAGGTAAGGATAAGTGTATAGCCCAGTATAGTGTCCTTCAAGAAGTTTTTCTTGAGAATGCATGCCTAGAATGACCTCATTTAGACTTCTCTGAAAACTCTTAGAATTTGTCTTCATTACTCATTTGACATCTAAGCATATTCTCTTTTATATTAACCAAAAGAACTTATGGTTATTTGGCATTTCAGTTCACAAAACAATTTCGCATACATTATTGATTGTATTGTTTTAGTAGCTCTATGAGATAGGTAGGGCATACCTTCCTATTCTGTGAGAAAACTGGGGCTTATGGAGGTTAAGTGGTTTGCTCACCTTGAACAAATATTTATTAAGCCCTTTTCCTGTGCAAGGTTCAAGTGACTGGAAATTCCACAGGAAGCTCATTGGGTTTTGGGCCTTTCATTTAATAGGGGACGCTTAGGCATTGTCTATGTCTAAATCCTGAATTTGTGTTGTAACTTGTACAGCTCCAATTATTATGATAAAATGTAAAATCTAGTATTAAAATTTTAATTCCATACAGCTACTTCAAATGTAGGGGAAAAGGTCTGTGCTTTAGGAAAACAATTTATATAATAACAGAACCAGTATCTTACTTCTATATATAGATACAGAGAAGGCAATGGCACCCCACTCCAGTACTCTTGCCTGGAAAATCCCAGTATTCTTGCCTGGGACGGAGAATCCCAGGGAGAGAGGAGCCTGGTGGGCTGGCGTCTATGGGGTCACACAGAGTCGGACATGACTGAAGTGACTTAGCAGCATATATAGATAATACATTTCCTTCTCATCCTATTTTGTTTGAGTTTTACTTCAGGAATTGTTGAATATTATCAGATATTTTTCTGTTTAATTACTTAAGTACTGTTTCTGTTTAATTTGTTAACACAATGAATTATATTGGTCGATTTCCTGATTTAAGGCCATGATTAAAATCCTGAAATAGCCATTTTTAGTCAGTCTAGCTTTCAACACCGTCTGCATTCTATTTGATTATGTCTTGTTTATAATTTTTATACTAATATTTATTAGTGATATGCCTTGTGGATTGTTGTTTTGATATATTTGTTGCATGTTGTATAATTTGTGATGTCATAAATTGAATTATGACATGATATCATAAGTAGAATTAAGCAGTCTACCAATTTTATCCAAGAGATGTAAAACAGAAGGTGAACTCTTTTAAGACAAAGACCTTCCTTTATTTAATGATACATTCTCAAGCCTAAAACAGTGACTGACATACTAAGCACTAGATAAAATGTTTGTCTAATGGAGGTTTGTGACATTGTACAGGAAACAGGGATCAAGAACATCCCCATGGAAAAGAAATGCAGAAAACCAAAATGGCTGTCTGGCGAGGCCTTACAAATAGCTGTCAAAAGAAGAGAAGTGAAAAACAAAGGAAAAAAGGAAAGATATAAGCATCTGAATGCAGAGTTCCAAAAAATAGCAAGGAGAGATAAGAAAGCCTTCCTTAGCGATCAATGCAAAGAAATGGAGGAAAACAACAGAATGGGAAAGACTAGAGATCTCTTCAAGAAAATTAGAGATACGAAGGGAACATTTCATGCAAAGATGGGCTCGATAAAGGACAGAAATGGAATGGACCTAACAGAAGCAGAAGATATTAAGACGTGGCAAGGATACACAGAAGAACTGTACAAAAAAGATCTTCATGACCCAGATAACCATGACGGTGTGATCACTCACCTAGAGCCAGACATCCTGGAATGTGAAGTGAAGTGGGCCTTAGAAAGCATCACTATGAACAAAGCTAGTGGAGGTGATGGAATTCCAGTTGAGCTGTTTCAAACCCTGAAAGATGATGCTGTGAAAGTGCTGCACTCAATATGCCAGCAAATTTGGAACATTCAGCAGTGGCCACAGGACTGGAAAAAGTCAGTTTTCATTCCAATCCCAAAGAAAGGCAATGCCAAAGAATGTTCAAATTACTGCACAATTGCACTCATCTCACATGCTAGTAAACTAATTCTCAAAGTGCTCCAAGCTAGGCTTCAGCAATATGTGAACCATGAACTTCCAGATGTTCAAGCTGGTTTTAGAAAAGGCAGAGGAACCAGAGATCAAATTGCCAGCATCCACTGGATCATGGAAAAAGGAAGAGAGTTCCAGAAAAACATCTATTTCTGCTTTATTGACTATGCCAAAGCCTTTGACTGTGTGGATCACAATAAACTGTGGAAAATTCTAAAAGAGATGGGAATACCAGACCATCTGACCTGCCTCTTGAGAAATCTGTATGCAGGTCAGGAAGCAACAGTTAGAACTGGACATGGAACAACAGACTGGTTCTAAATAGGAAAAGGAATACATCAAGGCTGTATATTGTCACCCTGCTGATTTAACTTATATGCAGAGTACATCATCAGAAATGCTGGGCTGGAAGAAGCACAAGCTGGAATCAAGATTGCCAGGAGAAATATCTATCACCTCAGATATGCAGATGACACCACCCTTATGGCAGAAAGTGAAGAGGAATTAAAAAGCCTCTTGATGAAAGTGAAAGAGGGGAGTGAAAAAGTTGGCTTAAAGCTCAACATTCAGAAACCTAAGATCATGGCATCTGGTCCCATCACTTCATGGCAAATAGATGGGGAAACAGTGGAAACACTGTCAGACTTTATTTTTGAGGCCTCCAAAATCACTGCAGATGGTGACTGCAACCATGAAATTAAAAGACGCTTCCTCCTTGGAAGGAAAGTTATGACCAACCTCGATAGCATATTCAAAAGCAGAGACATTACTTTGCCAACAAACGTCCATCTAGTCAAGGCTATGGTTTTTCCAGTGCTCATGTATGGATGTGAAAGTTGGACAGTGAAGGAAGCAGAACACGAAAGAGTTGATGCTTTTTTACTGTGGTGTTGGAGAAGACCGCCTGTGAATCCCCTGGACTGCAAGGAGGTCCAACCAGTCCATTCTAAAGGAGATCATCCCTGGGTGTTCTTTGGAAGGAATGATGCTAAAGCTGAAACTTTGTTCTTTGGAAGGAATGATGCTAAAGCTGAAACTCCAGTACTTTGGCCACCTCATGCAAAGAGTTGACTCATTGGAAAAGACTCTGATGCTGGGAGGGATTGGGCGCAGGAGGAGAAGGGGACCACAGAGGATGAGATGGCTGGATGGCATCACCAACTCGATACACATGAGCTTGAGTGAACTCCAGGATTTGGTGATGGACAGGGAGGTCTGGCGTGCTGTGATTCATGGGGTTGCAAAGAGTCGGACATGGCTGAGCGACTGAATTGAACTGAAGGTATAAAGGAAGACAGGAACAAGGAATGGGAGGGAAAATGCAAGGGTCTGATTTTTTTTAAAGCTTGGGAGCAATCAACTATAATGTTATCAGATCAATTGCTATTTTTGGTAGAAAATATTTATACTTTTTAAACCTGTTCTCACTGACACATCTACTCAAGTTATTTGATATTTATTTAACTGAGTTATTTATATTACTCAATTTCTCTAGTTATTTTAATTTGTAGCCATAGGGTTACATGTAATATTTCTTATGTTCTTTGAGTTTGTTCTGTTTCTAGATGTGGTTATGTTTTCTTTCTTATCCAATTACCTTATAGATTTTTGTCCTTGTTTTTTCCTTCTTAATTTGGAATATAAGATGTTTATCACTCTCGGGCTTGTCAAAGAACTAGCTTTTATATTTGTCTCTTCTGCTGCTTTCATTTTGTTTTGTTTTCTAGTCCATTACTTTCAGATTGCATTAAATTAATTCTCTTCTCCTAGCCTGTTTGGTAGGTTTTCTTGTTTCACACTTTTTAAGATCAATGCTAACTTCCCTTTTTCATTCTTTCTTTTTTAGTATGAAGGCATTTTAATTGATAGCCTTTGTCACAAATATTGCTTTTGCTGTTTCCCAGAAGTTTTAGTACAAAGTATTTTTATTTTCCTTCTTTCCAATAAATTATAATTTTACTTTTTCTTCTGCTTTTAAACCAGTGAAGTGAAGTGAAAGTCACTCAGTAATGTCCAACTCTCTATGGCCCCATGGACTGTATAGTCCATGGAATTCTCCAGGCCAGAATACTGGAGTGGGCAGGCTTTCACTTCTCCAAGGGATCTTCCCGACCCGGAAATTGAACCAAGGTCTCCTGCATTGCAGGCAAATTCTTTACCAACTGAGCTATGAGGGAAGCTTTAAACCAGAGGTTTTATATATATATATATATATATATATATATATATAAATTTGTTATTTCAAGAGGATAAGATTTTACGATAAAATATTTTTTCTTATTACATTATTTTCAGTGTGGGCTTCATGATAGAAAACATTTTATTGAAGCCTTCCGTTCAGTTCAGTTCAGTCACTCAGTCGTATCCGACTCTTTGCGACCCCATGAATCGCAGCACGCCAGGCCTCCCTGTCCATCACCAACTCCCGGAGTTCACTCAGACTCATGTACATCGAATTGGTGATGCCATCCAGCCATCTCATCCTCTGTTATCCCCTTCTCCTCCTGCGCTCAATCCCTCCCAGCATCAGAGTCTTTTCCAATGAGTCAACTCTTTGCAAGAGGTAGCCAAAGTATTGGAGTTTCAGCTTTAGCATCATTCCTTCCAAAGAACACCCAGGACCGATCTCTCTTAGAATGGACTGGTTGGATCTCCTTGCAGTCCAGGGGACTCACAAGAGTCTTCTCCAACACCACAGTAAAAAAGCATGAATTCTTTGGTGCTCAGCTTCCTTCACAGTCCAACTTTCACATCCATACATGACTGATGGAAAAACCATAGCCTTGACTAGATGGACGTTTGTTGGCAAAGTAATGTCTCTGCTTTTGAATATGCTATCGAGGTTGGTCATAACTTTCCTTCCAAGGAGAAAGTGTCTTTGAATTTCATGGCTGCAGTCACCATCTGCAGTGATTTTGGAGCCCAAAAATATAAAGTCTGACAGTGTTTCCACTGTTTCCCCATCTATTTGCCATGAAGTGATGGGACCAGGTGCCATGATCTTAGGTTTCTGAATGTTGAGCTTTAAGCCAACTTTTTCACTCCCCTCTTTCACTTTCATCAAGAGGCTTTTTAATTCCTCTTCACTTTCTGCCATAGTGGTGGTGTCATCTGCATATCTGAGGTGATAGATATTTCTCCTGGCAATCTTGATTCCAGCTTGTGCTTCTTCCAGCCCAGCATTTCTGATGATGTACTCTGCATAGAAGTTAAATCAGCAGGGTGACAATATACAGCCTTGATGTACTCCTTTTCCTATTTGGAACCAGTCTGTTCCATGTCCAGTTCTAACTGTTGCTTCCTGACCTGCATACAGATTTCTCAAGAGGCAGGTCAGGTGGTCTGGTATTCCCATCTCTTTCAGAATTTTCCACAGTTTATTGTGATCCACACAGCCAAAGGCTTTGGCATAGTCAATAAAGCAGAAATAGATGTTTTTCTGGAACTCTCTTGCTTTTTTGATGATCCAGCGGAGGATCTCTGGTTCCTCTGGCTTTTTTAAAACCAGCTTGAACATCTGGAAGTTCACAGTTCGCCTATCACTGAAGGCTGGCTTGGAGCATTTTGAGCATTAGTTTACTAGCGTGTGAGATGAGTGCAATTGTACGGTAGTTTGAGCATTCTTTTGCATTTCCTTTCTTTGGGATTGGAATGAAAACTGACCTTTTCCAGTCCTGTGGCCACTGCTGAATGTTCCAAATTTGCTGGCATACTGAGTGTAGCACTTTCACAGCATCATCTTTCAGGATTCAAAACAGCTCAACTGGAATTCCATCACCTCCACTAGCTTTGTTGGTAGTGATGCTTTCTTTTTTTGTTGTTGTTGTTTTGTTTGTTGATGTGCTTTATTATTTTTTTTACTTTACCATATTATATTGATTTTGCCATACATCAACATGAATCTGCCATGAGTGTACACATGTTCCCCATCCTGAACTCTCCTCCCACCTCCCTCCCCATACCATGCCTCTTGGTCATCTAAGGCCCACTTGACTTCACATTCCAGGATGTCTGGCTCTAGGTGAGTGATCACACCATCATGATTATCTGGGTCATGAATCTCTTTCTTGTACAGTTCTTTGTGTATTCTTGCCACCTCTTCTTAATATCTTCTGCTTCTGTTAAGTCCATTCCATTTCTGTTCTTTATCGAGCCCATCTTTGCGTGAAATGTGCCCTTGGTATCTCTAATTTTCTTAAAGTGATCTCTAGTGCTTCCCATTTTGTTGTTTGCCTCTATTTCTTTGCATTAATCGCTGGGGAAGGCTTTCTTATCTCTCCTTGCTATTCTTTGGAATTCTGCATTCAGATGCTTACATCTTTCCTTTTCTCCTTTGCTTTTCACTTCTCTTCTTTTCACAGCTATGTGTAAGGCCTCCTCAGACAGCCATTTTGCTTTTTTGCATTTCTTTTCCATGGCGATGGTCTCCTGTACAATGTCACGAAATCTGTCCATAGTTCATCAGGCACTCTGTCTATCAGATCTAGTCCCTTAAATCTATTTCTCACTTCCACTGTATAATCATAAGGGATTTGATTTAGGTCATACCTGAATAGTCTAGTGGTTTTCCCTACTTTCTTCAATTTAAGTCTGAATTTTGCAATAAGGAGTTCATGATCTGAGCCACAGTCAGCTCCCGGTCTTGTTTTTGCTGACTGTATAGAGCTTCTCCATCTTTGGCTGCAAAGAATATAATCAGTCTGATTTTGGTGTTGACCATCTGGTGATGTCCATGTATAGAGTCTTCTCTTGTGTTGTTGGAAGAGAGTATTTGTTATGACCAGTGCATTCTCTTGGCAAAACTCTATTAGCCTTTGCCCTGATTCATTCCATACTCCAAGGCCAAATTTGCCTGTTACTCCAGGTGTTTCTTGACTTCCTACTTTTGCATTCCAGTACCCTATAATGTAAAGGACATCTTTTTTGGGTGTTAGTTCTAAAAGGTCTTGTAGGTCTTCATAAAACCATTCAGCTTCTTCAGCGTTACTGCTTGGGGCATAGACTTGGATTACCGTGATATTGAATGGTTTGCCTTGGAAACGAACAGAGATCATTCTGTCATTTTTGAGATTGCATCTAGGTACTGCATTTTGGACTCTTTTGTTGATCGTGATGGCTATTGCATTTCTTTTAAGGGATTCCTGCCTGCAGTAGTAGATATAATGGTCACCTGAGTTAAATTCACCCATTCCAGTCCATTTTAGTTCACTGATTCCTAGAATGTCGACATTCACTCTTGCCATCTCCTGTTTGACCACTTCCCGTTTGCCTTGATTCATGGACCTGACATTCCAGGTTCCTATGCAATGTTGCTCTTTATAGCATTGGGCCTTGCTTCTATCACCAGTCACATCCACAGCTGGGTATTGTTTTTGCTTTGGCTCCATCCCTTCATTCTTTCTGGAGTTATTTCTCTACTGATCTCCAGTAGCGTGTTGGGCACCTACTGACCTGGGGAGTTCCTCTTTCAGTATCCTATCATTTTGCCTTTTCATACTGTTCATGGGGTTCTCAAGGCAAGAATACTGAAGTGGTTTGCCATTCCCTTCTCCAGTGGACCACGTTCTGTCAGACCTTTCCACCATGACCTGCCTGTGCTGGGTGGCCCCACATAGCATGACTTAGTTTCATTGAGTTAGACAAGGCTGTGGTGATCAGATTGGCTAGTTTTCTGTGATTATGGTTTCAGTGTGTCTGCCCTTAGTTTCATGAGTTAGACAAGGCCATGTGATCAGATTGGCTAGTTTTCTGTGATTATGGTTTCAGTGTGTCTGCCCTCTGACACCCTCTCACAACACCTACCGTGTTACTTGGGTTTCTCTTACCTTGGATGTGGGGCCTTATTTGTATCCAAATATATGATTGACTTTTATAAATTTCTATCAATGTAACAAAAATATTCTTTGCTTCCAAAATAGAAGATTCAGCAGGCCTTTTAAATAAAATTGATTAAATATATGATTATTTTTTATATTCTTATTAATATTTTCTCTACTTTTTGAAGAATTTCTTTCTCACCTTTCTTATTTAACCAGCACCAAGGTCTCTTCCAAGAAGTTGGCTCTTTGCATCAAGTGGCCAAAGTATTGGAGCTTCAGCTTCAGCATCAGTCCTTCCAATGAATATTCAGGACTGACTTCCTTTAGGATTGACTGGGTTGATCTCCTTGTTGTCCAAGGGACTCTGAAGAGTCTTCTCCAGATGCTTTCCTGTTTGAAAGCATCACATCTTTGGCACTCAGCCTTCTTTATGGTCCAACTCTCACATCCTTACATGACTACTGAAAAAACCACAGCTTTGAAGAGACCTTTGTTGGCAAAGTAATGTCTCTGCTTTTTAATATGCTATGTTTGTCACAGTGGCTCACATGGTAAAGAATTCACCTGTAGTGCAGGAGACCTGGTTCAATCCCTGGATCAGGAAGATCTCCTGAAGAAGAAAATGGCAACCCACTCTAATACTCTTGCCTGGAGAATTCTATTGACAGAGGAGCCTGGTGGGCTACAGTCCATGGGGTGGCAAAGAGTCGGACATGACTGAGCGACTAACACTTTCACTTAGGTTTGTCATAGCTTTCCTTACAAGGAACAAGTGTCTTTAAACTTCATGGCTGCAGTCACCATCTACAGTGATGTTGAAGCCCAAGAGAATGAAATCTGTCCCTGCTTCCACTTTTCCCCTTCTATTTACTGTGAAATGATGGGACTATATGCCTTTGAAGAATTAAGTCTTTTATGTTTGTGTCATAATATAGTTGATTTTATGCCAACTTGATGCTTTATCTTTTTCTGTTTTTTTTTTCTTACATTTGCATGGTTTTATTAACTTTATTAATTGCTTCTTTTCCTTTTTTACCTAAGGAGTTCTACTAGAACTAACTTTTATTAATGGTTACCTTCTTTTTCCTCCTCATTTATATGCATATTTATTTATTAGGCTTCTTTATTCCTCTACTGCTTCTCTCCCTCATCCCAATAAAATAAGACCTCTAGAATATTTTCACTTGCTTATTAACTTTCCCTTATCTGTACATCATATGAAACTCCAGTAATGCTATTAGTTTATTCTTCTTTCTCCCATCCAAACCCTTTCTAAGATAATTGCTTCTTAAAATTTCATACAATTGTTAGAATTTTCCATGCATTTTGTGTCTTTTAAGAATTCTTGTTTATCCCCTTAGTGTACAAATTCCCAGATAGGCTATAATTGTTCATTTGTATTTAATTATAAATCTGTTACTATATTCTTTGTTCACCAACTTTACCTCTTTTTCTATTTCAACTACCATGAGATTCAGATTTATTATTCTCTGGTTTGAACAGTTTCTTAAGTATTTCCTTAGGTGAGTACATGGGTGAAAAAATCTCTTTGAATAATATTCTTATAGACTATTGGGGAATAGTATCTTATCACACATCTAGTCCTTTATTTGAAAGCATCTGTAGATATTATACCACCACTTATAGATTTTATAATTGTACAAGAAAAGAAGAGAAGCAAAAGGCAAAGGAAAAAGGGAAAGATATACCCATCTGAATACAGAATTCCAAAGAATAGCAAGGAGAGATAAGAAAGCCTTCTTAAGTGAAAATGCAAAGAAATAGAGGAAAATAATAAATGGGAAAGACTGGACATCTTCTAGAAAATTAGAGATACCAAGGGAACATTTCATGCAAAGATGGGCACAATAAAGGACAGAAATGCTATAGACATATCAGAAGCAGAAGGTATTAAGAAGAGGTGGCAAGAATACACAAAAGAACTATACAAAAAACAATCTTCATGACCCAGATAACAAAGATGGTGTTGTCACTCACTAGAGGCAGACATCCTCTAATGCCAAGTCAAGTGGGCCTTAGGAAGCATCACTGTGAACAAAGCTAGTGGAGGTGATGGAATTTCAATTGAGCTACTTCAAATCCTGAAAGATGATGTTGTGAAAGTGCTGCACTCAATATGCCAGCTAATTTGGAAAACTCAGCAGTGGCCACAGGACTGGAAAAGGTCAGTTTTCATTCCAATCCCAAAGAAAGGCAATGCCAAAGATTGTTCAAACTACTGCACAATTGCACTCATCTCACATGTTAGTAAAGTAATGCTCAAAATTCTCCAAGCCAGGCTTCAACAGCATATGAATCAAGAACTTACAGATGTACAAGCTGGATTTAGAAAAAGCAGAGGAACCAGGGATCAAATTGCCAACATATGTTGGATCATAGAAAAAGAAAGAGAATTCCAGAAAAATATCTACTTCTGCTTCATTGACTACACTAAAGCCTTCAGCAGTGTAGATCACAACAAACTTGGAAAATTCTTAAAGACATTCTTAATAGCAGACCACCTTATCTGTCTCCTGAGAGACCTGTATGCAAGTCAAGAAGCAACAGTTAGTACCAGACATTGAACAATAGACTGGTTCCAAATTTGGAAAAGAGTAAGTCAAGGCCGTATATTGTCACCTTTCTTATTTAACATATATGCATAGTACATCATGCAAAATGCCAGACTGGATGAAGCACAAGCTGGAATCAAGATTGCAGGAAAAAATATCAATAACCTCAGATGTGCAGATGACACCACCCTTATGGCAGAAAGCGGAAAGGAACTAAAGAGCCTCTTGATGAAAGTGAAAAAGAAGAGCTGAAAAAAAAAAAAACAAAACAAAAAAAAAACAAAAACAAAAAAAAAAAAACCTGGCTTGAAACTCCATTCAAAAAACTAAGATCATGGCATTTGGTCCCATCACTTCATGTCAAACAGATGGGGAAAAAATGGAAATGGTGACAGACTTCATTTTCTTGTGCTCCAAAATCACTGCAGATGGTGGCTGTAGCCATGAAATTGAAAGATGCTTGCTTTTTGGAAGAAAAGCTGTGGTGAACCTCCACAGTGTGTTAAAAAGAAGAGACATCATTTTGCCGACAAAGGTCCATATAGTTAGTAAAGCCTGGATGGTGCAGTCCATGGGGTCGCAAAAAGTCAGACATAACTGAGCGACTGAACAACAGCAATTATCCATCTAATTTTTTTGTAAATTACTCATTTCTATCTGGATGCATTAAATATATACTTGCCTTCATCACTGGAGTTCAGTGATTTGATAAGGATACACATATCTCTGAAAACAAATGAGATGTAAATCTGCTAGCCTAAGTGTTCCTTGGCTCAAAAATTTTCATCAATCATTTGTTTAATTGTTGTCTCCTTCATTTGCATCTTTTTCTCATTCTACTAGAACTTCTATATTTTTCATGAATCTCTATTCCAAAATGTGTGTATTTTCCCTCACTTTCTATATAGTTGTTCTCCTTTTTCCTCTCTGTAATTTAAGTATTCTTCTACCTGATCTTCCAAGGCACTGATGTAAGCATCTATAGTGAGTGATAATTTGTACTTCATTTATTCAGTTTTTAAATTTAAAAAATCATGTGGTTTTAGTGCCAGGAACCATGCTGAGTGCTATATTTGGATTTCTTTACATGTTCTTCTACTTCTTTTAAATCTAGTTTTTAGAGAAGTGTCTCTCTTCCTTTGGTAGTCTATTCTAATTTGCCTGTTTATTCTGCTTCCTGGCTTATATACCTTTTTAATGGGATACCTACCATTTTTCTATATCTACTCATTTGGACACCTTCCATAGGAGTGCTTCAGAGAGTACTGGAGAGAGCATCTATCCCTGCACTATGGGTCCCTAAACACACAGCAGACTCTCTATCTCTGGTACCACAGTGCGCAAAGGCAGAGCATCTTTGCTCTACGATCTCTTTGTGTTCTCTGCATCTCAGAGGTAGAGATGAGTAAACCCAACTGTTCACCTCGTCTGCAGATTCTTAGGGTCAGGGACACCCTAAAGTCCAGGAGAGCTGGAATGGACTTTCTTCCTAGCGAGGGCTGCTTTCAGATCCTTTCTTTGGGCTTTTGTTCTGAATCCTAGAGTACTGACCAAAAGGGAAGGAAATATGGTTACAGGTCTTGGCTCACCTCTGCCTGTTGGCCCATAGGAAGTGGCTGAGTTGGAGTCAGAGCACTGAATGGAGGTGTGTGGAAAATCTCAAGCCACCATGTCCCTAGAGTTCTCCTTAATTTTGTCTTTTTAGGGCAGTATTTTTGAAGGCTCATCATCTTGAATGTATCACTAGTACTGCCTTTCCCACTGGTTAACAGTGCAAGTTTGGACTCTTTGGGCCTCTGAGTCCCCATCATTAAAATAACGAGGCCTCTCCCCCGAGTCTAGGATGTCCTCCCTTTCCAGTGTGCCAGTTGGCTCAGTTGTGTAACTGCCATATATTCAAGTGAGAATTGCCATTCCCTGTATCAGCTCTGAGTAAGAAAATTATTTTGGAGTAAAACTTGGCAAAACAGTATCTTGAGCTGCCAACAAATTATTCTGGAAGATTTCAAAACATTAAGTTTTCATATTCCCTCTCAAACTCAAGCCAATTTTGCTTAAAGGAACACTATTGTTTGAGTTGAAAAAAAAATCTAAATTGTGGTTATGCATCTGGCATTTCTAATATAAGTATGAAAGCAATAGATTTGCCTGTTTTTTGCTAAATCACACAGGCTGCAAAAAGTATATACACATATGGAATGTCTTTTCACGTTCAAAAAGTTAAGCTTAAATTGTAACTGCAAAGGCTTGTTTCTTAGAAGTATGAGAAGAAAATGCCCAAGAATTTTTAGAGTACATTATTCTTTTGTTGAGATAGCTTTTCCTTTTGTTTCTTTTTCATTGCTGCTTTTAGTTTATATTTAACTACAGGCAGTTATTGAAGAAGCCACAAACCTAAGTACCAGGTGCTCTCTCTTAATGCCTCATATGGAGCATTTTAGTAATCCTTTTGACTCCAGTATGCCTTCTCTGTCTCCTTATTGCTCCTATAATTCCATGTTATAATGGCCTTTCAATTTCTAGCCTGACTCTATGATTATAGTAGCGATGGCTGCAGGGATTAGAGTTTGGAGAATCTAAACTTAGGGCCAGTGGCCTAAAATACAGAATTATAGATGACTCAGTTAATTTCACAGTCCACTTTAGAACCTATTGCATTTCTTATGGTTATATGTGTAGACGTTTACTCTTCTCTCCTGAATTGTAAATAGCTTAACCATGGGATCTTTGGCTCTGTCATCTTTGATCTTTAAAGGAATAGGACCAGTCCTTTATATGATGAATGTTCATTAGTTTGAATCAAAATTATTTGAGTTCCTAAATACGGCTGTCTGCTCACTCACTTATCCTTAAGTGTATTTTTGAGCACACATGAACTAAGGTTGGTTTCCCAGTGGTAAAGAATCTGACTGCCAATGCAGGAGGCACAAGAGGCGTGGGTTCAATCCCTGGGTCAGGAAGCTCCCCTGGAGTAGGAAATGGCAACCCCATCCAGTGTTCTTGCCTGGGAAATCCTGTGGACAGAGGAGCCTGATGGGCTACAGTCCATGAGGTTGCAAAGAGTCAGACACGACTGAGCACACACACACATGAATTAAGATTAAATTTTCCCAAATCCATTAAAGTTAATTAGACTAAGCCCTATTGCCATGATGTCCAATCAGAAGAGTTAATGACAGAATGTGAAGATTGTGGTAGGTAGAAGCTGCTCTTCCTCACATGTATGTTAAAAATTCTTAACATCACCTTCACTATTACTTTGTTACTGAATGTTCACAGACATTAACCTTTTTCTACTGAAAAGTGGGAAACTATCCTAAAGGCAAAGAATAAAGCTAAGTTGTATGATGATTTCCCTTGACCTAGAATGGACAAAAGCATTTCTTGATTCTAAAGTTTTTTGGGTTTTTTTATACCTCCTCATGTTCTCGACTGTAGTTTAAGTGATGGATAGATTGAAATCCATTGTATGCACTCTAACTATCCCTGCTGTTGCTTATGTGCAATTGTGCTGAAGTGGCAAATGAAGGATTACAGGGTAACTCTCTGGGGGCAGTGAAGATCAGTCTCTTGCTGCTGCAGGGTAATACGGATGATGTAAAGCCTGGGTTGTAAAAGATCACAGCATATTGTTCTTCCGGAGGGAAGGGTCATCTTGAGGGAAACTAACAATAACAACAACAATTTTGTTCTCATTTTGGCTGTCCAGCACACTCCATATACACACTCTCACTCCATACACACACACAGTCTCACTCCAAACACACATATATACATACACACATGGAGAGCAAAATATACAATCTTAAGAATCATAATAAGCTGCTGCTGCTGCTGCTAAGTCACTTCAGTCGTGTCTGACTCTGTGCGACCCCATAGACGGCAGCCCACCAGGCTCCCCGGTCCCTGGGATTCTCCAGGCAAGAATACTGGAGTGGGTTGCCATATCCTTCTCCAATGCATGAAAGTGAAAAGTGAAAGTGAAGTCGCTCAGTCGTGTCCGACTCTTTGCAACCCCAGTCGTGTCCGACTCTTTGCAACCCCGTGGACTGCAGCCTACCAGGCTCCTCTGCCCATGGGATTTTCCAGGCAAGAGTACTGGAGTGGGTTGCCATTGCCTTCTCCCATAATAAGCTGTTAACTATCAAATTGTTGTAAAGTGGCAATATATACCATTTCATGATGACCAGCATAGATTAGATCCGGCAAGGAAAGTTCTTTTTCTTAATTCTAGGGAGTTGACATTTTGCAAAATCCCCTACCTCTTTCATTTCTGTTGTTTGCTATTACAGAAGAGAAGTGAAGATTTCCACCCCCACCCCCACCCTCAGCCTTTTCCCTGTGCATCTCACAGCAATTATGGAGAATCCATTGGGTCTGTTACCAGCAGGAATGTTAAGCAAATTAATGAGTGAGAACTCTGGAAAAAGAAAATTCCTGGGGATTTGCAGAAGGGGGAGTTGGATTTGTTTGTTTTTGTTGTTGTTCCTCTTGAGGAAAGAAAGAATAAAGCAGCCCTTGGAAGAGATTGGGAAGCTGAGGCCTCCTCTTCTCTCCTTCCTTCTGCTGACTGTGGCGCACTTGGTGGATCAGATCTGAGACTGTGAAGGAGGCAGGAGACACTCCTGATATCTCAGCAGCTGAGGAAACAGAACACACAGCTGAGTCTTCAGAAGGGACCCGAGAATCTGGAGCACAGGTCCCACTGAGCTAAGGTAGAGAAAAAGAGAGGAGAAAAAAAATGTATGGGACAAGACACTGCCTTGCCTTTTGAGCAATCGTAAATTAGGAGATGGACATTTATTTTGTTTTTGATTTGTTTTGTTGTGTAGGTTTATGTGTGTGTTTGATCTTGGTTTCGCTTCCATAAATCACCTGCAGATATAATATTTCTTAAATTATTTTTATATAACCAAGGCTGTAAAATTGGCTCTGAGATTAGGAGTCAAAAGACTTAGGTTTGAGTTCCAACTGTGCCATGTACTGTTGGATTACCATCCATTCTGAAGCCACAAAGAGCTGGCTTGAGTCCTGGCTCTGCCACTTATGGTTGTATGACCCTAAGCAAGTTGCTTAAACTTCTTAAGTGTCAGTTTCCTCATCTGTAAAATGGAGATAACAATAGCACCTAATTACAGGGCTGTGGGAAGAGTTTAATTAAATAATGCATGTATACTTACAGAACTTTCAGAGCTGAGACTTGTATGCAATAAATGCTCAATAAACAATAATATTTTAAACTTAATCCTATGAGTTTAACTATGCATGCATGCCTGGGGAAAAATTTTGCCATCTAATACTGTGTTTATTCTGAGTGATACTTGGTAGGACTATGTCAAATGAAGTGTGATACCTCTTTCCTCCATGCCCCAAAGCACACGTATGAGCATTCTCTCTCCCCTTTTCTCTCTCTCTTCCTCTCTCTCTCTCTCTCTCAGACACAGCAAATTTAAACCTTTGTAGCAAAGATACAGATACCTGGATTATACCCGTAAGTAACAGGCCATGGTGATGATTTCAGTTATTGAACATAAGGTGAATCAACACTAGTCCCTAGAACTTTAACATAGAGTGATGAACCTTGCCCTTAGGTGACCTTCCTCAGCAAGCATTTGTACCCCAAAAAGTCAAATACTACTCTTCTGTCAAATTTTAGCAGCCTACTGCCAAAGCAAACACTAATTAATAGACACCATTTGAACTCCGTCATTACTATTTTTGAAGTACCAACTGTGTGCTAATTTACCTTTGCATGAAAAAAGGAAGAATAGAAGAAACTCTTAATGACTTCTTTTTGCTTAGATGCTCTGGAAAACCACTTAAGTTAGGATGTAATTGCTATTGGTGACTCTTTGGTTCACACTATAATGAAGTATGTCTGTGCATATGTGAAACCCCAGGAAAAGAACACTCAGACAACACTGGAGCTTTGGTCATGCCCTGCCAGGAAATCACACAATCCTCATGGACTACAGGGAATAGGTTCAGACTTCCACAGATGCAACTGCTTCAGAATGGTGATTTTCTGTGTAGTTCATGCAATCAATTCTAGCCAATTCTCCCTGCTTCCTTTTATTCCCTAATGAGGAGTATACTTCTAAAAGTCAGAAGTTTCTAAATAAGAGAGAGAAGGCACAACAGCATGTAGACGAGACAGAGGATCAGAGAGAAAAAAAGAGGAAACCATAATGTCGTGGTTTATAATGCTTTCTCATAAATGTTTCAGCAAGTACAAAGTCTCTGATTAATTTTTACAGTTCCCATTCATTTCTTGCTAATACAGCTAACAGCAGATGCTCATTGAAGGGTATTTCTGGCTGGCATATGACCCTGGCTCCTTTGTTTAGTATCTGATATATGAGGACAATGTCACCAAGCATAGAAGTTCTTGGCTAGTGGTTTTATCACCCAAAATAATGTCTGCCTTTTTTGCAAGTATGCTTGTAGGAGATCAGCTAGTTGCTGTGGGCCTTTGGCAAAAGCACACACTTTGAGTTTTGGGACTGTTTATAACTCACTCTAAGGAAAGGACAGCTAGCTATGGACAAAGCAATAAGCATGAGCTCTAAAGGAAGTAACCACAGAGATGTTTCCTAGTGTACTTTTATAGTAGACTCAAGATTGCTCAGTGATTGGCCTTAAGGAAGTGAATTCCTAAAAACTAACTTAACACATGTGTACTCTTTATTTAATCTGTACACACAAGTATAATTATGACCTGCCAAGCGGTAGATGAAGGGATGTACCACACACATTTCCCTTTAAGGAGAGACTAGTTGCCCAACTGTGGGCAACATGGTTGGCTGATAGCTTCCAGCCATCATTTCCTAATGGGTGGACCTCATTGGGTGGCCAAGAGCCTCCTCACCTGAAGTCATAGCCCACACAATGACTGAGTGTGTCTCTGTTTGTTGGACACACTGTGTGTGTTGGGTGGAAGGTGGAGGAGTATAAAGATCCAGTCACTTTGACCCCATATGCATAAGAACATCTCTGACAGGCAATGTTTGCTGCAGACATCCCCTTGTCCTGGCTTAGGCTGGCTCAGAATTTTGGACCCACATGAAAGTTTGCCATCATCCTCTTCCCAAATATGCTTCTTCTAACTTTCACATATGTTGATCCCTAATGGACAGCTTGCACCTCAGACTCTGTCTCAGCATTTTTTTTCTTCTGGAGATTCCAGTCTGCAGCTCGACATTGTTGTAATTTCTCACTGATGGACTGTTTTGTTTGTTTGTTTTCTTTTTGTTTCGTTTGTTTCCAGAATCTAATCCCTAGGACTCTAGCGTACAGAGTTTGAGACCACCACTGCACTAAGATCAGAATTAGAAGTAGTACGGAATCTCTAGTGACTTCGCTAGTGTTCAAGGTTAATTCAGTGACAGCAGTGTGAGTCCATACAAGATTGAGGGCTGTTCATTTATCAACCTATCTTAGTATATGGTGCCAAGAATACAAATACTTTAGAAAGAATGCAAACTCCGATTTCAAGAGGGGCACAGTCTAGGAAAGCATAAGAGACCAGACAGAGATATCCATGAAAAAAATGAGAAGAGTATAGGATTAAAGGAAATACACTAGTCAGAATAAAGACAGAGAGGCAGAGTGGAGAACAGATGGCAGAGGAAAAGGAGAAATTAACATGAGTTAAGCATCCAAAACTACCACAAAGAAGAAATTTTCCCTCTGACTCAATCTTCATATTAGTGTTTTGAGGCTAGGTTATATATTTATATTGTATATAAAAGTGGGGAAAATGTGGGAAATAGGGAGATAAAACCTTCTTCAGTCTCCTTAAAAAGTCTGTGAGTGACTTTCCATCTAATTCAGAACAATATCATTTTTTCGTGTCTTCTCATTTGCTATTTCTTTTTTAGTCCTTCCCTCACTTTTTTTTTTCCAACCTCACTCACCATGGATTCCATACTTCCACCCAAATGCATTAGCATTCCTTCAGTTCAGGAGAACCAGCTGTTTGCATTTCATCTCTTTGGTCCAGACAGAGGAACAGTTCAGCCAAACCAGTAAAGTCAGACACTTGAATGCAGTTTGATTTGCTGCTGGGATCCTTGTATCTTATCAAAGTAAATGCTGGCCACTGTCACTCAAGAACACATACAAATTAAGTGTAGATATGTGGACATATCAGAGAAAAAGAATCAGCAAAACTATAGAACTAAGGGAGATCAGCCCTGGGTGTTCTTTGGAAAGAATGATGCTAAAGCTGAAACTCCAGTACTTTGGCCACCTCATGCGAAGAGCTGACTCATTAGAAAAGACCCTGATGCTGGGAGGATTGGGGGCAGGAGGAGAAGGGGACGCCAGAGGATGAGATGGCTGGATGGCATCACGGACTCGATGGACGTGAGTCTGAGTGAACTCTGGGAGATGGTGATGGACAGGGAACTCTGTCCATCAGATGGTGGACAGATTGGATGGTCCATCCAATCAGATGGTAATGGCATGCTGCAATTCATGGGGTCACAAAGAGTTGGACATGACTGAGCCACTGAAATGAACTGAACTGAACTGAAGGAATAGGTTATTACTAAAGACTTTAATTTTTAGGGCAATTCAACCTACTGTCTGACTTTTTTCTTTTCAACATACTATGAAAACAGAAGGAGAAATAATGTTTGTGTTCATTTTTAAATGAGAATACTGAGGTCTGGAGAGGGTAAAAAGTCAATTTTTATAAACTGAACCAGTAGTTAGGGAAAAGGCTGAGATCTATGTCCCATTCTTTTGAGTCTGAGTCTGAGCCTGTGATCTCTTCTCATTAGACCTTGATGAATATCGTCTAAGACTGTGGAGAGTGAATACTGAGCTGCCAGGACCCCCATTCTTTTTACCCATAGAAAACTTGAAAGAAAATAAAGAACTTTGTCCTTAGAAATAAGCCATCTGTTACAGAGCAGAGCAAAAGAGCCAGCACTTGTGAGCCTAATAGTGGTTCTGCCAGAGTCTGGCTGGGCGGCCTCTGTTGCAAGCTGTTTAATCTCTAATTCCTGTGAATCAGGAACAATTTCAACTGCTTGATAAAGAGTTTGGAGACATCTAGGGCAAAGTAAGTGCAGCAGCAAACTCCATCTTGGCACTCTCCAGGCCCAGCTCGGCAAATTCTTTCTCTTTGGGCTACAGGTCCTTGAAGGTTTACCACTAGCATGATGCTTGTATTACCAAGAAGAGTATTTGTATCATGGAGTTCTTTTTGATTAGTAAGAATCCTCAAAAGAAATATACATTAAAAGCAGAACTTGTTTTTATTTTTATTTTCCTAACATTTTATCAATCACTTACAACATACCTCACCAATATCAAAGACTAATAATAATGCATTTCTTTTCTTTCTTACTTTCTTTTTTAACTCTTCTTAGCCTCATCTGTCCAAGTTGTAAAAATGCTGCTTTGAAATTATTAGAAGACATAATGAATGATTTTGAAAGCTTAAGCTTTGTATTTTGCCAAATTAATAGAAGAACTCAAAGATAAGTGTGTTAAACATGTTTGATCTATTTCGATGAAGTAACATGCAAAATTGTACCTGTGGATTTTCAGGCATGGTCTTGCCTCAGAGGCTTTGCAATTGCTGTTCCTTCTTCCTGAACATCTTTACTGTAGCTATTTATCTCTTGCTCCCTCACTTTCTTCAAGTTTTTACTCAAATGACATGTCTTATTTAAGTCTCTCCTAACTATACAATCTAAGCCTTTAACCTTCCTTAGCATTCTAGACTCCCTTTTTATGCTTAATTTTTCCCATAGAAATCACTGAATTCTAACATACTGTATAATTTACTTATAAGCTAGTGGTGGTAGACTGGAGGGACTGAGAACTTGAATAGACACTGGATTAGAGTCAGGCAGTCAAGGTGGAAGGTAAGCAAAGGGAATAAGACAGGTACTCAGAGAATATAACTGACATCACAAGAAAATATTTTAGTATATTTACCAACATGTCTCTCTTTCCTGGGGCTCTTCCTCTGATATATTACAAAAAAAGAGTCAAAGCTCAGCTCTTGAGTGTCAAAATAAACTTTTAAATGTTGTGACAGAGAGTGGTGTGAGAGAAAAAGAGATACAAGTTTCAAAAGCCTTGGTTTTGCTTTTCAAAATCCACAGCCCTGAGGTACAGTTATGCACTGAGCAATAGATGGGGAAAAACACAAAGTTGGCAAGAGCTAGTTTTTCCCACCTCATTTCGCCTCTGCCACCAGCAAGGTTAAGTTTCTTTAGGCTGGATGAGAAAGTTAAACAGAGGAAAGAAAGGCTTTAGACACATGAGAAGGGGTCCTGTGTCCATGTTTTTCTATCCAGTTGAGACCTTTCTATCCAATCCAGACCTTCAAGTAAGATTGGGAGGACTGACGTAGGATAGATCAGCGCCTTGCTTCCTAGCTGAACTTGGAAGTGGCAGCCAGCCTTGGCCATTTCCCCTTTGCCATGCTGAGGAGTAGAGATGGCCAGAAAGATTCTGGTTCACTGTAAGGTAGCCTTATGAACTTCCTATGTCCTGGGCATCCTCAGAACTTCTACCCTGTGCCTGAGAGTGGCATAAATTCAGCCCAAAGAGTGTATAACCCTTTGTAGTCTGAGGCGCGAAGTGTATTAACAGGGTTTTTTTTTTTTTCTTTCTTCTGTATTCTAATGCTTTGTTATCAGGGGCCTTGCAGATCCTGGAGGGACTGTCCTCCTTAGGTTTAATCAGTTTATGGACATAGTAAGCAACCTGCCACTCAAGCTAGCCAGCTTTTCAAATGAATACAAATCAATCCAGAGCCCACACTCCTTTCAGAAATCTGACTCTCTAAGCCACTACCCACCTACCCTAATCACTCCACGGCCAGGTACCAGACAACTAGGAACTAGGGAGGCGTTCTGTGCCCCAGAGCTGGCTAGAATTATTCAAACCAGTTAATCCTAACCCTGCCTACCCTTCTTCACTAACTTCTTCCCACAGAAACCACAAAGAGATCTCTCGCCCACGGTTTTCGTCTTTTCTCTCTCAGTCTCCTGAAGACCCTAGTGCTTCCTCATGTGACCTCATGGCACATGGTGTGCCTCTTCCTCTTGGAATCTGTGAGTAAATAAACTATACTAACAATTACTGATCTGTCGGCTTGACCATACCTAAATAAGAATAAAACCTATATTGAAACAGGGAGTACAATGAGATCAATAAGTATAAAGCAGAAAGAATGTTAAGGCCAGTGGATGAATGAAGGCACTTTCTGTCCCTGTGTAGAGTACTACAGCAGCCTCCCAAAGCACAGATAAAACCTAGGAAGGCAGGAGTTGATGGACAAACTCTAAAATCAGTGAGATCATCTTGAATGTGTTATGTCTAAGGTGAGATGAATCTGAATTGGCCAAGATTTAGTTTTTGCCATCAGAAAGCAGGCCTGAAACAAAAACTAGTTTAAGTTATAGAAAAGGCTCAGTGGTAAAGATTCCAACTGCCAGCGCAGTAGATGCCACAGACGCAGGTTCAATCCTTGGGTCAGGAAGGTCCCCTGGAGGAGGAGGAAATGGCAGCTCACTTTAGTAATCCCATGGACAGAGGGGCCTGGTAGGCTACAGTCCATGGAGTCACAAAGTCAGTCAGGACTGAGCACGTACACGTGCACAGAAAAGTAAAGGAAGTTATAAATCCTGTACCTGTGATCTTATAGAATGCAAACTGGATCCTGGGATGGATAGAAGAGAGAGTTGATATAGAAATCAAGAATGAATGCAGTTCATCGAACTAGATAGAGCAGAGGCTGGCAAACTCTGTACCCATGGGCCAAGTCCAACCTGTTTTTGTAAATAAAGTTTTGTTGGAACAGAGTTGAATCCATTCATACACACACACACACACACACACACACACACACACACACACACACACACACACAGAGTATTTATGATTGATTTCTACCTAAAAGGTAGAATTGGGTAGCTGTGATAAAGACTATGTGTCCCACAAAGCCACAAATATTTGCTGCCTGGCCCTTGACTAAAAAAAGTTTGCTCTGAACTGGAATATAATCTTTGCCAATTCAGTTCAGTTCAGGTCCTCAGTCATATCTGACTCTAAGACCCCATGGACTGCAGAATGCCAGGCTTCCCTGTACATTACCAGCTCCTGAAACTTGCTCAAACCCCTGTCTACTGAGTTGGTGATGCTATCCAACCATCTCATCCTGTCATCCCCTTCTCCTCCTGCTTTCAATCTTTCCCAGCATCAGAGTCTTTTCCAATGAATCAGTTCTTGCCATCAGGTGGCCAAAGTATTGGAGTTTCACCTTCGGCATCAGTCCTCCCAATGAATATTCAGGACTGATTTCCTTTAGAATTGACTGATTGGATCTCCTTGCAGTCCAAGGAACTCTCAAGAGTCTTTTCCAACACCACAGTTCAAAAGCATCAATTCTTCAGTGTTCAGCTTTCTTTATGGTCCAACTCTCATAGACAGATCTTTGTTGGCAAAGTAATGTCTCTGCTTTTTAATATGCTGTCTGGGTTGGTCATAGCTTTTCTTCCCAGGAACAAGCATCTTTTAATTTCTTGACTGCAGTCACCATTCCCAATGATTTTGGAGCTCAAGAAAAGAAAATCTGTCACTGTTTCCATTGTTTCCCCATCTATTTGCCATGAAGGGATGGGACCAGATGCCATGATCTTAGTTTTCTGAATGTTGAGTTTTAAGCCAACTTCTTTGCTCTCCTCTTTCACGTTCATCAAGAGGCTCTTTAGTTCTTCTTCACTTTCTGCCATAAGGGTGGTGTCATCTGCATATCTGAGGTTATTGATATTTCTCCAGGCAATCTTGATTCCAGCTTGTGATTCATCCAGGCTGGCATTTCACATGATGTACTCTGCATTTAAGTTAAATAAGCAGGGTGACGATATACAGCCTTGATGTACTCCTTGACCAATTTCAAATCAGTCTGTTGTTTCATGTCCAGTTCTATCTGTTGCATCTTGATCTGCATACAAATTTCTCAGGAGGCAGGTCAGGTGGTCTGGTATTCCCATCTCTTGAAGAATTTTCCACAGTTTGTTGTGATCCACACAGTCAAAGGCTTTGGCATAGTCAATAAAGCAGAAGTAGATGTTTTTCTGAAATTCTCTTGCTTTTTCTGTGATTTAACAGATGTTTGCAATCTCTGATTCTTCTGCTTTTTCTAAATCCAGCTTGAGCATCTGGAAGTTCTCAGTTCATGTACTGTTGAAGTGTAGCTTGAAGGATTTTGAGCATTACTTTTCTAGCATGTGAGATGAGTACAATTGTGTGGTAGTTTGAACATTCTTTGGTATTGCCTATCTTTGGAATTGGAATGAAACTGACCTTTTCCAGTCCTATGGCCACTGCTGAGTTTTCCAAATTTTCTGACATATTGGGTGCAGCATTTTAACAGCAATAATCTCAGCAAAGGCTAAATTAATATTGACATGATAGCCTACTGACCTGCAGTTTAAATTTCTCCTATTGGTAATAAGCTTGGCCTCAAAATATAGGGCAGTTAGCCCAGTTGCAGAGGTTATGAGAAATATAAAGAATAGGACCATGAAATAGGTGGCACATTATTACAGTTGCCCTAGAGCTCCTCATGTGATCCTGTTCATGTGTTGGGTGTCTGTTTATACTTGATGACTTGATTTTATATCTGGAAGGTGTATGTTCTGTGCTATCTCTGAGTATATGCCTATGTATAAGTGGTTCTCATAGCTGGGTAATCTTATCCCCTGAGTTTCAGTTCTCCAAGGATGAAAGCACAGACTAGGAAATCAGGTGGAGTAGGTCTTAGCTTTGGTTCTGTCACACTTTGGAAGTGCCTTTTTCAAGTCCCCTAAACCAGTGTTTTCACTAGAGGGGAGGCAATAATTTGTTCCTCTATCCCAGGGGACATTTGGCCATCACAAGACATTTTTGGTTTTCACAGCTAGAGGCTGGTTGGTAATACAAGCGGGGTTTAGGCAGTTGGTACTAAGGCTGAACAGAGACCAAAATGCTGGTAAGCATCCTACAGAGCACAAGATAGCCCCATACAAATGAAGTCTTATCCTAAGTCAGACCTCCAAGTGACAGTAGCACTGCCATTCTCACTGAAGCACTGTTCATCATGGCCAAGATATGGAAACTATTTAAATGTCTGTTGATGGATGAATGGATTAAAAGATAGGGTATATACATACAGTAGAATATTATTCAGTCTTAAAAAGGAAGAAAATCCTTCAGTATGCAACAACATGGATGAAACTTGAGGACATGATGCTAAGTGAAATAAACCAGTCACACAAAGACAAATACTCCTTGATTCCACTTATATGAGTTATTTAAACTAACTAAACTCACAGAAGTAAAGAATAAATGGTTGTTTTCAGGAACTTGGAGAAGGAAGTAGAGTGTTGCTAATTAATGGATGATATCAAATTTCAGTTATGCAAAATAAGTTCTAGAGATCTATTGTACAATACTGTGCCTATAAATAACAGTTGCGTATTATACACTTTAAAATCTGCTAAGAAGGCAGAGCTCATGTTAACTCTTCTAATACAAATTATCTAGCCTACAATGTCAACAGTGCTAAGGCTGACAAAACCTGACTTAGACTTTTTTGGGATTTCAGTTTCCCCCATCTACACATGTATCCAACCTCACACCAGTGTTTTTAAGATAAAATGAGATAATGATGTAAAAGTTTCTATAATGACACATAGCAAACATATACTATTCTCATTATTCATTGTAAATAATGATTTACTATAATAATATTCATTGTTATAAACTAAATATTCCTGCTAATTTGTTAAATATGCCACTATTTGCTCTTTTACTTGACTATTCCATTTTATTGGAGGTAGTCCTTATAGCCTGTACCAGACTCACCTGTTTTCTAATAGCTCAGGGAATGTGACTCGACTTGATCATTTACCACATAATATTAGTTGTGTATCTTCTTATATATACTGTTTTTCTCCTTGAGAATCTGGATTGTACCTCACTTTTGCTGCTAGCCTGAAATCAACACTCAGTAAATAGTAGAGTAGGTTATTTGAAATGTCCAGTTATAAATGGATGTCAGTTGTTGAAATCATCATGTCACTTAGGAATGCTCTCAGCTGCAAGTCACTGCAAACTTGACTTACATTGTCTCCAAGGACGGAAGGGGTTTAATGTAGACTGTTGCAGGTCTAACAGTGTCAGACTTGAGATGTCAGCACTAACATCTCTCAGTTCATTAGCCTTTTCACTTCAGCTGTAGGTATCACCAACCATACTTGGAGTAGAAAGTAGAGGAAGTGACGGGCATTGCTTACACTGCATGTATACTTTAATTTCAGTAAACAATAACTTTTCTAGAAGCTTCCCTAATTGAATTTTATATACATGTCATGACCCGGAAGTGGAATACAAACTCCTCTCTGCAAAAAAAAAAAAAAAAAAAGGGTGGGTAAGTACATGAATTTCCAATCTCTATATTGGAATGTTCCAAGGAGAATGGGGATGACAATGGTTTGGGGAGCCATCCACTCTAGATTCCTCAGGTGGTCAGGGTATAGTAGTCATTTTGAAATAAACATGCTTTTCATGAAGCTAATAATTAAAAAGGAGAGTTAACAGTTAAAGTACTTCTAGAAATGAGTGATACTACATTAGTTAAAGATGAAAGCTCCTTCTAATTTTATATTTCCATTAAATACAAAATGAGTCCCAAAAGGACTGATCAGTTCAGTTTAGTTCAGTTGCTCAGTCGTGTCTGACTCTTTGCGACCCCATGAATCGCAGCACACCAGGCCTCCCTGTCCATTACCATCTCCCGGAGTTCACTCAAACTCACATCCATCAAGTTGGTGATGCCATCCAGCCATCTCATCCTCTGTCGTCCCCTTTTCCTCCTGCCCCCAATCCCTCCAAGCATCAGAGTCTTTTCCAATGAGTCAGCTCTTCGCATGAGGTGGCCAGAGTACTGGAGTTTCAGCTTTAGCATCATTCCTTCCAAAGAACACCCAGGGTTGATCTCCTTTAGAATGGACTGGTTGGATATCCTTGCAGTCCATGGGACTCTCAAGAGTCTTCTCCAACACCACAGTTCAAAAGCATCAATTCTTCGGCGCTCAGTCTTCTTCACTGTCCAACTCTTGCATCCATACATGACCACTGGAAAAACCATAGCCTTGACTAGACGGACCTTTATTGGCAAAGTAATGCCTCTACTTTTCAATATGCTATCTAGGTTGGTCATAACTTTCCTTCCAAGGAGTAAGCATCTTTTAATTTCATGGCTGCAGTCACCATCTGCAGTGATTTTGGAGCCCAAAAATATAAAGTCTGACACTGTTTCCACTGTTTCCCCATCTATTTGCCATGAACTGATGGGACCAGATGCCATGATCTTAGTTTTCTGAATGTTGAGCTTTAAGCCAACTTTTTCACTCTCCTCTTTCACTTTCATCAAGAGGCTTTGTAGTTCCTCTTCACTTTCTGCCATAGGGGTGGTGTCATCTGCATATCTGAGGTGATTGATATTTCTCCTGGCAATCTTGATTCCAGCTTGTGCTTCCTCCAACCCAGCATTTCTCATGATGTACTCTGCATATAAGTTAAATAAGCAGGGTGACAATATACAGCCTTAACGTACTCCTTTCCCTATTTGGAACCAGTCAGTTGTTCCATGTCCAGTTCTAATTGTTACTTGCTGACCTGAATATAGGTTTCTCAACAGGCAGGTCAGGTGGTCTGGTATTCCCATCTCTTTCAGAATTTTCCAGTTTATTGTGATCCACACAGTCAAAGGCTTTGGCATAGTTAATAAAGCAGAAATAGATGTTTTCTGGAACTCTCTTGCTTTTTCAATGATCCAGTGTTGTTGGGAATTTGATCTCCAGTTCCTCTGCCTTTTCTAAAACTAGCTTGAATATCTGGAAGTTCACGGTTCACGTATTGCTGAAGGCTGGCTTGGAGAATTTTGAGCATTACTTTACTAGCGTGTGAGATGAGAGCAATTGTGCGGTAGTTTGAGCATTCTTTGGCAAGAATGCAGAATTGTTCAATTCTACTTTTTCTTTTTAATGTATCAGTGTGTTTATAACCTTTTATTTTAAATAAATCAGTAGCAAAGAGGAAGTAGCAAATCTTTGCCATTAGCAGAATTCGGGTGGAACTCTTTTATATGATCCCTTCTCCCATTTGGAGCTAACACCCCACTGATACAATGTTGAAGGGGAGAGCATCTTTCCTTCTGTCATAGAGCTTGAACAGGAAAGATGCCTTTCCTCCCCATGGCTTCATAGCAGGGAACAAGCAGCCAGAAGGCCTGGTCTCCACCAGCTGGACCCTCCTGCCTAGGACTTTGAATTCTTTAATGAAAATACAGAAAGAAATTATTCCTGATAGCTGTGAGAATGGCCAGCAGCAGTGGGGCTCTGCAGCTGTGAAAGGCATTCCTTGACAGACAATTTCTGTTAAAATATTGTTTGATGTATTTATTGTGTTCTTTCAAAAAATTCATTTCTTTGTTTAAAACATTTGAAACCAGCTCTAGGTTTGCAAACAAGACCCTTGACTGATAGCATAACTATTCGTAGATAAGCATATTTCTGCTTACAAAGTTAAGGTCAAATAGAGTTTATGAAGTTGTATGACAAAAATAAGCTTGCGTTGTATTTTTTCCTACTTGCAAACTTAAGGTAAGATTGTTAGTAATATGTGGACAAAAGGCCCCAGATAGAGAAATAGGAATATAAATAGTCTCCAATCTGGCATTTTCGAATTTGAGGCTTGTATAGTGTGAACAAAACAAACTCCTGCTGTTTCAACAAATTCTCGGAACAATTTCACCCTTAATTCCTTATCAAGCAGCAGGTTTGTCTATTAACCAAACTCATAAGCAAAATGTATTTCCTTGGTTCCTTCCATTATATTTTTCCTTTGCTATTACTGGTTGAGAAGTTAATGAGAACAAACTCTCCTATCCAACCATAGCAAGTACATAAAACCAAAAAGAGTACTTTTGATAAAGCTAGTATAGATGAAGCTAGGACTTCATGAACCAGAGCTAACACACACAGTGATAATGGAAACATCTTATCCACATCTGATTTGCTCACATATAGTTATTTAGATAACAAATAACACATTCCTGGATAGGGAGACTCTGATTTGATTTCAATCTCATAGTCCAAGTAAATATAAAATGCTGTCAACCCAGCACACATAAATCTCTACTATCTCGTTTTTATCACAGTCTCTGCATTTGGAAAAATATAAGTGAAAAGGCATTTTCTCCTACCTTGTTTAGTACACAATTACATGGTTTAAAGAAGATAAAAATTTCAAATTGTTAGAACGATAGCATTGCTCAAATGATTCTGTTAGAAACTAAAGCATTCCCCTTCCCACGAATGTAGGCACAGGGGAAATAAAACCAAAAAACAAAAAACAGTAGGAATGAAAAATGTTAATTGTTTTATGTTTTTCTATTTTTGGTCTTAATGACCACAGGCTCTTTGCCGCTGAGTAAAATACTCATTTGGAGAAAAAGACTATTGCATGACATATTTCAATTAAGGACAGTTTAGACTAATTCTAAGAAAACTCTACATACTGTACTTGCCATAAACTAAGCAATGCACTTAGGAACCAAATGAACGTGTGTGAGCCACGTGGGTGAATTATGATTGCCCAGGGGATCCTGGTTTTACTTTTCCTTGTCCTTGTAGGATTAAATAACTATTGCGACATAAATATTAACAAATGACTGTACCAGCGTGATCAGGGCCTTTGGATTCAAAGAAATGCTATTGCTGCGAAAATACTCAGCTATCTGAGTAAGAGGAAGTGTCCATGGGTGTGTCTGCTAACTCATTCATCACTGCCAAGGTGCTGATCTCTGCTAACCCATCTGTCTCACACTAGCACCTGTGAATGACCTTGGCCACAGGAGCAAGGCTCTTCACTTAATCATTTGCCCCATGCCAGATTTTCAGTCACCTCTTCTCTTTTCTCTGCTGTAAATTCACCCGTTTTTTAAATCTTCCCAGAGCACATCCTATCCATTCACATTGTGCCTTTGGAATATCTTTGCTTACGGCAGTAGTGGGTGGAGGAGAAGTCCTGGTATTACTTTAGGAATGTATCTTGAGGATGTCTTTTCTAATGAATGGGAAATTCCTTCAGGACAGGTTCCATTGCCTCCCTTCTTCATTTCTCAGGGTGACACACCAGGAATATAGATAAAATAGCCTCTTAGGGAAAAGTAATTTTTCTAAGACAACCATTCCTAGTTTCTAGTTGTCCAAAGTCTCAGCCAGATTGCTCCCTGCTACTTGATGAGAAGTATTCCCTCCTCCATCTCTCTGCCTATCTTCTCACATATCAGAAAAATATACAACTTTGACAGGCATCTGGGACTATTTGCACTTGGAGGTTTCCAACTGGTAACAGAGATTCAAACCGATTATTATCTCTAATCCTGGTAAAGCATTAAGCACAAATTCAATTGTTCTTTTTAATTGTGTGTTTCTATGTGTAACAGCCACAAGGATTGGATCCATGTTTTTTGTTTACCTTTGTATCAAAAACATTGGCCTAGAAGTTAGTGTATTGTAGACCCTGTCTGTTCATACATTGAGCAAATAGATGTGAGCATTCACTAAGTGCTGACATTTGTCAAGGTGCTGGGAATACAGTAGTGGACAAAAGACTCATATATTCCTGACTTCTTGGGCTTAGAGTCTGATTTAATGCTTACTCTGTGCCTGATGCTTTTTTAGGAACATTAGATATATCTTTGACTTTTAATTTTACATTAACCAGCCAGTCAGCTACTACTAAACTGAGATGCTTTGTTGAATTAATAATATGTATATAGCAAATGTTATAATATATTTTACTATACCATAATATACAGTATATATTTAAGTGATGTAACATATATACATAAATGCATACTGTTAACATATAACATATAGCATATGATATACATAATACATATAAAATGTATGTTTATATATATATATATATGCACATATATACCTATATAAAACAAATGCTTATGTACAGATACACAATATATAACACTAAAGGAAATAATGCTGCTCTAATATGTTTGATGGCTGAAATGTGTTGAACTATTCTTTCATCTTCATCTACCTTCCCCACATCTTCCGAGGCACCTCCTCAGAGCTCAGTTTGAAAGCCTTCATCTAGCTCTGGATTTTCATTTGTATGTGGACATGCTGAGATTCAGAGAGAGAAAGTGACTTGTTTAAGGTCTCAGAACTAATTAATGGCTGAGCCAAGGTTAGAAATCTGATCTTCAGGTGAAAAAAACTGAAGCTCAGTGATTTTGTCACTTGTTCAGAGTTCACAGGCTATAAGTGATAAAACTACAGTTAAATTATGATTGACCCTATTCTTCCCTGTGTTCATTAAACTGAGCCTAGAAACACTGGTATTAACTTTCCTTTACAGGTATATTCATGGCATCCCTCAGTCCAAAGCTCTACTCTGGCCTCAGTTTCAGTTCAGTTCAGTTGCTTGGTCATATCCAACTCTTGTGACCCCATGAACTGCAGCACACCAGGCTTCCCTGTCTGTCATCAACTCCCAGAGCTTGCTCAAACTCATGTCCATTGAGTCAGTGATACCATCCAACCATCTCATCCTCCGTTGGCCTCTTCTTCTCTTGTCCTCAATCTTTCGCAGAATCAGGGTCTTTTCCAGTTAGTCAGTTCTTGCCATCAGTTGGCCAAAATATTGGAGTTTCAGCTTATGCATCAGTTCTTCCAATGAACATTCAGGATTGGTTTCCTTTAGGATTGACTGGTTGGATCTCCTTTCAGTCCAAGGGACCCTTAAGAGTCTTCTCCAACACTGCATTTCAAAAGCATCAACTCTTCAGCGCTCAGCTTTCTTTGTAGTCCAACTCTTACATCCATATATGACTACTGGAAAAATCATAGCTTTGACTGGACAGACCTTTGTTGGCAAAGTAATGTCTCTGCTTTTTAATATGCTGTCTGGGTTGGTCATAGCTTTTCTTCCAAGGAGCAAGTGTCTTTTAATTTCATGGCTGCAGTCACCATCTGCAGTGATTTTGAAGCCCAAGAGAATAAAGTCTGTTACTGTTTCTATTGTTTCCCCATCTATTTGCCATGAAGTGATGGGACCAGATGCCATGATCTTAGTTTTCTGAATGTTGAGTTTTAAGCCAACGTTTTCTCTCTGCTTTCACTTTCATCAAAAGGCTTTTTAGTTCCTCTTCACTTTCTATCCTAACAGTGGTGTCATCTGCATAGCTGAGGTTATTGATATTTTTCCTGGTAATCTTGATTCCAGCTTGTGATTCATCCAGGCCGGCATTTCACAAGAGTACAACTTGTGATGTATTCTACATTTAAGTTAAATAAGCAGAGTGAGGTGACAATATATGGCTTTGACATACTCCTTTCCCAATTTGGAACCAGTTCATTGTTCCAGGTCTGGTTCTAGCTGTTGCTTTTTACAGGTTTTTCAGGGGTCAGGTAAGGTGGTCTAGTATTCCCATCTCTTTCAGAATTTTCCACAGTTTGTTGTGATCCACACAGTCAAAGGATTTGGCATAGTCAATAATGCAGAAGTAGATGTTTTTCTGAAATTCTCTTGCTTTTTCTATGATCCAGCATATGTTGGCAATTTGATCTCTGGTTCTTCTGCCTTTTCTAAATCCAGCTTGAACATCTGGAAGTTCTCAGTTCATATACTGTTGAAGCCTAGCTTGAAGGATTTTCAGCATTACTTTGCAAGTGTGTGAGATGAGTACAATTGTGTGGTAGTCTGAACATTCTTTTGTATTGCCTGTCTTTGAGATTGGAATGAAAACTGACCTTTTCCAGTCCTGTGGCCACTGCTGAGTTTTCCAAATTTTCTGGCATATTGAGTACAGTGCTTTCACAGCATCATCTTTTAGGATTTGAAATAGCTCAACTGGAATTCCATCACCTTCCCTAGCTTTGTTCGTAGTGGTGCTTCCTAAGGTCCACTTGACTTCGCATTTGAGGATGCCTGGCTCTAGGTGAGTGATCACAGCATTGTGATTATCGGAGTCATTAAGATCATTTTTGTATAGTTCTTCTGTGTATTCTTGTCATCTTTTCTTAATATCTTCTGTTTCTGATATGTCCATACCGTTTCTGTCCTTTATTGTGCCCATCTTTGTATGAAATATTCCCTTTGTATCTCTAATTTTCTTGAAGAATCTCTCATCTTTCCCATTCTATTATTTCCTCTATTTCTTTACATTGATCACTTAGGAAGGTTTTCTTGTCTCTCTTTGCTATTCTTTGGAACTAGTTTATCATCCCTGAAATAGACTGGCAATAATAAGTACCAATATCTCCTGTTTTGTTCTTCTTTCTCAAGATTCTTTTGGGTATTTGGCCTTTTTGCTCCTGTACAAATTTTAAAACTATTTATTCCAGTTCTATGAAAAATTCTGTTGGTATTTTAACAGGAATTTCCTTGAATTTTTAGATATTCTCAAGTAGTATGGACATTTTAACAATAGTAATTTTTCCAGTCTATGAGCATTGCATATCTTTGTGCCTGTGTTTGGTGTCTTTTTTTTTTTTTTTTATCAGTGTCTTAGAGATTTTCCAATATAGGTGTTTTACCTCCTTGGTTAGATTTATTCCTAGGTATTTTGTTGTTCTTTGTTTAATTGTAAATGGGATTACACTCTTAATTTCTCTTTCTTCTAGTTCATTGATAGTATAGGAAATGCAACAGACTTATGTGTATTAATGTTTTTATCCTACAGCTTTATTGAGTTCATTAATGAGTTCTAATTTTTTTGGTAGTGTCTTTGGGATTTTCTATATAGTATCATGTCATCCGCAAATAGTGTCAGTTTTGCTTCTTCCATTCCAATTTGAATTCCTTTTGTTTCTTTTTCTTGCCTGACTGCTGTGACTAAGGGCCCTGCATTTTCATTTTGCACTGGACTCTGAAACTTCTTGATTGTAGCCACTCCTGCATGTGATATGTTATGTAGATGACTATTATAGTAGGTAACACACTGAGAAACAGTTTGTCTCCTCTGATGGATTATGAGCTCCTTGAAGCCTGGAACTTGTCTTATTTAGCATTGTATCCTCAGCACCAGTGAACCAGTGATGAAGTCCAAGGCTCAGGAATATCCTTCTCTCTGTTCCATAATAGTCTCCTAATTTGGAGAAAATGTTTGACCTCTAGGAAAGTGCTTGGCCTCTAGGCAGTTTGAATATTCACTCCAGGACAAGGGTCCTTACCTTCCCAGTGTTGAAACTATTAGCACTCATATTGCAGAAACACATAGAAGGCATATACCTCTTTCTCCTACTTGGATTGGTTTCCAAAACATGTATTCTGAGAAAGATAGGAAACATTTGATAGTTGCATAGATGAGGTGAAAATGTTTTGAAGCAAAAGGATCTGATTTGTTCCACTAGTGATGATTTGGTTCAGGGATAGCGTTGTGGTATAGTCATATCAACATCTTTAACCAGTGCTATTCCTGAAGATATGGTTGAGCAAAAGTTACAGTGACCTATATAAGACTTTTCTAAAATTAGACTTTTACAAGTAAGTCCCTTTTGCTCTATAAGTAACAAATTGGTATCTGCTCATTTTTTTCCCATTGTTTAGTACATAGAGGTTTCACATTGCATTTAGAAATAGAAAGAGGGACTGGAAGAGGAAAACTAGAGTTAGAGGAAGGAACAGATTGGAAGGCAGAGTTGTGATCACAGTGCTGTTGTCAGCTTGGCTTTGTCAATAATCCCAGACAAGAAAGAAGAGTCCAGTGATGATGGCAAGGTCAGCCTGATAGAGGACACAGCACTTAGTAAGCTTCAGGGATCATGTTAGCTGAACATCTACACCTCAGTGTGATGAGTATTACATAGAGATTCTGCTGCACTGTACATTTATTTCAGGCCTATACTAGGACCTGGGAGCAGAGAGAAGAAAAACATAGACTTGGTCCTCAGAAAGCAGTAGTATGGTTAAGAGTAGGTGGTTAAGAGCTGAGAGACTGGGGCTAAACTATTGGGTTCAAAACTTGCTTGGCCACTTTCTGGCTGAGAAACCTAGTCCTAGTTACTTAACCACTCTGTGCTTCAGTTTCCTCATCTGTATGATTGAATAGTTCTGTTTCTTACTACAAAAATTTTCTGTAGGGTTCAGTTAATACATAAAAGTGACTTAGAATAAAATGCTAAAAACATATAAACAATACATAAATATGCTTCAGTTCAGTTCAGTCGCTCAGTCGTGTCCGATTCTTTGCAACCCCATGATTCGCAGCATGCCAGGCCTCCCTGTCCATCACCATCTCCCGGAGTTCACTCAAACTCATGTCCATCGGGGTGTAATCTGGGAAGGAAGACCTATGTTACAAGAGGACCTTAACATGAGAAGGTTGAAGCCAAATTCCTGAAGCCTAGAGTGACACACTATTAATAACAAACACCAAACAGGTTTAGCAGTGATGACTGTGGGTCACCTAATTATGACATAAAATAGATACCTTAGTAGGCTTAATCTCTGCTGCTGCTGCTGCTGCTGCTAAGTCGCTTCAGTCATGTCCGACTCTGTGCGACCCCATAGACGGCAGCTCAATAGGCTCCCCTGTCCTTGGGATTCTCCAGGCAAGAATACTGGAGTGGGTTGCCATTTCCTTCTCCAATGCATGAAAGTGAAAAGTGAAAGTGAAGCCGTTCAGTCGTGCCCTACTCTTAGTGACCCCATGGACTGCAGCTTACCAGGCTCCTCTCTCCATGGGATTTTCCAGGCAAGAGTACTGGAGTGGGGTGCCATTGCCTTCTCCAAGACTTAATCTCTGGAAGCTTTCAAATCACATATGATGTGCTTTTAGCAGAGGGCATAGTTTCAGAAGACTGTTATGTGTACATTTGGCAGTATGGAGGGATTTCTCTTACTCTCATATCACCTTGTGACATTTTCTACTTCAGTGAATATCAGTAGATACCAAAGGTCTGAAACAGAAAAAGGAGGGAATTGTCTTTACTGAATGTCGTCACTGGTTCCCTAATGTCTTACAGTGTCTTGCAGCTACACTGTGACAAGGACCATGTCCTAGAAGCAGCTTTAGTCTCTGTACCACTATGGAGAGGGATCACCCTGGTTGGGCCAGTTTCTGCCGAAAGATGAGGGATGCAGACAGCAGACAGAGGGCCATAGAAATGTTTCTGTTGTTTATGAGTTAATCTGAACTCTTCACAAATGAAAATGCTGTTGGTCTTCTGAGTCTAGTTTTTCTTTCTCATCTCTTCTTTCCTTTTCAAGACAGCCAGCTTTCCAATGAAATTCACATCCTAGATAAGACCCTTGCTGCACGGGCAAGATAGCTGACATCAAGGCTCACGGACGATGTAAGTTATGACCAAATCAAAACTGCTTCTCTGGGTCCTGTCTGACAGAGATATGACATTTATATTAATATTTGGCTAAGTTTCTCAATTAGCAATTGATGAACTGAAGCTCATCTTCATAGTGAGGTGATGTAATTTTCCCTTTTTAGATGATATTTGCATTGTAAATCTTTTTGAGAGCAGGAATGCTACATTCTTGCCATGTAATACTATCACAAAGCAGACCTATCGTGAGAGGAAGATTTTTTTTTTAGACAGAATCTGAGAAATAGTGCATTTCATATAAAAATAGTGCATTTCATATAACATTTTGAAGCAGATTGAGCAGAAGACTGCCAGAGAATTAGTTACTGCAGGAGTGGGAAGTGATTAACTCTGCGGGCCCTTTCAAGTCCACAAGGTTCCTTGCATCAAGGTGTGGCTGTAACATGGTAAATATAGTAATAGGGAGCCCTGGACTCTCTGATCATATTGGCTTTGTAAATATTAGATGTTTGTTTTCTATAGAGTCTTATGATTTCCTCAGGTGGATTTCATTTGATTATTTTTCCTAAAATAATTTCTATTTAAAGACAACTTCAAAACTCAAAGATTTTCACTTTGGCCACTTTAAACCCATTTTAATGGGTCAGAATTCTAAGCAGAGAGTCACTGCTTGGGAGAAAAAAAATCCTTAAATTTCTTTAACAAGAGATAGATCCAGTTTTTACTCAACTCTGGAAAAAAAACACATTATCTGTTTCCCTTGATTAAATTTTCTTTTAATTCAAGTCTTAAAAATAGCGTTTATATTGCTGGGCTTGAAAACATTTTCTAGATTGTCTTAGTACCCGTTTTATGTTACTGCACTATTTGCATGGCCACAGAAGTGATCAGTTCTCCCTTTGGGTTTTCTTCCTACTTTAGCTCCAGCCAAAAATGAAGCATTAATCCCACATTTTGGGCAGACATCTTGCCTGCTCCTAAGAAACTCAACTGCCAGCCAATATTATTGGAGAGCTTTTAAAATGTGTCTCTACAGGCACAGGCTACAGGGTGCAAAATGGATTGTGGAAAATCTAGGAATATCAGGACTGTCTTCCTCTCAAAATTTGCAAGTACATGTCATTTAAGCAAAGATGAGCAAGGACCCTTTTCTCAGCTCCCTACCAACGTTATGCTTAAATCATGGTGAACATTTGTCTGCCACTACCTCAAAGTAATATCTTCAACAACAACAAACCACAGTGTGTGTGTTCAGCCTAATGTAGCTACTCAGCTTCATATAGCTTTGTGTCCAAAGCATCCTTCCTGTACACCTTCCTCCCCTTCCTCATTGGTTTCGCATATTTGGATTTTCAAATGAAAGGGAAAATTTCTACACAATCAAAAGTGAAGCTCAAGTCTTACAGAAATAACCTAAGACCACCCAATTAATCACATGCAGAGGCCGTTAATTTAGAACTCACTGAAGCAATCAGCTGCCACTATTTGTGTTTGACAATGACTCAAAGCAGGTAAGAGGGTGGGAAAGATTTCAAGTGAAAAACGAGAAGGCTTCAGGTATGCTCTGATTGGAGTTTGTTGGTATGTAAAACTGGAGGCAGCTAACATGAGTATCTCATGCGATTGTTTGGGGAGCATGTTTGACTTTCTTTGGTTGATCTTGAGACAGAAGGATGAGGGGTAGAGGAGGGACAGCAAAGTTGAAAGTCCATGACCCAAGTTTTTACTATTCTGGACCAACTGCTGGAGACGTTGTGGGTCGACTTCCTGGGCTTCTTATTTGGGTCAGAATTTATGTCATGGGTGGCCTGGCAATTGTCCACCTCTGCATTCAGGCTCTCGGTCTGGGTAAAGGACTCACTCACCTGACAGTGAAGGTGTAGAGCTGTGCTGTCCAGTACAGTGACCTCTAGTTTTGTACGGTATTGAGCATTTGATATGTAGTTAATCTGAAATGAAATGTGCTATAAATGTACAATGCACACTGAATTTCAGAGCCTCCTTATGAAAAAAGAGAATAACATTAATGATGTTTTACTATTGAGCAGGTGTTAAATGACAACATTGGGGATATATTAGGTTGAATGAAATATATTACTAAGATTAATTTCACCTCTTTCTTTTTTACTTTTTTTTATAGTGCCCAGGAGAAAAAAAATTAAATACCATATATGGGTCACATTTGTGGCTTGCACTGTATTCCTCTTGGACAGTGCTGAAATAGAGGGTTGATGTATTAAAGTCTCAAGAGTGAAGGTGGTGTTTTCCCTGAGAATCCTTTACAAATACTATGTATTATACATTTTCCATAACCAGGGCAGAGCAGTTCATAATGAGATGGCCCTTTTTTGACTCAGGAGCTAAGGAGAAAAGACTTACCTGTTCAAAATATCACTATTTAAAATTTTCATAGGATTGGTTCTACGTATCTTTGGGGGGAGGCTGCATTTTGGTTTAGGCAGTCCTTTTAAGGTACCTTTTAATTATATAAATACCAAATAATACAAGAGGTGAATTGAATGGATGAATCCCTAACTGGTATTAAAAACTGAAAGAGCTGCTTTTCTAAACTGAAGAGATTATCGTGGTGTTAACATTTTTCTCTTTTCTCAAGAAAGAAGCTAGCAAGCAAACATAACAAGCAGAGCCTAGGATTCAGGAAGGAGATAGCTGAGCAGAACTCACTGTCTTTATTTCTGAGGATGAGGGTGGCCTAGGAGTAGAAAGTGGCTATCATTTGAGAGCTAAGTAGGAAGCCGACTCTAGGGGACCCCTTACAGTGGAATTTGAGGAGAAGTAATGTCTAATAACCAGTTTTAAACTCTTCTCTTTTTCTCTCTTGTAACTTCTTTTTTTTTTTTTTTTCTTTGTAATATCCTCAAGTCTGTAACAAAGTCAGACATTGGAGTTGGTTTGGCACTTCCTCAGGGAAATGGAAGGAAGGACCACATCCACATTTAGGGACGATGAAGCATGTGCATCAAATCCTTCACTTTCATCCTCCTCCTTTGTAGCACTATTTGTTTAGATACAAGCATTTAAAAGAAGACATCCCACTTTAATACTGTAAAACTATTACCCACTATTGTCTTCTGTGAATCTTTCTTCTGTTGGCTCAAGAATGCAGAACTGTAGCCAGTCTCAAAGGGTGCATACTATTGAAAGGGTTACTGAAGATTAAAACTAGCATGGCAGTTTATCTTGGGCTGCTGGGTATTGGTTTACTTTCCTCACAAAAACAGGCTTTAATTACAAAGCAAAGAATAAACTGGACTTGATTGCTCCTCCAAAAGACTGACATTTCAGTCTCTCCCACAAAATACTTATTGATGTTGATGTACAAGAAAGAGAAGAGTCAGAATACAAAGGAGCTTTGTGTTGCCAGCAGTTGGGAAAGCATCTTTTGTCTTCCCAACTTAGTCATTTTGATATGGAAGTCAGTGTGAGAGAATAAATATCAAACAGAACATTGTCATTTTCAGAATCTCTTTTGTGACTGTACTTTAGAAAACACCCACAGTAAGACAATTGAAGTGTAGTTTGTTTTTTCTTTTTTGAGCTGCTAGAACAGAAAGAAACAAAGACTGACCGAATCCCAAATTCATGCTTAGGAAGAGATATTATTTATAATAATTATACTGCATTTTCCACACATGTTGAAAGACAGATGATTAAATATTCAAAAAGGAGAGGAAAAAGCCTCATTCAGAATAATTGGTGACACATAAACCCCTCTGTGAATGCAGTTTGGGTTTAATTAAAATGCATATGCAGTGATATATTCCAAAAGAAGAGACAGTACCAGATATTCAGGACTAAAGGTGTTGGAGTCTTTTCCCACCCCAGCAAGGGGCTTCATAACATACCTTAGAAAAAGATTCCTTGCAAGTAGGTAAACAGCTGCTATTAGCTAGATAAAGAAGGTAGACTACAGTGGATAATGTAAATAGAAAGAAATCCATCTGAAAACAACTCTTAAGAACACAAGTAAAGGGATGTCATTAGGAGTGACCATCAGATGGGCAGTGCAGATAGAGAGATTCTGATGAAGAAATACACATAGCTAGAAATATTTTCTGATGTGTATTATGAACTCCAGCCTCTCAGGTTATTAGGTAGTGCTCTTACTTTTTTCTGAATTGTCACAGCAAGTCCCAATAAGATGGAGTGAAGATAGAGAGCGAGAGAGAGAGAAATAGAGAATATTTTTCATTGATTCCAAAGAATATAAAAGCAAGAAGTTTTATTTAAATATTATTTTCCAAAATGAGAAGAAAATGAAATCAAACCATATTTAAGAAAAGACACAGATGTATAGGACAGTCTTTTGGACTCTGCGGGAGAGGGCAAGGGTGGGATGATTTGGGAGAATGGCATTGAAGCATGTATAATATCATATATGAAATGAATTACCAGTCCAGGTTCGATGCAGGATACAGGATGCTTGGGGCTGGTGCACTGAGATGACCCAGAGGGATGGTACGGGGAGGGTGGTGGGAGGGGGGTTCAGGATGGGAAACACGTGTATACCTGTGGCAGATTCATGTTGATGTATGGCAAAACCACTACAATATTGTAAAGTAATTAACCTCCAATTAAAATAAATACATTTATATTAAAAAAAGAAAATAAAAAGGTGATGTGAAATATCTCTAAAGTCCACAGAATTTCTTATCATTCCTCAAGAGAGTGTGACATTTGTAGGGAGATAAGAGGACTCCAAAACAAGATTTCACTCACAGTCAGCTTAAGCTAGTTCTTGGCACCCTTAAATCCTCATCATTCTCAAGTATGCAGAAGGAATGCTTTAAATAACTCATGAAAATGGCAAAAGTAGAGTTTTAGATTTCAAAACATTTCAGTGAGAAGCAACCCAAATGAACAGCATCAAAATCATCATTCTCTAGCAGAATCTCCCCCATTCCCTGCCCCGATCTGTGGCAATATGCTCGGATACAACCCAAAGCAAATGGGACACATGTACTCCTGCCTTTTAAAGATTGCACCAATTATTATTTCTTTTTAAGTTGTGGTACTATGTCAAGAGTCCTTTTATGGACTGGTAAAATGAAACTCTAAAGATAACATTATTTTTCTGAATAGTAGGACAGTGGCAATACTTCCAAGATATTCAATGGTAAGACCCAATTTAATGACGAATTTTAATAGGGATCCCAGTAGTGCTAGAACTTTGTTCAACTAATTATTAATCTGTAAGACATTTTAGTTACTCAGCATGCATTTCAGAGATATTATTTATTTATAGGTAGGTTAAAAAATGAAACAAATTATTGAGATAACAGGTTCACCGCTTTTGAGTAAATTGAGAAAATGGCTGTAGTCCAAAGTAGTATTGATTATCCAGCTTTTTCTAGGTGAGCTGATCGCAGAAAATGTGACTCCCAGATTCTGTCTGTCTTTATTACAGAATTAAGTGGATAAACCTGAGGCTCTATTACAAGTGAGATATCTATGAAGGAAAGTCAGAACTAACGAATGCTCACTTTCTGGAATAGCACTGTTTGTCTGAATTCACAGATGCTGTGGTACTGTTACAATTACTCGACTCCCTAGGTTATAGTGGATCAAATTCTGCCACTGACATTTTAACCTGTGCCCCAACTGTTTTATTTGTCATTTTGCCACCTGTGCACTCAGACCAGAACAGAGGGGATGGCTAGAAGCCGTAATATTGATGGCTGAGGTCAAAAAAGTCATCACATTCCATTGGGCTGCTAGTGGGAGGAGTCCTATCTCTGAATTCATCTCAAGGCAATAGCTATCTTCTCAATGAAGAGTTTTAACTGAACCCTTAAAATATACACTTTCCTGCAATAGACTTATTTATGCTGCCAGTCACTGTCTCAATGAATGTTATCTCTTTTCACCTCTAAGTAGAAGTTACTGCTTGAGAAGGCATATTTGTTATAATTCCTTGAACTTTGTGTATTTAAGCTTGTGACCTAATCAATAGATTATAGATGCTTAGATGAGATACCCGATCAGATTAGAGCAAAACAATTTCACTCTGATTCAATATTATATAATTTGTACATCTTTTTTTTATAATATGTGGTAAATGAAGAAAAATATAAAGGGAGAGATGATTAGGAAGACCTTATTTTGGCTTGTATCTTAAATCTTATGCATGATGTTTTAGAATATATATACCTCTAGTATGAAAAAAAGATCTTAGAGTCTGATCAAAATATGAAAACATTGGTTTCTCATATGAGACTATCTAGCCAAGTTGCCTCAGTTGTAACACATACAGTGAGCATAAGTGAAATTCATCCTCTACACTATCTTAAAGACCTATACTAAAATCCAGTAATGAGAACTTCTTAGTAGCAATAAACATTACAACTGCTCCTTTTTAGATATAATTTTGTTTCTCCCCAGAAAAAACAATAGGAAGGTATTCTGTAAAAGAGACAGTTGTTATGGGGGTCTTTATTACTTTGGATGGTCTTGAGCATAGTTCCTTACCTCACTATACCTCAACTTCCATTAACTATAATATAAGGCAAGGAAACTGTTCAGTTGGTCTCTGAGTTTTCTTTTAGCATTGAGAACCCTTGATTCAAAGACATTCTGAGTTTCCAATATAGCATCATACCACAGAGAAAACAATAAGCGTATTTAAGGTATTAATACTAAGGTTTTATCTCCTTGTGACTTGGCCCCTGTCTCTGACAGTGGATGCCGGGCATTCTGTATGTACATCATAGATAACTTCTAAATTGCTACTTCCTGTGACAGAAAATGGAATCTCTTAAGGCTATTTTTGAATCAAATCAAATTATTTATCCTTGGTAAATAAAAGCAAGCTCAGTATATAGATGCTTATTCTTTGCCAGAATTAGGTATCAAATTTGTCTTTTGGTGAAAAGTCAGTGGTCTAGGAACTGGTTCTGCATCCATAGGCTAAACTTATGGTTTTGTTTCAGTGATACTTTGTACCCTGAGTTACCACTGAGATTATTCTGTATTTGGAATACTTATCAATATAATCATGCTGAGAATGTGAAAAGATTTCACCGTAGATTAATTTATATTTCACTGCATGATTTTTCCCTTTTTGCTAAAATTCTGTGAAGATTATAAATTGTCTCTTCCTCCTACAGTAGAGTTAGCATGTGTTCATGGGGATAGAAAGGAGCCCATCCCTAACCCTCCCCTTCAAACCTAATAAATATCAGAGCCAAACTGAAGTTAGCTGAGGTTTAGTGATAAAGGGACTGACTGAGACAATCAGTTTGTGTTTGTTGTAAGAAGCAAGGCTAGTGTAATTCTCTGAATGGTATACTGGCTAGAAAATAAGTAGCTAGTTTTCTGGAAATTGCAAGCAGGTCTGCATTTGCAAAGCCTATAATGGGAAAGGGAATGAATAGATTTTTTAATAACACTCTTAATGACCATTTCTGCACAACACACCTAATATCATTAACTTAATCCAAGGAAGACTGATATTTCTACCTTAAGCAAGCTGTACATATTGGCAAAACTCTTCTTGGAGTTACAGCACTTTTTGCCCCTTTTGAAAAAGGAAAGTAAAAAGCACCTACTAGCTATACCCTAGGAGAATAAATCATGATCTGATTACGTAGTTTAGCTGGCAAATAAATTTGTGAATTTTCCAACATTTGTAAAGCACATGTGTTGAAATGCTGAACTCCTGCCCCTGCTGAAGCTTTTAGGGCCCTGTTGAGACACACAGATACAGAGAGAAAATATGTGGAATAATGAGAAGCATTTTCATGATATTTAGTGATGTTTGCTCTCAGAATTCTATTAATTTAAGAGAATGACTTGCAACTGTTACTGCATTAAGAAACTTGGCAAGCACTAGAGTATAATTATTTCTGCTATCACACCGACACACACAAAAGAAAGAAAACCATTCACGGAATGTGTGTATGTATTTATAGCTCTTCTTACTTATGTTATTGTGATTTACAGTTCCAGAAATTTGCCTCCTTCCTTCCTCCATGATGGAGAAAGAAGTATGCACACATGGCATTGCATTTCTGACAATTAGTATTCCTCAAAAGAGCTAGTTCTAAACAGGACATGCTAATTCCTAGGAAAGCTGTTAATGAAGTCTTAGCATCTGCCTTATGGATATCTGAAAGTTATAGCTTTTCCATGGCAGTATTCACCAGTGTTTGCCGGGTGGCTAAGCAGGACAGTTCTTCACTGTGTGAGATTGTCCAGAGCATTACAGCCACTTCCCATCTCTAACTCCAGATCTACTAAATGCTAAGAATCATTGTGTCTTCATATCTAAATACTTTTGATTAATCGCCATTTGAAGATCACTGGAGAAGGAAACGGCAACCCACTCCAGTGTTCTCGCCTGGAGAATCCCAGGGACGGGGGTGCCTGGTGGGCTGTCATCTCTGGGGTCGCACAGAGTCGGACACAACTGAAGCAACTTAGCAGCAGCAAACAGATAACACTTTAAGAATGACCCTTAGGTTACCCTGGGATGATCTGCTATCCTAAGCTTTCTCTTTTTTAATAGAAGTGTTGGCTCAGCAATTAAGAATTTGCCTGCATTTCAGGAGACATGGTTTTGATTCCTGGTTTGGGAAGATACATTGGAGGAGGGCATAGCAACCCACTCTAGTATTCTTGCTTGGGAAATCCCAAGAGGAGCCTGGTGGGCTATAGTCCATGGGGGTCATAAGAGTTGGACAATGACTTAGCAACTAAACCACCACCACCACCACATGTTTGGTTTACAATGCTATATCAGTTTCAGCATATCGTGCACAGCATAGTGATTCAGTATTTTTTCAGATTCTGTTCCATTTTAGGTTATTGCAAGATAATAGGTACAGCTCCCTGTGTTATACAGTACATCCTTGTTGTTTTTCTATTTTGTATGTAGTTTGTATCTGTGAATCCCATACCCCTATGTCCCTCCCTTCTTTCCTCTCTGCTTGGGTGACCACACGTTTGTTTCCTGTGTCTGTGAGTTTGCTTCTGTTTTGCATATATATTCACTCGTATTATTTTTTAGAATCCACATATAAATGATGTCATATAGTATTTGGCTTTCTTTGCCTGACTTATTTCATTAAGCATAATATCTCTAGGTACATCCATGATGCTGCAAATGACAATATTTCATTCCTTTTTATGACTGAGTAAAATACCATTGCCTCTAATAATTATGTAGAATGTGGAAAACTCAGAATGTCTCCTCTCCCTAGAGCCTTATGCAATATGCCTTATATTTTTTAAAGTAATTGCTCTTTGCCTGATGGGATGTAACTAAGTTAAAGAAAAGTAAAACAAAAATAACACTATCTTCACTGGCCCTGCTGGCTGAATCACAGTACCTTGCTATGCCCAAAGGACTTCCCTAAGAAGGGTAAGATTGAAGAGTTAGTTCCAGAACATCTAATCATCAGGACACAGGTATGTATTGTCCTGAGGACAAGGAAAGGCTAATGTGATCACTCCATTCCACAAGGATTTTTTGGAAACTGAGTCAATTAACTTAGCCAGAAGTTAATAAGGAAGTTAACTAAGGGACACATGGAGATAGGAATCAGTGTAAGCTCAACTCAGTTCAGCAAACTGAATTGATAACTAGCAAAATGTTAGGGTTTTTTCCTGGAAGATAACCAATGATTTAATTCTGCTTCTACATTTTTCCACTGCTTTTTGAAATTTGGGATTTTTTTTTTTAAGGGAAAAAATGATTCAGATAATCTTACTTTTTTTTTAAAAGGCAGAATGCCACATGCAGCACGTCAGTTAGATGTGTCTGGAGTCTTGAAAGTTTGATCACTATGCATTCCTCATACAAATGGACCTTGAGAGTTTGTTTGAAGGTTCTAGCAGCAGAGGGCAGCTATTTGTATATCCTCTGTTGGGGAAGATCATCCTCTTTGTATGTACACCTTCAGGAGGAACACACACACAGAGGTGAGGGGAAATGGGGATGCTCACCTAGTCAGCCAAACCAACCCTGGTGCTCAGTGAGGTGACAGCCGTTGCAGCCAGATTACCCTCATATCTGATACTCTCTTAACTTGATATGACAGCAACATAGTGACAAGTAGGCAAAAGTCTTAACGAAAATGACTAAAACTAAAATAAAATCAATCCACCTGAATGCTAAAGTGAGGTCGGATTCTTTCATTGAATGTAATACTCATAAAAGGATAGAAATGTGAAGGCTGTTATCATCATCTAGTTGACTACATACCTCACAGATAAGGAAACGTGTGGCAGAGAAAATGATATGAATTCACTGAACTATTTTAAACTTTTCTTGGGCACACAAAATGACAAATTTGACAGCCCACCTTGAACATACTTGCTATTGAATTCTCTCCAATGTGATGGAGGCAGAAATGATGTATATCATTTCCAGACCTAACCGTGATATATCATGTGCCATCTTTTGCTCTCTCTTCTTCATAGTCTGGATAGCTGGAATGGAAGAGCTCCTCAATTTTAGTAACAAATTGAAGAACATTGGATTTGTTATTAACCAGCTCTTATTGAATTAAGCCTTTGGGATTCATGGGGGTTAGCATTGTCTAGCTTATCTTAATAAATAAACTACCAAGTAGCTTGCTTATGCTTACTCAGGTAGTAAACTGTTTGCCACTACTGGTAATAGTAACCAGGTGTCCCCAGTTATTGATCTGTATAGATATTTGTATCAACATACTCCTAGTCTAAGTTTTTGTTTTTTCCCTTATCTCACTGGTGAACTCACTCCATTCAGATTTTCAGGAATGCATTGTTACATATATATGTACGTCAATGCATAAGGAAAAGTCTGTAAATATTGGTGGGGAAAGAAATGAGACAGACTGAGGGAGAAGGATGAAGGAGGCAAGAGAAAGAGAGATGCTACAACATTACCAACTGTATTATTCAAATGTTTTCATAGTAAAATATATCATGTACTATAATACTATTAAAACTTACAACAGAGAGCAATTAAACAACTCCCAGGTCAGTAAACTACTTAGGCAATGGCTCTGTATCTGTTGAAATCCTACCAACCCTTCAGGGCTTATTCAAATGCTTTGCCCTCTTTGGATGCTTTTCCTAATCCTTTCCAAATGGAACACCTACAGTGGTTGCTTATTCACACAGTACCCTGGTCTTTGTCTTGTATTTTAGTTACATGGGGATGTATTCTATTTCTTTTATTAGCTGAAACTTTTCTCAGAAGTAGGAATTATCCTTCTCTTCATGTAACTTGTCAGAAAAATTATAGCAAGACAAAAATCGGGGGGGGGGGGGGTGGGGCGGTGGTTGGAATGAGTGAATAGGTTGGCAAATCCTGTCCCCAAAAAGCAATGATAAACTGGAAAAAAAATTGCTAAAAACAACTATTTCAGGACTCTAGGCCTACAACAGATTGAGAAGCATTATTCAAGAAAAGCTGCTGAACTTCAGATAATCATCATAGGAATCTGCAGTGTTATAACCTAGAGTGCTTCTTATTCCTCAGCCACCAGCACCATCTCTAGCACTACACCATGATAATTTTAACAAGATGGACAGATCTATGGAAACCAGCAACTTGACTGCTAGAGAAGGTTGATATCACTTAGACCTAAGTATGGTAAGCATCAAGCTCCAGAAACAGCCCGAGTGCCCATTAGATAAATGAACAAACTTGAGGAGGTATATCCATGTATGTAATGGAATACTTTCACCAGTAAAATGCAATGACCTATTTACATATGTAGCAGCATATCCAGACCTCTAATTATATTAAGTAAAAAAAAAAAAGTGTGCAAAAACAAAACACCATGTGACTTTATTTACATAAAATTATAAGAAAGGCAAACTGGTCTACCCTGACCTAAAGCAGTTCAATGGAGATAGGACTGGAGAAAGGGAATGAAGGGATTCCAAGGGGCCTGAGGCAATTTTGTCCACTGTTTTGTGATGATTTCATAAGAATATATATTTGCCAAAACTTAAGATGTTGTACGCTTGAAATACATGTGACATTGTATGTAAAGTTTAATAATAGATGTTTTAAAACTTGCTTTGCTGCTGCTGCTAAGTCGTGTCAGTCATATCCGACTCTGTGCAACCCCACAGACAGCAGCCCAACAGGCTCCTCTGTCCCTGGGATTCTCCAGGGAAGAATACTGAAGTGGGTTGCCATTTCCTTCTCCAATGCATGAAAGTGAAAAGTGAAAGTGAAGTCGCTCAATTGTGTCCGACTCTTAGCGACCCCATGGACTGTAGCCTACCAGGCTCCTCCATCCATGGGATTCTCTAGGCAAGAGTACTGGAGTGGGGTGCCATTGCCTTACCCCCAAATTATTGAATTGCATTGAACTTCTCCCAAATTTATGTCACTGTATAGCCTAAAACTCCATTCACCTTTGATGCAAAGTTTTAAGTCCCTAAGGGTATGTAAAATCTAGAAGAAATGTGAATTTAGAAGAAACAGAATCACTGCACTTAAGACACAGTGGTTCCATGTGTTAAGCCTATGAAAATGGAGTGTTCAAAATAAAGCTGAAACATCTAGTCTAGGCTTTCATACGATACTTGAGAAAACTGCGTGCCCACACACACAGAGAAAAGGACCTGTCTGAGATAAATGGACAGGCAAGTGAGGACTTGAAGACATGTGTCTGTGCTGTAAGATAATGGAAAATACAGAAATTTAATGTTGAGTTTATCATTAGAAGAATCACATGACAAGAATGACAATAAAAAATATCAATTCCTCAACTCTGATTGGTTTCCAAAAAATGCAAGCCAAGCCAAACCTGTATTTTAAGATGTCATCTTCCACTTAAACTTTCTTCCCCTTTTTCATCCTGATTGTTTTTGTCAGGGGAATTTGTAATTTCCTTGGTTCTGTTTTATCACAACAAAAATTTGAAGCAACAGACCCTCAGATGGACCAGTGTTACAGCCCTCAGACTGATCAGTGTTAGAGCTCCATGTTATACCTCAGTTTATTTAGAAAGTAAAGGAGTTTACTTGAGAGTTTATTTAGTTTATTTATTTATTTATTTAGAGTTTGCTTAAAGGGAACTATATCCTCAAGGCGTGAGGGCATGCCAACCGTAAAGACGCAAAGAGAAGAGAAGCCCCTCTGGCCCAATTTTGGCCCCTCTTTTTATATGTTTTTTCTCCTCCCCCTGAGCCTGCCCTATGTAAACTGGGCAAGGTGGTTTGTTTTACCTGAGGTTCTCACTGCGGTCCTCAGACCTTCCTTTGTTCTATTTTCACAAGATTTTCCTTTCCTTGTCTTTTAGCCACCACCATTCTGGACTCCTTCTTCCTATTTTAACTGCCTAACATTCCCCCCTCAAGAGAAGGGAGGCTCAATTCTTTGGGAATATGGATGTTGAGGTCTTTCTGGCTACTTCTTGCTGAACTGGGATGGCGAGGGGCATTGGGCCTCCCTCTCTTGCTAGTCTCAGTCCTCAGAATACTTATAGCAGTGTTCATCTAAGAATGAGTGATATTTTTATGTGGTCAGCTGTAGTTTTATATATCCTATTGAACTGGCACTGCATGTTGTAGCTTGTTGACCTGGGCAGAGACAAAACGGGTTAGACAATTGATAATTCATGGAGCAATCATAAGCAGCATCAATATGGTGATGACAGGACTAGCAGGGGCTTTAGCCAACTCCAAATTTCCCATCACCGAGATCCCCCAAAGAGAGATTGTAGTCACCCCGAGAACTCTCCAGCTTGTTCTTTGAGATCCTGTAGGGTCTGAAAGTTTTTCTTGAGGACTGTGAGACTTTCTTTAACTTAGCTGGAGGTATTTACCTGAAACAAAATGTCCCATTCCAGATGGCTCAAGTCCCTCCTTGTTCGAGGATCAGGAGATCTGTCTCCTGTCTGTTTTGGAGTACAATCCCTGCCAGGCTGTGTTGGCTCTTTGAAGCTGTCCTGAGAAATATCCCCAGAAATTTAATTTTGGGGGTGTTCATAAGAATGGCACTCATTTGTAGTTCTGAATATGTATCTGAGCTCTCCCAGGGGCTCACGGGTGTATTGAGTATCCTCTTCTGTTTTCTTCCATGGCTTGACTCTTGAGTAGTGAATTCAAGAATTGTGTCCTGGTGCCTTGACTGCTGCAAGGGTAGAAAGTATTACAGGGTAGGGGCCCTTTCATGTGGGCTGCAGTTGAGCCTTTGGGGACCCATCTTTCCAGACTTTAATTAGGACTTAAGTCCCTGGAGCATATAGTGGTGACTCTTTAGAATCTTTGGGTCCTGGTTGACACCCCACAAGTGTATATCCTGTTGGAACTGCCCAATGGCCATGGTATAAGACTGGAGGGTCTGAGCCTCTGGATCTAGGAAGAGGTCATTGACATAAACAAAAGGTCTCCCATATAGCATCTCATAGGACTGAGACCAACCTGTCGCTTACGGGCAATACGGGTGCGGAGGAGAGCTATTGATAAAGCCTCCTCCCATCCCAGGGAGGTCTCCTGGGTTATCTTTTTTTATCGCTTATTTTAAGAATTGGTTGGCTGTTTCTACTTTTCCTGAAGACTGAGGCCTCCAGGCACAATGGAGATAATAAGTAATGCCCAATGCTTCAGAGACCCCTTGGGTGACCTTAGAAGTAAATGATGTCCCATTGTCACTTTGTGATGACCTGGGCAGACCAGATCTTAAGACAGAGTTCCTTCATATCTCTTAGTTGAAAGAAAATTTGCACCTAGGGGATCTCTGTCCATTTCCCTTGTCTTTTGCAGAATAATTCTAGGTGCAGGATGGTATTATAGCTTAAACTCCCGTCCTTAGGCCAGTGTTCCTTGTCATCGAGAGGACACCATGGCCACGCAGTAGCACAAAAAAATTTTAAGCGACTCCTCCTTAGAGTTAGAGGATCGAGCAGCTTCCAGTGATCAAGGATACATCTCAAGGGTGTCTGTTGGGAAATCGATTGGTTGTTTCCCGTCTGAAAGACCATGATGACAGGGAGGAAAAGAAAAAAGAAAAACTAATAGGCTTCCTTCAATTTCCATGGGTGGACTTCCTTAGGGGTGAGTCTTTTTGAAGCTTAACCTACCCAGTACTATTGCAACCTGAGAGCCAGGCATCCCTGGGTGAGGGTGGAAATCCCCAGGCAAGCTGAAGTGTGACAACCTCCTGGAGATTGAATGCCCAGGTAGGTCGAGGCAGGTTGGCCACCTGAGAATCAGGTCCCTGGGCAGGTCAAGGCATGTTGACCTCCCGGGACCCCTGGATTGGTGGATCCCTGAGCCTGTTGAGGCATGACAACCTTTTGAGGACCAGATCCCTAGGGAGGTTGACCTCCTGGGACCCCTGGACTAGAGTTGGACATCCCCAAGGTCTCCAGCATAACCAATGCTGGGTAGGATTAAAGGGTTGTAATCTTAACTTATTGCCAGTTTGTTCACTGCAGATGGGAATAAATATCATGATGTAAAGCAATCCAAGCCTATGCCCTGAGACTGGGAAACTGGTGAAGCAGCCATAAGCCTTATCCTCTTACTGCTCTAAGGGAATATAAATCACTGATTTCCTCCCCTAGTCCTCCATAAGAGCAGTTTAGGGTGTCTCTAAAGATAAACATTTCATTGTCATAGACCCACTTTAGGTAATAACAGAAGTAATGACAAAGGAGTGGGTTATCTGGTCCTGTTGTGGGCATTAAGAGTATTTTAATAAGTGGGGTGGAGCAATGTTGCCTACAAGGGGGCAGGGTCCTGGTTGTAGGAGTTAGTAAGTGGCTTAAGAACAAGTTGATAAAGAGGCAATAGACCAGATGTACCATAAAAGTGGAGCAGAGATTTGATGGAGGGGTATGTTTGTAACTTTAGGAGTAGGTTGGTAAGGGTTTGGGCCCAAACGGCCTGCAGGGCTAACTCCCAAAGTGGCTAACATTATCCCTGGAAGCCCAATTGCTCTTGAAGGGACGCCGACAGATGGGCTTCTAGCAGGCATTGTGTGGGTCCACGGAGAGATGCTGTTGTTGCACATGTTGTAGGAAACATGGGAGATGATGGCCTGAATATCTAGAGGGATTGGATATTATACAGTATTTCCTTTTCAAGGGCCAGCTCTTTTCTGGTTGTCCCTCTAGAAGATTGTAGAGGCAACACTGTGGGCCCGGATGGGGCTCAGGACAAGAGCATGAAATAGGAGGGAAGGAAGCAGGGCACAACTTTTGAAAGAATGACATAGCCCAAGGGCATAACATAAACCAATTAAAATCAAATGGGTCCAAGATGACAAATCAAATTCAATCAAACCTTGATCCCTAATCTGCAAGCTAAATGATACACCCAGAGGTGTCAGGACAGTTCCAAGGCACTGTCAAAGACAGATGAGTGGGTGGTTCCGCAATGGTTGGGATGATCCTCTCACTCATTAGCATGTGAAATCACCCAGCTCAAAAAAACTAGCCACACCACATTTCACGGATGCTGCACTCTTCTCTGTGATGGCCCACACCCTGTGGAGTGCTTCTCTCTGAATCTGAACAAATACATCTTATACCTATCCTTTTGTCTTTAACTGAATTTTTGCAATAAGACATCAGAGCCTGAGCTTCATTAGGTCCTGAAGCCAGGCACCATGGGTTTTGGCCAGGCTCAAGTCCCAGGAGAGAGGAGCTGAAGGACGGTGGTGGGGGAAAGCAGTGTGGAAAATGTACTGAGGAATCCCCTTCATAACCTGCCAGAAAATTTGCTAAATACCTGACCTGTGCTCAGAGTTTTCATTGGCCTGATCCTTGGCACAAAGAAAATTAAGGACAGAAGAACCCCCACCTGCTTGGGTAACAGCTACTGGGGCCCAGCAGATAGTGGGGCCTTTGGGACACACTGAGGAGTAGCCTCTGCCAGAGTTCGTCAGTTGCACCGACTGCCACTTGCCTATTCACAGGGGGTTCAAGGACACAAGGAACCAGCGATTGTAAAGAATTAAGATTTTCTTAGCCATATGTCCTTCCAACCATAGGAATGAGGACATCCTACCGTAACCGGAGGTCTTCTGGAATCTGAGATTGAGCCGCATGAGCTTTCTGCTGAGTTTGTTTTTTGTTGTCCCAGTTTCCAGTATGCTGGGCTTCTTGTCACTTTCCCTGCACACAAAGAATGCACTTTCTTTGCGTTCAGCTTCCACCGCAAGAGCTTTCGCTGAGTTGGGCTCCTCCTGTGCTTGGCCTCCTCCTTACAGGGGCCAAGCTGAGGTTGTTTCAGCCAGGTTAAATCTGAGTCACAGCACCATAGATATCAGGGGAGTTTGTAATTTCCTTGGTTCTGTCTCAACACAACAAAAATTTGAAGCAGCAGACCAGGGTTACAGCTCTCAGACAGACCAGTGTTACAGCTCTGTTTTATTTAGAAAGTAAAGGAAAATATATCCTCGAGGCATAAGAACATGCTGACCCAAATGACATGAAGAGAAGAGAGGCCCTCCAGCCCAATTTTGGCCCCCTTTTTTACATGTTTTTTTCTCCTCCCCCTGAGCTTACCCAACGTAAGTTGGGCTAGCCAGGAGGGCTGTTTCTTTCACCTGAGGTTCTCACTCTGGTCCTCGGACCTTCCTTTGTTCTATTTTCACAGGATTTTCCTTTCCTTGTCTTTTTGCCACCACCATTCTGGACTTCTTTTTCCTATTCTAACTACCTAATATTTTCGTATAGTTTAAATCTTTGCAGAAGGTTCTTTGAAGCTCTGACAGCCCAAACCAGCTGTGTTTGCTAGTGAGGGTGAGAATAGAAACAATATTTACTAGCAAAACTCAAATCAGACTTGAAAGGGAAAAAAAAAATCAATTGGCAGCAATGGAAAGAAGAGTATTGGCTAACCTAGAACGGTTTTTAAACTCTAAAAAAGAGGCCCAGGGAGGAAGGCCTCTCCTTGCTCTTGAATTGAAGCATCAATAATGGTGTCATCTTTTCTTCTATGGCATAGTGGTAAGGGCTTAAGCCCTGAAGTCAAATGAAACTGATCTCAACATCTGAGTCCTCCTCTTATTATGGATGATTTTCTTTCTATGTCATGGTTTTCTCATCTGTAAAATAGAAGTAATATAATGTCTACTCTATAGTGGGATTGTTATACAATCTAGAAATAATATATGTAAGTCCCACTTCACAGTGCCAGACTTTATGTAAGTGACATGTGGACACTCAATAAGTGATAACTGTTACTATTTATTATTTTTAAACTTAGCACAGAACCCAGAGAAAAAGATCCTGCTGGCAGGAGGAATATACCAACTGCATTTGGCAGTTCTTTTTAATCACACAGGAGCTGCTGATATTTGCCCCCTCAGCTTCCAGCTGTTTCCTTCTGTTATACCTGATGCAGTATAAGAAAATTTCTCTGCAGGTTTCTTCAGAGGCAGCCAGCACTTAGGTTGTGAATCTTTGCTTGAGTTGAGTGAGAAATGATTTTCTTCCTTTCATGCCTAGAAGGACACACTGCTCTCTCAAACAACAGCGAAGAATTTAGCCAACTTTCAGACCTTGATTAACTGATTTAATTAATTTTCCTTCATAAATTAATAATAAACTTTACACCAGTATAGTTATTCTCTCAATTGTGTTTCTCTAGCCCTTTATAAATATTTTTGTCATGGTAATTATCACAGTGTGTTATGGATATTAGCTTATGCTGCTAGTAGTATATCTGTAGCTGAATTTTTAGTTTCTCAAGGCCCAGAAATATTTTTTTCCTCTGTAAGTTCATCGCATATAACACAGTGACTGCACATAGTTGAAATTCTATAAATGTTTGTGGAGTGAAATATCAGAAATCTCAACTATACTAAATCAAATCAGTGTATTTCTCCTTTAGAATATTAGAAGTATCTGAAAATTTCCAGTTTTATGTCTGAAGCACTATGACAAACATTTGGCTCCAATGGCTTCCCTTAATTAAATAAAACAGAATTAAAAGTTGGAAAATGACTTAGTTTCACTTTAGACTTGAAACAGTATCTATGCTTCCTTGAGGAAGTGTAAGCTGAGTTAGGATGACAGAAATGATAGAATACTATACAGTTAAATAGTTTGTCTGATGTGTGTATGTGGAGGGGATATAAATCCCCCAAAGTTAGTTTGAAGAACTGACAACAATAATTAATTTATCCCTTGAAAGTCATGTATTATTCCCAAATAAACCAGGCTCTATTCAGATGCAACTTTGTCAAGCATGTATCTGATTACATAGCAACACATCTGAGGGTCTCACAAAAATTAGTTGTGTATATTTTAATGAAGTATGTCTTCTTAAGGGTTCCTTTCAATCAGGACTTTGTAAAACAAAAGAGGTTTACCTAAAGAAGGCCTGAATCTATCCACTGGGATCCTGTAATAAATTGATAGTTAACTTTAGTGTAACTAATTTAGTAAGGAGTCTGGATTTGTTAGGTGTACAGGAATGAAATGATTTTATCCCACTAATGAGAGCTACTAGTTGTATTCAGTAAAAGCCTTTTCTCCAGCTGATGGAATATTCCCTTAACCATCTCTCATCCATTTTTTTTCTCTTTGTGTTTCTCTCAATTAGTAGAAGATCCTCATTTTATATCTTTAAGACTCTGTTATATTCATTTTAATACTTTATTAAAAGACATTTGCAATTTAGGACCTTTCTCTTCTGCATCCCCATCTCCTCATCAGCACAAGTCAAATGCGCGCGTTTGGTTCTTGGTGCATGGGTGAAATGCTGGTTTCCCCTTCACCTTCTCTCCCCTGCATGCTCTGCTTGGAGTAGGAGAGCAGAATGAGAGACTTAGAAGGCAGTGCCTCCTTCGATATGACTTCCTGTGTCAGATGCTATTGGAAAACTACTCTTCCACATAAAGGTTGAAGAAGCTAAAATCGTTCCTAGCTAGGTGGGTAGCTGTAGTGTCAGAGTGATCCAGGTCTGCCTAACGAGATAAAAATGTGTTGTGGGGCTTCTAAGAACATTTTTTTTTAAATAAAAATAATAGACTTGGATGTTCTTTCTCACGCCTAGACTTCTTCCTTTCTTAACTGTGCACTGGATGCCTGAGGTTGAGACAGACCCCTGGCAGCCATGAGGGAATTTCAGAATTGTCGTGATACAGAATCAAGGCCAGCAGCAACTTCCCATCTGATGATATCTTATTATATGAGAAAAAATAGATCTCTGTTAAGGCCACTGAAAAGTAGGCTTTGCATTTCTTGTAGCCAAACACATTTCTAACAAACATACTGCCCTTGGTTATGTTGCAATTACATCCTTGACTGGCCATAACTCTGATCTGCCTGTCTTCTGTCTTTGGCTAGAAAGGGTGGCTTGGCCAATTAGCCCTGTGCTTGCCTTGCTGAATACTTGAGCAATGCTCCTGAATTTTGGTGGCTCCTTGAGATGGGATGTCCATAACTGTCAGCCAGTTTCCAGTTGGTAGCATCATGCCTCATGGTGATATTGCCTGTGCTATTCTCTCTAAGGGTGAATTCAGTTTAGACTAAAAGTGAGTTCTTGAGCCATCCCAATAACTTGAAAGCACTTTTACACAACTTCCAAGCTCTTTTTGAACTGTCTTCCAGATATAATATTGGATGTATTTTTATTCCCCACCAGGAGTTATAACTCACTGAGAATTCAAAAAAAAAAAAATTACCAAGATGTCCAGAAATTCTAGTCATCAATGTGAATAAGTTTAATATTCTTCATAAGAAATCTAAAGAAAGTAGCAGGGACTTCTTTTGAATTTGGAAAAGTTTTATTTCCTCTGTTACATAAAACAAGTGCTGATCATAAAGTCTAAATTTTATCCAGGCCATTCAACTCTTTGCTTAGAAGACATTTAAGCAAATGTCTTATTTATGGTGAATAAATGTTTGGCTTGTGTTCTGAGATGCTGGATTTGATGCTGTAATCATGTGGGAATAATTGTTTTTATTCTTTTATTTTTCCCTTTAGCAGTGTGAATAATTACTTGTGAATTTTTCTATTTTCTCTTACTCTTTTAAGGCAGAACTCACTTACACTAGCAACATACTTTGTGGTGGTTTTTTTTTTTTTTTTCCTCTCGAAGATTTGGATGCAAGTACATCAAAGGGATGAGTCTTGAGTGTGGTTTGCTGACAACAAAGCCAATGACAAAGCAGATGTTTCTGGTGTCACACACACTTTGATTTGTGAGTCATAGTGGCTTTCCAAATTTGTATTTTGGTTCATCCAGTCTAGACAGCTAGACCATCTCACTCACTGATAGAACTGGCTATGAGTTATATGGCTCCTATATTTACCCACTTTCTTTCTCCTTTCTGAAATCTTACTCTAATATGTTCATTACTTCCTCTAAGAATTTTAGTTTCATTGCTTGAGTAGGAGTGATACTGTTAGTATCTCTAGTCTTTTCTTCAAATCATCTATGATTGTAGGAAAGCATACCATGCAAGTGTTTAAGGAGAAGTCACTCAGTTGTATCCAACTCTTTGCGACCCAGCGGACTGTAGCCTATCAGGCTCCTCTGTCCATGAGATTTTCCAGGCAAGCGTACTGGAGTGGATTACCATTTCCTTCTCCAGGGGATCTTCCCAACCCAGGGATCAAACCCGGGTCTCCTGCATTGTAGCCAGATGCTTTACCATCTGAGCCAAAGGGGACCTTAATGGTAGGAGGCAGTGCTTAATGGGAAGATTGGGTGCCACTAAAGTGAATCTTAATTTCTTCCTTATTTTGCCCAAATCAAATGATGATTGGAGTAAGAGACAAATAAATATTGAGTCTGATCTCTCTAATTTGTATACAGAAAATACAAAGAAAAAACCTGACAAGGCAACACTGTAAAGCAAATCTCTAAGAATAAGCCACTTGCTGAACATGAGAGACCAGAGAATTTAATCTTACCTGACAACCTGTAGAAGCAGAATAATTGAACCTCTCTCCTGCTTGGTTCATCTGCTTTCCCTTTCTGCTTTCCATAGCCTTCTCTTGGCCTTGACATGGCCTATGTTTATTTTCTAAGATGAGCACTGAAGAATTGAGTCTATAACACTAAATGCTCAATAATGTCACATACACACACATTCTGACACATGCCTATGTAAAACTATAGGTATTTACAAAGGCATGGAAAAAATTCAGAGAGGTTAATGAGATGAGGTTTTAAAAGTGTGTCACGTTCTCTGAAAGAGATATATCTGGTGAAGGCTCCACATGGTTTATTTCTTTGACTTCACCTTCTTTTCATTTTGACTTACTGCTGCCTGAAAAATATCAACAATTCCCTATGGATGCCTTCAGTTTTACTGTTCTGTTGGGACATTAGCAAAGCAGATGTGTAATGGACCAAAGTCAGGGAGCCACTAATAATATTCACCTGATAGCATTTTTCATGTTGACAATACCACTGGGCTTCTATCAATATTTGTTTCCCTATATCATGCAGTGTTAAAATAATAGGAGTCTACTTTCAAGTGCTTAAATTATTCCAAGGATTGATTTCTATTCTATCTGGGAGGAAATAGAAATCTATTCAAGTGATTGTTGACAAAAGTTGAAATTTAACTACTGTGTAGTCCCTTTAACACTGTGTATTTAGAAATCTGTTTTATTCTAACTTAAGCTTCCCTGGTGGCTCAGCTATTAAAGAATCTGCCTGCAATGTGGTTTAGTCCCTGGGTTGGGAAGATCCCCTGGAGAAGGGAATGACTACCCAATCCAGTATTCTGGGCTGGAGAATTCATGGAGTTGCAAAGAGTCGGGCATGACTGAGTGACTTTCACTCACTCAGTTCAGTTCAGTTCAGTTCAGTCACTCAGTTCTGTCCTACTCTTTGCGACCCCATGGACTGCAGCACGCCAGGCTTCCCCGTCCATCACCAACTCCTGGAGCTTACTCAAACTCATGTCCATCAGGTCAGTGATGCCATCCAACTTTCTCATCCTCTGTCATCCCCTTCTCCTCCTGTCTTCAATCTTTTCCAGCATTAGGGTCTTTTCAAATGAGTCAGTTCTTCACATCAGGTGGCTAAAGTATTGGAGTTTCAGTCAGGACTGATTTCCTTTAGATGGACTGGTTGGATATCCTTGAAGTCCAAGGGACCCTCAAGAGTCTTCTCCAATACCACAGTTCAAAAGCATCAATTCTTCAGTGCTCAGCTTTCTTCATAGTCCAACTCTCACATCCATACATGACTACTGGAAAAAACAACTTCGACTAGATGGACTTTTGTTGGCAAAGTAATGTCTCTGCTTTTTAATATGCTGTCTAGGTTGGTCATAGCTTTTCTTCCCAGGAGCAAGTGTCTTTTAATTTCATGGCTGCAGTCACCATCTGCAGTGATTTTGGAGCCCCCCAAATAAAGTCTCTCACTGTTTGCATTGTTTCCCCATCTATTTGCCGTGAAGAGATGGGACCAGATGCCATGATCTTAGTCTTCTGAATACTGAGTTTTAAGCTAACTTTTTCACTCTCCTCTTTCACTTTCATCAAGAGGCTCTTTAGTTCTTCTTCACTTTCTGCCATAAGGGTGGTGTCACTCATTCAGCCCAAATACAGACAGAAAAGGAGGCAGCAACTGCTGGTGTTTGTGCTTTGAGAGAGACTGTGAAAGCAAAACCCTGACTCATTATCTTTCCTCTCCCAATCATCAAGTTGTCTGAAGTCCCACCATGATTTGTTCCTTTGGTTCCGTTTGGCTCAGTGTTTTTCAAGAGTTTACGATTAAAATGCAAGTGCTCTTGGGAGGATTAGATATTAAATTTTTAGTATTAGATACCTTAGCAAGGCCTTGAGAGGTTGAGACCTAACCTTATCATGTGAGACTGAGGGTAAACAGCAGAGAAGTGGTGGGAACAGAAGTTTGAAGGTGCTGCTTTCATTCATGTTTTGAAGGTGCTACTTTCAAATTTTGACACCTCACAAAATTGTTGAGAGCTCATCCAGCTTCATAGTATGTTTGTACAATCTATTTATAGTTCAAAAATAATCCATATGTGAATTCTTTGACTAATTCATTTATTTCCATTTAATTCAATTCTCTAAATATATATTAGGTTTCTTCTACGTGCCAATGATTGTGCCATGTTCTAAAAAGATAAGATGAGGGAGACAGGTGTCCAGACTGCAAGAAAATCACACATAGAAGAGACATTCAAAAAGCCTAATGTTAACATACAAAGCCAACTGAAGTAAATGCCAAATAGAAATAATGACAGAAAGCACTGGGAAGGGGAGGAAGCTGCGTATTTTGTTTGACAGAGCAGAAAGACACTCATAGAAGTGATGGCATTTGATTTCAGCTCTGACTGATTAGTAGTTAGAGAATGAGGGGAGGGACATTCCAGGCTGAGATAACTGCATGGAGGTAAGAATTGAAGATTTAAAAGTCTATGGTTTCTTGACAATAATCTTTTATTTGGTATGACTTCAGTTCTGGGTATGAGGAAAGATGTAGTGGGAGAGATCATTCATTCACTCCGCAGTTTTTGGTTGTTTTTAATCAATATTTGTAAGGTATTTGACCATGAAATAAGATTATATATATATATATATATACACATATATATATATGTGTGTGTATATATATATATATATATATATGTGTGTATATATATATGTATATATATATGTATGTATTAGCATTATACTTACTAATGAGTAAGTTACATATACTCATATATACAAAGCAATAGACACAGACACACACAAACGATGATCGTCTTTCCTTACAACTTTATATACCAGAGCAATTATTTCTGTTCATCTTCTGAGCTTCTAGAAGTAGGAAAGACAGAAAAATGAGTAGAGGTCAATGGTGACCTAGAATGGGCTCATGACTGCGGCCCTGTGTGCTCCAGAGAGAAAAGCCTGGAGCATAGTTGAACCAATGGCCTACAGAACTTCCCTACCCTCTCTGAGGGAAGTCTCAGAGTTCTATGGAAATGTATATCGAAGTAGGTGTTCAAGCCACCACTGTCTCCAGTCAGTTAATAAACCAACTATATTGAGCTCAATGCTGGGGATAGAATGGTAAATAGAGACTAGAGTTATGATAGGGGCAAATATATGCAAACTGAGATACACTCTACAAGCCCAGAGTGTTTCATTCTGCTTACAGAGGCTTGGGAACACTTTCTCGGAATGCTGATAGGCAAACTGAGTTTTGAAGGACAAATTAGTTTTCTCACAGCCAAGAAGAAGGGGGAGAACATTGCATATACCCTCATCACAGCTGCATACCTGCAAAAGCTGACATGGTACGACTTATTCGAGGAACTGCAAGTATTTCAGGACAGATGATGTTTATAGAAAATAGGTGTGAAGACACAAATAAGGATAAGGATTATATATGATATGCAAAGGGATCTAAATTTTATTGTATATAAAATGAGCTTTGTTAGGTGGTTTTAAGTTAGGTATTTACGTGAGCAGTTAACTTTTGGAAAATACTCACTGACAGTGTTGCAGAGGATGAATTGAAGAAATCACTTTAAGGAGATGAGTATGAGTCTGCCTGAGCCAATGGACTGTCAAGAGAATTTTAAAGGGTCAGATTCAAGAAACATTTGAGAGGTAGAATACAGGGATCTAAGGACCAAGCAGATGGTGTGGGTGGAGAAAGTTTGAAGAATAGAGAGTAGTTTAGAATGACTCATCTTTTCAACTTAAAAGCCTAGAAAATCAACTTCTAGATATACCTCTGAACTTACATTTTCCTAAGAGGACTTGGGTATAGTTTAGATTTTTGCTTCTCCTTCTCATCTTGAGTCCTACCTTCTGGTTATCATTTCTCTGCTTCTTCACAAAGAGGTAGAAAAACTTAAGTCCTTAGCCTATTGTATGCCCATTTAAGTAGTGCCAGATAAGTTTATATTAAATGTGCACATACTCAGTATATGTCATTTACAGTCCCTGAGGGAAACAGCAAAACAATTCAGTAGGTCAGCAGAGGGATTTTAAACAAAGGAACTAATTACAAAAGTCTTGTATGATCAAAGCAAACATTGACAGCAGCAGGAAAGCACCACTGCCCCTGGAAAGCTGCAGAAATAAGGGGAAAGGGTCGAGTCCACTTGGAGGACTATGATGGGGAACCACCCTGAAAGAGATACACACCACATTTGGTGATGGCACAAGGTAGGACATTAAGCCACTGCCGATGAAGCCTCCAAAAGCAAAGAGAGGGATGAAGAAACATCGTGGATATCCCCTTTGTTTCAGCTTCTCACATCCTACCAGGGCCTCCTTCTGAATCTACCTGGAAGCTGATTGAGAGGGAAGCTGAGGAACGTAGTTTGCAGGAACCAGCCTCCTGTATAAAGCTAAGAGGGCGAGGACAAGGGATATATCTCAGAGCAAATAGATAAATGGCATATACACACATGGGTTCATTTACCATTAGATATAGAAATACATTTCACATGTAAAAATAGACTTATAGATGATATGATATCAGATATAGATGATATGTTCTTATTTTCCATATACTGTCAGGTATTTCCAGACAAGTGTAACTATTTTAGTCATATTTCTTTGTGTTTGCCTTCTGCATAAATTCAGAAGAACAAAATTTCAAATATTTTATACGGTGATCCCTGTGAGTAGTTATCTCACTTTCTTCATAATTTAATCCAGTTTTTATTCACATAGTCCTCTTAGTCTAAATGGTTGCATGGACTCATTTCCTGCACTATGTAAGTGCTGATGGACTAATGTTCTCTTTCTTTACTTACATCCCTGAGCACCCAGCAGAGGACTCTGTGCATCAGTTCAGTTCAGTCACTCAGTCATGTCCAACTCTTTGCGACCTCAAGGAACTTTTCTCTGTGCATGGGGGTATTGAACAATTACTATTCCCTAATGAATTCATAGAAGTAGAGTGCAAGGTGGCAGTTTCTTTCTTGTTTCCATTTGCTTTTCTTTACACAGCAGTTCTCAGTAACCTTAGAAATGTACTCAACGTGAAGGGTTTCACCACTCGATTAATTTGTGGCAAGATGAATATATTTTTCCTTCATCAAGCTACATTTACTTTAAAGTAGGTTTATTCAGGTTGCTGTTAATTGCAGAACTCCTGGTAATCTGCCAAGGATAATGACGTTTGCCACTTTTGATCAGTGCTCTGCTATAGAAAAGTTGTGCAGACCCTTGCTGAGAAAAGGAAAAAACTTATTAAATGAATTACCCTGCATTTGCTGTATGTCGACTACCAAACTGAGCTGAGATCGGAGAGTGTGATAATGTCATGATTCATCTTTTAACTCAGAAATAAAGAAACATTCAAGTACATCATGACAAGAAGTTCTTCTTTACCCATGTATTTTTTCCTCAATGTTCTAGCAGGTCATCTTAAACCAACTGTGAGCTTAGCTGAATATAGCCTATGCCTTTTATTTCCATTTGAACTTTAAGGGTAATAGTTAAATCCAGAGTCACAGATTCATAAAGGAGGCAACTTAGAGGAGTGAAGCAGGCTGTGGGAAACAGAACAACACATGTGCCTCTAAACAAAGCAACTGCTTCTCAGCATCATTCCACACTTAAGCAACAAAGTATACCTGCTGTATACCTGGCCCTGTTCTAAATACTGGGAATATAGCAGTGAACAGACAAAAGTCCATGCCCTGTTGCAGTTTTATCTTTTAGTAGTGAGAGGCAGGTAATACATAAGTGAATACATAATAAGCTAAATGATGATAAGTGCTAAGGAATTGAGCAAAGCAGGTTAAAGCTATATCAGATGCTGGGGAAGGGAATCGTGCAGCTAGAGTAGAAAGCAAATTATGTGAAGCCATCAAGCCATGTGGATATTTGGAAGGAAATAATATATATTTCAAGCAGAGAGAATAGTGAGTTCAAAGGGCCTAAGACAGTTATTCTCAGGTGTTTTTCTGGACATTGGAATCACTCATGCCTCTTCAAAAATCACTGATATCTGGTTGCTACTCCCAGACCTTCTGATTTAATTAGCTTGAGGTTCACCTTGAGTCTCAGGAGTTTCAGAATTCCCCCAGATAACTCCAATGTGCAACAAAGTGTAAGAATCCCTGCCCTAAAGCATCAGCCAGTGGTTTCACATAGAATGATAAGATTAGCATCAACTTTTCAAGGTCTTGGCAATCTAAGTTCTTTGAACTAGGTCTTTTCATCTTTTTTCTTTTTTTTTTTTTCTTTTTTTTTTTTTTATTTTATTTTTTTTTTTAAATTTTAAAATCTTTAATTCTTACATGCGTTCCCAAACATGACCCCCCCTCCCACCTCCCTCCCCACAACATCTCTCTGGGTCATCCCCATGTACCAGCCCCAAGCATGCTGCACCCTACGTCAGACATGGACTGGCGATTCAATTCTTACATGATAGTATACATGTTAGAATTCCCATTCTCCCAAATCATCCCACCCTCTCCCTCTCCCTCTGAGACCAAAAGTCCGTTATACCCATCTGTGTCTTTTTTCCTGACTTGCATACAGGGTCGTCATTGCCATCTTCCTAAATTCCATATATATGTGTTAGTATACTGTATTGGTGTTTTTCTTTCTGGCTTACTTCACTCTGTATAATCGGCTCCAGTTTCATCCATCTCATCAGAACTGATTCAAATGAATTCTTTTTAACGGCTGAGTAATACTCCATTGTGTATATGTACCACAGCTTTCTTATCCATTCATCTGCTGATGGACATCTAGGTTGTTTCCATGTCCTGGCTATTATAAACAGTGCTGCGATGAACATTGGGGTACATGTGTCTCTTTCAATTCTGGTTTCCTCGGTGTGTATGCCCAGAAGTGGGATTGCTGGGTCATAAGGGAGTTCTATTTGCAATTTTTTAAGGAATCTCCACACTGTTCTCCATAGTGGCTGTACTAGTTTGCATTCCCACCAACAGTGTAGGAGGGTTCCCTTTTCTCCACACCCTCTCCAGCATTTATTGCTTGCAGATTTTTGGATCGCAGCCATTCTGACTGGTGTGAAGTGGTACCTCATTGTGGTTTTGATTTGCATTTCTCTATCCTCCTCAAACTCTTCCAGAAAATTGCAGAGGAAGGTAAACTTCCAAACTCATTCTATGAGGCCACCATCACCCTAATACCAAAACCTGACAAAGATGTCACAAAAAAAGAAAACTACAGGCCAATATCACTGATGAACATAGATGCAAAAATCCTCAACAAAATTCTAGCAATCAGAATCCAACAACACATTAAAAAGATCATACACCATGACCAAGTGGGCTTTATCCCAGGGATGCAAGGATTCTTCAATATCCGCAAATCAATCAATGTAATTCACCACATTAACAAATTGAAAAATAAAAACCATATGATTATCTCAATAGATGCAGAGAAGGCCTTTGACAAAATTCAACATCCATTTATGATAAAAACTCTCCAGAAAGCAGGAATAGAAGGAACATACCTCAACATAATAAAAGCTATATATGACAAACCCACAGCAAACATTATCCTCAATGGTGAAAAATTGAAAGCATTTCCCTTAAAGTCAGGAACACGACAAGGGTGTCCACTTTCACCGCTACTATTCAACATAGTTCTGGAAGTTTTGGCCACAGCAATCAGAGCAGAAAAAGAAATAAAAGGAATCCAAATTGGAAAAGAAGAAGTAAAACTATCACTGTTTGCAGATGACATGATCCTCTACATAGAAAACCCTAAAGACTCCACCAGAAAATTACTAGAGATCATCAATGAATATAGTAAAGTTGCAGGATATAAAATCAACACACAGAAATCCCTTGCATTCCTATACACGAATAATGAGAAAGTAGAAAAAGAAATTAAGAAAACAATTCCATTTACCATTGCAACGAAAAGAATAAAATACTTAGGAATATATCTACCTAAAGAAACTAAAGACCTATATATAGAAAACTATAAAACACTGATGAAAGAAATCAAAGAGGACACTAATAGATGGAGAAATATACCATGTTCATGGATCGGAAGAATCAATATAGTGAAAATGAGTATACTACCCAAAGCAATTTACAAATTCAATGCAATCCCTGTCAAGCTACCAGCCACATTTTTCACAGAACTAGAACAAATAATTTCAAGATTTGTATGGAAATACAAAAAGCCTCGAATAGCCAAAGCAATCTTGAGAAAGAAGAATGGAACGGGAGGAATCAACTTGCCTGACTTCAGGCTCTACTACAAAGCCACAGTCATCAAGACAGTATGGTACTGGCACAAAGACAGACATATAGATCAATGGAACAAAATAGAAAGCCCAGAGATAAATCCACACACATATGGACACCTTATCTTTGACAAAGGAGGCAAGAATATACAATGGAGTAAAGACAATCTCTTTAACAAGTGGTGCTGGGAAAACTGGTCAACCACTTGTAAAAGAATGAAACTAGATCACTTTCTAACACCGTACACAAAAATAAACTCAAAATGGATTAAAGATCTAAATGTAAGATCAGAAACTATAAAACTCCTAGAGGAGAATATAGGCAAAACACTCTCAGAAATAAATCACAGCAGGATCCTCTATGATCCACCTCCCAGAATTCTGGAAATAAAAGCAAAAATAAACAAATGGGATCTAATTAAAATTAAAAGCTTCTGCACAACAAAGGAAAATATAAGCAAGGTGAAAAGACAGCCTTCTGAATGGGAGAAAATAATAGCAAATGAAGCAACTGACAAACAACTAATCTCAAAAATATACAAGCAACTTATGCAGCTCAACTCCAGAAAAATAAACGACCCAATCAAAAAATGGGCCAAAGAACTAAATAGACATTTCTCCAAAGAAGACATACGGATGGCTAACAAACACATGAAAAGATGCTCAACATCTTTTTTCTGTTTAACCCTTACAAGCCAATGGAACTATCTATGAACCAGTTTAGCCTATGGGCTACTAGTTTGGAACTTCTGACTTGACAGAAATTGAATCTGTCTATTCATAGAAATTGAATCTATGAATCTGAATTCATAAATTGCCCAAAAGATAAGAATATTCCTTGTATGCCAAGATGAGGCACAAAAATATAGCAGCTCTATTTTATTTTTTTATGATTGTGCTGGGTCTTCATTGCTACCGCAGGCTTTTTCTAACTGCAGTGAGTGGGTGCTACTCTCTGGGTATGGTGTGAGGGCTTCTAATTTCAGTGGCTTCTCTTATTGTGGAGCACGGGCACTAGGTCTGTGGGCTTCTGTAGTTATAGCACTCAGGCTCAGTAGTTTGGAGTATGGGCTTAGTTGCCCTGCAGCAGCATGTGTAATCTTCCCAGACCAGGGATCAACTCTGTGTCCCCTGAATTGGCAGGTGTATTCTTAACCACTGGACCACCAAGGAAGTCCATAGCAGCTTTAAAAGGGACAGATATGTATATGAAGGAAGACCTAGTCTATAGTCACCATAGCCCTGAATTAACAATGGAGCAATGCTGCTTGACCTTGCCCTGAGGCTGTATCCTGCCCTTTGCTACCTCTGCTCCATCTTCTCAACTCAGTCTCAAACAGGCATTTGCTTTTGGCTGTTTGGCTTTTTGTATCTTTGGTGTCACTGACAAAATTTACCTCATTGGATTCAGTTGCATAATTGGTAGTATCAACCATTTATACCTTACATGAAAAAACCAAATTATAAAAGAGCAATGTGCAGTAGAATCTCATTTTGAGTAATATGTTTATGTAGATATCTTAGTAGATACAACAGTCTAAAAAGATATTCCAAATGTATTTATCTCTGAAAAACAGGATTTATGAGCGGTTGAACTTTATTGCTGTCAATACTGATTGATTTTTAAAATGAGTTTATGTTACTTTTAGCATCCAGAACATTTTTACATATTCAGTTCAGTTCATTTGCTCAGTTGTGTCTGACCGCATGGACTGCAGCGACCCTATGAGCTGCAGCATGCCAGGCCTCCCTGTCCATCACCAACTCCCAGAGTTTACTCAAACTCATGTCCATTGAGTCAGTGATGCCATCCAACCATCTCATCCTCTGCCATCCCCTTCTCTTCCTGCTTTCAAACTTTCCCAGCATCAGGGTCTTTTCAAATGAGTCAGTTCTTTGCATCATGTAGCCAAAGTATTGGAGTTTCCATATTGGGCACTCCTAAATAGAAAAGAATTGTGTCCTAGTCATTTTATTTAGATCTAGATTTATAAATAGAATGAGAGAGAGAGAGAGAGAGAGAGAGAGAGAGAGAGAGAGAGAGGGAGAAACCTGACACTTGACACATCATAGGTGCCAGATAAATACATGTAAAAATAAATTAAAGGGATAAAGAGACATAAGTGTTAAGCACAAACTTTTTATTTGTTTGTATTTAAGTGCATTATAAGTATAAGCATGTGCCAGAGTTCAGTGAAAATTTTCTCTGTTTTAACTTATGTTCAAAGCAAGCAACTCTCCTAGATACCAAAATGGGGGAAGAGACAAAAAGGGGGTATGTGGTAGAGATGTTCCAGGACATGGACATTCTCAATAGTTTCTCCATTTTCCCCCAAGATTCAAGTTTGTACTGACTTTCTAAAATACCTACTGCTTTTGTCCAGGTGGACTGCTCACCAACACGTACTTTCAGTTCAGTTCAGTTCAGTTCAGTCACTCAGTCATGTCCGACTCTTTGCGACACCATGAATTGCAGCACACCAGGCCTCCCTGTCCATCACCAACTCCCCGAGTTTACTCAGACTCACGTCCATCAAGTCAGTGATGCCATCCAGCCATCTCATTCTCTGTCATCCCCTTCTCCTCCTGTCCCCAATCCCTCCCAGCATCAAAGTCTCTTCCAATGAGTCACCTCTTCACATGAGGTGGCCAAAGTACTGGAGTTTCAGCTTTAGCATCATTCCTTCCAAAGAAATCCCAGGGTTGATCTCCTTCAGAATGGACTGGTTGGATCTCCTTGCAGTCCAAGGGACTCTTAAGCTTATTCTAAATTATAGCTCTAACAAAGTGATGGCATTGAAAAACATAATCATGGCCTATTTTTGCATAATTTAAAGACATATTACTTTTTAAAATGTGAATTTACCATTTATATACTGTCTATTGGGGAAGAAGGGATTTAGGTGGCAGATTTATATATTGTGATGATCACTGGCTATAAGAAATGGCATTGTCTTTTAACTGTATCAGCCTTACCTGGATAGAAAAGAAGTTGTAGACAAGACTTGTTTGTTCAATGCAGAATCTCAGGTTGTTCAAGCCAGGGATGTCCTTAGGCTTTTCCTTGCCCAGTGATTCACAAACTTATCTTAGCAATAGGACCTTTTTTTTTTTTTTTTTGGTCCCACAGAAAGAATCTGATTATAGTGTCACTGCATAAAACATATAAATGCAGCATGACTTTAGTTAAACAAGAGGCCTGAGACTTCTTGTTTCCTGAGGTAACCTGAAGGACTATCTGAGAACCCTAGGGCTCCTCATAGCAGTTTTAATAACCACTCAGCTAGTCTAAGCCCCACATTCTACAGATATTGAAGCTGAGCCCCAGAAAGGCTGTGACTCATATTATACTGTCAAGTTAATGTGCAGAAAAACCACCTCTTGAACGTTTAATAGTGATGATGAGTGGATTCTTAATGGCCTTATCCAGTTTGTGGATTAGTCTTACCATCTGTTTCATCTATTCTTCTCTAAGGCTGTCTGCCCTGTGGCTATTTCACACTCATTAATAGCTCCATCAGCAGTCTCGCAAAAGGAAAAGAAGATGGAAAACTCAAATCCCTTATTAGTTCTTATCTAGAGGAGGAAAGATTGAAACTAATGAACATGGCAGGATTATATGTCAGCTCTGGCTGGCCCAGGAATGCTGTCAACCCCGTTCCTGGTCTGTTTCTATACTTCTGTCTATAGGCATTTGTTTTCCTGCATCCCAGTATTAGCCAGACTTGCCTGCAGACCAAACATGAAACAGGAAACTTTCACACCCAAAGTGAAGAAGTGAAGTGAAGTCACTCACTCGTATCCAACTCTTTGCAACCCCATGGACTGTAGCCCACCAGGCTCCTCCATCCATGGGATTCTCCAGGCAGGAATACTGGAGTGGGTTACCATTTAAATTCAGTATCAAACACAGCATTGCTTAGATTGAGACTGAGTGATAACTGGCACCAGACTCCACTTTGGTTCTTTATCTTGTTTATAAATTTTGATGATTTCAGTATCCTGCTGTCCAGGTCCTCTCTCTGAATTATGGTACAATTGGTCTTTCTACTGAAATTTCTTTAGGAACTTGGTTTTGGGCTCCTATCACAACTTGGTCTCCATTATCAGCTTCTGGGCTCTCTGGGACTCACCTGTTACTTTAAAGGAATGGCCTCTGGGTTCTGGGCTTGGCTCCCTACCCTAGAGCATGACTGCCCACTGCCCCTGCCATAAGCCCAATAATAACTCAGTGGTTCCTCATCTTAGGAGAGTTCCTACTTTGCTGCTAAAAATTATCATCAAAAAGGAGTTCCTACTTTGCTGCTTACAGCTGCAGGCTTAGAAGATGAAACCAGTAGCTCCATCCACCTAACATCAGTTTTGTGAGCAGAAAATGGCAACCTCATAGGCTACACTACCTACTAGAGACCATCATTGCTTTAAATATAGGTCTACATCAGGAGACACAAACTGGAAAGGGAAGAGAAGCTTAATGAAATTGAGTATCAACTGCATACAAAACATTCTCCTAGACACCTTTGCACATTATATTTCTTGAGTCCACTCTTTCTTTCCTTCACTTAAATTCATTTGTTTACAATACATATTATATATATATAATGAGATGGAGCCAAAGCAAAAACAATACCCAGCTGTGGACATGACTGGTGATAGAAGCAAAAGCCAATGCTGTAAAGAGCAATATTGCATAGAAACCTAGAATGTTAGGTCCATGAGTCAAGGCAAATTGGAAATGGTCAAACAGGAGATGGAAAGAGTGAACGTCAACATTCTAGGCATCAGTGAACTAAAATGGACTGGAATGGGTGAATTTAACTCAGATGACTGTTATATCTACTACTGTGGGCAAGAATCCCTTAGAAGAAATGCAGTAGCCGTCATAGTCAACGAAAGAGTCTGAAATGCAGTACTTGGATTCAGTCTCAAAAACGACAGAATGATCTCTATTCATTTCCTAGGCAAACCACTCAATAACACAGTAATCCAAGTCTATGCCCCGACCAGTAATGCCAAAGAGGCTGAAGTTGAACGATTCTATGAAGACCTACAAGACCTTCTAGAACTAACAACCCCCAAAGATGTCCTTTTCATTATAGGCAACTGGGATACAAAAGTAGAAAGTGAAGAAATACCTGGAATAACAGGCTAATTTGGCCCTGGAGAACAAAATGAAACAGGGCAAAGGCTAATAGAGTTTTTCCAAGAGAATGTACTGATTATAGCAAACGCCCTCTTCCAACAATGCAAGACAAGATTCTACACATGGACACCACCAGATGGTCAATACAGATATCAGATTGATTATATTCTTTGCAGCCAAAGATGGAGAAGCTGTATACAGTCAGAAAAAACAAGACTGGGAGCTGACTGTGGCTCAGATCATGAACTCCTTATTGCCAAATTCAGACTTAAATTGAAGAAAGTGGGGAAAAACACTAGACCATTCAGTTCAGTTCAGTTCAGTCGCTCAGTCGTGTCTGACTCTTTGCAACCCCATGAATCACAGCACACCAGGCCTCCCTGTCCATCACCAACTCCCGGAGTTCACTCAGATTCACATGCATTGAGTCAGTGATGCCATCCAGCCATCTCATCCTCTGTCAGGTATGACCTAAATCAAATCCCTTAGATTATACAGTGTAAGTGACAAATAGATTCAAGGGATTAAATCTGATAGAAAAAGTGCCTGAAGAACTGTGGACAGAGGTTCCTGAAATTGTACCGGAGACAGGGAGCAAGACCATTCCCAAGAAAAAGAAATGCAAAAAGGCAAAATGGCTGTCGGAAGAAGCCTTACAAATAGCTGTGAAAAGAAGAGAAGCCAAAAGCAAAGGAGAAAAGGAAAGATATTCATTGGAATTCAGAGTTCCAAAGAATAGCAAGGAGAGATAAGAAAGACTTCCTCAGTGATCAGTGCAAAGAAATAGAGGAAGACAACAGAATGGGAAAGACTAGAGATCTCTTCAAGAAAATTAGAGATACCAAAGGAACATTTCATGCAAAGATGAGCTCGATAAAGGACAGGAATGGTATAGACCTAACAGAAGCAGAAGATGTTAAGAAGGGGTGACAAGAATACACAGAATAACTATACAAAAAAGATCTTCATGACCCAGATAATCATGATGGTGTGATCACTCACCGAGAGCCAGACGTCCTGGAATGTGAAGTCAAGTGGGTCTTAGGAAGCATCACTACAAACAAAGCTAATGGAAGTGATGGAATTCCAGTTATCTATTTCAAATCCTAAAAGATGATGCTGTGAAAGTACTGTACTCAATATGCCAGCAAATTAGGCCAAACTCAACAGTGGCCACAGGACTGGAAAAGGTCAGTTTTCATTCCAATTCCAAAGAAAGGCAATGCCAAAGAGTGCGCAAACTACCTCACAATTGCACTCATCTCACACACTAGCAAAGTAATGCTCAAAATCTCCCAGCCAGGCTTCAACAGTATGTGAACCATGAACTTCCAGATGTTCAAGCTGGATTTAGAAAAGGCAGAAGAGCCAGAGATCAAATTGCCAACATTGTCTGGATCATCTAAAAAGTAAGAGAGCTCAAAAAAACATCTATTTCTGCTTTATTGGCTATGTCAAAGCCTTTGACTGTGTGGATCACAATAAACTTTGGACAATTTTTCAAGAGATGGGAATACCAGACCACCTGAACTTCTTTTTGAGAAATCTGTATTCAGGTCGGAAGTAACAGTTAGAACTGGAAATGGAACAACAGACTGGTTCCAAATTGGGAAAGGAGTACGTCAAGGCTGTATATTGTCACCCTGCTTATTTAACTTATATGCAGAGTACATCATGAGAAACACTGGGCTGGATGAAGCACAGGCTGGAATCAAGATTGTTGGGAGAAATATCAATAATCACAGATATGCAGATGACACCACCCTTACGGCAGAAAGCAAGGAAGAGCTAAAGAGCCTCTTGATGGAAATGAATGAGAAGAGTGAAAAGTTTGGCTTAAAGCTCAACATTCAGAAAACGAAGATCATGGCATCTGGTCCCATCACTTCATGGCAAATAGATGGGGTAGCAGTGGAGACAATGAAAGACTTTATTTTGGGGGGCTCCAAAATCACTGCAGATGGTGACTGCAGCCATGAAATTAAAAGATGGTTGCTCCTTGAAAGAAAAGTTATGACCCACCTAGACAGCATATTTAAAAGCAGAGATATTACTTTGCCAACAAAGGTCCATCTAGTCAAGGCTATAGTTTTTCCAGTAGTCATGTAACATGAGAGTTGGATTAAAAGAAAGCTGGGTGTCAAAAAATTGATGCTTTTGAACTGTGGTGTTAGAGAAGACTCTTGAATCCCTTGGACTGCAAGGAGATCCAACTAGTCCATCTTAAAGGAAATCAGTCCTGAATATTCATTGAAAGGACTGATGCTGAAGCTGAAACTCCAGTACTTTGGCCACCTGTTGTAAAGAACTAACTCATTTGAAAAGACCCTGATGCTGGGAAAGATTGAAGGTCAGCGGAGAAGGGGCTGACAGAGGATGAGGTGGTTGGATGGCATCACTGACTTCATGGACGTGAGTCTGAGTAAACTCCAGGAGTGGTGATGGACAAAGAGTCCTGACATGCTGCAGTCCACGGGATTGCAAAGAGTTGGACACAACTATGTGACTGAACTGAACTGAATGTATATAATTCATATATGTATGAATTAGTTTGAACATAGCTTTAGCTGTTCTGCTCTAACAGAAACAGATAACAATGGCTTAAATAAGATATTTTCCTCTTTCAAAAATTTGGTTTCAAACTTGTACACGTTTTCTGTTCTTGCTAGCTGTTAACTGAGATACTTGTATGATCCTCTCTCCTGAAAGGCCTTGAGAAGTAATGTTGTTTTACTGACAATGAAGTTTTCACAGTGCAACGTAGTCTGCTGTGGTGTTTAAAGAGTCATTTAACCTGCTATACTTCAAATAGCTCTCTCTCACTCAAGCATAGCCAATACATTTATTCTTTTCCTTTGGTTGATTGTTTGTTCTTTGGAAGTGGGAAATGTGTATCTGTATTCAGATGTGTAGATGGTGGCTATTCAGTTCAGTTCAGTTCAGTTCAGTAGCTCAGTCGTATCCGACTCTTTGTGACCCCATGAACAGCAGCATGCCAGGCCTCCCTGTCCATAACCAATTCCCAGAGTCTACTCAAACTCATGTCTGTAGAGTTGGTGATGCCATCTAGCCAACTCATCCTCTGTCATCCCCTTCTCCTCATGCCCCAATCCCTCCCAGCATCAGGGTCTTTTCCAATGAGTCAACTCTCTGCATCAGGTGGCCAAAGTATTGGAGCTTCAGCTTTAGCATCAGTCCTTCCAATGATCACCCAGGACTGATCTCCTATAGGATGGACTGGTTGGATCTCCTTGCAGTCCAAGGGACTCTCAAGAGTCTTCTCCAACACCACATTTCAAAAGCATCAATTCTTTGGCGCTCAGCTCTTTTCACAGTTCAACTCTCACATCCATACATGACCACTGGGAAAACCATAGCCTTGACTAGACGGACCTTTGTTGGCAAAGTAATGTCTCTGCTTTTTAATATGCTGTCTAAATTGGTCATAACTTTCCTTCCAAAGAGTAAACATCTTTTAATTTCATGGCTGCAATCACCATCTGCAGTGATTTTGGAGCCCAAAAAATAAAGTCTGACACTGTTTCCACTGTTTCCCCATCTATTTCCCATGAACTGATGGGTCCAGATGCCATGTTCTTAGTTTCTGAACGTTGAGCTTTAAGCCAACTTTTTCACCCTCATCTTTCACTTTCATCAAGAGGCTTTGTAGTTCCTCTTCACTTTCTGCCATAAGGGTGGTGTCATCTGCATATCTGAGGTTATCAGTATTTCTCCTGGCAATCTTGATTCCAGCTTGTGCTTCTTCTAGCCGAGTGTTTCTCATGATGTACTCTGCACAATAAGCAGGGTGACAATATTCAGCCTTGATGTACTCCTTTTCCTATTTGGAACCAGTCTGTCGTTCCACGTCCAGTTCTAACTGTTGCTTCCTGACTTGCATATAAGTTTCTCAAGAGGCAGGTCAAGTGGTCTGGTATTCCTGTCTCTTTCAGAATTTTCCACAGTTTATTGTGATCCACACAGTCAAAGGCTTTGACATAGTCAATAAAGCAGATATAGATGTTTTTTGGAACTCTCTTGCTTTTTTGATGATTCAGCGGATGTTGGCAATTTGATTTCTGGTTCCTCTGCCTTTTCTAAAACCAGCTTGAACATCTGGAAGTTCATGGTTCACGTGTGGCTATTAGCCATTTGCTATTACCAAAAAGGACAGAACATGGAGAAATAGCTTTAAAGGAAAGTATATTATCAGATCAGTTGGGCAGATGTTGAAGATGTGTATTAGAAAACCTCACTAAATCTTCTTCTCTGAAATTATTTTAAATAGAATATAAAACTATGTGTCCAGACTGGTTTGAAAGTAGTTATAAAGACTGTTTAGTGAAAGTGAAACCGAAAGTGAAATCGCTCAGTCATATCTGACTCTTTGCGACGCCATGGACTGTAGCCTACCAGTCTCCTCAGTCTATGGAGTTTTCCAGGCAAGAATACCAAAGTGGGTTGCTATTTCCTTTGCCAGGGGATCTTCCTGACCCAGGGATCGAACCTGGGTCTCCCACATTGCAGACAGACGCTCTACCGTCCGAGCCACAATATGAGCCTAAGTTTTGAAATAAGTGATTTTCTGTAATTTGGATTAGTGTAACTCTGCTGTTTACCACCCGCCCCCCCCCCCCACTAGCAAAGATCACATAATGCTGTTTATAAAATGTCATTGGACTTGTCTGAGCTTAGACTTCTTCATTTTCTATTCTTTTGGGGTGAACTGATGAGAATCTTTCATCATGATCCACATACATTATGCCATTTTAACTTACTCATTAGTTAATGTATATTGAAGCCTTGCTACATCCCAGCTACTAGGTATTAACTGAAGATCTGTGAAGAGAGGAGAAATATCCATGATGATGAGACTGGTGCCTGGTGGACACTGGTGACTGGTGGACTTTGATAATCTAAAATAGCCCCACTACCTGCCAAAGCTTAAAGAGCCTACACAGCCTCTGAAATTCAAGCAAATGAATCCCATACACTTTTTTTACCTGAGAAAATCTCAAATTTCCTATATTCTTATACCTTAGTGGCTTTTGGGAGTTAGAAGCTACAAAGTGGTGCTAAGATATTGTAATGTGAAAAACCCAACTCTGAACGCCTACCATATATATCCTTCTTGTACTCATTTACATGTCTGAATGCCCAGATTCTTTCCTTCAGTAGGGATTATCTGGTTAGAGTCTGCTCCCCCAAAGTCATAATAAAATGCATATTTTACTGTCTCCTTTCCTCCATCTTGTTAAAGGGGAAGAATGGAAGTACAGTGGGATAGATACGCAGAAGCATGTGGGGCTTGGTCTATATATACATTCTCAGTGATAAGTGCTGACCCTCATGTCTTATCTCCCTGATTTAACATACCTTCACCTGATAGCTCAGTTGGTAAAGAATCTGCCTGCAATGCAGAAGACCCTGGTTCGATTCCTGGGTCAAGAAGATCCGCTGGAGAAGAGATAGGCTACTGACCCTAGTATTCTTGGGCTTCCCTTGTGGCTCAGCTGATAAAGAATCCGCCTGCAAAGCAGGAGACCTGGGTTCAATCCCTGGGTTGGGAACAGCCTCTGGAGAAGGGAAAGGCTACCCACTCCAGTATTCTGGCCTGGAGAATGCCATGGACTGTATAGTCCACGGGGTCGCAAAGAGTCAGACATGACTGAGTGACTATCACTTTCACCTGAACAAGAAGTTCAGGTCAACATCTCCACAGAGGATCCTAAGAGACTTCCATCTCTAGTTTTATGATTGCTTCTATTTGTAAACAGCTATATGTCAAGAACTAACCCATATCCCTGTTAAACCTACCTTTAATCTTCACAACCATTGTAGAAAGTACTCTCTCAGGATAACTACTGAGGAAGAATTGAGATTTAGAGAATCAAATCTTATCAGTTAGAGTGGACTATTTGCTAACATATAACCCCCAAATTTTCGTGTCTTGACAAAGCATAAAATTATTTCTTATGGCCCAACATGATGCTCCCGGTCAGGCATTCCTTCACACAGCAACTTGGAGATCAGTATGGAGATAGCTTGGAGACCTCTCCAGATGGTTAATGCAGAAAGAAAATGTAGGATTGTATGTGGTATATATCACTTTTGCCAACATTGCACTGGCCAGAACACTATAACTTGGCTGTACCTAATTGCAAGAAAGGTAGGAAATATACTCTAGTTGTGAGAACAAGAGAAAATGAAAAGAAGTCTGATGAAAAACTTTCTAATTTCTACAACACTAAGTTCATCAAAGTTGCATAATTAATGTGTAGTGGGACTAGGTTTCAGACCTTCTGACCTAGGACCTAAGTGTGTCAGTGCATTTGTGAGCAGAATATTGGAGTACATTGCCAAAGGGAAGTAGTTCTTTAGAGAAAAGCTGATCAATACTTTTATTGGGAGCTGGGTTGAGCCAAGGCCAGCTCTATCATCCCACCATCAAACAGCAGTGATGAAGATCTTCTTAGAAACAAGAGGGAAGTAAGTGCTTGTTCTGTTTACTCTGCCAGAAGACATAATACTTCCACTCAGTCATAGTTTGGTATTCAAAGGCAACTAAAATATCACTGGGTAAAATAACATACAAGTGAGGAACTCCTGACTGTGTGACTTATTGAAAAAAAAAATCTGTGTGCTCTTCTGAAAGACCTGTAATCTCCAACTGTATCACTTCTATAATTCCTCAAATGCCCAGGAAGTCCTGAGGATGTTTGTGAAGGTATGGAACCCTAGCTAGGGGAAGACTCCAACTAGGATAGCAGTTAGACCATCAAAAAGAAGCTAATTCAGTCCTGAAAATAGACAAAAAACAATGAATCACACAGTATTGAAGGTTTAAAAGAAATGTATTTAAGATGATTGTAAGGATCCATTATGAAAAAATTGTTTCATCTAAAAACATTAAGAAAGTCTTAGGATATATGGTGGAATTTCAAAGAAATAATATTTGACTCTTGTGGAACATCATGCTTGACTTATGTTTTTCTGTGTAAATTTCACATTAAATTCTGGTATGTTTCTTAGTGGGTATCAGTTCAACATATTGTCTGGAGGAAAGGTCTCTGGATTTGGGAAAAAGCATGGACCAAAATCCCATTGACAGAGGAGCCTGGCAGGTTACAGTCCATGGGGTCACAAAGAGTCAGACACGACTGAGCACAAGGCACATATCACATATATCATGCACCAAAATCTATATCCATAGATATATCTATAAAATATCTGGCTTCCCTGGTGGCTCAGAGGTTAAAGCATCTGCCTCTAATGCGGGAGAACTGGGTTCAATCCCTGGGTCAGGAAGATCCTCTGGAGAAGGAAATGGATAATAGGAAATAGATAAAATATCTATATCTATAAAATATCTATAAAATATATCTATCAAATATCTATATCTATCAAATATCTATATCTATAAAATATATTAAAATATCTATATCTATAAAATATATCTATATCTATAAAATACCCAGAGGCCCAGGTATCATGGGCTTCACTGATATGTGTTGCAATAATATAGATACCATAGGGACATCTAAAACCAACTTATAAGAATTTCCAAAAGGAGAGTATAAACCTCTGAAAGACTCTTCTTGTTTTATATTCATAAAGTTCAACTGCCTCTTCAGGGAATACAATAAGTTATATTTAAAGGGAATTTTATGGTATCTTTTTTTCCCTCTCTGAAGTATTTGCTATATCTTCATGGGAAATAACATCTGCATTTCTGTTTTTCCTGTGCCTTTATCCATTTTATGCAGTTAAATTTCCTTTAGGACCAAAGTGACATCTCATTTTCTAACGCCTGGTAGTTGTATGCCCTCAGCATCCAACTACACAGATGGAGACAAGCCCACAATAACCCCAGTTACACAGAGTATATGGCTGTCTTCCCGGCAAGGAGTGCCCAAACTTTTCCCCAAAATGGTTCAGTTTGTCTTTAATTAAAACTTAAAGCATTAGCTTTTGGCTCTGGCAAGGGCTCTCAAATGAGTACCTGCCTCACACAGATTTGTCTCACTGCAATCTGCCTCACAGCAGGCTACTTAGATGGCTGCCATCAGATTCTGGGACGAGAGCAAGCTTGCAAGCTCACGGAGCCACAAAGAAAGGCAGTTAAGGCCAGAAGTACCTGCAGCTCCTTTCAGTTCATTAACTAAAGCTAACTTGGGGATCATTACTGGAGGGAGACTAATTTGGCAGCTGTCAGTGTGGAGGACAGAGATACTGTGCTGACTTTAGGCCACGTGGACCGAAGGCCCCACACCCACCAGCTATTCTTTCTGTCCCCTGCACCTCGAAGCTTAGACACAGCTCATGAATAAAGTTTTCCTTGTCTTTATCCATACTCACCCTTTATTCCAAAGTAGAACTGTATTCTGATCTAAAACTATAGATTAAAAAATTTTTCCTTTAATGATACATATGAACTTATATGCAGAACAGAAATAGATCCACAGACACCGGAGGGGAAAAAGAAAACTTACGGTTACTCAAGGGGGAGGGGAGGGATGATTAGGAGTTTGGGATTAACATATACACAGTACTATATAAAAAACAGATAACCAACATGGATCTGCTATATAACACAGGGAACTATACTTAATGTAATATTTTGTAAAAAACCTATAAAGGAATATAATTTTATGTATGTGTACATACACAAGAGAATGTATATATGTGTATATACACAACTTTACTATACATCTGAAGCCAACACAACATTGTAAATCAACTGTGTACTTCAATTAAAATAATTTAAAAAATTTTAAGGATATAAAAGAAGTAAAATATATTATTTTCATCCACAAAGAACTTTCAACCTAGTTATTGAAGTGAGTACATAAAGAATAAGTTGGTATTACATATAAAGTATGAAATATATATGCATGAATTTTTAAAATATATGAAATTACATGGAAGTTCATTAAAATTTTGGTATATTGTATGATGCACAGAGGAAGCTAAGAACAAGAGCAGTTCAAAAAAGAAAATGTACTCAAATAGTCTTATTACTATGTTGTCCTCTTTCAGATTATCCAACAAGAGGTCCTTTGATTAAAATATCTGATGCATGTATGAGAAATAGACATTTGTATTTTAATGTGTCCAGAATTCTTTCACTAATTTAGTTAATTCACATCCGTTGTTCCCAATTTATCAGTAGAAGAGCCTAAGATATTCCTAGATATTATAGAACATGTAATCCATGTACCTATATAATGATGGTTACAGACAGAATAAAGTACCTTATTACTGAAACATATTAAGTGATGCTGCTGTAATTAATGAATTGCTAACCCACTAAGGAGTGCTGTTGAACCCATAATAGCATCTTATAATTTTTTTCTGTCAAGAAACTAATTTTACAACTGCTATATATGAAGTGTTAAATTTTGCCAAATTCTGACTATTGGAAATTCATTCATCAATTTCTTAAAACTTTACCTCAAGCGCAGAATTCTATTCTGAATAGTTCCAACTTGTAAGTTTCAGGTGATTAGTACTGAGGAATATTTTCTTTTCTTTTTTATTGAAGTATAGCTGAATTACAATGTGAATGTATAGAAATATGTTCTTTTAAAAATTATTTTGTTTATTAGGTGACTAGGTTGAGCATTTTTGATAGCAAAACAAACAAACAAACAAACATGACTTTCATGAAAATCGGTGTTCTCACTTTGTGAGGTTTTCTCACTGCTCAGAAGGACACCAGCATCAATTGTTGTCTCTTAGTTGTTTCTAAGGTTTTTAAGTTTTTCAGCTTCTTATGAACTATTAAGTTCATAATAACAGCTACCATATATGTAGATACTTCACCTGTCAGCTACCATATTATCTAATTCAATCCTTCATCAATCCTTTGATATAGTTATTTTTTATCTATGCATTATGGATGAGAAACCTGAGTCTTGGAATTAACTAAATAATACCTGGCCAAGGCAGAATCTGAGCGCAGGTGTAACTGACTCCAGGGAACATGCATGTAGTTTTCACTATAATGAAAGGTAAGTTGAGACTATTCAGCCTACAGTCTTAATGCAGTATGTCTCTGCCATTCATAAAGCGGTGGAAAATACCTATATCTATGCAAAAGAGGGAAAAATGTTTTATTGTATTCAGGACATAGATCAAGCATGATTCTTTCTCCTATCTTCCTAGCCAAGACTTTGTTTTCTCCATTTATTTTTTTTTTTTTTTTCATGTATAGACTGTGGGCCAGGCACAGGAAAACAAGGAGGAGCAGCAGGCACTTCCTGTGCTCACCCTCATGTGCCTTGGACATGAATGAAAGCCAGTGAAAAGTAGTTGTAATGCAGGTGTGCTAATGGTTAAATTGAGATGTGCTCAGGCACTGTAGGAATATGAGGAGGAAGACCCTAACCTAGCCTGGGAAAAAGGTAGGGATCAGGCATTAAGAAATGAGTAGGTCCACATATTTTTACCTTTTAGAAAAGTCCTAGGAGATTGAGGAAGTTAAAGCATCTAATGTAGTCTGTTAATTGAAATAAAAAAGAACTACTGCACATAATCTGAGTTTTTTACTTTTACACCATCAAAGCAGTCTTAAAGCATACTAGAGTGTCTTTATGGAACTCTAATACTCTGGGTATATTTGCAGAACTCTCTAATCTGCAGCATGCCCTTTGATGGCTGCAAACTTTGTTTCTTGTTGTAAATTCCAGTCCATACTCACAACCAATATCACTGTCTGGGCCACAGCATCTCCTGTCCAGCCATGACAGAAACTTCTGAACTGGTTTTTTTTTGTCATCTGATTTTTACTTTTTCAGTGCATGTTATGTCCAGTAGAGTCATCTTCCTAAAAACATGTTTGTTAAAAATTGCTTCTCTGCTTAACAGATTTACTCTTATCCAAAACAGAAGTCCAAACTTCTTATTAACATGGTCCTAAAGGCCCTTCTTCTCAATCTGGTCCCAAAATGCCAGTTCCAGTTTGATGACCCAGTACTTCCTTCCATGTGTCCTGTGCTCTGGCCTCTCATTACAATTTGATCATAGCTTCCTTCCTCTCCATCTGACTAACACATTCTCCTTCAAGACTTCTTCTCTGACTGCCCCAGAGCCAAAATAGTCACATCTTTCTTTATATCACCATCGGTCCTGGTACTGCCTCTGTCATAGGATATAGACCTTCTTTGTTACAACCATATGACTCCATGTCTATCTTCACTTCTAGACTGTGAGTTCCTCCAGGGAAGAGAGTAAATATTGTCCACATTGTACGTAATTATGACCTAAGTACCTCGCACAGCACCAATCTTATAGATGATACCTTATAAATATTTTTCATAAAAGTCAGTATTTACTAAGCAATTTATATGAAACCTTCTGTTATGCTTAGTGTATTACACATATTATTTTTGTTTTTCTTTAAAACATTTCTCATGATTACCTACAAACACTCCTAATTTTATAGATCAGGAAATTGAGGTTTAGATTTGATAAATAATTTGCCCAAAGTTAAACAGAAGGAAAGTGGCAAATATGAAGTGGTCTCTTAAAAACTACAATGTATTGTTAGATGAATGAATGACTGAGTGAAAGAAAAGGCAGCATGTTGCAGTTGATTAAATCTCTGATAAAACTAGAAGTTGTGATAAGCCTGCTCTCATAATAAACTTCTAAAATAGTTTAGGTAGGACTTTAAGGTATGTCTTTCTTTTCTCTGAAGAGGTAGCAATGCCTTGGATTTGTTGTTAGTTGTAAGTAGGGATAAATGATGTGCACCTTGGAAATTTCAAAAAATGTCAACATAAAGTTGTAGTCTGAGCAAGCATTTAAGAGTTCATTGTAGACAAGTAATGAGTAAGACATTTAAAGAGAGAAACAACATAGTAAATGTAATTTAGAGAATGACTAGCTAAACAGAAAAACTTTAATAATCATAGTTTTTTAAAGGGAGAAATGGTCTTAGAGATCAGATGATATGACTGTAGGATACAGAGCAAGAACCAGGAGTCAAAATCCTGTAGTCTTCTTGCTGTGAGACTTTGGTAATTTTTTTTCATTTTCTCTAGGCTCCTGTTTGCTCAGATCCCTAATCAACAAAATTCAATAGATCTTTGTAGGCTGGCAATCAGGCCAAAGAAGTTAGCTCACCCTGTCTTGAAATGTTTATCATTTCTCATGATCAGGGTCTCTGAACTTTTCATTTCACCTCTTAGATGAGGACCTGGAGTCCCAGGAGTGAGGTGTTTTGCCAAGGTTACATGACTAAATACCAGGCTTCCCAGGTGGCTCTGGTGGTAAAGAACCTGCCTGCTAATAAAGGAAACAGAATAAGATGCGAGTTTGATTCTTGGGTCAGGAAGATCCCCTGGAGGAGGGCATGACAACCCACTCCAGTATTCTTTCCTGGAGAATCCCATGGACAGAAGGACACGATCGAAGTGACTTAGCACACACATGAATAAATAATACCAGAAGACAGGTAATTATTGCAAACTATCATTTTATACCACTAACGTATGATGAACTAACTGCCCCCTACGCACACATATTTAGGAATATTAATTGTAGAAATCATTATCCATTATCCTCAGCAATGTCTGGAATCATCGCTGCATAATTTAAGAACTGTAGAATATTTGGCAAAAGTTCAAAAAGAACCTCAGCAAATGAAAAAATGGTGTCATAAAATTAGCTGCTAAAACAAAAGAAAGTTCCATTTTTCTTCAAGAGGAAAAAGTCAGAAATGATTGAAGTTGAACTCCAGTTCTGCTGCTTATTAGCTACAAGACCTTTTCTTCTGTATCTATTTCCTCTCGTCTAAAATGAGACAAGAGGTTTTGACTCACAAAAATGACAGTGTATGTAAAACTGTCTGTAAACATATAAAGCACTACAAAAATAACCATGCAATTAACTGAAAGAACTTTGCTAAGAGGGGTTGTTTTTGTTCTCCATCTTCTTCCGTGACAGAGAAACTGCATTAAATAGTAGAAGAATTTCATCTTGACTAAAGAAAAAAAAAAAAGTGACCCTTCTGGTACTAAGAGCTACTAGATTTTGTAGGAATGGGAGGGGCATACAATAGAGGTATGTTAAAGCAATATGTTGTCAAAAGAATTTTAAGAAGACAAAATGTATAGTAGAGTTGTTTCCTTGGAGCAGGAAGAAGAGGTAGATAGACTCTGATAAGAGAAGAGAGAAGTCGCTTAGTTGTGTCCAACTCTTTGCAACCCCAGGGACTGTAGCCTAACAGGCTCCTACGTCCATGGGATTTTCCAGGCAAGAATATTGGAGTGGGTTGCCATTTCCTTCTCCAGGGGATCTTCCCGACCCAGGGATTGAACCCAGTTCTCCCACATTGCAGACAGACGCTTTACCCTCTGAGCCACCAGGAGGACTAGACTCTGATAAGGAATATCCAATAGTAACAAAGTCCATGTATGAGATTCTATGACTGTGTTTCATCAATTTCTTTTGTTTGAAGTGAGAAAGAGAAAGTTCAGTAAATATTGGATTCAAATACTTTATAGCTGCCAGGAGTCCTTCTTTAGGATAGGTGGTCCAGGTTGTTGTTGTTTTTTTTTTTTTTTCTTTCTTTTTCCTTTTTTTGGAGGATTTTCCATGTGGTCTGGAAAATGTTTTGATCTTTTCTGCATACCTGGGTCCTCTGGCTGAAGGCAAAGACCTTCAAAGCAGGTTTTTCTGTAATGGGAAAAGAAACAGTCAAGAAAGCCAAGATGACTCTTCTCCTGACAGCAAACACACTTAGGAGAGTGTGTTTTAAAACTGTATTGCCTTTATTTTCTACAAAGAGCAATTTGGGGAATGGCAAGTTGGCATTTGCAAGAGGTTAAAAGAAAAAGAAAATTGTTGCCCTGCTGTGAATGTGTTCATGTGCCTGTTTTATGTTTCCAAATAACAGCCTGTGGGTTTATTCAATATAATTGTGAACTGTATTTATAAAAGGTTAAGAGAGAGAAATTTCTTAATTTAAAAAGTAGGTGAAGGACCCAAGACAAGGGCAGCATTTTTAAGTGCAAACTCTGCTCTTTCAGCACTTAGATTGGTCCATTATATATAAACTGTTTCATCAACCTGTATACAATATGCACGTTTTGTATATGTTAATGGCATTAAGACAAAATGAAAGAGCAGGAGTTTGGTCAGCTTTTCACATTGCAAAAGGACCCTGAGACCACCCAGCATTGTGGATTGTCATTTGCCAGAGAATGATTGAGATCTGTCTGCTTATTATCAGGAGCGATTATTCATCTTTAAGTGCTCAGTAGCTGAATAGTATTCACAGCATTGATACCTGGAAGATGGTCAATAAATTTCTCTTGAATTGAAGTGAATTGAACAAAATCATGGCTTTGATCACTCACATGGAAAAATGTGGAAATCCAGCTGTGTCTCTTAAAGTCTGGCTCATATTTACTAATAAAGAAGCTTGAGCAGTCATCCTAGCTCAGAGCAGTCTTTGCCAAGGTGGACTCTGCTTATTCACGTAGTAACTGCTTAACCTTGGTAAGTCACTGTACCCTCAGGTTCCTCACTGATAAAATAGAAAGTTAGAATACTTACTTGATTGGATTGTTGTGAGGATTAAATACAGGCAAAGCTCTTAGAAAAGTGTCTACCCCATAGCAAGTGCACAATAAATATTGACTGTAAGCATTGCTGCTGCTGCTAAGTCACTTCAGTCGTGTCCGACTCTGCACGACCCCATAGACGGCAGCCCACCAGGCTCCCCTGTCCCTGGGATTCTCCAGGCAAGAACACTGGAGTGGGTTGCCATTTCCTTCTCCAGTGCATGAAAGTGAAAAGTGAAAGTGAAGTTGCTCAGTTGTGTCCAACTAGTAGCGACCCCATGGACTGCAGCCTACCAGGCTCCTTTGTCCATGGGATTTTCCAGGCGAGAGTACTGGAGTGGGGTGCCATTGCCTTCTCCGGCTGTAAGCATTACTCCTAGCTAAATGATACCAAGTGTGTGAATAAACATAGATATAAACACGTATATATTCACTCTTACTACAAATGCTTATGTGGCAAGCATGGTTTTTTCAAACAGAAACAGAGGTGACAAGACAAGTAATAAATAGAAAGTGCCATGAAGAAAATCAGAGAGAGCAATGTAGTAGAGAGTGGCTAGAATGGGAGACTTCGAGTATTGAAGCTGGGGTAGGGCTCACTGAAGACCCTCCGAGGGATGATGTTTAAGCAGAGAAGTGGAGAGCTCCAAGCAGCAGGGGGATCCAGGGAATAAGACTTCCATGGATAGGGAAGAGCAAGTGGAAAGACATTGGATTTCTCAAGGAATAGAAAAATTAATGTGATAGTGCTGGATTTTTCAACCTCAGAATCATTGATATTTCGGGCCTGCTTTTTGTTGTGGGGAGCTATCCCATGCATTCTGAGAAGTTTGGCATCAACCCTGGCTTCTATCCTACACATTCCAGTAGCATGCACTCCCTTCAAATTGTGTCAACAAAGGACACCACTAGATATTACCACATGTCCCCTGAAGGGCAAAATTGTCCTCCTCCCTTCTCTTCGCTTCCCTGTGGACTGGTGAATGAACAGGGAGGAGTGTAGTTTTAAAAAGTGATGGGGGGGAGGGGATCTTGATAGTTCTTCCTAACTGACATTTCTAAGGCTTTATTGGCTAACCATTTGACCTCACTATCTACATCCTGGCCAGAATATAATATTGAACATGAAAAAAAAAAACCTGAGGCTGCGACTTTCTAGGCCTCGAACTTTGTGTCAGTTTCAATTTTTCTACTAAGCTTCAAGGCCTGTGTCTTTACTTATCTCCTCAGAATATGAGGCAATGTTGTGTAGCTTTTGTTTCATCACGTGAAATATGTAATATTGAACTGTAATTCTAATAGGATAATGTTTTTAGAATGAAAGCATTTCCTTAAAGTAATGAAAGTTTACACGTGATGTATCTCCTTGAGTCAGCATTGTATTCATTTTGCCTGAAAATTAAATTGAAAATAGCTAACTCTTTTGAGTTGCCTGTGGTGAAAGGTTTGCATGCAGCTTAGATTTGGCATATTTATCTGAAGTGTGTAGTTGTAAGTTAGGTTACTAGGATGGGAGAGAGATGATAACAAAGAATATTAATAGTAAAACTTCTGAAATGCTTTCCAATCTTCATACAATATTAGCAATAATTTATTCTGTAGAATATATGTGAGTAACAAATCCTGGCTCCAGATGGTTGAGAGGTGTTTTTATTTGCTACAAAATTAATAGCTCAAAAAGACATCTCTGATGCTGCCATTTTTATGAGAATAACCAAAAAAGAAGACTAGCATCAGAGTGGGAATAATCTTAAAATCAATTGTAAAGTGACCCCAGTGGTTTGAGATTTCTGTTCATCTTCATTATATCTTATTTGGACATGGCAACAAATCTGCTAAAAATGGCTTTCTTGAAGTACTTATGTTGTGGGCAGAAAATGCTCTAATATTTGGATAAGAGGAAGTAGGAAAAGACCCTTGAAGCTAGTCCTAAGGAGTACAGTTAGAGAATTTGATGTATTTTCTGGTTTCTTTCCCAAGTTGTATGATTTTGCACATTTAAAATTTGTCTGTGAAATTTTCTTAGATTAGAATTAGTGTCTGGTTATAATTCCCATTTTGAGATGGTAGGATACTCAGGCATCCAGGATATATTAGAATTAAATCAAGGTTTTGGAGATCTTTTCTTTAAGTCATGGTTAGAAAACTGCCCAGTTTACCCAGAGTCTTCCCTCTAGGATGTGCTAATTTCTCAGATGTTATGACTTATACTGGTTCACTTGGAAGTCATTCAACAGATAATTTCTGCTTGGCACATATATCAGGTATTTGAAATTTTTACCTGTCATCATTCAACCCATATGCTTCAGAATCATAATTAAAAATAATTCTTTAGTAACAATATCTCTTAGCTTTGGGAATCAGTTTCTTCAGAAGCAGAAATTTCAAGAGACGAAGGATAATTGAACCCAAGAATAGACTATCATGGGAATCTCTCCATTCCTGCAGAATGTACAGAAAAGAATATGTAACCATCTGCTGAATGGGCTAGACACAGTCCTGTCTGGGCACGCTGGTCTCTTGGGCTCCCTTTCAGCTCTAGGCATCTATGATTTTTTTGTGGAGGCAAAATGAATGCCTACTGAAAATTTTGGCTCTGGTTTCTCTGTATGTTTTTAGTACTGTGAATCTGTTTCTTTCTTTTAAAAGTATTTATTAGTTTTGTCAAATTACAAAGTTAACACATGCTTATTTTAAGAGAATACAAAGGAAATGTGAAAAATTTCCCCCTTCTCCAATTATATTGCTCAGAATAAAGGTTAGCAGTACTGAGGTATCCTTCCAGGCCTTTTTCTGTGTTTGTATGAATGCATTTTATGAATACATATATCCTGAAGATATATGTATTTAGGATATATGTGTATGTATGCATGTGTGTGTGTATATATACATATACACATATATATGTACATATACATACACATATCCAACTGCATCAATGCTTGTGGGTGGGCATAACCTTAGATCTATATAAGTAAAAATGTAGTTTCTTTTTATTATAAAAATGAGGGTTCTTCAAAACTCCTTTCTAATATACTTCCTCTATCCTAATTTATACAATATATTTCTTCCCATTCCCCTCAACGTCCACATTCTATATCATTAAAAACCAAAGAGCTTTCCTGATAAAGAATGATCTCAGTGGTAGGTGAGGATGCAGAAGATACAGAGAAACCAGAGCCAAAATTTTCAGTAGGCATATGCCATGTATATAGTGTGCTCTGTGTGTGTGTGTGTGTGTGTGTGTCTGTCTGTCTGTCTGTCTGCATGGTTGTGTCTGTATAAAATGTATGTATTTTAATTTATTAAGATAAATTTCTAGAAATGGATTCACTGTGTCTGAAAATATGGCTTTATTTCTGGTGTAACTTTCTTCAAAAAAACCCCGAGAAAATCCTATAAGATATTTCAAAATCATTTTGCCCCTGCAAAAACATCTTGCCATTCTCCCAAGGATTTTATTTGTCTGGGAAGGGAGTGATGTGTGATGTGGCTCTCTGGTGAATGCAAAAGCAATATCCTAGTTCAGCAAAGAATACCCTGACGATAAGGAGGGGAGGAGCCTAGCGAAGCTATTACTATAAATGGGGTCAGCAAAACACAGAACCTGGAAAGCAGGGAAAAACAGAGTAACTTCTTAATCCTACGTATGTCTCATTTACTTCTCTGTCTCATCTCCCATCTTCTACCTTTTGGTTTAAACATTTCTTCCCTCCCCCCACTCCAGGACTCTTTCATTATTAACTTATTTCTTCCCCTCTACCCAGTCCAGTACCCACAGGTCCCATTCTTAAACTCTCACAGCATAGTGTGCTTTCTTCTGTCATAGCAGTTATCACTTTATATTATTGCTAGGATTAGTTGTTTTTTAAATCTTCACACTAAACTAAACTTCTTCAAGATGGTCTTTTATCTCTATATCCCCAGCACCAAGCATAGTCTGATGTATAGCTGGTGCTCAATATATGTCAAAGAGGTGAATGACAGATTGATGACCTATTGTAGTAACATCATCCGAACATCAAATGAGTATCCTTATCCATAGTTTCAGAACCTTAAAAAACACTAATATAGTCCACCTATTTCAATTATTTTCTAATATCTAATAACAAAAACATACCCAGTAATCTTCTGTTAAACTTGTTCGAAATTATAGAAAAGAAGAAAAATTAAGAGAGACCACGTCTTGGTCTGTAAGGGGCTGCCCTAACAAAATACCACCGACTGGGTATCATATAAAGAGAAGTCTATTTCTCACAGTTCGTGGTTGGGTGAGGGCCCCCTTCTGGATCCCCAAATTCTCATTGTATCTTTGCATGGTGGAAAGGGTTAGGGAGCTCTGTGGAATCTCTTTTATAAGAGCCCTAATCCATGAGACTCCACCCTCATGACTTAATCACCTCCCAAAGGCGCCACCTTCTAAATCTATCATACAGAGCTCAAGTATTCCAACAGGGTGGGGCGAAGGGAGGCACAAATATGCAGCTCATCATATGGAACAATGTGACCGTTATAAATCTGCGTACTTATTAATATGTATGTCAAGTTAGTTTTCTTTCTCTTTCGTTCACTATAGATGTTTCTATCAGAGCAAATCTGACCTTCTTTTCTGTGAATCAAGTGGGTAGGTAACTTTCCTGGCCCAGTAGGTCCAGTATTTTGAAAGACAAGTATGTTTGTACATTAAGATGCAAGTGGTTTTCTCCAGAAACAGAAATGTACCATGGGCATCAGGACAAGGGAGAGTGTCCCGACCATGCCTGTGTGGCGACTAGATAGAGGCCAGCATGAATCTTCCTCTAGGATAGCCTCAGCTCCCACCCAGGGATTCCTTAAAAACCAACTGAACAACAATGAGTAGTGCCCTAACTTTTGCACCTTCTATTTCATATTTCTAATGCCCCAAATACAATTTACTCAATACTTCTTAGACTCTAAATGATATCCATAGCAACATCTGTTTACTTTTTTTGTTATCAGAGTTACTTTGTTCTCATTCTCTCTGCTCAGCCTCATCTTACCTAGAACTAAAGACTCCTTTCTCAAGTTGTTTGCCATCTAAGATTTATCTGACAATTGCCAGAGAGAAACACAAGAGAAAGAAACATTTATTAGTGAAACAAACCAACTAGTCATATATTAAAAAAAAAAAAAATCTTCTTCACAACCTGGACAGCCTACTTCACACAAGAATTATCCTGAGGCACTCTCAGCAATGCCATCAATTAGGCCTTGAAAATATGTCACATGTCCTTGTAACCTCTTCTCTGGTGTGCAGTATGGTGTACCTAGCATGTGAAGTATACTGCAGTGATGACTAGCTCAATACTTCGGGCTTTTCAAGAGAGTGTACATTGATACCATGTCTTATGCCCACTCCTCCCCATAAGCACACAACTCTTTCTCCATATAGAGCAGAATGAAGCCATATCATTCTGAACAGTTCTCAGAAATGGAATAGTCACTGCTTCAGTCCTAATGTTCTGTGTGTGTGTTCCCCTTACTACGTGGTGCAGAACTGAAACCTCATAGTTAATGCAATGGACAGGAAAGGACTATATGCTGTTAATTTCCCTTTATATCATACATTCATTTAAGTATGTAGAATGTAAAGCAATTGCTTCTGTTCAATTCAATCTCATTTTTAAGTAGCTGGAAAATGTAAATATCAGCTCAAAAGAATATAGAATTTTAATGTGAGTGCTGGTAGCTTGGGCTTTTTGTTTTGTTTCAACATTTGATCTCAACTGCTGATTGATTTTTAGTGGTAGGCTCATTAATATCAAGATTGCAATTGTGATTTCATATTGCTGTTGGGGAGCAGGGGCTGAGGTCAGCTACATTACATTCTTTCATAACTCATAGCCTAGGAAATAGAGAAACCTGACTCCTTTCTCTTCCTTGTGTAATCCCCACTCTAAAATTTCTGTCCTCAAACTACTTGATCTCTGGGGGTCTGGCCACCTTTTCCTAACATAAAATAAGGATGAAAGTAGTTGGTTTAAGGAATAAGAAGTCCCATATGTGTATTCATCAGGATCTAGTCAGGAGACAGAAACCATACCAGTTATTCCAACAGAGACAATTTAATGTAAATAATCATTGAGTACTGAATAGACAAAAATAGAATAATACAGTTTCATGAGTGTGGCAACTGCATGAAGCAGCTACCACTCCCTAGAGGTAGAGGCACAAAGGAAGAGTTTGGAATGATAAAACTTGGAACCTTAGAGGATCAGTCCCATGTAGTACTATAAGTGGTGCTGCTTAGCTGGTAGTAGAGAATCTGAGTTCATAGAAGGAATCCTACAGAGGTGGGACTCAAATCTTTGAGCCAAATACGTGTCTGGCTGCTGTTGATGCCTCTGAGGAACATAATAAAACTGACTTGTGAGTATTAATAACACTACTATGATCAGCAGCTTCTACTGAAAGTCATAGAAAGCAAAGGAAAGATCAAGTCCCTTCTTTCTCCTCCTACCTGAGAGTTTCCATTTCCATTCGTGTAACAGGGACTCAACTGCCAAAGCAGAATGTGGCTTTCAGAGTTTTAGTCCTTGTATCACCAAACCAGAGGAGAGAGTGCTAGATCTGAATCTGAGGGCAATAGCTTAATACCAGACAAAATATGTCATCAGTGTATGAAATCCACATTCTCTTTCTTACTTTCTTAGTCTTTTTTAGTTCTTACAAAAACCAATAACCTTTCCTTCCATTATGGATTCTTCATGCTTACATTCTCTGCTTTTGCATTTTGCTTTCTTTTTGGAGCTTTGTAAAGTGACTGGTTGTAGTGTAAAGTTTGCTTTATTCCTCTGGATACAGAAAAGAGAAAAAAGTTAGGATGTTTGTATCACTTAGTGGGGTGGCCAACTGACTAACTATCCTTTAAAAGTCTCACAGTATCTTGATGGTGAAACCTGTCAACCTGAGCTATTCAAACCATGGAAACATGTTAGCCCCTTCAGATCCAGGATTAAGACAGGATACTCAGATTCAGCTTTCCATCTTTTGCTGGCCCCTGGCATGGCTCCATGCCCCAAACCTTACCCCTCATTATGGTGTTGATACTTGCAGTTGCCTTTAGGGTAATCTCACACTTTGAAAAGGTTTATACTACCTCTGTTTAATGTCACTTTGTTTAGCCACTTAGTGATTTTTTATTTAGCTCTGGCCATTCATTAAAAATCCTACTTTGTCCAAATCTAATTGTTTTATAATGGAGGGTCCATCAGAGTACTTAATCTGCATTATGGTCTGGAGGTGATAACTTTTGATTGATAGGCTTTTTGTGTATCCTCATGCTCTAAATGACATTATTTTAAAGAGTCGACAATTGGTATATTTCTGCCATTTGGCCTTCCACTGGGAAGCATAGCCTCAGTGCTATAAAGTGAAGTGTCCATGGCTTTAAAAAAAGGCGGGGGGTGGGGGGAGCAGAGGTGTCTATTCATCAGTATGTTCTAGCAAAGACTCAGACTTCAAGGACTACTTAATCTTCACTGTTTTCTGTTTTTGCTGAGCAGTCTGTTGCCTCTATCTTGTAGGAAAGGAAACTTTTCAGTAACTGTAGCCTTTAGAAACTGAGTAGGTCTAAGAAGCTTTATAGCTCTTCCTTTGTTTTTGGAATGGTCACATTCCATTTCTGTGATGATCTTACATTTCTGTGGTAAAAGTGAAAGTGAAGTTGCTCAGTCTTGTTCGACTCTTTGCAACCCAATGGACTGTAGCCTACCAGGCTCCTCCCTCCATGGGATTCTCCAGGCAGGAGTACTGGAGTGGGTTTCCATTTCCTTCTCCAGGGGATCTTCCCAACCCAGGGATTGAACCCGGGTCTCCCACATTCCAGGCAGATGCTTTAACCTCTGAGCCACTAGGGAAGCAATAATAAAAGAATATAAGTTCCTGGCTCACATTTTGCTCCTTCTCTTTTCCTCACTTAGATATCATCATGGATACATGATATTATTTTCTAGGTATTGCTCACAGTGATTGGTCATGAAAATGTATTGTCATGCCTAGAATCTTAGCATCTTGTCTTGAAATCTGTACCAGGAAATATATACTGTAACAGAAATTCCAAATTAACTATGCTTAATGTTGTTAGATGAAAGATATTGCCTATATCTTTTGATAAGCTTGGGCAAGAGCAAGCTTTGTAAATTCCATCCCTTAGCAAAGATCCTTAAACAACTTTCATCCTTTTAGCAAATTTCATCCCATCGATTTGATTCTATAGTAGTTCCCAGCATAAGTGATATGCAAAAGATGCAATCACAGAACACTTGCAGTGGATGCTGATTACATGATTACTTTTGGAGGTGTCTGCTTAATCTATAAGCCATTATCTCTTTCCTAAGAACTAATTCACCACCAACACCACCACTTATCCTTTCACAGGGTCTGGAAGCTATGTTTGCACTACAGGACCTGCAAAGAATCAATCCAGTGTTGATTACCTGATCAGATCTGAGTCAATCAAAGTATCTTCTGGGGAATTGGAATTGGGAGACAAAAGGGTTATCAATTGAAAGGTCAATAAAGTTAAAACCAGAGATGCAAAGACAAAGTTCTCAAAACACTACTGCTACAGTCTAGAGCTGCCCTACTCCCCAATCTTCTGGAAGACCTGATTCTTCTTTTTCTTGGACAACATAAGATAATTAACGTGTGGCCATAAACATGTGCCACCTCCATTCCCCTTTAAGAAAGGACTTGCAGCCATAACTTCTGAGAAGGTTGTCAGCTCCAGAATTTGCCTTGGCTGCACTGCTTCACCTAAGAATTTGCCCTTTCCAGAATGACCCATATACATTTCTGTTCACAGTGGGTGGATAATTTCTCTTTCTAACCATTTCTGCTTTCACTCTAACCCCCTTACTTTCACAGGTTGGGATTTCTTCTTTTTTTTTTTTTTAGTTAATTTAAATTTATTTTTTAATATAAATTTATTTATTTTAATTGGAGGCTAATTACTTTACAATATTGTATTGGTTTTGCCATACAGTAACATGAATCTACCACAAGTGTACATGTGTCCCCCATCCTGAACCCCCCTCCCACCTCCCTCCCCTTCCCATCCATCTAGGTCATCCCAGTGCACCAGCCACAAGCATCCTGTATCATGCATCAAACTTGGACTGGTGATTCATTTCACATATGATAATATACATGTTTCAATGCCATTCTCCCAAATCATCCCACCCTCGCCCTCTCCCACAGAGTCCAAAAGACTGTTCTATACATCTGTGTCTCTTTTGCTGTCTTGCATACAGGGTTATCGTTACCATCTTTCTAAGTTCCATATATATGTATTATTATACTGTATTGGTGTTTTTCTTTCTGGCTTACTTCACTCTGTATAATCGGCTCCAGTTTCATCCACCTCATTAGAACTGATTCAAATGTATTCCTTTCTATGGCTGAATAATACTCCATTGTGTATATGTACCACAGCTTTCTTATCCATTCATCTGCTGATGGACATCTAGGTTGCTTCCATGTCCTGGCTATTGTAAACAGTGCTGTGATGAACATTGGGGTACATGTGTCTCTTTCAATTCTGGTTTCCTTGGTGTGTATGCCCAGCAGTGGGATTGCTGGGTCATAAGGCAGTTCTATTTCCAGTTTTTTAAGAAATCTCCACACTGTTCTCCATAGTGGCTGTACTAGTTTGCATTCCCACCAACAGTGTAAGAGGGTTCCCTTGACTCCACACCCTCTCCAGCATTTATTGCTTATAGACTTTTGGATCGCAGCCATTCTGACTGGTGTGAAATGGTACCTCATTGTGGTTTTGATTTGCATTTCTCTGATAATGAGTGATGTTGAGCATCTTTCCATGTGTTCGTTAGCCATCTGTATGTCTTCTTTGGAGAAATGTCTTTTTAGTGCTTTGGCCCATTTTTTAATCAGGTCTTTTATTTTTCTGGAATTGAGCTGTAGGAGTTGCTTGTATATTTTTGAGATTAGTTGTCTGTCAGTTGCTTCATTTGCTATTATTTTCTCCCATCCTGAAGGCTGTCTTTTCACCTTGCTTATAGTTTCCTTTGTTGTGCAGAAGCTTTTAATTTTAATTAGATCCCATTTGTTTATTTTTGCTTTTATTTCCAATATTCTGGGAGGTGGGTCATAGAGGATCCTGCTGTGATTTATGTCAGAGAGGGTTTTGCCTATGTTCTCCTCTAGGAGTTTTATAGTTTCTGGTCTTACGTTTAGATCTTTAATCCATTTTGAGTTTATTTTTGTGTATAGTGTTAGGAAGTGTTCTAGTTTCATTCTTTTACAAGTGGTTGACCAGTTTTCCAAGCACCACTTGTTAAAGAGATTGTCTTTTCTCCATTGTATATTCTTGCCTACTTTGTCAAAGACAAGGTGTCCATATGTGCATGGATTTATCTCTGGGCTTTCTATTTTGTTCCATTGATCTATATTTCTGTCTTTGTGCCAGTACCATACTGCCTTGATGGCTGTGGCTTTGTAGTAGAGCCTGAAGTCAGGCAGGTTGATTCCTCCAGTTCCATTCTTCTTTCTCAAGATGGCTTTGGCTAGTCAAGGTTTTTTGTATTTCCATACAAACTGTGAAATTATTTGTTCTAGCTCTGTGAAAAAATACCTCTGGTAGCTTGATAGGGATTGCATTGAATCTATAGATTGCTTTGCTTAGTATACTCATTTTCACTATATTGATTCTTACAATCCATGAACATGGTATATTTCTCCATCTATTAGTGTCCTCTTTGATTTCTTTCAGTGTTTTATAGTTTTCTATATATAGGTCTTTTGTTTCTTTACGTAGATATATTCCTAAGTATTTTCTTCTTTTCATTGCAATGGTGAATGGAATTGTTTCCTTAATTTCTCTTTCTGTTTTCTCATTGTTAGTGTATAGGAATGCAAGGGATTTCTGTGTGTTGATTTTATATCCTGCAACTTTACTATATTCATTGATTAGCTCTAGTAATTTTCTGGTGGAGTCTTTAGGATTTTCTATGTAGAGGATCATGTCATCTGTAAACAGTAGAGTTTTACTTCTTTCCCAGTTTGGATTCCTTTTATATCTTTTTCTGTTCTGATTGCTGTGGCAAAAACTTCCAAAACTATGTTGAATAGTAGTGGTGAGAGTGGGCACCCTTGTCTTGTTCCTGACTTTAGGGGAAATGCTTTCAGTTTTTCACCATTGAGGATAATGTTTGCTGTGTGTTTGTCATATATAGCTTTTTCTATGTTGAGATATGTTCCTTCTATTCCTGCTTTCTAGAGAGTTTTTATTGTAAATGGATGTTGAATTTTGTCAAAGTCTTTCTCTGCATCTATTGAGATAATTATATGGTTTTTATCTTTCAATTTGTTAATGTGGTGTGTTACATTGATTGATTTGCGAATATTGAAGAATCCTTGCATCCCTGGGATAAAGCCCATTTGGTCATGATTTCTAAGACATTTCCTACGTACCAAATTCCATCTCAATATCTGCTTCTGGAGAATCCAGTCTGTAATACTCTGTAGTTAACCAGCAATTTCCTTTTTATTCTCAAACTAAATTGACTTGATTCTGTTGCTTGCAACCAAGAGTGTTAAGACATTCAGTATTGATGTGGTGGGCTACACAGATGGTTAGCAAGGGTATATAAAATCTTTGAGAATATCCGGAGTTTTTGGATGCTGAATGTTTAAAAATTTTTCCCTTTAAACAGGAAATTGTTTTTAGATTCAATTGAAGTGGTACAGTCCAGTTGTAATTATAGTGGCCCTTCTTTATATTTCCTCACTCTTTGCAGAACACTTTCAAAAAGAATTACAACTATTTTGTTTAACTTTATGAATCTTCCTCTTAACATAGTTACTAGAACTTAGAAAATGGTCAGCATTTCCTGATAAGCAAATAAAATCTGGCTATTATTTCATTCAGTAAGACTGTTTTAACAGAAGAGTATCAGCCACATTGATTTTTAGTGATAACATTTTATACCAGTATTTCATGATTTACATCCTGTTGTCACCTCTTTTACTCCCATTCGTTTCTGTTCTGCTCCTTTCTCCTGACCCACATGAACACTGTTCCTCTCCTTTCTTATCTTTCTTCTGTTATCCCTAGAATCTTTATTACATGGTAAACACACCCTCCAAATCCTCAGTCTTCTTCCTAAACGCTCCTTTGTCTCTCATCTATCTCTCTACTTTTACTCTGACTGTTCAGAAAGAGGCATCTCTTATATGCAGCAAAGATATTCATATTAATTGGCATCAGTTCAGTTCAGTTCAGTCGCTCAGTCGTGTCCGACTCTCTGAGACCCCATGAATCACGGCACGCCAGGCCTCCCTGTCCATCACCAACTCCCGGAGTTCACTCAGACTCACAGCCATAGAGTCAGTGATACCATCCAGCCATCTCATCCTGGGTCGTCCCCTTCTCCTCCTGCCCTCAATCTCTCCCAGCATCAGAGTCTTTTCCAATGAGTCAACTCTTCGCATGAGGTGTCCAAAGTACTGGAGCTTCAGCTTTAGCATCATTCCTTCCAAAGAAATCCCAGGGCTGATCTCCTTCAGAATGGACTGGTTGGATCTCCTTGCAGTACAAGGGACCCTCAAGAGTCTTCTCCAACACCACAGTTCAAAAGCATCAATTCTTCGGTGCTCAGCCTTCTTCACAGACCAACTCTCACATCCATACATGACCACTGGAAAAACCATAGCCTTGACTAGACGGACCTTAGTCAGCAAAGGAATGTCTCTGCTTTTGAATATACTATCTAGGTTGGTCATAACTTTTCTTCCAAGGAGTAAGCATCTTTTAATTTCATGGCTGCAGTCACCATCTGCAGTGGTTTTGGAGCCCCCAAAATTAAAGTCTGACACTGTTTCTACTGTTTCCCCATCTATTTGCCATGAAGTGATGGGACCAGATGCCATGATCTTAGTCTTCTGAATGTTGAGCTTTAAGCCAACTTTTTCACTTTCATCAAGAGGCTTTTTAGTTCCTCTTCACTTTCTGCCATAAGGATGGTGTCATCTGCATATCTGAGGTTATTGATATTTCTCCCGGCAATCTTGATTCCAGCTTATGTTTCTTCCAGTCCAGCATTTCTCATGATGTACTCTGCATACAAGTTAAATAACCAGGGTGGCAATATACAGCCTTGATGTACTCCTTTTCCTATTTGGAACCAGTCTGTTGTTCCATGTCCAGTTCTAACTGTTGTTTCCTGATCTGCATACAGATTTCTCAAGAGGCAGGTCAGATGGTCTGGTATTCCCATCTCTTTCAGAATTTTCCACAGTTTTTTGTGACCCACACAGTCAAAGGCTTTGGCATAGTCAATAAAGCAGAAATAGATGGTTTTCTGGAACTCTCTTGCTTTTTCCATGATCCAGCAGATGTTGGCAATTTGATCTCTGGTTCCTCTGCCTTTTCTAAAACCAGTTTGAACATCAGGGAGCTCATGGTTCACGTATTGCTGAAGCCTGACTTGGAGAATTTTGAGCATTACTTTACTAGCATGTGAGATGAGTGCAATTGTGTGGTAGTTTGAGCATTCTTTGGCATTGCCTTTCTTTGGATTGGAATGAAAACTGACCTTTTCAAGTCCTGTGGCCAATGCTGAGTTTTCCAAATTTGCTGGCAAATTGAGTGCAGCACTTTCACAGCATCATCTTTCAGGATTTGAAACAGCTCAACGGGAATTCCATCACCTCCACTAGCTTTGTTTGTAGTGATGCTTTCTAAGGCCCACTTGACTTCACATTCCAGGATGTCTGGCTCTAGGTGAGTGATCACACCATTGTATTATCTGGGTCATGAAGATCTTTTTTGTACAGTTCTTCCATGTAGTCTTGCCACCTCTTCTTAGTATCTTCTGCTTCTGTTAGGTCCAGACCATTTCTGTCCTTTATCAAGCCCATCTTTGCATGAAATGTTCCCTTGATATCTCTAATTTTCTTGAAGAGTCCTCTAGTCTTTCCCATTCTGTTGTTTTCCTCTCTTTCTTTGCATTGATTGCTGAAGAAGGCTTTGTTATCTCTTCTTGCTATTCTTTGGAACTCTGCATTCGTATGCTTATATCTTTCCTTTTCTCCTTTGCTTTTCGCTTCTCTTCTTTTCAAAGCTATTTGTAAGGCCTCCCCAGACAGCCATTTTGCTTTTTTGCATTTCTTTTCCATGGGGATGGTTTGGTCCCTGTCTCCTGTACAATGTCACGAACCTCATTCCATAGTTCATCAGGCACTCTATCTATCAGATCTAGACCCTTAAATCTATTTCTCACTTCCACTGTATAATCATAAGGAATTTGATTTAGGTCATACCTGAATAGTCTAGCGGTTTTCCCTACTTTCTTTAATTTAAGACTGAATTTGGCAATAAGGAGTTCATGATCTGCGCCATAGTCAGCTCCCGGTCTTGTTTTTGTTTACTGTATACAGCTTCTCCATCTTTGGCTTCAAAGAATATAATTAATCTGATTTCGGTGTTGACCATCTGATTTTGTCCATGTGTAGAGTCTTCTCTTGTGTTGTTGGAAGAGGGTGTTTGCTATGACCAGTGCATTTTCTTGGCAAACCTCTATTAGTCTTTGCCCTGCTTCATTCTGCATTCCAAGGCCAAAGTTCCCTGTTACTCCAGGTGTTTCTTGACTTCCTACTTTTGCATTCCAGTCCCCTGTAATGAAAAGGACATCTTTTTTGGGTGTTAGTTCTAAAAGATGTTATAGGTCTTCATAAAACCATTCAACTTCAGTTTCTTCAGTGTTACTGGTTGGGGCATAGACTTGGATAACTGTGATATTGAGTGGTTTGCCTTGGAGATGAACAGAGATCATTCTGTCGTTTTTGAGATTGCATCCAAGAACTGCATTTCAGACTCTTTTGTTGACCATGATGATGGCTACTCCATTTCTTCTGAGGGATTCCTGCCCGCAGTAGTAGATGTAATGGTCATCTGAGTTAAATTCACCCATTCCAGTCCATTTTAGTTCGCTGATTCCTAGAATGTTGACGTTCACCCTTGCCATCTCTTGTTTGAACACTTCCAATTTGCCTTGATTCATGGACCTGACATTCCAGGTTCCTATGCAATATTGCTCTTTACAGCATCGGATCTTGCTTCTATCACCAGTCACATCCACAACTGGGTATTGTTTTTGCTTTGGCTCCATCCCTTCATTCTTTCTGGAGTTATTTTTCCACTGATCTCCAGTAGCATATTGGGCACCTAGTGACCTGGGGAGTTCCTCTTTTGGTATCCTATCATTTTGCATTTTCCTACTGTTCATGGGATTCTCAAGGCAAGAATACTGAAGTGGCTTGCCATTCCCTTCTCCAGTGGACTACATTCTGTCAGGCCTCTCCACCATGACCTGCCCATCTTGGGTTGCCCCGCAGGCATGGCTTGGTTTCATTGAGTTAGACAAGGCTGTGGTCCTAGTGTGATTAGATTGACTAATTTTCTGTGAGTATGGTTTCCGTGTGTCTGCCCTCTGATGCCCTCTTGCAACAGTTACCATCTTACTTGGGTTTCTCTTACCTTGGCGTGGGGTATCTCTTCATGGCTGCTCCAGGAAAGCACAGCTGCTGTTCCTTACCTTGAACGGGGGGTATCTCCTTACCCCCATTCCTGACCTTCAACATGGGATAGCTCCTCTAGGCCCTCCTGTGCCTGCGCAGCCACCACTCCTTGGGTTGCTCCTCCCAGCCACCACTGGCCTCAGACACGGGGTAGCTCCTCCTGGTCACCGCCCTGACCTCGGATAGGGGGTGTCTCCTCCCGGCCGCCACTGACCTCGGACGCAGGGTAGCTCCTCTCGGCTGCCGCCCCTGCCCTCGGACGCAGGGTGTCTCCTCCCAGCCACCGCATCATGTGATCCTTATTAATCACAAAATTAATGTCATATCATGTCAAACTCACCAAGGTGAGAGACTTAGAAAGTATCTGGTATTTGTAAGTCTAGTTTTGCATCCAAGACAATGCTCAGCTCTAGTATACATTACTGCTGCATTGCAGTGGAGAAGCTGGCTACTACATATCCTAGAGTTCCTTTTGTCTTAGAGTTCCAGGTTCTAGTCAGCCCATTTGAAGCACTTATAGAAGAGTTGGAGGGTGTTATGAAAAGAAAAAGAGAGGCCAATATTCTGCAGGTAGATTTGCGGAATTAAAGCAAATTTCCAGCTAATCTTTCTAATTTCTGCAGTGGTTTCTTAGTGAGCTGTTGAGAATCATCTGCTTTAGGACCCAGATATTCTAGAGTACTCCCTGACCTGTGTTCCTCTGTGTTTTTCAATAGTCGATAAGACTAACTTCCTTTGTTAGAACCCTCACACTTGCAATACATAGAGTTCCTTCTATTTTCTTTTTCAGACTTCTCTGAAATTATTTCAAACTCATCTGAAATAATCTTTGGATCATTGGAATGGACACTTTTCCCAGTATTGATATATATCCTGATCCTGGCAGTGATGCTAAATTTCCAAGGAAGTACTCAGCACATTACTCACTGTTCCCAGGAAAATTGAACACATTCAGGAACTAAAAGAGGCATCAACCTAGCCATAGTTTATCCACGCTGAAAGTTCCTGTTTCATTCCTTTCTTTAGCCAGGTTATATAAAAGAAATGTGGCTGAGGTTCCAGAGAGTAAAACCCACTCCAACAACATCACATTGCCAGAATTAAACAATTAATGTAGGCAATGTGAGCCTTGACAGAAAAGCCATTTTCCCCCTCCTAAAATATCCCTATTCTCTTTCTGGAACATTATATAACATGTGCCACTACTTAATCTTTCTACTATTTCTGAATTGCACTAAAACATTAATTAAATGAATATGGCAATCAATCCTGTCTGGTTTTTCCCTTGGAATAGAGTAGAACTTAATTTATTTCTACTTAATTACCTCATTTCAGTCTTGCCATGTTTATTAATAATGAATATCTGTTCCTTTTACAATGGCATTGATCACCAATTTCCACTGCTGCCGGGGAGATTTGACATGACAAATGTCCAGGGCTGGAGGTTCAGAGTTATTGTCTAACTTGATATACTTACAGCACAGTCAATATTTTAGGCAATTCATAGTACAAACATATCAAACAAGTTAACAATACAGTACAAGAGCAGAGTTTTCTTTCCCTTTTCCAGCTTGTTTTGTTGAACCCTGAAATCCAACTTAACTTTCATGAACTTGGAAAATTAATACATTTACATTCATTGTGTGATTATCCCTCACCCATTCCTTCTCTAGGTCCTGTTTCATGCAATGAATATCACCAAGACTAATTGACCCACTAGAAATCACCTTAATTGTTTCTAGTCATCTTTTTTAACAATGTTAAATGGCTACAAACAGGTGAGATGAAAGACATTTACTGCTTGCTGTGAGTGAGTGGTGTAAACAGTATTGATCTTCTGTAAAGGGTTTACAGTAGAGAAGCAGTCAGTGCATTCTTTAATGTGTAAATACCTATTTATTTTTTAACCTATATCCAAACATTTGTAACACAATTTTATTGTTTCATTTGATTTTTCCCCCCCTCCTCCTTTTTACGTTTTGCCGCAAGCCATGCCTAGCCAGGGCTGATCTATGAAGTTATTTGGGTTTCATTTTTAAAGGCTAAAATGATAGAAATAAAAGAAAAAGGAAAGTCTAGTGGATATGCAGCTAAATTTAAAATTGTTAAAAGAAATAAAATTTCACAGTTTATGTCAAGAAGCAAGACCAATGAAGACCTCCCCTTCAGGGAGATCTGTTACCACCTCCCTCTATCCCATTATAAAGCAAAAGTATCCTTCTCTAATCTGGTTTATCTAGAAATATGTAGAAAAACAGCACATAGGTTGACAGATCTGAGAAAGCATGAGGTAAAAGAGAAAACTCTCATGACACCATCTAACACATTTAGGAAACTAGGACTACTTTCTAGATAAATAATTTATGAAGTAATATAAGGGGTATTTTATCTTATTATAAAACATAAAAATGCAAAGATAAGTATCACTTTCTAACTCCCACTGCTCTTACTAGAGGTAACCTCTGTTAATCATTTCATGTATAACCCTTCAGTTCTGTTTTAAATTTCACATAAATGGTATCTCATTTTATGTTTCCTTGTGATTTGCTCTTTTTACTTGGAATGTCTTGAAGCTTTACTATGATAGTGTATGTATCATTCTAAAGAATTACACAGCCATGATTATGTGCATAACAATTTCAAGTTTCCTTTGTGATTAATGCCTATGCTATTTTTAACATATTTTTGCCATTAATTATTCAATTAACATTTGGAGACATAAATTTCTTTGCTTATATGAGAGTGTTTCTATGTGAGAGATTCTTAGAAATGGAACACCTGGATAAATGTTTTATGTATTCTCAGTTTTGGAAGATGGTGCCAAATTCCCCCAATAGGTTTTTAAATTCCGTGTTGGCAGAAAAATATGCCCCAGTGTTCTCCCCATTCTCACAAACACAGAATAGAATCAACATTAAAAAAAAATTTTTGCCCATCTGAATAAGACAAAAAATGTTATTGTAATTTGTATTTCCCAATGAGGGAAATATAATTTTAATATATACCTTGGAGATTTTGTGTTTTTAAAATGTGCTTAGTGAGATTTAATTCTAAAATATGCTTATTAGTCACATATGTATCATTTCCAAGAATTTCCTAGTTATATACTTAGCACATTTTTCTATTATGTTGGGTGTGAACTTCCTAAGTTTAAAAACATATTTTCCAAATAATTTTATGAATATTTCTTTGTTTTTCTGCTGATTTGAACTGCTACTTTTATTATGTACTGTTTCTGACTATTTGTTCATCAATCTGTGGTCCATTTTCTATTTAACTACTCTAAGTATTTAAGAATTCTATTGAATTTTTAAATGTTAATTGTGTATGCAGATAAAGATGAATTCCCAATATTTTTCAGATGATTCTCTTGGATTTTCTAAGTTTAGAAAATAATAGGCTAGTTTTTTCCAAATATAACTCTTGTTTTTTCTTATCTTACTGCATAGATGAAGGCTTCTAACTACATTCAATAGCGTAGGTAATAATGATGTCTTTGCCTTTTTTCTGCATTCTGTTTAAGTGGTTCTAATATTAGCTCATTGAGTAAGATGTTTGTTTCTGATGGATAGCACTTAGTCTGATCTAGGACTTTTTTGTTTTTGTAATTACTATAAGGATATTGTTATATTGTTTGTTTGATTACTACCTGAAATCCATGTTATTACTCAATTTTTTTGGCAGTTACTGAGGTCATTACATAAATACTTTGTAAAAAGTTAATTTTGTGATTACTATAAAAAAATCCCTAATCCTGACACATTCTAGCAATTTCCTGAATATTCATAAATGAATAATAATTTATTATTATTTTATTATAAGGTTATAGTCAACTTACTAATACTTATTTTGAAGTGTGAACATATCTTTGTAATTGAGAGTGACTTATAATTTGTGTGTATGTCTGAGTGTGTGCAAATGTTTATGAATTTTTGCTATGAGGGCTCAGCAAACATCATAAAATTATTTGTGAAAATTCTCTTTTCACATTTTGAAATGGTACTTCACTAATCAGCTTATCATATCATCTCTTTGTGGACTTGTTAACAATACAAATTTCCTGGCATTTTCCTCAAAGGTTTCAATTTAGTAAATCTGAGATAAAATCCAGAAATAAGCATTTTAACAATCTAAAGATTATTAGGAAATTCCCTGTCAGTCCCTGGTTAGGGATCTGTGCTTCTACTGCAGGGGACCTGGGGTGAATCCTTGGTTGTTAAATTAAGATCTCACAAGCCACAAGGCATGGTGAGTGGTTGTCATCATTGTCTTCATCATCATCATCATCATCATCATCATCAAGTTTCTTATTAGTTGGTGAGATTTTGGAAATGCTTAAATTTTGGCAATTTTCATCTATAATTTCAGCCAGATAGATTGAAAATTGATATTTATATATTCTCTTACCCTAAACTCTAGTAATAGAGCATTATTGAAAAAGATTTAAAACAGCAACCTATAAAGACAAAGGGAAAGAAAAATAGCAACACAATTTTGTAGCTACAAAGCAAGATAGTGTGTGAATGATAATTAACTTATCAGTACTAGGAAGTTAAATCCTAAGGCAACAGTGGAGAAAGCAGAGAAGCAAATTATATCACAGACATCCCTGAAGGCCCAGGCATAAGCAACAAATTAGTTGTGGAAGAGAAAGACGGAGATGGGGTTATCATAACTAAATCTCCTCCTTAATGTTCTCACATTTCTGTCTCTTAACAAAAGAGATAGGAGGGCTAAATCCTTAAGATGATGGTGCAGGGAAATCTTAAGAAGACAGCAGTGCTTATGATTTAGCAAGTCTAAGTTATAAACAGTCTCTATTGGAGCAGGTCACAAAGTTCTCAGTGAGAAATCATTAGGAACATCAGATCAATAGAAAATATGTTTCAGTGTATTGAGAGGAGGTTTACACAGCTAGTAGAGAGTTTGGTGTTCCTTGAATAATAAGTACATAGAAAGCAAACAAAAACCAAATACTAATGATAGGAAATACTGTTGATCAGAAAAAAATATTATAAATTACCACATAAAGTAGCTCTTAAAAGAGAATAATATGATCATAATAATATAAACATGAAATATTGAGGTGCTGCTGCTAAGTCACTTCAGTTGTGTCCAACTCTGTGCAACCCCATAGATGGCAGCCTACCAAGCTGCCCTGTCCTGGGATTCTCCAGGCAAGAACACTGGAAAGTGAAAAGAAAGTGAAAAGAAAGTGAAAAGTGAAAGTGAAGTCGTTCAGTCGTCTCCGACTCTTAGCAACCCCATGGACTGCAGCCCACCAGGCGTCTCCATCCATGGGATTTTCCAGGCAGGAGTGGGATTTTCCACTGGAGTGGCTTGCCATTGCCTTCTCCTAATATTGAGGTGACCAATTTACAAAGTTTCCTTTTCAAGGAGAAAGACAAATGTGAGAAGTAAAGATATGATACCTAAACTTGAATCAAGATGCTATAGTGTCATCATGACATTTAGGAATATGAAAGCAAATACCACATTATTGACTGATAATATGATTGAATTACCATATGAATAATTGAATATTTTAGTCTGGAAAAGCAGGGCGAGATGAAGGTAGTTCAGGGCACTGCTTTAAAAAACTATTTGTTTTATAAAGTATAAGATGTAGAATTATTTGTACTTAATTAACTTATATATGTATAAAATTAATACAAAATATTAATTTGAAAAATTTTAAAAATATTCAGTCTTAATAGACACCTTTAGGAATGTACCTTTTACAGGAAGAGAGAAAGAAGAAGTTGGCAGTTATAGTAAAAATTAACCTAGTTCTGCACGAGATTGCCAAAGCAATCATGAGAAAGGAAAACAGAGCTGGGGAATCACACTTCCTACTTTCAATCTTAGAAAGCTATGGTAGTGAAAACAATACAGTATTGGCATAAAAACAGACAGAATAATGGAACAGAATCAAGAGGTCAGATATAAACCAATGCATATATAGTCAGTAAATTTTATACTAAAGAGGCAAGAATATACAAAGAGGAAAGGATAGTCATTTCAGTAAATGATGCTGGATCACATGCAAAAGAATGAAACTCGACTTCTACCTTACATCATAACACAAATCAGTTCAACTTGAATCTAGAACATCAGACCTGAATCCATAAATTTTTAGAAGAAAACCTAGGGAGAAAGCTCCTTGACATTGATCTTAATGATTATGTTTGGGATTTAATACTCAAAGCAAAGGCAACAAAAGCAAAATAAATAAGAGCTGCTGCTGCTGCTAAGTAGCTTCAGTTGTGTCCGACTCTGTGCGACCCCATAGATGGCAGCCCACCAGGCTCCCCCATCCCTGGGATTCTCCAGGCAAGAACACTGGAGTGGGTTGCCATTTCCTTCTCCAGTGCATGAAAGTGAAAAGTGAAAGTGAAGTCACTTTCTTAGCGACAACTCTTAGCGACCCCATGGACTGCACCCTACCAGGCTCGTTTGTCCATGGGATTTTCCAGGTGAGAGTACTGGAGTGGGTTGCCATTGCCTTCTCCGAATAAATAAGAGAGCCTACATCAGATAAAAAAGCTTCTGCTTAGCACACAATCTAAAATAAAAAATGGTAACCTAATTTGTAAATTAGCCATGTGATAAGGGATTAATATCCAAAATACAAGGAACACATACAATTTAATAGCAAATAAATAAATAACCCAAATTTTAAAACAATATGCAAAGAACCTGAATAGACATTATACTAAAGAAGACACAGAAATGGCCAACACATTAAAAAGGTGCTCAATGTTACAAGTTATCAGGAGATTGCAAATCAAAGCCACAATGACTTATTTCACTTAGTATAACATACAAGACCTCCACCCCCCAAAATACAATAATATGTCAACATGCACCTGTTTGGATAGCTATTCTCAAAAAGACAAGTTATGATAAATGCTAAGAAGGATGTGGAGAAAATAGAACCATTTGACACTGTTGGTGAGAATGTAAACTGATGCCTACTATGAAAAATACTATAGAGGTTCCTGAGGAAATTGAAAAGAGTTACCCCTTTAAACATTGTGAGTGAATAAATAAATAAATAATAGAGTTACTATATGACCCAACGTTTCCACTTTTGGGTACATATTCAAAGGAAACAAAACCATAATGTAAAAGAGATAAGTATACTCCCATGTTCAATGACATCCCATGTCATTATTCACAGTAGTCAAAGTATATTAAAAGAACTAATATAAGTGTCATTGATGGATAAATGAATATATTTCCATTATGTATTAAATTCATGTATATACATATACATATATATATACATATACACACATACATACATACTTATGCCTATATGTCTAATTCAGCCTTAAAAAGGAAAGAAACCTATCATTTGTAACTACATGGATGAACCTAGAGAGACTGCAAAAGACAAATCTGTATGCTACATTATATCACTTATTGTGGAATCTGAAAAAAGGAGCGCGAGAGAGAAAGTTGAACTCAATGAGATAAAGAGTAGACAAGTGGTTACCAGGTTAGGTGGTGGGGAATTAGGGAGAGATAGGTGAAAACATACAAACTTTTACATATTTCTGCTCTAATATTTATTTTCCTTCCTTGGCTAACTTTGGGCTTAATTCATCTTTTCTAATTCTTTGAGGTATAAAGTTATGTTGTTTTAGATATTTTTATCATCCTAATGTATGTCTTCATTATTATGAACTTTCCTCTTAAAACTTTTTTTCTGCACCCCCTAAATTCTAGTATGTTGTGTTTCAATTTTTGTTTGTTCTGAGATACTTTTTTATGTCCTTATCCTTTCTTCATTGATGCATTGGATATTTGGGAATGTATTGTTTAATTCTAATGTGTTTGTAAATCTCCTAGTTTTCTTTTTGTTATTGATTTCTAGTTTCATACATTGTGGTCCAAACATATACTCTGTATGATTTAATACCTCTTGAAAATGCTAAGCCTTGTTTTGTGGCCTGACATATCTATCTAGAAAATATTTCATATACTCTTGAGATGAATGTGTTATTACTGTTATTGGATGGGATATTCTGTATATGTCTGTTAGACTCATTTGGACTATATTGTTGTTACTGACTTACTAAGTCATACCTAACTTTTTGCAACTCCATTGACTGCAGCATGCCAGGTTTCCCTGTCCTTCATTATCACCCAAAGTTTGTTCAAACTCATGTCCACTGAGTTGGTGATGTGATGCCATCCAACCAATTCCTCCTCTGACAACCCCTTCTCCTACCCTCAAACTTTCCCAGCATCAGGGTCTTTTCTAGTAAGTGAGCTCTTTGAATCAAGTAGCCGAAGTATTGGCACTTCAGCTTCAGCATCAGTCCTTCCAGTGAATATTCAGGGTTGATTTCCTTTAGGATTACCTGCTTTGATCTCCTTGCTGGCCAAGGGATTATCTCGAGTCTTCTCCAGTACCACAATTTGAAAGCATCAATTCATCATTACTCAGCATTCATTATGGTCCAACTCTCACATCTGAACATGACTACTGAAAAAATCATAGCTTTGACTATACAGACCTTTGTTGGCAAAATGATGTCTCGGCTTTTTAATATACTGTCTAAGTTTGTCATAGCTTTCTTTCCAAGGAGCAAGCGTCTTTTAATTTCATGGCTGCAGTCACTGTCTACAGTGATTTTGGAGACCAAAGAGATAAAATCTGTCCCTTTTCCCACTTTTCTCCCTTCTATTTGCCATGAACTGATGGGACCAGATGCCAGGATTTTAGATTTTTGAATGTTGAGTTTTAAGCCGACTTTTTCACTCTCCTCTTTCACTTTTATCAAGAGGCTCTTTTGTGCCTCTTCTCTTTCTGCCATTAAGATGGTGTCATCTGCATATGTGAGGTTATTGATATTACTCCTGGCAATCTTCATTCCAGCTTGTGCTTCATTCAGCCCAGTGTTTCTCATGATGTACTCTGCATATAAGTTAAATAAGCAGGGTGACAATATACAGCCTTGACATACTCCTTTCCCAGTTTTGAATCAATCTGTTTTTCCATGTCTGTTCTAAGTGTTGCTTCTTGTCCTGCATACAAGTTTCTCAGGAGAAAGATAAGGTGGTCTAGTATTCCCATTTCTTTCAGAATTTTCCAGTTTGTTGTGATCCACACAGTCAAAAGCTTTAGCATAGTCAATGAAGCAGAAGTAGATATTTTCTGAAATTCCCTTGCTTTCTCTATGATCCATAGAATGTTGGCAGTTTGATCTCTGGTTCCTCTGCCTTTTCTAAATCCAGCTTGTACATCTGGAATTTCTCAGTTCACATACTGCTGAAGCCAAGCTTAAAGGATTTTGAGCATTACCTTATCAGCATGTAGAATGACGACAGTTGTATGGTAGTTAGGACATTCTTTGGCATTGCTCTTCTTTGGGATTTAAATGAAAGCTGACATTTTCAATGCCACTGCTGAGTTTTCCAAATTAGCTGACCTATTGAGTGCAACACTTTAACAACATCATCTTTTAGGCTTTTAAATAGCTCAGCTAGAATTCTGTCACCTCCACTAGCTTTGTTCATAGTAATGCTTCCTAAGGGCCAATTGACTTCACACTTCAGGATGTCTGGCTCTAGGTGAGTGACTGCACCATTGTGATTATCAATGTCATGAAGACCTTTTTTGCATAGTTCTTCTGTATATGCTTGCCCTCTTCTTAGTCTCTTCTGCTTCTGTTAGGTCCTTGCTGTTTTTATCCTTTATCATGTCTCTCCTTGCATGAAATGTTCCCTTGGTATCTCCAGTTTTCTTGAAGAGACTTCTAGTCTTTCTCATTCTATTGCTTTCCTCTATTTCTTCGCATTCTTCATTTAAGAAAGCTATCTTATCTCACCTTGCTGTTTTCTGGAACTCTGCATTCAGTTGGATGTATCTTTTCCTTTCCTCTTTGCCTTTCATTTCTACCTTTTTTCTAAGTTATTTGCAAGGTCTCCACAGGCAACCACTTTGTCTTCTTGCATTTCTTTTTGGGGGGATGGTTTTGGTCACCACCTCCCATACAGTGTTGCAAACCTCTCTCCATAGTTCTTCAGGCACTCTATCAGGTCTAATCCCTTGAATCTGTTTGTCACCTCCACTGTATAATTGTAAGGGATTTGATTTAGATCATACCTGGTCTAGTGGGTTTTCCTACTTTCTTCAATTTAAACCTGAATTTTGCAATAAGAAGTTCGTGATCAGAGCCACAGTCAGCTCCAGTATAGACTGTATAGAGCTTCTCCATCTTCAGCTGCAAAGAATATAATCAGTCTGATTTTGGTGTTGAACATCTGGTAATGTCCATGTGTAGAGTAGTCTCTTGTGTTGTTAGAAGAGAGTATTTGTTATGACCAGTGCATTCTCTTGACAAAACTCTGTTATCCTTTGCCCTGCTTCATTTTGTACTCCCGGGTCAAACTTGCCTACCACTCCAATTATCTCTTAATTTTCTACTTTTGCATTCCAGTCCTCTATGATGAAAAGTAGATCCTTTTTTGGTCTTAGTCCTAGAAAGTCTCATAGGTCTTCATAGAACCAGTAAACTTCATCTTCTTTGACATTAGTAGTTGTGGCATAGACTTGGATTACTGTGGTATTGAATGATTTGCCTCAGAAATGAACTGAAATCATTCTACTGTTTCTGAGATTGTACCCAAGTGCTGCATTTTGGACTCTTTTGTTTACTATGAGGCCTGCTCTGTTTCTTCTAAGAAATTTTTGCCCACAGAAGTAAATGTAATGGTCATCTGAATTAAATTTGCCCATTCCCATCCATTTTAGTTCACTGATTCCCAAAATGTTGATGTTCACTCTTGACCATCTCCTTTTTGATCACTTCCAACTTACCTTGATTCATGGACCCAACATTCCAGGTTCCCATTTAGTATCGTTCTTTACACTATCAGACTTTACTTTCACCACCAGGCACATCTGCAACTGTGTCATTTCCACTTTGGCCCAGCCTCTTTTTTTTTTTTTTTTTTTGGAGCTACTTCTCTGTTCTTCCTCAGTATCATGTTGGATACTTTCTGACCTGGTGGACTCATCTTCCAGAGTCATATCTTTTTGCCTTTTCATACTATTCATCAGATTCTCAAGGCAAGAACACTGAAGTGGTTGGCCATTTCATCCTCCAGTAGACCACATTTTATCAGAATTCTCCACTGTGATCTATCCATCTTGGGTGGCCCTGCACAGCATGGCTCATAACTTCACTGAGTTATACAAGCCCCTCTGCTACAACAAGCCTGTGATTCATGAAGTATCACAAATGCCATGAAGGGGCATTTGGTCTACAGTGTTATTCAAATCCATTGTTTCCTAATTGATTTTCTATCTGGATGATCTGTTCATTATTGAGAGTGAAATGATGGCAACTTGGTTTAATACCAATTTTAATAGTTGATATTGCAGATCCTAAAACTGTTATATTGCTGTATACTTCTTTTATGTCTGTTACTATTTGCTTAGTATATTTAGGTGCTCTGATGTTTGGTGTATAAATAGTTATAATAGTTATATCTTCTTGATGGGTTGACCTCTTCATCATCATATAATGATTTTCTTTGTCACTTTTGACCATTTTTGTCTTAAAATCTGCTTTATTCTGATATGAATATTAGCTATCCTAGCTTTTTGTTTGCTTGTTCAGTTCAGTTCAGTCGCTCAGTTGTATCCAACTCTTTGCAACCCCATGGACTACAGCACTCCAGGCCTCCCTGTCCATCACCAACTCCCGGAGTTTACTCAGACTCATGTCCATTGAGTTGCTGATGCCATCCATCCATCTCATCCTTTGTCATCCCCTTCTCCTCCTGCCTTCAATCTTTCCCAGCATCAGGGTCTTTTCCAATGAGTTAGTTCTTCACATCAGGTGGCCAAAGTATTGGAGTTTCAGCTTCAGCATCAGTCCTTCCAATGAATATTCAGGACTGATTTCCTTTAGGATAGACTGGTTGGATCTCCTTGCAGTCCAAGAGACTCTCAAGAGTCTTTCCAACACCGCAGTTCAAACACATCAATTCTTTGGCGCTCAGCTTTCTTTATAGTCCAACTCTCACATCCATACTGTTGCTTAAAATATCTTTTTTTCCATCCATTCATTTTCAGTCTATGTGTGTGTGTAAAGCTAAAGTGACTCTCTGGTAAGCAGTGTATTATTTAATCTTGTTTTTTATTTTTTAATATGTTCAATTATCCCATGTCCTTTGATTAGGAAACTTTACCAGTTTACCTTTAAAGTAAATATAAAAGAACCCAATCTGAAAAAGTTGAACACTGTAATTTTTTTCACTATATGACATCTGAAAAAAGCATAAGACCAGTGTCTGGCAGAGGTTGGGCAAGCATGAATCAGTAGAGCACAGATGATTTTTAAGGCAGTAAAAATACTCTGTATGATATGATAATAATACATGTCATTGTGCATTTGTTCAAAGCCCTAGAATTTACAGCACCAAGAATGAAGCGTAATGTAAATCATGGACTTTGGACAATTATGATGTACTCAGTGCAGGTTCATTAATTGGAAAAAAAAAGTGTATCACTCTGGTTGGGAATGTTGATAGTAAAGGAGACTATGCACTTGTGCAGGAAGGGTGTACCTAAGAAATCTCTGTATCTACCCATCAATTTTGCTGTGAACCCCAAACTGTACTATAAAAATAAAGTCAAAATTGAAAAAAAAAGATGCTCTTTGTAGAATAGTTAGAAGACACAAATCATATAGAAAATATAAAAACAAATACTATAAAGAAATGACCATTATCATTATTTTAATGTGTTTCCTTCCCCATTTTAAAAAAATGAACTTTGAAGTAAGACATGCCTGATCTGAATACTAACCCAAATATTGCCAACTATGGATCTTGGGTAATGTGTTAAGGTTCCCTAAACCTCTGTTTCCTCTTCTGTAAGATGAAAATAGTACTTATCTACCTAAATTTTATCACACATGTTTATCACCACTTAAATCACAAATTAGATTAGGCCAACTCCTACTTATATTTAAACACTCTGCTTAAATGTAACTTATCCCATGAATCTATATTTGAAAAGACTCAGTGACACATGTACAACCAGTAGATGAACAGAAGTGAAGCAACTAGAGTCCCTGACACAGCACCTGACTCATGCCTGTGTTTAATACATGCAAATTACTACTATTATTATTGTTTCAAGATTATATTGCATATACAGTTTTACATCTTATTTTTCTTTAAATGCTCAAAAGTGAGCATTTCCCAATACTATTATGAAGTGAAACAAATTTAAAGAATTTTAAAAAGGAAAGTGAAGTATAAATGGAGATTTTTCTCCCCATCTTTGAAACCTGGTTTCAGAATTTTAATATGGAGTCATGCTCTCAGTGTTTAAGAATGTTATTCTTAGGCTGGGAGAACCTAGAAATAAAGAATCTCTAATTGAAAGGCCTCATATGTCTTCATTAGTCTAACTAATTTCTCATTCCCAATGAGAAATCCTTTGTGCAGTGTTACTGACAAGTAATCACTTGGGCCAGATATGGCTGCTTCCAGAGACAGGGACCTCACTACTAGCTATTTTTGCTGAAGGAACTATGCTTTCTTATGTACCTCTTGAAAGTACCAGGGCTGTGTGTGATTCCAATGTAAACTGACAATAAAAGAGACAAATTACCATAACTGACTGTTTCAGTTATGAAGATTAAATAGCCTTTTATTGCAGATGTTTGCCAAGGAAACTGCTCCCCAGTGGAAGACTTTAAGCAGTTAAGATAGATTTGATGAGGGTTTTAATTGCTGTTATGCAAGTGGTAATGGAAAGGTTTTATTAAATGTCATGCAAGAGTCAATCAATAGTTTAAAAGAGAAAAGCTTCTCTCTAATATAGACCTCAGGCTTTTCCAACAGTAGTTTATCAGCAGGGGCAGTTCTATCAGCAACTACAAATATTTATCAAGTACCCAGTATGCATATGGCAATATTATAACTGTGTCAGGGACTGTTGGGGATTAGAAAAAATAAGCCCATGCTGCAGAAGATCTAATGATTCAAAGCAAGCAAATAACTGCCATGGAAACCAAAACAAATATACCAAAACAAATATAGATATATGCATTTTTATATATTTATGTGTATAGGCATTCTACTTAAACGCAATTCAATATACAACATCAAGAATCAGAAGAAGAGATATATTAAGATTGAATATTTATAAAGATAGCATTTTCTTTTCAAAATGAATTACCACAGTGATTTTTGTTCCTTTTTTTGTTTTCCTAGTAGCACAATGGAAGAGGCATTTGGCTACAAGGCAGAACACTTGGGTTCTAGTCCATCACTAACTACCTCTGACTGGGACACTTCTGTAACTTCTCTGGGTCTGAGTGGCCATCTGTAAAATCAACTTTGGGTAAAGTTCTGAGGGCTTCTGCTATCTCTAAAATTCATTGATTCTGTGAAGGAAAAAGTAACCTTGGTATAGGCATACAGTGATTCATGTTTTAAAATTATTTTACACACAAAAAAATTTGCAGTACTCTATTCATTGCATAAAGTACACAGATACTAAGATAAGAGTTCTATTTCTCACAAAATGCATATATTTTTAAAGTAAAATACAGACTTGATCAGCAGATCATAGCTGATATTTCCCAGATCCCCAAACTTCTGCAAGATTATCTAAAATAATTTTTATCAGATTCAGCACACTGTCAAGCCTGTCTCTTTCTATTGGCGTCACACTCTCCTAACTGCTCAATGAGCTATGTTGATAAGTAAAAAGCACATTTGCTTTTAAAAAGGAGCGGATCTTCCCTAAAATGGGTGATAGAACATGAATCATTCTGTGCTACTTTGTAGTTTTGGGATCTATCTTGACTGAGTCAGCAACTTAATTTCTGTAAAGAAGTGGCTGACTTTGTGAGATTATTGGATTTAGAGTGGGAAGATTTTCATTCAAGTCCCAGCTCTACCATTCTTTAGCTCTGTATTGTTGAGAACATTGTCTGTGTTTCTGAGTTTGTTTATTACCCAGTTTAAAGGGCATGAGTCTTAATATTATTGAAAATGAAGTAGTCTACAGATTCTATTCTGCAAGTAATCATACATCTGTACGTTATTACTTTTTATTTTAGACAGACAGTTCTGATTTTTTTTCTAGGTTCAAAGAATTTTATTGAGCTCTTATTCCATGGCATATTGCTAGTCATTATGCTAGTCAATTCCACTAAGAACCTTTCATTTAATCTTGAAGAGTTGTGTTAAATTCTGTATCCTGATTAAAGATTGAACTTATATAAAACAATTTGAGAGAAATGAAAATTTGGTAAAAGTGAAAGTGATGGTTAGTGGATTACTGCTCTTGAAGATGAACCTTCCAAGGCTTCCCACTTTCAATGTTTATCATGGATAGCAGCTTTGGCTGGAAATGAAAAAAACAAATGCTGTTCAGGGATTAACTCAGTTTAGTTACTAGGAATACATCAAAGTGTCATTGCAGTTTCAACCCATTTTCTCTAGCCCCCCAAATCTAGCATGTACCTAAAAGCCAGTTACCAGCAGCTATGTTTAAACAGGTTACAGAGCTGTGTTAGAGCCATTTTCAATGGAAAGGCTGGCAAAACCAGCAGAAGACACACAAAGTAAATGAAGAATAGCCTGCAGTGTGCTTCTGGATCAATTATTTAACAAAGGGTAGTTACTTTCCTCTTCAGATTATAATAAACATAATTCTGTTCTGAATGATGAAATATAAATAAAGGAAAATTATGAAATGCATGCTGTGTATCAGGCACTTTATTAGAAACAAAGCGATTTATATACAGTATTTAATTTTGTCCACTCAACAATCCTAAGAAGTGGTTATTCCTAATGTCATCGTTTCACAGGTGAAGGAACTAAGGATTAGGAATATTAAATCATGCAGCTGCAATAGTGGGATTTAAACCTAAGTCTCTCTTGTAATCCCAAACCTAAACCTATTTCTGGGCATGCTCTCAGGTCCCCAGTGGTTGGATGATTTCCATCCACAGGCTCACTATCATTTTTGGTTCTACTTTACAGATAAGGAAGGAGCTGCCTGTGTTCCCCTGTAAAGGGGACTCTGGAATGTTCTCATCTTGAGTGTTTTGCTTCCTGTAAGTGCACATTTAAAATTTCATTGAAATTTGGTTTAAAGCTGATTTTCTCTGTTTAAAAAAAAAAAAAAATCCTCAAGGACCAGCAGTCTGTTATCAGCCTCAGGATGTGTGGAAGATTAGATCATTGTTTCCCTTTTCTTCATGCTCTCCTTGTAGAATTGTGTATCCATACCTTTTGTCATGTTACCTTGAAGTTCTACCGTTTAAAAGTAGACTTTCTTTCCATGACTTTGGTGTCATTTGGCCATGAAAGTTTCTTTTACTAGCAAAATATGGAAGAAGTGACAGTATGCCAGTTCCAGGCCGAGACTATCAAAGGCATGGGATATTTCCATTTGCCCGGTTGTTACTTTCACCATAAGGAGAACATGCCTGGATAATTGCTGGTCCAAAGAGGAAGAGAAGTGTGGAGTAAACCTGAACCCAACCTGTAGCCTAAAATGATCTGCCTGTAGACTCAGAGTAAATGGTTTTTAATGGAAGCCACTGAGATTTGGAGATCTGCTACCTAAACAGGATAGACACTGTAAAATATGCTTTTGTTGGGTTAAATTTTAAAACTTCACAGAAAAGATGAAAACACAGTTAATTTTTCACTTAACAAACATATATTCAACATCTAGAGCAAGGTCGGAGAAGGCAATGGCACCTCACTCCAGAACTCTTGCCTGGAAAATCCCATGGCCTAGAAGGCTGCAGTCCCTGGGGTCGCTGAGGGTCAGACATGACTGAGTGACTTCACTTTCACTTTTCACTTTCATGCATCAGAGAAGGAAATGGCAACCCACTCCAGTGTTCTTGCCTGGAGAATCCCAGGGACGGGGGAGCCTGGTGGGCTGCCGTCTCTGGGGTCGCACAGAGTCGGACACGACTGAAGTGACTTAGCAGCAGCAGCAGCAGAGCAAGGTACTGTTCCTTGTATTGGAGGAATAATAACACTCTACGTTTGCTTTCTAACATTCATCCTATGCATCACCACTTATTGCCCTCATGCTATGAGTTGAAACAAGCCAAAATATGATCACTTTTCGGATGAATGAACCAAGGCTCAGATAGTGAAATGACTTGTGCACATCTGCAGAGCACCATCTCTCTCCAGATTTAGCTGCTGTAAACCTAGTGCTTCAGTCCAGTGTTCTTGGCCCTCCAAGCTTCATCAAAGCGATCGGAGTCTGTCTTACTTTTATATTGTTTTTCTGACTGTAGTTGCTCTTTGAGCTCAGCTTTCCACTTAAGGGCTATCACTGTTTAAACACCTAGGAAAAGTCACCTGCAATGTATTAGCTTCCAGATGGATTACACTGGCAAAATCTTACTAGTCATTAATATTTTAGGAATGAGTTTATAAAAGTGTATTTCCAGCAAGCTGAGAAGGAGGTAGGGAGAGTGGGCAGAAGGCCAGAACCCCAGGATGACAGATATGAGCAGTAATCTGTAAATCAGTGGCAGCATGGGTGACTTGGATTCTGAAGTGGCCGTGTTTGTTGATTCTCCATCATCCAGTCCACTACAGAGATTAGTATAAAATGGTTCATGCATTCCCATTCCCTTGTTCAGGAATTTGTTTAGGAAGGAACAAGCAACCCAGTTCTGACAAGTTAAGACACGAGAGAAAGTCTACTGGGAGTCTTCATCTATCAAGTAGACATTAAAAAAAAAAAAGGTTCCCTAATTCTTCCTCTCAATGTTTATGTGAAAGAAAGAAAAATGTGGAACTGATGCAGCCATTTCTTGACCAAGAGAAACCAGCCTGAGGTCAAAGTTCATGGAAGGAATTCTGTGATGGCACTGAATCAGTAGGCCTTGACTCTGAGTTGTTGGAGCTTCTCTTATAGCTCAGTTGGTAAAGAGTCCACCTGCAATGCAGGAGACCCCAGTTCAATTGCTGGGTCGGGAAGATCCCCTGGAGAAAGAATAGGTTACCCACTCTAGCACTCTTGGGTTTCCCTTGTGGCTCAGCCGGTAAAATATCCACCTGCAATATGGGAGACCTGGGTTCAATCCCTGGGTTGGGAAGATCCCCTGGAGAAGGGAAAGGCTACTCACTCCAGTATTCAGGCCTGGAGAATTCCATAGACTGTATAGTCCATGGGATCACAAAGAGTCAGACACGACTGAGCAACTTTCACTTTCTGAATTATTAGCATCCTGCTCTTTGAGATAACTCATTTCTTCGTAGCTGAAGCCCATTTGTTGCTGTTCAGTCACTATGTCATGTCTGAATCTTTGTGACCCCATGGACTGCAGCATGCTAGCCTTCTTTGTCCACCACCATCTTCAGGAATTTGCTCAGATTTATGTCCATTGAGTCAGTGATGCTGTCTAACATCTCATCCGCTGACACTCTTTTTTCCTTCTGCTTTCAATCTTTCCCAGCATCAGGGTCTTTTCCAATGAGTCAGCTCTTTGCATCAGGTGGTCAAAGTACTGGAGCTTCAGCTTCAGCATCAGTCCTTCCAATGGATATTCAGGGTTGATTTCCTTTAGGATTGTCTGGTTTGATCTCCTTGCTGGCCAAGGGACTCTTAAGAGTCTTCTCTAGCACCACTATTAGAAAGCATCGATTCTTTGGTGCTCAGCCTTCTGAGAGTTGGCTGCTCCAACTCTCTCATTCATACATGGTTATTGGAAAAGCCATAGCTTTGATTAGAGGAACTTTTGTCGGCAAAGTGATGTCTCTGATTTTCAATATGCCATCTAGGTTTGTCATATCTTTGCTTCCAAGGAGCAAGCATCTTTTAATTTCATGGCTGCAGTCAAGAGCCACGGTGATTATGGAGCCCAGGAAAATAAAATCTGTCACTGCTTTCACTTTTTCCCCTTCTATTTGCCATGAAGTGATGGGACCAGATGCCATGATCTTAGTTTTTTGAGTATTGAGTTTTAAGCCAGCTTTTTCTCTCTTTTCTTTTGCCCTCATCAAGAGGCTCTTTAGCTCCTCTTTGCTTTCTCTTCATTAGAGAGGTATCATCTGCATATCTGAGGTTATTGACATTTTTTCCCAGCAATCTCGATTCTAGCTTGTGATTGATCTAGCCTGGCATTTCCAATGATGTACTCTGCATATAAGTTAAATAAGCAAGGTGACAATATACAGCCTTGACATACTCCTTTCCCAATTTGGAACAGTCCATTGTTCCATGTCCAATTCTAACTATTTCTTCTTGACCTGCATACAAGTTTCTTAGGAGACAGGTAAGGTCGTCTAGTACTCCCATGTCTTTAAGAAATTTCCAGTGTGTTGTGATCCACACAGTTAAAGGCTTTAGCATAGTCAATGAAGCAGAAATAGATGTTTCTCTGGAATTCCTTAGCTTTCTCCATGATGTAACAAATGTTGGCAGTTTGATCTCTGGTTCCTCTGCCTTTTCTAAACCCAGGTTGTACATCTGGAAGTTCTTGGTTCATGTACTGCTAAAGCCAAGCTTGAAGGATTTTGAGCATAACCTTGCTAGTGTATGAAATGAGCACAATTGTAAGATAGTTTGAACATTCTTTGGTACTGACTTTCTTTGGAACCCATTATCCTTATTGTTTTCTGATATTTGCTGCCAAAACTTTTAGAGTAATATAGGTTCCCAGGAGATGAAAGTTGAGTCATGAGAAGGGGCAGTAGGAAAGTCCTGATAATAAAACTCTTCAGTTTCCCCAAGAAATGGCCCTACCTGACAATACACTGCAACATTGAATAGTATATATTAGAATTTCTCAAACACTAAGTAGATCCTCTAGGGAATCTGTTAAAATTCAGAATCAGTAACTGGCTCCCAAGTGATGCTGGTGTTCTTGGTCTAGAGCAAGACTGTAGAGAGCAAGGAATTAGATGTTGAAACTGCATATTGATTTAAGCTCTAAAAGCCTTCTCATCATATGAAGGTAGTAACTCATAAATTGTAAATCACTGTATAAAGCCTATGTAGTAACATGATGATGATGATGATATGATGATGAAGGGATGAAAATGGTCATTGCATCTCCATAAAGATGATGTGAATAGGAAGATGCAATCTGGAATTTGCTAAATGGGACAAAATCCTGGCTGTACCTCCTATTAACTGCATGGCCCCAGACAAATTACATAACATTTTTCAGTTTCCTCATTAGTGATAGGAATGTGTTATGATACCAATGTTAGGGAGCTATTCTGGAGATGAATATAGACATCATATAGGTATCATATAGCAGATATCAAATACACATGTTTCTTAGAAGTAGCCAGTAAAGAGTCAATGTTCGACTACCTGCCAGAGCAGGAGTAATTGTATCTTATACGTAAAGTTTTCCTTTGATTATCTTTCTTCTATTGTGATCAAACTCCTGTCTGTGTTGAAACTTTTCTTTAAGTTTCTCTATTGTTTCTCCTAAAATGTAACTTGGTTTCATGGGTTTTTGATAGCCAGCGTGAAAAAGGCATAACCCAAGAGTCTTACTATAAATGGGTTAAGGCCATGTATAAAATCTAGAACCATGTAAAAACAGTCCTTATTTTGAGGGTACACTGTCTCATCAACCCCACTGGGGACCACGGAGGGAAGGGGATTCAGATTCACCCAGCACTTTGCATTACAGTCCTGTAGACAACAGAAAACTGGACCCCTTGAACGTTTCCTATCATCCCTTACACTTTTTCTGTTCTCATTGTTTTCATCATCTTCTCTCTTCCACAATTGACATGGCAGAACTCCACACTTCCAAATCTGACGTCCTTACCTTTCGCTTCACTCACCTCATACCTCTTAGGTTTTCCTGATCTCCCCCATGCATCAGGTTCCTCCTGGCTTTCTTAGATCCTCTGCTGCTGCTACTGCTGCTAAGTCGCTTCAGTCGTGTCCGACTCTGTGCGACCCCAGAGATGGCAGCCCACCAGGCTCCCCGACCCCTGGGATTCTCCAGGCAGGAACACTGGAGTGGGTTGTCATTTCCTTCTCCAATGCATGAAAGTGAAGTCTCTCAGTCGTGTCCGACTCCTAGTGGCCCTATTGACTGCAGCCTACCAGGCTCCTCCGCCCATGGGATTTTCCAGGCAAGAGTGCTGGAGTGGGATGCCATTAGATCCCCAAATGCACTCAAACCCAGCTATTTTGTTGCTACTTTCTCTGTTGCTTTAGGACTTTCTGTTCCCTTACTCTTCAGTAATGCTCCTTCTGTCAATCTGCAGCCCTGAGCCATGGCCTTAATTCTGTTTCTCTTAAGTTCTAAGCTTCACTGGAGAAACTTAAATGAAAACCAAACCAAGACACTGATTAGAATCAGTATCAAATGGACCCTTGTCAATTCCCTATCACATTTCTCACAATAGCTATTTCAAACATTTTCCCCATGTTTTCTAGGCCTGTGACATAATTCTTTTTTCTTAGGGCAGTGTTTCTTAAATATTAATGTACAAATGTATCTCCTGGGAACCTTGTTAAAATGAAATTTCAATAAGTGATGCTGAAAATTTTTATTTAGAAACCAGGCTTTTAAGTAGGAATGTCTTGGATTTCATCCCCTGGTGCTTTTTCTGAAACTTTGGTCAATAAACTATTTTCCTTTAGTCTTACACCTTCAATTTCTTCTCCACAACCTCCTTCCCCTATACCAACAAGCATACTCAACTCTAGCGAATATAACATTTTTTTAGCTGCACTATTCCTTAAAGCAGCATTTCTCAATATGTGTTCTATGGGGACAACAATGTTTTGTTGGTTTTTCATAGTATTCCATGCAAAGTGTATTCTATATCAAATACATTTGGAAGTGCTAGGTTTAACATACTGCAAAACTTTCGAAACTGTCTTCTATGTATAGTTGCTTAAGTACCAACTCTGGGATTAGTTTAATAAATACTATTCTAGAACTCTGACTTACTTTACTCAGTATGACAATGTCTAGGTCCATCCATGTTGCTGCAGATTTCGTTCTGTTTATCACTGAATAATATTTCATTGTGTGTATGTACTACTTCCGTATCCACTCCTCTATCAATATACATTTAGGTTCCTTCCATCTCTTGGTTGTTATAAATAATGTTGCAATGAACACTGGGGTGTGTATATCTTTTCCAATAGAGTTTTCTCCAGATATATGCCCAGGACTGGAATTGCTAGATCATATGGTGGTTCTATTTTTAGTTTATAAAGGAACCTCCATGTATACTGTTTTTTATAGTGGCTGTACCAATTTACATTCCCACCAAATTTAGGAGGGGGTCCCTTTTCTCCACACCCTCTCCAGTATTTATTGTTTGTAGATTTTTTGATGACCATTCTGACCAGTGTAAAGTGATACTTCATTGTAGTTTTGATGTGCATTTCTCTAATAATTAGGATGTTGAGCATCTTTTCATGTGCTTTTTAGTCATCTGTGTATCTTTGGAAAAATCCACCCATTTTTTGATTGAGTTGTGTTTTTTGATATTGGGCTGCATGAGCTATTTATGTATTTTGGAGATTAATGTCTTATAGGTCATATGATATTGTTTATATGTGGCATCTAAAAAATTGTAACAAATGAGCTTAGTTACAAAACAGAAATAGAATCACAGATGTAAAAAACAAACATAATTAACAGGGGAAAAGTGAGGGGAAGGATAAATTGAGAGATTGGAATTGACATGTACAGACTACTATATAAAATGGATAATAAAGACCTATTGTGTAGTGCAGGGAACTCTCCTGAATACTCTGTAATGACCTATCTGGAAAAAGAATCTGAAAAAGAGGAAATATATGTATATGTGTAACTGATTCACTTTGCTGTACACTTGAAACTAACACATTATAAGTCACCTATACTCCAATAAAATTAAAAAAATAATAAAGAAGTAAAAAAAAATACTCTTCTAGAACTACCATCCAAATTGACCTTTCTTTTCAAGGCACAACTTCTTTAATCCATAGTTTCAAATCTATCAGCACCAATTGAGTCAGGAAACCCTTGCATGTTGGCTTCTGTTCACTATTCAAACAAAGCAATTCCTTCAAATAAAATTATCTATTAACCACATTACCTTTTACTGACTAATTTTTTTAAATTACATGTTCTCATATGTAACACATACATATACGAGAAAGAAGGAAGTAAAAATTACTCATAACCTTATTACCTAGATATAACCATGGTTAACAGCCCAGATATAACCATGGTTAACATTATTTTATGTATCTTTCCAACCTTCTGTCCACATGCGTATGTTAAGGCACATACGTGCACACCATACACTTATATATGTACATGAGTGTTTATATATACATACACACACACACATAGTGCATATACATATATACATGTATGAAAGTGAAAGTCGCTCAGTTGTGTCTGACTCTTTGTGACCCCATGGACCATACAGTCCATGGAATTCTGCAGGCCAGAATATTGGAGTGGGTAGCCTTTCACTTCTCCAGGGGATCTTCCCAAGCCAGGGATTGAACCCATGTCTCCCACATTGCACGGGGATTCTTTACCAACTGAGCTACTAAGTGTATCTATATGTGTGTGTGTGTATATGCATGTATATATACATACATGTTGTTGTTCATTTGCTCAGTTGTGTCCAACTCTTTGTGAACTCATGGACTGCAGTATACCAGGCCTCCCTTTCCCTCACCGTCTCCCAGAGTTTGCCCAAATTCATGTTCATTGCACTGGTGATGCCATCCAGCCATCTCATCCTCTCATGCGCTCTTCTCCTTCTGCCCTTAATCTTTCCCAGCATCAGGAACTTTTCCAGTGTATTGTCTGTTCTCATCAGATGACCAAAATACTGGAGCTTCAGCTTCAGCATCAGTCCTTCCAACAAGGATTGATTTCCCTTAAGATTGACAGGTTTGATCTCCTTGCTGTCTGAAGAACTTTCAGGAATCTTCTCTAGCACCACAGTTTGAAGGCATCCAATCTTTAGCATTCTACCTTCTTTATGATCCAGCTCTCACAACCATATGTGACCACTGGGAAGACCATATATGTATGTGAAAGTCACTCAGTCCTCTCCAACTCTTTGCTACCCCATGGACTAGAGCCACCAGGCAACTCCATCCATAAATTTTCCAGGCAAGAATACTGGACTGGGTTTCCATTTCTTTCTCAAGACATGACCACTGAGAAGACCATAGCCTTGACTATACAGACCTTTGTTGGCAGAATAATGTCTCTTCTTTTCAACTCACTGTCTAGGTTTTTCATTGCTTTCCTGCCAACAAGCGATCATCTTCTGATTTCATGTCTGTAGTCACTGTCTGCAGTGAGTTTGGAGCCCAAGAAAAGGAAATTTGTCACTACTTCCATCTTTTCCATTTCTATTTGCCATGCAGTAATGGGGCTGGATGCTATGACCTTAGATTTTTTTAATGTTTAATCTTAAGCCAGCTCTTTCACTCTCCTCTTTCACCCTCATCAAGAGGCTGTTTAGTTCCTCTTTGCTTTCTGCCATTAAGGTGTTATCATCCTCATATCTGAGATTGTTGATGTTTCTCCCACCTATCTTGATTCCAGCTTGTAACTCATCCAGCCTGGCCTTTCTCATGATGTGCTCAGTGTACAGGTTAAACAAACAGAATGACAGCAGAGAGCCTGTCTTACTCCTTTCTCAATTTTGAACCAATCAGTTGTTCCATACAGGGTTCTGACTGTTTCTTCTTGACCTGCATATAGGTTTCTCAAGAGACAGTTAAGATGGTCTGGTATTCCCATGCTTTCCATGGTTTTTCATGATCCAAACAGTTAAAAGTTTTAGTGTAGTCAATGAAATAGTGATAGATGATTTTTTTTTTCTGAAATTCCCTTCCTTTCTCTATAATCCAGAAAATGTTGGCAATTTGACCTCTAGTTTCTCTTCTTTTTCTAAACCCAGGTTGGGTGTTTGGAAGTTCTTGGTTCACATAATGCTGAAACCTGGCATGCAAGATTTAAGCATGACCATACTAGCATGGGAGATGAATGCAACTGTCCGATGGTTAGCACATTCTTTGGTACTACCCTTCTTGGGGATTGGGATGAGGATTGACCTTTTTCCAGTCCCATGGCCACTTCTGGGTCTTCCAGATTTGCTGACATAATAAATGCAAAACCTGGATGGCATCATCCTTTAGGGATTTGAATAGTTCTGCTGGAATTTCATTGCATCCACTAGCATTATTAACAGCAGTGCTTCTTAAGGCCTACTTGACTTCACACTCCAGAATGTCTGGCTCTGAGTGACTGACCACACCATCATCATAATCCGGTTCATTAAGATCTTTTTATACAGTTCTTCCATGTAGCCCTTCCACCTTTCTTGATCTGTTCAGTGTCTACTAGGTCTCTACCATTTTTATCTTTCATTGTGCTCATCTTTGGGTGGAATGTTCCTTTGATATTTCCAATTTTCCTGAAGAGATCTCTAGTTTTTCCCCTTTTGTTGTTTTCTTCTGTTGTTAAGCATTGTTCATTGAAAAAGGCCTTCTTTTCTCTTCTAGCTATTTGGGGGGGGCGGGGGGAACTCTGTGTTTAATTGGATGTACCTTTCCCTCTCTCCCTTCACTTCTCTTCATTCTTCCACTATTTCTGAGTCCTCCTCAGATAACTGCTTTGCCTTCTTGCTTTTATTTTTCTTTGGAACAGTTTTGCTCATCGCTTCCTGTATAATATCTTGGACCTCTGTCCATAGTTCCTCAGGCACACTTTTAACTAGATCTAGTACCTTGAATATATACACACATACACGTGAAAACGTTTTGTGTGTCTGAATAGTGTATATTGAGTAGCAAGTTAGTTTTTCTCTTAATAGCTGCTGTCACAGTTCCTTTAAGGCATAGAATTGCTCCTACTTTTGAAAACTACTTTAACGTATGCTTGGAGGAGAAGGTGAACTCTTGAGGGGGAAGAAACTGCCTTCTGTAACAGAGGGGAAAGTATGTTTTTCCTTGAGAACTCGAGAAGGGTCATAGTGATGAGATGGGAAAGATAAGAGGAGTTGTGAGTAGCACAAAACTCTGTGCTGTGTGATATTATTCTCTCTTGAGTCTTCAAATATTTACGAGTGCCTTGAGCAACTTCCTTTTGTAACAACTGGTGGAGGAATTTAGTTTCTTGTCTAGATTCACATGGTGCAGCACCCAGATGGTGCATGAAGGTCCAAGAACCTAGACACAGAGAAGAATGTGAAGACAGAATCACCCAAGATAATACATGTGTACCTTAGGAAAGATTTGAATATCCATAGAGTTGGAGATTTAAAGGCAGAAATGCTGGATAGAGCTGCCATTTCCTTCTCCAAGGGGTCTTCCCGACCCAGGGATCAAACCCATGTCTCTCATTGGCAGGCAAGTTCTTTACCAGTGAGCCACCAGGGAAGCCCAACAATACCATATTAGCTTTAATAAACTTGATTATTGGAATATAGGGATTGATATTATATTAGTCTTAGGCCTTGTAGTTATGCCTCAACATTAGAGCCCAGCTCTCTCTACCTTATTCCCATCTTTTCATCCTCATCTTTTTCCATCTATCCCTTCATCTCCTACTTCCTGTAAAGAGATAGCAAAACGTGCACCATAAGCTCTAGGCACACTTAAGTTTGTGGCAACTCCAAAGTGCCTAAGCCTTTCAATTCCCCTTATGTTCTTGTTGTCTGGAATTCCTGTGTCCTCAGAATCCAACTGTTTAAAGAAATCTCTCTTCAGTTCTTCCATGCAAAATGGATGGTTCAATTTTCTCAGCTTTCCAAGCATTTTATTTACATCTCTCTTATAGCAGTTATCATGGTTTTTTTTTTTTTTTGAATATTTGTTTACATGCATTCTTCTGGCCTAGAGATGGGAAGGGAGATAATTCAATATTATAAAATATGAACACATTCTGAAGCTATTTTGATGATTATAATATGCTAGTACATGTAGCAATAGAACTCTGCCCCAACTATTATACCTGCACAATTGTGCTCAGGCTTTCTCTCTCTTGTTTTCTTCCTAATTAACATTTGGTTAATGCTCTAAGAAGATCTTTTATGCCATACATTTTCCTTTCATGTGACCTCTAGCACAATGGATCTCAAACATTAACGTGGATATAAACCACCTATGTACTTAGTTGAAATACAGATTCTGATGTAGTAGATTTGGAGTGAATCCTGAAAGCCAGCCTTTGTAATATGCCTTTCCACCAAGATGTCAATCCAAGTGATCTTTAGCTATTAGAAAATATTTATTAATTGCTGTTCTTTGAATAAGTGCTATGCCTGGCTGAATATTTATAACATGAAGAATTTATATCTCAGGTGAGGTTTGGGTTTGAAAATCAGCAAAAGCTACATATAATCAAAATTATCTTTGAAAATATTTTAGGAAGTTCCCATGATGGAGAAGGGCACAATTTTTGAATAAGCTCCATGTATCTTTAAGTTGATCCTTCAGTGTTTGGCAACTAACAAAGGATCAGTGAAATGCACATAGTTAACTGGCTCTCAAGGCTGCACGGCACTGGAGCGACTTTGAGGAGATACCCCACATCCAAGGGCAAAGGAGAAGCCCAATCAAGGAGGGGTGAAATCACGAACTTGCATTTAGAATCAAACCCCATACCCGCCAGAGATGCTCAAAGAACTCAAACAAATCTTGGACGAACAAGGACCCAGAGACCCCACAGACTTTGAGACAGAACTGTGTTTGAGTGTCTCCTGTGGGGTATGGGTCACCAGTGGGCTGCTGCAGGGGCAGGGGCTCTGGGTGCAGTAGACCTGGGTATGGCATAAGCCCTCTTGGAGGAGGTCACCATTACCTCCACAATAGAGCCACCAGAATACAGGACTGGGGAAACAGACTCTTGGAAGGCACAAACAAACCCTTGTGCACACCAAGACCTAGAAGAAAGCAAGAGTGACTCCACAAGAGACTGACCCAGACTTGCCCGTGAGTGTCCAGGAGTCTCCAGTGGAGGTGTGGATCGGCGGTCACCAGCTACAGGGTTGGGGTCTATGAGAGCAGCAGTGCATGCATGGGACCTTTTGAAGGAGGACACCATTATCTTAATTAACTCCACCATAGTTTGGCCTCAGGTAAAATAACAGGAAAGGAACATAGCCCCACCCATCAACAGAAAATTAGATTAAAGATTTACTGAGCATGGCCCTGCACATCAGAACAAGACCCAATTTTCCCCCACAGTCAGTATCTCCCACCAGGAAGCTTCCATAGGCCTCTTATCCTTCTCCATAAGATGGTACACAAAATGAAAACCACAATCACAGAAAACTAACCAATCTAATCACATGGACCACAGCCTTGTCTAACTCAATGAAACTATGAGCCATGCCATGTAGGGCCACCCAAGACAGACAGGTAGTGGTGGAGAGTTCTGACAAAATGTGGTCCACTGGAGAAAGGAATGGCAAACCACTTAATTATTCCTACCTTGAGAACACCATGAACAACATGAAAAGGCAAAAAAGATAGGAAACTGAAAGATGAAATTTCCAGGTTGGTAGGTACCCAACATGCTATGGGAGAACAGTGGAGAAATAACTCCAGAAAGAATGAAGTTCAGTTTATTTCAGTTCATTGCTCAGTCGTGTCTGACTCTGAGACCCATGAACTGCAGCAGACTAGGCTTCCCTGTCCATCACTACTCCCGGAGTTTACTCAAACTAATGTCCATCCAGTCAGTGATGCCATCCAACCATTTCATCCTCTGTTGTTCCCTTCTCCTCCTGCCTTCAAGCTTTCCCAGCATCAGGGTCTTTCCCAATGAATCAGTTCTTCTCATCAGGTGGCCAAAGTATAGGAGCTTCAACTTCAGCATCAGTCCTTCCAATGAATATTCGAGACTGATTTCCTTAAGGATTGCCAGGCGGGATCTCCTTGCAGTCAAAAGGACTCTCAATAGTCTTCTCCAACACCACAATTCAAAAGTATCAGTTCTTTGGCACTCAGCTCTCTTTATTGTCCAACTCTCACATCCATGCATGACTACTGGAAAAACCATAGCTTTGAATAGATGGACCATTCTTGGCCAAGTAATGTCTCTGCTTTTTAATATGTGGCCAAGTTGGTCATAACTTTTCTTCCAAGGAGCAAGTGTCTTTTAATTTCATGGCTGCAGTCACCATCTGCAGTGATTTAGAAGCCCAGAAAAATAAAGTCTGTCACTGTTTCCATTGTTTCCCAATCTATTTGCCATGAGGGATGGGACCAGATGCCATGATCTTAGTTTTCTCAATGTTGAGTTTTAAGCCAATGTTTTCACTCTCCTCTTTTACTTTCATCAAGAGGCTCTTTACTTCTTTGCTTTCTGCCATAAGTTTGGTATCATCTGCATTTCTGAGGCTATTAATATTTCTCCTGGCAATCTTGATTTCAGCTTGTGCTTCATCCAGTCCAGTATTTCTCATGATGTACTCTGCATATATGTTAAATAAGCTGGGACACAGTATACAGCCTTAATGTACTCCTTTCCCGATTTGAAACTAGTCTGTTGTTCCATGTCCAGTTCTAACTGTTGCTTCCTGACCTGCATACAGATTTCTCAGGAGGAAAGTCAGGTGGTCTGGTTTGCCAGCGTTAAAAATTTTTCACAGTTTGTTGTGATCCACAAAGTCAAAGGCTTTGAAAGAATGAAGAGACAGAGCCAAACAAAAACAACACCCAGTTGTGGATACAACTGGTGTTGAAAGTAAAGTCTGATACTATAAAGAGCAATATTACATAGGAACCTAGAATGTTAGGTCCATGAATCAAGGCAAATTGGATGTAGTCAAACAGGAGATGGCAAGAGTGAGCATTGATGTTTTAGGAATCAGTGAAATAAAATGGACTGGAATGCATGAATTTAACTCAGATGGCCATTATATCTATGACTGTGGGCAAGAATCCCTTAGAAGAAAAGCAGTAGCCATCATAGTCAACAAAAGAGTCCAAAATGCAATACTTGGATGCAATCTCAAAACAACAGAATGATCTCTGTTCATTTCCAAGGCAAATCATTCAATATCACAGTAATCCAAGTCTATGCCCCAACCAGTAATGCTCAAGAAGCTAAGTTTAACAGTTCCATGAAGACCTGCAAGACCTTCTAGAACACCCAGAAAAGATGTCCTTTTCATTATAGGGGACTGGAATGCAAAAGTCAGAAGTCAAGAAACACCTGGAGTAACAGGCAAATTTGGCCTTGGAGTACAGAATGAAGCAGAGCAGAGGCTAATAGAGTTTTGCCAAGAGAATGCACTGGTCATAGCAAACACCCTCTTCCAACAACACAAGCAAAGACTCTAAACATGGATATCACCAGAGGGTCAGTGCAGAAATCAGATTGATTGTATTCTTTGCAGCGAAAAATGGAGAAGGTCTGTACAGTCAGCAAAAACAAGAGCAGGAGCTGACTGTGGCTCAGATCATGAACTCCTTATTGCCAAATTCAGACTGAAATTGAAGAAAGTGGGGGAACCACTAGATCATTCAGGTATGACCTAAATCAAATCTCATATGATTACACAGTAGAAGTAACAAATAGATTCAAGGGCCTAGATCTGATAGAGTGACTGAAAAACTATACATGGAGGTTCATAACACTGTGCAGGAGGCAGTGATCAAGACCATCTCTAAGAAAAAGAAATGCAAAAAAGGCATAATGGTTGTCTGAGGAGGCCTTACAAATAGCTTTGAAAAAAAGCAAAACAAAAGGCAAAGGAGAAAAGGAAAGATATACCCATTTGAATGCAGAGTTCCAAAGAATAGCAAAGAGAGATAAAAAGCCTTCCTCAGTGATCAATGCAAAGAATTAGAGGAAAACAATAGAATGGGAAAGATGAGAGATCTCTTCAAGAAAATTAGAGATACCAAGAGAACATTTCATGCAAAGATGGGCGCAATAAAGGAAAAAAATGGTATTGACTTAACAGAAGCAGAAGATATTAAGAGGTGGCAAGAATACACAGAAGAAATACACAAAAAAAGATCTTCATGACCCAGATAACCAAGATGATATCGTCTCGCATCTAGAGCCAGACATCCTGGAATGCGAAGTCAATTGGGCCTTAGGAAGCATCACAAAGAACAAAGCTAGTGGAAGCGATGGAATCCCAGTTGAGCTATTTCAGATCCTCAAAGATGATGCTTTTAAAGTGCTACGCTCAGTATTCAAGGACATTTGGAAAACTCCTCAGTGGCTACAGGACTGGAAAAGGTCAGTTTTCATTCTAATCCCAAAGAAAGGCAATGCCAAAGAATGCTCAAACTACTGCACAGTTGCACTCATCTCACATGCTAGCAAAGTAATGCTCTAAATTCTTCAAGCCAGGCTTCAATAGTATGTGAATCAGGAACTTCCAGATGTTCAAGCTCAATTTAGAAAAGGTAGAGCAACCAGAGATCAAGTTGCCGACATCCGTTGGATCATCTAAAAGCAAGAGAGTTTCAGAAAAACATCTACTTCTTCTTTACTGACTATGCCAAAGCCTTTGACTGTGTGGATCACAACAAACTGTGTAAAATTCTTAAAGACGGGAATACCAGACCACCTGACCTGTCTCCTGAGAAATCTGTATGCAGGTCAGAGACAACAGTTAGAAGTGGACACAAAATAACAGACTGGTTCCAAATAGAGAAAGGAGTATATCAAGGCTGAATTACTGTCACCCTGCTTATTTAACGTATATGCAGAGTACATCATGAGAAACGCTGGACTGGATGATGCACAAGCTGGAATCATGATTTCCGGGAGAAATATCAATAACCTCAGACATGCAGATGACACCCCCCCTTATGGCAGAACTTGAAGGAGAACAAAAGAGCCTCTTGATGAAAGTAAAAGAGTAAAAGTGAAAAAGTTGGCTTAAAACTCAACATTCAGAAAACTAAGGTCATGGCATCTGGTCCCATCCCTTCATGGCAAATAGATTGGGAAATAATGGAAAAAGTGACAGACTTTAGTTTTTTGGGCTCCAAAATTACTGCCTATCATGACTGCAGCTGTGAATTTAAAAGATACTTGCTCCTTGAAAGGAAAGTTATGACCTAGACAGCATATTAAAAAACAGAGACATTACTTTGCCAGCAAAGATCCATCTAGTCAAAGCTATGGTTTTTCCAGTAGTCATGCATCGATGTGAGAGTTGGACTAAAAAAAGCTGAGCACTGAAGAGTTGATATTTTTGAACTGTGGTGTTGGAGAAGACACTTGAGGGTCCCTTGGACTGCAAGGAGATCCAACCAGTCCATCCTAAAGGAGCTCAGTCCTGAATATTCATTGGAAGGACTGATGTGGAAGCTGAAGCTCCAATTCTTTGGCCACCTGATGAGAAGAACTGACTCATTGGAAAAGACCCTGATGCTGGGAAAGGTTGAACGCAGGAGGAAAAGGGGACAACAGAGGATAAGATTGTTGCATGGCATCACTAACTCAATGGACATGAGTTTGAGTAGGCTCCTAGAGTTGATGATGGACAGGGAAGCCTAGTGTGCTGCAGTCCATGTGGTCTCAAAGAGTCAGACATGACTGAGTGACTGAACTGAACAAGACTTAAGCCTTACAGTCCAACCTTTTCTATGTCTGGCTAATATTTCACATTGGAAAAACAGTTTGATCAACATGATGTGGAAAGTTTATTCACTGTCTTGTCTGCAGAAGTTTGATAATTCTTTGGCTGAATACCTTGTGAAGGAGTCATATTACAGGTAGAGATCCTGTGATATAAAAATAAGTAAATGATAAATAGATATAAATAAATATATTTTAAAATTAGTATCATGATGCTTCCTCTGTGAGAGGCATATGGGTACTAAGCCTGCTGTGGGAAAAATATCTTCTAACCTCCAATCTCATGCTCATTCTTGGATATAGGTCCCTGAGCACAGTGGGAATCAGAACTCACACCAGGTTAATTGTTGTATTCTTCCTTTTTTTCTGTTTTATTGAAAGGGTATATTTAAATATGTATAAATTATATGCATTTATTTCCAGTGATCTCATGATATTGATGCCAAACACCTGTAAACTTTTTATGCATTCATGGCATCTATAGATTGAGATTGAAAGTTCAGGATTTCTCAAACAGACAGCCTGCAAGCCAAGGCCTACAAAGCAGTGGAGTGGAATATGGAAAGCCTGTCATAGAATATTGAAGATGAAATAAATATATTTCTGCTGAAACCCATAAACCTGTCATTTTGAGTTGCCAATGATAAGCCAGTATAAGAAAGTCTACATGATTTTTTAAATAACTTCTTATCCCTTTTATGGACTATTTTCTGATAATAGAACTGTATAGCTTTACAACCTTTATTGTCATTTGATTCCTGTTCTCTCTTTAGGATGTAGTTGATCATGAGTATTAGGCAATTCTGGAATGTTCATTTACCTTCACAAATAACAGTGAAAGTGAAAAATTTTATGTCACTTGAATAGAGCCCAATGAACTTTTCACGCATGTGATTAAAGACTAGGCGATAATCAATTTTCCTATAATCTATTTTCATCCTTATCCCTTCCTTTCTCTATTACCTATATTGCTCTGCCAAATCAATAGAATTTTTGTAAAAGAACACAATTCTAAAGTAAAAGGCATGATTTAGTCTCTCTTACTTCTTAATCTCAGAATCAGACCAGCCTAACAACCTGTTCTTAATGTCTCTGAATAAGCTAACCCTGCCTCTTGCCTAAGGGTGCTCTGGGAGATGATTGAAAATATTAAGATATGAAAACATGCTGGAGTTGTAATAAACAACTCAGCAATATGCCTTCTAAGGTGGACAGATTCTTGGTAGGCAGCCCTAATTATTGCAGCCTCTTTTAGGTGTTCTAATGCACTCAGCTGAATTATGCACCACACTGCTTCTGAATGACACAGCCGTTTCTGACTCCATTAATATGGAAGATTTCAGCCAAATGCTCTTAAACGATAGCTTCTCTTTATTTGTAATTTCAGACTCTATTGATTTCCTTCTGTTCCCTTCATTATGATTTCGATTGATTACCTTGGCAACTGCAATAACAATGATTGCACTTGACACTGTCTGAGACTCTTGAGATGGTATTTGAATAGGAATGGTATAATTTGGGGGAAAGTGCCTGTGAGAATCTGTCATTAACAGTACACTTACACTTTACTTTTATTGACTTTCCTCTCTTTTGAGTAGGCCCTTGTCACAGAGTTGGCTGTTAACAGAGCTACAGTAGTAGTTCAGATTTCTGCAACTCTTCAGAGGGTAAAAATTCTTATTATCAAAGAGAATGGGATGGGCTTGCATATGTATGTATACATACACATATACACATGAAAATATAATGTGTATGTGTGAGTGTATAGCTCTTGTCATTTTGCCAATGCGACTGGTTCTGTGACTTGCCATTCAGGTCAGCATTGCAGCTGGGGTAGGCATTCTGTGGTGGTTGAACTTTTAGGGCGTTAGACCTTAGATTAAATGTTCCAGCCACGATTTGATAATGAATTCTGCCCAATGTCTTTAGTAGGCATTAAAAAAAAAGAAACAAACTTGCTTTATGTCATTGTCACACTACAGAATTTAAAATCCAGAGGCTCCACTGCGGATTTGCAAACTTTGAATTTTATGCAAGTTCTTGGGTCTCCACTTCTGCTCAGCTGGCCCTTCCTGAAAGTCTGTTTTCTATATGAGATTCTTGGAGACTAACGTCTATGCAATGGGGAAGACATCCACGTCATACTCTTCTATGTTTTTCTTTCTTCCAGTGTTGCTTTCAGTAAGTTGTCACTCATTTGTCCTGTTGATAATAGTGCAGGTTTTCTGAAAGGAGGATATTTTTGTTAAATTGCAGAGCTATACAAGAACTCAGGAATACTGAGTTTCAGCAGTTTTCTTCTGAGAGACCCATTCCTTGAAAAAGACATAACACTCTAGGTATCCACCAAAATGTTTGGCTTATTTATATGAGATTTGCCAGGAAGCCTCAGTGTACTGGGAAGAATCATGGATTAGAACTCCATAGACTTGGTTTCTAGGCTCATCTTTGCCATGGACTTTGTGACTTTTTGCAAATCACTTTATATCTCTAAACCTCAGTTTACTCATTTGTAAAATAAGAGGATTAGATTTGATGATGCCTAAGACTCTTTATAACTATACTTTTGTAAAACATTTGACAGTGTAACTTGGTGAGCCAGCTTATCATATATAAATGTCAATGAATTTAAGTAGAAGAGGAAGTGTCTGGCATAAAATATGCTTAGTATTTGTAGAATCTGCACATTTGAAAGCAAACAAGCAAACAAACAAATAAATATCAAGGAGTTTTCTGGAGTTCAAGCTATTTCCTGTTCCTCTTCAAAATCATTCATCCTTGACCATCTGTACAGCACCATTGCTTTTGTTGAGCTGCAAGCTAATTAGATTTGATCAACTATTTCCTGTTTGGGAGACACAAGATTCTAGTTCCATCCTGAATATACAACCAGTTTTAGCTTGCTTTTTCTTAGTTTTGCATCCAGTGGATTGTGAGGATTAGTGTATAGGGATTAAGCAGAGAAAGCCTCTGCAGCTCCATATCAGAGAATGGTATAAAGCTTTTCATGGTTATGTAGCTGGATCAGTGAATGAGCTGAGATTTCAGTGACACAATTCTGAGGCAACCCTGTGACGCAAAACCAGTTAGGATGCTATGTGTTGATTGTATATTGTATATTTAATTATGGAAGGTGAGACAGGAGAGGAGAAGAACAAGTAAAGGTCAGTCTGTAAAGAAAGACAAAGGAAGAGGAAAAGCAAAGAAGGCAGACTTGGGCGAAGACTGATTAAGTCAGATTCAGCAGCAAGTTCTCCTTTCAGAGAAGTCTGTTTTTTCACAGAACTGTAGGTTCTCATTTGGTTTTGACATAGCCCATCCCTCATCACTGCCAAAAGCAAAATCAGTGTCTTACGGATGAAAAGTCTTCATGTTTACCATGTTTAAGGATGCCAATCATTCACCAGCCTCAATATTCAGACTCGCTTGTCTGTCGGTAATCATACTGCCAGCAACCCTAAAAAGGAGTCTGGAGTATACAGTGGATGGATGACAGCTAAATTCCTTGACAACACTGAAGAGTCAAGGGAAGATATAATTTTAATCACAGAAGCCAGATGTGAAAGGAGCTTACCCTTTCTCTTTAACATTCCCTACTCATATCTCATTGTCACCTAACACAACCCCTACACATGGGAATCTTGGCTGATTAAGAGAGGGTTGGTGACAACCACTTTATGATGAAACACTGCTGGAAGATTAGAAGAAAAGAAAGGAGATTTACAGCCCACATTCTTGACTTCCACTGCTCTTTGCAATTGCTTCCTTCCTAAACTAAAAGGCCAATTTATAACGAAGACGACTTTTACAACAGAGATAACTGGACTAGACTATACCGGTATAGACTTGAATAATGTAATTAGTTTTATATGGAGGTTTCATATACAATATACCATTTGATTCTCACAAGACTACCAAGGGGCAGATATTATTTTTCCCTTATGTCAGTGGGAGGACAGGCTCACAGAATTTGGTGGGGTTTATGAAGACAGTAAGAGACAAAATTGGGAGTTGAAAGCTAGTATTATATCAAGTTAGAAAATTCTTTCCATTATAACATAGCTTCTTCCAGGAAAACAAAGCTCTGTACTTAGAAAAACCATATCTGAGAGAGCATGTCAGGATAGAATGGGAGGAACTGTGGAGGAGTTGAGGTGACATCTGCCTTGGGTAAACATTGATTTTTGGATCTTGGATACTGGTTGCTAAAAAGCAGGGACTTTTCTTGGCATTGATTCCAAGACTTTACATTAAGCCTGGGATCTTTCTTCTGCTGTCAGTACTTCCATGCTGGCATCGCAGAGCACTCAGTGGCTAACAGATCCAGGAGCCTGGCACAGATCTTTGGAATGAACAGATATTCCTTGTGTTGGTGCCCCTTTGTAATGGTTGCTCACTTCCTCATTCCACTGCCAGGAAATGTGTCCTTTCATGAGGGCATTTGAAGGAGATGCTTTTTTGTTTAGTGATTTTCTGCACCAGCAGTTTCCTCATTTAGAGAGTGAAATGGATATACCTCACCTTGGGAAGTGATGTTCTAGAATCTGTTCCTTTTTCATGAGCAGCCAGGTGGCAGGAAAATTGCAGACATGAAGTAAAAAGGACACATCTTTGCAGACAAGAAAAGGGTCTGTGTAAAGAGTGTCAAGTCAAGAGGATGGATGATCCTGGCCATCACTTCCCAGAAGTAATACTGAAAAAAAAAAAAAAGTCAGAAGGAGAAGAACTCTGCCTGCCAAGATTACAATAAAGGAACCCTATAGAATCTACAGTCAGCAATGTGGTTTCTGCTTGGGGTTTCTTTTCTATGCCTGCCAATAAGCATTCTTGATGTTTATGTCTATGATATTTAATGGAAAAAAAAAAACATAATGCAAGGACTGTGATAGCTACATTACTGAAGATTTTGACAACCCAGGGACTAAACCAAAATGGAAACAGCCATGTGCAGGAGGCACATAAACCTGAGTTAAGTTCCCCGGAGCACAGGGATCACCATGTTGGATAACAGTCATTAGGCACCATGTTGTACATAAAACAATATACTCCTTTCAAGTGCACTGTACATGAAGAGGCTGTGTGTTTTGAGGTCAAAAAATGTGGCTTAGGCATGAGATGGTTCTGAATTAAAATGCCAGCCCTGCTACTCACAAGCTGCATGGCCTTGCAAGACTCATTTTAGCTTTCTGAGCTTCAGGTTTCTCATCTGTAAAATGAAAATAATTGTTCTATTTTGTAAATAAGTAAAGCACTTGATAAATTACAGATATCATTGTCACTATTTAATTCTGAAGCAATTCCATATTCATTGTATTAGCATTATTTTTTGTTGTTCTTAGTGGTTATTTCTCTGGTCATTTGTTTTACATATAATTGCAAAGGTCTCTTAATGAACTGGTAATAAAAAACAGAGTCAAGAGATGGTCTCCCTTCATTAGCAATGCCAGTACAGAATCATAAAATGCACTAGGCATTCATACTTATTTGGTCAGAGTGGTGTGATTTATATCCCAATTGATTGTCATCTGTTCACTGACACTGAGGTTAATCTCTGGATTCTCAAATTGCCATGACATCACATTGAACCCTTATTCATATAGCATCTCATATATTTGTAAAGTTGTTTTGAAAAGAAGACTGGCCAAGAATCTGTATTGCCTTTAAAAAAGATCATTCTCTCTTATGTAATTTCTTTTCAAGCTGATGTTTGCTCCTAGATCTAGCTCACTCCAGTTACATTCTTCATTGGTTGTTTGCAAAGGGATAGATTTCTAGTCACTGACAGTGGGATTAAAATTAATGGTATTAGCAAACATATATATGGGTCTTACCATTTACTGGGCATTGTTCTAAGCACTTTAAACATATTAACTTACTCTTATAGCAGTGAATTCTCCATTATTATCTTCAATATACGAATAAATAGTACCACTCCTGGGCTAGGGCAAGAGGAGACTGTATACTGACCCCTGTGTTTTAGTAGGCTCTGCTCTGGGCTCTTCTCCAGCTGTACTTCTCTATGGGGTCAGTTCAGTTCAGTTCAGTTCAGTCACTCAGTCATGTCCGACTCTTTGTGACCCCATGAATTGCAGCACGCCAGGCCTCTCTGTCCATCACCAACTCCCAGAGTTCACTCAGACTCATGTCCATCGAGTCAGTGATGCCATCCAGCCATCTCACCCTCTGGCATCCCCTTTTCCTCCTGCTCCCAATCCCTCCCAGCATCAGTGTCTTTTCCAATGAGTCAACTCTTCTCATGAGGTGGTCAAAGTATTGGAGTTTCAGCTTTAGCATCAGTCCTTCCAATGAACACCCAGGACTGAACTCCTTTAGAATGGACTGGTTGGATCTCCTTGCAGTCCAAGCGACTCTCAAGAGTCTTCTCCAACACCACAGTTCAAAAGCATCAATCCTTCGGCACTCAGATTTCTTCATAGTCCAAATCTCACATCCACACATAACCACTGGAAAAACCATAGCCTTGACTAGAAGGACCTTTGTTGGCAAAGTAATATCACTGCTTTTCAATATGCTATCTAGGTTGGTCATAACTTTTCTTCCAAGGAGTAAGTGTCTTTTAATTTCATGGCTGCAGTCACCATCTGCAGTGACTGTGGAGCCCCAAAAAATAAAGTCTGACACTGTTTCCACTGTTTCCCATCTATTTCCCATGAAGTGATGGGACCAGATGCCATGATCTTTGTTTTCTGAATGTTGAGCTTTAAGCCAACTTTTTCATTCTCCTCTTTCACTTTCATCAAGAGGCTTTTTATTTCCTCTTCATATTCTGCCACATGAGTGGTGGCATCTGCATATCTGAGGTTATTGATATTTCTCCCAGCAATCTTGATTCCAGCTTGTGTTTCTTCCAGCCCAGCGTTTCTCATGATGAAGTTAGCACCTCCTTTTCACTGATATAGATTGAAACCTCTTGCTAATGGGTCCTGTGCTTGTATAAAATTAAGACCTTGATGATGTGGAGAAGCCTGATTATTTCTAAGGGTGTGACCATGCCTGTTAAGAGTGGAGGGACCTGCTAGTGCCGTCCTGTCCCCTCCCCCCACCGGCTTCCTACTTCTCCTCCTACCTGCTGCTGATTGATCCTTGTAACCATTGATCTCTGTATGAATGTAGTCACTCTTTGCTTTTTTCTTTTTAAGGTGAAAAAATTAAGAATAACAACAACAAAGAAAATAGAAATGTAAATAGAGGGGGAAAAGCATTCTAAATCCTCTCCATCCAGTGAGAAGTTTCCTTCAGACCTGGTTTCCAGGGCTTATGCTCAGGGATAAACTTCCAGCCAGGATCTGGACATATTTAAATGAGCTTGTAAAGTACACCCAGGGTCATTTTGAATAGGGTTCCCCTTGTAGCTCAGTCGGTAAAGAATCTGCCTGCAATGCAGGAGAACTTGCTTCAACTCCTGGGTCAGGAAGATTCCCTGGAGAATGAAATGGCAACCCACTCCATTATCCTTGCCTGGAGAATCCCCATGGACAGAGGAGCCTGGCAGGCTACAGTCCATGGGGTCACAAATGAGCTTCTAAGTACAACCAGAATCATTTTCAATAGCTTTTCTTTTCTGAGTTTCTGCGAGAAAGGCCCAGTCCTTCAGTTCAGAAAGAACATGTTATATCTTACATATTATTCTAGAAGTCTCTTGTAGAGATAAGTTGGTGATTTACTGGAAAACTGCATTATCTAGATCACAGCTTTTCAGGCTTTGTGATTCTGATTCTAGTGTAGCCGTGTTCAGTTCAGTTCAGTTCAGTCGCTCAGTCGTGTCCAGTTCTTTGCTTAGCCATGTTACACCTCTGTAAACTGTAGAGAGTTGATAGTGCTGAAGAGTCATTCTTGCCTAGAGACAGGCAGATTCTATCCACTGACTTCTCTCTCTGACTGAGAAGAGCTACTTTTGCCCCCATTGGCACATTGCTTTCCTTGTGTCTGATCTACAAATGGCTGTGTTCTGTGGACTCTCCTTTGATCTGGTTGCAACATCTGACCAGTTCCCTCATTAAAGAGTTGAATACAGTCTTTAACACATGTTCACTTTATATCCATATAAGAGTCATGAGTTTCTCTCTTGAAAATTATCCCTAATGTTTTCTTCTAGTTTGCGGATTAGGAATCCTCTCCTGGCAAGCACCTGTTAACCAGTATCACCTGCCAAGGTGTAGATAAATAGGCAGTGTTTGCCTTTCTTATTTCTACAACTTAATCTCACCCTAATACCTATATTAAATTTCATGTTAATGCACTTGAGAATTCTGGGGAGTAGAGAATAATGATGTCTTTCTGGATTGGGGAAATATTTTTAAATAGCCCCAAGGCACAGTGTTCTATATAACAGCATAAAGACAGAAGTTACAGCATTCCTACAACACCTCTCCTTCTTTATTACCTCTAGCTAATATTCTTTGCGGAATCAAAGTTGGTTCTTTGCTAATGGCATGAAATAAAATGTTCCTTTATTTCGTTCTGCCTATCCCTCTTAAGAATAAGCACATAAATATCACACCTGTTTTGAACTTTTGCAGACTGAAATAATTGACCAAAGAAACAAAATTTTAGAAAGTGAAAACTGTATACTTCTCTGAGAACATTAATGCAAAATGTTCTTTCTGCTTGACTGACTGGAATGAAGCCTGCTGTAGAAAGAGCATAACTCTATTACTCAATGATGGTTGTTTAGTATAATGTGATCTCTCCTGAAATAGGTTGAAGAAGCTAATAGAATTAGTTGATTATAATTAGCGTTGATGGGATCGGCAGACGAGGTTGGCACAATAAACCATGTCTTTGAATATGGCAGGCACAGTCGGCTGCTTCTCTGGTCCTGTACTGTGTCAGCTTGAGCTTACAGCTGGGCATTCTCTCTAGAGCATGGCAGCCCTTCTAAAAGTCACTCACTATGTGCAGTTCCCTGGAAAAGCAAGTAAACTGTGTAGTTCTATTTTATTAGGGAATGGAGCCCCCATTTCTGCTTATTTTTCATCAATAAACATCATATGACCAGCGTGGAACATTCCATGGACAGAGGAGCCTGGCGGGCTACAGTCTTTAGAGTAGCAGAGTCAGACATGGCTGAGCATACACACACACATGCACACACACACACACACACACAAACAATGTGACCAGGAGTGTTCTTAAAAGTGCTGCCAGGGATAGAGAAGTATGTATATGCATGACAGCACCTGGCCCCATAGAACCAGCTGGAGAGAGAAAACTAACCAACTTATAGCAATGAGAAAACAAATTGGTTGTTCATCTGGGATACTCATTTTAAGCACAATAGCCATGTGTAGAAGAATGATAATGAAAAATTTCCTGAGAGAAAAGGGAAATTTGAGTTATACATTGCAGGATATGAAAGTTGGATATTCCCAGTAGAGGATACAGGGTGAGCAGAGGCACTAATGTGAGAAGAGCATGGCATTATGGAATTTACAGCAAAGTGGAGCTGACTGGTATAAAGAATGTAGTACATGGAATATTAGGAAGCCAGTTTGGGTTGGAGAGGGAAGAAATGAGGATCTCAGATGACCTGGGGAGATGGACAGAGAATTTGGTGTCAGAATCAGTCTTGGGAACTGGAAGTAGGGAATAACACAGTGAACGTGATGGCTTACACGGTGATTTGAAAAGGAAAGTTCAAACAGGTAATAAACAAGGTGGACAATGCCTAGAGCCTTGAAAGGGAATAGCATTGTTGGAATAGAAAGAATAGAAAATCTAGTACATATTTCAAAGGAACAAACAGCAATACTTTAATTCAATAAAACACATAATTACTGACTATATCTCTATACAACAACTTCTCAGGTGGCTCAAGTGGAAAAGAATCTGCCTGCCAGCACAGAGGACTCAGGAGCTGTGGGTTTGATCCCTGGGGAAGAAAAATCCCCTAGAGAAAGAAATAGCAACCCACTCCACCCTGGGAAATTCCGTGGACGGAGGAGCCTGGTGGGCTTCAGTACATGGGATTGCAAAGAGTTGGACATGACTGAGGATGTGCACACACACATTCCTATACAACAAACTGTGAAAAGCATTGCAGGAAACCTTAAGAGGAACAAGGCTGTGTATCATGAGTGTAAAATCTGGAATGGGGTTTGCAGATATATAGCGGTGAGCTTAGTACTGAGCAATACGAATCTGTACATACTGCTAAAAAGAGTATTAGGGGTATTCAGAGAGGATAGGTATGTATTTTATCTGAGGTAATTAGTTGAAGTTTCATGAAGACTCACTAACGCTATGAAAAGAAAAGATCTGGAAAAGCTAGAAGCATCATGCTCATGGCATACTTGGGAGTACAATTTAGGAATACCTGCAGAGGCAGAATTGAAGTTTAGGGTATATAGTTCAGGGAGTAGGATGAGGGGAGAGAGATAAGACAAAAAGTGTGGAAGTACAAAATTATAGAGGGTCTAAATCTCAAGGAGAAAGAGTGTATACTTTACCATGAAGCCAATGAAGGCATCTCACAAGCGTTTTGAGCAGAGAAATCAACTGATCAAATTGGTGCTTGACCAGGCATTGAGAATGAATTATGGGAAGCTGTTGGAGGAGGAATTGGTGGTGATGAGGTCAGCTTGAAGTTGACTGGAAGCTGTGAAAATAATCACAATGAAAGAAACAATTTAGGAATACCTGCAGAGGGAGAACCTTAAAAGCTTGACTATTAATTGGATGTAAAATTGATTGGCAATCATTTAACTAAGATTTCTTGTTTATTTAAGTGAGTGGATGGTAACATCTGAACAGAAATAAGAAACATGGAACTAAAGCAAGTTTGGCACATATGAAAATGAAGTTTTGTGTGAACATTCTGAGTTTGAAATACTAAGAGGGCATTATGTTAATATATAAAAGAAATATAAAATATTTGCTCGGAGTCTAGAGGAAAAGTCAAGGATGTAGTCAAAAGTAAAACCAGAGACTCAGTGTTACCGCACCTGTGTGCCTGAAACTTATGTTGTTGTCCAGTCACTAAGTTGTGTCTGGCTCTTTGCAACCCCATGGACTGCAGCACGCCAGGCTCTCCTGTCCTCCGCTATCTCCTGGAGTTTGAGTCTCTGGCATTTAATGACATTACTTCCGAATGAGAACATGGAAGAGATGGGGTGTGGATTGGACCAATACCTTGGGAATAAAAACATTTAATAGACAAAAAAGAGGGGAAATCATTGAAGGAGTTAAGGATTAGGAAGATAACCAAGGATTGTGGCATTAGTAAGGCCAAATGTTAAGATGCTTTCTAGAATGAGAGGTTGGTCATATATGCTGAGAAATAGCACTGAATTTAGCATTCAGGAAGCCCATGGTGATTGTAGTGGAGCACAGTTTGGTTTTGTTTTTAATTGAGATACAGTTGTTTTGCAACATTGTGTTAGGTTCTGCTGTACAGTGAAGTGACTCAGTTACAGGTATACATGTATTCCTTTTTTTTTTTGGATTTCGTTCCCATTTAGGTCACTGCAGTGCTACACAGCAGGTTTTCATTAGTTATCTATTTTATGCATATTTTATGTATCATTCTCAATCTCCCAACTCATCTGATCCCTCCTTCCCCCTCTTAGTGTCTTTGTTTCTGTCTTGCAAACAGGTTCATCTGTACCATTTTTCTAGATTCCACGTATATGCGTTAATATATGATTTTTTTTTCTCTTTCTTACTTCACTTTGTATGACAGTCTCTGGGTCCATCCATGTCTCTACAAATGATCCAGTTTCAGTCCTTTTGCTGAATAATATTCCATTGGATATATGTACTGTGTCTTTATCCACTCATCTGTTGGGACATTTAGGTTGTTTCCATGATCTGGCTATTATAAACAGTGCTACAGTGAACACTGGGTGCATGGTTAGTTGAGGTTTTTTTTTTTTTTCCTTAATTTTGGTTTTCTTATGTTTTATGCCTAGTAGTGGGATTGCTGGGTCATAATGGAGTACAGGTTCAAGTGATTTTGTGTGGGGGAAAGTCAGATTATACCAGGTGACAAAAAATGGGAAGCAAAGCAAGAATTTCATTGAGGGTACAGTTAGTCTTTCAAAGTGTTTAGCACTGAAAAAGGGAAAGGGGACCATGTCAACTTGCAGGGGCAAAGAATGCCCAAGAGGAACTCAAAGTAAGTTTATATGAATGGGGGAATCAATGGAAAACAAAGACTGAAGATGAAGAGGAGGTGTGGGGATGATTGATGAAGGAGCAATGCGTAAGAATGCCATGAAAGCAAACTTAAGGGGTTAGCCTAAGGGAAGAGGCAAAAACACCTGTTCTCCCTCTTAGCCATTGTTTGACTAAGTTCATTTAACTTTTTAACAAAGTTGTTGGACCCTTAGATAAAACTATATAAATTGTGCTTAGGGAGCCTATAGCTATATGATGCCTTTTATCTGCAGTTTGAACCCAGTTAATTCAGTTTTATATTTTTTGAGTTGACCCTGTTTCCTCAGACTTGGCTCCTGTCCCTCAAATAACAGTCTGTCTGACAGTCTATGGACTGTATGGCTGGCTTTCAATTTTATTTTAATACCTGGAACCCCCTCTGAGATCACCTTGAGCTCCACAGCCAGCCGATTCCCCTTGCCCTGGTTTGCCCAGTAAAGCTCCCTGTGAAACCACTCTGGGCCTTGTTTGTCTTGGAGGGTATCAGAGACCAGAGAGTCAACACTAGAATGAACAGGTTGAGAACTGTTCAAAAGTTCAAGCATTAGCTAGATGTCCCTGGAGCAAAAAAATCTTTCCAACTCTGAAATATCGGTGTTCTTTGGGGAACAAGATCTGCTTAGAGGAAAAAGTGCTGATTAGAGGAAGAATTTTATTAAGATTGATGTGATTATGTAACATCCAGGCACAGATGTCCTTTAGCTAGTTTAAAATATGGCATCAGTGTCATTGGTGCCCAGATAAGACATATACATCTTCTCTATTATAAAAATTGACCCTATTAACCATCTTTAAAATTAATTTGCATATATATATGCACACACACATATACACATTCATACATACATACATATATATACTACTTAGGGGTTGACCTGCTCCCTCTCTATCTTCTATATCCCTCTCTTTCATATATATATTACTATAATACATATATATGAAATGACATATATATAAGCGTATATATGTGTGTGTATGTATGTTGTTGAGGAGGATGTGGATGGAACCAAAGATAATATATACCTACCTGAGTACTTGTATGTATGTACATATTTATGTATGTGAATATATATGATACACATATGTACATATTATAGTATGTAGATAGTTACATATTATGTTCAGTGCCATCCTCATCTTCCACAGTGTTTCATTTTTATGTATGTATGTCCCTTTCACTTGTCACCAAATTGACTTAAACTTCCAAAGGATAGGCACCATGTGTTTGCATAATTTTCCCCAAGCAAAGAGTGTTATGAGCTCAGTTAATTATTTCTTCCAATGATGATGAATTGCTTCCAAAATGAGTGTGTAGGCTCAGTCTTACTGTACTTCGTTTAAAGAAACAAGATTTCAAATAAGCCACAGCTTCCTGCAAAGAGCTGTGGTTGAATGTGTACTGCCTACATCCAGTCTCTAGCAGGCAGGCTGAAGCAAAGCACCTTAAAACGTTGGGGGAGGCTCTTATTACCTTGAAAGACTCAACTTTTCGTTGCCAAGAGACTTCATTTTAAAAAGACCAATGCCGTAGAGCGTTGTTGGGCTTTCTGTTTTGCTTTCGTTTTCACTTATTGCTATAAGCGTAAGTCATTAGGAAGATTCGCACCACCAAAGGACCGTGGAGAATTGACTGAAATAGAGCAAAATCGTCGAGTAACCAATGGTTTTCTATTTGTACAAGTGTTGAATTAGCACATCTAAGACGTCTGTGGAAATGAGCAGATTTGATACACTCCTTTAAGGGGAGCATCCAGGAAATCCTTCTGACATGGAAACTGCAGATTTGGCCCCATGTTCCCCTCATAAGTTAGCCTCCTGTCAGCGAAATGTAATAAAAAGAAAATATGATATCTGGCTATGCTAGATTCACCAGTGCAACTAAAGTTCTTCCCATAATACTGACTGTCTGAGCCACTGAGTCTTAAAACAAACTGTTTAATCCCCTTCTAGGTAAATATTCCCTGCATGCCAGGTGCCTCCTGCAACAATGGTTACAAGTTTAGTTTCTGCAATTCAACTGCTTTCTCACTGCCTGCATTCAACCCCACTCTGGCCCTCACTAGCTGTGTGAATTTGGGCAGGCTGTTTGAGGCTCTCAATCTTTTTTCCCCTCCCTCTGGAAAATAGTCTGTGGGATTTCTTCTGTTTCCTGGTTCCAGATCCAATGAACTCTTTTCTCCAATCTTGTATCAACACTGGGAGGTAAACCATCATAGATAGAATGGAAATTTAGTTTATTGTCCAAAATGGGGCACATGAGAGTGAAAGGGAAGGGGCTATCCATATAAGAAAAGGGTATATAAACTGATGTTTCCCAGCAAACCCAGAAATATGGTCATCCCCTAAATGGACTGTGAGAGTGGGTTCATTTTCCCTCTGACATTGCACTTCAGCTGGCTGCCAAGAGAATGGAAGAAGAGAAGGGAATGGTGCCAGGGTATTGATTTCCCTGATTTCTCTTTGTGGCATTGCTGTCAACTGGCTAAGGCAGTTTGGTTTGTCCAGGCAGCTCTTTCCATGTTCCAGGAACTGCTTCCTTTCCTTAGCCCTGAGGCCAAGGGATGGTTAACTATGCCTTCTATGAGCATCACTAGAGTACCATTGTATTTGTGTTTTCCATACACCATTCCTGTGACTTTCTAAACAGCACCCTTTATAAATTCTCTTCAGATGATTCCCACTTGAGAATGCTTTATTTATTACAGGATGCTAACTGATACAAATCCATATAGTATTTGTGCAAACTTCATAGAGTTCCTGATTGAGGTAATCCATGAAACACTCAAAACAGCAAGTGAGCATGCAAAATTAGCAAGTATAAATTGCACCCTGCAAGGCATTTTTGTATGCATTATGCCATTTGGCCCCCAGAATATACATGACAGGAGGATAGCATTCTGTTTCCAGCTAAGAGTTAAGGAAATTGAAACTAATTAAGTTAAATGACTTATCCAAGTGTATGGCTCCAAATAATAGGTTTGATATTTGAACCCAGGACCCTTGAGTCCAAAGCCATGTTCTTCCTACTGTGCTGCATTGTACTAATTTAAAACATTACTTTTAAATCAAGAAAGTTATCATCAGGTTGTTCTTCAGATTTCTCAGATATGAAATACCATCATCAAGCATATGGAATTGCTTTTCAGTTTTAATATTTTAAAAATATCATGGTTAACTTACTGGAACAGAAGGAATGTAAGATGTACAGCAAAGGGGAGGGAGATCTACTGCAGTGATAAACTCCAAATGGCTCCTGCCCTCACTAGGCTTTTCTCATAAATGTAAGATCATGGTGATGTGTGCTGTGATTCTGAGTGATCAGCTTGCACACACATACACACATCTCCAAAATGCTTGCCAAGTACTTCTGGAACCCTTCAAAAGGGTGTCTCACAAAGCAGTCCATCAACTAGGATCCCTAAAAAAAAACTGTTTTCTTCCTCCACTGCTCTTGTTCCTTCTCCTTGATGTTACTGTCTTCAAAGCAGCTTGGAGAAGTCTTGTCATTGCCCCTGCTGATGGTGCTGTGATCAGAGTATGTGCCAAGGAAACTATGTCCAACTGTTCAAGTGTTTTTAAATCTTCGCAGAACAAACAGAAGGGCCTCCTGCATTTTCTTAACCACACCTGGTCAGCTGGACCTGGACACAGTAATCTCTGTGCTACCATTTCACAAATTCCCAAGAATCCTTCCATCAGTTTCTGGTCCCTGTCCCTCAAACCACAAGAACTCAGACTCTGTCCATCTGTCCAAGAGGCTGTTTAAGAAGTAGGCTCCATTCTTTTCCTTCTTTCCCCCTCTCTATTCAACTTCCTATTCCCAGTACTCACTCCCTTACAAACTGCAACACTGAAATCCCTGTGCCTATGAACTCCTGAGTGTAGACCCTGGGCAGCCCCCCAGCAGTCCCTGCATCCCAGTTCACAAACACCAAATGCTTTCCTACTATGACTGTTATTTTAAGTTCATTATTTTGGAGTGGGCAAAAAGCAACTACTCCTGAAACAGAAACTCTCCCCAAGCAGCTCTTATTAGCAGAAAAAAGAAAAAAAAAAGTAACATAGTGAAGGGTCTTATCTCTCCAAAGATCAACTTGCCCATCTTCCCCCAAATACCAAGTGATATTGATGGACCCCTTGGTGGCTCAGTCAGTAGAGAATTTGCTTGCAATGTAGGAGACATGAGTTCAATCCCTGGTTTGGGAAGATCCCCTGGGGAAGGAAATGGCAACCCATTCCAGTCTTCTTGCCTGGGAAATTCCATGAACAGAGCCTGGCAGTAGCAGTCCATGGGGTCGCAAGAGTTGGACATGGCTTAGCAACTAAACCACTATTGATGGACTTAGAGGACAAAATAAGAATTTAGAAACTATATTCCCACAGTACTCCTCTTGTTCGTTGACTTGATGTTTAGCTTGGGACAAGTTGTTTAACCTCACTATGTCTTTGGTTCCTCATCTGAAGCAAAAAAGAACTGAAAATACTCTCCTCACAAGGGAGTTATATGGATTAACTAATTAATGATCTAAAATTTCCATATAAGTGCTAAGTAGTCTTACTATTCTTGCAGCAGCAGACTACCACTGTGTGCTCACTGCTGGGTACTGCATGTTTCTCAGTCCTCCCTGGGTGTCTCTGTTGACCTCATCTGAACCACAGTTCAGTTCAGTCACTCAGTCATGTCCAACTCTTTGTGACCCCATGGACTGCAGCACACCAGGGTTCCCTGTCCATCCCCAGCTCCCATAGCACAGCCTGTTCTCAAACTCCCAGAGTGGGTCTCTGCCACCTGTGGCCTCAGGAGCAGTGTGAAATTCAAACCTCATGTCAACTCTTTCAAATATATCCACTGTCAGAAAACAAAGTGCCAGCTATTCCATCTGACATGGACTGCCACTAGAGAGCAGCCTATTGGAATATCACTAGGCTTTTTATCCATTCCTAGAGAACAGCACTCCTCTGAGATAATTCCAAGGAAACAGGCTGGTTTGCTCTCTGTTCCCAAATATGTTGCTGACATGTATATAGTGTAGACACACATGCATACCCCCAAGATACTTACACAGAGTTCCCACGCCTGACAATCCTTGTATGTGGAAAGTCATACTTAGTCCAAAAAACCAGAAACTCCTAACACCATTCTTACTTAGATTGGAGATGTATCACACAGTTCTTTTAGCAATTTATGTTTTGCTTGGACTACTTTTAAAGATTGCTTGCTTTCCTTGGGCACATATTAGCTGTCAGGTGGCCGGCCTTCCCACTTCTATGTCTGTGCTCAACCATTCCTTTTGTCACCTTTCTCACTGTGTTCCCCTCTTTTCCACCGTTTTATTCTTCCTTGGAGATCTAGCTCAAGCATCTCCTCTAGAATTCCATTCCCGACTCTCATAGACTTCATATGTCCCACCTTTATGTTGCTTTAACACTGAGTAGTGTTCATTCAGTTCTTAATATTTTCCACTTTATATTGCTATTTGCCTTTTGAAAAATGAATCCCAGATGTTAACAAGGGTCTCTTGGCAGTTTTAGAGCTAAATAATAGTATCAATTTTAAACTCCATTTAACACCTAATGGAAATTTGAAGCCAGCCTCAGGATTTCCTCAAACACCTTAAGGAGTTACATTTCATACGGTCACATCCGACTTGTGGTTTATACTTCTTTTGAAATATTTCAGGTTATAGATCATCTTAATGCCTGAGAGTACAGTCTTGGTTCTGTTTGGGGGTATACCCAAATATAAATTTTAGCTCCTTCTCGGTTTCCACAGAGTCTCCCTTCATCAATGAAAGCATTCATAATGCAGCAATTACCAACAAATTGAGAATAATGGAGAAGGGACCCACTTCATGGCAACACAAGCAGCTTCAAATTGAATGTTTAGTTCAATTCAGTTCAGTTCAGTCGCTCAGTTGTGTCTCTTTGTGACCTCATGAATCGCAGCACGCCAGGCCTCCCTGTCCATCACCAGCTCCCGGAGTTCACCCAAACTCACATCCATCAAGTCCATGATGCCATCCAGCCATCTCATCCTGGGTCGTCCCCTTCTCCTCCTGCCCCCAGTCCCTCCCAGCATCAGAATCTTTTCCAATGAGTCGGGCGATCTCTATTCCTTCAGTCTTCTCACCTCCAGAGACTTTTAATTGACTGGATCATGCCCCCAGCCTCACACCAGCTGTCTGGGACCTCTCTTTCCCTGTCACTTTTTTCTTTCCTTCCTTTTCACAGCAGGACAAACTTTCTGTCAATTTCTCATGCAAAGTACCTAAGTCTTCACTTTGATTGTTTGGCTTATGAATATTTCTGCCAATCAGTTCTTACCTACTATCCTAAAATATCAAGATTTTTCCCCTAAAGATACTTACTTTCCAAGGGGAATCTCATGCCAACTGTTAAGATGTCATTATTCCACATTATCCCACACCTTCTCTATCCAATTATATTATTAGCTCTTCTAGGCTAGACATCCCATATAATTTTTTCATTATTCTTAATGCTCTGTACAACCTAGTTTCAATTAAGGCTGATGATGGTGGTGATATTTACTGTATGCAAATACAGAAATGAATCTGGTGTGAATCTAATATAAAAGTTAAAAATTTAGGCATGATGATGATTGTGGTAATGAAGATTATATTGTTGGCCGTGAACAGAAGAGTCAGGAAATGGAAAAGAAACGATGTGCTGTTGAGTTAGGAAGACTTGAAGGTTGCCTTGAGTAGATAACCCACTACATGTATATTTATACGTTGATAATTGGAAGTAAAGTATCCTTGGTAGTTGATGTATAAAATTATCTCTAAAGTGTTGTGTTTCCCATAATGAAAATCTGTACCAAATATTAGTCAATTTCTTTTTTCTATAAAGTTTGCCATTTGACACATTTTAAAAATTTTACATTTTATATCAGTACTTTGAAAGATATTTTAAATGTAGACATACAATTAAAATTAAGATAGCAAACTCCTACTATCACTTCACTTAAGAAATTAAAGATAAATGGTACATTTGAAGCCTTCCAGGCACCTTGTTGTTGTTGCTATTGTTCAGTTTCTCAGTTGTATCTGACTCTTTGCAACCAGATGGACTGCAGCACACCAGGCTTCCCTGTCATTCACCAGCTCCTGGGGTTTGCTCACACTCATGTCCATTGAGTCCGTGATGCCATCCAAACATCTCATCCTCTGTCCTCACTTTCTCCTCTTGCCTTCAATCTTTCCCAGCATCAGGGTCTTTTCCAATGAGTCAGCTCTTCACATCAGATGGTCAAATTATTGGAGCTTCAGCTTCAACATCAGTCCTTTCAATGAATATTCAGGATTGATTTCCTTTAGGAGTGACTAGTTTGATCTCCTTGCTGTCCAAGGGACTCCCAAGAGTTTTCTCCAACACCACAGTTCGAAGGCATCAATTCTTTGGCCTCAGCCTTTTTTATTGTCCAGCACTCACATCCATATATGACTACTGGAAAAACCATAGCTTTGACTAGACAGACATTTGTGGGCAAAGTAATGTCTCTGCTTTTTAATACACTGTCTAGGTTTTCATTGTTTTTCTTACAAAGAGCAAGCATCTTTTAATTTCATGGCTGTAGTCACCATCCACAGTGCTTTTGGGGCCCAAGAAAACAAAGTCTGTCACTGTTTCCATTGATTCTCCATCTATTTGCCATGAAGTAATGGGACTGGATGCCGGGATCTTCATTTTTTGAGTGTTGAGTTTTAAGCCAGCTTTTTCACTCTCCTCTTTCACTTTCATCAAGAGGCTCTTTAGTTCCTTTTCGCTTTCTGCCATAAGGGTGGTGTCATCTGCAAATGTGAGGTTACTGATATTTATCCCCACAGTCTTGATTACAGCTTGTGCTTCATCCAGCCTGACATTTCACATGATGTACTCCACATATAAGTTAAATAAGCAGGGTGACAATATACAGCTTTGACGTACTCCTTTCCCAATTTTGAACCAGTCTGTTGTTCCATGTCCGGTTCTAACTGTTGCTTCTTTACCTGCATACTTTTCTCAGGAGACAGGTAAGGTGGTCTGGTATTCCCATCTCTTTGAGAATTTTTTTGCCTCATCCATACCTTATTCTCTTTTCTTCCCATCAGTGACAGCCTTTCTGTGATATTTTCATTTTCTATTTGTGGTTTCTTTCTCAGATTACACTATAGTAAAAATACAGGCCTTTTTGGAGGCAGACTTGTGGTTACAAATTCTCAGAGTCTTTATTTAACACGTAGACCAAGATGGATTCCTAGTTGTTTTCCTTTACAATGGGCAGAATTTTTTTTAATGGAAAAAGTGAAAGTGTGAGTTGCTTAGTCATGTCTGACTCTGTGACCCCATGTACTATAGTCCACCAGGCTCTTCTCTCCATGTAATTCTTCAGGCAGAACACTGGAGTGGTTAGCTATTCTCTTCTCTAGAAGATCTTCTCGACCCAGGGATCGAGCCTGGATCTGCCGCATTTCAGGCAGATTCTTCACCATCTGAGCCACCAGCATTCTGGTCTACTCTTTTATTGAAAGTAGAACCCTTCATGGGTTCTGATCTTACAATGAGTTATCCATTCCAACTTCACTCCATGTGTGTGCTGGAAGTCTGCCTTGTCTTAAGGGACTGTTGGAGCCATTAAAATACAAACCCTATAGTTATTCACCCCCTCCATCTTCATCTCCCTTTCTCCCTCCACAGGGAAGCAAAAACTTCATTTTGCATTTATATTTCTGATTTCTAGTCCGCTGTTCATTTCTGGCCTCTGGGATTTTCCTTTACTTTCTTGTGAGCTTAGCTCTAAATTTGAAAAGATGCTTATATCTTCATTTTTAAGTCTCTCGTATTGTCAGAAATGTAAGTGTCCCTATAGATTTATCTTATTCAATAGTTACAATTCCCAAGAGAAACAAGTTTGTTTGCCACTTTACCAAGTTGCAACCACTAGTGTTCCATACATTCCTCAGCTGCATCAAGCACATTGAGCACTTTCCCATTTTACTTTTCTATCTGGAACACTATTTCCCAGAAACTAGAATCTAACTATATTTTAGGGCTTATTTAGTTTCACTGTTTTCTCAATGCAGAGGCATTTGCTGACCGCTCTGTTCAAAGTCATCTATAGTTGGATGTATTTCTATCATCTTATTTTAGTGTCTTTACATTTCCTTATTAGAAATTATCTTTTTATTTTTTTATTTATTCACTGAATATAATTTCCAGTTTCTATAGTGGGAGATCTTGAGAGTAGGCCATGACTGTCTGACTCAATAAGATATTATACATGTCTGGAATAGTCATTAGTACATAGGAAGCTTCCAATATATGCTTATCATTTCAGTCAATTAATTTTGAGTACCTATAATCTGTACCAGCACTTGGAACCAGCATGCTCAAGACCTGCATAGGCATCTGTCTCATCCACCATCCTACTCTCAAACCCCTAAACCACAGTGGCTTTTCAGCCAGGATTACACATTAGAATTACCTGGGGACTTTTGAAAATCCTCATGCACAGTCTAAACTTCCGACCAGCCAAGTCAGAATCAGAATTGGGTATGGCCTGAACATCAATTTTTTTTTCCATTTTTTTTTTAAATTTAAAAATCTTTAATTCTTACATGCATTCCCAAACATGAACCCCCCTCCCACCTCCCTCCCCATAACATCTCTCTGGGTCATCCCCATGCACCAGCCCCAAGCATGCTGTATCCTGCGTCAGACATAGACTGGTGATTCAATTCTTACATGATAGTATACATGTTAGAATGCCATTCTCCCAAATCATCCCATCCTCTCCTTCTCCATCAATTTTTTAAAAAAAGTTTCTCCAGGTGATTTCCAGGTACAGCCAAAGTCACCACATCCCTAACCAATGGTGATCTACCCTGAGCTTGCATGCTCTTGTACTTTAAACTCCAAGAGGGGAGGAATTGTGAGTCTTTTCCTGCACTAGTATGTTTCCAGCATTTAGAACAGAGCCTGAGAACTGGGGGCACTAAACAATTATTATTAAATGAATGGAAATCCTCAATAGACTCCAAAAGCAGTACATGAAACTTAGGGACTGCTATTCAACATAAATACCCTCCTTATCCTTTCAAGGGGTATGTTGTTCTCACTTCTGATGTCTCTGTAAAAGTGGTTTCCCTAAGCATACCCCTGGGCTCTCTCCTTGTTTACTCTATAATTGAAGAAGCAGACGGCTTCTCTGATTGAAACACAGAGGGGATGAATAAAAGGCATGATTGGCTCAGCCCTGATGTTTCTCCTCTTTGAAGTAAAAGCTGGGAACATAAGGGAATACACATCCCTCCTTCCTCTGGGAGCACCACCCTTGTGAGGAAGCCTCCCTACCTGATGCTGCCTAAAACAAGAACATGCCTAATTCTGAGGTTGGTTTTCACATTGAGAGCATCTTCCCAACTGAGCTCAATCATTAGTAAGTAATGATATTATCTTTATCTGACGCTCCTGTGTTCTTAAAAACCTGAGAACTCAAGTGGGAAAGAAGGATGCTATTTATTAGAATTCCAAATACTTATAATTAAAGTCTTCCATCTAAGTCATAATCTGTGGTACTCATGATACATTTTGGATATTAAAGAAAAAGCCCACTTCCACCTCATAGCCTCTCAAATATTTAATATTTAAAGATGCCTGCCATGACTCACGTTCTGAGTTTTTTCTTTATGAAAATACATTATTCCAGATTCTTCAATAATGTGTACAGGTTTCTCTCACAATGTAGCCTCATCATAAGGCGTTTCAGTTTATTCTTCTCAAACTGTGCTGCCTAGCAATGAATCCCATGTCTCCTTCAATATATGAAATGAAAAAAAGATATTTATTTATTTTTGAGTGAGTCCACTTTTACAAATACCAGATTGGAAAGGCAAGATATGTACATCTCCATTTTTTGTGCACTTATGTTTATATGATTGCTTATTTTCCTAAATTAAGTGGAATGGATCAAACTATTGCCCCATATATAGCTAATAATTCAATGTGGGTTTTTTATTGTAAATTGAAGGCATTTATGAATCATTCAATTAAACTAGGGAAAAAAAGCATGAGAAATTTTATCAGACCCACATTCACAGAAGCAAATAAAAAATACAAAAATATGTTTACAAATTCTCAATGCTTTTTAAACTAGGTAAATAGTTGATGATAGGTTCATTGATAGAATATAGATAAATGGTAGATATGGTTAGCTATATGACCTCCAATGTCATACATAACCAGTGACTGGAAGTAAAGAATCTACCTGAAATGCAGGAGACTCAGTTCAATCCCTGGGTAGGGAAGATCCCCTAAAGAAGCAAATAGCAACTTGGCAACCTACTCCAATATTTTTGCCTGGAAATTCCATGGACAGAGCAGCCTGGTGGGCTATAGTGGGATCACAAAAGAGCCAGACACAACTTCACAACAACAACATCAACAGCTACAAGAAAAATAGTCGATTATAGGTTGATTGATAGATTACAGATAAATGGTGGATATACTTAACCATATTACCTCCAATGTCATACATACATTGTTGTTGTTCAGTCATCCAGTTGTGTCTGACTCTTTGTCAACATGGACTGCAGCACACCAGTCCTTCCTATCCCTCACCATTTCCTGACATTTGCCCAAGTTCATGTCCATTGCATTGGTGATGCCATCTAGCCATCTCATCCTCTGATGCCCTCTTCTTCTTTGTTCAATCTTTCCCAGAATCAGGAACTTTTCCAATGAGTCAGCTGTTCACATCAGAGGATCAAAATACTGGAGCTTCAGCTTCAGCATCAGTCTTTCCAACAAGTATTCAGGATTGATTTCCCTTAAGATTGACTGGTTTGATCTCCTTGCAGTCCAAGGGACTTTCAGGAGTCTTCTCCAATACCACATTTCAAAGGCATCAATTCTTTGGCGTTCTGCCATCTTTATGGTCCAGCTCTCACAACCATACATGACCATTAGGAAAACCAAATTCTTGACACTATATGGACCTTTGCTGGCAGAGAATGTTGCTGCTTTTCTTTTCTTTTTTTTTTTTTTTAATTTTAAAATCTTTAATTCTTACATGCGTTCCCAAACATGACCCCCCCTCCCACCTCCCTCCCCACAACATCTCTCTGGGTCATCCCCATGTACCAGCCCCAAGCATGCTGCACCCTACGTCAGACATGGACTGGCGATTCACTTCTTACATGATAGTATACATGTTAGAATTCCCATTCTCCCAAATCATCCCACCCTCTCCCTCTCCCTCTGAGACCAAAAGTCCGTTATACCCATCTGTGCTGTCTAGGTTTGTCATAGCTTTCCTGTCAAGAAGTAATCGCCTTCTGATTTCATGGCTGCAGTCACCATCTGCAGTGATTTTGGAGCCCAAGAAGAGGAAATCTGTCACTATTTCCACGTTTTCCCTTTCTATTTGCCATGAATTAATGGGATCAGATACCATGATCTTAGGTTTTTCAATATTTAGTTTTAAGCTGACTCTTTCTCCTCCTTCGCCCTCATCAAAAAGCTCTTTAGTTCCTCTTTGCTTTCTGCCTTTAGAGTGGTATCATCCACATATCTGAAATTGTGATATTTCTCCTGCCTATCTTGATTCCAGCTTGTGACTCATCCAGCCCAGTATTTCTCATGCTGTGGTCAGCATGTAGGTTAAACAAACAGGGTGACAACAGACAGCCCTGTCATACACCTTTCTCAATCTTGAACTTATCAGTTGTTCCATACAGGGTTCTAACTTTTGCTTCTTGACCTACATACAGGTTTCTCAGGAGACAGGTAAGATGGTCTGGTATTCCCATCTTTTTAAGAGCTTTCCATAGTTTGTTATGATCCACACAGTGAAAGGCTTTAGTGTCAGAGGCAGATATTTTTCTGGAATTCCCTTGCTTTCTCTATAATGCAGCAAATGTTGGCAATTTGATCTTTGGTTCCTCCTTTTTCTAAACCCAGTTTGGACATATGGAAGTTCTTGGTTCTCATAATGCTGAGGCCTAGAGTGCAAGATTTCAAGCATGATATTACTAGCATGGGAGATAAGTGCAACTGACCAGTGGTTAGCACATTCTTTAGTACTACCCTTCCTGGGAATTAGAATGAAGAGTGACCTTTTCCAGTTCTGTGGCCTCTGCTGGGTCTTTCAGATTTGCTGACCTATTGAACGCAATACCTTAATGGCCTCATCCTTTAGGGTTTTGAACAGCTCCTCTGGAATTCCGTTGTATCCACTAGTTTTATTAACAATAGTGCTTCCTAAGGTCCACTTGACTTCACACTCCAAGATGTCTGGTTCTGGGTGGCTGTCCGCACCAACATAGTAATCCAGTTCATTAAAATACTTTTTGTATGGTTCTTCCACGTACTCCTCCCATCTCTTTTTGATCTCTTCAGTGTCTACCAGGTCTCTACCATTTCTGCCCTTCATTGTGCCCATATTTGGGCAAAATAGTCCCTTGACATTTCCAGTTTTCCTGAAGAGATCTCTAATCTTTCCCTGTCTGTTGTTTTCTTCTAGTTTTATTCACTGTTCATTGAAGAAGGCCTTCTTGTCTCTCGGTGCTATTCTTTGGAACTTTGCATTCAGTTGAATGTACCTTTCCCTTTCTCCCTTGCTTTCCTCTTCTCTTCTCTTCTTCAGCTATTTGTAAAGCCTCCTCAGGTAGCCACTTTGCCTTCTTGCTTTTCTTTTCCTTCTGGATGGTTTTGTTTGCTGCCTCCTGTATAGTATTACAGACCTCCATCTACAGTTCTTCAGTCACACTCTTAACTAGATCTAATCCCTTGAATCTATTCATATTCAGAATATGATCACACATGCATATCTTCCTATAAAAATTAAATTTGCTGGTTTAGAAATAGAAGCGAGTCTAACTATATGAGATTAGTGAATAGAAGCAAAAGAATAAAGTGACTCAATAATTCTCTGTTTAGAATGAATGCAAAAAAAAAAAAGTATGCAAACACTTATACCCTGCAGCAAAGGATCACTTAAGCAGGGAGAGTCTGACTATCTATTTACTTCATGAGCACTTATCACTGTGAGCCCACAGTTTTTACAGCAGTGCCTGATTAAAATGAGAAAGATTAGCAGAGACAAAAACAAAGAGCTGATTCTGTACTATTATTTAGTGAGTCGTGGGGAAAGGCTCAAGGAAGAAATTTAGTGAGGTATTCATTAAATATTGATACAACCTAAATCTTCCCATTCATGAGTACTCCCCTGTATACCTGAAGTAACTGAAATGTGGCAAGCAAAATTATCTTGCTGAAATATACCGCAGTTTCCCAACACTGGAATTCAACACTGTCCAACAGAGTGACGAACTATAGGCCCAGAGAGAAGCATTTCTGAGTCCAGCCATGACATTTCACACAGGAAAGGAATTCACATCTGTCCTTAAATGGCAATAAACCAGAAAGATGGAAGATTGATTCAGAAGCTTCTGCAAATGTTATAGCTGTTAAAGTACGTGAGGACTAATGGCATTCCTTTCTGTAAGTGTAGATGCTAGGCTAATAATTCCTTTAGCAGGAAATGAGCTAACAAAGAGTTTATGCTCCCTGAATTGTGTTTTCTAAACATAAAATGAAGGGGCTGAGACTGTGGTGATAGCTCACTTTGGAAGTTCAGCATTTGCTTCCATAAACATCTCTGAGGGCTGAGTGCCACGACCTGTGCAAGGAGTTTGACATCTCTTACTCAACTTCTTAAAACTATGAGCAGTGCTGAAAATATCTGCAGGTAAAATGGTTCTTCCTAACAAAATAGGATATAGAGACACGTGTCATAGTCAACATTAACATGAATAAAAGATTACATGCAGTAATGGAGATGGAGCCCACATTAAGGAAATATATGGTGAAACATACTTTAGAGTAATGTTATAATTTTGATTCAATTAAAGTAAAAGGGAAAGAAATTAATTAAATTCCTTTTTTCCCCTGCTTCCACATTCTCTTTGTTTCTTTCCTGACTTCCTCCATGCCAGTTTTTCCAGTCTCTATGAAGAGTTATTTCTCTCTGGAAAGAACTCTGATGGATAAACCCTCAGCATTCCTATAGTAGATGAGGTTATGAGAAGGGAAATATGAAGTAGGCAATGCATTATGTTCACTCTCTGAGTCTATGAAGTAAGCTTCTCTGCCTTTCAGGAACGAGCAGGTATACCAAGAGCTCATAGAGAGGCAAGGAGAAACAAGTATCTCATTGCTTTATTCTCTTCCATATCACTATTTACCTTTCTTACTGTATCCCTCCTTTCAAAACTGTACACTCTCCCCAATTCTTCTCATTTTTTTTTAAAGTAGAAGAAACTAATAGATTGAGCTTACCCTATATATTTTAAAAATGGTGTGTATATATATATATAGAATATATACTTCTCCAATTATATTTTCAGCACACCTGTGCAAACAGATTTTCTCTATCATTTATCTTAAAATGCCAAAAATTAAAATCATAAAAGAGGTTGTCTACACAATAAAATATTAAGTAGTCATTACTTAAAATAAAAATAAAAACACATACACTTGTCACATGGCCATGATACATTGTCCAAGCAAAGCAGGTTACAAAACAGTATGTAAAATATGATCTTATTTTATGTTTAAGTGTGCAATTTTTATATCTAAATATAACTAGGAAGTATTTACATGACAATGTTTTCAGTGATTACATTTGAGTGATAGGTTCCTAGATCATTTTCATTATCTTATACTTTTCTGAATTTCTTGTAGGTTTATGATATATGTTTATATTTATTAAAATACACACAAAAATGGTTGGATCATGTAAATATTAGACAAGGTCAGAGTAATTAGTTGAGCAGGAGCTTGAACCCAGGCATGCTGCTCTGAAGCCTCTTGTAGATTCTACTGTAATACAGGTATATTCAATCTAGTCACAAATACCAAAAAGTGGAAAAAACAAGTATAACAACAATAGAAGCCTGAAGAAAGGAGGGACAGAATTAAGAGGTTTAGTAGCAGAAATCAAAAATAAATGTTCAGTCATTTGCATTTCTCCTTTTGTTGTTGTTGTTGCTAGTCAAAAATAAAAATACCCTAATTAATTGATTCAACAGTTAGTTTCATTTGACAGCTGTTACTTACACAATATCTAAATTATTTCAAAAATATGCCTCTATAGTGTAATACAACAGAATGATACATTCACAGGTGTTTGTGTATGTGTGTGTGCGCCTGTGCACTTGTGTATTCAACATAAGGGAAAGTGCATATAGCTAGAGCAGTCATCAGAAAAAGAATATCACAGATCCATCCTGAAATAACTTTTTTTGCTCAGATCTCTAAAAGGAACCCTTTAAATAAATTTCATTCACATTTTCTTTCCTTTAGAATCAGAGGGAACAAGTTATACATCTTTCTCAAAGGTAAATCACTGATTCATCTTCAAAGACTCAACTTGGGATCATGGCTGTTATACCAAACTTCATATGTATATGGGGCTTCCCAGGTAGCATAAGTGGTAAAGAATCTGCCTGCCAAAGCAGGAGATGCAAGAGAGGTGGGTTAAGTCCCTTTGTTGGGAAGAGCCACTGGAGTAGGAAATGGCAACTCACTCCAGTATTCTAGCCTGGAAAATCCCATTGAGAGAAGAGCCTGGTGGGCTAGAGTCCATGGGATTGCAAAGAATTAGATACAACTGAGTGCACACAAGCGCGTGCACGCACACACACACACACACACTCATATATATATTTCTCCCTAAAGTGATTCTTATAAAGACTAAAATCAGAGATCAGCAGAGAAAAATGTGTATGTACAGATTTTGAACTGTACAGTTTGTAAAGTTTATTAACCAGTGTTAAAGTTATTAAATGTTTCTAGTTGTGGCTTTTAAAAATGAAGTTAAATATTAATCAGTACAATTGTATCAAAATGGTAATGGACCAATCCCATTTTTCTTCCTACACATAAAATTTGTCCTATCATGTCTTTAAGTCTGTTTTGTTTCCAGTCATTCTCAATTGCTTTTATATAGTATTTGCTAAATTCTTTCAAGTCAGAGCCCATGCAAATGTTCTTTGGAGGAGCTCTCTACTTCATGTTGGTAAATGTGTTTGGCTTCAACAATTTCACATGATTGTCAACTAAAAACAAGCCAAGTAGTATCTTTTGGTGAGGAAATGAAATTCTTAACTTTATTAAGACAAAAAAAATCTTCCTTCTCATACAGAGAGTTATAGATTACAATAGATTTCTATGCATCAAGTAGCTTGTTGAGTATCAATAACTATCTGGTGACCAAAAACATAGAAAACTATTTTTAACTTGACATTCATACATAAATCCTATAAAATAATTCTTACGTATCACCATTTCAGGATTGTTTGTTGTTCAGTCACTAAGTCATGTCCCACTCTTTGCAACCCCATGGACTGCAGCACACCAGGCTTCCCTGTCCTTCAGCATGCCTGGAGTTTTCTCAAACTCATGTCCATTGAGTCCTTGATGTTATCCAACCATCTCTTCCTCTGTCACCCCCTTCTTCTCCTGCCCTCAATCTTTCCCAACATCTGAGTCTTTTCCAATGGCTCTTCACATCAGGTGGCCACAGTATTGGAGCTTCAGCATCAGTCCTTCTGGTGAATATTCAAGATTAATTTCATTTAGGATAGACTGGTTTGATCTTCTTGCTGTCCAAGGGACTTTCAGAAGTCTTCTCCAGCACCACGTTCAAAAGCATCAGTTCTTTGGTACTCAGCCTTCTTGATGGTCCAGTTCTCACATCCATACATGACTACTGGAAATACCATGGCATTGACTATACTGACCATTGTCAGCTAAGTGATGGCTCTGCTTTTTAATACACTGTCTAGGTTTGTCATCGCTTTTCTTCAAAGAAGCAAGTGTCTTTTAATTCCATGGCTGCAGTCACCATCCCATCTGCAGTGATTTTGGCGCTCAAGAAAATCTGCCACTGTCTCCACTTTTTCCCTACCTAGTTGCCATGAAGTGATGGGAATGGATGCCATAATCTTAGTTTTTTGAATGTTGAGTTTTAAGCCAGCTTTTGCACTGTCCTCTTTCACTTTCATCAAGAGGCTCTTCTCCCAGCAATCTTGATTCCAGCTTGTGCTTCATCCAGCCTGGCATTTCACATGATGTACTCTGCATATAAGTTGAATAGGCAGGATGACAACATACAGCCTTGACGTACTCCTTTCTCAATTTTGAACCAGTCCATTGTTCCATGTCCAGTTCTAACTGTTGCTTCTTGACCTGCATACAGGTTTATCAGGAGGCAGGTAAGGTGGTCTGACATTTCCACCTCTTTAAGAATTTTCCACCCTTTGTTGTGATCTATACTGTCAAAGGTTTTAACGTAGTCAGTGAAACAGAAGTAAATGTTTTCTGAAATTCCCTTGATTCAGAAATTTATAATACTAAAATATTTCACCAGATAATAACATGCAGACCTTGTAAATCTCCAAGCCATGTTGTCCAAATGGGATATATGAAATATTCAGGAAGAATATATCAGAGAACATAGGTACTTTTCATATCTTTGTTATTCTATCTTCATTTTTATAATATTTTATAACTTTCATGATATATTCACTTATTAGATATATTTTAAAAAATAAATGCCAATATATTTGGGTAACATTTTCAAAGGTTTGTATACCATTCTCTAAGAAAATAAGAATAATCAATAGTAGGAGAAAAGAAACATAAAAGTCGTAATGTCTAATAGACTTTAAGTCAGTAGAAAAATTATTTGGAAAATAAAACAAGCATATCCATTTGGAAGAAAATCTGTATCAATGCAGGACAGAGATTTTCTCGAAGTAACTGAATGAAGGAAATGACAAATTGCAATAGTAATAAAAATTTAAAATTCAGACAGGGGAATCATTATGTTAACTGATTATCCTATTTTTTTTAAGAGCAGTTCAAAATTCCTTACCTAATGGAAATGGCATTGTAAGAAAATGTTTATAGAATTTTTAAAAAGTAACATATTCAGTCAATTGTTTTGTCTTGCTACATTAACAGTGAAATCAATATAAACACTATGTGTATGCATACGTGCTAAGTCTCTTCAGTCATATACAACTCTTTACATCCCTATGGACTGCAGCCCAGGCTCTTCTGTCCATGGGATTCTCCAGGCAAGAATATTGGAGTGGGCTACCATGCCCTGCTCCAGGTAATCATCCCGACCGGAGGATCAAACCCACGTCTCTTGCATTTCCTGCATCAGCTGGTAGGTTCTTTACCACTATTACTGCCTGCAAAGTCCATAAACACTATAACAAATTTTAAAACTCCATCAGGATGTTGTAGACATTAACACCACCTCACAAATGTGGCTGAGTTTAATTGTATCTCTCCCTCCAGCCTGCCCCTGAAAGAGTAACTACTTTTCTAGAAGGCAGAGTTTCTATTGTTGAAAAAAGTAGAAGAAGCAGAGGCAGAGGAGCAATATCCTGCAAGAATAAAGCAAGTGAAATAGGAGCATCTCTCTGATCATATTAAAAGCCCAGAGAAGAAAGGAAGAGGAATAGGGACATTGTAAAGGATGAGGGTATCAGGGGAGCTAGGGCTTCCCCACTGGCTCAGTGTCAAAGAATCTGCCTGCAGTGCAGGAGTCACGGGACCCAGAGGTTCAATCTCTGCGTCAGGAAGATCCCCTGGAGGAGGACATGGCAACCTATTCCAGTATTCTTGCCTGGAGAATCCCCACGGATAGAGGAGCCTGGTAGGGTATGTTTTATAGGGTCGCAAAGAGTCGGACACAACTGAAGCAACTTAGTACAGAACAGATCAGGGAGCTAAAGATGTGCTTTCACCCCTGGTTACATAATCCTGAAAATAACAAAATTGAAAGAGGCAGCAAGCTTGCTTGTACAGTATAAAGTCCTCCAGATGGAGAAAGCTGAGGCGAGCCAGCTGACTAGTCAAGGACCTCGTAAGATGGAGGGCCAAACAATTTATTAGAAATATAGATGTAAAATATCAATGTGAGAAACCCAAGCAAATGTCTTTTGGAAGCTCCCCAATATAGCAGGAATACTTGTAAAGCACACTGTATCCCAACCACCGGGCTTCCCTGGTGGCTCAGGGTAAAGAACCCACCCGCACTGCAGAAGTGCTAAGTCACTTCAGTCATGTCTGACTCTGCGACCCTGTGAACCAGAGCCCACCAGGCTTCTCTGTCCACAGGATTTCTTAGGCAAGAATACTGGAGTGAGTTGTCATTTTCTCCTGCAGGGGATTGTCCCAACCAAGGGATCAAACCCGCATCTCTTTAAGTCTCCTGCATTGGCAGGTGGGTTCTTTACCACTAACACCACTTGGGAAGCCCTAAAAATATAGATGTAAAATATTAATGTCAGAAACCCAAACAAATATCATTTGGAAACTCCCCAATATAGCAGGAGTATTCTAAATACACTGGCTTTAAATGGTGAAGCTACAAAGTCAAATTCTACACTCACATGTTGGCAAGTAGTTTCTCTTTAAGTCAAAGTCTTAGATTTTAACAGCTGAAACCAAGTCATTTTAAAAATACAATAAAATCTGGAGCTATAAAGACTGTGGAAACTTACTTAACAGCATGAGCTAAAGATAACCAGGAATTTGCCACTGGGAACTATTTAATGCTTTTGATGGAGCTGCAGTGTATAGGGTCTAAGGTAATTGATGTACAGAAGAACAAGCTAATAAATACTGGTTCTAGAATTTCTATGATTTAAGGAGGATAGGAGTGTTAAGTTGATGGATAAGTCCCGCAATGCTTTTCTTTTATAAGGTCTGCTAAGCCTAGTTGGCAGTCGTATTTCAAATCCATTCATAAGGTCCCTATAGAAGAATAAAAAGCAAGTGTCATGTGTCTGGACACTCACCAAAAAAATAGAACCAAAGTTGTGTATACATGCTCAGCATTCAGAAATGTGTTAAACTATTACTTCTGGTGAATCCATTTTGCATGGTTTTTGTATACCTAGAAATTAGACTATTTCTAATCCACTGCTTTACAATATTCTTTAATAAATTCTCTCTAATAGAAACAGAATAACAACAGGAAGAGCCTCAGACAGGGAATAAGGTGTGAGAATTCAGGGTCTTGATTATTCATATTTTGGTCCTTGTTTCTTAAATTCTGGTTTTTTTGTGTGTGTTAGTTTTTGTTTTAATGAGGAAGTTGATTAAGATAAATTTGAACATACTATGACTCTGCGATTGAGGACATAAACTTACTAGCAAACTCCCAATCAGATTAGCAGTGCATTGGTTAGCTATTTTTGCATAACAAAGCCCTCCAAAAGTCAGTGACTTGAAATAATAACCTTCTGTTCTAGAAGTCAGCAAGGATGCGATGCTGACCTGGACTGGGCTCAGTGGATCTCTACTTGGCTTGCTTGTGTCCGTGGTCAGGTGGCAGGTCAGCCGGACACCGGGGGGGCTCTTAGATGCTCCTGCAGGGATAACTTAAATTTAACATGATTGTTTATTTTCTAGCAGACTGTCTCAGGCTAGATCTTGTGGTAGGGGTAATGTTCAGAGAGAAAGCTAGATTGCAAGGCTCAGTATCTCTTGAGATATGAACTGGGAAGTGGCCTGCTATGACTTCTGCCACAGACAAAGCCAGTTAAGGCCAAGACTGAGCCTGGCCTTGATCATAGCCCAGATTCAAGAAGGAGGGGGAAAGAGCGTCTATCGGAACCTTTAACACAGTCTTTAACAAGAGATGTGAATATGGAGATGGCTGCAAATAGGATCATTTTTGCAAACAATTTGCAAAAACACCATGAAGATGTAAATCCAATCTATAAAGCTATATCAACATTCTTTAAGAAGGCTGAGCCACTGATACTCTTCATGAGCATGTCTAGGCATAGTGGAGAGCTGGTGATTATGGGCAGATATCCTGGAACTGGATTGCTTGGATTTGAAACCTACCTCTAGAATTTAGCATCTGTGCAGTCCTGAGAAAGTGGTTTGTCTTCCACTGCCTAACTAGTCTCATCTATAAAATGAGAATAACAGTACCTTCACAGAGTGTTGGTACAAGAATTAATATATATAGCCTAGCACACAGTCATTTAATAAATGTATGATATTTTATTAGTTGTAGTATTGATAGGAAAATATTAACAAAGATGCTAATTACAAGAATAGGGAAGATCAGTAAATTTCCAGCTGAATTTGCAGATGAACAGGCTAAGCATCAACAGTTTGTGAAGTAGACTCCAGTACCAAGCACATACCGACCATCTCAATAGACATGGATTTGAGCAAACTCTGGTAGATAGTGGAGGACGTGCTGCAGTTCATGGAGTCACAAAGAGTTCGACATGTCTTAGCAACTGAACCAAGGAACCAAGGATTTAGATATCTTTAAACTATTTCATTGAAATCTTGCTGAATTCTTCTAATTAATAAATCAGCAAAGTATCTAAATGCTATGGACTTACTTCACTTTTTTAAAAATGGGATTCTGAATTCACTTTTACATACTTTAAAGAAAGGCTTTATCAGAGCAATCTATAATTATAGCAGCACTCCCCTGATAGGACCAGAAGGACATATTCTAAATCAGGTCTTTCATGGAATTAGAGAGAAATGTTCCCATTCTTTTTTTTTTTCTTCCCCCAAACTTCACTTACAGCTCTTTCACCCATTACCCAGTAAAGTCATAAAGGAAACAGATCAAAAATCCTGCAATCTCAAGTTCATGTATCATAAAAAGAACATATTCTACCCGTGGGTAGAAAAAGGAGGCAAATCCAAGCTCCTAACCACAGATCACAGCAAGGGAGCGTGTATCAAGCACCTATCACTTGAAAGAAGAATGGCAGTCCTTCCGTGAGATGAAAATAAAGGAGAAGTCAGAAAAAAGAAGGTTGCCAAGTCACCAAAGAAACCAATTATGCTTCCAAGCAGTCAGAACATAAGTGTATGCTTGTGGGCCCAGGGCTTTAAAGAAATCAGAGAATGTTTAAAGAAAATCAAGCTTCAGATCTAAAGGAAATCATCTTCTTTGTGTATCCTGCCTGCAGTTTTGATTTTTTTTTTTAATCTCAATAGAATTTGCACAAACCATTTCAATTCATTCTCCTTGCACAGATACAGCATATTTAACAGTGTGCTGACATTCCAGTGGTAGAAGTGGAATTTGATATAAGCCTTTTGGTCTCTTTCAGTAGAACGGACTACTGTCACAAACTTTGCTTTTGAACTTCAGAAAGGATGAGGCTAATATTTTTTGAGTTCTCAATATGCAGAAAGAAACTGCAAATGGTTTCATGAATGATCTGTCATCTACTTCTGATTATAACCTTGCAAAGTATTCACCCCATTTTACAGATGAGAAGACAAGCTCAAGAGGTTCTGTTGCTTGGCCTTGGTCACAGAGCAGGCATTCCACTGGTGCCAAACCAGAATGAGTACTTGCCAGTTAATAGGGGAAAATATACAGCAAGTATGCAGGTCACCACTCCCCTCCCACCACCTTTTATACTCTTTTGGAATACTTCCTGGAAATAGCTGCATTTCACCTCTGCTGCACTCTTCTCCATGTGCACTGCACAAAAGCTATGGACAGAAAGATCCACCAAAGTTCTCAGATCAGTTACCCAAACAGCATGCACACATACACACTCAATGCAATTCAGACGTTGGAGGGAAAAGGGAGCTAAAAATGCAATTCTGTCTATGGAAGAGATTTGAATATAAATGAAATGGGGTGTGCCTCTTCTGTGCTCATGAACCTATGTTTTTCAGAGACCTGTTTTCAGTTATTCATTTACCACCCTGTACTGGGAAAAGTGTCCATGAAAGGGAAGTGTAGATAGACTGCAGTGAGCTCAGTTATTCCTTTATGCACCAGTTACAATGAACTGTTGGCATATAAACTTGAATAGCTTATGGACTCAAATGGAGATGAGCCCATAGATACTAAACTTCCTTTGAAACACAGATATCTTGTAAATTGTTTGATATATTTCTGTCCTTTAAGGAAATCTGGATCATTTAGTTCTGACTGCTGCATCTGTGCCTCTGAAAGTAAAGCCTCTGTAGAGGGATTGAGGACTTTGTAAGAATTTTGGTAGGTAACTAGTAGGTTATGAGATGGTCAAGTGTAGGCTACATGTGGATGCAAACGTAATGTTGAATTCACTCTTAGGGTCTTATGTGTTATTTTTCCAAGAAATTTTGGGAAGCCCTGATGCTTCATGAGTAGTATTAAGCATGATGTTAAATGTTTAGCATAGGTGATCTTATATAAATCAATTCTGTGTTTTTTTCTCATGTTCACAAGGAGTTGTTCATGAGGTGGTTTGAAAAGGGGTGTGAGTTTGTATTTGCTTGCTTGACCTCAAAAACTGAGTTGAGAGCAAAGTAGGGTGGTACTTGTGCTGGTTGAGAAGAACTCTATGACACTAATGTTGTGGTTTGAGTCAATACAGACTTGAGAGAACAAATACCCTGCAACCTTTCTCTTGTTGCCGCTATACACAGAAAAAGACAGGAAGCCTTAGGATGCAGAACAAGAAGTTGTTGATGAAGAAAGAGTTGAAGAGTGACCTGGGTTGAGACCGAAGTCAAATAAAATATTTATGGTTCAGGTTTTTTATTTCTTATTTCCCTGAACAGGGAATAAATATTTTCCATGTTTGTTGCTTTAAAAGCTAACTGGAATTACTTACTGGAGTGAAGATTAGAAATCAGAGGAAATGTTTTTAAAGAAAGATACATTCAAGAATTCAAGTGAATCTGAATCTCCCCGCAAACAAGCTGAAGCTAAATAAACTCTTCCATGAAAATCTGATCCTCTGGGTAGTGGGAGGCAAACTAGACCAGGTGACTTGGAAATCAAAGATACGTTCAAAGATGCATTCTCTGGGGAGGATGAGATGGTTGGATGTCATCACTGACTCAATGGACATGAGTTTGAGCAAGCTTCAGGAGTTGGTGATAGACAGGGAAGCCTGGCATGCTGCAGTCCATGGGGTCGCAAAGAGTCAGACATGACTGAGCAACTGAACTGAACTGAACATTCAAGAGAACCTGCTTGTTGAGGGAATCTCAGTCCCAATGTCAGTTTCAGATTGCTTGATTTCTGAGTCGCCTGGTCTAGTTTGTGTCCCACTACCCAGAAGATCAGATATTTGTGGAAGAATTTGTTTAGTTTCAGCTTTTTGTGGGAGGAGATTCAGATTCACTACCAGGGTGTACCCAGGAAGACATTGCCACTGAACTCATTTCAGCAAACAAACAAAACTGTAGCTCAGACACCACTGTGACTCTTTCAGGCCTCCCCAGTGATAGATAAAAGCCTCATAAGCTAAATATTAGGATTTTCCCAATCAGTCAACACTTGGCTCACGTTAGTGAAAAGCTCTCACAATTCAGTGATATGCTCATTGGTCAGGAAAAGAGTATCTGTATTTATTTAATGACTGGTCTTTTCAGCTGGTGTTATTTCTAGATTTCATTTCTATATTGCATAAACTGCAAGCAATGGCTGTCTGACAAATTTGTTTTCAATCCTGTTCAATGTTAGTGGAGGATATAAAATTGACAGGCTCAGAGAGCAACAGGAGAGTTATCATACCAGACTAAAGTTGCAAATATCCCTTCTGTTTCTGGTCTCCAGAGCTGCAGGTGACCCTGGTGTTACTGTGGAGAGAAGAATGCACAAGGCTACAGGTTGAATGAATATCATTATTTTGGAAAATGAAATTCTTAGGGCTCACTGGATTTCCAGGAAATCTTTAGCTTCATCTCCACTCTTTGTTTTACAAAAGGGTGCTATTAAAAATATTTGCTGCCCCAAATATTCTTATATTTCCATTCCATTTCTCTAAATCCTGACAATACCTTAAGGCCTAGATTCCATTTCACCTCCTCTGTGAAGATCTTCCTGAGCATTCCAACCCACAACAATTGCATCTTCTGGATCCAAACTCCTCTGGCTCTAGGAGGAAAATAAATAATAGTGATTAAATCATAGCATAAGCCTGAGTTCCAGCTGTGATTCGTACTGACCGTGTGGTGCTGGGAATGTTACCTCTCACCTATGACCCCTGATTTCTTCACCCATAATTCTAATCTAGTAATACTTCCCCTCATCAAATGGTGATAAGGATTAAATGAAAAGTGTCATAGGTAAAGACCTGGCCCATAATCTCTCAAGCAATTTGTCATATTCTGTTTTTCCTTATTATTTACTATCTACTCCATATGTTTTTTATCTTAAAGAGATTCTAAGCTATCTAAGGATCATGTGTCTTATCTACTTGTGTTTATATTCTCTACCACCTATTTTAGTGCTAAAGAGCCTTAGCTCTCCAGGCAGTGTAGACTGATGGCTTGATGTTTTAATTGACATAAGTGTCTTTGGCAGAAAAAACAGAGCTATGTCTAGAAGTAGATGCAGACTATAAGCAAATACACTCATTTTGGTTGGTATATGTGGCCATGATATGGTCCACAGAGTAGAGAGAAGAAACACTTCAGCAGTTCGAATGGCTCTTGCCACAACCTCGACAGAGGGGGACGTTTTCTAAACTGAAAACAGGCAGTACCATAGATGAAATAAGATCTAGTATGTGTTAGAGAAACAGTTTTATCTGCAGACTTTTTTCATTTATTCAAATCAATGAAAGCTGAACAAATAACCCCTCCCAGAATGCTCAGAGTATAAACCTGGGAGTCTCCTGGAATCTAAGGGGGATTGGAGACCAGTAATTTCTCTCAGATTCTAGTGACTAGTGCCAGAGCCTAGAGGAGAGGTGCTTCTGCTAGTGTGTAGCTATTAACATGTATTGGAGGTGGTGTCAGGGGCTTCCCAGGTGGCCCTTGTGGTAAAAAACAAAAACAAAAAAAACCTACCTGCCAATGCAAGAGACGTAAGATAGATGGGTTCAGTCCCTATGTTGGAAAGATCCCCTGGAGAAGAGCATGGCAACTCACTTGAATATTCTTGCCTGGAGAATCCCATGGACAGAGGAGCCTGGCAATTGCAAGACCAACAAATTGCAAGGAATAAGACATTTGACCCTGTGACCAGTGGCTAAGGTAGGATCTCTTTGTTATATCTGAGAATATAACTAGCAAAATCATAGTCATGTGGTTGTTTGGTGAAGCACTCTGTGTTGGACACAGACTGCCCAGTTAACTGATGCTGAAATGTGGCCAGACCAATACTTAAGCATCATGAGTCACTCAGTCTTATATTCAAACTCTTCCTGATTTTTCTGTCACACCTTATACATTCACACTGAGTGAGTACCTCTTCCTACAGCCTTCCAGAGTAATCCCTGTCCTGTGGATCAGCTAGATCACATTCATTTATTCCATAAACAAGGCCATGTGCATCTCTTAAGAGACAAGCGTTATGTTAAGTAATAGAGTTACTTAGGTAAAACACACAGCCCCTGCCCTCCGCTAACAGGTCTAACAGGCAACATAGAAAATAAAAGAGTTAATTACAAGCAGTGTGACCAAATGCAATGATAGAGCTATGCATAACACAGTGTGGGAGGAGGACCACCTATCCACATAGCTGCAGGGAAGAGAAGTCAGAGAAGGCCCCTTAAACAAGTCCCTTTGGACTGAGTTTTGTAACTGTAGCTCAGGGTGAAACAGGGAAAACAAAATAGCTGGAGAGGGACGCAGGGATCAGATCATGAACCCTATGTTTTGCCATGCTACTGGGAATGGATGTGATACTGTTCACAGAAATATTAAGGAGTACAAATGGATACACAATTTGATTTGGATGTTCCATTAAAAGACTGGGGGAAAGCGGGATGGAAATTATGGAGAAGGAGATCTGGGAGAAAGAATAAATTTCATTTTACAATGATAACATTGTGGTACCTGGGAAAGGTTCAGATGAAGACATTTAGAGGAAATTTGGATATTGTTCCTGGAATGGGGAGCCAAATATGCAAGTTGGGGAGTCAGTGATAATTAAAGCCACAAAAGTGGATTAAATCACTCAGAGAGTGTTTAGGTTAGAAGAGTAGAGACGAAAATTCGGAAATGAACATTTCAAGAAGAAAATTTGATAGGTAGAAATAGTGGCCAGAGAGTCAGAAAAAGAGTCATGAAAAGTGCTGATGGGTTTATGGAGACCGAGGGAGTAGAGTTCTCTGAGAGAAAGAAGTGATCAGCAGTAACAAATGTTGCTTGGCTGGAAACTGACTTTCAGTTTGACATTTTAATCCTTATCACAATTCCCTTATAAAATACTGACTTCCTAATTTGATTGTTGACAGTTGCCTACCCCACCCTGATTATAATTTCAAATTTCCTATGACTCAATAAGAGAGGCAGAATTTCCAGAGCATAAGCAGGTACTAGTTGAACTGTAGTTCTTTTTTAATATGAGAGAGGCCTAGCACCAGTAATAAAGTTAAAGGGGCAGTAAATGAGAGACAAGGTCCAATGTGAAATGGTCCCCAGTTTAGTGTTTCTTACTGCTGATGGGGAAAAATATTCATAGTACTTTCTGTCTCCCAGATTGCAGATTCCTCATCTCAACACTTAACTGCCCAAGAGCTGCTCATTCTGTGCCCAACCCAGGAAGATTTATTTTCAGTGACCAAGAAATGTCATACTAACCATGTCTCAAGAGGGTTGGTTCTTTCAGAAAGACTTCCACTTTCGTTTGGCAAACCTGAGAAAACTGCAGAGACTACTCCAAAAGTATGTCAGTGTTAGGTTCTAAAGTCTAAAGAAATTAAACAATTTCTCTGTTGTGATTTCATTAGTTTCATACAGAAAGGAAAAAAATGATACATATTTCCACAATTGCTTTAGAAGCATCTCAGTATTTTAGCCATATCTCTTGCTATATAACAAAGAGTCTTAAAATTTAGATTGAAACAGTAAATTATTATTTTTCACAAGAGTATTTTCTTTGTACGTTTGCACTCATGTGACTGCCTTCAGCTGCTGAGTTGGCTGAGATGGAACGTTCACGATGCCCTCACTTACATGTCTGGCATTTGATGGGCTCAGGTACCTCTCTTCTCCTGCATAAGATCTCTCATTCTTCAGAAGGACAGATCAGCTTCCTGGCATGGCCATCTCAGGACAGCACCACAAGAACATGAATGTGGAAACTGGAAAACCTGTTAAGGCCTCATTTTGAAAGCCACACGGAATCATTTCCCCTGCACTTTCTTTTCAAAGCAAGTCATGGGAACACTCAGATTCCAGGTGGCAAAAGAGACTTCATCTTTCCGTGTTTGTGTGTGCACATGTGTGTGTTTAGTACCATTTTTTACCCAATTGCTATTCACCAAAGACACTATAACACAAAAACTAAAAGCAAGTTCTTTGAAATCAGGATACTTGGGTTTCAATCCCAGCTCCTCCCAGCTCTATCAGCTCTACTACTAACTACCTACCTCAGTGGGTTACATGAGTATTTTATGGTACCTTACTTATAGAGTGCCTTAGAAAAATACCTGGCATATTAAAAAGCACTCAGTGATTATTTACTAGTATCTTAAATGTCTTATTTTTCTATTCTACATTAAAAGTGTTTTTCTGTCTTATTACAGATTCTTCACATATATAATTTAAATTTCTATCCAGCAGCTTTTTATGTGGCTATGCTATAATTTTCACAACCATCTCCTCTATAGGATATTTAGTCTGATTCCTGTTATTAGCTATTATATACTGATTGCAATGATTTTTTTTTTTTTAGGTAAAAAGCTATTTGCATTTTCCTGGTTATGCTAAGGTCTGTGTGTATTTGTTTGTATGTTTGTGGTTATTTCCATAAGATAGATTCTCAAGGTTAGAAATTCTGGCAATGAATTATCTAAGACTTCTGATTCCTATAGCCAAATTCTTTCCTAGATGAGCAGATCAGTTTATACCCCCACCAATAATATATGAGAGGGTGCACCTCTAAAACCTCAGTTGTGATGCTTTAGTTGTGGCATTATCTCCAGATAGAGCACATGAGAAATCTGAGCTATTTCATTTTCTCCTCCCTGTGAAAGCAGATTAAAGCTGAGCAGAAAAGCAGCCTTAGATGCCACTGAAAAAGGTTGGGGAAAATATGTGGGGGATGAGTGCAAACATGTCTGGTAAAAATAGAAAAATATAATATCCACATTGAAAAAAATAGTTGCTATCTGGCCTTTCAACAATAAACTAAAAAATATGCACTTAAAGTAATAGTTGAAACTGCTATTTTTATTTGGTGGCTAGTTTGATTTTCTTTAGTGATATTGTCTGAATAATGAGAGGTGGAGATGATAAACGTCAGAATTTCCACAGCAGCCAAAATGTCCAGTTACAACCCTCTGCAAAGCAAAATAAAATAATAAGTGGATGTGACATTTACAGATAATTTTCTCTCCCATCATTAGATGGATGACTCCAGCACAATGACAATAAGTCCTTATCTTCAAATCATATTTTAATAGAACAAATTTGCTATACTCATGAACATGAATAGACTCTTGGTAATGCAGGTTATTTTAATGGACACATCACTTTAAGCTAAACTTTCTCCATCTGTTCAGCTCTCTAATTACCAATGCGTAAAGTGCATAATTCACAATTACATCATAAAAATAAGATCTACATTATATCAACTCGTGTCAAAGCTTTTAAATCTATGCTATTTGGCATCTGTTGCCATATTAATATTTGCTCCCTTCCAACAAATCAGAGACAAATACACCACTTCTCAATTAGGAAAATCTGAAAAAACTACACGTTTGCAAGAGAAAAGGGAATTCTTTATCATACCATTTCCTTTTATAATCATGCCTTATTGTTCAGTATTACTTACTTTCTCCTATAGTTGGTCCTACAGGCTCCAACCCCTTTCTGAGTTGGTCCTTCATAGCTTTCATTGGTGGAGAAGGCAATGGCAACCCACTCCAGTACTCTTGCCTGGAAAATCCCATGGACAGAGGAGCCTGGTAGGCTGCAGTCCATGGGGTCACTAAGAGTCGGACACAACTGAGCAACTTCACTTTCACTTTTCACTTTCAGGCATTGGAGAAGGAAATGGCAACCCACTCCAGTGTTCTTGCCTGGAGAATCCCAGGGATGGGGGAACCTGGTGGGCTGCCATCTATGAGGTCACACAGAGTTGGACACGACTGAAACGACTTAGCAGCAGAAGCAGCAGCTTTCATTGGAAAGCAAAGATAATTTAGTCACAAAAAGCTAAAATTTCCACATATGACAGTACTAAAGGTGTTTCTTAGCACACTTTAAGAATGTAAGTGATATAATTGATATACATTGAGAAAATTAATTATAATCATATACATATATAATTTTTTTAAAAATGTTATTTGCTCAGTTGTGTCTGACTCTTTTCAACCTCATGGACTGTAGACCACCAGGCTCCTCTGTCCATTGAATTCTCCAGGCAAGAATACTGGAGTGGGTAACCATTCCCTTCTCCAGGAGTTATTCCTGACTGAGGGATCGAACCTGGGTCTCCTGCATTCTAGGCAGATTCTTTACCATCTGAGCCATCAGGGAAGCCATATATAATTTTATATAATTATAAGCCATATATAATTTAATAAGAAAACATATATATATAATTATATATAATATATATAATATATATTATAATACATATATAAATAATATATGTATTTTATAACATATACATACATATATATATATGTTTTCTTATTTGAAGGCAAATTGGATTAATCTGGGTATCTGTCAGATAGAAAGCCATAGAAGGAGACTAAAAAGAGAAGAATGAGAGAATGGTCAATTGGCCAGCACATCCACTTGCTTCCCCCAGTCCCTCTCCCACCTTAGGGTCTGTGAATATGCAGAATTTGCTGAAGACCATATCCCTGGCTGCCCTGCAGCCTTTCTCTTGGATCCTACCTATTTAACTATTCTTGCTTAGCTTTGGCCTATGTGCAGTTCTTCAATTTTTACAGTTGCTGGTATCTGTTTGCCTTCACGTATCTGGTTCCTTGAAGGACAGGGTACTTAGAGATCCCTTTGTGTAATGTCACCATTGTGACCCACTCACCTGTAGGCATAAAAAATAAGTCCTTGTTTCTGGTGACAATCATGTAAAACATGGACAAAGAATTGGGGGCCTCTGAGTACTTCAGAGGGCAGAAAGAACTCCCAATTCAAGGAAGCCAGAAGGCTTTCCTTTTGCTACAGATTAAAAGATATCACTCAAGCAACTAAGGCTAGAGAATGCTGATTTTGATTCTGGCTTCCACACTAGATTGAAGACACTTAAATTTGCTTTATTAATTATGAATGAATCACTCGGGAGAGAATAGTATCATGTTGATGAAGAGAGTATCCCATCAATCAGACACGCAGTGGCTAGTGTATCTCTCCCCTTATACCTGTCTCCTAAGTACTTATCAACTCATGCCATGAAGTTTTCTTTACATCTCTGTCTTTCCAGTTAGAATGGCGAACCATCAGTGCAGTGTTATTGGTTGAACTGTGTCTGTTCCATCAATGCTATTGCTAATATATTTATTGTGCTAGTAACTTCAGTTCAATTCAGTTCAGTCGCTCAGTCGTGTCCAACTCTTTGTGACCGCATGAATTGCAGCACACCAGGCCTCCCTGTCCATCACCAACTCCCGGAGTTCACTCAGATTCATGTCCATCGAGTCAGTGATGCCATCCAGCCATCTCATCCTCTGTTGTCCCCTTCTCCTCCTGCCCCCAATCCCTCCCAGCATCAGAGTCTTTTCCAATGAGTCAACTCTTCACATGATGTGGCCAAAGTATTGGAGTTTCAGCTTTACCATCATTCCTTCCAAAGAAATCCCAGGGCTGATCTTCAGAATGGACTGGTTGGATCTCCTTGCAGTCCAAGGGACTCTCAAGAGTCTTCTCCAACACCACCTTTCAAAAGCATCAGTTCTTCAGTGCTCAGCCTTCTTCACAGTCCAAATCTCACATCTATACATGACCACTGGAAAAACCATAGCCTTGACTAGATGGACCGTAGTCGGCAAAGTAATGTCTCTGCTTTTGAATATACTATCTAGGTTGGTCATAACTTTTCTTCCAAGGAGTAAGCGTCTTTTAGTTTCATGGCTGCAGTCACCATCTGCAGTGATTTTGGAGCCCCCAAAAATAAAGTCTGACACTGTTTCCACCATTTCCCCATCTATTTCCCATGAAGTGCTAGTAACTTCAGTTGTGTGCAACTCTTTGAGACCCTATGGACTGTAGCCCACCAGGCTCCTCTGCCCATGAATGCTGGAGTGGGTTGCCATGCTTTCCTGCAGGGATTGAACACACATCTTTCATGTCTCCTGCGTTGGCAGGCAGGTTCTTTACCACTAGTGCCACCTGGGAAGTCCAATTTATTTATTAGATAGTGTTTAGCAGGGAATGAAAATGAAGTGAATTTTTAGTGTCTCCTTATCTTTCATAGCATTGTGCTTTACAAGGTAAGGGAATTTTGTTTTTAATATTGATTATATTAGGTTTAGTTCTACTGATTCCTATAATGTTTGTTCTGGATACTCATTGTTCTTTATTCTATTTTTCAGAAAAAGTTTTGGAAAAAACAAAAACAAAAGACCCTATAATTCATTGCATGCATTTTACATTTAACATAGTGACTGACAAAGCTATGAAAGACCTTTCCCCAAGTCCTTTGTTAGATCCAGACTGATTCCCAAGCAACTCCAACAGGTGACCTCAGACTTTCTTTTCCCATTGCTGTGAAAGCTTTCAAAATCTTATTTTTCTTAAATCTCAGTTGTGGATATACAATATGTTGTCAACAGTAATGGAGATTACACTTAATGGTTACAATCTAAGAAATTTCTGATTGTAAATTTAATATAAATTACAAAATGTCATCTTATCTTCTATGGTAAACCAAAGGTTGACTTTCCTTCCATGACTACTGGTCATTTTGATTCATAGATTATACCAGTAATGACAAACTGGGTCCCAGTTCAAAAACAAATAGAATTGTTTGGTAAAATACTATCTCAAGTTTGATGTCTGCCTATAGAAAGATTAATATAGCCTTGAGTCAAAATGAAATAGCCGTGAAATTAAAAGACAATTGCTCCTTGGGAAAAAGTTATGACCAACCTAAATGGCATATTAAAAAGCAGAGACATTACTTTGCCAACAAAGGTCCATCTAGTCAAAGCTATGGTTCTTCCAGTAGTCATGTATAGATGTGAGAATTGGACTATAAAGAAAGCTGAGTGCCAAAGATATGATGCTTTTGAACTGTGGTGCTAGAGAAGACTCTTGAGAGTCCCTTGGACTGTAAGGAGATCCAACCAGGCAATCCTAAAGGAAATCAATCCTGAATATTCATTGGAAGGACTGATGCTGAAGCTGAAGCTCCAATACTTTGGCCACCTGATGAGAAGAACTGACTCATTTGAAAAGACCCTGATGCTGGGAAAGATTGAAGGCGGGAGGAGAAGGGGATGACAGAGGATGAGATGGTTGGATGGCATCACCGACTCGATGGACATGAGTTTGAGTAAGCTCCAGGAGTTGGTGATGGACAGGGAGGCCTGGAGTGCTGCATTCCATGGGGTCGCAAAGAGTCAGACATGACTGAGTGACTGAACTGAACTGAACTTGAATCAAAAACTACTGTTACAAGCAATGGGTTAGATTCCTTTCTTGGAAACTTTTGCCAGGTACCCAATTTTGTGGAAATTTACTTCAAACCACTCCAGCTGGCATTTCGGTTTCAACACCATGGCCACAACCCAATTTCTGCTATCACCCACTATATCCTCAAATACATTTTCTATTTAAACATAACTATTTGCTGTTTCCTAATTATATTCTAGGTTAACTTTGCTTCTCTTTGCTCATATTGTTCCCTATGAACATCTCTTTAGTCCTTTCCTCCTCTTTTGCATCCTAATCTCCATCTCTCAGACTCCATCCATCTTTCTAAACCCTATTCAAATGTCTGTCCTTGAAGACTTCCTCCCCATGAACATAATCTCCTCACAGATCCCATGGGGATCTTTATACTGGAATGAATTTTTATCCTCTCAATTAGTAAGTCCCTTGAGTATAGAGACCATGCTTCTAAGCATTCTAAATTTGCAGCTCTCAATATGGCACCTAGAACATAATAGGTACTAGAGATCTTTTATTGGGTAGACTGAACCCCTTAAAGAGTAGGATCACATATTGGAGGTCTTTGAAACTTCAGCATCTAGCGTTGTGTTAGCTCAAAACTCGTGCTCAGGAAACATTGTTTGAATGAATTGAATCATAGAAAACTGATGCAGATATTCTACTTGCCCTTTTCAAAAACACCAGAGTAAAAGACCTGAGGATCTTTTTTCTTTTAATTGTGTGGTCCCTTTAAAAAGAATCCTTGCCATCAGGGAAGGTTAGCAGTGTCACTCAGCACAGAACAGAGTGATCATATCAATATTAATAAGCTCAGTGAAGTGCCACTGGCTTCAGTGCAATTTTGACACTCTGCAACCTGACTAATAAAAAAAGCTAATTCTAAAAATAATTTACCTCCTGGAGACCTTAAAATGGATTTTACTAATGAAGGAGGGAAAGAAAAAACTAGCATAGGTCTTTGCTTTTTGATAGGTGAATCAAATGTTATAATGGACCATAAATCTAAAATGACATATCCTAAGCTGCCAGGACTTTTTGCATACTTTTTCATGCATGTTTACAAAGTGAACTGTTTTGTCAGCTAACTAAGAGATAGAAGGGTGAGGGTCAAGGAGATGGGGAAAGCCAAAGGAATTCAGCTTTGTTTTGATTTAGTCCATTTTAGCTTCATTCAGTAGCAACTGTCTTCCAATAAGCAGATTACTGTGTAAACAATGACGCAATGGCATATGTATAACAAAAATGTAAGACTCTTAACAGACATGAAGATAGCATTTTTAAATTCACAATCTCTTTATGATTAGAGTAAAATCAGAATAACCTGCTGCTGCATGAATGGCTAGTGAGGGAAAGGAAGATTCTACTCCTCAAGGCTTGTTTGGCGAGCAGCCAAGGCCAGATAGAATCATATGAAGCTATACGCTACCTTTACTTGCCAGATTGTTTGAAGATTGCTCCTGGGAATTTTTCTGGTCTGCTGTGTGTGTGTGTGTTTGAAAGAGAGACAGGCAGAGGCAGACTGATAGACAAGCAGAGACACAGAGAATTTGAGAGAGAGAAAGAAAGAGAATACTTTTGGAGCTGCTTTCCTATTCACATCAATCAGTTAAGCAATTCCAGATCAACTTCTAGATGAATAAATAGGCATAACTGGAAATATTTAAGAATGATGGGACTTCTATTCATCCTGCATATTTTAATCATGTATCTTCCTTACGATATGGTATTGAACCAGATTCTTTAAAATATTTTCTTATTGTTCTATTTCTGAATTGAAATTATTCCTTAGCTCTTATGTGTTATGATTCTTTCATCTCATGAAGTTACTAAGCCCCACATCATGCTCTAAAAATGTATCTTCTTTATGAAATCATAGAATATTGTCTCTGGAGAACACTTTGAACATAATGGCATTCCCCCCACCGCCCTTCCTACCTTTTATGCTGAGGAGCCTAAAATCCAGAGGGGTAGAATTCTTAAGGCTTCAGAAAGTTGGTAAAACTCCATAAATAAGAATCTAAATCCCTGTCTAATTCTTTGTTTTCTGTTTTGCTTTGATGTACTTTTTTTCTTTACCACTTTGGCTCTAAATCAAAGAAGGAAATCTAAATATTTAAGTAAAGATATAAATATGCCCTGTATTTCCAGAAGACTTCTAAGAACTTTATTCATTCATTCTTTTCACATATTTAATAAAAAAATTATTGAGTACCTACTTGCTAGATACCAAGGAGAGAAAAGACTATACAACAGATTATGTTTTCCCTATTTAAATTTTATTTAAAAATACATACTTGTATGTGCATATATGTAGTACACATTATCTGACTCATAGTAAGTAAGGGAAAGACTAAGGAACATTTTTGCATGCTAAAAAGTTATTAGTGTCTCTGCTATCCACGTCTAACTCTTGAAGGTGTGTGGTCAGTTCCATGGTTAGTCTCTTAAGTAAGGAAAACCACCAACTCAAGAAGGGACAGCCAATTAGAGTCCAAAAGGTTGATAATTCAGCATATACGTGCTTCCTTCTCCCTGGCACACCTTCCCATTTTGTCCTCTATGCCTTAATAATTAAGTATATTTCTCCATCTACCTTACAGCTTTGTGCTTATCTGACATCAACATAAACAGATTATTTTCAGCTCCAGGTTGAGGAGTTCACTAATGGAGGCACAAACACCTGTACAGAGTCATGAAAAGATTGCTTTCAAATCCATGATTCATTTCCTCTGCAAGGAAACATGTTAGACTCTGTTAATGCCCCTGCTGTTAAATTAACTTCTGACCCTTTCTACATTCCTCCCAATGACTCTTGGAAAGTTTCAGATTTCTTCAATGAAATCAATAGTTTGAGAATGAAATCATATCATCATGGGCCATCTTTGAAAACTCTTTTGAGGTCAAACACAGCCTGGGCCATCCAACCCCTCATGACTTTGCCATCTGAAACCTCAATGTTGAGCTGGCCTTGGCAGCATTCTGCCTGAGCCCTTAATTGAATATGCTTCTTTTTTGATCTGCTTTTAATTTACCTTGTTTTTCATGCTGCCTCCCGCTCTAATGGAGACAGATGGGTGTTTATTCTGCCACTAGATGTATCATTAATTGCTTGACTATGAGCTTCTTGAACTTGGTCAGTTGTTTCTTTTCCATAAAATGTCATTTGCTTTCTCCATTGTGTGTATCAATGTCTCCAAAACTTTCACAACTGCATGGACATGCTTAAAAATAATTAGATACTTGTGAAAATTGGTCTATAGGCAAGAAAATTGAAGGTGACTAGGTTCCTCACTGAAATGGTTTCTGAGGGAGGGAAGCATCTGATCCAGTACTAGGTAGAAGAGGGAAGGTTTGGCCCAATTCTTCCACACACTGGGATTTTGATTCATTTTGATGTTGATCTGCAAAGTATGCAGAAAATCATGGCCTCTTCTTGTTGACCTCTCCTCACTGATGACATTTAACCACCTTTGATCCAAATTATTTCCCAGACTCCTGGAAGCCTACTGAAAATGATGTTTATTTTGTAGCCCTTGTGCTGTTCCTATGTATCCAGTGATCATTTCCATTAATAATGGGTGTCAGTCCATTTATGAATTTATCACATTAGATTGAGGAATGCATTCAGGTAAAATCTCATGGCTTACACATTTCCCTGATAAAATATTCATGACATGAAGGTTTCACCTCTATAAATCATGGATACTCCATTGATTTTTTTTTTCTTTCACATTTTTCAAACAAGCCCATAAATTTTTTTAAATGTGCATCAGGGAAAACACTATGAATGAATAGATGGATGTACCTTTCAATTACATGCGTTCCTGATTTTACTACTGCCTTCAGCTTATATTAGAAGAATGGAATACCACATTGGAAGGGGATCTTTTTCCAAACCTAATGGATATGGAGACTGATTTCTTAATTTAAAGAAAAAAAGGTTATCTATCATGATGGCTTAATTATAACTGGATGTATTAATATAAATTGAAAACTTTTGGTTACTTGGAGTCTGGAATGAAGAGTATAACTTATGAACATATATGTGTATCTTAATTACCATTGACCTTTGAACAACATGGTGGTTAGGGGCGCCAACCCTCTGTGCAGTTGAAAATTTGAGTATAATTTATGGTTGAATCTCTGTTTCTATACTTCCTGTGCATTTACAGTTCCTACATACACTCAGTTCCGCATCTACAATTCAGCCAAACTCAGATCATAGATCATGTAGTACTGTAGTATTTACTATTGAAAACAAAACAAAAAACTGCATGTAAGTAGACCCAAGAGGTTCATACCCATGTTGTTTAAGGATCCATTATATTGGCATGCAAGTTTATTGGCTTTCTTCTTTTTAATCCTTTTGAGATATGGCATATGTGAATAAATAGGGAAGTTAAATGTTTCAGTTATTGCTGCATAACAAATCACTCCAAAACTCTGTGACAAAACCACAACAATTTATTATTCACTTTGTTAGTTGATATATTCAACTGGGTAGTTCTTTTATTTGTTATTAAGTCAACTAGGGTTACTTCCTGGTATTCATTCACTTGTATGGTCCACGTGACCAGCTACTCACAGCATTGTGGTCTCTTGCATGGTGGTCTGGAGATTTTACATGGCAACTGACTTCTAAGAGAAGGAAGTAGGGACTGTCAATCTTAAGGTCTGACCTCAGAAGTCCCAAATATCATTTTTAGCACACTCTTTTGGTTACAAGTCAGAATTCTCACCTAGATAAAGAGGAGGGAAAATATACTCTATTTCTTGATGGATAGAAAGAAATGCTTGTATGAGGAAGGATAGATTGCTGTTGGCTATCTTTTGAGTCTGCTACAGAAAGTGAGCTATACTGTACACACAGTGAACAGATATGAGTGTAATGAAACTTTGCTCTATTTATAAAAGAAATTAAAGAGTCTATGTGTGCGTATTCTCTCCAAAGCATCAATTAAGGTTATATTGCATTAATGTGACTAGCTGAATGCCAGCACTTTGCTTTTGCATCCAGAATCAGAAGGAGTAGCATTTAGTTGTGTAGAAAATAAATTCAAAAGCATTTCATTGTGCAATCAGCTTCTAAGTACATTAAAAAAAAAATAAGCCACTTTATGATCCAAGAGCTGATTGGGCTTTAGTAACCCCAGTGTCTACTTTTTGTATCATTACAGCCCTTAGAAGTGTATCACCCTTACTCTCTACAGTTGCCAAACCTCTCATTTGTTCCTCTTCTCCATCCTCACCATCATCAACAAATCACGTTATAAACTTGTTTTTAGTAAGATGTAAATGACTAACAAGATTGAATATATTACCTCTCCAGAATAATTTGCATTTAACATAAGACCAAGGCTTATTATATGTCTTCTTTTGGTTAGGGTATCAACTTGAAGAAGTAATACTGTACATTCACGTTTCTGACCTCCAGAAGATGAGTCTAGTATATCTCTAGGTCATTTTGTTTCCTCCTCACCTCAGTTGTCCTTGTTGAGTTCTCAGAGAATGCAAAGTAATGGCAATGACATAAGCAAAATATAATTACAAAAGCAATCTGTTGGAAAAAGAAATGATAATGCTTTCCAAAGTAAAGCACTGTACCATGTAGAGAATTTGGGCACTATCCATTGTTTTAGAGGATCCATGCCATGGTTCCTCACCATTAGCTTTGATATTGGAAGAAAGTAATTTCCTTTTTTTTTTTCTTGACCTCCAAACTAACTAAACTCTTTGCAGTACCAAATAATGCTGCCTAGAGGAGTTTTCAGGACCTGTAGTGCTTTGAAATGAATCACAAAGAAGGAGTTGCATATATTATTGCAAGCATTTCTTATTTTTGTTTATAAATGACATTCTTTGATATTTTGGATAAGAAAAAATATCAAAAGTCAGTCATCATGAATAAATCAACAGAGAGATGATTGAATTGTGTGCTGTCATCTGTTTTTTCTAGCCTTGACAAGCACAGTGTGTGGCTGCCATTAAAAGAAAATGTGTCATGAAACCAGCTATTCTAAGCACAAGTGACTGGCAAAAGGAGGACGGAATGGTGGTGTACTCAAACGGTAGGCTCACTGGTGCTTGGGGGCAAGTGGGGAAGTCCAGGGCATAAATTGTGGTCCTGGAAAAACTTGCATGAATATGAAGAAGTACTGGAGGGACGATAGGCATAACATAAGAGGCAGCAGTGGTAAGTATACAGCTGTTATCTGCACAAACTTATGATTTTCTCTTTGGTGAAAGTAAACCGATGTCAAACATTGTTCTAGGCAATTCGTATATATCACTTCACTTAATCGTTAGGACAGTGCAATAAGGTCAATATTATTATGCTATTTATATTACAAATGAGGACTCTAAAAAAAACATGAATAAGCAAAGTAATTTGCCCAAGTTATACAGATAACATATTGCTGAGGTAGGATTTGATTTGAACCCAACAAATCAAACTCTGGAACCCAATATCATATTTTAAGTATAATTTATATACAGTAAGAGAGTCTTGTTTGCTATATAATTCTATGAGTTTTGGTACATGTACCCAACCTTGTAACTGCTACCTACTCAAGATATAGAACAGTTTTATCATTTTCCCTAATCTCCTTATGCATGCCCTTTTCTAATCAGTCCCCTCCCTTTTTCCCAGTCCCTGGAAATCACTGATCTATCTGTTTTCCTTATCGTTTTCACTTTTCCAGAATGTCCTATCAATGGAATAATAAAGCATGAAGGCTTTTGAGTCTGGCTTCTTTCATGTAGTATAATGCACTGAGATTCATCCATGTTGTTGAAAAAATCAACAATTCATCCCTTTTTACTGAGAAGTACTATTCTGTTCCATGGATATACCACACTGTGTTTATTCATTCATCCAGTGCTGGATATTTGGGTTGTTCCTAGTTTTTTAGATACCAGTATCTTAACCATGATGAAACTCTTCCTTCACTCAATCAAAAATTTTTCCTTATTATTATAGCTAATGTCATCAGTGATGCCTTTGTTTAAGGATTCTCTCTTGCGTTCCCTGAGAGCTTTTGCCTAGAGCTAGAAAGAAACACCAGATGACTTCTGGTTCAAGCACAGTTTCTCAGGGTCAGCTTCTCTCTGATGCAGAAATGCCATTAAATTTTCATTATTACTTTCATGCAGTACTTGTCACCTACCAGTGCTTCAAATTGTATGGAATGAATAGAGAAGAAAATGAATACCAAATAAATTATCTAAATTAATTTTTCTAGCACAGGAGGTAGAGGAGATGGTAGAAAAATTAGGATTGACAATTCAGCCTTGTGTAAAATACATAGATTTTAATAAATGATGTATAAAGTAATGAGAAACATTAGGATCCTATATATCTATAGATTTATTTCCCTATATTGTAACAACATCATTATTGGAATAGTGGGGGGAAATGTAATGATTGTTGATCTTATTTCATATCAAATTACTATCTTGACTGCATCTTTCCCCAGTTTTAATTTTTTTTTGTTCATGGAATTAACTGGAATTTAGTTAAACTGACCACATCAGTCACTGCTTTGACACTGATGATTTTCTTAATAAAATTGTTTTCTTATGATAACATAGCTTCAGGTATATTTCTACTCAAGTTAAATTCAGGTTTCAAAAATCCTATTCCTCTTAGTAAGGCAATTTACCTACTAAATTCAATCTACTGTGATTAGAAATAACACTTTGATTAAATTCAACTTTGTGATACAGTTTTCATTGCTCTAGCCCCTTTATAATGGATATACATCAACAGAATCAGTGCATTGACAAAGCACAGGCCTTGGAGTCAGAAAAAAATTGGTTCCAGTTCTGTGTTCTATTGTTTATGAGCAGTGTTACTCTTGGTTAATTATAAAATCTCTCTGAGCATTATTGTCTTATCTATTAGATCAAGGTAATAGCTTCTGTGTCTTCTGCCTGGGAATATTGTGAGGGTCAAGGGAGATTATATAGGTGAACACCTCTACTCTGGATAATGAGCTAGTGTGTCATCAATGTTTGGGGCCACTATAGTACTAGTACTAAGATTTACTTTGCAATCGACCTCTTCCTTGACTACAGGTCCATCCGCACTCTATTATCTGAGGCATATGGATATTCTGGGCTCTTTAAAATGAGCACAATTTTTTCAAAAGGCAGTTGATGTGGAGCTTAGTAAAGTCATGTGGCAATGATGAGCTTCTTTCTTCTAATCTGAAGAAAGCCCTCATTTGAGAGCCCATAAAACTGCTGCCCAAGTGATGAGTGGACTCCCTGGAGTGGTAATAAGTTCTATAGATATTAGTAGAGTTTATTTGATTTTGGGGTTTTTTGTTTTTTGTTTTTTTGGCTCACTTACCAATCAGTTTTCTGTATAACTTATACTCATGGCTGGACAATGTTGACTTTCCCTCTCTCCAAATGCCCCATCCCTACTCCTGTCAGGACAGGTATCCTCTGAAGTCACACCCCACATCCCTCACTCTCCAGTTCATATTACGCTGCTTTAATCTCTCTAAAGCCATGCATAATATGTAGATGATCATGTGTCTCTCTATAATTAGGCCTTCATCAAAAAAAATACATTTTGAAGCTATCTTCCATATCTCTTAACTGATTAGCATTAAAGTCCTACAGTATAGTAGGAAAAAGGAAAATATGAAAATGGTGATCTTAAGATGATATGTTACTAGAAGTATAAGGCTCTGTACTAATATAAATGATACTTACTGGATATTCCCTCTATAACTTTGACCATTATATCTCTGACAACTCTGACAATAAAGGAATTACAGATGAAAGTATGAGAACTTATAAAGAAAAAAAGTAAGGGGGACTGAGGTTGTGAGTGAACTGATGATGACTTTGAAAATATTTTACCTCAAGTAAAATAATACTAAATAAAGACTACTCCAGTGATATTTTATACATCTAAAATTAATACAAATTTGGACTATAATTTTCTACTGCTGTTTCTGTCCACTGGTACCTTTACAAGTTCTTGCCACAACAGTTTTTATAAGGTACCCATAAATTTGTTTCGCTTGGTTGCAAATAATATGAATACAGTATATGTGGTGGAGATTAACTCATTCAACTCTGTTCTAATCTCCTTGTATGCCTTATTACAAGACTGCCTTAGCACCTGAATCCTGCAACTGTTTGGTTTTCACCAAGCAGACTCACCCACAAGAGAACTGGCATGCAGAAATGATATGGAGGACATCTGCTAGTGGGTATTGGGTTTTTCAGGAACAGAAGAAGCACTCTAAGTATCCAGTCCATAATTTTATGAGCATTGAGAGTTTGATGGAATATCCATTCTATTGACATGGCTTGTGGCTGTGATGTTGTGGCTCTGAAGCCAGTTGTTTTCTCAGTAGCTTGCTGGTGCTCAGATCATTGCAGGTGTGTGGTTTGGAGCCCACAGTTGAGGCAATGGGTTCCTTGTTCCTGAACTTCCTGTTTATCCTGTTTATCACCTTTCTTATTGTGTCAGTGGTAGCAGCTCTTTTCATAGATCAGTTCTGCCGTGTTGCTTTCAAACTAACTCTTAGAATCTTTGCCTAGAATCTTCCTCAAGCCATTCTAGAGTTTTTAAGCAACCAATTCAGTGGATTAAATCATTTCTGTGTTCGAACTTGAACTAAAATGTGTTGATGTAATTTTTCTCCAGTTTTAATACTTTCTTTTTTAAGGTTTGAAATAATAGACTGTCTTCTCTGGGGTTCTATAACCCATCCCAAGGGTGCAGAGTAGCTTATACCTGAGATGGAAAGAGATAGATGCAATTTTTCTTTAATAAGTTTACTTTTATTTCTCAAGTACTATCCTTAAAGACAGTACTATTTATAATATTTGCTCTGTTCATCATAGCTTAAAGCCAGAGAACATTGAAATTTCACAGAATCGGGGTGGTTGTCCATCTGCCCCTTTTCCATAATTTCAGTCCCCACAATATAAGCAGGCAGCTGTAATAATTCTAAAAGCAAAATCATCCTCAGTGCTTCCATATCTTCCAATTCTGCATTGTGGAAACCTCACCTACTTTTCATCCTTTCTTTCTAATCATCCCCAAATCAGGTGGTTTAATATTAGGGAATACTCAAAACTAAATTGTTATAAATCTGGAAAAGCCACTAAGGGTAAATATTTGTATACTAGAATGTAGTATGAGTAGCACTATTGTATGGGGAGAATTATTATTATCTTTATACTTGGATTTTTGATCAAAGTGATCAAAATATGTTTGTTTTCTTCTTCTGAAGAAAATATCCCAGAAGCACTTGTGAATAGTTTTATAACAATTTAAATTTATCCCAGGCCCCTGTCTTCAGTCCTAAGAAAAAAGAAAATTAATATATTTATTTTCATTAAATTCTAATTTTATTTGGGAAAAGTTTAAAGAAATATTTGCCTCTCATCTTTTTTATAAATCTCCTTGGATATCACTGATAAAATGATCACATATGTGTCTATTCATTTACAACATGTTTTGGCTATTTTGCCTCATTGTTAAATAGTCCATTATTAAGAAAGAGAGGAAAAGAGAGACTAGGAGGACAAGAAGGAAGAGAAGGAAGAGGAGAGGAAAAAGAACTTTTTGTTTTCCCAAGAGAGTAAAATAATACTTACATAGAAGTCACAAGTTGTTAGTCTTTAGACAACAATATGTATGTCTAAAGACTAGTAAAAACATTCCACCTCCAGACAGTAAATTTGAGAATATATTTGATGTGTGTTTAGTAGTCTGGCATTTTGAGTGGTACATTGAAGCTTATAAAGTATATTTAGCAGTTTGTTTTAGATTAACTTTGACTACTTTTTTTATATCTTGGACTTGGGGAAAAAGGGAAGGGATAGGCTGGAAAGGGAGTGGGAGGAAAAGGCAAATACGGCAAAACAAAGTATTCTCTCAGAGGGACGTTGGCCTGGCTTCAGCAGCTGGTTCCTATGTAGGGAGCCCATCTCGAAGCATGTGCATAGGTTGCTTTTTCTAGTCAGGAAGTTGTCTTCCCTGTAATAGGGCTCCTCCTTGAGGCTCACTGGTTGGTACATCAAATGAACTCAAGATTTGGCCTTGGGTGACAGATAAAGACAGTATCTTACCACTTCCATCTACATACATCCTTATCGCCTAGAAGTGCTGTGGGATTTTAAGGGGGTGATATTTGCAAAGCACTTTAAACTCCCTAAAAGAAAGTTCAAATCTCTCTAGTAATAAGAATGTTGTTGTTATAAATCCTGGACTCGACATAGGTATTAAAGTTTCAGCCTCAACCAGATTGAGGATTTCAGCGTATTTTAGATCCACCATATAAAATACTAACCTTTCTATGAAGGGAGGATGCTGATGTGTGTGTGTGTGTGTGTGTGTGTGTGTGTGTGTGTGTATTTTTCAGACATAAGCCTAAACCCAGGGAAAAGATAGGGGGTGAGGGTTGGGGGAGGAACAACTGAATCAAGACAAGCAGAAAATAAAACCAAAGATAAAATACCATTCAAAATAGAAACAAAAAAAGGTTTTAAGAATTAACCAAGAGTACACCAGCTCTCTGTTGACTATGGGGAGGGAGGGGGTGCATATATGCATCTCTGTTAAAGAACATAGAAGAATTGATTAAAAGGAGATGTTGCATACTCCTGAATAGGACAACTTGATATTAATAATATATACTAGGTATGCTAATGAATCTGTAAGTTGCATGTAATTCCAAAAAAAAGTCAACTTGATATTTTTTGAGCAATCTAATAAAGATTCATTTAAATGTGAATGGAAGGGGGAAAAGCCATCTTTGAAAATGTAAAGGGGAAACTTCTCCTATCAAAACATATTACAAAGTCTTCATAGTAAAAATTGTTCATACACTGGTGCAAGAACAGGCAAATAGGTTTCTGGAACAGAATAGAGAGCTTAGTGATAAAATCACATATATATAAAAATGTAATACATGATTAAATGGTACCACAAACTAGTAGGAAAAAAGGACTGTCCAGAAAATTGGCCATCTCTCTCTTGATAGATAACAGATAGAAAGATAAATAAACTAGATATTCTCAAGCTAACACAGGACTCTATGATTAAGGATTTAGGATTGTCACTTAAATGCAAAATAAAATTTAAAGATTGTAGAAGATAACATAGATAATTTTAAAAGCAAAATGATTAATTAATCATTAATTAAAGTTTGAGATACCAGTTCAATAACATTAGGAACAAAATTAATATGTAAGTAACAGATTTGAAGAAGTTATTTATAAATTTTAAAGTTTATAAGAAATCTTTATAAGTTACTTTATAAGATTTCTTTAAAGGAATCATTTTTTTCTTTAAATCCTGAAAAATCAGCAAGAAAAAGATAAGAACCAAATAAAAAAACGTGCAAAAGACATAAACAAGTCATTCATAAAAGAAAAAACTCAGAAGGCTACTGAGCAGACAAAGAGGTAGTCTAATTCATCAGTAATTAGATTCACTGAGTTTACCATTTTGGACAATATCAGCTATGGAACTATGCAGCTTCCCTGGTGGTTCAGACAGTGAAGAATCTGTGACCTAGGTTCGATCTCTGGGTCAGAGAAGGGAATGGCAGCCCACTTCAGAATTCTTGCCTGGAGAATTCCATGGACAAAGGAGCCTGGCAGGATACAGTCCATGGGGGTCGTAAAGAGTCAGACACAGCTAAGCAACTAACACTTTCTAGTGGGACTGTGGGAGTATGGGAACCGTCATGTACTGCCACTGAGATGCGGCCAGGTTAAGTTCTTCTGTAAACCACTCTAGCCAAAATAAATCAAATATCAGGTAGTATTTCTTAAACATATACCTCCTGGATATATATCAGAAGGAAAAGTGGACAATATGTACAAGGACATTTAAGTGTAGCATTTTTTTTAGATAGTAGGGAGTTGGAGGCAATCAAGTTGCTTATGGCTTGGGGACTGAATAAGTAAAACACATTGGATTCACCCAGTGAAATGCTATGGAGTACTTAGAAGCAACCAATTAGATGAACCCATAGCAACACACATGGATCTTAAAAAACCACAGTTAACTAAGGAAGTAACAATGAGATTTAGAGGATTAATGATATTTCAGGATTGCTTCAGCTCTCTGCAGGAAAGACTAAAGCAAACAAATGGAACAACACACACACACACACTCACACACACACACACACAAAGAAACAACCCTCAAGAAATGTAAAAATCTTGGGCGTTGATCTTTACTCCTTCCCCTGGGCACTGCCACCATTTTCCCCTAAGGCTGTCCCACACTCCAGAAGCTCCATTGGTTCAACCGACCTCCACAGAGCATGAAAAGGAGAAAGGGAACTTTCTAACCCTGCCTCATCAAAGAGCATTCCCCTCCAAGCCAATTTGTATCCACCCTCTTTGTTCAAAGTGGATATTTTCATTTATTTAACTGTGGTGTTTTTTTTTTTCCCTCGGCCAAGTGGTTATGGAGTTAGCCCAGGATAATTCCGGTAGGAGAGTGATTCTAAGGGAAGAAGGCATTTTGATGCCTCATATTCTGCCATAATAAACACTGCATACCACCCTCTCTTGCATTGGTTATGATGAAAAACAGTATACACTCATAGAAACAAAAGGCAATATTACCACTTGGAGGGTCATCCAAAATGTTGTTTAGAAAGTAAACCTCAGGAGCACATTCTCAGACTTAAGTTTATTTACAGCTCTGCAGCTATCAATAACAAAGACAATTAAATTAGCTAGGTCAAAAGCCCATTTGAACTGAAGAACTCTATTATAAAATTAAATTTTGTGGTAAAGTGGCCCTCACCAGCCCTTCTCACATGAAATTGATGGAGAGGCTGTTTGGATTTGTTAAAATTCAGAAAGGATTAATAGCTTTCATGTTGGAGAATATTACTCAGAAAGAGTGCACAGAGTTTAAAATACTTCACCCATGTAAATGAGCGCTGATTTCATTGTTTTATTTTAGATAGTGTGGTTTTTTAAAGAATCAATAGATGAGGTGGAGGAATAACTGTCCTCAAAGAAGCATATTCTGACTCCGCTAAGATGGTATGTAATTTGCTCCATCAAAGCCAAAACAGTCAATAAGTCAAGATGTGGCTTTAGCTGTGTCTCAGAATAAACACTGGATTTCTTCATTAACTGATCAAATACAGAGTTCAAAGGGAACTGCAATGTTCTTTTGTGTGGGGAAAAATAATGGATTACAGCAAATATCTCAGGGTTTTGGAGACCACACTAAGCTCAGAGGTTAGCAAGACATTTTCTTTGTCAACCTCAGATCACCCTGGCATAGCCACAAAAGAGTCTGCATTTCATTAGGCTTCTTTTCTGATTTAAGAAAAGAAAATGTGTCTTTATAGTCCAGTAGCCATCAGAACAAGTTGACAGTACATCATTCTGGGGTTCTGCTTCTCTGAGATTGATGGTCTGGTTCCCTTCATACAGATTCCTCCCTTTTTTCCTCCCTCCCTCACTGTCTCCCTCCTTCTTTTCTTCCCTCTTTTTTCTTCCTTCCTTCCTCTCTCCATCCCTCCCTCATATTTCTCCCACACACCCACTCCCCTCTCTTTCTCCCTTCCTTCCTTTATTTTTTGTCTCAATTAATACAGCTGACTTTTTATGGACATTTGCTTTTAATAGTAGTTTGACCCCAATAAATTAATTAAACATTTACTATATATAACCCAGCCTTTGGAGGAGTAAATGGCAACCCACTTCAGTATTCTTGCCTGGAAAATCCCATGGATGGAGAAGCCTGGTGGACTACGGTACATGGGTCACAAAGAGTCAGACACAACTGAGCAACTGAGTGACTGGGCACATATGCACACATATCCACTCTCCACTTGCCTCTTAGAATCTCTACCAGCTGCATATTCGCCAATTCCCATACTGGTTCTAATATGATCAGTCTCCTCAAACATACCCCTTTTATATTCTCTATTATTCATTTTCTATCCACTCACCATCTCAATCTCTAACCGTAGGAAATCTAGACCCCTCCCATTTTTTCACAATCTTTCTCCAGTAGCCCATCGCCATGCCAGAATTAGGTATATGGATCCATACCCCACCTCCAGCACATTCCATAAAATAGTCATCATCATGATACCTAGTCCATAATGTTCTAGGGATAAAATAAGGCACACCTTGTAAAGCTCATCACACAGTGACTGGCACGTAGTAATGACTCTAAATGTGAGCTAGGTTTATTTTCCTCCCAATTGTCTTTTAAATCTTTTTTATCCATTTTGCCATTATTGCCTTCAGACTTTTATCATCCCTTACAAAAAGTAGTTCCCTGCCTGGTCTCTGCTGATCAGAAAATTTCCCATATTGTCCATTCATTGCCTTGCTGCCAATGTTAACTTGTATAAAGCCTAATATAATATGACCATGTAACTATCTTTAAACTGAAGTAAACATTTTTCGTAAAGGCCCATAAGGCACTTTGCACTGGTCCCAGCTATTATCTTCTTCTCTCACTTCTTTCCCAACTAATTCCAGACAAAGAAAACATCGGATAGTCTCAACAATTGTCCATGTTCCTTTGTACTTCCCTGTCACTGCACTTTCTTTTCCCTTTTCTCAGAATATTTTTCCCCTCTTTCCTCACATAACACCCTACATAATCCAACTGCTTCCATCATCACCTACTTTATGAAGTCTTCTCCAGCCTACCTAGAGAAACTGATACATCCTTCTCCATGTTCCTAAAGCCCTTTGCACATACCACTATAGCACTAAGCTTATCACATTGTGATGATTTGTTTTCATAGTGGTTGTAAAGACAGGTTTGCAAAAGAAAGGAAAGATGGCATTTGTTCTTTGGTTTAATAATTCCTCTTTCCTGAAATCCTGTCTCACTGTGTCATGTTCTGCCTCTGAGGGTCTTCTAAGTCTCTTTCATTCAATAGTTGTAAAAGTTCCTGCATGATTCTATCAGGATTTCCAATGAAGATATTGGGGATCAGTGCTCCTCCATCATTTGTCACATGCACTCCATTCTGCATTTTAACACCGCTCTTATTAGACCACTCCAGTGTTCTTGCCTGGAGAATTCCAGGGAGGGGGCTGCAGTCCATGGGGTCACTAAGAGTCAGACACGACTGAGCGACTTCACTTCACTTTCACTATTAGACCTTAGTAAATTGTAGCCTTTATTTATTATACTCAAATAGAACTGTTCACAAATGGTCAAAGGAATTTGGAAAAGTAAAAATTCAGAGTTAAAACAGAACACATAAATAGAAATCTTTGTGTTATTCACAGAGATTGAAATAGTTAACTCTTACTCGTTAATAAGAATAGTGTCTATTGTATGTTACTTTAACTTTTCCAAAGCATTTCTATACACATTCAATCTTCTCAACAACTCTCAGTGGTATACAGGGAAAATATTATTATCTCTACAGATGAAGAAATTGAGGCTCAGAGAGGTTAAATGATTTTTCAAGGTTACAGAGCTAGTGAATAGCAAATCCAAGAAACCACATCATATGATTCATAATGTACTATTCTTTCCAGATTTTTTTTTCATACCACCATTTATATATTTCTTCTGCTGGATGTAATCCTATTATTAGGACTTTCATAAGAATTGCATATATTAGTAAAGATTTTGTTAAAAATTTTAGAGAGCCTTTTAAAAATGTTTATATATTTTTACATTGGGTTTTATTTGATGATAATAAAAATACATGCTCATTATAAAACATTTGGAGAATAGAAGTTCTTCACAGAGAGAAAAATTAAGTATAATTTTTCCATGTAGTGACAAACATGATTAATATTTTGGTTAATTTCCTTCCAGTCTTTTATTTATGCTTGATTCATCTTTTTCACATTGTTATAGTCATATTTGTGTTCAGTATTTTATTCTCTTCATGAATCTTATCAGGAACATTCATGCTTTGAGAAACATGGACTTACAAACATTCAGTTCAGTTCAGTTCAGTTCAGTTTAGTTCAGTTCAGTCGCTCAGTCATGTCCGACTCTTTGCGACCCCATGAACCACAGCATGCCAGGCCTCCTTGTCCATCACAAGCTCCTGGAATTCACTCAGACTCACGTCCATCGAGTCAGTGATGCCATCCAGCCATCTCATCCTCGGTCGTCCCTTCTCCTCCTGCCCCCAATCCCTCCCAGCATCAGAGTCTTTTCCAATGAGTCAACTCTTCGCATGAGGTGGCCAAAGTACTGGAGTTTCAGCTTTAGCATCATTCCTTCCAAAGAATACCCAGGGCTGATCTCCTTTAGGATGGACTGGTTGGATCTCCTTGCAGTCCAAGGGACTCTCAAAAGTCTTCTCCAACACCACCGTTCAAAAGCATCAATTCTTCAGTGCTCAGCCTTCTTCACAGTCCAACTCTCACATCCATACATGACTACTGCAATATTCTACTTTATGGCTCTATCAGAATTTAGTTAAATCTCTTATTTTTGGTAATTTTTTATGATTTTTTTATTTTTATTTGATCACTGCACTGTATTCTTCCCTTAACTCTTGATACCACATCCTCAAAAAAGATCAAATTATATTTTTGATCAATTATGTTTTTTCTGAGTTTAAAACCTATATGTCAAGCTAACAAAGTCACACTTGTAGTTAGTGGAGATGGTCAGTGCTCTGTGGTGTTCAGAGCATTTGAGTAGGGATATCACACCATCCCAGACAGGGTTAAGTCAAAATAGTATCAAACCTTTTTTTGATCATTTTCTCAGACCGTAGGACACATCAGCAAACCATGTTCTAGCCATTGGGATTCCTGAAGTACCTGGAAAACATAGCTCAGCTTAGATTCCCCAGACCCATTTTCCAAAATGACACATATCCTGTGATTCCATAGACCCATGTTTATTTCAGTGTCTTGTCCCCCTCTGTTGGCCCTCCACAAATGTATGGTTCCAGTGTTTCTATCATCATAATGAAAGAGAATGAATAGTAAAAAAAATCAGCCTAGAAGGGACCTTAGAGGATATCTAGTTCAAGGAATTAGAAGTACATGGCAGTGGAACTCCCTGGGTTTGAATCTTAGATTTTTCAATCATTAACTGCTTGACCTGAGATAACCTTTAATAGCCCTGTGCCTCTGTAGCCCAGCCTATAAAGTGATGATATTAATAGCACCTACTGTATAGTACTATCCTGAGACTTCAACGTGGTAATCTATGCAAGGCATTTAGAACAGTGTGTGACTGATACTAATATTCTGAAAAAAAAATACTAGCTATCATTTTTGTCACTTCGTGTTATGGAAGCAGAGACAGATGCCCAGGATCAATAACCCAGGTTCAACTATTTTTACATTAAACCAAACTTTAAAAAAAAATGTATTTGACCATTCGTTTTATAGACATCCTCAGTTTGGATTAGGGAGAAAACGACTATACCATAGTTTGGCAACTTTTGCTTCCTATTTTTTAAACTTGGTATCTGAGCTCTTCCCAGAATTTTAAACCCTTGTATATTACAAAGGAAATTGAATCAATAAATTTCTGATTCACTCACCCTTAACTCATCAAAACATCATTAGATTTATTTGATGTCTGGGGAAGCCTTACATGTCTCCATGTGCAGAAGTATGCACATCTTCTCCTTCTAAACTGATAAATCTTTTTCAGCCAGCCATAAATAGCAATGGAATGCCAAAATAAGCAGCTCTAAAATCAAAATGGTTGAGAAACAATTGAGCTTGTTCCATGCAGTTCACATTCTCTCAGTCTAACTTAATCATCCTTGATGAGCACTTCCATTTCAGAATGCATGAACTTTGTTCCAACTAAAATCTATTGAGTGTCTACTATGTGCCAGGCATTATTCTATCAAAAAGGGAAATATTGAGGCTGTTTTTCAATTCTAAGATGTTTCTGTGAACATCCTCTGAGTTGACTTTGAGATTCTGCTAATTGAGAAAATGAGGACTTTCAAAGGGAGTTTGAGATAAAGGTGTTCTTCAGTGACTCAGCTTTGATTCTATGGATGTTGGCCTTGATTCCTGCAGCTAATTTCTCCATGGCGTTGGCCTTGTCAATCACACACAGATCACACACTGAATGATTTCATTTAGTCTTCTACTAGGGCCTCCATCCATTTTGACTTGCTTTACAACACTGGTTCTGGTATCAGTTCAAAATGGCTGATTCTTGTTGGTGTATGACAGAAAACCACAACATTCTGTAAAGCAATTATCCTTCAATTAAAAAAAATTTTTTAAGGAAAAAAAAAAAAAACTGGCACTGCTCTGGGATCTGACCTATCATTTCTCTGATTCTATCATAGATCACTGCTTGCAGAATGAATATTCCTAGATTCAGTACTCTTATATCTAGAATAGAGACTAGAAAGAAATAACACCAAGCATAGTAAGCAGAAGTGCACCAGAAGTAACCAGAAAGAAAGAAAAAAATAAAAGGACTGTCTAGTTTTCCAAAGGAGAATGAACACAGGAAACCCTCAGAAATTCTTAGAATTGGGTGTTAGTGCTTTGCTCAAGTCTGAAGTAGCCACCAGTCGAACAGAGTCAAAACAAGAGGTTTATGATTTTTCTTAAGGTTTTAGCTAGACTAATTTACCCCCAGAGTGATATGGCCTGGAAATAACAGAGTTCTTCATAGCTATGCACCTGGGAATCTTTCATATTCATTAGAAGCCTTATTTAGCTTTCCTAAGCCTCAGTTTCTTCAACTGTGAAATTAGGATAAAACTCTTGGGACTTTTTAAATAATTAAATGATTCTTTGCATATAATTCATTTAGAATTTATTAAATATTCAATTAATGTTAGCTACTAATGTTACATTTTATTCACCTTAGAGTAATAGAACAATAGAGTAATAGAATGAATAAATGAATCTAAAACAACAAGGGAGACTGTGGCAGAGGAAAATTGATCTATTTTGTATGTAAACAGACTTCAGTTGCTTGAATTTTGACTTATTAAGCCATGGAGATAGGTAGCCACAGCCACATTGAACTTCTAAGTAAGGAGAAAACATAACAAACATATAAATTAATAAATGAAATAAATTAAAATTCTAGGCCCAACCAGGGAGTCTGATTAGCAGCAGCATTCAGGCTGAGGTCAGCCTTTCAACCTGGGTGCTGCTAAGAAACGCATCTCTGCTAACAGTGAATTAAAACATCAAGAAAGAGGCAAAACTCAAACAGGCGGTGCCTGGTGGAACTGTACTGAAAACCTGACATAAATAAATAACAGCATCTTCTTTTAAAGACTTTGAAATAATCAGCACAATGTGCCAAGAAAGATAGAAGTTCGCTCTGTGCTCTCTCTGAATGCAAACATAAGCTCACTGTGGCAAGGAGGGCTCCTGTTTAATTGGCAGGGGGGTGGGCGGGGGAGGCTTAGGAAGAAAGAAAGGACCTCATCTAGAGTTTTTGTTTCTTATACAACTTCTTCTCTCAAGATGGTGGGATATCATAATAAATACTTTAATAATAAGTGGGAGATAACAAGCCATTCACTGGTCAATGAATTATGGATTAAAAATAACCAGAGCTGTGGTATAACATTGTAACAGAGGTTCCAAAATGACCTACAATTTTGATGAAAGATGCAGAGAAAGAAATATAGACATTTGACACTTTTTATTAGGAAGATTTTTAGATACTTCTGCAGGGATCTTTTTTTTTTTCTGAGAACATCAATGAACATATATATATATAGTCATATATTTATGTATTTATACGTGTATATATATATATATGACTTCCCAGGTGGTGCTAATGATGAAGAACCTTCCAACCAATGCAGGAGACCTAAGAGATATGGGTTCTATCCCTGGGTTGGGAAGATACCCTGGAGAAGGGCATGGCATCTCACTCTGGTATTCTTGCCTGCAGAATCCCAGGAACAGAGTCTGGTGGACTACAGTCCATAAGATCACACAGAGTCAGACATGACTATAGCGACTTGGCATACACACATATATAATAAATGTTTTAAAATAGTACAGGCAAATAAAGTTCCTTACTTATCAAAGTAATAAATGTTAAATATAGAAAGTACAGAAATGTGGGATAAAAACCAAGTTGGAGAGAATGTTTAGAAGCAAAACCTTCTTTGGTCAGCATTCAGTGTCCAATGGCAGAAAATGTTCTAGATAGTTTAAGCAAACTAGAATGCAATATAAAGAATAAAGTACTCACAGAAACCTTGTATAGCCTGGAAGATCAGGCTCAAGGTTTAGTTTCTAGGAACAACTTTCAAAGCAATATCATGGGACTTTCTGATGGAAGAGCAAGTACCTTTGTCACCATTAAGAATCTAGAGAATGATCCAGAAAGTAGACAGTTTGAAATCCCCCATTAGACATCTTGTCTCTAGAACTACTCCAACGCTGTTACAATAAACCTGCCACAAAGACCTGACTCCTGCCCTGTATCTCAGCCCCACATGTGCTCCTAGGCCATCTGCTTCTTCATAAAACCCCTAATTTCATTACTATGCTGCTACAGAAGGAGCAGAAGCAACAGAAGTATAGGAGTAATTTTCCGATTCTGAAAACTCATGTCTGTATTTCTGATTGGTGGATCCTAACCTACAGCTAGAACCCCAGCTGCCAGAGAATCTGGGGGAAAAAGCTCTAGACTTGCCATACTGACAGGCACAGTAAAAAGGTAAGTTAGTTTAGACCTCTGGTGTTTCCTGAGTAAAATCTGAAATTGACCCCTGAACACAGAGGGTGAGAAGAGACTGAAGAAGAAGACAAGTTATTCCAGATTGGCAGGTGGAAATTTTGACAAGAAAGAGAACTTATGTACAAGACTTGTCTTGCCAGCTGTAAGATGAATAGATCTCCACACCCACCCACCAGAATCTTAAAAGTTTGTATAGGGTCTTTAATGGAGTTCAGTCATGTATGTATATCACCTAGTCTCAATAACATAGTGCTTTCTCAAGTCTATGTCCTTGAAAAAGGTTCCCACTGTGGAAACAGTAGGCAGAGTTTATTTTCCAAGGACAGGGGAAGAGGTAAGGGACCTCCAGTTGCCCAGGTTGTGCTCAGAGGTCAACCACAGGTCACATCGTCTTAATTTCCTCTCCAATAAACTATTGGAATGGACACAAAGAGAAGCAATCCACTGGAACTGCCACAGTGCCAGTCCAGACAGAGAAAACAGCAAGAACAAAGACATGAAGGCATAAAATTACAGCTCAGGTTCAGTAATAGACAGTTCTTGTGTGATTTGAACATAGAGTGGATATTGGGGATTGTGGGAAAGTCACAATTAGCACATTGGATCTGATTATGGAAGCAACTTTCAGACCTACTAAGGACTTTGGATTTTAGTAAGCTCGTAATTACCATTTTATCTAGTAGGTCCTTCCTTTAGACACTTAGATGCAACCTGCATAAGTTTTGCCACCACTAAATTCTATTATTTACTTGGTATTTTTCTCTAAGTGATTTTAAATAGATTCAGTGCTTTTACTTAGCTCCATTCTCAGAGCTGTCTGTGAAATCACAGATTTGATATACTAGCTATATTTTTTTTCCTAATACAAATTGAAATACGTGTAAAACTTTTATTTATTTTTATTTTTAAAAATTTATTTATTTTAATTGGAGGCTAATTACTTTACAATATTGTAGTGGTTTTTGCCATACATTGATATGAATCAGCCATGGATTTACATGTGTTCCCATCCTGAACCCCCCTCCCACATCCCTCCCCATCCCATCCCTCTCAGTCATCCCAGTGCACCAGCCCTGAGCACCCTGTCTCATGCATCAAACCTGGACTGGCGATCTGTTTCATATATAATATACATGTTTCAATGCTCTTCTCTCAGATCATCCCACCCTCACCTTCTCCCACAGAGTCCAAAAGTCTGTTCTATACATCTGTGTCTCTTTTGCTGTCTCACATATAGGGTTATTGTTACCCTCTTTCTAAATTCCATATATATGCGTTAGTATACTGTACTGCTGTTTTTCTTTTTGGCTTACTTTGCTCTGTATAATAGGCTCCAGTTTCATCTGCCTCATTAGAACTGATTCAAATGTATTCTTTTTAATGGCTGAGTAATACTCCATTGTGTATATGTACCACAGCTTTGTGATCCATTCATCTGCTGATGGACATCTAGGTTGCTTCCATGTCCTGGCTATTGGGGTACACGTGTCTCTTTCAATTCTGGTTTCCTCGGTGTGTCTGCCCAGCAGTGGGATTGCTGGGTCATATGGCAGTTCTATTTCCAGTTTTTTAAGGAATCTCCACACTATTCTCCATAGTGGCTGTACTAGTTTGCATTCCCACCAACAGTATAAGAGGGTTCCCTTTTCTCCACACCCTCTCCAGCATTTATTGTTTGTAGATTTGGGGATAGCACCATTCTGACCTGCGTGAGATGGTACCTCATTGTGGTTTTGATTTGCATTTCTCTGATAATGAGTGATGTTGAGCATCTTTTCATGTGTTTGTTAGCCATCTGTACATCTTTGGAGAAATGCCTTTTTAGTTCTTTGGCCCATGTTTTGATTGGGTCATTTATTTTTTTGGAATTGAGTTTCAGGGGTTACTTGTATAGTTTTGAGATTAATTCTTTATCAGTTGCTTCATTTGCTATTATTTTCTACCATTCTGAAGGCTGTCTTTTCGCTTTGCTTATAGTTTCCTTCGTTGTGCAAAAGCTTTTAAGTTTTAAAATAATAGAAACAAGAAAGTACACATCACATGAAACATCTTTGGCACCACTAAAAGTTAAGAGTACTATTATTTGGAAAATACAGCTGTAGACAATGAGAAACACTGAGATCTTTATAAACATGGACATAGAAAAATCAGATATGTATTTTATTTTACTTTATTTTACTTTACAATACTGTATTGGTTTTGCCACACATTGACATGAATCTGCCATGGGTGTGCATGAGTTCCTAATCCTGAACCCCCCTCCCAACTCCCACCCCATATCATCTCTCTGGATCATCCCTGTGCACCAGCCCCAAGCATTCTGTAGCCTGTATCGAACATATACTGGCGATTCGTTTCTTACATGATAGTATACATGTTTCAATGCCATTCTACCACATCATCCCACCCTCTCCCTCTCCCTCAGAGTCCAAAAGTCCATTCTATACATCTGTGTCTCTTTTGCTGTCTCGCATACAGGGTTATCATTACCATCTTTCTAAATTCCATATATATATGTTAGTATACTGTATTGGTGTTTTTCTTTCTGGCTTACTTCACTCTGTATAATTACCTCCAGTTTCATCCATCTCATTAGAACTGATTCAAATGTATTCTTTTTAATGGCTGAGTAATACTCCATTGTGTATATGTACCGCTGCTTTCTTATCCATTCATCTGCTGATGGACATCTAGGTTGTTTCCATGTCCTGGCTATTATAAACAGTGCTGCAATGAACATTGGGGTACATGTGTCTCTTTCAATTCTGGTTTCCTCGGTGTGTATGCCCAGCAGTGGGATTGCTGGGTCATAAGGCAGTTCTATTTGTAATTTTTAAAGGAATCTCCGCACTGTTCTCCATAGTGGCTGTACTAGTTTGCATTCCCACCAACAGTGTAAGTGGGTTCCCTGTTCTCCACACCCTCTCCAGCATTTATTGCTTGCAGACTTTTGGATCACTGCCATTCTGACTGGTGTGAAATAGTACCTCATTGTGGTCTTGATTTGCATTTCTCTGATAATGAGTGATGTTGAGCATCTTTTCATGTGTTTGTTAGCTATCCGTATGTCTTATTTGGAGAAATGTCTATTTAGTTCTTTGGCCCATTTTTTGATTGGGTCATTTATTTTTCTGGAATTGAGCTGCATAAGTTGCCTGTATATTTTTGAGATTAGTTGTTTGTCAGTTGCTTCATTTGCTATTATTTTCTCCTATTCTGAAGGCTGTCTTTTCACCTTGCTTATAGTTTCCTTTGCTGTGCAGAAGCTTTTAATTTTAATTAGATCCCAATTGTTTATTTTTGCTTTTATTTCCAATATTCTGGGAGGTGGATCATAGAGGATCCTTTTGTGATTTATGTCAGAGAGTGTTTTGCCTATGTTCTCCTCTAGGAGTTTTATAGTTTCTGGTCTTACGTTTAGATCTTTAATACATTTTGAGTTTATTCTTGTGTGCGGTGTTAGAAAGTGATCTAGTTTCATTCTTTTACATGTGGTTGACCATTTTTCCCAGCACCACTTGTTAAAGAGATTGTCTTTACTCCATTGTATATTCTTGCCTCCTCTGTTAAGATAAGGTGTCCATAGGTGTGTGGATTTATCTCTGGGCTTTCTATTTTGTTCCACTGATCTATATTTCTGTCTTTGTACCAGTACCATATTGTCTTGATGACTGTGGCTTTGTAGCAGAGCCTGAAGTCAGGCAAGTTGATTCTTCCAGTTCCATTCTTCTTTCTCAAGATTGCTTTGGCTATTCGAGGTTTTTTGTATTTCCATACAAATCTTGAAATTATTTGTTCTAGCTCTGTGAAAAATACCAATGGTAGTTTGATAGGGATTGCATCAAATCTGTAGATTGCTTTGGGTAGTATACCCATTTTCACTATATTGATTCTTCTGATCCATAAACATAGTATATTTCTCCATCTATTAATGTCCTCTTTTATTTCTTTCATCAGTGTTTTATAGTTTTCTATATATAGGTCTTTAGTTTCTTTAGGTAGTTATATTCCTAAGTATTTTATTCTTTTCGTTGCAATGGTGAATGGAATTGTTTCCTTAATTTCTTTTTCTACTTTCTCATTATTAGTATATAGTAATGCGAGGGATTTCTGTATGTCGATTTTATATCCTGCAACTTTACTATATTCATTGATTAGCTCTAGCAATTTTCTGGTGGAGTCTTTAGGGTTTTCTGTGTAGAGGATCATGTCATCTGCAAACAGTGAGAGTTTTACTTCTTCTTTTCCAATTTGGATTCCTTTTATTTCTTTTTCTGCTCTGATGGCCAAAACTTCCTGAACTATGTTGAATAGTAGTGGTGAAAGTGGGCACCCTGTCTTGTTCCTGACTTAAGGGAAATGCTTTCAATTTTTCACCATTGAGAATAATGTTTGCTGTGTGTTTGTCATATATAGCTTTTATTATGTTGAGGCATGTTCCTTCTATTCCTGCTTTCTAGAGAGTTTTTATCATAAATGGATGTTGAATTTTGTGGAAGGCCTTCTCTGTATCTATTGAGATAATCATATTTTTCAATTTGTTAATGTGGTGAATTACATTGATTGATTTGCAGATATTGAAGAATCCTTGCATCCCTGGGATAAAGCCCACTTGGTCATGGTGTATGATCTTTTTAATGTGTTGTTGGATTCTGATTGCTAGAATTTTCTTAAGGATTTTTGCATCTATATTCATCAGTGATATTGGCCTGTAGTTTTCTTTTTTGTGGCATCTTTGTCAGGTTTTGGTATTAGGGTGATGGTGGCCTCATAGAATGAGTTTGGAAGTTTACCTTCCTCTGCAATTTTCTGGAAGAGTTTGAGTAGGATAGGTGTTAGCTCTTCTCGAAATTTTTGGCAGAAGTCAGCTGTGAAGCTGTCTGGACCTGGGCTTTTGTTTGCTGGAAGATTTCTGATTACAGTTTCAATTTCTGTGCTTGTGATGGGTCTGTTAAGATTTTCTATTTCTTCCTGGTTCAGTTTTGGAAAGTTGTACTTTTCTAAGAATTTTTCCATTTCTTCCACGTTGTCCATTTTATTGGCATATAATTGCTGATAGTAGTCTCTTATGATCCTTTGTATTTCTGTGTTGTCTGTTGTGATCTCTCCATTTTCACTTCTAATTTTATTGATTTGATTTTTCTCCCTTTGCTTCTTGATGAGTCTGGCTAATGGTTTGTCGATTTTATTTATCCTTTCAAAGAACCAGCTTTTGGCTTTGTTGATTTTTGCTATGGTCTCTTTTGTTTCTTTTGCATTTATTTCTGCCCTAATTTTTAAGATTTCTTTCCTTCTACTAACTCTGGGGTTCTCCATTTCTTCCTTTTCTAGTTGCTTTAGGTGTAGAGTTAGGTTATTTATTTGACTTTTTTCTTGTTTCTTGGGGTATGCCTGTATTGCTATGAACTTTCCTGTTAGCACTACTTTTATAGTGTCCCACAGGTTTTGGGTTGTTATGTTTTCATTTTCATTAGTTTCTATGCATATTTTGATTTCTTCTGTGATTTGTTGGTTATTCAGAAGTGTGTTGTTCAGCCTCCATATGTTGGAATTTTTAATAGTTTTTATCCTGTAATTGAGATGTAATCTTAATACATTATGTTGGAGTGTTTCATATTGTCCTGGAGGTTCTGAGATTGTCCTCATTTCTTTTAATTCGTTTTACTTTTTTCCTCTCTGATTCACTTATTTCTACCATTCTATCTTCTATTTCACTAATCCTATCTTCTGCCTCCATTATTCTACTATTTGTTGCCTCCAGAGTGTTTCTAACCTCATTTATTGCATTATTCAGAAAAGATGCTTGGAATGATCTCAATTTTTTGAGTTTATCGAGGTTAGATTTATGGCCCAGGATGTGATCTATCCTGGAGAAGTTTCCATGAGCACTTGAGAAAAAGGTGAAATTCATTGTTTTGGGGTGAAACGTCCTATAGATATCAATTAGGTCTAATTGATCTATTGTATCATTTAAAGTTTGTGTTTCTTTGTTAATTTTCTGTTTAGTTGATCTGTCCATAGGTGTGAGTGGGGTATTAAAGTCTCCGACTATTATTGTGGTTTGTTAATTTCCCCTTTCATACTTGTTAGCATTTGTCTTACATATTGCAGTGCTCCTATGTTGGGTGCATATATATTTATAATTGTTATATCTTCTTCTTGGATTGATCCTTGATCATTATGTAGTGGCCTTCTTTGTCTCTTTTCACAGCCTTTGTTTTAAAGTCTATTTTATCGGATATGAGTATTGCTACTCCTGCTTTCTTTTGGTCTCTATTGCATGGAATATCTTTTTCCAGCCCTTCACTTTCAGTCTGTATGTGTCCCTTGTTTAAAGGTGGGTCTCTTGTAGGCAGCATATATAAGGATCTTGTTTTTGTATCCATTCAGCCAGTCTTTGCCTTTTGGTTGGGGCATTCAACCCATTTATGTTTAAGGTAATTATTAATAAGTATGATCCCGTTGCCATTTACTTTATTGTTTTGGGTTCAGGTTTATACGCCCTTTTTGTGTTTCCTGTCTAGAGAATATCCTTTAGCATTTGTTGGAGGGCTGGTTTGGTGGTGCTGAATTCTCTTAACTTTTGCTTGTCTGTAAAGCTTTTGATTTCTCCTTCATATTTGAATGAGATCCTTGCTGGGTACAGTAATCTGGGCTGTAGGTTATTTTCTTTCATCACTTTAAGTATATCTTGCCATTCCCTCCTGGCCTGAAGAGTTTCTGTTGAAAGATCTGCAGTTATCCTATGGGAATCCTCTTGTGTATTATTTGCTGTTTTTCCCTTGCTGCTTTTAATATTTGTTCTTTGTGTTTGATCTTTGTTAATTTGCTTAATATGTGTCTTGGGGTGTTTTGCCTTGGGTTTATCCTGTTTGGAACTCTCTGGGTTTCTTGGACTTGTGTGATTATTTCCTTCCCCATTTTAGGGGAGTTTTCAATTATTATCTCCTCAAGTATTTTCTCATGGCCTTTCTTTTTGTCTTCTTCTAAGGACTCCTATAATTCGAATGTTGGAGCATTTCATATTGTCCTGGAGGTCTCTGAGATTGTCCTCATTTCTTTTAATTCGTTTTTCTTTTTCATTCTGATTCACTTATTTCTACCATTCTATCTTCTATTTCACTAATCCTATCTTCTGCCTCCGTTATTCTACTATTTGTTGCCTCCAGAGTGTTTCTGATCTCATTTATTGCATTATTCATTATATATTGACTCTTTTTTATTTCTTCTAGGTCCTTGTTAAACCTTTCTTGCATCTTCTCAATCCTTGTCTCCAGGCTATTTATCTCTGATTCCATTTTGATTTCAAGATTTTGGATCATTTTCACTATCAATATTCAGAATTCTTTCTCAGGTAGATTCCCTATCTCTTTCTTTTGTTTGGTTTGGTGGGCATTTCTCCTGTTCCTTTACCTGCTGGGTATTCCTCTGTCTCTTCATCTTGGTTATATTGCTGCATTTGGGGTGCCTTTTCTATATTCTGGAGATTTGTGGAGTTCTCTTTATTATGGAGTTTCCTCACTGTGGATGGGGTTGGACCAGTGGCTTTTCAAGGTTTCTTGGTTAGGGAGGCTTGTGTTGGAGTTCTGGTGGGTGGAGCTGGATTTCTTCTCTCTGGAGTGCAATGAAGTGACCAGTAATGGGTTATGAGACGTCAATGGTTTTGGAGTAACTTTGAGCTGCCTGTATATTGAAGCTCAGGGATGTGTTCCTGTGTTGCTGGAGAATTTGTGTGGTATGTCTTGCTCTAGAACTTGTTGGCCCTTGGGTGGTGCTTGGTTTCAGTGTAGGTATGGAGGCGTTTGATGAGCTCCTACTGATTAATGTTCCCTGGATTCAGGAGTTCTCTGATGTTCTCAGGATTTGGACTTAAGCCTCCTGTTTCTGGTTTTCAGTTTTATTATTACAGTAGCCTCAAGACTTCTCTATCTATACAGCACCAATGATACAACATCTAGGTTAAAGATGAAAAGTTTCTCCACATTGAGGAACACTCAGGTTCAGTGAGTTACATGGAGAAGAGAAGAGGGAGGGGGTAGTTCGAGGTGACTGGAATGAGATAAGGTGGGATCAAAAGAGGACAGAGCAGGCTAGCCAGTAATCACTTCCTTATGTGCACTCCACAGTCTGGACCACTCAGAGGTGTTCATGGAGTTATACAGGGAAGAGGAGAGGGAGGAAGTAGACAGAGGTGGCCAGGAGGATAAAAGAGGGAAATGAAAAGGAGAGAGACAGATCCAGCCAATAACCAGTTCCCTAAGTGTTCTCCACCGTCTGGAACACACAGAGATTCACAAAGTTGGGTAGAGAAGAGAAGGGGGAGGGAGGAGACAGAGGCCTCCTGGTGGAGAAAAAGGAGAGTCCAAAGGAGGAAAGAGTGGTCAAGCCAGTAATCTCACTCTCAGATAAAATTGGGTACTGAAGATTGGGTTGTTAAATGTACAAAATTGACAGCACATACCAAAAAGCAAAGATTAAAAATCTAGAGTAGAAGTTGGATTTTCAAAAATACAATATTAAAGAAAAGAAGAAGAAAAAAAAAGAAAAAGAAAACAAAGCCACAAGAATTATTAAACAACAACAACAACAACCACAAAAAGACTATATACAGTGTTTGCTTTAAAAATAGGGTCTTTTTTTCTAAAGTAACAGTAGGTTATAAAAATTAAAATTAAAGGAGAAATAGAGGACTTAAAATTTTTTTAAAGTTAAAAAAAAGAGGAAGAAAAAACAATCACACAACAACATTAAAAAAAAAAAAGGAATAATCGTAAAAATAGTAAAGATATATCTGGCCCTTTCTCTGTTGTTGTGGGCTGTGTGGGGTCACTTCCAAGGCTGTTCCCTCTGTTTAACTTTTTCTGTTTGCTGGTCTCTTCAGTGTCTGATTTCTGCCCTGACACAGGGGGGCGGTGGTGGACACTTTTTTTATTTTTTTAGGCTCACTTGTTCAGTCGTGCTGTGGGGAGGGAGGGATGCTGCAAACAAATAACACTGGCGTGTGCTCGCAGTGTCTCAACCCCGCTGGGTCTGCCCCTGCTCACGGCGCACACTGCTCAGGCTCTACGTTGCTCCACTGGGAACCGTCTAAGGCTGGCCCTAGGATGCATGCACCTCCCCGGTCTAAGCCACTCAGGCTCGGCACTCAGGTAGCCCTCAGAGGCACAGATTTGGTTGAGCCTCCCAGGTCGAGTAGCTCAGGTGTTTGGCGAGTGCGATTGCTGCGACTTATTGCCTTTCCCATTTCTGCTGCTCAGTTTTCTGGGTGTACCGCTGGCATCCCTTCTCAGGCAGATGATGACTGTCCAGAATCCCCAGAAGTCTTAGCAAAGAAGCCTGCTTCCATTTTGGTAGGTAATGTCTCTCTTGGGCTGCAATTGCCCCCTTCCAGCCCTTACGGCTCTGGCTGCCTGTCACTGGGGAGGGGGATGGTCTACAGCTGGCTATTTCTGTTCCGTCCTTTGTTCTGTGCACGGTCCTGGAGGTATCTTATGTTCGAGCTTTTCACGTGGTGGCTATTCCACTGTCTGGTTTGCTAGCCCAAGTTAGTTCACTCTGGTTATGCGCGGGGCATTCCGGCCCAATTCTTAAAAGCACTGCAGCCCACACCTCCCACGCCTCCCTGCCCAGCCCCCACTTGCTAGTGGCAGATGCAGGCGTCTATGCTGCTTCTCCACTGGGGGAGTTACTGTTGGGCTCGTAATCTGTTGGTTTTAATTATTTATTTATTTTTCCTCCCTGTTATGTTGCCCTCTGTGCTTCCAAGGCTCACCACAGACTCAGCAGGGAGAGTGTTTCCTGGTGTTTGGAAACCTCTCTTCTTAAGATTCCCTTCCCAGGACAGGACTTCCTTCCCGGGACCAAGCTCCCTCCCTACCTCCTTTGTCTCTTTTTTCGTCTTTTATATTTTTTCCTACCTGTTTTTGAAGACAATGATCTGCTTTTCTGGGTGCCTGATGTCCTCTGCCAGCATTCAGAAGTTGTTTTGTGGAATTTGCTCAGCGTTGAAATGTTCTTTTGATGAATTTGTGAGGGAGAAAGTGGTCTCCCCATCCTATTCCCTCACCATCTTAGGACCGCCCTCCAGATACGTATTTTTAAAAGATACTGACAATGAATGGGATGGATCAGAGCCAAGTTTAAAGTCATGAATCCACGTAAAAGTGGAATATTATTTGATCAGTGTAATGTCTATAGGAATGAAAAGGAAAAATCAGTTAAAGAGATTTCAGAACTGGAATGCAAGGGATTTGGTAACTGACAGATTTAGAAATTCAGAATGGCAGAAGAGTTAACACTAACTGTAGAGTGGTAGGTTAGGTAACAGTTGACTGTTGAATGGTGGTCCAATAAACAGATCTAGTGAACAACAAAATACTTGATCTTAGAATATGTATCTGAGAAGCCCAATTCAGAGTTTTCAGGTGTTTGGGGGATACAACTAGAAATAAATGCCTTGATTGCTATCAGTATGTGTCTAGAGTTCAGGAAAAATCTCTTAGAGTTTAAGTTTGTGGAGTCACTGGCCTGTATGCATTTAGTTAGTTGGAGTCATAAAAATAGACCTAAACTTTCAAGGAAAGGCTAGAATTGTGGAGTTTAAAAGTCAGGTAGAGGAAGAACCAGCAAGAGAGACTGAAGAACACCTTGGAAGAGTGGTCAAGGAAGCCATTGAAGAAGGAAGTGTCAATGAGAAGAAACCACTGATGAAGCCAAATGTCCAGAAAACGAGACTGCAAGTAGACCATTGGATTTGGTCATTTGGATATTGCTGTTCTGCAATTGAGTCGTTTGCATACAGTTGTCAGAGCAGAAGTCATATTTTACTGAGCTGAAAAAGCAATTGGGTCACAATTACTTGGAGATGGGAGCTTTACAGCAGGAAATCTCAACTAGAGATGATTTTCCCTTCAGCAGACCTTTGGCAATGTCTGGAGACATTTTTGATCGTCACAGCTAGGGAAGTGCTACTGTTATCTAGCTGGTAGATGGAAGTTAAGGATGCTAAACATCCTACAGTGCACAGAACAGATCACACAGCGAAAATTATCTGGCCAGAAATGTAGGAGTTCCAAGATTGAGACATTGTGCTGTAGATAAAGACTTCAAAGTCTGGTTGTGAAGAGAAGAGAAAAGGATGGTGGCTTGTTTTAGTGGAAAAATCCAATGTTTTCTTAGAAGATTTCAACTTACGAGAAAAGGGAAGAAGAAAATGAGGGAGAGAAAGTGAAGAATAGTTGGTCAAGTAATGTTTGATGGAGTTAAGAGAGAATATATTCCAATGCACAACTGAAGTGTAGAATTTGAATAGCAGAAAGCATTGCCACCACTCCCTTTGCCCTTCTAAGACAGGAAGGAAAGCAAATGACAGGCAGAAATATAGACACAGATAAGGGACCTATGAAGGAGTAATACAGCAGTTTATGGCTAGGAAGTAGAAAACTAAATTATCATGAGGAATGGAGAAGAGCACAGGAAAAGATAAATTGAACAGAACTGAAGAAGGATAGTAAAACTTGGAGATATAAAAGGCAAGACTGCATTAGAGCAAAAAAGAGATACGTGAGTAGTTCTTAAGCAGCATTAAAGGACAAGTTGAGTTTTGAAATTGCAAATTTGTAAGGGAACCAACTTACAAGGTAATGTGATTTTCTCACACAACGTTCAGCATCCCAAAAACAGTGTCAGGAAAACAGATGTTTGGAGGTTTTCAGTATCTGAGACTTCCCAGAAAGGTGCATTCACTGAAGGAAAATTCTGATTAGCTTAAATATGTTTTGTTGCCTAAACATGTATATGCACAAACCATTTTTTGTGCTTAAGTATGTGTTTGTGTTTAAATGTTTCTGGAATAATTGTCCCTGCCGCAAATCATGTCTTGAATTAATTCTGTTGTGCTTAGTTGCTCAGTTATGTCCAACTCTTTGTGACCCCATGGACTGCAGCCTGCCAGGCTCCTCTGTCCACAGGGATTCTCCAGGCAAGAATACTGGAATGGGTTGCCGTGCCCTCCTCTGGGGGATATTCCCAACAGAGGGTTCAAACCCAGGTCTCCAGCATTGCAGGTGGATTCTTTATAATCTGAGCCACCAGGGAAGCCCTAAATGTAATTATACACTGTCAAATATTTAGGTTCTTAAATAATTGTCAATTAAGTTAAAATAATCCACTGGGGTCAGGAATAATATCCTCTGCTAATTATACTTCAATAGTTTTAATCCCTTTTTCTTTTTCTGTCTGTATCGATGCTACATAAATCAGAGATAATTGCATGATGAAACTGACGATCTAAATTTGGAGTTAAAATATCCCTTTGCTGAATACTCTTCTTTGGTTTTGCATTCACTCTGTTACATTTACAGTTTTACACAATCAGAGCCTCAGATTCTTTCCCTAATTCTTTCTTCAATGTGTCTTTATTTCTGTATGGCTAATTTGCTCATTTCATTCCCAGTGCTTCATTTGTTCTTTGTCCACAGTCTGTAGGCTCTTTTTGGGTCTGAGTTTTGCATTGCATGACCTATTAATGATATAGCTCATTTTGTGGTGAGTGTTACATCCTTAAGACATTTGCAAAAACAGCCAACAAATCCCCAGTTGTAATTAGGTCAAATATTTCTAGAAAATTTCTTTTGTTGACTGATTCTATGGATTCATCATGGCCTTTTATTGCCTTTTTTTTTTTTTTTTTTTTCCGGGCACACAGATAATTACTTCTATTACCATCCTCAAATAACAATGTTTTTCTTCTCTAGTCTTTGTCTGGAGCTGCCCATTAGTTCACTGACACCAGAGTTTCTCTAAAATGTTATCTTTGTTCATAATTTATCTATCCCAGAAATTTCAGCTGAGTTGCAGGCATCTGGTTTTCAGCTCAGGTCAGCTGTTTTCTAATCCAGATCTCTTTTCAGTTAAACATATTGAAAGTTTAGATGAATTCTAGATTGTGTGGAGAGGAGCCAGTTTGGTGGTATAAGTCCATAAACTGATTGGGAGACCATATTCTTTTTAAGTGCTGATTTAATTCCTAATGATCTGCTCCTCTTCAGTTTTCTTAAACTACAATTAGATACTGGCTAGGTTTATTTGAGGGAGAAGGCAATGGCAACCCACTCCAGTACTCTTGCCTGGAAAATCCCATGGACGGAGGAGCCTGATAGGCTGCAGTCCATGGGGTCGCACAGAGTCAGATATGACTGAGGCAACTTAACAGCAGCAGCAGCAGTTTTATTTGAATGTTTATTAACTGCATTATTGTAAACTAAAGCTCAGTAAATATACTCTTTGAGTTTTCTTAAATCAGGGAAAAGCTCTTTCTACAAACTCATCTATAAAACAGATATAGAACATTTCTAATTCTAAAGTATAATCAAATAAATCCCTTGGTCTACCTCGCCAGTGTAATCACTCAATTGTATTTGGCCACCCTGCAGATAGACTTCCTGTGATCAGGCTTACAAAATTGTTCAACAACGGCTGTATATACAAAGTAAAATCCTTATTTTTCAATGGATTTATCTAGAATTCTACTTATTCATTAAAGATACAGAAACTTTGAAGTATAGTTCTTCTTAAAATGTCTCTTGGGATTTACCAGTTACAATGTACATTTGATTTTTTTTTTTCCCACCCAACATATCCTCACTCATAGCCAGGGTAACAGTATCACTGAATTCACATGGATATCTGCATTGCCCTATTCAGGCCATACTATTTTCAGACCACTTAACTCCAGAATTTGGTCCTAATCCTCACATCCCTACAACTGGCTACAAGGTGTGACTGGAATGAGTCAGGCCAATTAGATGCAAAGAGATATTTTCTTGAGTCTTCAGGGAGAGATGTTTCTACTTTGTTCCACAGGATATAATAAAAAGGAGACTTTCTTTCTGTTGTGCTAAATAAGTAAGTATAGTAGTTTGTATGGAGCAGATAATCTAGAGACAAATCACATGAATTTAAATCATAGCTACTCCACTTGTATGACTTTGGGGAAGTTATTTAATCTTTCTGTCCCTTAGTATTCTCATGTGTAAAATGGTAATACCAATCTTTCCAATCTATAGAGTTGTTTTTGAGAGTTACATGAGCTAACCCTGAAGCATTGAAAACAGTGTCTGGCATTGGCTACATAAGCTACTCCTGAAACACGGAAAACAGTGCTTGGCACATAGTGAACACGATTAGAGAAAATCTAGGAAGCTTGCAACCATCTTAGTGCAGCCATTCTTAGGAATAGACAGAGGAGAGATAGAAAGTTGGGACTTCAGTGATGGAATTAACCTTTTTGAAACAGAACCCTGGTCTTTTAAGTTATATGAGTTGTAAATTATGGCTTTTTGATTAAGTCTGCTAGAGTTATCTTTCTGTTACTCAAAACTGAAATATCCCTAAGAAAAGAGTGAAGTGTCACCAGCTTTAATTTTACAAACACCATTAAGCATCTGTTGCCTATCTATATAAATAAGGCACAGACACTATCTCACATTCAACACACATTTATTGAGCTCCTATTGTGTTTAAGGCAATGTAGTCATTGAGGGTATCTTTCAGAAATCTAAATAATTATAATGCAAGACAGAATGGTATAACTTCTTTGAGAAAGACATAAATAAGTCACATGAGAAATTCAGAGAAGTCATATATAGTTTGGACTATTCAGTAAGTCTTCTTGAGGCAATACCATTTCTAAGACTCATAAATTAGAATTCATTCTCAATGTTGTTTATATCTTCCTTTATTCAGGTACTATTCATTGAGTACCTACTCTGTGCCAGAGCTTGTGCTGAAAGCTAGACATAAAATATTGAACAAAATTGGATACGATCCTTGCTCTCCTGGTGAAAGTCAAAGAATCAAAGATGATTCACGTGATGACCAAGGATCACATGATGACATTACAAATGCAGCTAGGATAAGTGTTATAAAGAAAGTTCACAGCCTGAATATACATTTCTCCAAATAGGACATATAGGTAGACAACAGGAACATGAGAAGATGTTCAACACTGCTAGTTATTAGAGAAATGCAAATCAAAACTACAATGAGATATCACCTCACACCAGTCAGAATGGCTGTCATCAAAAAAATTTACAAACAACAAATGCTGGAGAGGGAGTGGAGAGAAGGGAACTCTTCTACACTGTTGGTAGGAGTATAAATTGGTGCAGCTACTATGGAAACAGTATGGAGATTCTTTAAAAAGCTAAAAATAGAGCTACCATATGACCGTGCAATCACACTCCTGGGCATACATCCAGAGAAAAACATGATCCGAAAGGATGCATGCACCCAGTGTTCATTTCAGCACTGTTTACAATAGCCAAAACATAGAAGTAACCTAAAGGTCCATCATCAGAGGAATGGATAAAGAATGTGTGGTATATATATATATATATATATATATATATATATATATATAACGGAATATTACTCATCTCTAGAAAAGACTGAAATAATGTCATTTGCAGCAACATGGATGGACCTAGAGAGTGTTATATTGAGAGAACTAAGTCAGACAGAGAAAGAGAAGCATGGTATGACACCCCTTATATGTGGAATCTAAAGAGAAATGATACAGATGAATTTACGTATAAAATAGAAAGAGCCTCACAGAAGACAAACTTATGGTTGCCAGGGGGGAAAGATAGGGAGTCTGGGAAGGGCATGTGCACACTGCTATTTTCAAAATGGATACCCAACAAGGACCTATTATATTGCATATGGAATTCTACTCAATGTTATATGCCAGACTGGATGGGAGTGGGGTTTGGGGGAGAATGGATACATGTATATGTATGGCTAAGTCCCTTTGCTGTCCACCTGAAACTATCACAACATGTTAATTGGCTATACCCCAATACAAAATAAAAAGTTTAAGGTTTGAATAAAAAAGAATCCACAGAACTTGGATTATGAGACAATATATCAGTGTTTAAGTATCAATACCTTCAGGAAAATTATTTCAGTCAGTCTTTTTACAGTAAGGTGGTAAAGCCATCTAGCCAGAATAAGGTCTTTTATTGCAGCATAAGAAAAATCAAGCTGTGGGTGAGGGGTGGGGGAAGGAGAAGCAAACATCTGTAATACATTTTCAGTACAAAATTAATGTCACTTCCAGTTGTGTTGGCCAAATTCCTTGCCTTTCCTTGACAGACTGACAAAGAATGAAAGTCAACCCAATTTATGCCTATTGGAGGTAACTTGTGGCTTAACTGGACTCTTTGGTTGAAGTGTTGACATGTGGCAATTTTGTAGAAACAAATGATCATTAGAGAGGGCATGATAGTCAACACAAATAGGATGCAATTAGCATGTGTCACCACTGGCTTCTGGTAGAAACATCTTAATAGATGACACATAATAAAGGTCAGCAATGGAGACCAGCTCAGTTAATTAGTTCCTTGTTGTTTCTGAGGAAGAAAGTAAAGTATTTTAATCTTGTTTTTCCTCTTCTTTCAACAGCCACCCCTTGGGAAGGGTCAGGGTCACTTGTGTCCTCTTTGTCTTCTCACTTCAGTAAGGAAAGCTCCAACATTTGTCCTTACAGTTTTACCTCCTTCTTAGTAAAATAGATTTTGTTTTTACTGCATTTTTCATGCTCAAGGTATCCCAAAGCAATTTACAGTAATGAGTTTCAAATCTGGATTGATGGTAGCTCGGTAGGCAATCATGTTAGCCATTACATATTCAAGGCTAGCTTACACCCAGCCCTGAAATTAAAATCTACCTCTTCACGAGAAGCGATGTCTCCTGAGAGACTTAGATAATTCTCCTCTTTCTCCCTCCCTCTTTCTCTCTGTCTCTTTTCTTCTCCCCCTCATACCCACTTGCCCAGCCCAGAACACCTGCACTGGCAATTATCAGATGGAGGTAAAGGATATGATGTGTATTACCTTCATAGAGACATTTGATGATTAAAGAAATTAATCTGGGAAATGATTAGACCATCATTTCCCAGAGAACCAGGTGAATGGAGCTTACTGAGTCTGAACATTAGTGCTGCCAACAGGGCTAAACTTGCCTCTAAGTGGCCTACAAATTCACAGTCACTTCTCTTGAACACTGTCTGCTTCAGTTAGTAACCACTCATAACTGCTCCAAGAGAACTCTCCAAATCCCCTATCATAGCCTTTTACAACATTCATTTTGTTTACTTATTTACCTGTCTGGACCTCTCAGCAGCCTATGAACTCTGTAAAAGCATCAGCCTTATATAACTTTTTCATTGTTGATCTCACAGTGTTTACTACATTCCCTGACTGATAGAAGTTGATCATTAAGTATTAGAAATAAGAATAAAGAAAATGTGGAAGGGAGACTAAGGGAACAAAAAGTGGAAGATAATGAAGGAAAAGACATAGAGGAGGAAAAAGGGAAGAGTTATATGTACAAACTGGAATATGACCAGATTATTCTGATTCACAGTAGCCAGTCTAGAATATTCAACTTATAAAAAGACAATTAAACATATCTTCCTAATGCAGGAATCTCTTCTATCACAACTCTCATGAAAAGTCATTCAGCCTTTGCTTAAACCCCACAATTTATCCAAAACGGCCTTAGATATTTTTGAAATAACTTGATTATTAGAATATTTCTCTTCAAAATTGTTCAACTTCACTTCTGCAGCCTTTTATGTATTTGTTTCAGTTTGTACCTTTAGCATCTAACAAAGTAATCCAGCTCCTTTTTATGCACAAGAGCACCCAGATGATTGAAAGGTCTTCCTTTAAAGAATCCTAGATCTATCCTGGTCACTGTTCTAGTCCTTGTCTTTGGGGCATCTTCTGGCTTTTCCCGAGTACACCACCTGTCATTGTCAAGAATATAGTAGATGTACCCTCACCCTACAGAACATATGGTACTTTTATCTAGCTGAGCAAGACCTTCTGCTTATATTTATGTAATTCTCTTCTTTGATTTTTTCTGAGCTTCTAGCTCTCTAAAACTGCAGATACTTTTTACTTTAATTTTTGTGAAGCCATAAATTCTATGATCTTTGTTTTCAATAGAGGGTGTTTTTATTTCTTTTTTATTCCTGTATTTAAAAAAAACTTTGGAATTTTTTGATAATTCTCTTAGTGTTTGAGCTTATCATTTGAGATTATTGATTTTTTTAAGTCTTGATTTGATCTCTCATTCATTCAATTCCAATTAATTTTAGAACATGACAGGATATAATAAACAAACTGCTAGGCTCTGTGGTAGGCTTTGAAGATACAAAGTTAAATAGATAAAATATCTGCCACAAGAAAAATTAAAGACCACTGCACAAAACAATAAAATCAATGACTTATAGGCCATAGATGAATGCAAGGCATTGAGAAAATATAATCATCTAAGTCAGCTATTGTTGGGAAGAAAGTAGTCTTCCTGGAGGAGATGACAGTTGAGATGAATTTTGAAAGATGAATATGAGATGAGATGAGAAAGATGAGAAAGAAAGAATAGCTAGATGAGAAAGAAAGAATAAGGGGATTTCGGGCTGAATGAAAAACTTAGACAACAGTTTGGAAGCATGAAAGCAAATGATGTATTCTCTCATCTACTCTGTTAGTCTTTGTGACAAATTTGAAGAACATACTCTAGGTCATCATCCACATTGTTAATGAAATATTTGCTATATACCTGGACTAGCTCTTGAATGCCATGGTAAGAAAATAATCCATGTGCAACAAATTGACATTCAAACACTTATAAACTATATTTACAGAGCTTACCATCACTAGGTTCCAGACTGTCTAAACTAATATTAAAAGTTTTAGCCCAACAAAAAATATAAGATGTTTTTATTTTCCTAATATCCATGAAGCTGGTAAAAAAATAATAATAATAATTAATAAATAAATAAAGGGGAAAAAAAGAACAGATCATAGTTGTACTGTTGGTCTTTACCTTCCTGACACTGGGTCATCCATCTTCTAGTAGTAGGTGAGAGAATTGCCACCAGCTGGAGCTTGTCACATACAGATCACTAAGTCTAGAACTCAAGGTGGTATCAGATTGTCTGCCCCATTTTAATGGCAAAGCAATGACTTTCACAGAGTTTTAACCTTTTCACTTAGAGTAACACCAGCTCTGATGAAAGCAAATGATAACAAAAGAAAATTTCAATGTCTCAACATAATGAAAATTTATCACTCACAAGCCTAATAATAGTTCTGAGTCAATGGGCAATTTTTTACCTAATGATTCATAGACCCAGGTCCCATCCATGGTTCCACTCATTTTAATAATGTGGCTTCTAAGGTCATTCTAATTTACAGCAGACTGGTGGAAGGAGAAAGACATAGGAAAGAACATGCTCTTCTTAACCCCTTTGTCTTAGATGTGAAACATGTTACTTCTGCTTACAACTCATTGGATAAAATCAGTCATGTGACCTTGCCATGCCCTCTTACCAATCAGCTGTTTCCATATTCTTCGGAAGGGACAGCTCAAAGTTTGATGTCTTGTTTTTATATATTTTAAACATACTAATAACCAATTAAAACACTTTGAATATTTAAAAATCATCAACTGAGGAGTGTATGAGCCATCTACCCAGCACCTAGCAATTATTTCATTACCTCAAAAGAACCTCTGTTATAATTATTAACCTATTACCATTAATTAGACAGTTCTCAACAATACACAATTTAAAGTATTACTTCAAAATAATTTGTTAATAATTATTAAGCTTGTGAAAATGATTTCCTAAAAATTTAATCAACCCAGAGGCATTTGTTAGCATAAGAAACAAATCACTTGAAAAAAAAGGGTTATTCTAATATTTCCCTGAGGTATAGCAGCATACACAAAGTTTTCTTCCAAAATTATAGTAAAAATATTTGGCAAAATTATCTAACAAGCTATGCATACATTAACTATATTATCGTCCAATGAGTAATTTTCCATATTGTTCTAAAGACAAGGATATTCACTTTGGCAAATATTTTCCTGAAGGGAAGCAACTGTTATGTATACGTTATCTTGATCTGCTTTACCCCTGATCCTATTTTAATACAAGCAAAAACTGCATGTTATGCTTTTGTGATTTACTGAGTAGGGTTTTACCTATTCTTTCTCCTAGTGAGAATCAAATTTATTCTAAAGTACTCAAGAATTGTTTATTGCATTTCAAAAATGATTCTAGAAAGTAAGAAGCTGTCCTAGTCTGACAGATCCTAGAATCCATCAACCACAGTTCACTATCATTGGGGATCCCATGAAGCTGTCTTTTAGAAGCTCAATAAATTGGGACAGCCATGGCTTTCAGATTTCTCATTCTCAGAGTTATTAAGGCATGGTGAGATTAAAAAAAACATTAGAGAAGAGAAGAAAAAGGATATCATCTATGTATCCTAGGGGTGAGGATATGGTCAACATAATTCCTTGGGTTGTTGTCTACCTAGTGGCATACTCGAAGGGTCTATCCTTTGAGGAAAAAATAGCTTTGTTCACATTTTATTGGTCATCAGAAGAAATGCTTAGTTATCTATGTGCAAAGCCATATTATGAAAAGATGCATTGAGTCCTTTTTCTTCTGGGAAACTACCAGGAGAACTAGTCAGTTAAGAATTGAACAGACAGTGTTTCTATGATAGTAACAAAATGGAAAAAGAAACAAATATATATATAGCTTCTATTCACTGGGCTCATTTTAAGATTCTAGTAAGTGTAGGGCTAATGTTGGGAAAATGAAAAACTTGGAGAAAGTTGCCTTCTTTTAGCTTCTTTACGTTGATCCCTGCTCTTAATCTAGAGTTCTTCCATAGTACTTGAAGTTTGAGTTCTTGAATTATTTAATCTAGAATTTTTCTATCATGAATATTTCTCTAAAAAGTCATAGAAGCAGAAAACTTTGGTTTGGGTCCTTTTGACTCATTGATTTTTAGTGAGACACCCCACTTGGTTATTAACTTTACTGAACCTTAGATGTCTTGGGCTTCTCTGGCGGTTCAGATGATAAAGAATCCACTTGCAGTGTAGAAGACCTGAGTTTGATCCCTGGGTTGGGAAGATCCCCTGGAGAAGGGAATGGGTACCTACTCCAATATTCTTGCCAGAATAATCCCATGGACAGAGGAGCCTGGCAGGCTACATGGGGTGCAAAGAGCTGGACATGACTGAGCAACTAAGACTTTCACTTTCTTTTACTTAAATGTCTCAGCTGCTCAATAGAGATGATAATATCAATCTACCTCACAGGGCTTGTATAAAACTAAAGATAAACTATTAGAGAATACATAAGTGTGTTGCCCTTGGGAATATCTCCAGAATGGGGATATCTTACTTTTTCCATGTAATCTTCAAGTAAGCAAAGAGCCTTCCCTGTGTACAGTTACAGTTATGATAGTCACTGTGGTTAATACCTAATTTCTGTAGAAACAATCCATATATTTTTTTTAAAATCTTCATTGTTATTACTACTGATCCTCCAAAATCAGAAGCAAATTAGATCGATGACCAGAACTTGGAGCTTGGTCATAAAGGACACAATGTGTGGTGCTGGAAGCTGTCATTTCTGAATTGATGCATCATTATCAGTGCTGGGGAAGAAAAACATCACACGACATCTACTGACACTGATTAAAGCTGATTTTCACCTGAAATGCTCTCTCACATATATTGCACAGTAATGAGTCATGCCCAATGTCAGCCTTTCTTGTCTGTCAGTCTAAATACACATCCTTGGATAGACTCCAGCCGGGCTGACATCTGATATATAAGAAGCAGTGCCATTCTAAATTGCCAATGAATATAAAAGTAAATGTATGCAGAGCCATATGGAACATGTGATTGTACTGGATGCTACAGTACCTTGTTTAGCAGTGGGAAATGTGTACAGTAAGGGATGGATGACATAATTCCCAGTGTGATGGCAGCTTGAGCGGAAAAGGCAACTTTTGAAATAATGATCATATAAAAAATGTCCACATGTACTTCTGTAATAGCACCCTGTCCATTCCTCTCATCTGGAACTTATACAGGATGAGAAGAGGATCTCAAGGTGGCTGCTCTTTTGAGTCAGATCTCCTGATATCTAGGCAGTTCCTTCTCTGGGATAAACTCTGGCAAAGTGGTCCCTGCCCCCAAGAATCCGGTTCTACAGAAGAGAAGCCACACTTAAAACGCATTGTTAGGATAGGATACAGAAAGCATTTTATCAGAAAAAAAGACATGATGCCTTGGAAGTGGAGAGGAGAAAATGGGTTTCATGAGGTGGAACAAGACAAGGAGAGAGAGAGAGATTTACAGAGGAAACAATGGTCAAAGCCTTTGAACGTGGAATATTTCAATAGAGAGGCTAGGGAAAGGGGGATCTGTGGCACAGAGCACACCAGATGTAGAGGTAAGGTGGGGTGAAGTCGGGCCTCTTGGCATGGCAGCCAGCAGTTGGATGACTGAATGTGGAGAGCATGTGTGGAAGGAGTGAGAACTGAGCCTGGACAGGAGCCAGGTCACGAACAACAACATTTTGAGAGCTAAAGATAATATATAGTAAATTTAACAGAATTTTGAGGTATTTCCGAAAATTATCAAGCACACAAAAATGCTGGTTAGCCCACAAAAATGTACCTTGGCTAAAATCACATTACCCACTGAGACTTTTTGCCTTTCTAAGTGGTTGCATGTGTTGCTAGATACCTCATAGTTCTTGGGGACCCAAAGATATACCTTTGGCAGGGATAGTCCTACTTTTCCTGACACAGAAACCCATTAAGTGAATGACTCAATAGAATTTCATCAAAGAAAAGAAGATATCCATCAATCAGGAGTTTGGTTAAATGCGTCAGGTACGTTTAAATATGTGACACTAGTGGCCAGTAAAAATGAATGAAGTACCTTTTTACACACTATTAGAAAGATGATCAAAACATGCTGCTGAGTTAAAAAGTAGATTAAAATCCAATATATACATGTGCATTATTTTATTTGAAGACAGGTAAGAGAGAGAACTTTGGTTGTCATCAGTAGACATTTTAAAGCTATTAATGGACAAGGAGTTGGGTTGTAGGTGGAGAAGTTGCCTTGTCTCAGTTCTGCAAGGAACAGAGTTTGGGAACAGCTGTGCCAGTCACTTTACTAGCACAATCAAGATCTTCTTGATTGAAGTATGATTGTCTTAAGCAGCATTGATGTGCAGTGGTGTGTGTGTGTGTGTGAATGAGTGAAAGAGACTTCCTTTGAGTTACACTATCACACCAGAGTAAGATCCATATTACTAGACTCTATTAAAGAGATATGAAATTTAGAGTTTGAAAACTCACCAGCAAATAGAGAGGATGTGGACTTTTAAATAGGAATAATTTACACAAAGAATGGTAAGATGTGCACCAAAATATTATCATGACTTTTTCCAAAGAGTATACTTGAGTAAGATGGAAATCTCACTTTTGAGTTGATATATTTTTGTTTTGCTTATTTGTTTTACAGTGAGCTTATATTATTTTAAATTTTCTAACCTTCCCCCAAGATACAGTAGAAAAATAGGTATAGAAAGATGAAGCAGGAAAGACAGAGGTGAGATATTCACTGAAAAAAAAAAAAACCTGCTTGGAATTCTTTTGACAATAACACCACAATCAACCATTCAACAAATTGCTTAGCTAATGATTTTTTTTTAATTACCTTGATTTAATAATTAGCTAAATTGGTCCAACTACCTGACTGTTTTGGTTCCTGAGAAATAAAACCCATGTTACTTTTCTCTCCACAGATTTATTTTTTTAAAACCCACGTAGATTTCTCTTAGTCATTTTTTCTGTAATGGATCTTCACTGAGAGAAGACAAAGACTGCTCAGTTTTCAGATTTACATTGCAAAAAGTATTAAGAATAAGGGAACTGAGGTGAGAATGAAGTATAGATTCTGATGCCTTGTGAATTACAGTGTTAAAGGTAGGATGGGGGAGATTTCCTGAGTGTTCACCATAAATTAAATTGCTCTCTAAATATTTTCCAAGTTAAATCTTCTAGCAAAGTTTGAGGTATATACTTCATTTACTATTTTAAAAGTAGAGAGGGGTTGAGAAGTGAATTAAGATGACACCTAGTGAGTGACAGGGGTTCTCAGATTTTAAAATACGTCTGTCTAGACAGACACACATAGGCACACAGTTTCATCAGTATAAAAACAGTTCTAAAGAGATTCATAGTAACTTTCAGCTTTGGATATCTTAGGAAGAAGCATACCCTTGTAAATAAACAAGCTGAAAAGAATGTGTCCAATCCTATTTGTCACTCAAGTCTGCCCTTCCTTCACTGTTTAGCCTCTTAGGTGCAATACAAAATGATGTTTTGAACTGTATTAGAATGAACCACTATGTTCAGATATTAATATTTGGGGCATAGATTTTCAGGACAGTCCTCTCTCCCTCCCAGAGGCCTCTCAGTCATCTTCAGGCTGCGTCCTTAGGGACCCACATTAGATGACCCTAAGTCTTTGCTTCCCTGATTCTCTTGTTTCTTTTGTCGTCTTTTAATAGTTGCAGCCAATTTGAGTTTGAAATGGCTCGGTTCACTGCAGAGATTAAAGAATAATTTTGTTTACTCTTAATTCAAATGAACCCTGGAGCCTAGTTAGTTATCTCAGGCTCAGGGCCTTGCTCCAGGAAAGAAATAGGACATTGTTTCCAGCCTCTGAAAACGATAAAGCACTGATCTTGTGCCCTGCTCACTCTTTCGTTTCTCTTCCTTACGTCTAACCGTGAGTAATGGAGGCAGGCTCAGTGTTTAAAACCTTTCAATTAGAGTGAAGACATTTCTTGGGAGGAAAGGATTTGAATTTACATGGACAGTAAGGAGGCCAGAAACCCCTCAGGACCCTGGAAACAATAACTGTGGGCTGTACAGAGCAAGTTTTCAACAATGAATTGTGGGGCATTAAGAGAGCAGACTAATTTTAGAGATTAATGAGATTTCTAACTTCTTTGGCTTCTGAAGAATTGACCCCAAGCATGTCATGGGTTGGGGATGATGCAGAAATGCATCCTGACAAAGCAAGAGAAAATCTCATGGCCTATTCAGAACAGAACCCATTAGAATGTTGAAATAGTTCTCAAATTCAAAGTCCTTGTGTTTTATGAAGTATTTTCTATAGGATATACCAGCAGCTACTTGACCCTTTTTTCCCCCAGTAGCTTTGGATTAATTAGAGGCCTAGGATAACTTTAGAAAGGGAAATAACTCATCTTTTTCAGACACTATCCAGTTGAATCCCTTTGGAAAATGCCAACTTTGAAACTTTCTCATTTGTTACACTGAAGTTCCTTTTCCTTCTAGCTCTTAAGCATGAGCAGACATTATCTTTAGCATTGCAGCAGACTGGAGTGTCTAGACTTGAGCATCAGATGAAGAAGAGGTGACTTTCATTTGGCATCCATTCTGTGTGAAAAACAACATCGCATAGAATCCTGGAATTATTCCTCACTCAAACAGGAGCATGATTTCACTCTGAAGGCAGATAGGAAATAAAACCCACTGAGGGAAGGTGTCTCTTTTGGGGCATGGCTCATTGAGTGTAATAACTTGCAGAATGGCCCCTGAACTTACTTTTTAGAAACATATTCTGAGAAATTTAAAGCGTACACTTACATTAAAAGTATAAGAAACCATCATTACCCAGCTAAAACGATCACCAGCAGCCTGCCCATGCTATTTAAGTTGGTATTCTCACATGTTTCTTTGGGCAAGTATATATAGGTAATTTTTAAAAAGAATGTGAATGTGTGAGTGGTGCAAAAAGTCAGCCTTCACTTTAATCATTGGAAAAAAAAAAAAAAACAGCTGTGTTGTGATCATATTTGAATCTCCAGCCTGTGGACCAGGCCATATCAATGTTAGTAACACCTATAAATTTTATAGAAGTGTATAATTTCTTGAAGCTGGGCATAGCCAGGAACCTAAGCTAAATTTCCTTGATGATAACAAAAAAGGAGCATATGCAAAGGGATCTTCCAAAATAATCATCTTTAAATTAAGAGGAAAATCGAAGGCTGATTTCCCCCCCCTCTTTCCTGATAATGCTTATTTTATTCTCTGTTACTAAAAGCAGCACAAAGAATTTTATTTTCCCTCTATCATTTTATAAGTCAAATTCACAGTATGGATTTGGAGCTAGGGCAGAGATGCCCATCCCAAAAGAAGGAAATGGCAACCCACTACAGTATTCTTGCCTGTAAAATCCCGTGGACAGAAGAGCATGATGGGCTTAGTCCTTGGGGTCGCAAAGAGTCAGGCATGCTGAGAAGATGCCCACATCCTCATTTCAAGATTCAACTGGATAGTGTCTGAAAAAGATGAGTTATTTCTCTTTCTAAAGTTATCCTAGGCCTCTAATTAATCCAAAGCTACTGAGGCAAAAAAGGGTCAAGTAGCTGCTGGTATATCCTGTAGAAAATGCTTCATAAAACACTAGCGGCACAAGGACTTTGAATTTGAGAACTATTTCAGCATTCTAATGGGTTCTGTTCTGAATAGTCCGTGAGATTTTCTCTTGCTTTGTCAGGATGCATTTCTGCCCTTTAAAAATCAGATTCCATTCATCACCCTGCTGTACTTTTATAATGTGATTCTGGAATTTTTTTTAAAAAAAATTTAAGTGAGTGTTTTTATAATACTGAAGTTCTGTTTTGAATGGTTTTAACTGTATTCCTTAGGCAGGCTGAGACAGGGTAGAAATTCTTTATCAGGAGAAAAAGATTATCATCTCAAACTGATGATTTTAAGTGAGTAGAAAAAGCATAACAACCATTGTAAAAAGGAAGCAGTCATAGGCAATGCATGTAGAAACGTAACTTCTTCACCGTTGGTCAGCCTGTAACTTGGTGCTGAATGTCCAGACAGATTGATAATGCTGGACTGATAATGCATGGACAGCAAAGATACCCTAGCTCAGTCAGCCATGTGTATTTTTCTATGTAAAAAATAAACTAAACTCTCCTTTACAACCAGATTCCCAAAACCTTAAACTTTTACTGAAATGGAGCAGAATCAGCCATCGAATCTGTTGGATCAGAATGAGAGAATATTCTTCAGGTTTAGATAATGTAGATACCAAATGGTTAATGTTTGAATGGAGAAATGCATATCATTATCAGGAAAACAAACAAAAAATACAGCATATGCAACCCCAATTTTAAATTGATTTATAAGTTTTAAATGTGTCCTACTATACCAATGAATTGTGTACTATCAAGAAAATTTGAAAGGCTATCATAATATATAATAAAAACATAAATTTAAATATTTTTCTTCCCCAAGGAGCATGTTGAGCAATCACCTGGATGAATGTACTTTAGTTTGCTGTTCCCTGGTGTAAAGAATCCTTTTCTGTTAAAAAATAACACTCTTTCTGGCTTTTTAGACAGTTCTATCATAACCGTATCATTGGGTTAAGAAGCCATTTAAATCTATGGCTCAACAGAAATATCACTATTGAGATAAGTAGAAGTTTAAGCTACTATATTATTTTCATGAATTTGTTTTTCCAGCTAAAAACATACCTCTCTGTACAAGGTAGATTTGTCACAGATATATGGATTTTAAATGGCTGCAACCAAAATCAGGTTTTGGGGACCTAGTTATTATATCAGGAGACACTGAACAGCTTCTGCCCTTGGTGCTCATATAAGAGGATGTAAGTGAAGGAGCATGAAAAGCCCACATGTTGAGGAGCATCAAAACATCTGTGCCTTGCCTGAGCTCAGTCCTTCCCTTTCAGTGTAGCTACCATGATGTCTCTGCATATTGTGGGCATCTCTTCTAGAAAATAGCCAATATTGCTTCAAGGGTTCCTGACTCTTCACATTAAAGTCCTTTCCCTTCGCCTTCCTAAAACCCCCACAGCACCTCCTAATGGCTTTATGGGCTGTCTTTTCTTCATGCTCTGCTGCTGCTGCTGCTGCTGCTGCTGCTGCTGCTAAGTCACTTCAGTCATGTCCAACTCTGTGTGACCCCATAGACGGCAGCCCACCAGGCTCCCCCATCCCTGGGATTCTCCAGGCAAGAACACTGGAGTGGGTTGCCATTTCCTTCTCCAATGCATGAAAGTGAAAATTGAAAGGGAAGTCGCTCAGTCATGTCCAACCCTTAGCATGGACTGCAGCTTACCAGGCTCTTCCATCCATGGGATTTTCCAGGCAAGAGTACTGGAGTGGGGTGCCAGTTCCTGGCTCTAGTAGAACCTAATTGACATGGAAAGATTAGAGGATCACATGCCTTCCTCTCCTCAAAGAGATTGTTGCATTTTCAGTTCCCTTCTTTCAAAAGGAGTTCAAATGTTTGAGTCTGAAATATTATAATAGATGGTATAATTTTAGTTCAGTTCTTTTTTCCATCAGGTTAAAAATATCTTTCAAATAATTTTCCTCTCATTGGATTTTCTTAGTCTCAGATTCTCTCAAACCCAAATGTGGAACATTTATTAGTTGATAGTGTCTCCTTACTATTAATCATACTCTTTGATATATATTAAATTTGACTTGATTTATTGAGAGATTGATACCAGTGACCTTAGAATGAATAAAATTATAATGATATTTAATAGTGAAGTCTGGTTATCATACTAGCTGCATATTAATAGCCTCATAGATTTGATGATGCATTTTGAGCTAAATCAGTATAAAATTTTCTTTTTGTTTTTCTGGATTCTTATCTAAAAACTCTATGCAGGTGCCTATGGCAAGCCAGTGAAACACATCACCAAAATATCTTGATTGGTGTCCCTTTTACAGTAGAAGGAACAGGGAATCAGTTGTGAGGGCTCTGGAGACATTCCTAGGGAAACAAAGCCATTTTTTGTTTGTTTGTTTGTTTCAATATTCTCTGTTTAATGACATTAAACATTATTTGGGCACTTAAAGGGTGCTGGGTACTCTGTGGGGAGCTGGTTACAGGGACGTATAACATATAAAGCTTGCCCTGGAAGGGCTCACATTCTGGCAAGATAGCTACTGGGTCTTAGAGGATGAGTCTACAGTATCCATTCCACCCTCAAAAACCAATCATGAGGTTCAGAGTCCCCTTGCCATTGGTTAGTTCAGAAATAGGAGTATGATCTAGTCTTGGCCAGTGAAGCATGAAGGAAACCATCATGGGAAATTCTCCGACATATTTTCCTGCTTTATGTAGTAAACATGGAGAGAGACATTCCCTTTATATTTCCCCTGGATGTGGTAGTATCTGCACATGATGGCTGGAATCACTTTCACAGGTCCTTTCTGAAGCTGCTGTATCTCTGGGCTTCTCATGCAAACTATTCATTTCCATTTCTTTTTAAACCAGGATTAATTTCCTGTTTCTTCTCTGGTAAAAGCAGACACAAGATTTTGAAAGTGATCCTCAATTAGCTGTCTACCACCACCTGGAAGAATCAAAGAATACAAAGAGAGAACAAGGGCAGGTAGATGCATGCTAGATAAGCTATGGTAGGATGTGTATGGATTCCTTTTGTTCAAGCAAGAGACAAACCTAAACAGGATCCTTTCCTATCCCCTCTGTAACAGGAGATTTTCTATTTGTTTTTGTTTTTGTTTTTTGTTTTTGCTTTTGCCTTTTAAAATGTATTTATTTTTTAATTGAAGGATAATTGCCTTACAGAATTTTGTTGTTTTCTGTCAAACCCCAATATGAATCAGCCATAGGTATACATATATCCCCTCCCTTTTGAAACTCTCTCCCATCTCCCTCCCCATCCCACCCCTCTAGGTTGACTCAGAGCCCCTGTTTGAGTTTCCTGAGCCATACAGCAAATTCCTGCTGGCTCTCTATTTTGAATATGGTAATATAAGTTTCCGTGTTACTCTTTCCACATCTCACCCTCTCTTCCCCTCTCTCAGTGTCCATAAGCCTATGTTTCTCCATTGCTGTCCTGTAAATAACTTCTTCAGTACCATTTTTCTAGATTCCATATATGTGCATTCAGTTCAGTTCATTTCAGTCACTCAGTCATGTCTGACTCTTTGTGACCCCATGAATCGGAGCACACCAGGCCATTAGTATACAGTATTTATCTTTTTATTTCTGACTTACTTCACTCTGCATAATAGGTTCTAGGTTCATCCACCTCATTAGAACTGACTCAAATACATTCCTTTTTATGGCTGAGTAATATTCCATTGTGTATATGTACCACAACTTCTTTATCATTCATCTGTCAATTGGTACCAGGAGTTTTTATGTAGTTCTCTCAACCCCTTAGCAGGCTGGTAATACCAACAAACCACTTCTAGTTGAATATTTTTAAAGTAGTAAAAGAAAATACATATATTTTCATATATTATTTGCAATAGTTAGCAAAATATGTTTAAAAAACTAAATTTATGATATGATATATGTTACATGTGCTTCATTAATGTTTTATATAAAAGATCTATTGTGATGTCTAATAGCTACTATATTTTCAAAGTAGTAAATGAACATATGTCATAAATTGAACATATTTCAAGCTATCTCCATGTGTGGTGGTGGTTTTGTCACTAAGTCATGTCTGACTCTTTGCGACCCTATGGACTGTAGCCCACCAGCCTCCTCTGTCCATGGGATTTTCCAGGCAAGAGTACTGGAGTGGATTGCCATTTCCTTCTCCAGGGGATCTTCCCAACCCAGGAATCGAAGCCAGGTCTCCTGCATTGCAGGCAGATTCTTTACTGACTGAGCTATGAGGGAAGTCTGCAAGTGTAGACTGATGTAAAAAAAGAATCTACACATTTATTACCTTTAATTCATAACTGAAGGAAATATGTTAGTTATAATTAGTGAAATAATAATATCCTGGTTTTAACATCCAATTTTATAGGCCCTCTGAATTTTATCCATGGGTCACTTGCTTAGGAAACCCTGTTCTTGCTTTTTAAAAAATATAATCTGCCTTGAAGACAACCTTTTTTGTTGCTAATTGAACCTGCAGTTATAAATTAGAACCACAACTGTGTATATTTGTATCAAATGTAAAGATTACTATCATCTCAATTCTTTTTATTTCAAACATTTATGAACATTTATGTTTAAAAATCTCCTGATTACTCTTTTTTTTTTTAACCTAAGTATGTTGTTGGTTGGGATTTCCTAGGCAGAAACTAAAAAAGATTTTTTGTTGTTTTATTCAGGGAGAAAAATTGCAGTTTCTCAAAACTGTTTTTTTTTCCTGTATTATCTAATAATTGAAGAGTTACATGCCTCTTGCTTGGAAATTAGCTCTCTGGCTCGGTATTATTACTAACCTTGACTAGGGTAAAATTAAGAAGATAGAATTTGTTATCTGCTAGAATGCCCATTCTAAGAATCGTAATTCCTATTGCATTGGCCCAAATCTCAAATGTATTTTCCTAAAAGTCACCCCTCGTTTCAACCTACACTTAATTAACAATCCAGAAAGCAGTAGCACATATTTTGCCATTTAGTAGGGATCTTTTACAAAACCCTTTACTGTTTAAAGAAGGAAAAAAACAAAATGTTCTTAAGGAGATAGATATCCTCTGTCCCTCTTCCAAAACGTGCATTACTCAAGTATTTCATTTGGATCCTCTCTTTTGATGAAACCCAGTGAAATTTACAAAACATTTAAACCTCATTTCAAATAGAATTTTATATACACAAATAGTGGCTAGTCTTTATTGAGTAGTAGGCCAGCTAAATGAATGGAAATATGGAAGAGATTATGAGTTATGAGGGGATAGGGGAAAAATGGTGGTAGAAGCATCAGGTAAATGCATCTTCACTATTACTATTTGATGCCAAGTTGTCTTTCCTGAAGGACTGTGATCTCTCTTACCTGTAGTACTACATTAGAGTTTTTGAGCTCTGCATTCTTTCTGACACTTCATATCAGACTTTTAAAATTTCTGTCTGTTTGATATGTGTGCAGTATATGTCTTGTGTTATTAATTTGTATTTCCCTAATTACTAGTAAACTTGAGCCCCCTTTAATGTTTATTGGCTATTTGGATTTTGGATAATAGATATTAAGGAAACAGTTCATGTGAACACACACATGCATATTCACGTGTATATTCCTGTGTGTGTGTCTGTGTGTATATACACATGGATTACCTGATTGACCTTGAGCGATCTCGTTGATGCAGCAGCTCTCTCAGAACCTACTCTTTATAAAAATAGATACATTTATAGCAATAAGTTTCACTTAAAATGCGCTGTCTGATGTTTCACTATTATCCATTGGTGTGACTTTAACTAAACTCTCATTGTTGGTAGAAGCTGTTAAGAAACTACTAGAAGATAGTCTCCTTGGGGTTTCCATTTGATCAAATGTTCATCATTTACTGAAATGGCTAAGCCTCATTAATGGCTACTATTTCAACTTTCTAAAGAAATTGCCCTGATTCTTCACCTGGAGGTTATCAGGCTTCTATAATGAATGATGTGAAGAAAACTGCCAAGCATTAGCATTAGAGTCATCATTAGAGATAACATTATATCATTAAAAATTATTACAACCAGAAGGAAATTAGGGTAACAGAGGAATAAAGAGGTAGTAAGCTCTTTAGAAGGAAACTTTAAAAATTAGGTAATATAGATAATTTAGTTTTTAGCTTACTTTCTCAAAAGACTGAATTCCACTGATTTCTTTTTTTTTTTTTTAATGTCAAAGATGGTATACTCAAAACTGCTCTGAGAATGAGCTGTGGAATTCAAGTCAATTCATCAAATATTTATTAGGTTTTGCATTTATTTTTATAATAATATGTGCTCAAACTTCTTCAGTCTAATAAAGTATATTATGAAAACTCACAGCTAACATTACATTCAATGGTGAAAAGCTGAATGTTTTTTCCCTGAGATCCAAAACATGACCCTTCTGTGACTTCTGATAAATATTATAGTGTAAGTTCTAGCCATGACAATAAGGCATGAAAAAAATATAAAAATATACAGATCGGAATTGAAGAAGTGAAACTATCCCAGTTCACAGATAACATGCTCTTATGTACGATCATGTACATAGAAAATTCTTTAGGAATCCACTGTTAAACTTATTAGAACTAATAAAGAAGCTCAACAAGGTTGTAGGATACAAGAACAATATCAATTGTCATTTCTGTTTCCAAAGTGGATTTGATCCCTGGTCAGGAAGCTGAGATCTCACATGCCACAGGACCAAAAAACAAAACACAAACAGAAGCAATATTGTAACAAATTCAATAAGGACTTTTAAAATGTTCCACATCAAAAAACTTTAAAAAAAATAATAAATACTTAGAATTTAACATAAAAATCTGAACTCTGGAAACTATAAAACAATAACTGGGTTGAAAGAAGATAAAATAAATAAAATGTTGGCTTTTGTTTGTGGATTAGAAAATTTAATATTGTTAAGATAGAAGTACTCCTCAGTTTCATCTATAGCTTCACTGCATTCCCTATCAGAATCTCAGCTAGACTTTTCATCAAAATTAACAAGATGATTCAAAACTGATATGGAAATGCGAAGAACCAAGAATAGCCAAGAAATCTTGCAAAAGAAGACTAGAGTAAGAGGACTCATGCTTCTCAATTTTAAAACTTATTGCCAAGCTATGGTAATTAAGACACAGTGACATCAATATATAGACAATGGAACAGAATTGAGAGTCCATATTTAAGACTATTTGTGATCATTTTATTTCACCAATGCTACAAAGATTATTTAGTGAGAAAAAAAAATCGTTTTTCCAACAAATGGTGCTAGAGCAACTGGATATCTGCTTGCAAAACCCCATTATACATGAAAATTAATTTAAAATCAATCATAGACCTATATATGAAAGACCTAAAATTATAAAACTTAGAAGAAAACATCAAGTACATCCTCATGAACTCTGGATTAGGCAAAGCCTTCTTAGACACAGCACCAGAAGTGCAAGCGGGGGGGCGGGGGGGTGGGGGGAGATGAATTGTACTTCATCAAAATTTTAAATGTTTGAACAAAATGGTGGTGAGGAATTTCTAGCATTTTTCCCCAACCAGAAACATCATTTTGAACAACCATCCACACACACAAGATATTTCCACAAGAGCTAAGGGTTCCAGATATGGGATTATAGTATGTGGTAGGAGGATAGATAAGACATAGTGAAGAGAGTGCAAAAGATAGCTTTATATTATTTCCATCACCACTTCCTTAAAACCCAGACAGCCCAGAGAGGAGAAAGGCACTCTCTCTGTATAAGAAGGAAAGTAAAAGCACCCAATTTCACCATAGACCCCAGCATTAGACTAGCTGTCACAGGCCCAGAAGGCTCCAGTAAGCCCAGACTCCCAGCCCACTCCAATGCCAGACAACACGCCCTGGACTTAGATTCCAGACTGTCTCACATGAACCCAGGCTCTTGATCTAGCCCAATGTTAGACCAGTTCCTATGGCTCCAGTCCCCAAGCTAGCTCCCACTCCTATGGGTTCCCATTCCATCCCATCCCAGCACCGGGTGGTCCCTCGTAGACCCCACCAACCTCCAGGCTGTGCCCTGTGGTGTCAGGCTCGAGGCTCACCACCTTGCCAAGCCCGCACACTCATTCTCTAAGCCCAGAGACAAAAACAAAACAAGGAACTATTATTATTTCCTGGTCTTTATACATTCTCTCAGTTTCTACATTTCATACCTTTAGCCATGCTTTCTCCCTAGCTTCAAGAGATTTTCCCCAACTCTGATCTCCATACAGACAAGTCTTATCAATGCTTCCCATGTTAAATGTTACCTATTTCAGGAAGCCTCCAAGCCTGGAGCAATGACTTTCTCACCTATAAACAACTCCAATTCTTTATTGCTATCTTTTTTTATAGCATTTTGAGACCATCTGTTATAATTATCTGTCACTCTGTCCTATTCCATGTCTTATATCTTGGTTCCCAGTAATGGATATAGCAGCTAAGGAACTTTGTTTTGGCCAAGATTGTTCTGTCACTTCTAATGTTCTCTCACTGATCACTCATTTGTGTTTATTCTATGAATGGGATGTCTTTTGTCATTTTATGTATTTATTCATGTTTTCTGCCGGTTGTTCTACTGTACCTCTTATTAATTATGCAGTAGCACACACCTGAGCCTTGGGTTTTGACCCAACAAAGGCAACGGTAGGATGGAGCCAGTTGAAATTTCTCTGGGAAGCTTATTTTTGTCTCAACGAATCCTGTTGAGGTGACTGATGGAATATCAAAGAGGAATGGAGGATTGGGAGGGGAAAACAGTTCCCCTTGTCCCGTGTCCAAGACTAGAATGAGGAATCACGGGATGGCTTTCATTTGCAGCCTTCTGAACTGAAGAATGAGTTTTAAAGTATTTACATACATTAGACAGAAGCAGGAGAGCTTCCAGCTTCTGGCAGAATGTCTTCTCAATTAAAATGAATTCAGAGAAAAGCAGACTGTCGGGTGATGGCATTTGCATTTCAGATTAACCAACAGGCCTATACAAACTCCATCAGCTGGTCAGCTATTGCTGATAGCTTAGGACATCCATGCATTGTCAAAGAGGACTTACTGCAGCTAAACACCTCCACACCCTCTCCAACCTAAATTCACAGCCATGATCTGGATTTAAAGTGCAGCTTTAGAACTGGGAATGATTTGGCTTCAAATAAAATATCTAGGTAACTTAAGAAAAATCTATATTTCTTTCCATTTTACCATAATATAAAGTTTTCATCCAGCCCCATGAAACTCAAATCCTTGTACTGACGTGCCAATCCACAGTTCAAAAAACTTGAGTTTTAAAGATTGGAAATGTACTACGTTAGTTTCCCTGACATTGCAGTTGGTTGCTCACATGCCCCTTAGGTTTACTTCCCAAATGTACTATGAGTTTAAAATCACTTGTGCCCTGTAAATATAATCAGCAAATGCCACTGGGGCATGAAAGAGTCCAGGACAACAAAAACCAACATGCTATAAGCTAGAGAAATGTATTTCACATGTTTACTCCCTCCCAATGGAGAGTAAACTCCCAATTAGAAAAGGTAGACTAATATGAGAATTGTGTCCCATTTCATTTATTCATGGGATGTTTAAATCCATCAAATACATTTAATCATGGCAGTTGTTGCTAACACATCTCAGCACATAATCAAATAAACTAGCTTTTCAGAGTTAGGTACTGACCAAGGACACACTGTACCTTATGGGGTTAGGATTCTGTAATGGAAGACGGAAAGGTAGGTGTCAGTGTCGAACTCTCCACATTTCACTGTGTCACTGGTACCATAGGCTTGATTGAGGGGAGATGATGCTTTGGTTTTCTTTCTTATAAAAATATTCTGGGAAATGACAAACATTCCCAACAAAGAGGTAACCAAGGCTCGATCTTGCCTTCATGGATATAAAATAACCTAGGGATTCTCTATAGCCCTGAGTTCAAGGTTCATTATATTGCCTTGTAAAAAAATATAAATGAAGTTCTAGATCAACAATGCCCAAGCTCAAACCCAAAGCAATCCATTTGGCCAGTTTGTTCAAATACCTGGTTAATCTGGTAAAAAATAGAGTATGCGGTAAGTCACTTGCCCATAGGTTTCCAAGTGAGGCTGATCATGAGAATGTCTTGGGAAGGTCTATAGCACATTCAGTTTCCTAGGCTCCATCCCAGCCTTGGAGAATCTGAACATCCAGAGACAGGGCTGATGAATTTTCATGTGTAAACATCATTATCAAAAGATTCTGGTTTGCAGGTAGGTCTGAGGACCAAAGAAGAAAACCACTCTTCTTCAGCTGCTGGTCCAAAGATGTTGAGGAATTACTTCAGTGTTTTTATATTTCCTTAAATTTTATTTAGTTCATTCATTTTATGTTCCTGTGCAAGTAGAATGTATTAAGTAATAAATTCCCTGGCTCAGTAAATTAATTACTGCCCTCTATTCCCTAATAATCCATAATATGTCACTTTCTGACATTTCAAACATACACTTTCATCTGGTTATAATGGCATATTTAAGCATAATTAAAATATGGAATTCTTCTTCCCCAATGAAGAGTTGTTCAATGCTAGATTATTTCATGCTTTTAGAGCATTTTTTATAATTAAGGGACTTATATCCTAGTAAGAAAAAACAAATTAAAATGTATGTGATTTTATATAGTCTTAAGTACAGTAATAGTAATAATAATGCTGGCTAGGGGTTAAAAAGTAATAGGAAAGATGGCTGGTTTCAGAAAGTCTTTTCTGAAGAAGAGACATTTCAGATGAGAATCCCAGTGCTGAAAATAGTGTCTGTTATTTTTTTCTGAACCTAAATAAATATTAGTTGATTGACTGACAAAATAGGTGAGGCTTCTTAAGAGTCTAGGGTGCAAGCCTATAGGGCAATAATATCTTGGTATGTTCTAGAAGAGGCAAAAAGATCAGTGTGGCTGAAAAGGCATCCACAGTGTGAATTAGGGGGCCTGTGATAGGACATAAGCTATGAGAGGTAGTTTGGGGTGCAAGGAATTTGGCTTTGTAAGTCATGACAAAGAGTTGGACTTTATTCTGTGTACTGATGGGATATTATTGGAAAATTTCAGTCAGAGAGGTGATATGGTTTAAGACTGCTGTGAGGTAAGTGAATTGTGAGATCCAAAAGCAAAAGCAGAGAGACTAGACAAGAAGCTATTGCAGTGCTTCAGGAGAAGTGGAGGTTCAGTTCAGTTCAGTCACTCAGTCGTGTCCGACTCTTAGCGAGTGAATCGCAGCACGCCAGGCCTCCCTGTCCATCACCAGCTCCCAGAGTTCACTCAGACTCACGTCCATCGAGTCAGTGATGCCATCCAGCCATCTCATCCTCGGTCGTCCCCTTCTCCTCCTGCCCTCTATCCCTCCCAGCATCAGAGTCTTTTCCAATGAGTCAACTCTTCCCATGAGGTGTCCAAAGTATTGGAGTTTCAGCTTTAGCATCATTCCTTCCAAAGAACACCCAGGACTGATCTCCCTTGGAATGGACTGGTTGGATCTCCTTGCAGTCCAAGGGACTCACAAGTCTTCTTCAACACCACAGTTCAAAAGCATCAGTTCTTTGGTGCTCAGCTTCCTTCACAGTCCAACTTTCACATCCATACATGACCACTGGAAAAACCATAGCCTTGACTAGATGGACCTTTGTTGGCAAAGTAATGTCTCTGCTTTTGAATATGCTATCTAGGTTGGTCATAACTTTCCTTCCAAGGAGTAAGCGTCTTTTAATTTCATGGCTGTAGTCACCATCTGCAGTGATTTTGGAGCCCCCCAAAATAAAGTCTGACACTGTTTCCACTGTTTCCCCATCTATTTCCCATAAAGTGATAGGACATGATCTTCAAAGTGGAGGTTATAGACCTGGTATTCAGATTTTTGATATATTTTGAAGGTGAAGCAATGCTAAAAGATTGCTAATGGGTTGGATACAGAAAGCAAGGGGAAGAGAAAAGTCAATGATTAGTGTCTATATATTTGGTCTGAGAAACTGAGTAGATGGTTAACCTACTGAGATCAGGAAGACTAAGGAAAGGCAGGGTAAGGAAGGCAGGGAATCAGGAATTGTGTCCTCAACTTGTAAGACTTGTAAGTGCACCTCACTTGTTCCTCTCCCTGCTGTGCCTCCTCAGATAACAGCGCTCCTTATCAGAGGGACCAGGGCAGTCCTTTTGTAGCAGGTTTCAGTTCCTGGCAAGGAGTTGTTCTAACTAGCCAGTTGCAGAATTACTTAATATATCCATTATGGAATTCCAACTCTAGGATTATTCAAACAAGGCAGTCACATCCTCCTCTGAGAATCAGGGGGCATCTCATCCTCTTGGCACTGCAAAGCTGCATCCCACAGCTCCTGGGTGAACCCTCATATGATTCTGCATCATGTTCAGTATCCTCCTCCCCTGAGCTGTGGGCACACGTGACTAGTAAAATACCATTGATGTCATCTGTCCAGTGTCCAGCGTCATGTGTTCAGCCATTCCCGTAACTTTAGGGCAAGAATCCCTCCTTCAACAATGAGGTGAATAGTAAGCATTTAAAATAGTGATAATCTGTGTGGAAGCTTTAAAAGCTAACATGTGGTTTTTCTCTCTTTCTTTTCATCATGCATCACAAAGGCCCAGACAGAGGCGGCTCCTTCAGCATGGGCCTGATTAAAGAGCTGGAACCAGCCTTGGTAGACACTTAAAAGAGTGAGAAACAAACCTTAGTTGCTATAAACGCTGAGATTTTGGAGCTGGTTATTACCTCTGAATAATTCGAAATAACTCAGCATAACTCAGGATAACTTAGCCTAAGCTAAGTTGAAACAGGCTTGTATGGGGCACAGAGGACAATGGCAAATAGAATGCTTGTGTGTACTGGGATACCAAAGAAAAGAGGAAGGGAGTTGTTGTGTTTCTGTACCTAATACAGCTATTTTATTTATTGATTCTTTTATTTTAATCTCTATCACAATCCTATAAGGACTGAAAATTTTCCCTTATTTTAAATAAGGTTAAAATTTGCTTAGCATCAAACATTAGGGTAGGATTTCTCAGCACTACTAACATTCTGAGTGGTATAATTCTTTACTTTAGGGGCATTAGGGGAACAGGCTCTCCTGTGCATTGTAGGATGACCTCTTCCTAGAAGTCCCTCTCTAGTCATGACAATCACAAACGCCTCCAGACATTGCCACATGTTTCCTGGGGAACCAGATCAATCCTGGTCGAGAACATCTACCACAGGAGAGTCACAGACCTGAATTCAAAAGCAAGTCTACTTGGCTCAAGAGTCTATGTCCTTCCTCTTACACTAAGGGTATGCAGAAGAGGAAGGCTTGGCCCCTTCTTGACCTAGCCTGGGACCCACCTGGTCAGTTCAGTAGTTTAGGAAAGGAGACAGATTCTTACTTCCCTCAGCAACTTAGCAGAACTGTCATCTGGCACTAAACAGCACAGCTCACAGTGTGTAAAAGCTCCATATCCTATTACCAAATAGCTGAGCCATTCATTCCCAGTAGAGGATGTTCCTAATAAATCACAGGTCTGAGAGAGAATGATGAGCCTGAAGAAGGGTCATGATGAGTCTTTCTTTACTGCTATTAAGAAAAATAAAACCATGGTTAACCACATGGACCATATGGGGAATAAATCAAGGAAACTTAAATATGTACTGGGAAGAATTTCTGAGGCCAGGAAATGCGACACAAGCTTGCTCTTCTGCCAACCTGTTAGAAGACTCGTGCTTGACTCACGGCAAACTGTGTCCTATGGCTGGCAGCCAGGAGACTCTGGTGAGGTTGTGGGCATGAAAGCAACAAATGGCCACTGAACAGACTCCTGCCTCCTCAGTAAGGCTTAGAAATAAGATTTTAGCTAGTTGGGCCTTGGAGAGACAGGCTGATCCTCTGAACATTTCAGTCACTGCAAAATCAAATGGTCAAATCTTCCTCACACTAAGTCATGGGAAGCAAGCAGTCTTTGGAATTGCAGGATGGTGTGCTGTTCCCTTCTGTACAGAAAAGGTGAGGTTCAGTGAATCAGTCTGGTAAGCTTCTCTTTTTCATGAAGATTACTTCAGCCTTGCTGAAACTCTGCTCTCCTTGAAGCAAATACTTATGTGAAAGGAAAACTCCACAGTTCATGAAGGCTACGGAGAAGGCAATGGCAACCCACTCCAGTACTCTTGCCTGGAAAATCCCATGGGCAGAGGAGCCTGGTAGGGCTCCAAAGGGGGTCGCACAGAGTCGGACACGACTGAAGCGACTTAGCAGCAGCAGCAGCAGCATGAAGGCTGAGAGAGAAGATACTGCCGTGTCCGCTTGCCTTTTCCATCTCTCCAAGTACCCACACTCCCATTCCTCTTTTCTCCTTCACCCAGCAAACAAATGTCCCCAAGTGAACTATCACAGGCATACAGACCACAAGAGGCCACCAGTCACCTGAACTTATTTACGTTTACTAAAATTACCCTACCTACAATTATTAACCTATAGATCAGAAGAAAAAAAAAAAAGATTGGAACTGCTGTTTTCCATTTCTCAGTCTCCTCCTTCAAGTTACTGAATTCAGTGACCCTCCCTTTAAGGTTCCCGCTGTTACTTCACTGTAATTCACTTAGTTGAAATGTTGGTCAGGGGAGAATTGAATAGAATATGACTTGCTTAGCTATTTGCTTTGAAGAATAATTCAGATTCATTATGACACGTATGTTGGGGCATAGGTGGAATCTTACAAATTGAAGTCTAACATGAATCATAATTTCACTTTTCCAAAAGGAAACAGTCAACATTTTCCTGGGAAATTGTTCAGTACTCAGTGAAGTCCTTTGGATAAACAGAGTTAAGACAGATTGGCATATAATAGAAGGTTCCCAGTGCAGCATCATAGCTGACAGCGAAATTCCAAGGTTGCTCAGTGATGTGCTTTTCATAATTTGCATTTTGGTTAACTGTTATTGCTTGGATGTGTGCAAACAAATGTACAGAATTTCAGCTGTCTCAAGTTCTCTGCTTTGAGGATATGTTTAATCCTCTTTAAGGATAAGTGATTTTTATTATTTTAGAGTCGGTCTCCTATAGTGTAAAAGAGTCCATTAATGTGCATGGCATTTGCTATGGGTGAGCAATATGGGCCCCAGGCCATTCTTGGTCAGAAAGGGTTTCCAAAGTAGTGCTTATTGCTTGAGCAGCCTCTTTCCTGGGATAAAAGAAAAGAAACTTTCTTAGGTTTTAGAAATTTATCTTTGTTTAGTGCAATTGCACCAAACATATGGGTCTTTAAAGGATGCCTGAGGATCTAATGTGCTTATCTGACTGTTGAATATGGATGCAGTACATTTCTCTGAGCCCTACTTTTTAGAGAGTTCATAGCATTTTTTCCCCTAATCGTTGAGAAGCTTTCTTGAGGGCTTCTTCTACTTGTTTGCTCGAGTTTCATTTGGCTTGGTTTTTTGTTCTTTGTTTTAGAGCAACTCCCTCCCCTCCCCTTGAATGTGTATCATCTCTTTAAATTTCCTGCCACAACAACTGTTTCAGTAAAAGAAAGGAAAAGTAGGAAGGGTCTTGGATTTGTTTCCTTGGATTGGATTCAGTGAGATTGAATGGCTGCACCTAAATCTGTTGATCTATTGCATCACATTTCCCCATATCTACATGACAAAAGTTGCCTAAAGACAATCCATTCCATTGCTCACTGCTTTGCTTTCTTTGTTTTTTTGTTTTCTATATTTTAGCAATCTTAATGTCAATTTCAGTTTGGAAATGTCTGTAACAAATCCATCATATGGAAATTAATCATTAATATGACTTGTTAAAAAAATTTTTGCACACATAATTTTTGACCTGATTGTGGAATATAGCTCAATTTATTTTATTCAAGAGCATTTTGCTTATATTAAATGGTGGCAAAATATATTTATAGCAAAAATTTATCCCAAATTCCTTCCTTCTACCTGCTAATTTCTAGAACAAATTAAAGTGTGAATTCAGGAACATTCCATGCTATTATTTTCTTTTCCAATTTAAATAAATTCTTATTTCTTACTTGACATATGGCTCACTCTGCTCATGGGACAAATCTTTCCTTCAGGAAAAGTTCTAAATGACATGTAATGGTGCTATACTGAAGCAGATGCAATCATATTTATATAACAGCATTTGGTACAAAAAAGGTGCTCAGTAAACATTTGTTAAATGAGTGAGTTTTAGCTGGTAAAATAATGAAGCTTCTCCAGTCATGAGAACAAAATTGAATTTTCTCAAACACTTGTTCCTAGGAAATTTTGTCCATATAGAAAGTAATAGATTTGAGGAAGGATGAACAATTCAGAGATCTAACTTCTAATAACCTACCACCTTTCCCCTGCCCCTTTCATCATCCTAATTTCAATTTTATCATCATAATCATCTCAGGAAGTCATCTTAAGATCAAACACAAGTGGAAATTCAGTGTACATTATCCACTGTGTGTGTGTGTGTGTGTGTGTGTGTGTGCATGTTCTCTTGCATCTGACTCTCTGTGACCCCATAGACTGTCACCTGCCAGGCTCCTCTGTCCATGGAATTTTCCAGGCAAGGACACTGGAGCGGGTTGCCATTTCCTACTTCAAGGAATCTTCCCAACCCAAAGATTGAACCCACATCTCCTGCACTGGAAGATGATTTTTCATTTAAATGATATGAAATGCCATCACTATTCTCTTATTATGTTAACTTTAATTGCTTTATCGGTTTAAGCAGAAACAACAAAATATAATTGCTTTCAGAGGTTCATTGTGACCTCATTCCCTTTACCTTTTCATACCACAAGCAGGTTAAAGAGGCAAAGACTAATGAAGTTGATATATGCTGTGCTATAGATGGGCCTCCCTGGTGGTTCAGACAGTAAAGAATCTGCCTGCCATGTGGTTGATCTGGATTCGTTCCCTGGGTTGAGAAGATCCCCTGAAGGAGGGCATGGCAACCCACTCCAGTATTCTTGTCTGAAGAATCCCCATGGACAGAGGATCCTGGCAGGCTACAGTCCATGGGGTTGCAAAGAGCCTGACACAACTGAGCAACGAAAAACAGCACAGTGCTGTAAATTGTTCTAGATTTAGTGATTTGCTAATTGTCAAAATGCCTTAACAAATGAAAACTCCCCACCAAAAATATTAAAGGATTATAACTTCTACTTCCTGAAAAAATGACACAAAATCATCTGAGCAATTGATCTAGTGCCTAAAAATGGACTAAATTAACCAGTGGAATTTTTTCTTTCTAATTCTAAATTCAGTCAATCACAATAGTCAGCCTTATGACATAATATGCCCTTGAATGATTCTTTGATTTAATATTGATTGCAATAATGATTTTCCTGATGAGTCAAAAGAGCCTTTATAATACAAGTAGTGTTATGTATGTTTTTCAAGAATAGGACTTGGAACAAAAGCTCATATCATCATGCTATGTATTGAACACTCTTCTAGTTCTAGTTCTAGTTCAGTTGCTCAGTCGTGTCCGACTCTTTGCAACCCCATGAATTGCATCACGCCAGGCCTCCCTGTCCATCACCCACTCCTGGAGTTCACCCAGACTCACGTCCATCGAGTCAGTGATGCCATCCAGCCATCTCATCCTCTGTCGTCCCCTTCTCCTCCTGCCCCCAATCCCTCCCAGCATCAGGGTCTTTTCCAATGAGTCAACTCTTCGCATGAAGTGGCCACAGTACTGGAGCTTCAGCTTTAGCATCATTCCTTCCAAAGAAATCCCAGGGTTGATCTCCTTTAGAATGGACTGGTTGGATCTCCTTGCAGTCCAAGGGACTCTCAAGAGTCTTCTCTAACACCACAGTTCAAAAGCATCAATTCTTCCATGCTCAGCCTTCTTCACAGTCCAACTCTCACATCCATACATGACCACTGGAAAAACCATAGCCTTGACTAGATGGACCTTAGTCAGCAAAGTAATGTCTCTGCTTTTGAATATGCTATGCATTAACTAAGTGGTAAATGTATTCATTGAAACCCATTAGATGGGATCTTTGGTTTTTGTTGTTGTTGTAAGACTGAGAAGTACTTACCAAAATGACATGGCCTCTGATTTCTGTGTATACAGATTCAGTCAACAAAAGTTTATTAAGCATCTACTTTGAGCCATTGACTTCTCTATGCATTGCAGGTTTAACAGAGCATAACAAAGTCCTTATTGCCATAGAGCAGATTGCATGGGGCCTTGTGTGCTTTCAGAGGAACTTTTACCATGAGATATGGAGAAATATGGAGGTGTTCAAAGAGGAGTGGTATGAATTTATGTTTAAAATAATTCTCTGCTGTGTTGGAAATAAATACAGTGAAGCAAGGGTGCAGGAAGGAAGACCAGTTAAGAGGCCATTGCACTTATCCAGCCAAAGACGACAGTGGGTTAGACTAGAAGGTTCTGTGGACATGAGCAGTGGAATTGAATTCTAAAGAAAGCCAACTAACTGTCATTGCTGATGAATTGGACATATGCTTTAAGAGCATGCTGCTGCTGCTGCTGCTAAGTCGCTTCAGTCGTGTCCGACTCTGTGCGACCCCATAGACAGCAGCCCACCAGTCTCCCCCATCCCTGGGATTCTCCAGGCAAGAACACTGGAGTGGGTTGCCATTTCCTTCTCCAATGCATGAAAGTGAAAAGTGAAAGTGAAGTCGCTCAGTCGTGTCTGACTCCTAGCGACCTCATGGACTGCAGCCAACCAGGCTCCTCCATCCATGGGATTTTCCAGGCAAGATTACTGGAGTGGGGTGCCATTGCCTTCTCTGCTTTAAGAGCATAAGAAGAGTCAAAGATGAAACAAAGGACTTGGGCCTGAGGAAAAAGAAAAACTGCGTTGCCATTTGCCAAAATGGGGAGTTTGGAAAGACACAGATGTCACTTTTGGACTTGAGATGCTTGTTAGATAGCAAATGTTATGCACAACAAATCTTTTCTGATTTATTCATTCAAATAATATTGGTTCAGTACCTACTATGAGGTAGGCACTGCACATAGAGTGGAAAGCAAAAGTAGACATGTACTTTGTCCGTACAGTGAGCTTTCGTCTAGGCCAGAAGTCTGTTATTAAACAAGGAATGACACCAATAAGTGTAAAGTTATAACTGTAAAAAGCGATAGGAATGAAACACACATAATACAAATAATGAGACTTTGCTTGGATCAGATTAGAAAAGGCTTTCCTGAAGAAGTGAAGGTTGCAATGAGATTTTAAGAACAACTAAAAGATATCATGTTCTAAATGAAAACATGTTTGTGTGATGAACCACCAATCCATAATTAAAGCCAGTGTCCAGGATGTGGTAGAAACTCAGGAATTTAGGACAACTGAAGTTCCAAGCAAAGAAAGTAGAAACAAATGGGGAAAGGAATGGTGTGAAAGAAGAACACATAGAATAGGAAATATGAGAAAGAGAAGATTTCAAAGTGAAATTCCAGACTTTCCTCCACTTCCAGTTCACTGGAGGGAAATATTCACCCTTAATATAGTGCAGCAAAAAGAACTAATTAGACCATTAACCAAAAGCTGAATGCTGAGCGTTTGTGCGAGTGGAATTATAATCACTAAGTCTTAAATTTTACACACCGTATTTATTGGCAGTTTGTCTTAAATTTCCCTCCCTGTCATCTTTATTACAAAAGATAGCATTTACATTTTATTTGACATCCTGCAAATATAAAACTCTTCACAAGAATTTGCTTCTTTAGAAAATGCCAGAGTCAGCTTGTTTAGTGATTATTATTTTATTGCAACAACATTTCACTGCCATTTATTGTCTTTGCAAAATCAAATTCTGATGAGAAATGGGAAAGGAGGAGACTTGAAGAGGATCACCTATCTATAAATTTAAGTCTCTAGTAATGAGTACAGTGAATGATCTTGAAAAATTCCAGGATGAGTGGGAAATTCTGTCAGTCTCTCTATCCTTTTTGTGTTCCTTTTAACATGAAAAAAGACACAGAAACAGTATTGGATTGGGTGAAAGCATTTACATTATTTTCATGGTTTCTTGCCAACTGCCAACACTGATTCCAGATAACTTCCCTGTATAAGGGGAAGGTGTAATTGATTCTGTACTCACTGATTATCACCACAAATTTTCAACATCAAGACTGAATTGATTCTGTGAATCCATTGCTTCTGGGCAGAAGCAGAAACAGATTCCATAACATCTGAAACGTCCTGCCAGTTCTGAGCCTCTTTGTCCAGAGTCTATTTCTTGCCCTTTACCTGCTCTACTCTTTTAACACTGAGAGACTAACCACTACCTCGCACGTGGAAAGAAGTCTATTTCATTTATGGCCTTGCACTTTTTGTAGGATCCAGTCATCCTAGTTATGTATCTGCCAGCCTCCTTCTCCCCTCCCTGGAATCAACTTAAAATAATAAGAAATGGTAAAGCACATACAAGCAATAACAGTAAATTAAGACTTCAACTTATGAAATTAGTGTTCTGCATTTTCTGTTTTTCTTTATGAATACAGAACACTCTAAGTCATAGGCCATCTATTGGTCTTTACTTTTGGTGCACCAAGGATAAAAGGGGCTCAAGGCTTACATATCTGAGTACCAGGATAAAAACAGAATCAGCTGATATGCCTCAGAGTCTTGGATGGAGTACCCTGGGGATTAATTTAGCTCAAGTTGAGATTTAATTTGAAGTTTTTCTTCTCTTATTTGACTTTGAAAATATGCAAAGAATAAGTATTACTTTAATGACCATTTTCTGTTCTATCATTCTTAAGCCTGCTTCTTTCACAGCACAAATCAATAATATTTAAACTGAGCTTAAAGTACTTTTATGTAAAACCACCAGTCCTAAAATCAAACTCTGGTACAACTACAAAATGTCATACCTTAAGGCTTTTTTTTTTTTTTATGTTTCCTTTTATCAATGGAGGTTTTTGTTGTGTTACCTTTAAAAAAAAAATTTTTTTTTTAATTTAGCTGTGAGTTCAGTCAGCTACTGCAGTTCCAATTCTTAGCATCCCAAGGTATTTTGGCATAGTCTTACAGATTTTTCAATGTTGAAGGATTCATGTCCATTCATTACCTGATTACCAATGACCAAAACAAGCTTGGATAATCAGTCTGATCCTCAGTTTTATACAGATAACTTCAAAACTAAAACCAAGGGTCTAGGAGTTGATACCAGAAGGAAGAAATCATGTGTGGGCTTGTTCCACACAAGAAAGTCTAATTTAGTGGTAAACTATAAGTTGATAATGGTCAAGGTGGAACATATCCTCTGAAAGGCTCCTTTAACTGATCTTGTGATTGGTTTCTTTAAATAGAAATACTTAACATTATATGTGGCGAGGGTAAGGAAGAAGATCATCTCCATTTGAGAGGAAAGATTCTGAAAGTTAGATTCTGAATGCTTGTGTTTTTCTGATATTTGTTACCTGACTCTTTTTCTCTTTGAGCAATTAAACTAATATGACTTACCTTAATTCTCCGTCATGGTGATCACTGAAAAGAATATCTTAATTTATTTACTGGGAGACTCAAGGTTTATCTTAGTATTACTAAATATTACTAAGAAAAATACTTATCAGAGTATTTATACTGATATCTGAATTGGAAGCTTGAGCCTATCCCTTGGGTTCAGACCGTGCAGGAAGATCATATGATATGATCTAGAGGTTGACAGAATATCAGAACCACACCTTGAAAGAATATCACAACCACATCACTAATGAATAGTCTTAACCACCCCGATAAATGATGGACTTTTCTCTCTCTCACCTACATGATACTCTTATTATATACTGTCCATTTAACACATGTGACAACCTGCTTAATATTCCTCTTTATCTGCATTCCTCATTTTCCCAGCTACAAAATAAATTCCTCCAGTGCCAGAACTGTATCTTACCCAACTCCATCCAATATTGGATTTTTAACAGGCTCAAGTCTTATTTTCACAACTTATATTTGTTGCCCAAGTAACAAGTCTGACTTTGATTTTTGTAAAGGTAAAAAACCAGATTACTGAGTGGCTGTAGGGATTAAATAAAATCATGTAAAAGGAAAAACACTTTCTAAACTAATGTACAGATGATAGTTAATATTAGTGAGTCTTGATGGATAGTTCATTAATCTAAGGGACAGAAGGAGACACTCTCAAAGGAGGTGTTTGTGACACAGAGAGCAGAGCTTTGGGCATGAGACTGACAATTTGACATGTAGTGTCTGCACTAAATGCCACACCCCTGCCCTTTGATTTGACAGTATTTCAACTCTAAAGTGAAGCTTTGTGTTGGCAGCAAAACCTACTCCTGCTACTACAGCTGGAATGGAAAGAAGTCAGTTTCCATTGCGTTCATAATTGGCATGAAAGAGCTCATTCTGTTATTTCTGATGCCAAAATGATGCCAGAACTGAGGGTAGCAACCAAATTAAAGGTATTTCATAATTTCCAGAGATTCTTTTGGCCTGGTTGGTTCTCCACTGGTAGATTATTTTGTTTCTACTGGTTAAAACTTATTATTAGCCAAAGTAGCTTGGGATAGTCCCAACTGTCCCATTTTTTCAGAAAGTCTCCCTGGTCCAGCCTCCCCACAAAGCATCTCAGAGGCTGAGAGAGGCCCTGTTACTTCTACTTTTTTAGTATGTGATGACATAATAATGTTGGGCTTCCCGGGTGGTGCTAGTGGTAAAGAACCCGCTTGCCAATGCAGGAGACATAAGAGACATGGGTTCAACCCATGAATTGGGAAGATACCCTGAAGGAGGGCATGGCAACACACTAATACATTGCAACCCAAGTATTCTTGCCTGGAGAAACCCATGGACAGAGGAGCCTGGCGGCATACCGTCCGGAGGGTTGCAAAGAGTTGGACGTGATTGAAGTGACTTAGCGTGCAATAATTTTGTTGTTCAGTGTCTCAGTCATGTCCAGCTCTTTGTGACCCCATGAACTGCAGCTTGCCAGGCTTTCCTGTCCATCACCAGCTCCTGGAGCCTGCTCAAACTCATGTCCATTGAGTTGGTGATGCCATCCAACCATCTCATCCTCTGTCGTTCCCTTCTCCTGCCTTCAATCTTTCCCAACATCAGTCTTTTCTAATGAGTTGGCTCTTCGCATGAAGTTTCCACTGTATTTGAGCTTCAGCTTCAGCATCAGTCCTTCCAATGAATATTAAGGACTGATTTCCTTTAGGATTGACTGATTTAAACTTCTTACAGTCCGAGGGACTCTCAAGAGTCTTCTCAAACACTGCAGTTCAAGAGCACAGTTCTTCAGCACTCAACCTTCTTTCTGGTCTAACTCTCACATCCATACATGACTACTGAAAAAACCTTAGCATGACTATATGGGCCTTTTTTGGCAAAGTAATGTCTTTGTAACATGCTGTCTAGGTTTGTCGTAGCTTTTCTTTCAAGGAGCAAGCATGTTTTAATTTCATGACTGCAGTCACCATCTGCAGTGATTTTGGAGCCCAAGAAAATAAAGTCTCTCACTGTTTCCATTGTTTCCCCATCTATTTGCCATGAAGCAGTGGGACTGGTTAGTTTTTTGAATATTGAGTTTTAAGCCATCTTTTTCACTCTCCTCTTTCACTTTCATCAAGAGGCTTTTTAGTTCCTCTTAGCTTTCTGCCATAAGGGTGGTGTCATCTGCATATCTGAGGTTACTGATATTTATCCCAGCAATCTAGATTCTGGTTTGTGCTTCATCCAACCCAGCATTTCACATGATGTACTCTTCATATAACTTAGATAAGCAGGGTGACAATATACAGCTTTGACATACTCCTTTCCCAATTTGGAACCAGTCCATTGTTCCATGTCCTGTTCTAACTGTTGACCTACATACATGTTTCTCAGGAGACAGGTAAGGTGGTTTATCCCCATCTCTTGAAGAATTTTCCACAGTTTGTTGTGATCCGCACAAAGGCTTTAGTGTAATCAATGAAGGGAAGTAGATGTTTTTTCTGGGATTCTCTTGCTTTTTCTATAATCTAACAGGTGTTGGCAATATGATCTCTGGTTCCTCTGCCTTTTCTAAATCCTGCTTGAATATCTGGAAGTTCTTGGTTCACATACTATTGAAGCCCAGCTTGGAGAATTTTGAGCATTACTTTGCTAGCGTGTGAAATGAGTGCTCTTGTGCAGTAGTTCGCACATTCTTTGGCATTGCCTTATTTTGGGATTGGAATGAACACTGACCTTTTCCAGTCCAGTGGCCACTGCTGAGTTTTTTAAATTTGCTGGTATATTGAGTGCTGCACTTTCACAGCATCATCTTTTAGGATTTGAAATAGCTCAACTGGAATTCCATTACCTCCACTAGCTTTTTGCATAGTGATGCTTCCTAAGGCCCACTTGACTTTGCACACTAGGCTGTCTGGCTCTAGGTGAGTGACCACATGAGGTTATCTGCATCAGTCTGTGTATTCTTGCCATCTCTTCATAATATCTTCTGCTTCTGTTAGGTCCATATCGTTTCTGTCCTTTATTGTTCCCATCTTTGCATAAGATGATCCCTTGCATCTCTAATTTTCTTGAAGAGATCTCTAGTCTTTCCCATTCCATTGTTTTCCTCTATTTCTTTTCATTATTCACTGAGGAAGGCTTTCTTACCTCTCCTTGCTTTTCTTTGGAACTCTGCATTCACATGGGTGTATCTTTCTTTTTCTCCTTTGCCTTTAGCTTCTCTTCTTTTCTCAGCTATTTGCAAGACCTCCTTATACAACCATTTTGCCTTTTGCATTTCTTTTTCTTGGGGCTGCATGAGTACTAAAGCGTACAATGCTAATGTATAATGATTTTTTAAAAATGAGGAAATGCAAGCAGGATTACAAAATCATAGTATTTTTAAAGTTTATATTTAAGAAATAATTTTTTTTTACCACAAGGTATTATGAGGCTATACAGTTGTTATATATTAGGTAATTGTGGGATTTACTTTTTAACCCTTGCTAGTAATTTAAGAAACCTTATGTTACATTTTTTAGCCAATGACATGAGAAAGCAAGTAAGCCTGGCAGTTTATCTCACTTTTTAAAAAGAACACAAGAAAGAGACATTTCACTTTTCTACCTTTAAGTACTGTTTTCAACATTCAGCTATCTTGAGGTCTTCACGGAATCCAGCTTAAAGTAAAGGCCATCCATCCCTGAAGAAGGTAGAGAGGAAAGACAAAAGGACATTTGTCCTTCATAATGTTATTGAACCACTGAATTTTCCAGCTCTCCCAGATGCTTTCTGTTGTTATTTAGCCTCATTGCAGTCTTTTTCTGGTCTTTTCTTATAGCTGATGGTGTAGGGAGGTAACGTGAGAACTCTGGAAATAGCATTTTCTGGACACCCTTGCCAGCTGGTTGCTGGTAGCTTCTGTCAGTTGCAAGTCACTTGTACAGGTTTAGATGGAGGGAAGAAGGAAGACTGAAGTAATTCTTTATGTTTTTGGCCCTAACATCAAGTGTGGTGAGAGACGGCAATTAACTGTTGCCTCTTATACCAGCAATGGCAGGTAAATGCAGGTGGCTAGGGGATACTGCAGTGTCCAAGAGACCACAGGCTCCTGGCCTCTGGTTTAGCAATGACAGTGTTGGGTCCAACAGCCTTACCTGCGCAAATGCTTAGGAGGTTATCCTTTGGTTTCTCTAGGTCTTTCAATACCTTAGTGCCCAATTCCTTATATGAAAGTTCCTTGGCTCAAAAACTCTACAGTGATTTATATTTTCCTGTCTAGACTCTGACTGGGTTCCATCATCTAGGGAACTGCTTTCCTATCCGACTCGTTATAAGAAAGAGTGGATTGCTCTTACCATTAGGGTACTTTTAGCTTCAATTAAGTAGTTGTTAGTGATGCTCAGTTTGGGAAAGACAGTGGGTAGGGAAAAGGGAATTTGTTGAGCCACTACTCAATGCCAAGCTTTGTGGAAAGTGTTTGATATATGTTATCTTATGTTTTTAATAGAATAATTTTATGTTACTTGCCATACACATTCCATATTCTTCTGTTATAACCTTCTTAAGGACATATACTGTCTATTTATCTGTATTTGTCATTCACCATTCCTTTAAAAAGGACTTGCCCACAGCAGATTCAGTTTATTTGGAGATTTTCTGAAGTCAAACCAAAGGCTGGATGCATATTTCTTGTTCTTCTCTGTTTTGAAAAACTTGATGTTTCTTTTCGCATCTTCCAGGTTCACCAGTAGTCAAAGCAAATTAACAGCTACAGCCCTGCCTAAGCCCATGTGAAATAAATGTCTGTAAAGTCTTTTATCTGTAAGTTATTTTGACATAAGCAATGTCTATATTTTGAGGCCAAAACTGAAAATCTACTTATCAAATTCTGAACTGCTGAACCAGCCTCAACACAACTGATGGCTCTTTTAAACAACCCAGCTTTCCCTTTAATGGTCCTCATTAAGCACCCTCTGTGCTTTCCAAGAGTTCCAAATGAATGAAGTAAAGCTGACTAGTGTATTGGCCAATTTCCCTTTGGACAGTTTCTCCCTCCCCACCCTCTCCACACTTGCCAAATCCCACCAGGCAGCCTGCTGTGGCAGAAACCTGGTTACCAGGGAGGTGTGGGTGATGGGTTATAAACAGTTATAAGTCAGCAGAGGAGAAATGTGAATGCTTCAGAAAATCAGCCATCTGGCCTTGGAATGAGAATGCGGGGAAGATTCAGAAGGGAAATCAAGAAAGGAGAGAAGAAAGGCACTGCTGGGGCTGGGGTGGGGGAGGGTGCAGGCTCAGGGAGAAGGGGTTCTAATGTGATTCCAGTCTGCTCTGAGATGAAGGGGAGGCAGGCCATGCTGAGCAGAAAGGCTGGGGTGGGAAGTAAGCTGGCAGAGCCAGCTTTCTGGCTAAGCTGCTTAAGGAGGATGTTAGTGAGGATTCTGACGTTGGGAGGGAGTCTGTGCAGAGGGCTTTGAGCTTGAAATTGGCTCATTTTGCTACCTAGAACTGGAGAGATTCAAATAAAAGTCTAAATGGAATGTTTCTATTTTTCAACTTAATTGAAATGAACGCTTGTTATGGAAAATGTGGGAAATGCAGAAGATTAGGAAGAAAACAGTAGCCTCATCACTTAATTCTCTGTCATCCCACCTCACAAACATAACCTTCATTAAGATACATGCCCTTCCCTGGCTTTTCTAGGCCAGCTCTTTCATTATGTAATCATAGTGATGCTATTTGTACACCCTTGCAATTCTATTGTTTTCACCTAGTGTAGTTTGGGAATCATTTCCCCATTTTTTCATATTGTGATTTGTATTATTATCTAACATCCAATATGTGCAGTTCCTAGTGCATCTATTTTGCGTATGGACTCAATCACTCAGTCATGTCCAACTCTTTGCAACCCAATGGACTATAGCTGGCTTGTCCATGGATTCTCCAAGCAAGAAGACTAGAATTGGTCGCCAGGTCATCTTCCCAACTCAGGGATCAAACCCAGGTCTCCTGCATTGCAGATTCTTTACCACTGAGCCACTGGGAAAGCCCAACTACCTGTAGTTATATATTGATATTGTTTCCATTATTTTGTTATAAATAAGCTGCCATGTACATCAAAATGTAAAGTTTATTTGCTATTCCAGATTATTTCTTTAGGCTAGTCATAGGAATACACTGATTGCATTAGTAGGCAAGTGTATTTTTGTCTGTTGACACATTAAATGGATGTTTAGTTCTGATAAACTTCTACATACGTTTACAGATGAAATATTTTCTTCATTATCATTTCAGGAACGTATCATCCTTCACCTGCCCTCTTCTTCCTAGCATAGTGTAGAATACTGTAAAAGTTCTACATCTGTGGCCCCAAGAATAGAAAGTATATAGATTGTAGACTGTGCCACTTGAGTGTGCATCTAAAACCAATAGGCTTTTACGGTGAATAATGATTTTTCTGTCCCCAGCCCCAATAGGCATGCTTTCAATAGTTATTCATTATTATAGGACTGAATGGTTTGTGTTGGATATGCCACTGAAACGCTTGTAAGAGATCTCTAGTAAGGCCAACCCTACACCCACGGGTAGCTGCCACCAAGTGAACAGTAGTGATTTGCAGGTACACCTTTAGGTAAGCATTCCTACATAACAGAAAGGATGAATTAACAGATGTTATTGACTGAATGTTTGTGCCCCTGTTTATATCTTGAAGCCTTAATTCCCAATGTGATTGTATTTGAATGTAGTGGATAATTAGGTTCAGATGAGGTCATGACGATGGAACCCCCATTAGGAGATTAAGCCCTTCTAGGTAGAGGAAGAGACTAGAGCCTGGGCTTTTTTTTTTTTTTTTTTGCCCTGTAAGGACAGAGCAGGAAGGCAGCCACCCACAAACTAGGCAGAAGGCTCTCGGTTCAGTTCAGTTCAGTCACTCAGTTGTGTCTGGCTCTTTGTAACCCCATGGACCGCAGCATGCCAGGCTTCCCTGTCTATCACCAACTCCCAGAGCTCCTTTTACTAACTCTCAATTACCTCACATCACTTCCCTTAGTAAGTAGTCTAAACATATCCTTCAAAGTCAATAGCTATAATGATTTTGCTTAATATTATGAGTAATTCAACAAGAAAATTTCATCTTTTCTCTTCCCCATTTCTGTACTTTTCACATTCTAGGAGTCTTGCTACTTTGAAGAGTGTCATAGTGTTGGGGAGTTTTCATTGTGCTGAGTTGCTTCAGTCATATCCAACTCTTTGCAATTCAATGGACCATAGCCTGCCAGACTCCTTGGTCCATGGGATTCTCCAGGCAAGAATACTGGAGTTTTCATAGTAGCCGGTTTTAATCACTTAGTTTATCTATGGGGAGATTGTGGCCTGACTAAAGAAAGGGACTTACTTAATTCATTATTATAAGGTAAAAATCTACCTCTGATTCTTCAGCCTACTCTATCACATCCCCCTTAGTACATAAAAAAAACGTATTACTAAAACAAGAAAGAAAAGGAACCGTATTATTTATACTATATTTCTTTCTCCTCCCTCCATTCTTCTGCTTATCAAATGCTTATTAAAAAGGAAGTAATCATATAGATTTTTTAAAATAAAGAGGTCACTAATTCAAAGGAAAGCTGCCCTTAATAACTTATATTCCCTACAAAGTTACATGTGAGATAAAATAGTCCTAACTGATTACCACTTATAGTATACACTGTTGTCATTGTTCAGTCGCTCACTCATGTCCGACTCTGTGACCCCATGGACTGCAGAGCACCAGGCTTCCCTGTCCTTTACTGTCTTCCTGAGTTTGCTCAAATTCATGTCCATTGAATTGGTGATGCCATCCAACCATCTCATCCTATGTCACCCCCTTCTCTTGCCCTCAATCTTTCCCAGCATCAGGGTCTTTTCCAATTAGTAGAAAATTATAGCCTTAAGTCTATTTGTCTTAAGTTGAACACAACTCTTTCAAATTGTTGGATCCAAGTCTCAATGAAACCAGCATTAGACATATATAAGAAACCAAAATTTGCTTCACGTAAAGCAATTGTTTTAATCAATAAATACATTAATGATGAGGTATTGTCAACTGCCACAAAAGTTGTACAATAGGCTAGTTCTTTACTTAACAATGAAACAGTTTTAATTATTGCATTTCTGTGAGAAATTTCATATGAAGAGGAGAATGTCCTTGTGAAGTCTCTTATTAACCCAGTTTTAACAAGAAGTGCAAAATGGAAGGTAATCAGCCTTTGTGCATAGCATTATAATGATGGTAATTGAAACCATGCAATCACATAGATATTTTGCTCTCTATAACTAGCTCTGAATAATCAGTGATTTTCAATGGTAGCAAAGTGGCTATTTCAAATTGCAACACTAGCAAAGCATTGTGATGTTTACATTTAACCAAATATAGTTCTTTTGATGGTATTTAGAAGAAACAAGATTTCAAAGAGGGGGAAGAAAACAAGGATTGTTTTTAATATTACAGTTTAGTTGAGCATTTGGATCAGAATTGCAAAAATACGTTATTGCTTGCTTGGTTTTGCCAAATTACGTTTTAGTAACATTATTCAAAGAATAAGAAAGTCCTCAAATGTTGATTTGGTCACTCCACATTCCCCATTATGTGGCTGAAAACATTTATTGCGAGACACAGATTGGAAGGAGCATAAGATTTCTAGTCTCCTTCAGTATAGGGTGGTATAGTCTACTATCATTTCATAATTTCAGAAGAACAGTGTACTCATGGTATTCACATTCGTTTATAACACAGTTTATGTCACCCCCTGCCTGCTTTGTCAGACATTCTTCACCTAAGGTACAAGTCGATAGACCCCAGAGATTTGAGAGGAGCAACCATTTGTCATGGACGGAGGTAAAAGTAGTTTTGTGGAGGAAGATGACAGCATCTTTATGATTTGTTGTTGTTGTTGAGTCACTCAGTTGTGTCCGCCTCTTTATGACCCCATGGACCGCAGCACACCGGCCTCCTCTGTCTTTCACTATCTCCCGGAGTTTTCTCTGATTCATATCCATTGAGTTGGTGATGCTGTCTAACCGTCTCATCCTCTGCTGCCCCCTTCTCCTTTTGCCTTTAGTCTTTCCCAGCATCAGGGTCTTTTCTAATGATTCAGTTCTTCATATCAGGTGGCCAAAGTACTGGCACTTCTGCATCAGTCCTTCCAATGAATATTCAGGGTTGATTTCCTTTAGGATTGACTGGTTGGATCTCCATGCCATCCAAGGGACTCTAAAGAGTCTTTTCCAGTGCCACAGTTTGAAAGCATCAATCCTTTTGTGCTCAGCCTTCTTTATTGTCCAACTTTCATATCTATACATGACTACTGGAAAAACCATAGCTTTGACTATATGGACCTTTGCTGGCAAAGTGATATCTCTGCTTTTTAATATGCTGTCTAGGTTTGTCACAGCTTTCCTTCCAAGGAGCAACTGTCTTTTCTCTTTATGATAGGATTCACCAAATTCTGAAAGTACTATGAAAAGCTGAATTGTCCTACAGACCCCAGACCTTGATAAGGCTTTCCCCCCCCCCCCAGAGTCTTTCTATTTCTCTGAGTTCTACATCCAAGATGTTTAAATGTCATGTCTTCCTCTTTCTGGGCTATCCCATTGGCCTCTGATGCAGCACTATAGGCAAAATTGGTCTTTCTAAAAAAAATATTGACTTTCTAAAGATTAAACAAACATTTAGTTCTTAATGGAAAATTACTGTATGATCCCAAAATATATAAAATCTTCTCCTAAAACTTCACCTGCCACTATCAGATCTTTTAATCACCTCTAACTTGCAAAAATAGGAAAGCCATATTTGAATAAAGATTAGCTGGCATGTTTTAGAGAGTTTCAGATGGATTGTGGAGAAAGAAGTGAAAAAACATTGGAGACTTTGAATGATCTCAGTGGAAAGAACAGCAATGAGAGAAGCTTCTGGGACTATATAAAGAAAACTAATTTAAAAAGAGTCAGGAAACTTTCCTATTGCATTATGTATCTGTTTACATATCAGTGAGTGGAGCTGAGTAATAAACAAAGGGACCTGGAAATTGTGAAGCAGAAGACTCCTTGAGAATTCTCACACTAAATTGGAGATTCTCAGAACCAGGGATTCAGCAAAATGGGAAATCATATAGAAATGCTAAGGTTCAGGTCAATACCAGGAAAATGAAGAGGTTTACTACTCCTTACAGGGCTATAAACAGGTGTGTAGATGTGGAACAAGAAACTTGGGGTAAAAAATGACAATGAAAACATGTTTAAAGAGTGATTATAAAGGACCAGACAGATGCTTAAAACATCTAGAAATTCTGAGATTTTAAAAATTCGCTTTATTTAATTCAGTGTTTATATGTGATGTTTCTTAAATAAGATTTAGATGCATTTCTTAAGTTATGCCACTTAATATTCCATGAAACTAATATATGTAGAATATGCTTTGGGGATAGAATATATCCCCAAAATGCACTTTGAAGGATTTGACTTATTTGACTTGTAAACTGACTTAGCAGAAGCAATTTAATGGCCAAGAAGACAAGCCCCGGAATCAGAATGTCTGAATTTCAGACTGCTCTCAAACATAATCCTAACATGATTTTGGACTTCATTCTGTACCTCTATTTTTGTATTGATAAAATGAGGTTCATAATAGCACTTTTCTCATAATGTCATTACAAAGGTTAAAGGCATAAAACCTGAAAAAAAGCACTTAGCATAGTGCCAGGACCATGGTAAATTCTAGATAAATATTAGTTATCATCATCATTATCATCTTCATTACCATTAGTGAAGTAGGTTAGTTTAAAAAAAAAATCAAGGAAGAATAATATATTGATTAGGATTGTTAGGTAGTTAGAATAGGAAAAAGGAGTCCAGAATGCTGGTGGCTAAAAGACTAGGAAGGGAAAAGCCCGCAAAAATAGAACAAAGGAAGTTCCAAGAACCAGAGTGAGGACCTCAGGTAGAACAAACAGCACTTGTGGCTCGCCCAGTTTACATAGGGCAGGCACAGGGTGAGGAAAAAACATATAAAAAGAGGACGAAATGGGCTGGGGAATCTCTCTTCTGTGAGCACGCACTCACTCCCTCCCACTCTCACTCTCTCCTGCTCTCTCTCTCTCCCACATGCTCACACGTGTTCTAGCTCTCTCTCTTTTCTCTTCCCCTCTTTTGGATCCCATGCCCTCATGCCTCGAGGATGTATTTTCCTTTATTTTCTAAATAAAACTGAGCTGTAACATGGAGCTGTAACACTGTCCGAGAGCTGTGATGCTCAGAGGGCTTTAATGTCCATCGCGTCTAATCCTTGTTGTGATGAGACAGAACCGAGGAAATTACACACTCCCCTGACAGGATAGACCAGAATTTTCTTATGGAGACAACATCCTATTTCCAGTGGTTTAAATACGTACCACCAGGAGAAGTCTATTCATCCTAGTCATTCAGGGACTCAGGTTGTTGGAAGCTTTATTTTGTCACATGTTTCCATGATTGTTGACCCAGAAAAAGAGAACATGGAGAATCATACAGAGTAATTAAAGCTTTTAACCAAAAGTGACATAAGTTCCTTCATTTTTCAGTTAATTGACCAGGCACACTTCCCTTCCTTGTTTATTTATTTATTTTTTTTACTACCTATTTATACCTTAGTACCTATATTGCTCCTCACTTGACTGCCCATCACATGCAGTACTTTTGACCTTTTTTTTTTTAATTAGAAGACTTCATGAATGATATCCCTTCTAACTTTATAATTCTAAGACCGTGAGATCTCTAAAGGCTTTTCTAAGCCAAAATACTATGAGTACAAATCTTTCCATTGTGTACTTTAGCCCATAATGTACTGAAAGGTTGCTGAACCACAAAAGACGCTAGGATTCTTGGTCTCCAGAGGAGAAGAATTTAATCTGCGGCCAGTGAGGAGGCTTGATCACTCAGACCTTTTGTATAATAAAGTTTTATTAAAATATAAAAGAGATAGAGAAAGCTCCTGACATAGACATCAGAAGGGGGCAGAAAGAGTGCCCACCTGCTAGTCTTTAGCCAGATGTTATATAGCTACTAGCAGTCTGCTAATTAGAGAAAGAAAATGTCTAAAAACTCAGAGAATGGCACCAGGCCCCTCAACCACTCATTGGCACAAGGTGAGTTGTCCCAGGCCATAAAATGATTGACATGAATTTTGAAGAAAGGCAGATTTCCAAGCAAATACAAGTCTCATTAACATAGCTTAAGAGAACATTTGCAAGTTGGTTCTGAGTCTTAGGTGGAACTGACTTGAAGACAGAGTCTAGGGTAAATACATAGTTCATTAACATAGCTTAAGACAAACATTTCCATAAGAAAAATGTTGGAGCATTAGTTAGCTCAAAGTTTGAGAAAAGTTAAGTTCAGGTGGAGCCAGGTGTCATGGCAACACAGAATTTTAAGAGAAACCTCCTTTTAAATTTATATAGAGAAGAGGAAAAAAAATCTAACAGTTGTAGTTTGTTTTCCCCTGTCACTTAAGAGAGATTAAAAAAATGTCTGACACTTGCAGCCTATTTTCTCCATTTGGAGATCCCTGGCCTTCCTGCCTGTTACCCTCTCAGTACCCCTCTGTTTATCTACAGAATGACTATTTGTGTCAACTTCCAATTTTTAATAACAGTGGATAGAAAAGATGATGTACTGAAGAAAGAAGGCTGGGGTATAGAGCGAAAAAGTTTTTAAAAAGAAAGAATAAAATAATTTAAATTAGAACAAGCTAAACTGGAACAATATGAGTGAATGGCCAAAAATCCCAGCAATTTCTCTTGATCCCAGCAAACATATAAAATCACATATTTCAGAGTTTCTCACAGTATCTAATAGTTTTTCTAAATGAGTGATTCACACTGGGGTGCTTATTAAAAATGCAAATTCCTAAGACTCTACATCAGATTTGCTGAATTTTTATCAGTGTCTGACCATATTATGTATTCCATTAAACAGTAGCTATTTTTACTTTTCGGAAAAGGTAATGGCACCCCACTCCAGTACTCTTGCCTGGAAAATCCCATGGATGGAGGAGCCTGGTAGGCTGCAGTCCATGGGGTCGCTAAGAGTCGGACATGACTGAGCGACGTCACTTTCACTTTTCACTTTCATGCATTGGAGAAGGAAATGGCACTCCAGTATTCCTGCCTGGAGAGTCCCAGGGATAGGGGAGCCTGGTGGGCTGCTGTCTCTGGGATCACACAGAGTCGGACATGACTGAAGTGACTTAGCAGCGTCATTTAAAAAAAAGAAAACTCATGGCAGAACCATCCCTGTCTCCAAGGCAATATGAAGGTAGCTATAGGGGCTTCCCCGGTAACTTAGTAAGTAAAGAATCTGCCTGCAGTGCAGGAGACATAGGAGATTCGGATTTGATATCTGGGTTGGGAAGATCCCCTGGAGGAGGAAATGGCAACCCTTCCAGTATTCTTGCCTGGAAGATCCCATGGACAGAGAAGCCTGGTGGGCTACAGTCTATGGGGTAGAAGAGTTGGACATGGCTGAACACCAGCACACAGCAGAAGCTCAGGTGTGAAAGCTCCAGTGAGGCTGGCAGTGAGGATGATGAGGAGAGAAGACTCTTGGTAATACTAGTGGAAAAGAGGAAAAATAAAGCAGTGAACTTTATTTCAAATTTTTGAGCCTGGATGAGTGACAAGCAGCGGATGATTACATTTTCAAAGGAGTGGTGCAGGCAACAAATGTTACAAAAGGTCAAAAAGTTGGAGGAGCCATGTGGCCAACCCAGAGCATTTGGACCAGCCTTAGGAAAGGGACAGATGGGAACATTGTCTCATAGAAAAAAATGTAATTTGTGATAGATATGATATGGGATTGGGGGAATGTAAGGACAAGTTGAAAATAACCTTGAAATTTCCAGGCATTGTGACAAGGATGAATGGTGTTTGATTTGAAGGAAGAAAACATAATAATAATAACAGGAGTTGGATAAACTTTATTTTTCTAGTGGTGGAAATGTTACTTCAAATCAACTTCAGACTCTGATATAAAAGAGGTATATGTTATAGTTTAGTATTCAAAGACAGATTTTAATGTTGCACACAGGTGATTATTCGAATTCAGGACACCCCAGCTTGCTCAGAGTGCTTCTACATGTTCCATGACACTTCCCTTTCATCCTCCTCGGCCTCTTTGACTTAATATCCACCTCTGCTCCACGATTCATTTGGGTTTTGTGGACAAATCCCTCCTGACAAACCCACAAATCTTTCCAGACTTAGTGTGAAGAAGTCATGGAGCTGAACTAACCTCCCAGTTCTTGTTTTGACTTTGAGGTTGGTTTTTCAGGTGTGTAGAAAAAAGACTTCCTAAGCAAGAAGATTAAAAATCATAGAGAAAGATGCCTGGAAGGGAAGCTGGCTCTGCCACAGGGGTCCAGAGAGCTGTTCACACCCTCATGAATGACAACTGCAGGTCTCTGAGAGTTCCTGGGGGGAGGCACACAGCAGAAAGCACACAGCTTGATTTACAGATGCCAATTTGAGCTTACAGCCTGGTATGTGTTTTGATTTGAGGACTCAGCAAATTGGATGAGAAAGTGATAAATGGAAGATGAGTAGGAAACAAAAAACAGCCTGTTTGTAATAAACTGTCACCTATCTTTGGAGAGGCAAGTTTTTTAAGAGGTGAAATGTGGTTGAATTTGGAATTTAGAAATCTGAAGAAGTTTGCCTGTGGTACTACAGGGACATTACTGTTTGGGAAAAATAGCCCTAAGAATGGAGGGATTCTACATCTGTCTTATTCTGACTTTGATTCTTTTCTTGAAAAACTGCTATCAAGCAAAAACCTCACCTCTAGACAGGGTTTGGGGTCGTGTCAAGCAGCCAGGTGTACTCTCAAGGAAAAAAGGAAGTGACAGCTGAAGAATGCTGCCTCAGAAATTCTGAGTAGCATTAACTAGGAGGTCAGCCTCATACCTTCTGCAAGGAAGCAGGCTTCCTCCTCCCATCAGGTGTTTTGTCCATAAGGCTAGAGAAATGTCTTTGATAAAATTCAAAGAGCCTGAAGAATTATCATAACAAAGATCAGTTCAAACGTTTTCCTGAGTATAAGACCTGCTATGGGAGTGTATTATAGAAATGTATATTCAGCCCTTGAGGTTTTGATGCAACTGGTTTGAGGTGGTCCTGGGAATCTACCATTTTAAATAAGCACTCGGAGGATTCTTGAAGAGTAAGTTCCAGAATTACACTTAGAGAAACACTGAATTAGAAAAAAGACGTAGAGGAAGGACAAGAACTAACCTACCTTCCTTCCTCCCACAGATAGTTGTTGGGAACTCTTACTATGGGCCAGATACTTTACTGTGTAATAGAGACATGATGGTATATTTGTTTTCTAGGGATAATGTAACATATTATCGCACATTGGACATGTTTAACACAGTAGAAATCCATTCTTTTTTGGAGAGTTTTGGAATCCAGAAATCCAAAATCAAGGTGTGAACGGGTCATTCCTTTCGGAGGCTCTGAGACTCTGTCCCATGCCTCTCTAGCTTCTGATAGTTTACTGACAAACCTTGGTGTTCCTTGGATTACACACGCACTACTCTAATCTCTGCCTTCAAATGCACACATTTGCTGTCTCTCTCTGTGTGTCCTTTCCTGTCTTTTATAAAGATACTCTCCTTAGATTTGGGACCCTCCCTAATCCAGTATGATCTCCTTTTAAGCTTTACCTTAAATATACCTGCAAAGACACTATTTCCCAAAACAAGATCACATTCTGAGGATCTGGGTAGAAGTGATTGGGCATAGAGGACTATTCAACCCACTGAAAATAATGAGCAAAAATAGAGTTGGTCTATGCCCTCATGAAGCTCATAGTCCATTTGGTGGGGGGTTGTCGGGGGGTAGCTATTCAGCAAGGTACTTCAGTTGCTCAAGTGATTCATTATCAGCCCCAAGAGAGAATCACAAAGAGACAACAAGTAAATGGCACAGTAGGTGCTAGAGCAGTCGTTGTAAAAGTGAGAGGCTGACTTTTACAGCCAACCAAGTTCACAACTTTCTGGGTCAGGAATTTTCAGACTAGCAGCTGTGCTGTTAGAAATATCTCACTAAGTCAATTAGGGGGTAATATACTTGGTCTCATCTGAGACTAGCCCTCCTTAGACGTTGGGCAGGACTGAAATACTGCCTCATACATAGTAGGAGCTTAAAAATGAATGTTTGCTGAATTACCAAAGTAAAACAATACGTTTAACCTAATCTCTCTCTCTTTCAGCGATATGAATAAGAAATACTTATTGACTTTGTAGAATAGGAAAAACCCTGCTATAAATATTTTCATCTTTTAAAATTGAATTTAATATCTGATGTATTTTTATCCCCTGTAAATCTACCTGTCACTTTTTTGAGCACTTGATATGACCGAGAAACTTTCAAGCTTTACATCTACTATCTCCCAAACACCTTGCAGATAGATGGTATTTTACATAGAGAATTATAAGCCAAGTGTTTCAGACTCCAGTATCCATGCTATGTTCACCATGTCTCTGTATCTGGGCAGATGGGCAACTTTTAATTTATATCACAGGAGTGACTGCCTAATTGGGCACAGTTTATTGACTATGCCAAAGCCTTTGACTGTGTGAATCACAATAAACTGTGGAAAATTCTGAAAGAGATGGGAATACCAGACTATCTGACCTGCCTCTTGAGAAACCTGTATGCAGGTCAGCAAGCAATAGTTAGAACTGGACGTGGAACATAACAGACTGGTTCCAAATAAGAAAAGGAATACATCAAGGCTGTATATTGTCACTTTGCTGATTTAACTTATATGCAGAGTACATCATGAGAAACGCTGGGCTGGAAGAAGCACAAGCTGGAATCAAGATTGCCGGGAGAAATATCAATAACCTCAGATATGCAGATGACACCACCCTTATGGCAGAAAGTGAAGAAGAACTAATAAGCCTCTTGATGAAAGTGAAAGAGGAGAGTGACAATGTTGGCTTAGAGCTCAACAGTCAGAAAATGAAGATCATGGCATCTGGTCCCATCACTTCATGGGAAATAGATGGGGAAACAGTGGAAACAGTGGCTAACTTTATTTTGGGGGGCTCCAAAATCACTGCAGATGGTGACTGCAGCCATGAAATTAAAAGATGTTTACTCCTTGGAAGGAAAGTTATGACCAACCTAGATAGCATATTGAAAAGCAGAGACGTTACTTTGCCAACAAAAGTCCATCTAGTCACGGCTATAGTTTTTCCAGTGGTCATGTATGGATGTGAAAGTTGGACTGTGAAGAAAGCTGAGCACTGAAGAATTGATGCTTTTGAACTGTAGTGTTGGAGAAGACTCTTGAGAGTCCCTGGGACTGCAGGAGATCCAACCAGTCCATCCTAAAGGAGATCAGTCCTGGCTGTTCATTGGAAGGACTGATGCTGAAGCTGAAACTCCAATACTTTGGTCACTTGATGGGAAGAACTGACTCATTGGAGAAGACCCTGATGCTGGAAAAGATTGAGGGTGGGAGGAGAAGGGGAAGGCAGAGGATGAGATGGCTCGATGGCACTATTGACTCAATAGACATGAGTTTGGGTGGACTCCGGGAGTTGGTGATGCACAGGCCTGGCCTGCTGCGATTCATGGGGTCACAAAGAGTTAGACATGACTAAGTGACTGAACTGAACTGAACTGTGCCTCAAAGTGTGGGATAAACCTACCTGCCATTTCAGCCTCAGTGTGAGATCTCTAATGTTTCCTCATGCTTCCTATTTCTTTTTCTTTATTATAATTAGATAGATTATTATATTAGATAAATTTATTATAATTAGATAATTATAATATAATTATAATTATATTTAAATTATATTTCTTTTACAGTTCTTAACTTTGACTACTGGTCTCCTTTCCCATCTCCTTACACTTGTCTTCTGGCATTTTTGACTATTCACTCCTTCACTTAGAAACCTCTTTTATCCATGTTTCTCAGTCCTAGGATACCTCCGGCTCAATTCTCCTCAGTTCCCCAAGTGGGAACTTTTAGTCTCCAGGGCCCCAATTCCCATGGAGCTGAAGAGTAGGCAGATCTGGATCCAGACCACTGGGAAACGTGTAAGAGAATTGTTTCTTGAGGAGATCTAGGGGCAACGATCAGACCACATACATGGAAAGCACTACATAACCAAAGGCAACAAAAACCCACTTAGATTATTGCTCTTAGAGATCACATAGTCTTAACTACTTATTCACTGCTTTTCAGTGAGCCACTGATCAGCATTTTGCCTGAATGTCCCACAGTAAGTCAGCCTATAAATACTTTTTACAGAGAAATCTCTGCCTCTGAAACTAAATTGACAATTTCTTTCCTGGGCTGTTTAATGTGGCCTGCCATTGTTATGCTAATGTAGCCTCTGTTAATACTGAGGTGACTTTATAGAATGCCAGGATGTGTGGGAGCAGCATTCTATAAACCAATTAATAATATTTTCTGGAGTGGAGAAATCATCAATCTATTTGGCAACTAAGCGACCTTAAATGCTTCATGGACTAATGAAAGATGAATAGTGGGAGGTAGAACTTGGAGGAAAAAATGAGCCATTTGAGCATCAGTAGTTACCCACCAATCATGTAAGAAAATTAACTCTTCTTCAAGAAAATTATATGGTCGGGCAGATCTCCTTAACTATCCAAGTAAAAGGGATTCCTGGCCAACTGATTCCAGACTTATTTTCAATGAAGCATCAGGAATATCCCCCTATGAAAGATGGATGCAGGGCCATTTTTAGACTTCACCACCCTCTGAAATATATTTAAATGCATCCACATTCTCATTACATATATACTTTGGGGTAAAGATTTTGGAAAAGAAACATATTTATTTGCTTTCAAAAATATGTGGCTACAGGTCACTCATTTAATTTATCATTGACTATAACTTCTCAGAAATCATCATAAATTTTCTATGATCCTGCAAATTATATTCAACCATGTCAAAACATAATAATGAGTTAAGCTAACATAATGTTTCATTTTGTTGACATGAAAAAAAAAATCTAAGAATTTTAATTGTGCTATTATATTTTCATATTTAGAGCCAAATTTTTCCCTCAGTATTTAACCATTTTAGTAAGACCTTGAGAAGGTCATAGCCCCAGGCATTGTATCTGTGGGGGCAATAGACTGAATGGCCCTGGATGAGTGCCCTGGTTTCTTTTAGCTTGATGACTAGCCATTATGATTTTCTGTTGTATTAAATTGCTCCTATTTAATGTTTTCCAAATAACCTTCTGGTTGTAACTTGACCACTCAAAAACTTTCCTACACAAAGAAAATGTGCTGAGCAATCAAGTCCAATATTGCAAATAGCAAATGTGTCTGCATATAAATAATTACTATTCATAAATATATTGAATGGCTAAAATTAATGAATTAGTCACAACTATACATTTTGTTCACTTTCTTTTTCTCTTTGGAGTATGTATGTCTTTATGAGAACTTTATGAAAACATTTGAAAAAAGGAAAGAGAATAAAAGGAAGAAATAAAGATTAGAGAAATAGAAAAACAAAATGCAGTGCAGTCAAGTGGCTCAGCCCTAGATTTTTAGAGAGAGATTTAAGAGTTATACTTCTAGATCCTCCTTTAAATTTTAGTACTACCTTGGGCAAATTTTAATGCATCTGAACTTTGGTTTCATTAACTACAAAATGGAACTAAAAATAGTACCCATTTCAGAGAATTCTTGTAAAAAGTAAAAGACACAGTGTACTAAGAAGAAGGCCTTGCAAGTAATCAATATTCAATAAATGTTAATTATTATGAAATCTGCTTGAAAATTTAATCTGAGTTTGGATCTCCTGAGCCTTACTACTGAATGTTCCTGGAACCAGTGGAGGTTCAAAATAAATCAACAAGTTTGTCTAAGATGTTAAGATGCAATGCAATCTATGAAGAAGAAAAGTCTGAAATTTTAGGACCTGGTCCTAAATTTTTTGAATTTTTGAAGTTTTTGAATTTTCTAGTTTTTGAATTTTCTAGTACTGCAATACTTCACCTTGTTTCTGTTGCCTTGAAGTTAAAACATTTTAAGGCATTTTCTTTCACACTCTTGAAAATAAAAACATTAAACAAAGGAGGAAAAAAACACCCTTCATGGCAGATATTCTAGGGGTCGCTGAATCTTCCAAATTTCCAAATTGTGGGACAGCTTCTGTAACCCAATACAGAGCAGATTTTCAGTCCAAAATTCACAGCATTTCCTTTCATGTCCTTCATTAACTGATTTTTGCATGATAGCAACTCTAGTTTCATTTCTCTTTTTTCTCTTTTGGCCATTATCTTATCTGGCAGGATTATCAGTTAAATATTCATTGGTCATATTAGAATTCAGCCAAATGCCTTCCTATTTAAAATGGCTGGGTGAATATAGTGATCATTTGTCAGTATCCCTTCTGAATTGTTAGTGAGACAGACTTGCACACATTATTTGAGACAGAAAATGAATAGTTTCAGTTGCTATGGTTACAGCTAGGGTATGGGGTAGTTGTTTACAAGGGATCTTTGTTTTTTAGACTCTTCACATGTGCACACGGCATACATCTACATATGCATGCACACACGTGCTTCTATATTGAAATCCTAGGTTTTCTGGAAAAATACCCACTTCAAATATTCTATCCCAAGGTCTCCATTCATTCCCCTACTGTTAGATTTTTCATCATGATTTTCTCTTCAGCAGTTATGATTTCACATACATCACAAAAATGATATTACAAATGAGTTAGGACCACTATCCTCACATGCTCTGAGAGTTAACAGATTTTTGCTAATACTGAAAATTTATTTTTCAATATTATGCTTTATTTTCTTATTCTTAGAGAGTTATCTGTTTAAACAACAGAATAACTTCCAAAAGGAACTTGAAAAGACTAGTTAAACAGTTTAACATTTTGCTACATTCCTTAAGCCAGGCACAGTCCGCCACTGCAAGCAACAAAAACCGAGTCTGGCAGATTAAGGAGAAAAAGGACTTCATTAAAAATAGGAGCTCCCTCAGACACACAGGAAGGGCAGGAAATCAGGCTCAATCCTAAACTTCAGGAACAAAAGCCTAAATCACTCCACAGAATCAGTGTGTGTTTAAAAAAACAAAAAACTAAATCTGCCTCCCTCATGTTGCAGATGCCCTGTTTTGTATCTCTGTCCGTTGAGTACCAGGAACTCAATTTGACCTCATCCACCACCGTCTGCCACTCCGGAGCCACATTTCTACAGGAAGGAGGCAGCTAAGGTAGTCATAGCTGATGCCAATTTTACCAGGAAATGGATCCTGCTCTTCATGCTGATCGCTTCTTACTTTAAGTCTCATGAGAGTGTATCTAATTGGAGAAGGAGCTGGATCGTTTTACTGTACCCTCACTGGGAAGGGAGGCTAGGAATTGAATTAGTTGCCTGCCTTTTACCTGGAGGAGGCAGGACTCCAAAGCGAACAAAGAAACAAAAACAACAAAGGAAAAAAGCAAAAACTTCAAAAGAGTGTAGGGCTTCCAAAAGATGTTAAAAGGCAGGAAATCCTAACAAATGACTTTTATAAATACAATCTGATGTGTAAATAATTGTTTTCAGTTAAAAATAGTTAATTAAATCGGCCAGTTAATTAAGGAAAACAAGAAAGAAATTCTCCATGTTTCTATCTAAGGCCAATTCTTCTCCTGGTGTACCATGTCCATCCTCTCTCATCTCTTCAAGGGCACTGCTCTAAAAGCACATTAGAAATGTTACTCTTTTTACCAGATTATTCTCAGCAGAATATAAGCATATTGTTATTCCTTTCATCTTAAGAACAGACAAATACCTTTCTATCCTGCCCCTTTTCTTTTCAGTTACTGCCCTCTAACTACTGCCCCATTCTGATATGTTTTGCAGCAAAGTACAAGATAGAGCTGTTCATATTTGTGGTTGCCCATTCATTTTGTTCATTCTCTCTTTAACTCACTCTGATCCTACTTTGGCGTCCACCACTCTACTCCCATGGCTAAATCCAACAGGTGACCAATTCTCATTCCTCTTTATACTTAAATTACAGATCATTCTCTTATCCTCAAATAACATAGTAATTTGGCCTTCAGTTTATCACACTTTTTTTCCAACTCACTAGTCACAGTTTTAGTCTCCCCTTCCAGTTCTTTCAGTACCCATGCCTAACCCTTGCAGTCCTTAGGGCTTCTTTCTTCTCTGTACATAGACTCTTTCATACGGCCTTATAGATGTGTTTATGTAAATGTTGTCTGCACATTGTGTGTGTGTTCAGTCATTCAGTTGTGTCTGACTCTTTGTGACCCCATGGACCGTAACCTACCAGGCCATGAAATTTTCTGGGCAAGAATACTGGAATGGGTTGCATTTCCTTCTCCAGGGAATCTTCCTGACCCAGGGATTGAATCTGTGTCTCTTGCTTCTCCTGCATTAGCCCATTGTACACTGAAGACTCATAAATTTGTAGCTCCAGAATTTTCTCTTCTTTATGCCCTATTCATATATACAACAATCACATGAGATCTCTCTTAGAAACGTAATATGTATTCAAAAGTATATGACCAGGGGAAAAAAGCCTCTTGATTTCTACCTTACGTATTTTCTTTCTGCATTTTAGAAAATTCAACCAAGTGTTTAGGTCAAAAAAATTGAAGCCATTCTTTATTCCTCTTTTTTCTTCACACTCTCCCATTGATTCTATATCACTATTTATTCATAGATATTAATAGGTGTTTAGAATTCAAACTTTTCTCAACTTCATTGTTGCTACCATGTCAAACACATCATCACTGTTCACATTTATTAGTGCAATAACCTCTTGGCTTACCTTTCTGTTTCCATCTTTGTAATCCTACAATCTATTTTTCATACAGCAATGAGAGTGGTCCTTTAGAAATATAATTACTTTCAGTTCTGTTCAGTTTAGTTGCTCAGTCATGTCCAACTCTTTGCGACCCCATGAATCTCAGCACGCCAGGCCTCCCTGTCCATCACCAACTCCCGGAGTTCACTCAGATGCACATCCATCGAGTCAGTGATGCCATCCAGCCATCTCATCCTCTGTCGTCCCCTTCTCCTCCTGCCCCTAATCCCTCCCAGCATCAGAGTCTTTTCCAATGAGTCAGCTCTTCACGTGAGGTGGCCAAAGTGTTGGAGTTTCAGCTTCAGCATCACTCCTTCAAATGAACAGCCAGGACTAATCTCCTTTAGGATGGACTGGTTGGATCTCCTTGCAGCCCAAGGGACTCTCAAGAGTCTTCTCCAACACCACAGTTCAAAAGCATCAATTCTTCAGCACTCATCTTTCTTCACAGTCCAACTCTCACATTCATACATGACCACTGGAAAAGCCATAGCCTTGACTAGACGGACCTTTGTTGGCAAAGTAATATCTCTGCTTTTTAATATGCTATCTAGGTTGATCATACCTTTCCTTCTAAGGAGTAAGCATCTTTTAATTTCATGGCTGCAATCATCATCTGCAGTGATTTTGGAGCCCCAAAGAATAAAGTCTGACACTGTTTCCCCATCTATTTCCCATGAAGTGATGGGACCAGATGCCATGATCTTAGTTTTCTGACTGTTGAGCTTTAAGCCAACTTTTTCACTCTCCTCTTTCATTTTCATCAAGAGGCTTTTTAGTTCCTCTTCACTTTCTGCCATAAGGGTGGTGTCATCTGCATGTCTGAGGTTACTGATATTTCTCCTGGCAATCTTTATCACTACTTAAAATTCTTATCATGTTCATAATAACCATGCAAGTCTTTGCCTTCAAGGACAAGTCTTAGATAACCTGACTTTGGATCTTGAGACCACATCTGCAAACATTGCTCCTCCCACACTCACTTTCCTCTAGTTACATTACCTAAAAGGGCAAAGGGGGAATTACATATAAAAACAAACAACAATTAGGATAGACTGTGATAAGTTTAAGAGTAATGGTTCAGACCCATTATTTGGTAAAAATTGTGGTAGGAGAATCAAAGAAGTGATCATAGAGAAGTTGACATTTGAGCTGTGCTGTAGGAATGGGTACAATATTGAAATGCAGAGATGAGAAGATGGAAGGCATGGTAGTGTTAAACAACCTAGGAAAAAACTGAACATCTACTATGTGCAAGAAACTATGTCATAAAGGATAAAGAGTACAGATAGGAGAGCTTAGGTATAATTGGGGTATATGTTCTTGGTGTTCTGGGAATCATGAGTATTCTTAGTGCAGATAGACCATTGCCTACTACGCCTACATAGAAGAAAGCCACATGCTACCTAGCGGATACTGATGTCAATGCATATCTAATGTGAATGCATAGCTACTCTTTTCTCCCTTTTTCTTCTATCTTTCCCTAGTACTAAGTGAATCAAATCAAGTTTTAAATGGTTATATTAATGAATACATATCTACTGTGTGCCAAGCACAGGTAAGTACTGGGATACCAATAATTTTAGGATGAAATTTTATGAAATGAAACTACTTTTAATATTCTCAGTCTAGTTGCTTTTCCAGAGTAATAGATTTAAGATAATTACAGAAATAAAAATGCAGGGGGAAGGACTTTTTAGGGGCAAAAAAAAGATTCCTAGCACTTCTTGACCTCTGCAAGCACTTGCTCACTGATGTTACCCTATAAGTCTCTAATTTTTAAATGTCTTGCACTTGATAACTTACTCTTCTTACTCTATCACTCCTGCAAGTATTTCTTTCATATAAATCCATGAAAATATTCACTCCATCAATGTGTTTTTGCAAACAGAGTTTTTAAAACAATGGACATTAATTATATGGTTATAGATTGTTGAACCCCAACTATGAAGCCAAGAGTTATAATAGATGCCATACTCCAAACAGAGTAAGAGAGAGAAACTTTGGTATGTTTTCCAAAATTTCAAAAGCATATACTCAGTTTTTAAGGGATCAGTAAATATTTTCCTATCTGTTGTAGCAGTGAAAGAAGAAGTTAATACTCCTTTTTATTTGGTGCTTATTCTGTGTCAGACAGTAGACTGAACATTTTATATGTGCAAGCCTAATTAATCTTTCAACAGCCCAGATTATAAAAATGATGCTCAAACTGTGATGTGCCCCCCACGTAATCCATCTAGAAAGTAGCTGACAAAGCGGCTGTACGTATGAATGCCAGTGGAAGCAGAGTGATTCTGGTGCCCTTCTAGGCCCTCAGTGATTCACCTGAGTCAGGTTTTCACTATGTGAAGGTAGGGAGATAAAAGGTGGCTTGGAACCCACTGCAATCAAAGCCCCTTCCCTGCATAATGGTTAGTGGAAGAGAAACAAGAGAAGATGTGGGAAGAAAGGTGGGGAAGTCCTGCTGTCATCTGGGGAGGGAGGAGGAAGCACCTCCCCCCAGGCAGTCCCATCCTCTGGCTCTTCTTTAGTGGCAGCCTGGGAGGGGGGAGCGCCTAGGGTACAGCAGAGCACTTAATGTTTATGTAAAAGGGAGATCTTTTCTAAGGGGTCAAAAGAAAGAGCTCATACATCGTTTAAGGCAAAAACTTCTTACCACTGATGTCCTTTACCAAATAAAATTTTATATTAATACATTTTTTTGAAATTTCAAATTTCTTTTCTGATAGGGGATGTGTAGGGGAACAAATAGTCCTCAGTTTATTCTGCTGCATTCTTATGAAACACCTCTTATCTAGTATTTCGTGTAGAAGAGGCTGAATTGCCAAATGCCCTGATTTGGGAAATGCCTAATTGACATGAGATTGATTACCTATCTTTCAAAGAAACTTTTTCACATAAGGAGGTAGGGAATAGAAAAAAGTAGCATAAGTTAAATAGCAAATATCTTTCTTAAGTTATAAAGATAAAATTAGCATAATCTCTCTTTAAATTAAAATTCTGATCCTCACCCTGCCCCTATCCCATCTATCCTTATTGTGTCTGTAGCTTCATTTATTTCTGGGTTTGGCAGTCAGTCAGGTAGAGAGAATCTGCCATTTTCCACTGTGCCCACTGTTGGGAGTAATGATGGCTATGCTCTTGGTCCCCAGTGGAAGTACCCTTGATCAATGTCAATGAGGCAATCTTTTCCTTCCCAGGTGATACTCTGAACCTACCACTTTGATCATTAATACTTAACAAGACCTTCTCTTCCTTACCAAGGACTGCCCTGGGGACCATTCACTAAGCTTAGTGATAGAGAAAGAAATTAACCTTTTGTAGAGTAACTAGCAGGTCTATTAGAGAATTCATTATGCAGTCTGACCAGTGAAGGAGTCTCTATAGTCTCTGGCATACAAGTTGCTTTATTCAATATTTGGGGTGATAATGTGTATTCTCACATCTATAGTTGAATTAACTATATCATGCCCCATATGACACCTGGACAGAATGCTCGAGGGTCTCCAAACTGATCTATAGTGACCAGTCTCAATACACAAACAAAATTTAACGGCTCCAAATGAGTGCTTAGTGTTAAGTGCCATGGGGAATGCACAGATGGGTAGTACCTGGCAGAAGGGCCCTCTTTCTCCCACAACAGACTTCATAATAAATATCAATGCTTTGAATGAACTGTCCCTCCCACACACTAACACTTGTGGACCATGCATTCCCATGGAAATATCCAATAATGTGAAAAGAAGTACAAACTTTCCTCAAGCTCTTTGCAGGCTTAGAAAAGCTTAAATCCTGTCCCTGGCATGACAAACAAATCATTTTCTTGATTAGGTAATTCAGCTATAGTCTAGTCAGTTCTGGGAGGAAGAAAGGGTGGAAAGAAAACTAGCAGATATCAAATGTCTATCTTGTACTGGATTTCACAGAGATAATTTATTTGATAAACACTTTAATCCAGTAAGTTGCGTATTATCACCCTCATTTTATAAAAGAAAGAACTGAGAGGGCTCAGGAGGTTAAATGGTTTGTTCAAGCTCACACCTCGGAAAACTTAGGGTGCTAAGAGTCAGAGTCACAGTTCTGTCTTGTCAATGTTTTTCTACTTGATTTTCAAAAGAATCTAATTAGGTGTGAAGAAGCACTTTAAAGGTATTCACTGTACACACAGAAAGGAGCGACAGAGGACGAGCTAGTTGGATGGCATCACCAACTCAATGGACATAAGTTTGAGCAAAATCCAGGAGGTGGTAAAGGACAGGGAAGCCTGGTGCGCTGCAGTCCATGAGGTCGCAAATAGTGGGGCACAACTCAGCGACTGAACAATAACAATGTAAACAGATGTTTGTATTCCTTTAGAAAAGGTTTCACAAGAAGTCACTCTTCTTAGCAGAGCCAGAAATTTGACTTGTTACCTAGAAATTAATCCTATTCCACCAAGCAGACCTCAAATCTATTAGTCTCTTTACTTCTGAAAGAAACATGGATCTTATATGGTGACATGTACAAAACATGAGAGCGTTCAACCTTCCCTAGTTGTTGTTGTTGTTTTTCCATTTGGTTTTATCAAAGTAATACATGTGCCAGGTTTCAAAGTCAAGCAGTGCTACAAGTCTCATAACAAAGTTCCTGTCCCAGCCATATCTGCTATTCAAAGGAGCCACTTCTTAACTCTTTGGGCTCTTCTGCTGTTTACCTTCATGTTGCTATACAGTGATTCACTGCTGTATTATTTGATTGTTTTATTTTAGACATTATCTATTGAGCATGATGTAAATATTTAGGTTTCTAACACTTCATATGCACACATACATGCACTTCCAATCCTCCTAAATTTATATGAATTTATTGAGGAGAAATTATTGAGGTATATTAAGTCCTCCACACTTTCCACCTCCTGGTTGCTCCATGGCTGCAATGAAATGAACTTGGGAAAACTCTGGGAGATGGTGAGGGGGCAGGGAGGCCTGGCGTGGTGCAGTCAGATACGACTGGGCGACTGAACAACAACTGAGTACTCACTCTGTTCTAGGCAATATGATGATAAAAATAGCCAGAATAAACCAAGCCCTTGCCTTCACTGGGCTTATGCTCTAATAAGACAGACCAAAGCAACCAAATACTGATATATGCAATCAGGCAGATAGATAATAGCTTGGTTGGGTGGGCAGGAGTCAGGGAGGGTGGGAGTAGGGTGAAGTGTAGAGAACAGAGGACCAGAAGTGTTGGTTTCAATAAGATTATTTTGTTTGAGTCTGAGGGGTCAATCTTTACCTTATTTTGACTATGTAAATTTATTTTACACATGTGTGCATGCTCAGTGACTTCAGTCATGTCTGTCTCTTTGTGACCCCATGGACTGTAGCCCACCAGGCTCCTCTGTACGTGGGATTCTCCAGGCAAGAATATTGGAATGGATTGCCAATTCCTTCCTCCAGGGAATCTTCCCTACCCAGGGATTGATCCTGTGTCTCTTTAGTCCCCTGCATTGACAGGTGGGTTCTTTGTCACTAGCACCCTGTATTCTGATTACATTTCATTTCTTGTGAAATTTCCATTGTCTCTGGAATTAATCATTGCTTTGGCAAGAGGACTGGGCACAGTGTTGCTTTGCCTCTCTTTCTATCTCTAAATCATTGGGAGAGTCTCTTTCAGTTTGTAAAATGAGTCTTACAAAGCTTAGGCAAGGTCAGAAACCTGCCAGTTCCACAGCTCACCCACATTTTCCCCTCCTGGTTGCTCCATGGCTGTCCTCTGACACCTCTCCTTCTCTGTCATCCTGAGAAATCCCTTGGCCTCTCTCAGGTGTCTTACTTGATCCATGTCTTCCTCTTCCTTAGATAAGATTCTCCTTTTGATGGAGTATATCTCCAGCAGTTTCCTGGGGAAAAAGTGCTTTCAAAGTGCATTATTAGGAAGCTTTGCTTGAAAACATCTTTATTCCATCCTCACAATTGAATATTAATTTGTGTAGGTAGAGTATCTTAAATTGAAAAATATTCTCCTTTAGAATTTTAAACACATTACTCTGTTATCTTTCAGCTTCCAATGTTGCGCTTGAAAAAGTCAAATACCATATTGAATTTTTAATGCATTCTATGTAAACTGAGTTTTTGGGGTTTTTTTCTTTATCAGACTTTGAAGCAGGTTTCTTGATGGCTAGTTCTACAGCCTTGGAACAGGATCCTTGTTGAAGACATAGGTTCAGGTTCTAGGCTCTCAAAATCTGAAGTTCTTGTCCTTTGAATCATTTTATGATCATTTCCTTCTTACTTTCACCTGCTTCTTTTTCTAGAATAGCTATTAGTCAGCCATTGGACTGCCTTAGTTGATTCTCTAAATTCCTTCTTGTCTTTTTTCTCTTTGCTTTATTCTCCTTTTGGAAAAATTTCCTGATTTTACATTTTAGCTCTTGAGTTGAATTTTCTCACCTTTTTAAGTAGAAAATTTCAGTCTTATCACAAAGTTGAAAGGTTTTTACACTAAAAACCCTCTTGTATTTAAATTTCCAGCATTATTTTTTTAATTATCAGTGTATTCTTATAGTATGTTCATTATTTCTACATATAACATCCTGATAGTATTTCATAGATGTGGCATTTTCTAATACCTTTCTGAGGCTTTGTTTTAAGTTTTGCTTCGCTCTGTTTCTGTTTCCTCAAGGCTACTTTTATTTTTCTCTTTGCTTTCAGCTCTCTCTCGAAGCATTTCTTTCAAATGCCTGGTGAAACTCGGCTATGTGTTCACATTAAGAGTAAAGAATGGCTGAACAGTTTTAGCACTTTTTCCTTTCTTCTGGAAATCATCCAAAAGAAGTAAAAGAATGGAAAATATTGAAAAATCCACTTTTAGTAAAATTAGTAGACAGACTCAAAAATATTTTCAAAGGAAGCCAAAAATAGATGATTTTGCACTAAAGCCCCCCGAGGCTAAGTAGAAACAAGCTGAGAAGAAATTTCACTGGAAAGAAAATAAAACATCAAAACCAGTCTCAGAAACTTCCCACCCAAAAAAAAAAAAAATCACTATTTCCTGATGGTGGGCAGAATAATGTCTACTGAAGGAAATATATAACCTAAAAATTGGGAGTTAAGTTTTATTTGAATTTGACTATAGCTCAGGAGACAGCCTCTCAGATAGTTCTGAGGAGACACTCCAAAGAGGTAAGGGAGAAGCCAGGATATATAGAAGTCCTTTACTAGAAAACAACAACAAAAAAAACCAAATGTAGTTTTACATCAAATGATTACTGCCAGTCACAGAGAACAGACATCTCAAGTTAATGATTTTAGTGCTTTTTTATGTATAGGACGATTCAAGGATCTGGGTTCATTGAAATTATTCCTTAAATATGCATCTTAATTATATAGAGACAATATCCAAAGCACAGAAGGATTCCTGTTTTTCTCCATCCTGAATTCCCCTGGTGGCAAACCATTGATGGGAAGCTGCAATGAATGGCTAACAGCTTGATCCTTGTAGAACTGGGATGGTGGGAACATTCTTTGTTTGCTGTAATGGCAGACAACAACCCTGTCCACAATGCTGAGGGAGTCAAAGCTGTTCCTTGATCTCTAGAGGAAGTAGAGGTTAGAAAGAGCAAGGTGAGACAGAAGCCCTCTTCTTAATTCATATATTTGAGAAGCAGAGGAGGCAGGGCTCCTTGAAGTATCATAGAAAAATGATATTTGAAGGAGTCAGAATACCTACTGAGAGCTTTTTGTTTTGAAAACCTGCTAGCATGGAGGAATGCTGCCTTGGTTCTTCTATACTCTTACAGATTACTGGTTTGGGAATGCCAGCTCACTCAAAGACATATATGTATCCAATAAAATTAATATATAACAATATATATTCAATACATATGTAGACATACAGGTAAATCATCTATCTAAACATATACACACACGAGAAACTATACACAAAAAAAGAGGAAAGGCAAAATATATTAAGAATAAGGCACTTTTCACTTTCATGCATTGGAGAAGGAAATGGCAACCCACTCCAGTGTTCTTGCCTGGAGAATCCCAGGGATGGGGGAACCTGGTGGGCTGCCGTCTGTGGGGTCTCACAGAGTCTGACACGACTGAAGTGACTTAGCAGCAGCAGCAGCAGCGGTCCCTTTAAATGTTGCCATGGAAAAGCTGAAAATGCTAAACGTCCTGGACCAATGTGAAGCAACACTCCTTGCTATAGCTATTCTGTGGAATCAAAGTTTCTTTCAGATTAGCTGTCCCTAGACTTGACTGAGGCAGAGAATGGGACAGAGGACAGTAGCAAGCTCTTTTTGTCACAGATTTACAGTCTTGATCTCCAATCAACTTACCAATACTAAAAACTGATATTTTGATCTCTGTCATTTTCTTCTGTCTTAATTATTTAATTTGTACTCAGAAGGAATTGCTACTTATTGGGTTCTTCAAATATGTAACTAAATAAAAAAAATAAGATTTAGTGTGTTCTGTAATAGTGTTGGAGGAATGCCCTAGTGAGTCATAATCTTACTGCTAATGATATGAATGTGGTGGGACTCTGGTTAAGCATGTCACTGTTCTGCATCCTGTTCCACAGAATTAGATGCTAAGACCCTCTTTGGTCCTATAGCATATAGAACAGGATACTAGCAACACATCAGCCACAGTACCCTGAAACAGATTGTCCGGCCCAATGTTCTTTTATTCTGTATATAAGGAGGGAGGTTAAGGAGACGCAGACACTGCATACCATTCCTTCTCTCTGTTCAGTGAACCCAAGTACATATTTATTTTTCACTTATACTGGTTTCTGTGTGTGGGTTTATGAAGACAGATGAAATGAAAATTATTTACTACTGAATTCTTCAGAGTATAGATGAGAATTATTTACTACTGAATTCCCCCAAAAGTCAGTATAGACACCAGTATTGTAGGAAGAACAAGAAAAAATATTTTTGGAATTAATTTGATATTTAATGAAAAAGGAATCATCATCATCTTTGGGGGAAAAAGTTAAACATTTGTTTTATTTTTAATTACTTATGAATGAAATATCCATAAGTATCCCTATTCTTTTTAGTGTTTATAGCCTGGAAAGATCTTAATCCAGCTAGACTATGTTTTCCCTATCCTTAATTTCTCTAATCAAACCAGGGACCCACTTTAACAGTTTGACAGTTCTGTTTCTGATAACAACATTATGATTTGCATATTCCAAACCTGTGAGTGATTTAGTGAGACTGAGCATTCCTAAGTCAAGGATCAGTTTCTAAGTGAGAACCTGAAAGCCAGACCCTAGACCATCCGTGATATCACCAAAGTAAAAACTGATGAAGACCCAAAACCTAGGTAATAAAAATTATTCTAGTATTTTAAAAGGCTTCCACGCTGGAAGGCAATACATCAATTATTGATTAACCTTTCATAGGTAAATGTACAGACTTTATCAGACCATGGACTGTGGGGTTCAGATTGCAAATCCTCTGGAAGAATCCCAAAGGATAAGTATGAGGAATTTTTAAAAAAACATAGATATCTGGTCTCCACTTTCAGAGATCCTAAATTAACTGGTTCAAGGAAGGGTCACCTATTCCTGTTAAGTCACCAGATTCTATTAATAATTAGCACCCTTGGTTGGGACCTTAGCAATCAGCAGAGATAGGTTTTGGCTGCAGTGCCTGGGTCACCGGGGAACAGAGGGAAGGGAGTATGTCAGTTGAGTTCCATCATCCTCTACCACAGCACAGAGCCCCTGAGCACAAACTCGAATAACGAGTGCAGCAGGTCAAGGCATGACCTCCCTCTTAGACTCAAGACCTATAACCTGAGGCATGGCTATACCTCTGATGAAATATGTTCTGATCTAGCAGTCTCTGTAACTTCATAACAACCCCGAGGGGGAGAAATGAACGCTTTGAGTCACTTGCCCAAAGTTATTCCAGTAAGTGGCACCCCTGGGCTTTATCAGCCAAATGTGTCTGATCCCAGAGTCCAAGCTCAGTCTTTTATAAAAAGGGCACGGGAATCTTCTACCAGGTAAACCTTCCCAGTATCTTTTCAGAAGACAAACTGAGTAGGTAATAGAACGTTCTGAGTCACAGCCAGTCCCTCATGCCCCCATGCCCAGTGCCACTCCCTGCTGAGACTCAGGGTCCAGTTCAGTCTTCCAGGAGAAACCATCCACATTCTGGGAAATCTCCTGGGCCAGTGATCTCCCCTCTCCCAGCATGACTCAAGACAACCTGCCATGGGATTAAGCCGAAAAGTCCTGGGTTGAGGAGACTTGGCCACTACTTGTTTTCTTAATGCCCAGCTATAAGCAATAGTGTTTATAGTTGCAGATGAATTTTTCCCCTTATTGCAAATGGTTTTGATTTAATAATAACATTTTTCCAAGCTATTGGCCCATAATGAGGATTATTGCCTCTGGGTATTTAACACAGGAAAAAAGAAATGGGCCTGCTTCACTGTGTAAATAGCTGCCACAAAGTCTATAGTACAAGGGCTGGAGTGACAGTTTTACTACAGCAACACTGTCTGGGCAATTGTTAAGAGGCAGGCTGTTAAGTCTCACTCTTTTGTTTAGCCAGGGCTCAACCAAGTCTCCATGGATGACTTTGCTGGGAACTGATTCTCAAAAGCCAAAACCCACTTTATTCTAGGGCTCTAAGCAGAGCCTGTAAAGAACTGGTGAATCTGCAGACTGAATCAGAAGTGCCTGTGCCAAGGCAAGGACAGGAGATGAAGGGGTCTTGGGTGCAGAGGAATTTGAAGGGGGCAACATCAAATTTTGGAGATGAAGGGAAATGACAAAACTGAATGCCAGATGCAAAGCTAGGGACTGTTCTGCCGTGACCTCTTTTAATCCTTAGATCAGCTAAGTCTCTATGGTAGATGCGGCTGTTATGCCTGTTCTCTGAGGAAACTGGTACCTTCTCAGAGGCAGAAGAGCTTTTCTCAGGACACGAGAAGAATTATGGAAGCAGAGCATGGATTCCAGTGCAGGTCTGCCTGGTCCAGAAGCCCCAGTGAATCCTGAATCTCCACTTGCGGAAAGGGTAGCCTCAAGCACTTGCCTGAAGCTTTCTGCTCTGCCACGTTAGCAACTGCCCCTTCTGAACCCTGAAGTTCTTGTCATCTTCCCATGTCAAAGGCCAGGGGCCAATTTCCCAGGTGTCTCAACTAGGGCTTCTATCTGGATGGGTTTGCTGTCAGTCATCTGCTCCCTGGTGAGAGTGTGTCAGTGGTTTCTGTACCCTGGAGGTGCTGGCAGCCTGGATATTCTTTAATTCTTTGTGATATGAGCTCTTTCTAAGACCTAATATTTATAGCCTCCCTTTACAGAATGGAATTGAACAGCAGGGAAGTGTTTGGGAAGACCAGACACATTCCCCAGAGTTGCCTGGGCTTTCTAGGGGAGAGCTTCCATTTGCTTAACCCTGACTCTGGAGACTATCGTCAGAGTCACCTTTTCTGGAGGTGACTTTTCTGGAGTAGCTGGGGTAGCATGGTTGGGATTTGACCAGTGTTCTGTTCAAAGGCATAATTTCCCTCAACCTTGAGTTCTCTGTCTTCTTCACACACACATTCTTTGTCCAGGATTATTCCTGTCATTGGAGCTCAGCAGTCTGTGGGTTCTAATCTGCTTGGTGGTTCCTGAGGTGATTTCGAAGTGCCATTTTCTATTTGGAAAGGGAAATTCAAAAGGTTCTGAGTGTCGCCTTACAAAAGAGTGTCCCATCTGAGCTTGGCCACAGTAACTGACAGTGGCATCTGTGCAATCTGTAATAGACAAATATGCTGAGGCTTTCTTTCTTTTCGTTCCTTCCTTTGTGGAGCTGCAGTTTTGTGAATTTGGAGCTTTCAGTTTTGGAGAGTAGGGCTTCCCCAGTAGCTCAGCAGTAAAGAATCTGCCTGCAATGCAGGAGACACAGGTTCAGTCCCTGGGTCAGGAATATCCCCTGGAGAAGGAAATGGAACCCTGCTTCTGTATTCTTGCCTGGGAAATCCTATGGACAGAGGAGCCTGGTGGGCTACCGTCCTTAGGGTTGCAAAGGGTCAAACACGACTGAACACAGACTTTCTATTTATAGGGGTAATACCACCCTTCCAAGTACAACATTTTGCAGACTGTACAGTCACCTAGCACCTTCTAGGGCCCGAACTTTCTGGCCTGAAGCTCCAACAGGAGTGCTGCCCAGTGGGTCCAAGCTGAGGTGTGGACAGGATACTTGTCAGAGTGGCCAGGATCATGAGGAGTTAGAGGAAAAAGATCAGATATGCCCTGGGTGTGTGGGGCCTCATTTCAAGCAGTTAAGCCATCATCAGGTCTAGGAGAAAAGAAAGGAAAGTGGTAAGGGAAGGTGGTCAGAACCCAAAGATGAAGGGAAAGAACTGCTGGATGCTGAAATAGAATCATAAATGAAGAGCATTAGCAGGGAGCATCCAAAACAATCACCTTACATAGAATATGGAACTCTTTTTCTTTTGCATCAGTCGTGAGATGTGTCTGTGTGTGCATGTCTGTGTATTCATGTGTGTGGACACACACAGGTAGGTGCCAGTGAATACACAGAGGTTTAGGGTGAACAAATAGTAACCGTCTTAAATCCAGCTTCGAACAGTCAATCCCAAATCCAGCTTCACAGAAGAAGGGCAAAGTTTTCAGTATTATGTCATGAACTGAACAGGGAATGATGTCTGTTGCCAGGGCTGAGGTAGGGAAGGAGGAGGTAAGGAATTTTGTACCGAGGGTGCACACAGAGACCCACCTCCTTACTATTAGTCCCCAGGTACAAAGGGGGATCTAAAAAGCTACAACTGCGGAGAAGGCAATGGCACCCCACTCCAGTACTCTTGCCTGGAAAATCCCATGGATGGAGGAGCCTGGTAGGCTGCAGTCCATGGGGTCACAAAGAGTCGGACACGACTGAGCGACTTCACTTTCACTTTTCACTTTCATGCATTGGAGAAGGAAATGGCAACCCACTCCAGTGTTCTTGCCTGGAGAATCCCAGGGACGGGGGAGCCTGGTGGCCTGCCGCCTATGGGGTCACACAGAGTCAGACACGACTGAAGCGACTTAGGAGCAGCAGCAGCCATGAAGCCATCCTGTGCACAATTGATCAGAGGAGAGAGAAAGATGCCTTTTGGAGGAAGCCTGAGTATAACCTGCCAGGAGGCCTCTGGAGTCTAAGGCTCACAGGGAAAAGGGAAGAAACACAGGGCTCTGCTGTAACAACAGTCGAACTGGGAAGGAGCTCAGCACACAATTACTCAAATGTCCCAAAGGCTAGAGAGGTCTGGAGAAACAAGGGACACAAGTCAGAATCTTACTCTTGACCTTCAAATCCCTTCCCAAATCGACTTATCTTCTGTCTCTGAAATTCCCCTTTATCAATCACATTCTCTATTACATTAAATTGTCAGGACTGCAGGCAAATGATCGTAGTTTGCCCCATTGTCTCTTATTCTGCTGTGATTGTTTCTCTTTCATGGGCCCTTCATCTTCTTCATGTAACCTTGATGTCAGCTGGGGCCCTTTCTCTCCTAGATTTCTAGAATGTTTGATTCAGTCTCAGAAATGACAGACTCCACAGTCCTCCCTTAAATGTCTGGTGAGTCGCCAGGTCTAAAGCCCTGTGGGCTGATGAAGAGCATTCATGATGAAGGATCAAAAGAAACTTCCTTCTTGCCAGGCCTTAAATCAATTAGTTGGCTCTTTTCTTAAAGGTGTGAACAAATGTTTTAGATCTCTGATAGACTCAGTCAAAGAGTTTTTCCAACAAAGTTCCTTTCATTTTTGACTCAAGAGAATATCAAGTAATAATAAGTTATTTCCCATCCTGATTTGTCAGGTCTGTGCTAGGGAGGTTTCTGTCTTTGTTTCAAATATTCAAACAGTTGAGGCTTATCTACTCTGTATTAGGAGAAGCAGGCAAAAAGATTTCAGTGACAGCAAAGTCATGAACCATATATAAACAGCCCTTCCAAACACTGACATTTTCCAATCCTGTGGTCACTGCTGAGTGTAGCATTTTAACAGCATCATCTTTTAGGATTTGATTAAGGAAGGGTTTTCATATGTTTAAGGTTCAAGGTCCGTGGCCTCTGAGGCAAGATTGTCCAGGCCTTTGGCTTCATTGTCTTGGGCATTGTACATAATGACTCTAATTCTTTTATTTTCAACCTGGGGTGAGAAACTTAGGACATTCATGAATTTCCACAAGAAACATTTTCACATGACAGAGAACATGCTCTTCTGCATCCTTCTAATCCCCTTCCTGTTATAATTCTCCCATTTTCCCTCTTTTCTTCCTACATGAATTTCTGTGTGGGAACTCTCACCTCTCTCCTTTCTATTATGGAAGGTATTTGAGCTTGCTGGAGCTTCTGGCATGAGCTCTGGTGCCCAGTCCCTCAAGATCTGCAGTAGAAGCCATAATCTTATACTTAATGTTACCCATCCTCCGTCAAGGGCATGATGGGTTAGCACTAGAAATATCTGTCTCTTGTGGTTATTTTGCTTCTGGATCTTTCATATTTTTATGCTTTTACTTCAGCTTTGAAGGTGAATCCTTTAGTTGATATTTAGGATCTAGAAACTGCCGTGAACTCTGTCAGGGGGATTTGGCAACTGCAGAAGTTTCTCTGGTTTGGGCTCAGGGTCTCAGTATAACCACACAAGTACTAGCTACCAAGGCATAGCAACTGTGCCATTTCTGGCGTGGTGTTACTGCACCCTGGGTAGACCCAGAAGCCTCTCCCTTGTCTCTGAAGCTACAAGTTTTCTTAATTGAGAAAAAATTCTCAGTGCTTATCTGACACAGTTGGGTACAAGAAGGTGCTAATGGACCAGTGACTTCCTCAAATATATTTTAATAAAACTACTTCCAAGAAGCTATGTGCAACTGAGATAAGAATATGAAAGAAGTCTAGAAGCTGGAAGGAGGTAAGAGAGACAACAGAAAAGGGTTTTTGTTTAGGTCTTGTGGGGAGTTATGAAGATAGACCTTAAAGAGCAAATGTCTTTTAAAATTTTTCATTGCCTTCTACCCTGGGCTTGCTTTTTCTTTTCCATCCTGCAGGCTTTCTGCAGATGTGAAAATTACAGCTTAATTATGCGGGCAGTGGAAAGTAGCTGCCTGCTATGAGCATGAATCATTCATTTATTACAAACCAACATATCTTGAAGTGTCCTATGGACAGGGTGCTATGCTGGACACTGTTACTTACATGAGGATGAATCAACTCACCCCCAACTGGGTAATCAGATAGCCAAACAACTATAATGTAAGATGTGTTGAAGCAGTTGGGAAAATACATACTATAGTTATGTGTGCTATAATGCAGAGTAGGGAGTAATTCTTACCAAGAAAATCAGTGAAACATAGCACAAGAAATGACTTTTCAGCTGGGATTCAAAGAAACTTTCTAACTGGTTACAAGGGTGAGGGGGATTCAAGAGAGAATTCTGAAAATATGAAGAAGAAAAGCATTTTTGCAAGGCCTGAGATGTTGGATATACAGAAATATAGACTGTGCAGAAGGATCTTAGGAGATAAGTTTGAAAAGATATTTTGGAACCTGATGAAGGCCTAAGAATTTTTGGCTTTTTCCTTTGAGCAACGGAGAGTCATCCAAGGTGTTTAGGCTGAAATGATAAAAAACTGTGTTGTAAGAAGTCACCTGGCAGCAGTGTAGACTGTAGCAGGTTGTACCAGAAGCTATTTCATTCAGCAAGTAAGGAATATAGAGAATGCAAGACTTAATGAGGACCTGTGCTGAAATTATGGTAGTGGAGATGAAGAGAAAGGGGACAGTTGATAGCATATTGTTGTAAGGAACCAATTGGTCTCAAGGATGTGGTGAAATTTTGAAGAAAAAAAGAATTCTTGCCCTCTCTAGAGAAGACGCAGTACTGAGAGAGTGGAGACTAGCTTTCCTTTTACTAGATGAGCCCGCATTAACTACTAAGGCGTTTGACTGCTATGTCCCTAAGCTCCAAGCTCACTAATTACCTCAGAGCTATTCAGTTCCTAGATTTATATGCAACTCATCAGTGCTTCTTATTCCCATTGTTCATCCAGTGCGCCCTAGTCTTTACCAAGGAAAAGAAGCATAATTAGAGGGTTAGACCACCAGTCCTTCCGTTCTGACACTCACCTCCTTCACACTAACCGTTTGCATATGTGCATTGTTTTACATAGTACAAAGATAATTTCCCACAACTCACACTGAAATGATAGGAGTACAACGTGCAACATGGGAAAGAGGAGATGGGCGCGCAGGAGGAAAGACACAAGGCTGTCTTTCTTAATGGATGGTTCTGGGAGGCAAAGTGTCCAATTTGGACCATCAGTCGAGCCTAAAATATCCTCCTGCCCAACACCTGGCCTCCTTGGCTCTATTCAGCTGTTGCTGGGAATTTTGGAAGCACAGTCTGGCTGGTATGCTCTTTGGAGAGCTCTGCCTGGGGTCAGTTCCCAGCCATCATCACTGGCTGAAACAATGTGGAAGGATAATACCCATAGTGGAAAATACCATCAGGGATTGTCATGACAGTTCTCAGTCTTATTTTATTTGTTTAAGAATATGTAAAAGCAAAAAATAGTATCTTCATGAACTCAGCCCACACAGCATATAATCAGCTAGAGAATGATCATCCTTGGAAAGACATGTACATTATTTGAATTTTGAGTTGAATTCAGAGGAATTTTGAAGGAACCTAAGGAATGGTAGGATGCAGAATCACACAGCATCTTGGGTCTTTGAGTGAAAAACCATTGTGGGGACTGGCTTATCTGAGGTAGGGCTCTACTGAGAATGACATATAGCAGTAGAGTTGTTTTACCTGAAAAGTCTCCTTATTGACTAAAATGCTCATATTCCCTGTTTTCCCAGTCCTTCTCTAGGCATTTCATCTTTAGATGAGATAGTTCTCAAACGTACTGTGCATAAGAATAATCTGGATTCGATATTCTGCCTCAGCTGATCAGGAACAGGGCTCAGGAATCTGCATTTTTGAACTGCATTTTGAACTGCATAGGTGAATTTAGTAGCTCATTGCTTCTGTTTGGCTGATGGTGACTCTGCTCTGAGATCTTCTTCTTTTGCCTCCTGGCTGTCCCTGAGATGGAGGGCAGGGAGTCTGTGTAGAGTACAATTTTCCCAGTTAGAAAGCACACCTCCAAACATGGGTACACTTTTGAGCTCTTTGAATTCCACATCTACCTGCAGCAAGGAATGAGAAAAGAGAAGGCAAAGACTGAAAGTTTCATGTAAGAGTGATCATCATTCCTCCTGGGGTAATAGGCTCCCCTTGGAGAAAGAAATTGCAAATTACTAATAGTTCAAATGGCAGAAAATTGCAAATTCCAAGCAAAATAAATATGTTCTTCCATTTCTGGAGTTTGCAATTGAATGTAATGTAGGAGGGTGCAGTATTAATAGGCAGCTATCAAATAGAACAGTAGTGTTAAATTACATAATCAATTTAATGTTCTGGGTCAGTTAACAAAGAAATCTGTTCTTTCACTTCCACTAATTTAGAGCTTTCAATATTCCGTTCACAAGTCTCTCTCTCTCTTGTTTTGTAACTTCTGGGAAAGGCTTGGTATATCAAGTTCTTCCATAATCATCTGTAACAGCTGTATAAGGGATCCCGGACTAGCTGACCTTTCTCCTTTTGCAGTCTGAGGGTTGAAATGAGAACATAATCACCCGCAATGAGGTGGCTGAGCAAAGTTGGACCAAGCCATCAAATGCAGCTGTTGACTTTCCACAGGATTGATCTCCTTTGTCTCCCAGGACACTTCAGGATATGGGTGTGCAGGATATTTGGCCATGTGTTCAGAGTAGCTGTATGTATGTGGATGTTTGTGCATGTGCACATGTTCACATACACATGGAGGTGGGGGCAAGAGAGACAGAAATTAAAACTGGGAATCATTTAGTTCTTGAGCTAAGGTCTTCTGTTGGAAAGCCATCTGGTTCTTTTGCTCCAGACAGTGGTAAAACGCCATGTTTCTTCTCAAGTGGCAACAACAAATAAGTTTCTCTCATGTGCTGAGTGGTAAGTGGTTATTTGAAGCCCTGTGCTGAGAAGGATTCTGAGACTGAAGCAGTCTTAGTCAGAAAGACTGATGATTAGTACCTGCCATCACTCCAGAGGAGGTTGTAGGAGGTGATCTTTATAATCCTGGGAAATGTCATTCCTATATGCCTCAAGCAAATGCCATGATTTAAGGCCTGGGGCTGGAGAAGTAGAAGCCTTGGAAAATAGTGTGCACTCTGGTTTCCGTGTTCAAAATAGCTGAGTGTTAGCACACCCATTCATCAATTACTTGAGTGCCTACCCATTGCTAGGCACTGTGCAATGCTTGGGACAGCAGCAGAGAACCAGATGGCTGAATCTGAGTTGAGCCACAGCTGAAAGCTGAGGAAACAGATAGTCCATGGGGTCACCAGTTCCTGATTGGTTTAGAATAGTGACAACTGACCCCCCAGTAAGCATATAAAACAAAACTGATACATCATTAAACACTTTTGTTTTATGAAAGTTTGAATGTATATTCATTAATACTCACAAATAATGAATGAAAGTGCTTGCCATGGGAAAAAGACTGGGCATGGATGTGACATCCTCAGGCATCCAAGTTTGAGCTCAGATTCAATAGTGTGGAACACTTACAAGTCCTTAACCATCACAGTTCATCATTCTGGAAGGCGCAGAGGTAGAAAAAGCCATTTAATGCTTTGACCAGATTTTTAGTGCTGAAAGTTTCCCATGTGAAACAAGGCATAGTAGGATCAAGGAGGAGACTGATACAATGATACTGCATTTAGCAGTGAGGAGAAAAAATATTTAGCAGTGAGGAGAAAAAAAGTTTAGCAGTGAGGAGAAAAAGGAGTTTTTGTAAGAGTAACGGCTTTTGGAAAAGAATTTGTTCCTACAACATGCCTGTTTGTTCAGGCCCTAGTCCTTGAGATCCTGTTAGTAGAAGGTCAGAGGATTAGCCCAGGGTCTTCTCAGATGTTCTGAGAAGTTCTGAATAGTGCTGCAGGCAATACTTATTACTTACTTGTATAGGTTTTCTACATTTAAAGATAGGAAAAATATAAAAATCAAAGCCATTTCCCTCTATTCTTCACCATAAGTTGGTACATACCCTGGTAACAATCCCAATTAAATCTGATAGATTTAATCATTTAATTCTGCTGCTAGAACACTTATTTAGTTTTTTTCTTAAACCATGTTCTGATTTTTTTCTTTCCATTTCTCCCCGCTTGGCATTATCTATGCTTCAGTTCTCTGCTGATGCATGTTTAAAGGAAGACTATGTTTTATTTTGGAGGCTTAACTATTTAACAGTAGTCCTCCACTCACACAGTTGGTTGCCATAGGAATATTTGATATATAATGGCTCTCTATATACATCAGGAACAGTGCTAGGCAGGGTAAAAGAAAATTTGTTTACCACCTTGTGTGGGTCAGAAAATTTGGGGTTGTTTTATTCACAGGGTCCTCTGGGAGGAAAACATGCTTCTCGATAAAATGCTTAAACAAGTTTCTAACACACTTTAAGGATAAGTCCTTACTCATCCTCCTAGTTAACTGTCAGCTGATAATCAGTCAAGAATCCAGTGACTTTTAACCAAACATTTTTGTCTCTTTGCATCAGTGATATCTCATAATGTATGGTGTCTTATACATCATACAGTGATTGTATGACTATTCTTGTTTCATATTATATGTAAGAGAATATGCAAATATTTCTAAGAGGAGTCCTTTTCCCTTGTGTGCAAAGATGAAATAAAATCACACTCATAATTAATTGAATGAGCTGCAGGAGCTTTCTATGGGCTTCTTTTGTGGCTCAGATGGTAAAGAATCTGCCTGTAATGCTGGAGACCTGGGTTTGATCCCTGGGTTAGGAAGATCCCCTGGAGAAGGGAAAGACTACAGGGGTCCATGGGGTGGCAAAGAGTTGGACACAACTGAGCGACTTTCACTTCTCACTTTCACAGGAGCTTTCTATACACTCTCTTCAGTCTTCACAATTGTCCTGTTGGTTCTTCTTTCATCCCTTCTCACTGATGAAAAAAAGTAAGGTATGGAAAGCTTTCTTGGGAAAGCATAGCTACTAAGGAGCTGAACTTGGTTGGATTCATAGTTACATCTATCTCATTCTAAAATACTTTCCCCAGGGCAGCCCTATCTCTCTTTCTGGACTGATAGGTTTTCTGTTCTCATTTTCTTGAGTGCCTTGTGCTTTTCAGACATGCAAAGACCCGCTTCAGGCTCCATAGCTGGCAGATCTAGGGAGTACCTTCTGCTTCACTTGAATCATTGCTGTGGATTGGTTGGCTCCCTCAGAGCATTTTGGTCTCTGTGATGTCTGAGTTCTGGGAGGCTGTGGACAGGAACGAATCTAAAAGCCCAGGGCTGGAACCTCTGCCTGTCTTTGTGTGAGAAATACTTGTAGCTACAGTTTGTTGCGTCAAATGGTATATCTAGGTCATGTCCTTGAACCCTATTATAGAAGATAATAATATCTCCTATATTTCAAAGTAGATGTTATTTCTCCTTTATATGGAGGGGGAAATTGAATTTCAGAGAATTCGATTAATGTGCCCATGTGCAAAAAGCTGCCGAATAGCAGAGCCATACAAGCTTCCTTAGTGTATGAATGAAGAAAGAAATTGTAGGGTGTTCCCCCCTTTTCCCCATTTATCATCACATTCTCCCTTTTGTCTTCTGAAGTTATTACAATGAGGCCATGTCTTCAACAGGTAGAAGCCCTCTTTGAAGATTAATTTGTATTTAAATTTTAGAAGAGGGCACATGACTCTCCTCTGAAGGACCCTTCTTCCATTCCATCTGTTTGCTGTCTCTTGGGCTACAGTGTAATCATTTCTGAGAAGTTTCTCCTTACTTACCAGGAGAAAAGGAGAGACCTTTCAGGAGTTTCTGTGCCTGTGAGGGGAATAATTGTGGTACCTGTAATCAGGCAGCTACTGAATTCAGTACAATATTGAGTCCTTCAGGTTGTCACTTACAGCTTCTTGTGCACTTGGCCCAGGTGGTCAGGGTGGGAAGGGGGTATCCTCGTGGGAAAAGGAGGCATTAGCTTAAGATTGAAAGATGGCTGAGCAGCTGATGGCAAAGCATGGCTGAACCAATGGTTCCACAGAGCCATGTTAGTCCTCAGGGTGGTGGCTGCCCCAGGCTCATGCACACACTCAGCACTTCTGTCTGGGTTTGAATGACAGCGTTGGGGAGATTTCCAGAACTCAGTTTCCTTGTCAATAAGATGAGGATCACACTAACTCTTCCTTTAGAGGACTGTTGGCAGGAATAAATGAGCTAAAACCTTCAAAGTCCTTTGTCCAGTGCCTGGCACACAGTAAATATTCAATAAATAAAATGACCTTATGGCTTGCATTTGCCCGGGAATATCTTGGTTTATGCCTATCAGTGGCACCTTGATACTGTCAGAAGTATTGTGATTTAGACAATATATTTTATGAGCATCCTACCATCAAATGCTGACTATTATCAATCCTATAAAATATCATCCATTCAAATGTAAGCAACCCAGAAGTTAGTCAGGAGAGGAGCGAGAGAAACAGAGGGTCTGGCCAGATGCTGGCCAGATCAGAGGAAGTTTCTGCAGATAGCTGTTTGGAGATGCTGACATGGTCAGTGGATACTCTGCATTCTAATGTGCTCTCTCTTCTCCTGCATTCTCCTGCAGATCTGAAAGACTCTAGCATTGGAGGGGAAAGACACAGGTGCAGAGGCCAAGGCCATAGAGGAGCAGAGTGGTACCTGTCCTCCTGCCCTCCCGCCTGCTAACCCACAAAGAACAGAGTCTAAGTAAGGGGGAAGTCAGAACAGGTCCTCGGCTACTCTCTTCCTGTTTCCCCTGATTATTTCCCTCCCTTTCTTATTAAATCTCATTTCCACAGTATATAATGGTAAATTTTGATCTTGGTTCTCATTTTCTGTTACCTAACCAGTTAACCCATTAACTTTCTGCCTTTTAACTCCTTCCAAAGTTAATCATCCATCTCCCCTGTAGAAAAAAGGTCACTTTCTTTAAGGGTAACCACTTTTAAGAATTAGACCACTTTGATCTGCAAATGTTTGAAGAACCTTTCATCAAGGCCCCACCAAAAGGAACTCTTTTGTTCAGCTGCCCTGTTGAATAATAAATTTGACCCCAGCATCACCACCCTTAAATCTAGGAGCTAACTCCAGATGGAAGCTGTACTGATGCTACAGCCCCTTCCCCCTACTCCCTCACCACTGCTGCCCCGTCCTTCCTAGCGATGGGAGGTGAGACGCAGCCTCTGCAGTCACTCAGGTCTAGCATAGGAGACGATGAGAAGACTGGCCCCCCCGTCCCAGGGACTGATCAAGTGATCCCGTCTGGCTCACATGATGCGGGTACACCAGGCCACAAGGGGCACAAAGCTCAAAAGGAGATCAAATCTGTTAAGCTGCAGAGTGGTTAAGAATTCAGATGCTGTAGTAAAATCGCCTGAGTTCAAAGCCCGACTCCACTACTGATCACCTGTTCAACTTTGGACAAGACGTTTAAATTCACTTCACCTTAATTTCCTCATCTATAAGTTGGTGATAACAATCAAATCTGCTGGTATTTTTAAAACAAATTTATTGGAGTATGGTTGCTTTACCACACTGTGTTAGTTTCTGCCGCACAGCAAAGTGATCAGCTCTACATATGCAGATATCCCCTTTTTAGATGTCTCTCCCATTTGGGTCATCACAGAGCATTGAGTAGAGCTCCTTGTGCTATTCAGTAGGTCCTCATTAGTTACCTGTTTTATATACAGTATCAGTAGTGTTGGTTTCCCTGGTGGCTCAATGGTAAGGAGTCCACCTGTAATGCAGATGACCTGGCTTCAATCCCTGCATTGGGAAGATCCCCTGGAGAAGGAAATGGCAACCAATTCCAGTATTCTTGCCAGGAAATCCCATGGACAGAGGAGTCTGGTGGGCTAGTCCATAGGGTTGCAAAAGAGTGGGACATGATTTAGCAACTGAACAACAACGATCGATAGAGTATATATGTCAGTCCCGGGCTCCTAATTCATCCCGCCCCCTCTCCCCGCTTGGTGTCCATATGTCTGTTCCCTTCATCCGTGTCTCTATTTCTGCTTTGCAAATCGGCCCATCTGTACCATTTTCTAGATCCCATATATCTGCATTAATATGCAATGTTTGTTTTTCTGACTTAACTTCACTCTGTATGATAGTCTCTAGGTCCATTCACATCTCTGTAACTGACATTTTAAAGAGTTATATGAAGTAATATATGTAAATTACTTAGCGTAACACTAAGAATGGGGCATTCAAAGCATTGTAGTTATTATCACTCTCATGGCCATGTCTGTTGAGGTTGGAGTTAGATTCCCTTGGAGTACACTTACATGAGCAATGTGTATTTACATATCACAAATATATAATTTAAGGCATTTAACCAGCAGTATGCTGAATAAGTGTATGTATTTCAGGTCTTGTTTTGCCTTAGGTTTTTGAGTGAGTCATTAAGTTTTGCTTCCTTTCTTTTCTATCTATACCCATCAATATAGTCATTTAATCCTTAGAACAGTTCTGTGATATAGATATCATCCGTATTCCCTTTAAGTGGGGGAAGAGGTTTATGAGACTAAATATTTTTTCCCAGATTACTTAGCCAATACATAGTAGGATTTAAACCATGGTGATCTCTCTCCAGAGATGATGTTGACAACAAGATCACTAGATTCTTCAGAAGTGGCTTCAACTGAATACTTAAATTGGTTAAAAACAGTGGTTTTATATATCCTTTCAAAGCTTTTCCTTTTCTTTTTGTTCATTCTTTTCTCTTAAATGTAAAATACTTTGTGAGTGTCAGGGAAGAAAGCAATATTGGGTTCATCTTAGACATGGAAAGAATAGGGAGAATGGATCAGATTCTAGCATACGGGCCTCCTCCTACAATCTCAGACCACAGAGACTGCATCTTATTTGGAGCTCAGTACATATTTTTTGAATATATGAATGAATTAAAATCAATTTACATCTTTCTTATCTTTTGATCTTCATAGCAGACGTTATAATATCAATTTGAGAAAAAAGGGAATTGAGTCTTAAAGAAGGTCAGGGTCTTGCTCAGAGTTGCAAAACTAATTAATAAAAGAAACAGGGCTAGAATCCAGTCCCACTTACTTGCAACGCTGCACAGATACCCTCTTCTGTTTATCTGCTCAGTCCTGCAGCACACAAACCAGAACACAGACAAACCCGGGCAGGAAGTCGTTCTTAGAACTGCTATTCAAAACAGTTCGCTCTTCCCTTTAGAATCTGTCATCCACCCCTTCCTTTATGCTATTTTCTTCTTTTCTGGATGACTGTTCACACCCCATGGCAGGCAAGCTGATGCTCCCCAATAATGTCAGCAGAGGTCTGGTGCCTCCATTATGTTTGGTTAGGCAAGATTCTTGTTCTGTGACAATCTGCAGAGAACACACATTATAAATCAGAAGTCTGTGGAAAGTCCAGGAATGAAAGAAACTCCTTGCAGACGTGAGGAGCTGAGAGCTCATTTGTGAATTCCTGCAGGAAACAAAACAACCTAAACAAAACTGTGACCTTAAAAATCACATTTCATTCTCTCTCTGAGGAACTTGTCTGTACCATTTGTTTGCCACTTAATATATTCTCCTCTGTGCTGGCTAAGTTCCAAGGAGATGGAGTCCAGTCCCTATTTATCCTTCAGGCTGAGGAAAGGTATGGAACAGAAAGGATCAAGGAGGACTTAGAGAAGCTGAGATATGAAGAGGCTGCCTGAGCTGGACAGTCAGTATAGAATAATGGTTTAAGTGTGTGAATCTCAGCATCAAACTACCTGGGTTTAAATCCTTATGCCACCACTTACCAGCATCCAGGGAGCTTCACTGCAGACAATAATGGGTTTCGTTCAAAGCATCTTGAGTATTAATAGCTAGTGGAATCCCAGGTCTTGACATCCTGTGGTGGCTGGAAAAACAGAAGGGAACCATGGACACCTGACATAACACTCATAAGAACTAAGGGTTATGGTGTGTTCCTCTTATGCCAAGCACTTGCTCAGCTTCCTCAGTGTTACCTCATAGTATTAAATACTTCATTCTTTCCATTTACTAGATTCTTAGAAGTCCTACAAAGGGCTCTAGTTTTCTAGACTCAGGATTCCTCACTATTCTTTGCCATGATACTTATTTTGCCTTAATCTTGTCCTAATGACTTAAATTAACCTCCTAGGCTTAAGGTCAAGCATCAAATGGACAGTTTATGTCTGATGATAAATACAAACAAAATAAGAACAGCTTAGAAATGGGAAACCTTTTCACCTGATAGAAGTAAGGAAGAAAAACTGTTCTTGCTAATTATGGTCCCAACATACTCAGGCTTTACCAGCAGATGGCAAGAGATGTTATCACATAAATGTTTCACCTCACTTTTGCCTGAAGCCTGAATTTAGTGATTCCTTATAAAGTGCCCCAGGCCATTAATTCCCCATAGAGGTTCTGTGTAGACATGGGGAGACATGATTTTCCAGTGGCATCTCTAGATGTAAATTTTGGACAATGATTCCAATCACTGGGCCCTAATTTGTCATAGTGCAGGGGCTGTCCAGGGGTTCAGAATGAAAGGTTGCCACCTAAGAGTTGTGCTCTGATAAGTAGCATTGCTTGGTCATGAAGTGTTTTGCACTCACTAAGTTACTAAGGTCACACACACATAGCCTATTTCTTACTGAAGCACAAAAAAATACTATCTGAGTGATGCTATTTGGCTCAATTCAAGTTCTGTAATACTTGGAACAACTATTGGCTTGAGGCACCTGCAAGGTTACTGAGTCTGCTTCAGTGTATCACGGTTCCCTGTTGATGATATTTCTGTCTGGGTTTTTAGAAGATTCTGCCGAAAACTGCCTTTTAATATGTCCTTCCATTCCTGCCCCGTGCTCCACACATGCATTTACAAGTTTGAATTCCAATTCTAAAGCCATTACATGAGTCCCCTTATCATCCTCCCTGGAGGTTCTTTTGCGGCAATATCTGCAAAAGAGAGATTGGAAAGGTGAAGGGGAGAGGGCAGTGCATAGCTTTACCTGCCAACTGTGATCAACATGAGACACCCTGGATCAACCACTGTTTCAAGCTGCCTCCATGGATGTGCCATTTAAAACCTATCTCAAAGGAACTCAGGGTATAAGATAACCAGAAAAGGAAGAGGTGGAAGCCAAACACGCTAGTAAATCTCTGTGTGAATTAAGATAGAGGGCGGGACCGGCCAGGATTCCTTGCTAACTCTGGATCAGTGTCAATCCATCTCTCCATCAGACGTCAGACAGAAATTCTGTAGCCACATCACTCTGCTTCCTCAAACACAACCCTCTTGTAGACCTTGGTTCATGCTGGCTTGTTAAGGAGGATGTAGGGGTCATACCGTCGTATTCACTTGCCCTGAGCCCTTCCAGTATCAAACACAGACACTGTTCTCTACCGGTCAACTTGTTCTCACTACATGCCTTCAAGTGTTGTAAGGAGTTTTGTTTGACAGAGAACATCAACTCACAGTAGATTTGCAGTGGACAGATGAGATATGACAGGGATGTATTTGAATGCAGCCCCCCGGGATGGCGACCCCCAGTGGCTGCTGCCTTTCACAGCTGGAGACGCACAGGGCATGTCTTACACAGATCTAGTGCGCCCTCCTCCTAGTTATTTCAATCAGACAATATAATGGGGCTAACTCATGTACCTCCCAAATTCATGCATTGAGATCCCAGCCCTCAGTACTTCAGAATGTAACCATATTTGGTCGTAGGGTCTTTTAGGAGGGCCCTCATACAGTATCACTGGTATCCTTATAAGAAGAGGAAGAGACACCAGATGCATAAAGGGACAAGCATTGAGGACAAAGCAAGGAGAAGGTGACTGTCTGTAAGCTAAAGAGAAAGGCCTGGAACAAATCCTTCATCCTGGCCCTGAGATGAAACCTCCCCTGCCAGCACCGTTATCATGGACTTCCAGTCTCTAGAACTCTGAGAAAATGTAAATTTCCTAAAGTGGTTTATTCTGAGGCATTTTGTTATGGCAGTCCTAGAAAATTAATACTTCCTTCAAATCACCTCTGATAAACTAAGCGTAAACAGATTTCACGTACAGAGCTGCGCCCGAATCCTGGATCCTCCTGCTGAAGTTCCTTCCTATGAGAGGCTTTCACTGTCTTTAAAATTTCTTACAGAAATAGCTACCCTGATCATGCGCCATTGCTAGAAGTTTACTGTGTGATTCCATACAAAGCCTGTCTCTCCCCTATAGTTTGGGATACTCAGCCTCCTCTATGGGCCCATTCTTGTATCCAAAGCCAAGGATATCTATAGGCCTCCAAGGTCTATACAGTTCTTCTACCCCACACTAGTTGGTTTGGTGCAGAGGTTCCCCAACCAGACAAATCGGCCATGATATTTACTAGTTTCATGAGCTTAAGGGCATCATTTAACCTTTCAAAACTTAAGTATTTGCAGCTGCAAAAGGACATGACCATACTTCGTTGGGCTCTTGTAAAATGATGCGTGTAAAATCAGCACATGACACTTGACTCAGCGTATGGCACATGGCAATTACTCAGCAAATATTTGTTCATGTTGGATGTTGATCATTATTGCTATTACTGTTTTTGGAAGCTTCTATAACTATGCTCTTCTAAAAATTTCTAATTTCCATTTGTTGAATACCTTAGCACTCTTGCATTACTTAATGCACTTTCTCTGATCTGAGGTCTTTTTATACTAGTCTTTTATTATTAGTCTCCTTACAGATACCATTGTTGTCTCTATAGCACTCCAAATCTCAAGCCTTGGAGGGTTACTTCCTGTACTCTTCAGGAAGCATAAAGAAGGCAGGAGGAAACTTTTAAAAGGAGGCAATGGATATATTTATGGAATAGATTATATTGATGGTTTTCATATATTGATGGATACATACTTATCTTTAAACTCATCATGTTGCATATTAAATATGTACAACTTTTGAGGTATGTCAACGCTACCTTAATAAATTGTTTGAGAAAGAAAGCAAAGGGTAAGGACAAATATATATGGGGAAAAACTTTTTCTTTTTTGTAATTGCCTCAAAAATGTGTTTTTTTTAATGTGTTTATTTAGATGAAGAATCAAACTTTTCAGCAGTAAGCCTGAGTTATGTGTATCATGTGTACAGACACTACATTTATGACAAAAATACCTCAGAAAAAGACTGTGTGCTACAGTACAATTTAAATATATCATGTGAGGATCTCTATTACCAGTTTAATGTCTGACATGCATGGATATCCTCTATTGAGGTGTGTGCTCCTCACAAGCACAAAAACTCGGTTAAAAAATAAGTTAAAACATTTTAAGAAAATGAACTGTATGCTGTGCTATGTGTTTCTCATGCCACTATTTAAGGGAATTATTCTACTTTACAGATGAGAAAGTTGAGACTCAGCATTTTGACAAATGACATTTTTATCATTACCATGAAATTTATTCTAACACAGTTAAACAGTGATTAGGTAGGTAAGGGAAGGAGAGAACATTCTTATTATACTAAGAGAACATCCTCATTTTTAAAAAAAGAAAATATGTATAAACAAAAGTGAAAAAAAAATTAAAAATGCCTAATCCTACCACCTAGAGACCATCACTTCTAGCATTTTCGTTGATTCTAGCACAATAATTGTGATTTTTTTAGGAACCTCTCAATCATTCATACTAATGTAACAGAGAGATAAGGGTGGAGAATCTGAAAATCATTTCTGTCTGTGCCGTGTGCTTTGGAGAGTAGAAAATTAACCTTTTGATCAGGTTCTGCATAGGCTAATTACTAAAATTACTTTTCCAGTCCCAACCGATCTTTTTCAGGGCAGAGTCTCAGAAGCATTTTGGTGACAGGGGATTAAACATGTGTTGTGGCTAATCCAAGTGAAGGCTCTACACATGGATAATTAAGATTTGACCATGGAACAACAGCTCACACATTGTGGTATCATGGGGCTCTCCAGTTTTTCAAAGGCTCTATCCTTAGAGATCTTGAAAGTAGATTTGATTCAATTCACCAGGCATTCCTGGAAGACTGATTTGCTCTGCAATGTGCTAAAATGTCCAAGTAGTCGTCCCTGGTTGTAAGGGATATACAATCTAGTGAAGGCGATGGGTACAGATCCCACTGAATTTAACAATAGTAATAATGATAATTGGAGCTAACACTACTTGAACGCTTACTGACCTGAGGTCCCTTTCTCTTCTAAGCCCCTTAAATGTGTTGATTCACTTAATCCTCATATAAAGCATAGTGTAATAAGGGAGAAATACTATGCACTTAGAGGAGAAGGAATGGTTTATTCTGAGTTGGGAGGTTAGGAAGGCTTCAAGGACTGCTGTCACATATGGAAGCTCATGGACTGAAGGGACCATCTTTACAATCCTGATCTCATAAAATGGGTGGTGTGAGCTACAGTCTCTGGATAGGGCCAGTTAGACCAGGTGTTGGTTCCAGATCAAGCTGAGCCATTTAGATCCTTCCACTGAATTACTTCAACCAAACTTATGGGGCACACATTAGTCTTTCTCTGGCAGTGGAAACTGAGTAACGTGAAGTTCTAGATCTATTGAGGTGGCCCTGACAATAGGTTACTAGGACCTCCTGCTTGGGGAAGGGTTATTGACCCCCAGGCCCAGCTCCTGGCTCCGTGTCCACTGGCCTGTTCACATGGAGACCACATTTCCCAAGGGCTAGTGAGTAAGCATGGAAGGCACAGGAAGGCAGGCCTATTTCTGTGTGACAGGCCACTTTGGGCCCAGGAATCTGTATCTGCATAGCTAAGACTTTCTTGGAATCACACTTAGCATATCTAGTACCCTTCCTTCCTCCTCTCCTACAAAGGCCAGACCTGTAAAACATCATGATGAGTCTTCTGATTGCTAGCCCCTTCCTCTATTCCCTGTGGTGTTTTCCCTCAATAAATGTGTTGCACATCTAATCCCATCCTGAATTCTGCTTCACTGAAAAAGTGAATTAATGTTGAATTTTATCTTCACTTGATATTTCATCTTTAAATTTAGACAGTTTCTTCACATTGCAATAGCCGTGTTCTGATAGGCTAAGCTACAATGAGTAATCACTGTCAGACCTTATATTTACTGTTGCTCAGTTGGCTGTGGCAAGTCATATGACCAAGACCAGAGTCAATCTTCAGTTCAGTTCAGTTGCTCAGTCGTGTCTGACTCTTTGTGGCCCCATGGACTGCAGCACGCCAGGCCTCCCTGTCCATCACCAACTCCCTGAGTTTACTCAGACTTATGTCCATTGAGTTGCTGATGCCATCCAACCATCTCATCCTCTGCCTTCCCCTTCTCTTCCTGCCTTCAGTCTTTCTCAGCATCAGGGTCTTTTCAAATGAGTCAGCTCTTCACATCAGGTAGCCAAAGTATTGGAGTTTCAGCTTCAACATCAGTCCTTTCAATGGCTATTCAGGACTGATTTCCTTTAGGATGGACTGGTTGGATCTCCTTGCAGTCCAAGGGACTCTCAAGAGTCTTCTTCAACATCACAGTTCAAAAGCATAGATTCTTGGGCGCTCAGCTCTCTTTATAGTCCAACTCTCACATCCATACATGACTATTGGAAAAACCATAACCTTGACTGGATGGAACTTTGTTGGCAAAGTAATGTCTCTGGCTTTTAATATGCTGTCTAGGTTGGTCATAACTTTTCTTCCAAGGGTAAGCACCTTTTAATTTCATAGCTGCAGTCACCATCTGCAGTGATTTTGGAGCCCTTAAAATTAAAGTCAGCCACTGTTTCCACTGTCTCCCCATCTAGATGGTATGAAGTGATGGGACCAAATGCCATGATCTTAGTTTTCTGAATGTTGAGCTTGAAGCCAACTTTTTCACTCTCCTCTTTCACTTTCATCAAGAGGCTCTTTAGGTTTTCTTCACTTTCTGCCATAATGATGGTGTCGAGGTTACTGACATTTATCCCAGGAATCTTGATTCCAGTTTGTGCTTCATCCAGCCCAGCGTTTCTCATGATGTACTGTGCACATAAGTTAAATAAGCAGGGTGACAATATACAGCCTTGACAGACTCCTTTTCCTATTTGGAACCAGTCTGTTGTTCCATGTCCAGTTCTAACTGTTGCTTCCTAACCTGCATACAGGTTTCTCAAGAGGAAGGTCAGGTGGTCTGGTATTCCCATCACTTGCAGAATTTTCCACAGTTAATTGTGATCCACACAGTCAAAGGATTTGGTATAGTCAGTAAAGCAGAAATAGATGTTTTTCTGGAATCCTCTTGCTTTTTCGATGATCCAGCAGATGTTGGCAATTTGATCTCTGGTTCCTTTGCCTTTTCTAAAACCTGCTTGAACATCTGGAAGTTCATGGTTCATGTATTGTGGAAGCCTGGATTGGGGAATTTTGAGCATTACTTTACTAGCGTGTGAGATGAGTGCAATTGTGCGGTAGTTTGAGCACTCTTTGGCATTGCTTTTCTTTGGGTTTGGAATGAAAACTGACCTTTCCAGTCCTGTGACCACTGCTGAGTTTGGCCTAATTTGCTGGCATATTGAGTGCAGCACTTTCACAGCATCATCTTTTAGGATTTGAAATAGCTCAACTGGAATTCCATCACCTCCACTAGCTTTGTTCATAGTGATGCTTCCTAAGGCCCAGCCCACTTGACTTCACATTCTAGAATGTCTGGACACTCTAGGTGAGTGATCACATCATCGTGATTATGTGGGTCATGAAGATCTTTTTTGTACAGTTCTTCTGTGTATTCTTGCCACCTCTTCTTAATATCTTCTGCTTCTGTTGGGTCCTTACCATTTCTGTCCTTTATTGAGCCCATCTTTGCATGAAATGTTCCCTTGGTATCTCTAATTTTCTTGAAGAGATCTCTAGTCTTTCCCATTCTGTTCTTTTCCTCTATTTCTTTGCACTGACCATAAGGAAGGCTGTCTTATCTCTCCTTGCTATTCTTTTGAACTTTTCATTTAAATGGGTACATGTTTTCCTTTCTCCTTTGCTTTTCACTTCTCTTCTTTTCACAGCTATTTGTAAGGCCTCCTCAGACCACCATTTTGCCTTTTTGCATTTCTTTTTCTTGGGGATGGTCTTGCTCCCTGTCTCCTGTACAGTGCCATGAACCTCTGTCCATAATTCATCAGGTGATCTTTCTATTAAATCTAGTCCCTTAAATCTATTTCTCACTTCTACTGTATAATCCTTAGGGATTTGAATTAGGTCATACCTGAATGGTTTAGTGGTTTTCCCTACTTAGAGTCAATGTGATATAGATTAAACAAGAGTGTAGATATCCAAAAGTGTCATGCATTGACCATTCTAGTGTGATGGTCTAATGAAGCTAGCTGCAATTTCCTGGAAGGTTTTACATGCTGCCTTCTGGGGGGGAACTTTCCTGGTGGCTCAGATGGTAGAGTCTGCCTGCAATGCAAGAGACTGGTTTCCATCCTGAGTTGTGAAGATCCCCTGGAAACAGACATTGCAACCCACTCCAGTATTCTTGACTGGAAAATCCCATGAATGGAGGAGACTAGCAGGCTACAGTCCATAGGGTTGCAAAGAGTCAGACACGACTGAGCGACGAGTCAGACACGACTGAGCAACTTCGCTTTCTGAGGGAAAGCTATGCCTAAATAGGTACCTGCTGCTGCTGCTGCTGCTGCTGCTGCTAAGTCACGTCAGTCATGTCCGACTCTGTGCGACCCCAGAGATGGAAGCCCAGGAGGCTCCCCCGTCCCTGGGATTGTCCAGGCAAGAACGCTGGAGTGGGTTGCCATTTCCTTCTCCAGTGCATACCTAGTAAAGATAAAGACTGTTCTGGAGACTATTGTAAGTAGAAATAATTTTTAGAAAAGAAACTTTGAATCTAATTGGCTCGTTGAAATAATTTCTCAGGGGGTAGGATTGGTATTACTAAACTTTTATTTCTCTAACTTTTGAATACTAAATGAGGCATAGAGGACCGATGGAAGCTTTTGATAATAGTGAGATAAATGATACACTTTTCAATATGAAACATGCCCTGTGGGTAGCTGTGTATTCAGGAAGTCACTTGTGAAGTGAAGCGAAAGTCAGTCGTATCTGACTCTTTGAGACCCCATGGACCATACAGTCCATGGAATTCTCCAGGCCAGAATACTGGAGTGGGTAGCCTTTCCCTTCTCCAGGGGATCTTCCCAACCCAGGGATCGAACCCAGGTCTCCGGCATTGCTGGCAGACTCTTTACCAGCTGAGCTACAACGGACGTCACTTGTGAAACTATCCCACAAAAAGAAGATAGGCAGAAGCTGAAGAGAGTTCTAACTATAGAGGAGTTGAAAGTGGGAGGGCTAGGGGATCCTTGTGCTACTGCATGTTAGGAAATTAAGCACATAAAAGAATGTTTCCCTGTCAGGACCTTTTCTAGGTATTGCATAGTCTTGGGTTCACACTGCTTCCTCTTCATCTTCTTAACTATTCTTAGCTTAGCACTCACCGTATTGTTTGAGGAATTGAAAAGGCACTGTTATTCGAAGTAATTACAACTGATCCCTTTTCTCTTAAGTATGTTGCCCTTCTAAGGGTGGGAATATTGCATAGAAATAACTGGATTTTACTGTCAGAAGACTTAGAGTGAATCTTTATTCTTCCACCCACGCTCTTGAACCCCATTTAAAGACGTGGGATCTCTCATTGAATTAGGTACCCTATGAACAGTGTGGTAAACACACAGTGTTTTGTAGACTGGGTAGTACTCACCTTTATGTTTTTTGTTTTTTCCTTTGTTATTGGTCAAAGAAAGTGGAGAGAGAGAGGTGGAAGGAGAGAGATTCCATGTTGGGAGAAAGCAGAATGGTAATTCCTCCACTCTAAGGTCCTTTGAAAAAAAGTTTAGAAATAATAATGTCTTAAGGCAACTCAATGATTCAAAGTCTTCCATACTTAGCATAAGTTTATGAACTAGTTGCCTCATCCATACTCTGAACTGTCAGAACAAGGGAACAGGTTACACATGGGTGACCCCCTCCCCTCTACAGATCACTATTCCACATGAACTTGGCCCTCAGGATCAACCTCCTGAAGCTCACGTTATGGAACATGCTCTATGGCAACCCCTGAAGTAGGCAACATAAAACCTCATTTGACATCGCCCTTAATTCTAGCTTTTAGGCATTATTTCATCTCAGGAAAATTTATTTAATATTTGCTTGAGTTATATAACCATATATATCTGAGAAAATTACAACTGATTTTCATCTAAGCTACAATTGGGACCAAGTCATATAGTGAATAAACACCTCCCTCTTTTTTATAATTGAAAGGAAAAAGTCACTTTCCTTCTTATAAACTGAGTTGATTAGCTAACAGTTTCATAGAGGGTGGATAAGTTAGGGGCAACTCACAAATTCAAGCTCACCTCCTGAGCAGTCACAAAGTTTGCACCAAGTCATAAAAATCCCAAGGCCTTTGCACATAGTGTTAGTGAGGTTGTGGATCAGGTGAAGCTGCAAATCCCAACAGATGACAAGCTACAAATTGGGTGAGCTGCCTCTGGCCTCCTGGTGAAACAGAATAGGGTTCCTGTGGGAAGGTGCTAGCTGATGCAAATATCTAATTCTGACAATGCGGTGATGAAGTTTACCCCAGAAAATCAGATGACAAAGCCCTTTGGCAAGGCTGCCTCTTTATCTTTCACCATTTCATCTTTCTGAGACAGTTACCCCTTATCTTTTAAGTCCCTATAAATGGGAACCTTCCCTGTCTATCCATATCTTGTGTGAAGATTTTGTCTTGTTGTTGTTGATAGGGCAAGGTGACAGCCACTAATTATGACAGCTTAAGTCCTTCTCATTCTGTTCCCAATCTTCTTTTCCCATCTTCTTTCTGATCATTTTACTTGCTCCTCCCTCTCTCCAGATAAATGAGCAACTAGACTCCATAGTATTCCACCCAGGCTTTATTCTTTCAGTTTCCTCTACCCAGAGTGTTTTCTTGCCATTTTCCCACCACAAGTCATTGTATTCTTCCCCAAGATAGAGCATTTCAACTTTGTGAATTCCCTCCTATCTTCCCTCCACCGGGCTTCCCTGGTGGCTGAGATGGCAAAAGAATCTGCCTGTCGGAGATTCGAGTGGATGACCCTGATTTGAGCCCTGGCTCAGGAAGATCCCGTGGAGAAGGGAATGGCAACCCACTCCAGGATTCTTGCCTGGAAAATTCTATGGACAAAGGAGCCTGGCTGGCTACAATCCATAGGGTCATAAAGAGTGAGACATGACTAAACAACTAACACTTCCATACTTTCCCTCTAGTAGATGGAGCTAATCCCTCATTCCACTGTGTCATTCTAGCATTTTGCATACACATATACGTTATAGAGATTTAGGCTTATGATCAAATACAGTATTCTAAATAATGTTTCTTTACCAACAGCAGAAGTTCCTCAAGGGTTGGGTCCAAATCTCTTCCATATATGCATTCCCATTTTTAGATTCCCTCTCAACCCACAAACCTGTTGTAGTTAGTAGTTCAAAGATATAGAACTGATATGCAGAAGCTGAAAGTCAAATCCTACATGTTCACCAAAGGAAAATAAGATAAAATCCAAGATATCAAGCTGTGAAGCTTAAATGTTGTATATTAATTTAGCAAGGCTATGGTACCCAGTGTAGTCAAATATTAGTCAAGATGTTTTTATGAAGGCATTTTATAGTTGTAATTAACATCTTCAGTAAATTTACTTTAAGTAAAGGAGAATGACCTTGATTATGTCTCTGGGCCTCATCCAATCAGTTGAAAGCCTCAAGAACATAAATAGACTTCCTATCTAAGAAGGAGCTCTGCCCCAAGCCAGTAACATGGAAATCTGTCTGAATTTCTACCTTGCTGCTCTTCCTTACAACTTTTAGACTCAAGACTACAATAGCTACTCTGCCTGAATTTCCAGTCTGCTGGCCTGTCCTATAGATTTCAAAGTCAACACTAGAATATCAAATCTTACCTGAGTTTCCAGTGTGCTGGTTAAATTTCAAACTCATCAGCACTCATAATCATGTGAGCCAGTTCCTTAAAATAAGCATTCATATTAATCTCCTCTTGATTCTATTTTCCCAGAGAAACCTTTTGATATACATATCAACCAATTAGCTAGAAAGAGAGTAAAAGCTGAGGTATGGAGTCAAAGTAGGGAAAAGAAACTAGAAATGTAAGGAACAAGGAATAGCAGAGACAATGACTGGCCAAAACTACATAACTTCCAGATGTAAAATGTAAGCACATGTAGAAGCTAAGGTTTGTGTGAGTTGGTCATATTTAAATTAAGGAATCAACTTAGCAATTCTTGGGACATACTGCTGCTGCTGCTACTGCTACTGCTAAGTCGGTTCAGTCGTGTCCAACTCTGTGCGACCCCATAGACGGCAGCCTGCCAGGCTCCCCTGTCCCTGGGATTCTCCAGGCAAGAACACTGGAGTGGGTTGCCATTTCCTTCTCCAATGCATGAAAGTAAAAAGTGCAAGTGAAGTCGCTCAGTTGTGTCCAATTCTTCTCGACCCCATGGACTGCAGCCTACCAGGCTCCTCCGTCCATGGGATTTTCCAGGCAAGAGTACTGGAGTGGGGTGCCATTGCCTTCTCCTGGGACTTACTAGGCATTCAATAAATGTTACTGAGTGAACAAATGAGTACAGGAATTTGTGAAGGAATTGATCAACCCTTGCCTTATCTTCCTTCTCAACAACTTAATAGCACAAAATACCAGGAATCATGACACACTGGGATAATTTTGACTCCTGGGCCGGATAACCACCAATCTGGTGAACTGTTCTTTCACAGCCATATTTGAGCAGTGGAATGACAAATTACACTGAGGGAAGGTGATACAGTAGAGTGTAACTTCCAGAAGTTCACCATGTTAAGTAGAGTAGCTTTCTTAGCACAAGGGTGATGCAGAGAAGCAGGTAATACTTGACCATTAGTGACAGCTTCTTTAGCTTCTTGTTGAAACCACCATGGAAGCTATAAAATGCCTGGGGCAGTCCTTTGCTACAAACATCATTCTTCTAGGAACATCTGCTCACTGGATGAGGACTCAATTATATCCACGGTGGAGATATTACTGCCAGTCCTCAAGGTTAAAACCCTGCATGCTAGGCCTTCCTTGGACAATATCCCAGAAGTTTGATTTTAGCCTCTGGACATCATTTAATCTCAGTCAAAGGGTTTTGCTTGTTTTCTCCAGGTATATGTCGAATATATACCTATGAGAAACTGGCAGACTGTCTTGTGGCTTTTAAAAGTGCCTGTACACAGTCATGAGTGGCAGAGGTCTGATGACTACTATAGATTATCAGGAAAAATATAAGTCAAACCTATCTTCCACCTTGGTCTATATTTTGTGGTCAGCTGTGGCTCTTTTGTTACCTTTTATTCTTTGATTCAACAAAAATTTCTTGCATATCTTCTGTATTCAAGGTGTTATTGAAGGAGAGGAGCTCTAGGGATGAATCATATGTGAAAGTTCTGCAACCAGTAGAAATACAAGTTATTTCAATGATAAAAAAGGGTGGGGGCAGGCTTATCATCTAATTTGGTGCTGACATATCTTAGACTAGAAATTAATTGTAACATTCTCAAATCTGTGTGATTATTTCACTCAAGCAAATATTAAAGCCCTTTCCCTCAGATGAAGTAATGCCTGGAGGCAAAGAGAAAGTGATATAAATTAATAGGAAGTATTTAGGAGTATTAAAAAATCAAATAATTTCTAGTAAGGGCATTTTCCCCAAAATCTGCTTAAGCATGGAATTCCTCTATGGAATATCAATAGAGGAATACTATGCATGACTAAAATTCCAAGAGACACTCTTTGGGAAGTGAATGCAGTCAACTTTTTGGCTTACTGTTTACCATGGGCTGACTTGCCTGGTGGCTCAGATGGTAAAGAATCTGCCTGCAATGTGGCTTACCCAGGTTCCACCCCTGGGTAAGGAAGATCCTCTAGAGAAGGGCATGACAACCCAGTATTCTTGCTTGGAGATTCTTGCAGATAGAGGTGCCTGGTGGGCTTCAATTCATGGGGTCACAAAGAGTTGGACATGACTGAGCGACTATCAGTTTTTACCATGGGAGTTTGATATTTATCAATACTTTCCAAGCTTCATGTCTTGGAACACTAGACTTCCACGTGAATTTAATCAGTATTCTGGAGGAAAATGGATTCTAAGGTCAAAAATGTTTGAGATTAAGAAAAACTGCATATTTACTCTTTTCCTTCTCCTACCATGGTTTCCAATCTGTTTTAGGTGTCTCAGCATTTTAAGATTTTAAAGGGCAACCTATTAACATGTTGCTGCTGCTGCTGCTGCTGCTGCTATGTTGCTTCAGTCGTGTCCGACTCTGTGCAACCCCATAGACAGCAGCCCACCAGGCTCCCCTGTCCCTGGTACTTAATATAAAACAAAACTCATGTTAGGTGTTCCAAGATGCCCAGCAGAGAATAATTCTGACTAGGACATATTTAAACAGGAGACTTAGGATGACTTCATGTTGACCCTTTAGATGAATTTTCAGGGGATAGAAAGGATTGTTGTCGAGAACAAAGGGTCTCTTCTTAGTTAGAGCCTCTACTTCTTGCCTGTCGTGCTCTCCAGCCATGTAACTTCTTTTCAGAATTGACGCTGTGTCTGTTCATTTTCTTGTCATCTTTTTGGACAAAGGGCCTGAAAAGAAGGAGCCTCTCTTCCTCCCTTTCCTCAGCACTGTTGTGCAGTTCCATTCCTGAAGTCTCTCTGAAATGATTCCCCAATTCTGGGAGATCGTGCATATGAATTTTTAGCGCTCCTTTTGGCACTGCCGCTTATGTCCCAGAGCAGCAGCATCTCAGGATTGTACAATAAGAGTTGGACCTGAGCTGAGGAGTGGCACATTTTCTGCTGATGGAGTTTCTAACTGGGAAAGAACATTCAAGAGGAGTTTTTGTGGCTTTTCCAGATTTAATGAAGAATGAGTGATTTTGCTGATGGTATTCTTGAGCATGAAGACACAAAAAAGATTCAAGAAATCTGATAGGTTGAAATTACCTCATAGAGAAGGCAAGAGAGAGGAGAAGTCATACAGACTCAAACTATTGGAGTGCTGGTCCTGAATTGTCTTTTCTGCTGGTAAATTCAGAGGGAGAAGAGGAGGAAAATAAAGGGAAAAAGGGAAGAAAGAAATTATATTTCCTCAATTGCCTAATTAATTCAAGATTGAGCTATCTTGAAAGCCTAAGTCTGAAATACTTATCTTCTATCCACCTTTTCTTTCTGTACACCTTCACTCTCTGATTACTACAAACACACACACACACACACACACTCACACACACACACACATCTTGCTAAACAAATCTAGTTTTAACATGAGATTCTAAAAATTCCTTATTTCCAGAGAATTTGATAAGAATACCACCTTTTTCTGTTATCTAACTCAACTCTCTACCTTTAAACAAAATATTTGGCTTTTGTATCACAAAGTCAGCCTTGCAAAAGAACCAGTACATGACCAGCCCCCACTGCTGATAATTGTAAAAAATATTAAATCTCTTTTAGGTACTTTTTTTAGCTGATTAAATAATAACTTAAAAAAATAACTTAATTATTTCCAGTTTATGATTAATTCTAATCAGCCCCTCACCATCTCCTTCCTCCCCAAAGTTCCCTCTAAGCCCCACCAAGATTCTTTTTTAAAATATTCTATTTTAAAATAAAATACAATAGTATATATTGGGATATAATTTACATCCCATACAATTCATCTATTAAAGTGTAAAATAAAATGATGTTTATAATATTTACAGAGCTGTGAAACCAGCACCATAATCAATTTTAGAGCATCTTCATCACTCTAAAAAGAAACGCCATCACCATTTGCAATCTCCCCTTTTCCCCCAACATACCCGGTCGCTGGCAACCACAAGTCTACTTTCTGACTCTATGGATTTGCCTCTTCTGGGCATTTCATATAAATGGAATCATACAATATATAGCCTTTCATGTCTGGCTTCTTCAGATTAATGCAATGCTTTTAATATTCATCTATGTTATAGCCTCTATCTGTACTTCCTTGGTTTTTATTGCTGAATAATATTCCATTGTTTGGATATACCACATTTTGCTTATCTCCAATTGATGGACATTTGGATTTTTTTCTACTTTTAAGTACTATGAATAATGCTGTTATGGACATTCATATATACGTTTTGGGATAATAACTAGGTCCCTGAAAAATTTGAAAGCATGTTGGTAATAGTCCAGTGATGGTGTTGGAGAGAAAAAGATTTCCTTCTTGGTTTTATCTCCACTCAATCATGGATGATGTTGAATCCAGCATGTGTTTGTCTCCAGGAATGCCTAATGCTTGCTGCAGAAGGCAGTAACTGAATAGATTGCAAATATTCATTCAGCATGCTCTCAATTCTATGATGCTGGCAATCTTTAGTAAATTGCAGCCATGCTCTCCTTTGGCCCCTAGCTTGGGTAATCTACTCATGCATACTGATGTGGAATCTTCCTTGGCCCGGCTGAGGAAATCTTCAGGCAGGTCCACAGGCACTCTCTCTGGATAAAACTCCTTTGCCCCTGGGTATAATATACCTCTCTGTGTCTCTAGGAGAAAGACAGCCGTGAAATTAAAAGACACTTGCTCCTTGGAAGAAAAACTATAACAAACCTAGATAGTGCAATACCATTGCGGTTATATCTATATGCATGAATATGTTTAACTTTTCGCTGTCCATAATTTAGAAGACAATGACATCCATTTTCTTCTGTGACTGAAAGAAGCTTCTTGTTGCTTTTATAAATAAGTCTTTTAGAACCACAAGCTTTGTTTTCTGAAACTGCATGAAGGATTAAGTTGAGACAAGTTTGCTCTTTGACTAGGCAGTAACTTCAAGACATTTATATTTTTGTAGAACATAAAGTTAGCACAGTCATTTTTAATGAGAAAATCATCACAGAGCTGATGTGTACATTTCAACTTAGATAGTTAAATTCAATTTGCTACAACAAACATCGTCTAACAAATGTGTTCTCTAACAACATACAGAGAGTAAATTCAATATCCAATAACAGATATATAAAGCATTTTTGCAGTAATTGTAGCCTCAAGGTTAAGAATTCTATTCTATAAGAAATGAAATAAAACATGTACTTAAAAAGCAGACTGTCACAGGAGAAGTTCTGATCATTATCGGCAAATAAACTACCTACACACTCAATTTTTATATTGCTGAGGTACATGTGATGTTTATATGTACCTCTTTCTGGATATTCACACGACCAGTACTTTGCATTCTCAAATACTTGCATCATCCATCTTGTTGTTCTCTAAAGATTTCTCACTATCTTATCATTATAACTTGTGATCAATGGTTTTAATGCAAAATAGGATTTTTAAAACTGCTGAATCTAAAATTGAGGGCTTATGATTTTCTATTTATATACTTCCTGTTTAGAAAATATTTCTAACAGCCACTCCAGTTATTGAGCACCATACCAAAGACTCATTGTCAAGCCAAAGTTAGACTACTTATTTCCTTGGCCTATCATTATGTTCGCTCTGTAGTGCATTATCCCTACTTGGAGTGTGCACATATGCCTGCATGTGAATGCCTCTGCATGTGTGTGTGACCAGTCAGGATTCTTCATTTCAAACAACAGAAATTGACTTCAGGTGGTTGAACAGAAAAGAATTTGTGGGAAGATGTTATCCGGCTCACAGATGGGAGGCCTGAAGAACCAAACATAGGTAGGAACCAAGGGAGGCAGATTGCCATGACTGTAGCCAATTTTACACCTTGAAAAGACTTTGGTCAGGGCACCACAGCCTCTACAGCAGGTCACCACGACTGGTGTTTCTGCTTTTGGCAGTGCTGGACGTTAACCAAGACCTCTGAATGAAACTTGTTTCCTGCTTGAATTAGCTTGGATTACATACCTACACTCAAGCTTCCAGGCTTCAGAGAGTGCCAGTGTCTGGGACTTTTTGGCTCCTGGGGGCTAGAAGGCAGGTGCCTATTTCTATATAAGATGCCTAAGATGGTAGATTTTCCAAACCTAGGACGAGGTTCAAATGTGAGTTAACCAAAGCAAAGGCAGCATGTATCACTATGCTGCTGCTGCTGCTCCTGCTGCTGCTGCTAAGACGCTTCAGTTGTGTCCGACTCTGTGCCACCCCATAGACGGCAGCCCACCAGGCTTCCCCATCCCTGGGATTCTCCAGGCAAGAACACTGGAGTGGGTTGCCATTTCTTCCTCCAATGCATGAAAGTGAAAAGTGAAAGGGAAGTCGCTCAGTCATGTCCGACTCTTAGTGACCCCATGGACCGCAGCCTACCAGGCTCCTCCGTCCATGGGATTCTCCAGGCAAGAGTACTGGAGTGGGGTGCCATTGCTTTCTCTGTAGTGGGTTGTAATGACGAGTTTGACTCCTTTTTTTTTTCTCTGATGTCTGATGTCTGATAGCTTTTAAGTCTCACCCTTTCCTCTTGTGCCTCACCTCTGGACATATGGTGAGAAATCCTGGGCAGTTCTTCCTTTGGTGCCAGTGGGAGATTCAAACCGCAAGGCCACTGCATAGTGGGTACTCTCAGCCTGGCCCCACCTCCTAACCATGATCAGCCCAGGTCTGCCTCTTTCCCTTGCTCTCTCAAACCATTTTGACCTGTTTGGGAGGAATGCCCTGGCTTCCTGGAGACCTGAGTTTATGTTAATAGCAAACTCATATTCTTTTGAGGTGTATGTGGTATCATCATCCAAGACAGTGAACCAAACCTGGACCACAATATAGATTAATAAATTGGTAAATAAAAAAGCAACCCCCCATCGGTTCAGTTCAGTTCAGTCACTCAGTCATGTCCAACTCTTTGCAACCCCATGAATTGCAGCTTTGCAAGCCTCTCTGTCCATCATCAACTCCTAGAGTTCTCTCAAACTCACGTCCATCGAGTCAGTGATGCCATCCAGCCATCTCATCCTCTGTTGTCCCCTTCTCCTCCTGCCCCCAACCCCTCCCAGCATCAGAGTCTTTTCCAATGAGTCAACTTTTCGCATGAGGTGGCCAAAGTACTGGAGTTTCAGCTTTAGCATCATTCCTTCCAAAGAACACCGAGGACTGATCTCCTTCAGAATGGACTGGTTGGATCTCCTTTCAGTCCAAGGGACTCTCAAGAGTCTTCTCCAACATCACAGTTCAAAAGCATCAATTCTTTGGTGCTCAGCTTTCTTCACAGTCCAACTCTCACATCCATACATAACTACTGGAAAAACCATAGCCTTGACTAGATGGACCTTAGTTGGCAAAGTAATGTCTCTGCTTTTGAATATACTACCTAGATTGGTCATAACTTTCCTTTCAAGGAGGAAGCGTCTTTTAATTTCATGGCTGCAGTCACCATCTGCAGTGATTTTGGAGCACCAAAAAATAAAGTCTGACACTATTTCCACTGTTTCCCCATTTATGTCCCATGAAGTGATGGGACCAGATGCCATGATCTTAGTTTTCTGAATGTTGAGCTTTAAGCCAACTTTTTCACTCTCCTCTTTCACTTTCAGCAAGAGGCTTTTTAGTTCCTCTTCACTTTCTGCCATAAGGGCAGTGTCATCTGCATATCTGAAGTTACTGATTTTTCTCCTGACAATCTTGATTCCGGCCTGTGCTTCTTCCAGCCCAGCATTTCTCATGATGTACTCTGCATATAAGTTAAATAAGCAGGATGACAATATACAGCCTTGATGTACTCCTTTTCCTATTTGGAACCAGTCTGTTGTTTCACGTCCAGTTCTAACTGTTGCTTCCTGACCTGCATATAGGTTTCTCAAGAGGCAGGTCAGGCGGTCTGGTATTCCCATCTCTTTCATAGTCCTGATTAATTTTTCACAGGATTCCTTTATGTAATAAATATCCTTAGTGCATTCAAAATAGCACTTATAATTCAGATTTCCTAGAACTTACATTTTTTGTAATAGAAACACAGGCAACACTAACCTTTTTAAACAGAAGAAAATATTGCAAACTCTTGGCTGCAGTTGAGGAGCCTGCCTTTGCCAGGTGGCTAGACAAGGGAGCTGTGAACATTTATGGGGCTATGGAAGAATAGGCACATTTCCCTGGATGAAAAGGAATGAGCTCTTCCATAGGCACTGTTACTTTGTATTCTGAGAAATTGATTTATTAAAGCATTTGAAGATGGGAGCAACATTAGGTAAACATCTAGGCCACTCATTCTCATCTCATTCTCCTTTCTCGCATATGCGGTCAATCCAGCATCCTTGACTTGGTGGCCAGTCGCCTTCTGCTGGGACAGCTCCAGTGAAGGTCAGTCCTCCTTTGGTCATGTCTCATTTGTAGAAAGCTCTTTTAATCCATTGCTCCACCCTGGGCTGCTAGTTCTACTCATCCCAGCCACCAAGAGCAGGCTGATATATCTCCCTTGTATTCAAAAGCCCCAGGTCGATTTACTCAGTGTCTTACCTGCTCACCTACACCATCTCGTTCTCTCACTGGAGACTGTGGAGACATGTCTACATCCATCCCACCCAATGACAAAAACATCACAAGAAAATATGGAAGACCAAGTGCCTAATTTCTTTTTCCCAATGGCGAGTTGCCCAGGTATGCTTTTTAGCTTTAGATGAGAGAAAACTCTCTGTTCAGAACTGACCTGTGATTTGTACTCTAACTCCAGGCAGCATGTTGAGTGTATTGTGTGCTGCTTTTACTCACAAGGAAAGCCTGTTTGCTTGCTTTTGCTATAATAATAAAGCCTCCTTTCTTAGTCTATGCTGGCAGTAGCTGGCTGAATGTGCTTTGGGTTCTAAAGCACCCTATTTATAGCCCCATTGCCAGATAATCTCTATTCATTGCACTGCTGCACTTGCTGGTTCTCATTGTCCATCTATGAAGGCAGCCACAGACACATGCAAGGGGCCCTCCTGGCTGAGGCAATAAAGGGAAACTTGGGACTGTCTGGTCCCTACCTACTTTTGGAGAGTAGGTTGGGAAATATCCTTGGAGATTAAACAAAATATTCTCTCCTGTATCAAGAATGGAGCTGACATGGATTCAAACCACAGAGACTAGGTAGGCTGCAGGTCCACCCAAAGGGGTTTTCATAGGTCAAAGACTCCCAGTTTTATTACAGACCCTATCTTAACCTAAGAACTGGATATCTGTCACAGGTGCACTTCTGAATAGTGTTTTTAGAGCAAACAATGATTTGTTATTTCTTTGAATTTATTTGATTTCTCTAAGGAGACTTTAAGAAAAGTTATGACCAACCTAGATAGCATATTCAAAAGCAGAGACATTACTTTGCCAACTAAGGTCCATCTAGTCAAGGCTATGGTTTTTCCAGTGGTCATGTATGGATGTGAGAGTTGGACTGTGAAGAAAGCTGAGCACTGAAGAATTGATGCTTTTGAATGGTGGTGTTGGAGAAGACTCTTGAGAGTCCCTTGGACTGCAAGGAGATCCAACCAGTCTATTCTGAAGGAGGTCAGTCCTCGGTGTTCTTTGGAAGGAATGATGCTGAAGCTGAAACTCCAGTACTTTGGCCACCTCATGCAAAGAGTTGACTCATTGGAAAAGACTCTGATGCTGGGAGGGATTGGGGGCAGGAGGAGAAGGGACGACAGAGGATGAGATGGCATTACTGACTCGATGGATGTGATGGACATGTCCATCTTGATGGACATGAAAATTAACTCTGGGCGGCCTGGCATGCTGTGATTCATGGGGTCACAAAGAGTCGGACACCACTGAGCGACTGAACTGATCTGAAGGAGACTTTATTCTGGAAATGCACAGAAAATTTATCCTGCAGATATCTTTTATTCGGTATATCTTCCAGTGATCTAGTTAGTAAAAGAAAGCTTGAGAGAACCGTCCTAAGAAATATTTATCTGAAACTGAAGTCCTTTCCTGAAACCCAGGGGAGATAATGGAGATGATTTATAGTACTATCTGGATGAACACTGGAAGGAAGCCTGGGGATAAGCTGGCCTGTTGTGGATAGAGTGTGACACCCGGAAGAGACACTGAGAACCTTGTGTAAAAGTGAGGGTGGAATGGGAGCATCGGGGAGAACAGATTCTGCACTGGGGCTTCATGCCCATGACTTTTTGGCTATGAGAACTGATCCCACATTCCTGCCTTCAAAACTTTGTCTTCACTTCCTCTACTTAGAATTCGCTCTCCCTTGGTTTTATCCATTAAAATGCTGTGCGTTCTGTAGGGCTCATGGTAATGCTGACATTGAGGTTGTTTGTGCATGAGATAGACATTTTCAATTAAAAGAGATTCTAATCTCAGAGTTGGATGTTTGGCGTGACAAGATTAACCTTTCTGATCTCACCATTTATATCTCCTGTGTCATAGCATATTCTGCTTGTACTACTCTTAAGGCTCTTGTCATATTCAGTCCTGTATTAGTTATCTTAGTATACAGCATTACATAAAAATTTCCTTTAAGGCAGGTGCTGCATTTAACTCATCTTTGCATCCTCATCCAAGCAAAAATGTCTGGTAAATACCATCCACTTAATGGATATCTATTGTCAGATTCTCTGCCATTTTTAAAAGGTATCTTCAGGGCACTTTTCACAGCAGATCATCTGAATGATTTAAATGTGGCAAGTGTATTGCTTATGGTGTGATATCTCTTGAACTTTTAAAATTCTCATTTCGCATTCTATTGGGATTAGCTTTTTTTAATGAACAGAGGATAGAGCACCAGTGCATCTTCAAGAGATTTAGTGAGGATCTATAAGATGTGGTTAGAAGTTAAGGATGGAATCAAATGATAGTATAATTAGAGTTAGAAAGCCTGATTTGTGCCCTGACCTCAGTCTCTCCCCGTGCAGCCCTGATGACAAAACCCTTGCCAGTTCTCTGACCTGACATGCTGATCTTTGTCCTTTAGCACCTTATTTTCTCTGTCCATAATGTGCTCCCCAAACTTATCCAACTGATTTAATCCTACTCATCTTTCAAGATGCGGTGCAGCTTTGCAGAGGAGAAGATGTCTAAATGGACTTTCCTGGGTAGAGTTAAGTTATTGCTCTGTTGCAATAATCTGTTGATAAAAGGCTTCCTTCATAGTCTGGAAGCCCCTTGAGGATAGGGATTTTATGTTCTTTTCAGGGTCCATCAAATGCATGCCAATTACTTGCTCAGTAAAAGGAAACAAGAGGAATGTTAAATAACTGAATAAATAATGAAGGAAGGAAACAGTCCAGATGACCATGCAGGTGACTTTATCAATAATCACAAGCCCCTGGCTAATAACATCCTGTAGAATATGCAGTCTTGCCTGGAAAATCCCATGGATGGAGGAGCCTGGTAGGGTGCAGTCCATGGGGTCGCTAAGAGTCAGACACGACTGAGCGACTTCACTTTCATTTTTCACTTTCATGCATTGGAGAAGGAAATGGCAACCTGCTCCAGTGTTCTTGCCTGGAGAATCCCAGGGACAGGGGAGCCTGATGGGCTGCTGTCTATGGGGTTGCACACAGTCGGACACGACTGAAGCGACTTAGCAGCAGCAGCAGCAGCAGAGTATACAGTTGGAATGCTAAAATGATCTTTGTTTACTCAAAAGACATTTTCTTAGTTCAGAACATTTCAGAGGAGGAATAGAATAATCCTATTTTCTTACTAAAAGTATTGAAAATTTTTTCAGTGTTCAGTTCAGTTCAGTCTCTCAGTCATGTCCAACTGTTTGCAACCCCATGAATTGCAGCACACCAGGCCTCCCTGTCCAACACCAACTCCCGGAGTTCACCCAAACTCGTGTCCATCGAGTCAGTGATGCCATCCAGCCATCTCATCCTCTGTCGTCCCCTTCTCCTGCCCCCAGTCCCTCCCAGCATGAGTCTTTTCCAATGAGTCAACTTTTTGCATGAAGTGGCCAAAGTACTGGAGTTTCAGCTTTAGCATCATTCCTTCCAAAGAAATCCCAGGGTTAATCTCCTTCAGAATGGACTGGTTGGATCTCCTTTCAGTCCAAGGGACTCTCAAGAGTCTTCTCCAACACCACAGTTCAAAAGCATCAATTCTTCGGCGCTCAGCTTTCTTTACAGTCCAACTCTCGCATCCATACATGACCACTGGAAAAACCATAGCCTTGACTAGACGGACCTTTGTTGGCAAAGTAGTCTCTGCTTTTGAATATACTATCTAGGTTGGTCTTAACTTTCCTTCTAAGGAGTAAGCGTCTTTTAATTTCATGGCTGCAATCACCATCAGCAGTGATTTTGGAGCTGCAAAAAATAAAGTCTGACACTGTTTCCCCATCTATTTCCCATGAAGTGATGGGACCAGACGCAGTGTTAGGTATTACTATGTCAGTATAGATGAGCAGAAGTTCACCCATCCTATGTTTTACTTTCCTTACTAGACACAAAGCAAATATTCTTAGTTATTATTTAGTTTGTTCTTGAAGAAAAGTGAAAGTGTTAGTCACTCAGTTGTGTCTGACTCTTTGCGACCCCATGTACTGTGGCCTTCTAGGCTTGTCTGTCCATGGAATTCTCCAGGCAAAAATACTAGAGTGGGTAGCCATTCCCTTCTCCAGGGGATCTTCCTGACCCAGGGATCAAACCTGGGTTTTCTTCACTGTGGGTGGATTCTTTACCATCTGAGGCACCAGGTACTTTCCTTACTAGAAACAAAACAAGTATTTTTAGTTATTTTTACTTTGTATTTAGTCTATACCATCTCTTTTACTCTTTACAATAACTTCCTAAGAGAAGTATTATCCCTGTTTTATAGAGGAGGTAACGAGCTTTGAAAAGTGAAGTTAATTGCCCAAGTCATGCAGCTATTAAGTGGAGGAGCCAAATTCACAGGAGCCTGGTTGACCTGCTCTAAATCCCATGTCTCCTAGACATAACTGTCTTTTGAAGGTTAAATACAGTTCTGTAGGGCTCCATCTAGCCTTGTTCTACTCAATCTTGGATTTAGTTCCTTTTGGCAACTGAGTCCAATGTTTCAGACAATTATTGACTTAAAAAAAATGGCAAGATATATTTTGAAAGATAAAATTGTCAATGTATGTTTCTATTCAAGAGACTTTAGGCTATTATAGTCCTAGAATCTAGATCTCAATATCTGTGAGTCATTCTTATTATTTTTCATAGGAGGAAGTGAAACTGAGAGAGATTATGTGACTTGCTCAGATTACAGAGTGAATGACAAAACTGAGCTTTGGTATTAGAATCCCAGCTGGGTCCCTTCAGTCCCTGCAGTCTTCACATCTTTCTTCAGTGAATGACCTTCAGCAGGTTATATGACCTTTTTGTGCCAGAGTCTAATTAGTGCTCCAAGAAGGTTGCAGTGGTCCATTTCCCAATATTCTGAGGACAGTAATTAATAGCTATAAAACACTCTGCAAGACACAGCACTATCCAAACACCAGGATGGCTCAACCAAGTCTATTTCACGGTAATTAATTCAGCATAAAGTAAAGGAGAGATCTGTAGAGCAATACTTGAATGACTTTGCAGAGATGACCATTTTCTATATCTTGAAAGACTGTCCCATGGCCAGGATAAAGAATCAAACTGCATATTAATTCATTAAAAAATGTTTTGTAGATGACTTGTTTTCCTTCTTTAATAGTGTTCTTTAAGACATGTGTGTCTTTTTTAATGGGACCATGGAAATGCTATTTTATTCACAATGAGCATTAGTCTTCCATGAATCACAACTGGTATGCATGTTGTATTATTTTTAATGTGTATAATACATCTGGAAGGTAGATAATTCACCTTCATTTTATAGATGAGAAAATAAAGGCTTAGAAAATTAATCACCTTGAAGAATAATATTAGTTGAATGAAGTGTGTACATTCTTTGGCATCTTGACTTTTGCCTTTTAATGACAGTTTTGTTAGTGGATATAGCATTGGTTTACTAGCCATTATTTCATCATTAATAATAAACACATAATCAAGAAAAAAAATTTTCTGATGAGATGGATGAAACTGGAGCCGATTATACAGAGTGAAGTAAGCCAGAAAGAAAAACACCAATACAGTATACTAACACATATATATGGAATTTAGAAAGATGGCAATGACGACCCTGTATGCAAGACAGCCAAAAAGACACAGATGTGTATAACGGACTTTTGGACTCAAGAGGGAGAGGGAGAGGGTGGGATGATTTTGGAGAATGGCACTGTAACATGTATACTATCATGTAAGAATCGAATCGCCAGTCTATGTCCGACGCAGGATACAGCATGCTTGGGGCTGGTGCACGGTGATAACCCAGAGAGATGTTATGGGGAGGGAGGTGGGTGGGGGGTTCATGTTTGGGAACGCATGTACACCCGTGGTGGATTCATGTCAATGTATGGCAAAACCAATACAGTATTGTAAATTAAAATAAAGGAAAAAAAAAAAGAAAAAAAATTAAGTTGCTTGATTACCACCAACCCAGCTCATACATGATTAAGGTTGTATTTGAACACTGATCTGATTCTAGGGTTTTGTTTTCCTTCCTGATACATGACATTGTCATAATCAATAGGCTTTGCACTTGAAGTTTATTTTTCCTGAAGTGTTGCAAATCCAGCTCTGATTCATCTGTACTCTGATGCTTGTCTGTCTTGGTAGCCAATGATCCATACTTTCAACTTGCTGAATAGGCTAGCAGCACAATTTAGAATGACGAGACAAGTCTAACCCAGAGAAAAAGTCACTATATCCCATCTAGCTCTTTTATTTCCAGTCCCAGTAGGAAAAAAAAATGATAAGAACTAAAAAAATATTTTTGGTTGTACTAAATGTTAACAAGTATTTCTATCTTAAATTTTAGCTCACCAAGTTATGAATGAGTGGTCCTTACCCATATAAATTTTCTGTGGAATTGCATGACATTTCTGTGGTCCAAGAGTGGGCTAGATCCTACACACTGAGAAACATTGCTATAAAACTTATATTTTGAAAATTAAGTGATTTAATACATGTATATGTGTGAATAAATAATAGCCATTAATAAAACTTTACTGATATGCAACAAGTAGAGAAAAATACATGAAAGTAAAGGTATAGTTCAGAAATTTATCAAAAACAACTATCTATGGAACCACATCTAGGTCAAGAAATAAAATATTGCCAGCCCAAGAAGTTTGCTTTCTGCCCTCCTAATTACTACTTGCCTCTTACTTCTCAAGAGGGAACCACTTGAGAATCATATAGTGTATATTTTCTATGTGTGGCATGTTTTGCTTGATGTTATATTGATCATACTTAATCACTGTAGTCAATTGTACCACTACATCAAAATTTATTTATCCATTCTTGTGGTGGATTGACATTTATGTTATTTAGAATTTTTGGCTCTATGATTACATTGCAATGAATAGAATCTTGAATTCTCGTCTTAGTCTCTTATTCACATATGCATGCATTTCTATTTATTATGTAGTTACAACCTGTAACTACTGGATAAAGTGTATATATATATATACACATATATATGTAATATATTATTCTGGATATATAATGCAGAATGTATATATTCTGCATTACTTTAGAGTGCTTAACTGTGTTCTATACTGTAAAATTGTATATTAAAAAGGAGAGTGCATTCTTCTAACAGGGAATGACACACAAATTCCCTAGAAGTGTATATGTGTAAGGACTGTTCACTCAGACCTCATGGATTCTCACCAACACTTGATGTAATTCGTCTTTTAAATATTAGCTGTTCTGATAGGTGTGCATTGATTGGCATTACATTGTGGCTTTAACTTGCATTTCCATCATTATTTATTAATTTATTTGTTTTGACCAATATGGCTTCCGTTTTTTCCCCCCCTAATTGTTGACATACACAAGTCTAATTTTCTATTGGGGGTTGAGGTGCCTGCGTTTTTATCATATATTTATAGGAGTTGGTTATATATTGTGAATATGGACCCTTTGTTGCTTATAGTAGTTAATGTTAGTAAGTTCTAGTTTTATGCTCTTATTCAAATTCCTAGTATTGGTTGTTCATCTTTTGTTTACATCATTTTTCTAGGGTTTACCAATTTTGTTCCCTTTTAGAGAAGCACCTTTTACCTATAAGATTTATTGATACTCTCTATTGTATATTTAAATTTTACTTTTTTATTTTACTATTTTAAACTAAATTTTACTATTTTTTCTTATTTTCTTCCTTCTACTTTCTTGGGATAAAATTAACAGTTAATTTTCTAATTTTCAACCTTTCCTTTTTACTAATATATGCATTTAAGGCTATGCATTTCTCTCTAAAGCACAGTTTAGCTTTATCCCACAAGTTTTGATATGCAGTGTTTTCTAATTTCACAGTTGTAATTTCTTACTTCCCTTGTGATTCATTTTCTGACACTTTGGCTATTTAGAAGGGTATTTCTTAATTACCATGAGAATTTTCCAAATATATTTGGTATAGCTTCCTAGTTGAACTGTAATGTGGTCAATATGTAATGTGGTATAATATACTCTATAGAATTAAAACACTCAAAATTTGTCTAGACTTGCTTAATGGTCCAGTCCCTAATCAATTTTGGTAACTGTACTCCTGAAAAGATATTCAGTTCTTATGGAATATATTCTTAAGTTGTTGAATACTGTATATTCTTAAGCTGTTGACTAGACTAGTGGTCTATATAGGTCACATAGGTTAATTTTGTTAATTGGGTTATTTATAGTTCTTTATAAGGTTACTAAATACTTTTGGCCTGCTCTGAAACAGTAATTTTAGCTACTACTGAGAGAAGTGTTTTAAAACTCCCATTGTGATTGTGATTTATGCATATAATTCTATTTAGTTCCAATTTTACTCTGTTTTGAAGCTGTTAAGTACATACAGACATATAATTGTTACATCTTCCTGGTGCAGTGAAGCTTTTTCCATTGGGAATTGACTTATTATTTGGTAATGCTACTGTTAAAATTAATAATAGCACAGCAGTCTTTTGGCTATTTTTGGATGGCATATTTCCTGGCCTTCTTTTACGTTATCATTCTTATACTTTTATAAGCACTATATATCTAGACTACAATGTACATTTTAAGTTGGATATACTACATTTACGTTTAATGTAATTTTTGTTTTGTTAAATCTATCACATTATTATTTTCTACTTGTCCCACCTGTCCTAGGTTCTTTCCTGAATTCTTTTTATTCTCTCTCCATTCTTGCCTCTTTAAATTGATTTTTAAAAATTACTCTATCTTCTCATATATTTTAAAGCACCCCTACTTTGCTATTAAAATAATTATAAAATTTTAGAAATTTTAGAAAATGTAGAAAGTACCATATAATTTCATCACAGTTATCATTTAGTAACTGATACATTTCTTTCCAGTCATTTATTCTAATGTGTATAGATAATTTGATAACTCCTTTTAATGACTTTTCATGCTATATTTTTTCCCCACAAACTATTCAACAACTTAATGACTAAATGGCAGTGTATTATATATATTATTCCACATATATACTTTTGTCCTTAATAATTTCCTATTATTGGACATTTAGGGTTTTTCACTTTTATTTTGCTACTACAAATAATGATAAAATCTGTAATTTCAGATTCATAGTGTTTCCTTACTGTATTTACTTTCTTAGAATTTTCAGAAACTCTTAAAAATTATTATATTAAATAGGTTTTAGATTTATAATTTGATGAATTATTATACTTTACTGAAATCCTCTTAACTTATGAAGTCTAACCATAAATATGACTAAGAAAACAGACCTAAACTAATGATTGTGTGTGTGTGCTCAGCCACTTCAGTCATGTCCAACTCTGTGACCCCATGGACTGTAGCTTGCCAGGCTCTGTGTCCTGGGATTCTCCAGGCAAAAATTTTGGAGTGGGTTCTTCCATTATTAACTAATAATTGCTGCATGTGTATGCTGCTGCTGCTAAGTCACTTTAGTCATGTCCGACTCTGTGCGACCCCATAGACGGCAGCCCACCAGGCTCCCCCGCCCCTGGGATTCTCCATGCAAGAACACTGGAGTGGGTTGCCATTTCCTCCTCCAATGCATGAAAGTGAAAAGTGAAAGTGAAGTCGCTCAGTCGTGTCCGACCCTCAGTGACCCCATGGACTGCAGCCTTCCAGGCTCCTCCATCCATGGGATTTTCCAGGCAAGAGTACTGGAGTAGGGTGTATACATGTGTGAAATAAGCTATTTCATCGTTTTTGGCATGCCAGACATCTGTTTAATGCATCATAATGATCAGAATATTAGGTATGATTCATCTTGAAATTTTTGTCTCTTCTTCTGGTGAGGGATTGTATGCTTACACAATCAATCAATAGAGTGATTAAATCTATAAAATCAAGAAACAGTTCAGGTGAGAACAAGAAGGAAAGAGGAAAAAAGAGTCCAACTGTCTATGTAGTATCAACATTTACAAAATACTTTTTGGATAATGGTATTGTTTCATTCCCTCATCATTTCCATGGCAACAAGTAATTGTAACATTACCCAGCATACCTGTACTTTGCCTTACTTTAATTCATTAGGTTTATTTGCAGTTATGTGTTGGTCCCACCACATTGACTGCTATTTGCCAAGGTGACAGCTACCTTACATTCTTTTTTTTTTTTTAATAACTGTTGCTTTACAATGTTGTGTTTCTGTTGTACAGCGAAGTGAATCAGTTATATGTATACATATATTCCCCTTTTTTAGACTTCCTTCCAATTTAGGTCACCACAGAGAATTGAGTAGAGTTCCCTGTGCTATATGGCAGGTTCTCATTAGTTATCTATTTTAACAAAGTAGCGTATATATGTCAGTCCCAGTCTCTCAATCATCCCACCCCATCCCTGTTCCCGCTTGGTATCCGTAAGTTTTTCTTTACATCTCTGTCTCTATTTCCGCTTTTCAGATCAGTTCATCTGTACTATTTTTCTTGATTCCACATAATATGGAAGATTCTACATATGAACAATCTTATATTTGTTTTGCTCTTTCTGACTTACTCTACTCTGTATGACAGTCTCTAGGTCTATTCACGATAGACCTTACATCCTTTTTGACTTGGCAACTCAATGAGCGCATTATCTTTTCCTATCTTTAGTTGTGATCCTGAGATGTTCACTTTCCCCAGGTCACATCAGTGAAGGCCAACAGGCATCCATTCTGTTCAAGGGTTTCCATTTGTACTGTTGGGAAGTAAACTCTTCCACTTGCCTGATTTTTCATGTTAAAATCCCAAAGATTCCAGGGACCACATAGATTGCTTAGAACTGACACTTGAAAGTAGAAACCAGATTGGAGGAGAGAGATGCCAACTGCTAAAGATAGCACCTGAGCCAATTGTTTCCGAAGAGTATATGTTCCTACTCTTGCAATGTAAGTCCATTCCTAATCTTTAAATACATAAGCCAAAAAATACTTTCCTTTTCTTTTAAGCCAAGTCAGGGTTTCCGTCCTTCACAATAGAAAGTGCTAACTTCATGAATCTCTACTTTCTCTTATAATACTTGTCAGAGTGTAAATTTATCATTTAATGCCAGCCTCTCTCCCTAGATTGCAGTCTCTATGTAGTATCTCATTTGTTGACTGGGAGGCATTGCCTTCCCAATGCTTACAATAGGTCTGACCCATAACTGCATAAACAATCTAAGCCAAGTATTTTCTCAGCCATGTTCCCAAACATTTTTTTTATGTGCCTGAGAGATGCCAGTTGTTTCAAGATAATATGTATATACATTATGTGTATACATGGATATATATAATGCATCTATATGTATATAGTAGTTATCTTCATCAGAATTAAAGATTGCCCATCATTTATACTTTGAGAGATACCAAGATCTCTTTCTTTGCTTGTAAACTTGAGCAAACTGTTTCTTTAAGCATCAGTTTTCTTACCAGTGAAAGGTGTTCACCTCAGTGCAGGCACCTGTAGATAGCAGCCTCTTGGTAAGAAGAATTACTATTAGCATCAAGGAACTAACTACATAACCAAAGGAGAAGAGGGAACATATATAGCCATTTCAAAACCAAAGTGCTTGAGTGGACAGAAGCAAAAGCCAGGGCTGCATAACACTGACATTTTTATTAGAATTCATTTGTAACAAATGGAACTTGTGTCAGCAAAGAACTGATTTTCATACAGACTTCTTTCGCCACCAATGTAACGAAGTAAGAAAATAAAAAGCACGCCTTTCATTCTGTAAAACATTTACGCGTACTACTAATTAGAGGTAATTGTATTTTTTTAACAAGCCATTTTACAAGTTATTTTTTTTAAATTTTTCAGTCTATGCATCCAAAACGAGAGCAAAGAACACAACTGTTATTATCTTTGTAAAGACACTCCAAGCTTGGATGGCAAAGCCACATAACGGATGGATAGGATGGATCTGTAGCCTTCTGATCTCTGCTGGAGTATCAGGGCACCCATAAACCCAAAGGAAACTAAAACCCAAAACAGGAAAAAGAAAAGATTATTAAAAATAAAAAGAAGGGCCTAAAACAAAGCAAAACAAAAAAGGAAAAAAAAAACAGGAAAGAAAAAAACCCTGTATATTAGCACAGAATTTTTCCTTTCCTGTTTCTATGCCGGGTTATTTACATACACACAAATGAATTTCTGAAGCAGTTTCTTACAGATGGGTTCAAGTAATAACATTATTGGGTGTAGAATCAATAGGGCAGTGCATAGTACAAAGGTATAGAAAGTGCAAAGTTCCCTAGAGGCCCTTCCCTCCCCTGGCTGTCCTTGCCGTTGTCTAACCATGCAAATCATTTTTAAAAAAGAGCTAAAATAAAGTTCTGTACAAATCACTTTTTATATATTTTGATTTTTTTACCATTGTAACTAATTACAAAATTATACATAACTACACATACATAGGTAAATAATAGCACCGTACTGGTTATGATGATGAAAATAACTGAAAACTTGAAAGTTTATGGTAATGGTAGATAAAGATGTTTACCTGGGAACATAAAGTAGAATGGTTGTACAGAAAAGCACAGTGGAATGCACATCAATGACAGTAAGGGAGTTAGTTCTCGGAACAGCTCCTGAACAGCAAGATATCTGGAATAGTCTCCTCCTCGCTCGTCTGTGGGATGCATCCCATATATTTTCTTCCTGTGATTATTCTCCCCTTTCCCTTTGCCACATGAGCAGTTTCAGTTTCAGGGAGAGATACTGCTCATTGGCCAATGGTCTGGTGTGCACTACACCATCAGAGTCTACATGTCCAACACGGCACGTCTGCATGATGCAATGTCTCTCTGACCCCCTTGGTTTCACTGAATGAAAATTATAGCACTGAGTAATCTGGCACTTGGATCATTCTCCATAGATACAAACTAAAAGAAAACAACAGACCCACATAGTGCACATTCTTCTCTGGTTCTGATGTAGGTTACAGAGTCTCATTCTGAGGTAGCCTTCTAGATACTTTTTTTTTAGTTTTTTTTTTTTTCTTTTTTTTTTCTTTTTTTCTTTTTTTTTCTCAGCTTTTTTTCCTCTTTTTTAAAAAAGTGCTCAAATATGATGCTTGCAAGTGTTTGGTCTCTTGGATTTCATTCTGCCAGCGATGGGAAATGTAGAAAACAAAAATCCTTCTATGCAGAACATCAATGAAGCTAATATTAAATCGAAATATTATACCAAAACTCTAAGAGTTCCTTGAATATTTTGAATGTTCTTTAAAATCATGTAAGATATGGCAAACTCATGCCATCATTCATGGCTTCCTATAGAAATTGTGTTGAAAAATTTGGGGGGATATGTGTAAATATATATATATATATGTTTTTAATTCTTATTTTAGAAAAATCTGAATGGAATACTAAATATGTTCAAAGTTGACAATGGTGTTTGTTAATAAATTTGGTGTAGTTACTGAATGTTTCAGAGCAGATTTGGAAGGGATTACAAATAAAACAAGTAGCTTTTCCTGATGTTGACGGTTATGAAAGGAAGAAGGGCCCTGCTTATCCAAGTGCTTTGGGCTGGTACAATCACTAACATCCCCGACTTGGTTAAAACTAGGAATGCATATTATTCAAAGAGTTTTTGTACATGTGGTAAACAGATAATACTTTAATTGGAAGAGAAACACATATGAACAAGGAATGAAAATATGAACCAAAAGCTAAAAAGAAAAGCTATTAAAATAGGCATCAATTATAAGGCACTCTAAATGCAAAACTAAAACCAGAAGAAAACAAAGTACAGCGCTTCCCAGGAATGCTGTACGCCACAAAAAAAAAGAAAAAGTTTCTGACTGAACAGAGTAACATGAGTTTGGCTTTGCCCCTGTTACATATCATAAATGCAAATTTCATAGCACATACTATAGACAATATACGATTGAATACACTGTTTTTTAAACATCTTGATAGCTGATATATTATAACATTCTCCCCTCCTAAAGGGATATGCACTGACCTTTCCCACATGCACACCTCTTAGATATCTAATAATGTTTTATTGCACTAGAGTGTTAGAAATATTGAACTTTGTTGGAAGCCTGGCTAACAAAATAGTATTTGTCATTATGATTAGGTGGGTGAGTGAGGGGTTTGGGGAGATTGGGAGGGAAATTAAGGGGGTGAGGTCTGACAATCACTGATGTGCATTCATCATTTCCCTTAAAAATTAAAATTGTGTGATATTAAGAAATATCAGTATGTCATAAACTAACAAATTGAAAAAGATGTTACCATAGCTTTTCTACCTTAAAAAATTAAAAACTAAATCATGGAAGAACTGAATGATAGCTATATCTATCTTTTTGTGTGGACACACTGTATATATACATAGACACCCCTATAAAATATGGATATATATGTATATATGTTAGCAGCAACTTTATACTTTGCGCCTCCCTGTTGATTCCAAAAAAACAAAACAAAACAAAGGTCTCTTTGATTATTTGAAGAGAATGGGTACTTTCTCAGCAACAAAAACCAAACAGAAATGTAAAAATAATATCAGACGAGACCAATACTGTAGATTAAGAATATTGCACAAAAATGTGCAAATCTTCAAATTATTCAGTATTTCTACAGCAAGATATTACAGATAACAGTTCTACAGCTTAAAAAAACCTACAATTTGGAAATAAAAAATGAACAGTTATGTAACTTTTTAAAATTTCACTTTATCGAATGATACATTTTGTTAAAAAAAAGTTTACACAGTTAAAAATGAAGCACAGGTCAGCAGTATCTTTACAATACTAAAAAACTAAATCAAAGACTTTCTTTTTAAACATTCCCCACCCCCTTACCCCCTACAATGTTATTATGAGTAGTATGGTGGGAAGGGGCGATGTCGAAGCAAGTCCATTTTGTCATGAGAAGCCAGCAAAGATCTTGCCCTGAGCTGCTGCACTCAGGCCATTTCTCCTCACACCCGTCACACAATCCTGAACAAGATGGCGGTTCTTTGCTGTGATTTCTTCTTCCCTTTATTTTGAATCCTTGAGGTATCTGTAAATAAAATCCTTCAGATGCCTCCTCAGTCAGGATTCTCTTTATTATTTTTCAGGTTAGATTATTAAACAGTGAATTCTTGGTCCACCCAGAAGAGTTCGTTGTTTTGTGTGTTTTTTGTTTTTTTTTAAATTTGTTTTGTGTATGATAGTCCCACTAAGTGGTTGTTAGCTAGAAGTTAAGAAGGACTTCTCAAGTGCCCTGTATGGCTCAGAAGAGACTCCATGGATATTGAAGGGCCTGTAGTAAAAATCCAAAGTGGGTCAGGGGTTTCTACGTTGCATAGTGATCGAAGCTGCCCAGGTACTCTAGTGCGGCTCGATAGCAGAACTGATACTGATCCTGCAGGAGACAAACCACGGGCCGGGGGGAAAGGAAAGAGGCCATGAGTCCATTGTGACAGAAAAACGGAAATGATGCTGGAAGACTCAGCTACAGCTAGGGGAGGGCAAAACCACTACTTTCATCAATCAGTTCAATCCAATGACCGACTGTTTTCTTTTGAGCAAAGAACCATTAACCACATAGGTATTTATTAACTCTACCAATCAATTTGACTAAAATCGTCTCCTAATCCCAAAGTAGTGAAAGCTCGTGTGAAGATTATCTTCCAGACATATGTGAACTGTTCTCCCAGTAGTACTAGACAGTACTACCAACTGAACATGTGAACTCCTTATATGCCACAGCTGTCGTTTATAATTATCTAATTATTTGTGATAAGTAATTCTCAGTTTGCATATTTAAGAGAGGCTGATGCAGATACACATTGTCCAGAGGAAAATATGGGTTCATTTATTTTCTGGGCTATTGCCAGAAACATCTAAATTAAAAAAAAAATCTTATCAGACAGTAATCCTTATTGCCTGTAATCAGAATTACTCACTTTGTTTCTGATGTGCTTATGTAAGTGAGGGAGGCAGCCAGAAGGTATCTTTGTGCTGAACATCAGGCATATGAAACTGAATACACAGGGTGTTGAACCGTTAAGCTTTTCATCCCTTGAAAATGGCATCATAAGACTGACTGCCCATGTCAAAAAATACTTCTGCCATTTGGCCTAATTCAGTGTGATTGCTAGTTGTCTGTTCTAGAAAGACCTACACTAAACTAAAACAGCATGAAACATGTCCTTTTATAGACAGGGAAGAACACTGTCAAATTGGAGTAAGTGGGGGCATTATAAGATGGAAAAATTATAATTTACAGATGAGAAGGGATGAGGAAAAAGTAGGATTTTCCCATAAAAGAAACTTATTTTCAGTAGCCAATGGGGCTGAAAGCAGATAGTTTCTATTTTGCTTAAATGTGCATTTTTCTACAATAAAAATGGTAATGCAAAATAAATGGAGTTTGCTTTCCTATCTTGTCACAGTAAGTTGCTTGGCTAAGTGTTAAGACTTTTTAAAAGTCCAATTTCCCTCTGTCACACTCAATACCTATTAAGTTTGTCAGGCTGACATAATGTTTTGGATATTGCAAGCCAAATGCTTGCACTATTTTCAAATCAAAGCCTGGAATATACTCTGGGTGATGAATTTAGGAATACATATAAATTGTATAATTTGGTGGCCTTTTGAGAAACAGAAACACTATCTATCACTTAAATTATCCTTAAAATGAAGTCAATAGGCCAGACTGACTAAATCATGAACTCCTATTATTCTGAGAAATATGAGAATTTTCATATCAATTATTGGAGTAGAAAATAGCAGGCTAATTTCATTAGGGCAAATATTTAAAAATATCATTATCAAGAAATGAAATATGGAACAGTTGATACCACCTAGGCAAACAGAAGGGGAATGGAGAAGTAAAATGGGCCAAGGGTCTGTTATCTACCAGGTATATTATCTACCCTTGCACTTTTTACATCTATTAATTATGTGCAATGTATATCACCTTAATATGTATATAATTAATTATATGAAATTGCCATTTTTATAGGCCCCGAATGACCAAATACTGACAATTTGACATGTTTCAACCTGATATATTATCTTAGATAACTTCCAAACCAGCTCTAAGATGTTGACACTACCACTCCCATTTACAAAGAGGGGGAATAAGGTTCAAAAATATTAAACAATTGGATGTTTTCCCCACAGTATTTCCCTGTATTTTGCCTCTGGTGTTGAAAGTCTCTGGACTCTAGGAGAACTTGGCAAAGTCTATTATCTGGCTCTTGAGATGTGACATACTCCTGGAGATTTTTCTCACCTCTGTCTGCACCATGGCTGGTCGTTGTGTTCTTAACATTTTGACAGTCTGGAAGATATCTACTACTCCTTCATATCTCATTCTTTCCAAAACAATGCTTAGTGTTATGAAGACTCCAGTTCTTCCAACGCCCGCACTGTCATAATAACAAAGGCAATATTACTAGATGAGACACGCACAGTCATGGCTACATTTTCCTGGAGGTGGACATATGTCCACCAGCTTCCATATTACATCAGCTTCTTCTACAGCAGTGTTTCAGAAAATGTGCTGTTGGGTTCACAAAATGATTAACTCTTAGGACAGTGTGCCATGATAACAGTGACAATGAATATAGAGTGATTTTTTCAAACAGGGATTATATATCATTGTGGAAAGACCCAGGAAACATAAAAATATAAAGTAAATTGATTAAAGGAAGAGTGAATAAGATATATATTTACACTCTTTATCAGATCCTGAAATTTGGGCCTTGCCTGCTTAATATTTTTAAGCTATGAAATAATTCAGATAAGGTGAGACAAAAAGAGATTCTATAGCAGGATTTTCTGACACAGGATCTTCATAAGACTTCATTTAGTCTTCATAAGGGTTTATGAATTTTTTTATGTATGGATTATGTAAAGGTATATATATATTTTCTGTTTTTGAAACTTATAGTTTTAGCATATTATCAAATGGGTCTCTAAACTTAAAAATAAAAAAAATGTTCGTTAAGAACCACTGAGCTATATACATACACTTAATCTACTATTTTTAGATGTTCAGTAGCTAAATATCAGGATTCTTTCCACCATGTTAGCAAGGTTTGGGGTTTCTGTTTTCTTTATTGTTTTAAGATAATTCCAGAATTGTAATTGTAGCAAGAGAAGAAAATGAATTCATAGCTTTTGTGCTCTTAAGAAGTAGGAAAGCATCTGGAGGTTTAGGTAATGAGAAGAAGAGTGAATAATCTGAAAAATCCCTACATTTTTGGATCCTAATTAAACAGCATGTATAACGCTTAGGTACAGGCTGTAGAAACTGGATGGATTCATTTACTTGGGGATGTAATTGATATATAAATAGTGTGTCCTTTTATAAACTGTGTTTTTTCTAAAGAGTCCTAACAGAAATGTAAATCCACAGGCAGGTTTTACACAGTGGCTAAGGATATCTAGGGGCAGACAAGGCTCTCTGTCAAAACGGAGTAGATGACCTTCAGGGTTGCTTTCAACCTTGAAAGTCTCTCTTAATCCCAAGAGGCTGTGATTTATGATTTTTTCATTGAGTGATTCAAGTACTCCAGGATCTATTTTACCTTGATTTTATTGCTCAAATGTTACAAAAATACAGGGCTTCGGACTTTCCACGAGGTGCTTTCAAGAAAATAACAGACACTAGCCTTATAACTTCTGAATTTATTGACTTTGTCATGTTATTAATAAGCTATAAATAAAATAAGTGGTATTTTATAAATATTGTCAGATAAAAGGAAATATCTAGAGGTCTTTAAGATATGTCAATAACTGTCATGGTATTTTACTAAAGGAGTCTTTGTATATACTCTTTATCCAAATAATTTTGTGACAAAAGCAATGAAAAGTGATACGCATATGCATGCTGATTTATACTTATGGGAATGCCTGAAGGTAAAGACAAATGCATTAAATATAGTCTTTTCTTTACAGTTTATATTAGAGAATGTGAATTAGGATTTTGGTAAATTATGTGGAAAATTAAGGGGAGTATCCAGGTAATTCAAGTCCAGTGTATACCATCCACTTAGTCTGAATATTGAGTCCACGCATCATTTCCTACATGCTGTTTGGTTGTCTAGAGCACAGGATTCTGGGTAAACTCAACACATAGCAAATACGTAGAAATAAGGTCTGCTTCTCACATAATATGCCATGCCTGGGAAATAATGTGCTAGAAAGGGTCACAGAGATCAGTTAGAAAACTGAGGTTTAGAGAAGTTTCCCTTTTGTCACAGAGCTCATGATGACAGAAGTGGGACTGAAGCTCAGGTATTTTGAAGCCCATGTGTAATAGTTCCCCTGTTTTGACACACTATCACCCTTATCACTAAGAAATGTAGTTTTGGATTTGGGGCAGGGGGAAAGCAAATAAATTTTTTAATAAAGTCTTTCAGGATTTTGACTCTAAAGAATTACAAACTAAGACTTTAAAAAAAAAATGAGTTAATTCCTTTTGCTAGAAGGTTTTTGCATAGTAACTTCCAAAAGCACTACATTTATTGCAAGTGTCCTTTCTGAACCATTTACTTGCTATTTCTATTAACTTCAATGATTTGAATTATAAAATGCTGTGGAAACTATTGAAAATAATTAACTTGAAGGTGCTTCATTTTCTGATATAGCAACAATTTTCAAGCACATTGCAATGTTAACTGAGGTACCATTCTAATCACTTATTGACTGACAAGAAATTAGTATTGTCATTAAGGCTTAATAACTATTTATGGTTTTCTCAAGAAGAGAAACACAGGAGAAAGATACAGAAAGATAGTTATCAGGGTAATGCTATGAAAGCAAAAAAGCTAAGGAATGATAAACTGAACAAATTATCACTTAGGGATATACCAATAATTCCTGATACAGTAAAACAGGCAAAGATAAACATAGTTTGGTTCTTTGCTACAAGAGGTAAAATTTGAAGATAGAAATCTTCCTTGATTATTTTCACTTTGTGGAAAGAAATAAATGAGTCCTTGCTTGAGGGTTTACAATATATTTCTGAGAAAAATAAAATCTGGATTATGCAGACTCTCAGAAAACTGGTACCAATAATGAACAGACAACAGTGCATATTTTCAAAGTTATCACTGCATTAAGCACAAATGGAAACTCATCATTCCTGATTCTTAACTCACCTGCAATGGACTGAAATGGGTCCATCTTGGCCAAACTGCTCTTTTGTTTTATGGACTTGGCCAATGAAGTCAATAAATCCTTCTCCAGACTTTGGCACTCCCTGCTCTGGCCAGTCGGTGAACTGGAACTGCCTCACGGTTCGGGACTGCCCGTCCTTCAGAATGAAAGCCACACACCCAACCACAGAGGAGGACGCCAGGAGGATTCAGACAGTGCACAGGCCATAAAAGCAGGCATGATTTTTTCCAAAACAGGGAAGAAAAAGTTAGAAACATGTTTAACTAGAAAATCAGTCACGTTCCTATCTTACCTGCTATTAACACTGTCTACATTTCACATCTATTTAAATTGCAAATTGATTTACTCTCACAAAATGTCCAGTTAAAAACCAGAATTCTCAAAAAGAGCCGCCTCATTCTCATATTAGGAAATGCTTCTGAGCCCCAGAGATTGTCTTCAAAGCCAAAGTGGAACAAAGACATTCCATTTCAAAATTTTCAGAATCCAGTAACCTCTTATGCTGACAGGAACATCCAGGCAAGTCGTCCAGACCAGAGATTCTGCTATTGTCATGACACCGTCACATCTGCTGTGCTAGCTTATTTGCAGCATTGTCAGATGACAAATAGTGACACTGAAAGGATCTGACACAAACTGGGTAGAGGCTGTTAACCTGGATGCCCCACGTCTCAGAGGTATACTATTGCTAGCCAAGGCAGTATACACAGCGCGTACCAGGTGACTATGCCGTTAAGCAGGAAGTGAGGCGTCCCTCAAGGAGATAGGAGGGATTATTAATGACTAAATGCTGTGTTCTGAAAAAGGACTCTTTCTGGCTGACCACAGAAGCTGAGGTGTCCATGCGTGGCTTTAACACAGACAAACCAAAAGCCAGATGCAGACGCAATCTTTCTTTCAAGTGATTAGGTAGAAGTACTCTGAAGTATAAATGGCTTCAAAAGAAAATACTAAAAGACTTTGGATTCATTCTGGAATTTTATAGTGTTTGGAAGGATAACAAAAGCAGAAGGGACTCTCTGTTTATTGAAGCAGGAATAGCAACTATCACCATCAACTTTCTTCCCTGAATTACAGAGACAGAGATAATCCAAATTCCAATTTCTGATTGGTGGATCCCATTTGAGGAGGCCCTGCTCCTAGTTAAGGCTTCAATGTGGTTCTTCTTTCCACTTCTTTAATAACTTTCTCCTCAATCAAGTCCTTTTTGATACAGATATTCATGTTCCCAAGATTCTGAGTAAGTAGCATCTATGCTAAGTCATTTTTAGTTATGTCTGCCTTTTTGCAACCCCATGGACCATACCCCGCCAGGCTCCTCTGTCCATGAAATTTTCCAGGCAAGAATGCAGGAGTGAGTTGCCATTTCCTCCTCCAGAGGATCTTCCTGACCAAGGGACTGAACCTATTTCTCTTATGTTTCCTGCATTGGCAGGTGGGTTCTTTACCACTAGCACCACCTGAGAAGCCCTCTGAGTAAGTAAACAGAGACCCAATCTTTCTCATTGAGTTGTATGGAGAAGAAAGCATGGCCCAACTCGAGCTGGACACATCACCAAGTCTGGTGGTTTCCATAGGAACAGGGTATATTCCTGACTGGCATCATTTGGGAATTGAGATAAAACACGTAGATCACATCAACTTTGTGAGAATACTGAGGAGTATAAAAATAACTGCTTGGCCCCATAACTAACTTATGGATTGTTGCTACAGAAGCATGATTTACTTCCCTCGGTTTCTGAAAAGGGTTTGAAAAGCACAGGAAGGGAAGCCAGTGGCTAGGTGATACAGATTTGTCTTCTCTGACTGTCCTGGTGATTTCATTTCTGACCACGGTTGCTTTTAGCAGCAAGAAGTCATGTGTACAAACCTTTATGATTTGGAAGAGAGACCACCTGACTGCATTTAAAGGCTACCTGTTTAACGAGACTGTATTCTCAAGTGCCAACGTGCTTTTTAAACTGGAAAGTTGAGATTAGAAACACATTAGGAGCACAAATAGCACATGCTACGGTAGCTAAAAAAAATCATACAGTCACAAGGAGGCTTCAAAAGGAAACATGTGAACAAGTTCCTCCAAGGTTTCTTTCACTTATCACGGTCAGATCTAACTTGGGCAATCGAGGGGCAATGAAGAAGTTGTCTCTGCTGTTTGTGGTGCCCGGCTGCTGCTATACTTTCGTCAGAAATGGTTGGTGTGTTTGCTTGGAATGCACTCAAGATTTTCACTCAGATATCTAGCTTCAAATTTGGAAAGTGTGTTCTTTTAAAAAAAAAACAAAACACAGAGTAGGACTCAAAACGAGACCTAGGGGCTTAACTACTGTCTTGAGTATAGTCACCTTCAGAGTAGTTAAGACTTCAGACTTTCTAGGATTAACAGGTCTGTCACCTGAGCCAAGCAGCCTGCTAACCAATTTCTCCTTCACTTTAGGTCAACAGCCAGGGCCAGGCTTTGGGGATGGATTAGTGGACAATCTCTAAGCATGAGTCTTGGTTGAGAAAGCTGCTTTCCAGAAAAAACAATGGATCAAGTAAATAGTTCTACCCTACAGTTTTATTCAACCCACCCACTGTGACAGTTCCAAAAACAAAGCAGGGCTTTGCACTGACCCAATCTCTTCTAAGACATGTTTGTAATCATGGTTTAAAAGTGGCCAAAGGCAAGGATTTTAAAGTTTATGCACAGAACATCTTACATCAGGGCTGAACTTTGGACTCAGCAATCTAGATCAGAAATGCAGGATGAAAATTAGCCAAGAAGGGTCGTGGGTGCACAGCTCTCATGGACAGACATATTAGCACACGGAGGAATAAACCATGCCAGGAATCAAATTAGAATGTGCAAAGCTTGTCAGATTCTTCTAAAGAATGTCATTTGCTCTGCAGTTTTAAAATCATACCAAATTAACCTCCAAGCCCACATGACCTAAAGGGCTTAGCAAAACAACAACATATTTACAGCCTCAAGTAATGAAGAAGTCAAAAAAGCTCCAAAGAGAATGAGCTAAGAAGGTGAATGTAAGCGCAGCCAACCAATCAGTAAATGCTTCCTGGCACACACATTCACCACGTACGTCCCCAAAGTTGGGCTGCCAGATGTTCTCTTTGAATGTGAGCCAAGCCTGGGTTTGTGAGAAAACTTGCCAAACAGGCAAAGTTACTCTTATGTTAAAAAGATAAAAAAAATTCTCCAAAATGGGTGATTTCTTTTAGTTTGGGACTATGGTCGCTTGGCAAATGTTTTCTCCCAGAGATGTCTTTTAGACTGTATTTCAGCTAATGTTTAAGAGCATAAGACTATGCCAACTTACCCTGGCATCTGTGACCTTGAATTCTCTTAGGATATATTGTGGCATGTTGTACTCGGCCATGGGATCAACAACAAAGTACTGGTATCTTGCAGATCGTTCTGCTGGCCAGTACTGGTGACATTTCTCCTGAGAAAAATGAAGATTAATGACGAGCTATGTAAAGTGTAAATAGAGTTTTGTTTATCACCCGTCTATATATCTAATGTCTTTCTTTCACTAACACCATTTTAGAATTTAAGACCATTCCATTACATGTGACTCATCTTCTCTTTGAAAGCATAGGTTTCCTCAGGATAGGGACATTGTGTGGGTCATTATTTGCTCACGGTACCAAGCAGAGTACTTGGCATACAGTAGATGCCTAATACACATAAGTTGAACAGGCTACTTCAATAGGGTAAGCATCTTCATACTTAATTTAGACAAATAATTACATCAGTACTCAGGCTAATGCTAGCCATGTCAATCATGTATTGACATTCACCACTGTGGTTTTGAACAAAGACAACCGTGAAGTGTGAACACAGAAAGAAACCTCTGAATTGAACTTGTCCAATCTCCTTCGTCGGCTGAAGAACCTGGAGCACGTGCGGTTTTAGTGACTTCAGTAACCAAATCAGAAAAGTCAAGTTTGTTTCTCAGTTTGGTATTTTTTTACTCTCTGTCTGGGCTCTAAAATTTGGGTTTTAGATACATCTCTACCATTGAATTTATACAAAGACAAGAAAAAAAAAGCCTCTTAAGCAAATATAGCAAAGTGCTTGTATCTGCTGAATCTAAGTGGCTCTAATACTATTATGAATTAGGTTGCTCTAACACTATTTCATGGTATTTTTCAGAATAACCTTTTTTTTTTTAAGTAGAGCAGAGATTATCAGATTTATTCACAGAAAGACTACGTAACTTTCCGATAGTTTAATCAGAGTGGAAGATGAACAAGCAAAAATTTGCCTCAGAGATGACAGAAAGTCAAATTCCTTCATACAGAGTAATGATGGCACCTAAGCTACGGCTTGTCCAGAGCAAAAGGAAGTAAGACTACATTGAGAATCAGAACAAATCAGCAATATTAGTCTCTATGACAGTGCTACACTGGAAATAAAGTACCTGTTTTTCCTCCAAAACACAAAAATGAAAGAACTTGATGTGGCTTTGCAAGTTAAAAACCAACATACAGTAATGAATGACTCATAACATGTCTGGAGTACTCAACATTTCAAAGAAATGACATTAGCACTGGGGTTTTTCAATGGACTCCTCATTCCTTTGTGGAGTGAAGGTCTTATGTGAGATACTCACTCTACCCATCTCACGCAGCTTGGTGAGCATCACGACAATGGTGGAGTTGTGTTCCCAGAGCATCCGCCAGAAGTCTTCAGTGGTCTCTGCCAAGGGCCCCTGGGTAGCGATGTAAGCTTTCTGCTGTCTGAATCACAGATAGCATGTTAATCAGAAAATATGCAAAGGTTTCACATTTGATATGTAAATATCAAATCCAGGTAATAAAAATGGAAAATATTAATGCTATTATGGTAAATTCCCGTTACGATTATGTAATCAAATAAGAACACTTAAGACATTTTAGGAATTTTGCAAAAGAAATTGCTTTGTTAATATAATGATGTATGTCTTTATCACTGTTATTTAAACTTTAGAGCAATGCTAATAGTTCAATTTCATGTCTCATATAAATCACTTAAGAAACAGTTGTGCAGCTTCATTTTGTAGAAATGACTCATACAATCTATGACATTTATATAATTTGGTTCAAAACAATTTCTATATTAACTCCTTCCATATCCAAATGGTTTCTGAAAGAAGAGTGCAGATTATAAATTCCATGATTGCTTCCTCTTACTCCTATCCAAAATAACAAAAAATGAATATCAAGGGACTGAATGCTGACCAATGCAGAAAGAAAACATTTTAAATTGAGATGAAATTCATTCTGGCTATGAAACTAGGGCACATGTAAATACCAAGAGTTTAGGCTGTCAGGGGAGCAAGAGTATATACCTGTATCCATCAATAAAACTGGCATTGATGTAATCAGATCCTTCTACACCTCGGATAGGCTGCAGGCACACCCTTGTGGATTCATATGGCATAATATTAACAAGGCGATTTTTGAATTTATTACATGGAAGATTGGCACTGATGAATCTTGAGGTGTGAGCTTTAGAGCTGGCTAGACGCTGTTGAACAGAAAAACAACAAAAAAATTAAAATTCAACAAAGATAATTTTAGCCTGTGGTGTAGCTGCAGTGAACCCAAGATTTTCTCTTTAGATACAAAGATTTTGTTTATTTTTAACCCAGTCACTCTTCCAACTGCACTGCTTTTCACGTCTACCTAATGACTCCATATAGACTAAGGAAGTTTTAAATATTATGTTCTAAGAATATGTTCTCTCAATTTAAATTAGGGTACAAAAGAGCTCAAGGTATTATGAGGAAGCAAAAAATAGAAAAGGAAAAGATGAAGAAAGTGTTTTATAGTCAGACACCCGAGGGAGAAGGTCAAGTGAATCTTGTAACTTCACCTATTTGAAAGGTTAAGAAAGACAATTCCAGAATGACTTGCTTCTGAATTACCACATCACATCCAATATCATACCTTAAATTCGAGCTCCATTCCTGTGACATTCTCTCCTGTTTCTATTTGTGTCAGCTTCTGAATGTAGGCATACAAGTTTCTAGCTGGCACTTCGGTATTTCCACAAGTCACTGCCTCCAACAGTGCATCATGGATAAAGATGTATTGGTCTTCTGTTTGAACCATGTAATTCCTCTGGGCTCTCATTAAAGTTACATGGCCATAAATATCTACAGTTTTTTCATGCTTTATTCTTTCTAACATGGCATCTATTACAATGAAACACCCAGTCCGGCCAACTCCGGCGCTACAAGGAAAACAAAAAGGGAAAAAAAAAAAGAGAGAGAGAGAGAGAGAGAGAAAAGTACAAATGAATCTATTGAGAAACCAACACATTATAAAATTATTTTGATTATTTTTAATTAACTAGATTTTAAACCCAGTAATTCTACTCAAATAGCTACTGTGATGGTTTTGGAGCATTCTAAACCAAAGGGCAGGGAACAAATTAACAAATAAAATTTGACTGGCTTCAAAATATAAAAATATTAAATCTGTAATTACTATGCTCCTAGATCATGTAACACAAAGTAGTATTATTTTGAAATCATTATGAAAAAGTTACATTTACGCTTTTTACATTAAAGGTATTTAAAAAAAAATCTGGTTAAGATCGAACTAGACTTATCTTTTACAACCATTTCAGTCTATTTTAGTTCAATTTATAAAAAAGGAAAAAAACAAAACTAGTAAATCATTCAACTTGAAACATTTCATAATCTAAAACTCAGCAAGGAAGTTTTAAAACCAACCTAGTAATAAGTATATAATTAAAATGTTAACATGTTGTTGCATACTCAAAATAGCTAGTGTATTCTCGATGGAAAGACATTCTTAACAAAAAGCAATCACTAGAGAGTGTGGGTGTGTTTCTTGCTTTTACTCCTTTTTCTTCCAGAGTTGAATGTATTTTGGAATTTCAGGTTAAATTCAAGTATTCTTGTGTGGGAAAATAAAAGCTTCAATCTTTGTTACTAGAGAAGCTCTGAGGCATTTTTTTAAACTCTATTACTCATGGACTCATGGGTTGTTTTCCAGTTGGTGGAAACCGATTCAAAGAAGAGGAGGTGAAAGATCAAACAACGCACAGTGACAAGTTCTGCTGCTCCAAGGAGACAATCTAATTCACTGAACTAAATTACAGAGGCAGATGGTGGGAACATTGGCGTTTCCTTGAGTGTGGGAAAGAATACTAACAAAATAACACATCTGTGTCGTGAAATCCAAGGTAAGCCCTTCCTTGTCTCTGTGTCAAGTATGGCTGAATCCAAAATGTTTTTCTTCCAAGCATGGAAGAAACATGGCTAGGAAACATGTAATCAATGGAAATATAAATATATATCAGCACCTTAGACACCAGGCAACAGACAACCTCCTTCATTCACTATGTGCCACTGTTTCCCATCTTTTGTATTTCTTTGTGCTTATTTATTTGTCTATCTATGCACTGATATATCCATCTCTTCATTCAGTGAGCAGTGAAGTACTCTGATAACTAACATATGAGATACAACATTAAAGGTGACTTGGATCCCACCTAGAGCTCATACTATCGATAGAGATAATACTCTATATAACTATTTACAACACAAGAAAAAAGAAAAAGATGTGCTGGTTTGTGGGTAGCATGTCATTTGAACCTGGTCTTGAAGGACAGGAAGGATGAAGAACTGAGGAGGCTAGAATAACAGAAGAAACAGAATGGGGTTTGCAGTCATTCTACTGACTCTGGGAGCTGCATGTAAAATTTTCATAGACCTAGTGAAGCTCCAGTGTAAGGAACGTACCAAACTTTATATAAATGAGCAAAAGGGTATTTGATTCAATTGCCAAGTGACTGCAAGTAGTAAGTGAGCATTTTGTAACATATATTACCTTTATTTAACTGCTGAGCAGTATAGATTGAACCCAGCCTCCTGGGTTTGTAGGAGTCCTATGGTTTGTACACTAACAAACAGTTGGAAATAGGGTATAACCACTATTTAAAAAATATTTACTTTTAAGAAACTGTCAGTGTCTTAGAGAGCCTCTGGATACTGACTCTAAGACACGCCATTCAGAGTTTAAACCATAAAGTGACATGACATTGAGATGTAATGCAAAAGCCTTCCGGGACAGAGTCGGAGACATGACAGCACATTTCTTAGCACAGAATAACCAGCAGCTTGATGTGTGAGATCCATGGAGCTCCATTTTATTTAGTTAGTTTTACCAAAGAAACCAGTAAGATGGTGTTTACCATCACACCCCACCATGTCTCTCCTCCAGGCCCTAGGCAGGATTACAACCACTCTCTGTCCCGGGTCCCTTGGTGTCTTCAATACCACCCTGCAGTCTAAGTCACACTGTGTTATTAGTTAGTCTACAAATAATGAGCATATCTTGAGAGCAGGAACAACATTTTCTGTTATCTTTCTCTGCTCTGCACCAAGCATACAGTCAGTGTGCAGAAATGTGTGTGGAAAAGTGAACGAATTAGTGATTGGCATGAGAGGCCTTGTGTAACGAGCAGCCCACCCAGGTTTGGTAATAAGACCCCTCAGTCAGTGAAAGAAATCGTACATTTGACACAGGTTCAGAACTGTGCGAAGAATGCCTGAAGACGATTTCACAAAGTGTCGGGTAGGGAAGAGGGAGACAGGAAAAGACTTTGAGTGGTTTTCTACATCTTGGTCTCCTGATGAGCCAAGGCATTGCAATGAAAAGAAACTAGGTAAGACTTAGCCTGGAAAAGGGAGGCAGCCCCCCTTGTTTGGCAGGTCCTAAGATTGAGTAAATCTTTTCCTTTTCCCTGTGTTGTCTTTCTCAATTGTTTTCATCCTAATGGTTCATTGCTTCTAACTAGATACAATATCATGTAGTTCTTCCTAATGGAAGCTATACGGTAAGCCATATAACTGTAACGATGTATCAAGTCAGACCTAGACAACAACAGGAATATGTTCTCCAAGTATACATCAGAGGCCATTCCTAATCTCTGAATGATGCATGGTTCTGTATTCTGGCAGAAAGATACTACAGAATCCTACAAAACTGGTAGGGATAACTCCAGATCCTAACAATTTCAACCTCTTCATGGTGGTCATAATGCATTTTTTCAAAAACAAAAATGAAGAGGGAAAAATAATAAAACATGTGCCTGTGTCTAACTCATGAGTTGTGGGAAGAAAACAAAACAGGAACAGAGGCTCTGACTTGTGCAAAAGCTATTTTTTCTCCTCTGAACAGAAAATATTGTTAACAGCCCAATCTTGCTGTTTATATGCAAGAGAGGAAGAAAGTGCTCCTTGGAACTTAACATGTTACCTCTTTTCAAAGATGAAGATTTCTTGGAGGTTTTAAATGTTGGAGGTGTCTCTTAGCTTTAAGCAAGACTATGAAGTTCAAAATACTTTTTTCAGATACCAGTGATTGGGTGTCCTTGAGAAAGTCACTTAATCTCTCTTGGGTTTTTTGTTGTTCTAATGTTAATTAACTTGTTAATTATCTAGTAAGTTTAAAGACTGCTTTAAACATGTTTGCTTTGCAAACATAAAGGAAGATGCAGTTGCTTTGTAGGTAGAAATTCCATTTAAAGATTCTACCTCCGAAATTGACAACAAGAAACAGGCAATGTTAATACCGGGAAATTTTTTATAGAATCACCACAGGATCATTTGCGATTAGGCTCTCAAAATCTTGCTTTAAACTACTCCCTCTAGCTGTTCTTCCTTTTCTCCCCGATTTCCAATAATAATACCTTATGTTTGAGGAAGTTTGTGCTTTCACATTTATTCTCAAGGTAAATGAGATGGCCGTGAAGGGCCTCTCACCACAGTGCTGGATGTCCTGGAGGCATGTGACATTATCTGTCAGTTTCCTTTCCCCTTCAGCGATTCGCAACATTCAGGAACTTCTTTGAAGTCATACAGCTAAAGGTAAACGGCCAAATAGGGACTCAAATGCAGGTTCTGAGATGCTGAGCTTTAGCACCACATTTCAATAGGGCATCACCATTTCTGCCATCTGGGTTAAAAATGGATACTTTCTTGTGACCTACCCCTCTGCAATGCTCCTTTGCTATGCTGTGCTAAGTTGCTTCAGTCATGTCCGACTCTGTGCGACCCCAAAGATGGCAGCCCACCAGGCTCCCCCATCCCTGGGATTCTCCAGGCAACAATACTGGAGTAGGTTGCCATTTCCTTCTCCAGTGCAGGAAAGTGAAAGTGAAGTCGCTCAGTTGTGTCTGACCCCACGGACTGCAGCCTACCAGGCTCCTCCATCCATGGGATTTTCCAGGCAAGAGAACTGGAGCGGGGTGCCATTACCTTCTCCAACAATGCTCCTTTAGTAGTGTTTAACTAGCCTTATGAAGGTTTCTTAAAAAGTCTCTCTTCCTTGGTTTCTGTGACGCTAATTGGGGGATTACAGGGAATATCAAATACTCCTCTTGGGGTTGATGGCAGGAAGGGAGAAGATTTTATAATGATATCAAATACAAAATAGCCTGAAACATGTAGCATATGAAATTAGTCAAAAAGATCTGATTCGTGTGTATAATGGTTCCATTGTCTCTGTGACAGGGTAGAATTTCTCTCAAGTTGGAAACCAAAATCAAAGATCAATCCTAAATGTCATTTTCAGAAATCTATAGGCAGCTCTCAGACTGTGCCTCAGTACATAATGTTTTCTTGTTTTTTCTATTTGACTCCTGTGCTGGCTCTTCTTCCTCTCTGGATTTTTCCATCTGAACTCTTTTCTCTAATTTACATATTTTTGCCAGGCCCCAAAATGTACATAATGTCCCCAAAGTTCTGTCCTCCTTTCTCTCATTCTCCTTCATGGTTCAGCAATAATCTTCAAATAAATGATTCCTAACGTAATTGCTCTTTCTTTGAGCATAAGGGATACCTATATTTCAAACCGTTCTCAGGTTTCTCTAGAAACAAACATATCCCAAGAATCATCAACATCTCTGCTCAGATCTGCTCTCCCACCGTCATGCTCCTCCTCGTCATTCAGATCTAAAACGGAAGGACCGTCTTGAATTACTCTTGCCTTTTGCCCTGCCCAATAACAAATTATGAATTTCTACACATTCAATTTCTACAGTTTTGTTCAACTATCCATCCGTGGTGTGCGGGAGCTGGCAAAACTCAACTGATGAATTCTTAGAAATCCTGCTTAAGCAATTAAATTAAAGATGAAGGTAAACTCAAAATGCATTGCGTCTTAATTATCTTACGTTCATGCTCTTCAGGTGAAAATATTATATAATGGTGTGCAACTGAGTATCTCTCCCAGCTTTTGGATTCAGTGATGTCACATTTATAGCCTGGAGTATTTACACCAAGGAAATTGACAAATACTACTGCCTACACCCAACCCACTCCCCACCACCCCGAGCTGGCAGCTACTTATTATCAGCACACAGAGTATCCTAATTCATCCATTCTTACCACCACCCTGGGACAGACAGGAAATGCTCATTACTTTGTTCTTCCATCCACATTTGCTATATTACTCTTTCCTACTGCAGGCTATCATCCCACAGATATCTCCTGAGTGTCTATCATGCGCTAAGATATCATGGAACTGGCGAACAAAACAAACATGATTCTTCCCTCATGAAGATGACAGTGCAGTGGGGGAATCTGATATTAATAATCAAATGAATAAATACATAATTAGAAGTCCCAACAACTGTAATGTGTAGAATCCTGGCAGAGAAACTTTGGGGAAGTGTCATTTAAATTGATATCGTTTATGAACTGGATTGTGTCTCCTCAAAATTCATTTGTTGAAGTTCTAAGCCCCCACTGTGACTATTCAAAACTAGGGTCTTTAGGGAGGTAATTCAGGTTCAATGGGGTCATAGTGCTGGGTCCCTCGTCCAGGAGGACTGGTGACCTTGTAAGAGTATAAGAGACTCCGGAGATCTTGCACTCTGTGCACATGCACACAGGAAAGCTTGTGCAGAGACATAGCTAGAAGAAGATCATGTTAAATTAAGCCAGGAAGAGAGGGCTCACCAAAACCCAACCCTAACAGCACCTCAGCCTTGTACTTCTGGCCTCCTGAACTGTGAAAAAATAAATTTCTATTATTTGAAGCACCTAGGCTATGTCACTTTATTATGGTGCCCTAGTAAACTAATACGGAGAAAGCAATGGCAACCCACTCCAGTACTCTTGCCTGGAAAATCCCACGGACGGAGGAGCCTGGGTAGGCTGCAGTCCATGGGGTCATTAAGAGTCGGACACGACTGAGCGACTTCACTTGCACTTTTCACTTTCATGCATTGGAGAAGGAAATCGCAACCCACTCCAGTATTCTTGCCTGGAGAATCCCAGGGATGGGGGAGCCTGGTGGGCTGCTGTCTATGGGGTTGCACAGAGTTGGACACAACTGAAGCGACTTAGCAGCAGCAGCAGTAAACTAATACACTACCTACAGGATAAGACATGGTTTGCAGAGTGAAGAAGGGTGGGAAAGCTTCCGAGGAGAAAAATATATCCCAAGAAGAGGCCTTGGAATGGAAAACAGCTTAGAATATTGGAGTAATGGAAAGAAAGCCAGGGTGGCTGGAAGGCAGTGAGGGAAAAAAGACATATTTATTTTTATATTTATTTGTTTTCCATTTTAAGGACTGTTTAATATTTTTATTATACGTATAACTATTAACAGCAATTATTTAAAATAATTGTTTCACTTATTCATAGACTACCTTTATGACATGGCTCATCTAATCTTGAGTTCTTTATTCTGATACAATTATTGGATTGCTAGCATTCATCTTTGCTAGCATTATTTCTGATATCTTCCTGAGAAGTTCTTTATTTGCCTTTACATAGGGCCAACAACTTGGCTATGTGCATGATTACTGGGCTATAATATTATCTGCTCAAACTCTAAATCTATTGCCCCACAGTCTGTCTTTGTATTTTGAAGAAGTAATAGGCCAGTCTTATTTTTGGTCTTTCAGTAGCAATTTTACCCCAAATACGGGTGGGTTTTTTCTTTAACGTAGAAGTTCAAAATTATCTGGATGTGATTTAGGCATCAGTCTCATCATTAAATCCACATGGCTCTCAGATAATACTTTTACTTTAAGAGTCACAGCTTTCCTTCAGCTCCAGGAAAGCTGGATGTCTTTATAGCTTTCCCATCTCTCTGGGTTTTTGCTTACCAGACTCTTCCTCTTCCTTATCGTGTCCTCCTCCTAAGATAGATATGTTGATGCCTGCCTTCCCTCAAGACCATCTCACATTGTGCATCCTTGGTCTGGACTTTGTCCTTGTTTATCTCTATTTGTATCCTTATGACCGTTTTTACCTCTTTATTGGTAACTGCCATACCTTATTTTTGTTTTCTGTTTATTATCTTTATGCAAAGTTGCTAAGCTCCTTGAGGGGAAGAACAACAGCTTCCTTGTTTTTACTGCATTTGACAATTTCTCTTGTCAATTTCTATGCCAGGGAAATCAGAGGCACTCACTTTGAGTTGCAAAATTTTAAAAAACTTAAGTTAAAAAATATTAAGTCTATTTCTGGACTTTCTATGACATGCACAGGAACATTCCCTCAAAGGCCCCTGCTTGGGGATATTCCCTGGATGCATGCATGCATGCTAAGTCACTTTAGTCGTGTCCAACTCTTTGCGACCCCATGGACTGTAGCCCACCAGGCTCCTCTGTCCAGGGGATTCTCTAGGCAAGAATACTGGAGTGGGTTGCCATTGCCTTCTCCAGGGAATCTTTTGATACAGGGATTGACCCTGCTTCTCTTATGTCTCCTGCATTGGCAGGCGGGTTCTTTACCACTAGTGCCAACAATGCATGGGGATATTCCTCGGATACATGCTCACACAGATAAAGGGAGTTCTTGTAATTTGATGAGATGGAAACTGCCTGTGCTTATGTTGTACTCCACTTACTCAGAAATAACAGACTTGAGGCACCAGATTTTTCTTAAGAAGCTGAACGCTGTACATTCAGAGCTTTTAAAAGAATGTCAGTCTACTTTTGTTTGAATTTCCAAGTTCCCACAGCAACACATATTTTACTTCCTTCTCCAATTTACTCCAGTTTTCACCCATCAGTATCTGAGTGCAGTGCTCCTTTCAAAATGAAGGATTGTAGTTCTAAAAGCAAATGCATTTTTCTTTGATCCTGAAAAACTTAGCTCCTCATAGCAGCAATAATGACGGAACCCTATTTAGTGCTGTTTGTTTTTCATCATTTCAACAGCTTTCAACCTGAAACATGATAAGAACAGCGAAACTGATAAACCACCCTTATTTTTATCTGTTTTCTGTCAGAGTAGTTGCCAAGCACAAAGACAGATTTTTCTAAATATCTCTGGGAAGAAAAAGAGTGCATAACCCTGTGCTTCAGGCTGAGGCCAGCACAATTTGGTACATTTATTATGTTACAGAAAATTCCAACAAAAAGGGAAGAGGACAGCACTTTTAAATCAAGTCTAGGATTAGGTTGGTCTCTGTTACCGTTGGAGTAAAACCAACTTTCTAAGTTACCTTCTAGTGAAGACAGTAACTCCACTAAAGTAAAGCAAGTGATTGACAAACTTTTGCCTTGATTAAACAAAAAAAGGTTTCAGAGAGTGATAGACATTCCAGTGTTTACAAGCTGAAAAACTATGCAATCCATTAAACAAGTATGCCTACTAGGAAATTGTTATTACTTCAATATTATCATCCATCCAGTTACAACATTTGTTTTCAATTTCTAAAAACATGATTGAGTTAGTCCCACGAGTTGAAATATGCTTAATGTCCCGTGATGCAATACAGTAGTAATGTGCGAAAGGAAAACATTAAGAGGCATGAGGGGCTATTTTGTACTAAAATCATTCTGGGTATGTGCTTAAAAGTTGGCTTTCCTGATTAATCTGGTGGAGTTGTAATGCTGACCCTTTACTGATACTTCAATGATCTGGCAAAGAAAGAACAGAACTAGAAGATTTTACAGATCAGTCAGTTGGGTGCAAAGACAGTGAAATATGATGCAGAAACCATGGTGAGCATTTTGTACAGATATCAGCTTGTGCTTTGATTGGATATTATAGTTCATCTATAACAAGAATGGCATTTATGAACTGCAAGACTGTTTATTAAAAAAGGAATCTAATAGAATGGGTTTTATGACTGAGTTTTATAAGATTAATGAGATGACTCTCCTGATGAAACTGTGATGTGATCCTGATATGGCTGCCATTTCGAAACTCTTTCTTTTCTGACAAAAATTAACTTTTAACTTAGCATACAGCTGTACTTGACCATCTCTAGAGTATTTAGGACTTTATACAAAAATAGACATATAACCATTTTATTTTTTACCTCCTCTGGCATCTTTTGTACCTTGAGTGACAGAGAAATTATATAGATCCCTTATATATAAGTATTCATCTGACTAATCAGTTTTTATATATTATTATGAACTAAAATGTAAAAAATATGTTTCAACAAATTGTCAGTGAAATGCAGTAGAATGTATCTATGCTGTTAAGTGTTGTTTGGGAGGGAATTTTTCAGTGTTCATAAAAATTTAAAATTGCACCTATCCCTTGACACAGCACTTCCAGACAACTTTCATAAAGATATATGTACACATATGCACAGAGAGGTACTTACAAGGTGGCTCAGTGGTAAAGAATCCACCTGCCGTGCATGAGATGCAGGTTCAATCCCTGGGTCGGGAAGATACCTGGATAAGGAAATGATAACCCACTCCAGTGTCTTGCCTGGGAAATCTCAGAGGAGCCTGGCAGGGCCATGGGGTCACAGAGTCAGACATGACTTCGACTAAACTACAATGCACAGAGAATGTTAGAAAGGGATCTTTGCTTCAGCATTATTTGAGATAGCAAAGTACTGTAGCTAGGAAACAGTTAAGTAAACTATGGCATATAAATATTGAGAATACTATGCAGCAGTTTAAAGAATGAAGTAAATCCATGTAATTATCCCTTCAAAAAAACTAAATATTTTGCAGAGCAATATACATATCATGATAACATATTTTTTTTTACAAGTCCACACAATACAATTAAGCATATTTTATATGCATACTTAGTAACCTCTTAATGAAGCATGGAACTGGTGATAAAGGTGGTAAGGAAGATTTTCACTTCAGTTGAAATGCATGATTTTTTTTAAGCAAGGACAATATATTAATAATCAGTAATAATGAATTAAAAATAAATTTAATGTAATAGATTTTAAAAGTTACCATTATAAAAATAATCAGTTAATTATTGAAAAATCAGTTAATAGTTGAGGACTCAAAGAAGTAGAGAGAGAAAGTGAAATCTCATTCACTCTAGCTTGGGAATACTGCCCAGACATGGATTCTCAGGAGACGATAGGGTGATACTGGGCCTTTGCAGCCTGGACTTGATCCTGCCATCATGTGCTGGCCTTTATGGAGTGGATTCCAGAAAGAAGACAGACAGCATAGAGAGGAGAATGCTTAGAGACTAAGCAGAGAACAACTGATCTGACAAGGATCCTAGTTCAGCATATTGAGAGGTCAGTACCCATCATATTTCCTCAGGGCATTTAATTTCTCCAGATGGGTGAAGGGGGATTTCTTAAAGTGAATTAAGCCTGTAAAAAACAAAATCCACATGGGCCTAATCTGACTACCCACCACCTCCCCCGCCCCCTCCCCGCACTGCACCATATTGACTCAAACAAAAATCCTCCAGAGACTTTTCTGTATAATCTTGGCTCTGTCCCAGCATTATCTGCTGAATACATTCCTTATTATTCTTAAAATGTGATGCTCAAGATAAAGTAGAAGGCTAATATATTTATATAAAGAACACCTGAATATGTCATGGCAGGTTTTATTTTACAGACGGATAGAGGAGGCCATTGGGCAGAGATAAAACAGACCCAGCTGGCCCTAACTGGTAGCTGACTTGAATCTGAATGAGGTCAATTGGACGATGCTATGGAATTATGAGGAACTTTATCATTTTCACTGAATTTTTCTTTGTAAATAACCATATCAGTTCAATCCATATTCTAAATTTTGTTTAAAATGACACAAAATGATCCACATCTTGAGTGGATACAGCCATTAACCAGCCCTGCCAGATAAAACTACACAGGCTGCGTGCTGCAATTCAGTAGCAACAGAAGAGCTACTGAAAGATATTTGAAAATTATTGAAACTTTAGAAACTTTATTTCAATTGTTTTGCCAAGTGTATCTGTGTTTTCCCACAAGGGCAAGATTCAGGGAATTTTGTTTTGGTGTTTTTCTTTTTTTAAAATGCAATTATCTTCATACAAACATAAATGATCCAGTGGTTTTCAAGGCTCTAATCAGAGGTCACAGACTGATAGCTATGTTTTATTTAGTCCTTTGTTCACTTCAAACAAGCTTCTGTAAGGCAGTGAGAATCACAATTCAAACACAGTTTACCGGCTGCCAGGGTCTGCTTCACTTGTTTTTATCATATCACTCCACAGAAGCCCAGCAGGCCTTTGCATTGGTGTTCCCCACCTGATCTTCTTAAACTCTGAATTAATGCATCAATACTGCTCACTGCCTCTCTGATTCCTCTACCTACTTAGATTTTTGAAAGTGCAAACTGAGGACCTATGCTGGGTTAGGAATTTGACCAAGTAATGCAGATGTTTGGAAGAAAAGCTAGGACCAACCTAGGCAGCATATTGAAAAGCAGAGACATTACTTTGCTGACAAAGGTTCATATGGTTAAAGCTATGGTTTTTCCAGTAGTCATGTACAGATGTGAGAGTTCAACTCTCATGAAGCTGAGTGCTGAAGAATTGATGCTTTTGAACTGTGGTGTTGGAGAAGACTCTTGAGGGTCCCGTCAACAGCAAGAAAATCAAACCAGTCAATCCTAAAGGAAATCAGTTTTGAATATTCATTGAAGGATTGATGCTGAAGCTGAAGCTCCAATACTTTGGCCACCAGCTGCAAAGAACTGACTCATTGGAAAAGATCCTGATGCTGGGAAAGACTGAAGGCAGGAGAAGGGGGTGACAGATGACGAGATGGCTGGATGGCATCACCAACTTGATGGACATGAGTTTGAGCAAGCTCTGGGAGTTGGTGATGCACAAGGAAGGCTGGTGTGCTGCAGTCCACGGGGCTACAAAGAGTCGGACATGAGTGAGCAACGGAACTGAAACTGAAATGTGGCTGTTACTAGCAGAGCAAAGACTTGGGTCTCTGTCTACTCGTCCCAAACTCATGCTTTCACCAATGGGATTTTATTGAAAACAAGGTTATAGTTTTCCTTCGAGCTCCCTGGATAAACCCAAGGACCATGATTCCATCAATTTAGGCCACAACAATGTTGGTTCTAAAAGGGCCTATGTTGTGCCTATAACTGTCCTTTATTAATAAAACATAAGCTCTCCCACGCTATTCAACTACCCAAAGAGAAAGGAATTAAGTGGCTTTCAAGCATTGTCAAGATAGATCTTCATGTACCTGACTATGTACTAACTAGTTAGATTGATGACATCTCTGTTTGAGACAGATGGATGAAATACTTTCATTAAGTATAATATTCATACATGATAACTAATTAATTAATGAAAACCAGTATTAAGTGTATTTAGGAGGCCATACTGGTCATGTTTGAGGATGGGAGTAGAAAGGAGAGGTTTGCCTCTTATTCAGGGTAATAGTAGATGGAAAACAGACACAAGACAGGGACACCAAAGAGATGAAAGGTAATATTCATTAACTCAATAAATTCAGAGAGATCCCTCTTCTGTGTATTAAGATCTCAATCATCATGTGATGTATCCCTAGGCATTTAGGCATTATATGTCTATCCAAGTAACCTGTACACATACCTAGGCAGTATTAAAACATATATTCCTGGGCTTTGCCCCCAGAAATTCTAATTCAGTAAGTGTGGAGTAGAACTCAAGATTGTCCATTTCCAGCAAGCTCCAAAGTGATGCTGATAGGCTGGTTCATGGGCCATACCTTGTGTAACAATGCTCCAGAGGTACTCCTCTTCCAATATTTTTATAAGTAAACAAGGGCCAAAAGATGTATCAAATATACTGCTACTAATTATCTATGCACGAGTGTATGTGTGTTCATATACATAATTTTTTTAAAAAAATCTTGAACTCCATTCTTAATAATTTTTTTAACCTAATTGACTTAAAACTTCAGTGCAAATGGGGGAACACAAAGTCTGCTTTCAAAAATGTACATCTGCTTTCAAAATGTACAGTTTGCCTTTTTTTTAAAGGCCAAATACTTTACTATTTCCAGATACCTGCAAATGTATGAAATTATTTTGTAATAAAACTCAGATGCCAGAAGCCCACCTTGCAAGTTTTCTTAGAAAAAAAAGAAGATATCAGATACCAGGTAATAAGACCCAAAAGAATCTCTTCCAAAGACAGAAAAATATCCAAGCAACAGAACCCTGATTGGAAAGACACAATACAAACAGAACTATTTTTAAGCCTCCTTTTATGACCGGGGGCACAGCAAAATAGTTTGAAATAGAAAGTGTTCATGCTGATTACATGAAATCAAAATACACACTGTTCAAAGGCAGCCAACATTTAAAAAAATTTGCAGCTTCATTTACGCAGTGAATTTCAGTGTTCTTTCAGTCTGGGAATATTTTAAAATACCTTGCAGGTACAGCTGGGAAAATTCAGTGATACCCCTGTCCAGATATCAGCTATTTGGTTATAAAAATATTTTCACATTTCCTGCAGATGTCTAGATTCCTTTCTTTGCTAGTAATTTTAATTCAGAACTCATTATTGACAACTGTTTGTTCTGATAGAACCTAATTGCTCTTGTACTAGACTCAGCTGTGAGCAGACTGATTTCTTTTTCCCTTATAGTGTATATTACATATAAACACAGGCAGGAAAAAAATAACCAATTAACTAAATTTGTGCACGTAAAATGAAGCATTGAGAGTACTGATCAAGTAATATCTCTAACTGCAACATAGGTCAAAGGAAATTATAGCATTTACAATTTAGAGTATTAAATATAATTATATAGAAATATTCACAAGCATTCAAATATAGGGATGATGAGTGGCAGCATCTGAAAATTTATCCTTTTATTAAAGAAACTTATAAATTACTACATTTGAGTAACTGACAGGGCATTTAATGTACTGAAGGATTATCTCAGGGATATCTATCTATCAGACTCTCTACACAGAACTAAGAAGCCTGCCATAACCAGCGCCCATCCTGAGGAATCAAACGTGCTGTGAGATCACTTTTGTTGGCGTTCAGTCGCTAAGTCACATCCAACTCTTGGTGACCCCATGGACTGTAGTACAGCCCACCAGGCTCCTCTGTCTGTGGGGTTTTCCAGGCAAGAATACTGGAGTGGGTTGCCATTCCTTACTCCAAGGGATCTTCCCAACCTGCATCTGTGCATCTCCTGCACTGGCAGGCAGATTCTTTACCACTGAGCTACCAGGAAAGCTGCTGTGGAGATAATCCTATTTCTGCAGGGGAGAGTTTCTGGGAACAACCAACTCTTCCTTGCTCTCCAGTCACTGCTATGGACAAACTGCTTTCCTTTAAGTTTACCAGAAGAGGAATACAAGTTTGTTGAAATCAGAGCTATTTCCTCTGAGAGATTCTGTTCAAAGGCAATGCCCCATTTTAGCAGCTCCCCAAGAGGTACACAAACAGCTTGGCAATGTTCATTCTATCAAACGCCTCGGCAGCCTCGCTCATGAAACCTAGGCCAATTTGGGGACCCCAAGCTGCCTTCCTTAGTGGACTGGAATCCCCTGAAGAGGGGAAAGGCAAGGGCTGGTTTCAGTAGAGACCATATAAGCTGCAAATATACTGCATTTGAGAAGAGCAATGGCTCGTTTTATTTCCTGTCTGTTGGTTCTGGAGACGGAGGGAATGTGATGATGAGGGATGAGCAAACTGCTCCTTAGTAAGGAACCCATTCAAGGGAAATGAACTTTTTCTTAACATCAGGGACACTATATGGTGCTTCCCTTTCTGGAAGCAATAAGTGCTTCTCTTCAGACTTAATCTACCTCATATAGGGAGGAAGATATTGGGAACGGGATGCTGATTAACCCGATAACTCTCCAGGATGCGGCATACATTTCCATGAACACCAGACGTGATGCTAATTAGAGTGCAAACCCCAGAGTCAACATTTACAAAGCCTTACATGGTGAATGTAAAGTAACCTGTGGGGCTGGGTACCCACAAAGATTGACCCCATGGCCTATTCCCAGCCTCTCCCCCAGTAACAATGGGAAACATTTTATTTGGCATTTAAAAATACTGCCACTACGCTTTCTTAGTATTTTTTACCTAGGTAACAGATTATATCATTTTACATTCTTGTATGGCTTTGTCCATGGAATTGCTTTGGATACTGACATTCTCACTCAATGTCCACTTATCCATTGAATACCTACTGAGTATCTGTTTCATGTAGACATAGCTCCAGGAAAGAAGGACGCAATGGTGAACTCCTAGACACTATTTCTCACCTCGTAGCTGTTAGATTTAGACACTACTGTCTGGGGAAGAAATTGAGTTTTTGCCCATAAAAGTAAATACCACATTTGAAATGCTATTTCTTTCTTCCCTTGAAGGTTCACTTTTTACTGGTTAAAGTAATTTAAACATAAAGTATTAGCTGAATTGAAAAAAAAAAAACCTTCTTTATTTTCACATAAGCATGATAGGGAAAGTAATCTGTTGTGATATGTTTGTTTTGTGAGGAGTCAGTTTGGCAAATGGCTTTTCCAACTGTAGATAAATTATATTTGGTTATTTATCTTCCCTGAGGCTTAGTTTTCTCATCTGTAAAATGTAAAAGCATTCCTTAAGGCTCCTATAAGGCTACTGTTAGCAAAATGTCTTTTAACTAATTCTTGATAAATGTTAATTTCCTTACTTCCTTTTCCTATGAATTGAGGACCTAGAGTTGAATATTTGAAATCAATTGGCCTAATAAGGGCAGAGTAGATATGCAACCTTCCTATTCTTGCATGGTTATACTAAAGATTTAACACTATGAATTTGTGAAACTAATATTCCATTTCATTTCCAGATTTCTATCCTTTGGTGGGGGGGGAATAGTCATATACAATGGAATCAGATTTGAGACTTGGAAGGGACATTAAAGATGATCCAATCCAGCGGTTCTCAAAGTGCAGTCCCATGATCAGCAACGTTAGCATCATCTGCAAATTTGGTAGAAATGCAAAACACTTCCCCTATCGCAAGTACTGATTATTGTTGTTCCTTCCTTTGTTCCTTAATATGTGCATATGGCCTACTACTAATCAATTCATATTCATATATGCATATAGATATCTGTATACATTTTCTTAGTTGATCTCCATTTACCAACCAAGCCACCCAAATTCCCCTTTCCTCCGAAAAGCCCCAGTCTAGCGCTCACTGCACCAGGTCTGCAGAGACTAGGAGGCTGTTCTCTAGGATAGCTATGTTCTTTTCTGATGCCATGGTGTTTATTCCAAAACAGTCAGTTATTTTAGTGAAATAACTGAAGTTTATATTAAGTAATAAGATATGATTACAAAATAAGAGTTGTTTTTATGAAAGCTAAATTAACTGCTTTGGGAAGACATTCTATTGTCCCCTTAAAAAGTACAGTTGAGATAGGCATTGGTAAGATATCTATAAATAAATAGAAAATAGTTTATAAAAAATCTAGAATTCTAATATGTAAGTTGTTGAAAAGTTATTGAATGTTGTCTATATGAAATAGACTAATTGTACTAACTGTATGTCACACTCAAAGTTCTTGAAAGTGAAAGTGTTAGTCTAGAAACCATGTCATACTCAAAGTTCTTAGTCCTAAATGTAAAATCTAATGAACTAATATAATATATAATTATGCATTTGAAGTTAATAACTGAATATGTAATATCTTAGGCTTCTTGATATATATATCAAGGTTTCTTGCAAATGGGCTTGTTTTAGGCATCTTCCCCGTAGGGGAAGCTGTTTGAGGAAGACGACACACTGTTTCATCTCCATACTCAATAGTTTGAATCTTTGCATTATTTAGTTTTAATAAATCTTTCTTATATTTATCTATACATTATATTTACTGATTTATTAGATAATTACTCTTAATGTCCATGGTCCTATTCTATCACTGAGCCAAATTATCTCTTATGATAGCATTTACTAGAATACTTTGACAAAATCCAAGGGGAAGGGGAAGAGTTCCATACTTAAATAGATTTCAGAAATCCCCTCTTGGAAATTCTCAGTAGAAATTATATTTTATAGGGTTGAGAAACTCTGTTGTAAAATAGTTTAAATTAGTTTAACCCATTCTAATTTGACTATTGAAAATATCTTCCACGTAACATCTGGTAATAAATCAGGGTTCAGAGTGCACATACCTTGATAAGGTTTCTTCAATTTTCTGAGTGACTGGCTTTTTTATGTTCAAATCATAATTCTGTTTCTGTAGACTCTGTTCAGACTTCTCATAGAACCCAGATTGAGTGTGAAAATCATTTGTCAGATTATATATGCCAATAATTGTTTGGGAACTGGTCAAAATTTGGATTTATAAAACTGCTGTTTATAGTTCTCTTCTGTTTTCTTTTTTCTAAATAAGGTAGCTAATCATTTCTGAATTCAGCTCTACTCTCATAGATCAAAAGAAGTCAGCTTTAGTCAGGGGAGTATAAAGCATAGATGTTAAATAACAGTGGTAGGGCCTAGGATGGACTGAACCTTTTAAAAAAAATTAATTTCAAAATTAAAAACTCTTAAAAAAATGTCCGCAAGCTAAAATTTGCTAGCAACAGTTTTGGAACAAGTTTTCCATGGAGGGACATGGTTTTCATAGTCTGGAATCACTTTAAAACTTGATGCCATATGACTCTAGACTTAGAAAAGCAGAGTGAGTAACAGATTATACTAGCATAAGAGATATAGTCCAGGAGTACTTAAAATGAAGCTGAGAAAGTGGTAATGAGTGCCCTTTACATTAAATCTGTCCATGGAATTTGAGCACTTGCCTGAGATAAGGCTGCTCAGGTTATTAAAACCTCAAATGTTGAATGGCAGTTATGTAATGAGTTTCCTTTAAAAAAACAGAAAATGAACTGCCATTTAATAAACACTGCCTGAAATGTTGATAACTGAAGCTGGGTGATAGGTGCTTGAGGGTTCATTATACATTCTCTCAACTCTTGGGTATGTTGGAAATGTCCAAACTAAGAAAAGAGTAGGAAATAGCCCCTTTTTATCCCCCTAATATAAAGCTCGCCCCTCCAAATATAGGATACCTAAGGGAGAGAAATAACAACAAAAAAAGATGTTGCTTATAACCATTAATCTAATTCTAATAGCTAAGACTGTTCCTAAGTTTTTAATGTTACAGCCAAACTGTGATGTGATGTACCTTTAAAAGGACATATGAGCTACGTGACCATTCTAGAAATGCTCCTTGATAAGATTACCTCTATGAAACATAGGCAGAGAATCCAGCAAAAGACATGATGACCACCTTAGGAATTGCTGTACCTTTGTACATTATATATGCCACAAAGATTCACTATTAATATGACATCCATGCAGAACTGTCATCTCAGATTTTTAAAAAATATATTTATTCCTAAGCCTTTAGGAAATATAAACACAACAACAGAGGCATGCATACATAGCTCCAGTAACTGGACTGCATTCACAGAGTTTCTTACTGAATTCTGAAAAGGTTTTGCTAAGCTTGGGCTTTACTATTGTGCCCTACAAACCAATAAGTTTGAGTTTAATTGAACCAAGATAACAACTGGATTTCAGGCTGCAGTACATCAGAGAAAATAGTCTGAAGCCCGGTCAATCATTTCCAGACACACAAAGGAGGGATGAAATGTTAACCGTAGGTTATAAAGAATTTGTGTGGTTTGCAACATGATTGGTTATGGTTTTTCAAACATAAGTGGTGAGCAAGGGTCCAGACTTAGTCAGGCTCTCTGTTCAATTGATTAGAATTGGAGTTGGGTGTAGGCTGACAAAGTTTAACATTCTCATTTAGTTTTTGAACCTTTTCTCCAGCTTCCACCCCCACTCTTCTGATAGCCACCTATCTGTTCTGGTTATCTATGAAATTGTGGTGTTTTGGTTTTGTTTCTGACATATGAGGGAGATCATACAGCATTTGTTTTCCTCTAGAATGACTGATCACCTGTGAACCAAGTCGGGACTAATTTGAAGGCAGTCAGATAAAACTTGTTACTATGGTTCCCATAAGACTGAAATTCCTCCTCCTCCTGCTTCTCGTCATCATAACCGTGAGTACATAAGCATTTAATCTACCAAATTTTATGCAGCTTTCCCTTGTAGATAAGATGTCTTTGGCAAATGACTACATTGTTCTCCACCTTCTTAGAGAAGTAGAAACTCAGGTAAGAGATTGTATGAGATCTCAAAGTTTCAGGGCAAATTTTCTGCGTACACCATTTCCATTTCTTAGCCTGAAAGCTAAACATGTGGTGAAAGTCATTGAATTCTGGTTTTTCTTAGTAGCACACACTTACCAAGAAAGCATTAAGCTCCAGGACCTTCATTTGTTACTTTGCACTTTTAAATTTGTTGCTATGTCTGAATTACTTTAGGAAGAGTTGCCATCTGGGGTTCCAGGATGTATATGAAACCTACCTCATATTTTGTGATTCATGGTCTACCTTTGTCTATATTACAATCTAACAGCCCTGGCTCTGGATAAAATTTAGAGGCTTAGCATAGTGACCTACTGAGGTTCCATCTTTTGTATATTTACTTTCTGTATTCACTTAAAATACCCAACCTGAATCTTATCTTAATGGATAGTGTACTCAAACTCCTAGCATCTTCAAATATGTTTTCAGGCAGGCAGTAGAATGTAGGGCAAATCTCGGTAACAGTCCTACTTCAGTAGCATGAAGGACCTAATGACCTTAGCGCTGACCACTTAGCACTGCTTTTTATGGCCAGACACCACAGCAGTTAGGTCAAAAAATGCAGATAGAAAAAGGCACTCCAACCTGCACCTCTTACATACAAATATTGGGGTAGTTATGGATTCAAGAGGAGAAAAAAAATTCAGGAAAAAGAAAAACAGGAGACAATGGCAAAAAATCAGGTAGCAGTTCTGCAAGAAATTAAATGCCCTTTTTGTCTGCTTTCTTACTTATTTCATAGATTGGCAAAATGAACCTGTATTTTGGGTTACATTTGAGGGTTTCTTCTTATCCCATTCTGTGAAAGAAATTCACATTACACCTAACTAGGCTGCTGAGAGCAGAGCAATAATTGTAGAGGACATCAACAGGAGTTTTGCAGGCCCATCCATTTCATATTTAGGCTGAAAGAAAGGTTTAATACTAGCATGTGGTGGGGGTCCAGTGACATAGAGTCTTAAGACTATCCGCCCACCCCCAACCTGATATGTCCTATTCCAAACGAGGGCCTTTCTGTTAGCTTAATTTACTATCGTGTGGTTTGTCTTCCGCACAGAGAGCATTTCTCCATGCAAGCTTTTATTTCAAAAGGGATTCTCTTCTGATTTTGGTGTCACTTCATGTTTCTGCAACAAGAAATTCTCTCAGCAGCTGTACTGACTTTAGAAATGCAAATGTACCTTGTTAATGTTACTTATCAAGCAAAGGTTTAAAAATACTTGCTAAACATTTGTTTATTTATATGGAAGATTTCAGAATTTTGCACAGTTAGATTTCAGGCGTACAACAAACCCCATGAGTGTGTTAAGGAAACATGAGTGATCCCAGCAGATGGCATGGTCAGAGGCAAAGGCTTTGCAAATGCAAGCAACTGCACAGATCCAAGCTGAGGAGTCTGAATGGCTATAATTGTAACACATCTACAGTAGAAGGAGGAAGGTCATTTACATTATGTTAAGAAACATAAGGGCAGATTCTTATCTTCTGTAAGTGTGTTACACAAAATGGGGATTTGACACATGGGCTGCTATTGAACAATATACCACACACAGTTTTTATTTCAGTTCCAGCAGAAAAACAATATTGACAAATTTCTTTCTCTCTTTGCTTCCTACTTTATTCAATAGAAGAGGTAACAATAGCATCTGCTGTACTTGGCTGGAGCCTGGAATGAGGAAATTGTAGATGAGGAGCCTCCCAGGCATATGGCCACTACAAAAGCTCACACTACAGCCACGGGCATAGCCAAGCGAGAGCGCCAATGGGAGCAGCGCATACACGAGGCAGCCGCTGCAAACCAAAGCAGGGCTGCCAAGACAGCATGCAAAGCCATTCTCAGTCTCTGGGCCTCCCTCTACTCTTTTCTCCTGCTCTGGCCTTACTGACCACCTGGGTCCCGAGCATTCAGGGTACTCCCCAGTTATGCACTTGCGCCTTTTTCCAATCAGTCCCAACCTTGAAGATCTGTGATACTTAATGAACTCTTAATGCATCCAAGTTATCTACTCTGATCGTCTTAGTTCTCACCATAGCGCCTCCTTGCCATTACATAGGTTATACAGGTGCTTTCTGATTATGTTCCTAATTCAGCTGGAAAATAAGCTGGGGTATCCTTAATTAAATTGATTTGAATACAATTAAAAGGACCATAATGCAGTGGGAAACATATTGGCTTAGCAGTTGGTACACTTGAGTCCAGTAAGAATCTGTGGGGAAAGTTGTCAGCCTTCTTAGAGGTCATTTTATTTTCCTATCTCTGAAATTAAAGAGGAGTGGGGAAGGAAGGAGGGTGGGAAGGGAAAGAGAGAGAGGAAGAAGGCAGAGAGAGAAAGAAGTGGGGAGTATCTGGGAGGCTTGAAATATCCTTTCCAGATCTATAAATCACTGTGAGTAAATAATGCTCCCTTAGTTTTTGAATTTAAGGAGAAGCCTATTAACCCAAATAAATCCTAAATTATAGGAAGATGTAAGGGAAGTATTTTTGAGGCAGGATGAAATGGGAGACAAGAATATGAGTTTCTCCCACCACACAAGCTGATATCTCAGCAAAAATAATCAGTTGCAGTTGTGAAACAAATTACATTGACTTTTCCTCCACTTAAAAAAAAAAAAGCAAAAAGTACTTCATATATTTAAAAACCTCTGTATTTTAGGGTGGACAGGAATTGGGGGTGGAGGGAGGAAGTATTTTTTTCCCTCCCATCCGGCCTCGGGAGGGAAATCCAGAGTGGACTTAGCCAAGCTTGTGAGAGGTAAGAGGAGAGAGAAGAGCTCCATCAGTCAAGAAAAAAGGTTCGGCTAGGCAGTACTCAGTGGCGGGATAAATGAGGCCACACATTACTTGTTACTTCTCTCTGCTTCAAGAAGTAGAGTCTTGTTTCATCACTCCATGAATCTAAGCTGGCCTTGCTCCAAGCAAAAGAATGTGGTGGAAGGGATGATAGGTGACCTTCAAGCCTTGGCCTCAAAAAGCCTTGGAAGCTTCTCCTTTGATTCCCAGAACCCCGAGATCAACAGACCAGGATGAAAGGCCATGGAGACACAAAGGCCCCATTTTGTCAGCCTTTCTAGCTGGCTGCACAAGAGAACTCAGGAGACACCAGCAGATGACTCCTGCCCAGGCCCCAAGTGGACCCACAGAACAATAAGAACTAATAGACTCTGGTGGTTTTAACCCTATAAGTTAGGGTTGGTAATTATGTCAGTGATGGTCAAGTGATAGATATACTCTCCTTTTCAGAAAAGATGCCAGCTCCTAAGACACACAGATTTACCAGACAGAAATATGGCTACAATTTGAAAAACAAAAAAAACAAAAAACACTCAATGCTCAAAACCAACCCAACCTGAAAAAAAAAAAAAAGAAAAAGAATAGAGAAGAAATATTTTCTCATAATTTTCACAATCCTCTCCTTTAAAATATTAAATTTGAACAAGAAGGTCTTTAGCCTTTATCATTAAAATGAAGGAACCACAGTTAAACCCGCCCCATCTCATCTAATTCTTTTTATATCAGAAACCATAGGCATTACAAGCTCCACTTTGGCCAGTAAAAGTCTCAACTACTGACCCTCTCTCAGTGGACTGAAAGAAAAGGATATTTTTGGAACGGGAGAAGGAGAATTATAGAGGGAGGTAAGATGAGGAGAGACTTCTCAGGTTCCCTTGGAAGAAGGTATAGAAAATAATAAAGTATTTGATTATTTTACAAAAAAGCTTATCTTCAATAAAAATCTATGATTTAAAAAATAGAATGCTGTCCCAGAAATATCTACCCCCCAAAAAGAGCAAGGGATTTCAGGACTTGCAAGTTTGAGCAGGGGGTCTGACATTATGACTCACTTTTCTAATATCCATCTAATGTTTTATTTTGGCTTCCATTAAATTTTTGAAAAAGGGGGACAGCCACTGAGTCATAGGCCACTTAAGAGCAGTCCGAGGGCTTACTGTTTTGAACTGCCAGAATGCAGGACATTCATACCAAGCATGGACATGAAGCAATGTGAATGATATCCTAGCAAGAAAGATCAGCATAGCCCATAAAAGTAGCCACCTTTGGAGCCCAAAGATTGATTGCAGCTGTGTTGCCATGTCTCCTTTTTGGCAACAGAGTTGAGGGTCTATCACCTGTTCTTTTGAATTGCCTAATGGTGGTACATTTTTGTCGTTGAAGGTGGAATTGAAAAACAATTATTGGAGTATAGTTGTTTTACAATATTGCATTAGTTTCAGGTGTATAGCAAAGTGATTCAGTTATACATACACATATATTCATTCTTTTTCAGATTCTTTTCTCATATAGGTTATCACAGCATATTGAGTCAAGTTCCCTGTGCTAAATAGTAGGTCCTTTTTGGTTATTTATCTTGTATATAGTACTGTGTGTATGTAAATCCCAAGCTCCTGATTTATCCCTCCTCCCACTGTTTCCCCTTTGATAACCATAACTTTGTTTTCAATATCTGTAAGTCTGTTTCTGTTTTGTAAATAAGTTCATTTTTATCACTTAAAAAAATTAGATGCCACATATGACATATATTTCTCTGTCTGACTTACTTCACTTTATTTAGTATAATAATATCTTGGCCCATACATGTTGCTCCAAGTGACATTATTTCGTTCTTTTTAAAGCTAAGTAATATTCCATTGTTTATAGGGACCACATTTTCTTTACCCATTCCTCTGTCAATGGACGTTTAGGTTGCTTCCATGTCTTGGCTATAGTAAATAGTCTTGCAGTGAACACTGAGGTGCATGTACCTTTTTGGATTTATGATTTTCTCAGGATATATGTCCAGAAGTGGGACTGTTGGATCATATAGTAGTTCTGCTTTTGCTTTTTTTAAGGAATCCCCATATTCTTCTCCATAGCGGCAATACTACTTTACATTCCCACCAACAGCACAGGAATGTTTCCATTTCTCCACACTCTCTCCAGCATTTACTGTTTATAGACTTTTTTGATGATGGCCATTCTGACTGGTGTGAGGTGATACCTCATTGTAATTTTGACTTGCATTTCTCTGATAATTAGTGATATTGGAATTGGCTACTTTTTTTTTTTTTTTAAGTACCAAGAGACAGTTACAGTCAAGCCTTGGTATGTATGGTTGGTGATCAAGGTAGGGAGTATTGTTGGATGATTTTTCAAGTAATTAGTCTAGTTCTCTGTAAAAGTTAAAATGTGATTCTTAATGTAAGTCTCAGAGAGACGTTCTCCTAAAGCTTAAAATAAGAGAACCATTCAAAGAAGGGTTTTCAAGATTTAAAGCTTTGAGGTGGGCTATCACTTGGATGCGTATATTCTGCTACAATCAAAAATCAGTTTCACTGTCATATAGCTATGGTTCTCAATTGGATTGACTTTACCCCCAAGGGGACAGTCAGCAATGGCTGAAGGCATACTTGGTTGTTGCATCTGTAGGGAGTGGGCAGAGGCCAGGGATCTTGCTAAACCTCCTACAATGAATAGGACAGTTCCTCAAAACAAAAATTGCATGACTCAAATCTCAACAATGTTGAATTGAGAAAACTGGTCTTAAAGTCACAATCTGTTCTAATAAATTTTTTCGGTGCAATGAAATAAGTATTACAGTACTTCTGCATTTTTAGTATTAAATATTCTATCATCCTATATAATTTTTGTAGATAATACTATGAAGTATATACTATCATCATCCCATTTTACTGAACAGAAGTCAAGTCTTGGCTTAATTAACTTGCCGAAGGTTATAGGTGTAGTAAATGGTGCAGCTGAGATTTGAACTTCAGGAAGCTGATTTCAAATGCACAGTACTCACCATCATGCAATGCTGCCTCGAAAGGGGCTTTCCGACCTGCTAAAAAGCCACCTCTGTTATGGGTTGGGGCCAAGTCTGCTCTCATGTGTAACAAAAATTGAGCAAAATAGAGAATGGCAGTTAAGGTACAAAGAGAAGACCTGGAATCATAAAATATTGGTTCTTGCCCAGATTTTCTACTAACTGGTTAAAAATGAGATATACAGCAAGTCACTCTAGCAAATTAAGACTGTTCAGTCTCAGTCTCCTTATCTGTGTAGATAGTAATATTGCAATCCACCATTTTCCTTATTAGAATTAAACAATAAATAGTGGGAGATGCTCTGTAAATTGTCACATGCCTACATAAAAGTGATTTGTTTGTTCTTGGGCATGGAATGAGAATGGAAAGGTGATAGTTTCTCAGTTGCCGTAGAAAGCATTTTTTATATTATAATCCCTAATGTATGACTCTGAAGTTAGTTCCTTGTAATATTGGTCTTACTTTTCATCTACTGCCTTTATAATGCTTCTTTTCAAGCAAATTTTCCATTTTAGATAGCCAGTACCCCAAACTCCTTCAGTTTGTGTTTTAAATTTTATGTCTATGGGGCAACTATATAATTTCCTTTAATGCTTTCTTTTGATTCACTTTTAAACTACTTCAGGGAGGCAAGGTGTTGTTCTCTTACAGGACTGTGCCATCACAGTACAGAGGATCTGGCCTCCTGTTTTGTATCACCATGTTGTTTCATTAGCTAAAAATTTGCTTTTTTAATGCAGAATTATTGATATATAAGAACAGAATCTGGCATAATAGTTTCCACATGGTATAATTATTTCTTCTCTCCTTAAAATGTTTCCATAAATTTGTATACTCTACCCATTTTCTTATCCAGAGATGTTGGTACTTTTAACAATCCAGTCTTTCATCTGTAGAAGGCTAGAGTCTCTTATTACTTAATTTATATGTGAAAATGAATCCCAGCTTTAAGGAAAATATGGGTCTATGGTTCATACTTGTCAGCATCTCAAAACTATCACATGCTTTGGCAATACTTATAGGCTTTGATCTAAAGAGATATTTGAATGGAACTGGGAAGAATAAAGGATGAAATTTAGAATGAATGGTTAAAACTGGATTAAATAATTTTCCATAGCACTCTTAGCCCCTTTAGATTACAAGGTCTTTTATTTTTATGCTCATATGCAATACCTTCGAAAATCCTTTGACCCTGAAAAGGCTTTTTTTTAATCAAGTTGGGTAGGAATTAGGAGTAAAGGGTTATGCTATGAATATGACCTAAGTAGTTCTTGGTTATGCTTTCACCTATAAAGTCAGAAAGTATTATGAAGATTGGATCTGAGGAATTGTTCCAATCCCATCTTGTCATTTGATTTTTACTGGGTCACCCTTTGTGGTCCATTGATGCTTCCAGGACCATTAGCTACATCTGGCCCACAGTTCCTGTTCCTTTCAGTTTTGAAGACTGGTTTGATTCTATGATGTGAAAGATTTAAATTACTCTCAGAAGTTCTATTTTACTCTCTTTGGGAATTGTTTCATTTAAAAGACAGATGCAGAGAGGTCTTGATCTAACCTTGTTTCATATTTATTCATAAATGAATACATTTCTCCTATGAAGAAAGTATACTCCCTTGATCCTAAAAGGGGTTACTCTGACTCAGAGTAAGTATCATGAGTCAAGATTTTAAGTAGACTCAGTGAAATTATAGCTTTATCCCAATTTATTCTGGAATGCAAAAGTAGGAAGTCAAGAAATACCTGGGGTAACAGTCAAATTTGATCTTGGAGTACAGAATGAAGCAGGGCAAAGACTAATAGAGTTTTGCCAAGAGAACACACTGGTCATAGCAAAAACCCTCTTCCAACAACACAAGAGAAAACTCTACACATGGACACAACAGATGGTCAATATCGAAATCAGACTGATTATATTCTTGGCAACCAAAGATGGAGAAGCTCTATACAGTCAGCAAAAACAGGACTGGGAGTTGACTATGGCTCAGATCATGAACTTCTTATTGCCAAATTCAGATTTAAATTGAAGAAAGTAGGGAAAACCACTAGACCACTCAGGTATGACCTAAATCAAATGCCTTACGATTATACAGTGGAAGTGACAGACAGATAAAAGGGATTAGATCTGATAGAGTGTCTGAAGAACTATGGATGTAGGTTCATGATATTGTATAGAAGGCATGAATCAAGACCATTCTCAAGAAAAAGAAATGCAAAAAGGCAAAATGGTTGTCTTACAAATAGCTTTAAAAGAAGAGAAGCAAAAGGCAAAGGAGTAAAGGAAAGATATACTCATTTGAATGCAGAATTCCAAAGAATAGCAAGGAAAGATAAGGAAGGCTTCCTCAGTGATCAATGCAAAGAAATAGAAGAAAAAAATAGAATGGGAAAGACTAGAGATCTCCTAAAGAAATTTAGAGGTACCAAGGGAAATTTTCATGCAACGATGGGCACTATAAAAGACAGAAATGGTATAGACCTAACAGCAGCAGAAGTTATTCAGAAGAGGTAGCAAGAATACACAAAAAAACTATATGAAAAAGATCTTCACGACCCAGATAATCATGATGGTATAATCACTCACCTAGAGCTAGACATCCTGGAATGCAAAGTCAAGTGGGCCTTAGGAAGCATCACTACGAACAAAGAAAGTGGAGGTGATGGAATTCCAGTGGAGCTGTTTCAAATCCTGGAAGATGATGCTGTGAAAGTGCTGCACTAAACATGCCAGCAAATTTGGAAAACTCAGCAGTGGCCACAGGACTGGAAAAGGTCAGTTTTCATTCCCATTTCAAAGAAAGGCAATACCAAAGAATGTTCAAACTATGGCACAATTGCACTCATCTCACACGCTAGTAAAGCAATGCTCAAAATTCTCCAAGCCAGGCTTCAACAGTACATGAACCATGAACTTCCAGATGCTCAAGCTGGTTTTAGAAAAGGCAGAAGAGCCAGAGATCAAATTGCCAAATTTGATGATCTATTGGATCATCAATAAAGCAAGACAGTTCCAGAAAAAATATCTATTTCTGCTTTAGTGACTATGCCAAAGCCTTTGACTGTGTGGATCACAACAAAATCTGGAACATTCTTCAAGTGATGGAAATACCAGACCACCTGACCTGCCTCTTGAGACATGTGTATGCAGGTCAGGAAGCAATAGTTAGAAATGGACATGGAACAAAAAACTGGTAGTAAATCAGGAAAGGTATACATCAAGGCTGAATATTGTCACCCTGATTATTTAACTTATATGTGGAGTACATCATGAGAAATGCTGGGCTGGAGGAAGCATAAGCTGGAATCAAGATTTCTGGGAGAAATATCAGTAACCTCAGATTTGCAGATGATAGCACGCTTATGGCAGAAAGTGAAGAAGAACTAAAGAGCCTCTTGATGAAAGTGAAAGAGGAGAGAGAAAAAGTTGGCGTAAAGCTCAACATTCAGAAAACTAAGATCATGGCATCCAGTCCCATAAATTCAGTTCAGTTCAGTCTCTCAGTCGTGTTCGACTCTTTGTGACCCCATGAATGGCAGCACACCAGGCCTCCCTGTCCAACACCAACTCCCAGAGTTCACTCAGACTCATGTCCATCGAGTCCGTGATGCCATCCAGCCATCTCATCCTCTGTCGTCCCCCTCTCCTCCTGCCCCCAATCTCTTCCAGCATCAGAGTCTTTTCCAATGAGTCAACTCTTTGCATGAGGTGGCCAAAGTACTGGAGTTTCAGCTTTAGTATCATTCCATCCAAAGAAATCTCAGGGCTGATCTCCTTCAGAATGGACTGGTTGGATCTCTTTGCAGTCCAAGGGACTCTCAAAAGTCTTCTCCACAGTTCAAAAGCATCAATTCTTTGGCGCTCAGTTTTCTTCACAGTCCAACTCTCACATCCACACATGACCACTGGAAAAACCATAGCCTTGACTAGTCTGACACTGTTTCCACTGTTTCCCCATCTATTTCCCATGAAGTGATGGGACCAGATGCCATGATCTTCATTTTCTCAATGTTGAGCTTTAAGCCAACTTTTTCACTGTCCGCTTTCATCAAGGGGCTTTTAGTTCCTCTTCACTGTCTGCCATAAGGGTGGTATCATCTGCATATCTGAGGTTATTGATATTTCTCCCGGCAAGTTTGGTCCCATCACTTCATGGCAAATAGATGGGGCAACAGAGGAAACAGTGACAAGCTTTATTTTTTTGTTTTGGCTCCAATATCACTTCAGATGGTGACTGCAGCCATGAAATTAAAAGACACTTGCTGCCTTGGAAGGAAAGTTATGACCAACCTAGACAGCATATTAAAAGGCAGAGACTTTACTTTGCTGACAAAGGTCCACGTAGTCAAAGCTATGGTTTTTCAGTAGTCATTTATGGATGTGACCATAAAGAAAGAGCATCAAAGAATTGATGGTTTTGAACTGTGGTATTGGAGAAGACTCTTTATTGTCCCTTGCACTGCAAGGAGATCCAACCAGTCCATCCTAAAGGAAAGCAGCCCTGAATATTCATTGGAAGGATTGATGCTGAAGCGGAAACTCCAATACTTTGGCCACCTGTGAATAACTGACTCATTTGAAAAGACCCTGACGCTGGGAAAGATTGAAGTTTGGAGGAGAAGGGGACGAAGAGGATGAGATGGTTAGATGGCATCAGCAACTCAATGGCTATGAGTTTGTGTAAACTCTGGGAGTTGGTGATGGATAGGGAGGCCTGGCGTGCTATATTCCATGGGGTTGCAAAGAGTCAGACACTACTGAGTGACTGAACTGAACTGAACTAACAAGAAACAAATACTTAGAGAAAATCAGCTGTTGTATCCCTTTGATACCAATAGAAATAAACCACCATTTCTAAAAAACAACACAAATAGGGCTGAAAAAGGAAAAAGAAAGTGTCTTTATTTCCTAATAGGATGACTGAAATAATATGATATGCTTAAATGCAATGTATAGCTTTATGAAATATCCTGAAACTTCCCTTCCTTAGTCTCTTTCAAAACCAAATTTTATAAATAAGGAAAAAAATATGGCATATCCCTAACACTGAGAAGATATTTGTAGTGATAACTGCAAATATCCACCTGGCAACCATGTGGTCAACAGATAACTACAAGACATTTAATATAGGGAACTAAAGTAAACTCGACAAGAAAAAGTCTGAACTGGATATAATGATGGGTAAGCAGGTCATGGACTTTGAAATATGGCCTTACTTTATGAGCTGTTTGATTCTGGGCAAATTACCTGTAACTTCCCTGTGCTTAAATATGACTCACAGGTAAAATATATTGTTTAGTAGATTAAATGAGTGAACACCTAAGGGCTTAGTATTACTTGGAAAATAGTAATGGCGCACTAATTTGTAATGTTGTGATTATGTTAAAAAAATTAAGTGGTGGAAGAAACTCATTTGCTAGCAATCACCTTTCACATGGAAAGAGTGAAATAAAGGCTAGCATTTCAACGTGATGTGGCGTCAGAAAGGAAGAAGTTTCTCCTGCTGACCAAGTCATCAGGATGAGTCTAAAAGTGAAATACCCTCCATATGGTTGGCCAAAGGAGAAGCAGAGAACAATCAAGTAATGGATAAACTGGAAAAGTTACTTGATTTATAAGACCGGTAACCCTGGGGCACATAATGGCTCTGGCACCATGAGTGGCAGGGGCTTAGACAATTAAGCTGACTTTTCTTGCTTTGTGGGTTTTTGTTTTTTGTTTTTTGTTTTTTTTTGTATATGTGTGAGGTAAGAATCAGGATTCCTACCTCTGTAGATGATAAGGAGAAAAATACAGCAACACACATAAAGCACTTAGAGAAAGGCCTCTCCAGTTAGAGGGAAGATTATCTGATGTGGATGAATGGTTCAATATCCTTAACTATTAGTGTGGCTAAAAAAGCAGAGATCTATGTCTGTATTTAATTGAAGAATGAAAAGGGTATGTGGGAAAGAACATAAAGGGTACAGCAGTAGAAAAGGGGATTCAGAAATCTGTATTAGAAAGATACAGGCAACTTAAAAGTTACTGAAAAGTTACTCCAACATGAGACAAAAATATAGTCTCCTGTTAATAAACCAGAAACAGTCCAGCCTTGAAATTATCATACTCTTTCTGTAAATATTCCTAAAAATGCCATATGGAATCCAATTAACTTCATCAAGCAACTATTAGCACCTACTACAATGTAAAAGCTGAGATACGGTCATGCATAATTCATATAGTCCATGCCCTCGGTGACTGCATGACCTATATGATCTGCAAACAGAGAGCTGAATAAGCTAAGTGTAAACCTATTTTATGAGAGCTCAGAGAATAAAAGATTCAATTTTTCCTATGAGAAGAGGAGTGGGGAATGAGCTTAAAAGTCTTCTCCAGGGTTTCAACTCAAATGTGTATAAGATGAAACAGTTCTTATAAATAGATCAACTGAATTGTGTGTTAAAAAAAAATGAGTGGTGAGAGTTTGGAAAACTGGATAGTGCATGCCAGCTTAAAGACATTCAAGTTCAAAGTTAAGAAAAAAAAATTATCATGTATATTAGCAGGATCATCCAAGGCCGGTCCGCAGCCTTTGCTGCAGTACTTACATAGAAAGTCTATGTAAGATGTAAGTTAGATTATGAAGTAAGGTTGCACATCATCAGGTAGAAAAAGGAAACAGGTAAAATGCTAGAGTGGATGAAGTCATTTGCTGAGAGTCAGAGATGAAAGTATTACACTTGAAATATATACCTAGTGGTGGGTGGTGCGAGAGTGAACAACGAGGCACTAAGAGTGAGATTGGCCTCGATGATAAACGTAATACTAAGACGTTCAGTCTTTATCTTGAAGGCCTTTAGAACCACAGCATTCATTTCTATGTATCCTTGACAGCTTCATTTTAAGAGTTCAATGGTTTCTTTGGTCTTTCTTGAAAACATATTTATTACTATCAAAGATTCTAAAGCCATAGCATTAAAGTGTTCCCTGTCACTGTGAAATATCTGATGGTATTTCTTTGATGGATAATATCTAAATTTTTTAATTTCTATTCAATTAAATAGTTGAATATTTATCAACTAGTTATTCATAGGATAAATGACTCATATCATATAGATAATATCCAAGTTCTTGTTGAATTTTTCTCCCTAAAGTTAGAAATATACATGTATCTTTGAAAACACTCCACAATTCATGTATAAATAACATTCTTGCACACTTTATAAAATGCTCTGTCCTAAGTGCTTTATGTGTATCATTTCCTATCATTTCATTTAATCTTCATCAAATTCTGACTGCTAAGACTAATGTCACCCCATTTTACAGATGAAGAAACAGAGGCTCATAGATAGGAAGGAACTGCCCAGAGGCACACAGACAGTAAGTGAACAAACCAGAGTTTTTACTCAGGTAGGCTCTCTCTCAGTGTGCCCACTCTTCCATCCAAGTAGTAACCCTGCTTAGCTCCCAAGATCAGAGTGTGCACTCTCATCGTGGAGACTACATGTTCTGTATGAAGTGACTTTTTTTCCCCATACTTGTTGAACCAGACATTAGCTCTTTTAGGAATGCTGTTAAATCTGTCCATCTCCTTGACCTTCTAAGGTCTTGTCTCTGCTTGTACTAGTCTGTTCTCATGAGTCCTTTATATTATTGATCATTAGAATTTAGTTTACTTATAATGATTTTTTAGTCCTGCCACTTTTATTGCCTGGACAAAACTATTTAAGGGAAATTAATTTTCTCCTTTTCCAGTCCCATCCCATTTTTGTTGCCTGCCACCAGTCGTCTTTCAGAAACTTCTCCTTTCTCACAGGATCTATTTGGCAGAAGGCTTAGACTTACTCTGAGTTTGTTACTACTTCTTCATCATTTAGTAAAAAAAAAATTCAAGTCCATCATAAGAGAAATCATGAAGTTGAGTATTTAAACTCCAGAGTATTTTCTGTGATTATCTGCAACACTGTCCATGGTAACTAATCAGGATCCCTTTGTGACATGGATAGTGTCACTTTCTGCAGTTTCCTTCCTGCCTAGAGAAGCTTTTTAAACCAGCATTGCTGGAATACCACAGGAGCAGTTGCTATTTGAAATGATTATCCTCTGCCACTCCATCAAAAAATTTATGCTTGTGGATTTTAACATACAGGTAACCAAGTCAAAGGTTCACGATGCTCTGCAAATTGGCTGTGTGGACACTGCCTCTCTAAATCAAGAGGCCAAGATATCTTATCATACATGTGAGGTTTCTCTAATTTTTGTTTCTATTATTTTGTATATATAAATGTATGTGTGTTTTTTGTGTGTAAGTATATACACCTGTGTGTATGTATGCATGCATCTGTGTGAACTGCATCTTTGCCAGGAGACTTATGAGGGCAACATTTCTTGAGTGAGGCCAAACTTCCTGTTTTCTCTCCTGCGGCCAAACTCCATCTACAAATGTTTCATGTGTGGTTTTCATAATTAAATTGATTTTGTGCCAAGCAGGGGCACCATGCAACCAGTTTCAATGGCTCTTTGAGGTCTGCAAAGATGTTTGTGTACAGAACACACAGACTGCCTGCTAAAACCAACCAGAAATCTGATTTCATGATATAAAAGCATTTGCTCAATAAATACTAATTTGCTCAAATTAATAACAATAATTTATAGTATTTCAGAATCATGCGAAAAAAAAAAAAACCCAACAACTTCAACATAGCGGCAGATTTTCAAAGACCCCTATTCTTGTTAAAGAGGAGCAAGAAGTTGATTGTAAGGTGAGGCTGATTGTACCTCCAACTTCTCAACTATCTTACTTGAACCAAACTCTATGTTCTCATCTCTTGATCTGATATACTGTTGCTAAGAACATCAAACAGTAAAAGTAAAGCATGGTGCAGTGCTTTGGAATTTGTAAAATATTCAATGAATAAAGAGTAATGTTATTATCAGTTTTTGTTAGGGTAAAAATGCTGGAAAAGAGAAATAAAATATTATCTTATTTGGAATTTGCCAGGCCATTGTTTAACATCACTCCTCTAGCATGGGTTAGTCTGGTAAATTTTATTGTTTTTATTCTGACCTATCCATGGTATCCAGCTTTTTATAAAAATAGACCCTATTTCTAAAATCTACTATATTATGCTATAGTATAATATGGGATATGAATGAAAGTTATACTGTTAAGTCATGATAAAAGTGGTTTATGATAGATGCTTCTTTTCTTCTTTTATACAGTTTCTAAGTATTTGAAATACTTAGGTTACAAAAGACTACTATGAAGTTACATGAACTATAATTTATATAGCAGTAATCAACTGACCGGATATCTTTAATAATCTGTTAGTAACGGTACTTCAGGGGAATTCAGAAAACTGGAAGAAATCAGTTTAGTATTAAAAATGTATGAACACATTTATAGTAGAATCTGAGTGGTGATATAGAGAATGTTAGAATTAAGTACAAAATAATAAATTATACATTAAGAAAAATGCAGGTTCATTACTTCTGAGTACATAAAAAAATTCTTCCAAACTCTAGGTCTTTGTACATATTTTATTAAATAAAAATTTAAAACTCAAAATAGGATATTTTTATATGTGACTTGATAATACTAAATGCAGAAGGCATCTTTAAGCAGTAAGAAATGATCTCTGTAAGCTTGTATGTTTATAATGTTATTTTGTTCAGCATTTTTCCCTATAAATAGTAAAAAGTTTGTATCAGCCCAGCCCACAAGTCTATCAAACAATAATTTGTGTATATATATATATATATACATATATACACATATACACATATATATTTCGAAAGAATGTATTTATGTTTTCTCCAAAGAGAAAACAGCATGAACCGTAGTTGCTTTTATCTCCCAGGGTTGGGAAGTCAGCTATGTACTCTATCAAATCCTTCCTATTGATGTTAGTATAGACCTCATTTGACCAAAAAATACTCCCTGTATCATTTATAAAGGCAGTTACTCTCCCAGAGTATCAAAAGGTTAGAAAGAGAATACCCAGTGAGAAATCATTCAGTGTCGTGTTTCCCCACAAGCGTTCTGACTGTGAGGAAAATGCTCTCAGAGCTTCTCACCTGCAGTGTACAACCATCGGACCTGCATCAGGAGGGTTACAGGTTTTGACTCTCCGTAAGAAAGCCAGAAAAGGTGTTGGGTGTTCTGGAACACCATGATCAGGCCAGGCAGTGAACTGGAATTGTCTTACTTCTCTCTTCTCACTTGAACCATTCTGTGAAGTAAGAACAGTGGTTGAAATTCTGTGTTCTTAGCCTCAAGCTGTATGATGTGTAATAACATGGGAAAGGTAACATGTAGATGTGCCATCTTAATTCCTTCCCCTATCCTGTATTCCTTGGGGAGAAATACTCTTTGGAGTTATAACTACAAGCTATTTGTAAATGACAAATATTTGCTCAGGAAGACAAAATTCCTAGGTGAGAAGCATTCCATTTCTCAGGTTTAACTATCAGGAGTGCTCCTGTCATATTTTACCAAAAGAACTAGTTCTTCTTCATCCAGTCTTCATTTGCTGAAACTTTCATTCAGAGCAAGAGTTCCATATTTATTGACAAATCACTAACAAGGAGAAAAACTGCTGAGCGATAATGGAAGAATCATTTCATTCTTCATTGTTGCCAGCAGAATCAAGATTTAAGTAAAGCCTTGAAATATTTGATTTCTCAAAAGAAGCTTTCTTTAAATAATGGAAAGGGGAAAGAGGGGGGAAGAAAGCAAACCTTGTAAAGTGCAAATGTTCGAACACAATACGTGGCCAGCTCCACTGTGTCTAGCAGGGTCACCTGGACCAGCCCATGGGTTTCTGTGCCTCTGCTGGGCCAATACTGGTCACACTTCACCTAGAAGACACAAGTGACACATTCAGGGCAGATCCTCATCAATTTCTCGATTAGCTTTATTTTGAGTTGCTGTTGAAGGAAAACAGCTTTTCTGCATTTCATTTTATGTTGATCTTTTTCTGGCATGCATTCTTGTTATCCCAATATATGTAAATTACTGCTCTGATGCCAATGTAAACCACATTTTTCAAACTGGTAGGAATACTAAGCAGTAACAGATTCAATTTTCCTGGAGAAAAATAAATTGCAGATTGTCGCCAAGTAGAATAAGGAGAGAGGTATTTGAAACTTCAGAGAACTTGAAAAGAAAACACAAAATTGTTCTAGGATAGATGTTAAGAATCGCTTCAGAAAGATTACACTTAAGCACTTAAATGACATGGTGAGATAGTTAGTGTTCATCCATCAACGTTTAAAAGGCACAAACGATTTCATCTTGAGCTATCTCGAAATATGCTTGTTTAAAGAAGAGTAGAAATAATTTGTAAATCTGTCAAAGTATAACAAACAACACAGCATTTTTCTTTAATACAAGATAAATGTGTATGTATATCAAAAACAAATGAAATATGTAAAGTCTGGGGGGAAAGAGCTGTCTGTTCTTTAAAAAGTCTCAGAGGGTCACACACTAGCAGTGGCAAAGTTTAAATAATTTAAAACCCATTCATTTCAGATGAATAATCTACAGTGATTATGTGAAGTTGGACAAGAAAAGCACGTAAAAAGTATTCAATGCAATTAGTTTAATATGCAACAAAGAATAATTCCAAATCTGCTGTATGCCTTTGGGTATTAAAAAGCATAATGAAAAATAGCAAAGATAACACTGTATTTTCTAGTAAGATGATACATCAGAATATATTTACCCTTTTCCATCTCAGATTAAAAGAAAAAAAATGGGAGTAGTTCTTAGTTGAAGCCAATTAAAATGCATGTCTCTAGGTAAAGATATCTAGTACTATTTTATATTAGTACATCTTCTACTTGAAAATTATGATCTTTGGATTTAAACAAAAGCAATGAGGCATTATCATAGGTACTTGGATTTTTGGCTTAGTAAATAGAATTATAGGGAATCATTTGCTTTTATGTTGAATATAAATATTACCATTCTGTAAATAATATTGTAATTTTCTATTTCACAACTAAAGCATTTGCTGCTCAGAGTCAGCCTCTTTCTGTGTAGATATCAGACCTTGTGAAAGGGAGAGGGTTAATCCTCTACACAGTTTCCTAAACAAGATAAAAGAAAAGGTACCATTACACAGGAAGGCAGAGACTGCACTCTCAAGGTCTGCTACTATGCCTTTATCTCAACTGTGAGACCCACACAAACATTATCTATTTCAAGAAAAATGAACAAAAGTGGTAACATGAAAGTGGAGAATTATGTCTTAGTAAGATTTTTTTTAAAGGCTTGCATTTTCTAGATGCACAAAATATTCTTCTGTTTCATATTTCTATCATATGTTCTAACTTAAAAATAACACAAGGGAAAGATAGTTCTTTAAGGAGAATATTGATGTAGTAAGACCAGGGTTGGGTACCTCTGTGTATTCTCTGAAAGCAAAGTAACTCAGTTGTGTCCGACTCTTTGAGACCCCATGGACTGTGTGTAGCCTACCGTGCTCTTCCGTCCATGGGATTTTCCAGGCAACAGTACTGGAGTGGGTTGCCATAGCCATCCATTAAAACCCAAGTTGTACTTGGACAAACTTAGCAAAGGCTACTACCCTCATAGAGCCAACATTACTTAAGTAACCCTAATTCAGATAGAAAAAAAAAAAATCACAAAAATGAAGTCAGAGGATCTGTTCTAAACCATGAAATAGATGTCAAGTTGATGTCTTGCTGCAAAAGACAAAAGAAACTGGAGGCCTCTTATTGCAACATTTGAAGGGATGCCAACAATGTACTGAGTTTAGGAATCAACAGAGAAACTCAAAACTCATGATTTAAGAGTTTCAGCTGAACACGAGCCCTTTCAAATAAAAACCAACAGGTCATATCCCAGGAGGACAAATACCACTAAGATGGGTACAAAAACTGCAAGTTAATGCAACAAAATGAACTAGAAGTTCAGTACAATTCACCAAACCCAATTTAATGTAATTATGTTTCAATGCTGGAGAATGGTTATCCTTAGACCTTTTGATGAGGTAAGACAAAGGAAAACAAGAAAAGAACCATAAGCCAGCCTTAATGGAAAAATGACTCCATTATTGAGTGACTTTCCATCTACAAAGCCACTCCATCCCTAAAATGTAGGAAAACCCAAACTTATAATGATTATTTTAAAGTTTGAGAACTGCAACTATTTTTGGCTTAGTTAGACTCTGACCTCTTTAGAAAAAAAAAATTCCACAAAACATTACTATAGGAGTAAATATTGTGAACATTTTTTAGCTAAAAGAATAAAGAAACAGTTCTTGTACTCATTTTAAAGAATGTATTCTAGCCTTACTCTTTACTAAAAAAAAAAAAAAAACCCTCTAAAATGTTCTAAGTGAAACTGCAAAAACTAGAAGCAACTTTTTAAAAAGTCAATATATTTAAACATCTGTGTTTTTTCTCAAGAAATATTTTGCAAGGGGAGTTTATGAAAAAATAAATGTTCTAATGTATGTGCACATTCACACGTACAGTCTCAGCAGTGGGATTAGAAGGGTTGCCTGAGCCCTCTGAGCAGCAACACAGGCTTCCCTTCAGTTGCAAGGACTGCAACACTTCTTTTCTCCACCTCATTCTCTGAGTAGACTGTATAGGTTTCATCCTGAGGGCTAAATTTAAGGGCTTAGACTTACTGACAAATATTCCTTTAAGCCTTGCATCATTAGCCATACACTAAACAAATAATTTCTGATTGTAATGTTAGAGAGGGAGTCAGAAGTCTAGTGAGGAAAAAAATTAAAAGGATACAGAATAATAATATAAATTATATATATATTTTTCCTAACCAGCTAATACAAATGAGCTAGCTCTGTTTCCCTCTTTTTTTTTCTATATAAAATGCCATTTATTGTCTTTCATCTATTATCTTTTTTTTTTTTTTACTTTATTTTACTTTACAATACTGTATTGGTTTTGCCATACATCAACATGAATCTGCCACGGGTGTACATGAGTTCCCAATCCTGAACCCCCCTCCCACCTCCCTCCCCATACCATCTCTGGATCATCCCAGTGCACCAGCCCCAGGCATCCTGTATCCTGTATCGAACCTAGACTGGCAATTCATTTCTTACATGATAGTATACATGTTTCAATGCCATTCTCCCAAATCATCCCACCCTCTCCCTCTCCCACAGAGTCCAAAAGTCTGTTCTATACATCTGTGTCTCTTTTGCTGTCTCACATACAGGGTTATCATTACCATCTTTCTAAATTCCATATATATGTGTTAGTATACTGTATTGGTGTTTTTCTTTCTGGCTTACTTTACTCTGTATAATTGGCTCCAGTTTCATCCACCTCATTAGAACTGATTCAAATGTATTCTTTTTAATGTCTGAGCAATACTCCATTGTGTATATGTACCACAGCTTTCTTATCCATTCATCTGCTGATGGACACCTAGGTTACTTCCATGTCCTGGCCATTATAAACAGTGCTGCGATGAACACTGGGGTACACGTGTCTCTTTCAATTCTGGTTTCCTCAGTGTGTATGCCCAGCAGTGGCATTGCTGGGTCATAAGGCAGTTCTACGTGCAGTTTTTTAAGGAATCTCCACACTGTTCTCCATAGTGGCTGTACTAGTTTGCATTCCCACCAACAGTGTAAGAGGGTTCCCTTTTCTCCACACCCTCTCCAGCATTTACTGCTTGTAAACTTTTGGATCGCTGTTTCCCTCTCTTGAAATGTTTTCTTTGGCAATAACCCTCCCCGCCCCCCAGCTTTTTTTTCTCTGAGAGAAGAATCTCAGAGAAGAATCTAGAGAGTTACTACTTGTTAGGCTTCATGCATAGAGCTGAGTGTGAGAGTTAAGATGTGCTGTACAGAAGGCTCCCTTTCAGGGTATACAGAAGGTGGGAGTTACAGTTCAAATAATAATATATTAATATATAAATATATTATTAAATATATAAATATTAAATATATAAATATTAAATATATAAATATATTATTATTTGTCTTTTCTTATTTGCTTCTGAAGTGACTACAAGTGGCCTTCAGGACTGATTCATGGAAGGTCAGGCAGTTTCACTGTTGACCAGTAAGCTGCTTCTCTGTTTCCAGGACCAAAGCCTTGTGGCCTCTTCTATAAAATGGGAATGATTATCTCCTGCATGACAGGTTTATTATAAGGGTTGGAAATTGTATACCTGAAACTCTGAACCCAATGCTGCTGCTAAGTCACTTCAGTCGTGTCCGACTCTGTGTGACCTCATAGACGGCAGCCCACCAGGCTCCCCCGTCCCTGGGATTCCCCAGGCAAGAACACTGGAGTGGGTTGGCATTTCCTTCTCCAATGCATGAAAGTGAAAAGAGAAAGTGAAGTCGCTCAGTCGTGTCCGACCCTCAGTGACCCCATGGACTGCAGCCTGCCAGGCTCCTCCGTCCATGGGATTTTCCAGGCAGGAGTACTGGAGTGGGGTGCCATTGCCTTCTCCATCTGAACCCAATGGCCAACACAAATAGGTATCCGGTGGGAATATTTATTATTAGTTAACCATGTTCTCAGCTTTTTGTGTTTGTTGTTATAAACCACTGAAATCATTCTGAATGTGAAAAATTGAATATATTGTTAATCCTAGCAGATATGTATTTAGGATTTTCTAGACAGGAGGTGAGGTGCCAGTGGCAATGGAAACACCAAAGTGAAAAGCAGTCCTGTCCCCAGTCCATCTGCCATACTGACTAAATATGTAGGGGTGCTTCTATCTCCTGGTTCATCAAATAGGTAGTTGTGACATTCCAAACAGTCCTTTAATGGACCTGGGCCCCAGCTGGCTGTGAAGAGAGAATGTACTAGAATCAGAGTAGAAAAGGAATAAAGTACAACCAGGCTGTGGTTTAGAAACATCACCCTGTAACTCTACTTGAGGCCCAAATTGAATGAGACAGTTCAGATTCCTGGCTGAATATAGGGGAGATATTTCTTTTTATTATCACAAAGAGAATCCCTTTATGTGGTAAGCTTTCATTTTTTCCAAAATTATGGAAAGACTGGGTTGACCATTGCTACATGTATGCTGTGGAATTCATTCATTTTCTCCCTTTCGTGGCAAATTATTAAAAGTAAGTTGATGGCATGATGGAACATATTTAAGTGTATTCAAAAGAGCAACTCACTGTTGGAAATATCTCGTAGGATTTGATCCAGCAGGTCTACTGACTGTGCTTTAGGGAAATGCTCTCCTTGTTCCGTTTTTACTTCCACATGGCTTATCTTGGACTTGGTTTGGCACACTAAGGGCATTCAACACACGCAAGCCAACTTTATAATCAACTATATACGGTGGTCTAGGTTGGCTTATTTTTAAACAGCCTGAAACTTTATGAAAACAAAACCTCATTTCAATTTAACAAAGCTTTATCGAGGCTGGCAGCATGGCGGAAGGCACCAGAATTCCAAATGTAACAAAGCAATACTCCAAAGAGTCCCAGCAATATTGAACTCAAACACATTCGCCACATAGCACTTGAGAAAGCCTGCCTAGGGTTATTTAGTCAAAGAAAGACTTAGAGACAATAAATGATATTTGGAAATCAGTATTTAGTACGTTTGAGCAAAGGATTCTACTGTAAAGAGGGGACAGTATGTTAACATTAGATAATGCAAATCAAGGCTGTTCTTGGGAAAAAGGAAATGTTACCATGACTAAATATACATTTAATAAGAATACAATCAAAGAAAGTTTCAGGTAAATATTAGTATATATTTTAGTGGACAGAAAAATTACACACCAAACTGATTCTCTAGGCTATTATATCTCTTTTTTGGCATTTTAAAAAAGACCGGATTTAATACTTGATTTTCCAAAATCAGGAGATAATTCTCAATGATTCTCTTCTCTTTGAATAATAGTGTCATTCCCTCCATTCAACTAATATTTAGTCATATCTATTTTCAGATGGCAAAACTACCTGGTTTATGAATTTCTTTTGTTTTCTCTTTGCTGACCACTATTTAGTGAAGGATCAAAGGCAATGGAGTCCTTGAAATGAGAGTGATATTAAAGCATTTGACTATCAGTACAGTCATTGCTTTTCATAAATAAAACTATAATGTCAAAAATATTATTCTCTAAATAAACCAAATTTTGCTGCTTATCAGTTCACTGAACCATTCAAACACTTACTAAACCATTTATTAATTTAAAAACTTGATAGTCATTTTTTTTTTTGATGTGTGCTATAGAATGAATATCTGTGCCCCTTCCCCCCATTCATGTTGTTGTTATTCATCACTAAGTTGTGTTTGACTCTTTGTGATCCCATAGATTGCAGCATTTCAGGCTTCCCTGACCTTCACTATCTCCCAGAGTCTGCTGAAACTCATGTCCATTGAGCTTGATGCCATCCAACTATCTCATCCTCTGTTGCCCCCTTCTCCTCCTGCTCTAAATCTTTCCCAGCATCAGCATCTTTTCCAATGAGTTGGCTCTTTGTATCAGGTGGCCAAAGTATTGGAGCTTCAGCTTCAGCATCAGTACTTCCAATGAATATTCAGGACTGCTTTCCTTTAGGATAGACTGACTTTCCTTTAGGTTTGATCTCCTTGCAGTCCAAGGACCTCTCAAGAGTCTTCTCCAGCGCCACAGTTCTTTGGTGTTCAGCCTTCTTGATGGTCCAACTTTCACATCCATACATGACTTCTGGAAAAACCATAGCTTTGACTATACGGACCTTTGTTGGCAAAGTGATATCTCTGCTTTTTAATATGCTGTCTAGGTTTGCCATAGCTTTTCTTCCAAGGAGCAGGCTTTTTTTTAATTTCATGGCTGCAGTTACCATCCACAGTGATTTTGGAGCCCAAGAAAATAAAATCTGTCAATATTTGCATTTTCCTCCTATCTATTTGGCATGAAGTGATGGGACTGGATACCATGATCTTAGTTTTTTGACTGTTGAGTTTTGTTTTGTTTATTTTACATTTTTCATGCTTTTTTTTTCTACTTTTAAACATGTATTTATTTTCATTGAAGGATAATTACAATATAGTGCTGGTTTATGACTCAGGGAACTCAAACCAGGGCTCTGTGACAACCTAGAGGGGCGGGATTGGCGTGGGAGGAGACTCAAGAGGAGGGGGACATATGTATACCTATGGCTGAACCATGTTGATACAGGGCAGAATGTTGAGTTTTACGCCAGCTTTTCACTCTCCTCTTTTACCTTCATCAAGAGGCTCTTTAGTTATATTTGCTTTCTGTCATTAGGGGGGTTGCTGTTGTTCAGTCACTCAATCATGTTCGACTCTTTGCAACCCTATGGACTACAGCACGCCAGGCTTCCCTGTCCTTTACCAACTCCCAGAGCTTGCTCAAACTCATGCCCATTGAGTCTGTGATGCCATCCAACCATCTCATCCTCTGTCATCCCCTTCTCCTCCTGCCTTCAACCTTGCATCAGGGTCTTTTCAAATGAGTCAGTTCTCTGCATCAGGTGGCCAAAGTATTCGAGCTTCACTATCAGTCTTTCCATGAATAATCAACATCAATTTCCTTTAGGATTGACTGGTTTGATCTCCTTTCTATTCAAGGTACTCTCAAGAGTCTTCTCCAACACCACAGTTCAAAAGCATCAGTTTTTCTTTGCTCAGCCTTCTTTATGGTTCAAGCCTCACATCCATACATGATTACTGGAAAAACCATAGCTTTGACTGGATGGACTTTTGTTGGTAAAGTAATGTCTCTGCTTTTAAATATGCTCTCTAGGTTTGTCATAGCTTCACTTCACAAGAGCAATCATCTTTTAATTTCATGGTTACAGTCACCATCTGCAGTGATTTTGGAGCCCAAGAATATTAAAGTCTGTCACTGCATTGGTTCCCCTTCTATTCACCATAAAGTGATGGACAGGATGCCACAATTTTGTTTTTTGAATGTTGAGTTTTAAGCCAACTTTTTCACTCTCCTCTTACATCTTAATCAAGAGGCTCTTTAGTTCTTCTTCACTTTCTGCCATAAGGTGGCATCATCTGCATATTTGAGGTTAATGATATTTGACCCTGCAATCTTGATTCCAGCTTGTGCCTCATCCAGCTTGGCATTTCACCTGATGTACTCTGCATATAAGTTAAATAAGCAAGGTGATTATATATAACCTTGACGTATTCCTTTCCCAATTTGGAACCAGTATGTTGTTCCATGTCTGGTTCTAACTGTTGCTTCTTGTCTTGCATACAGGTTTCGCAGGAGGTAAGGTGGTCTGGTATTCCCATCTCTTTAAGAATATTCCACAGTTTGTTGTGATCCATAGTCAAAGGCTTTAGCGTAGTAAATGAAACAGAAATAGATGTTTTTCTGGAATTGCTTTTTTGATGATTCACTGGATTTGGGAATTTGATCTCTGGTTCCTCTTCCTTTTCTAAATCCAGCTTGAATATCTGGATGTTCTGGTTCATGTACTGTTGAAACCTAGCCTGGAGAATTTTGAGCGTTACTTGACTAGCGTCTGAGATGAGTGCAACTGTGCGGTAGTTTGAACGTTCTTTGGCATTGCCTTTCTTTGGCCCTGGAATGAAAACTGAGCTTTTCAGCCCTGTGGCCACTGCTGAGTTTTCCAATTTAGGGTGGTATTATCTGCATATCTGAGGTTGTGGATATTTCTCCTGGCACTATGTTGAAATCTGATTCCCTATGTGATCGTATTAGGAAGTGGGGGCTTGAGGAGGCCCTTAGGTCATGAGGGCGGAGGCCTGGTAGAATGGAATTAGTGCTTTAGAAGAGAAACTCTTGAGAGCTCTCTCACCCCTGCATTGTACAGACAGTTTTCTATGAACCAGGAAGCAGCACCTTAGTCTTAAACTGTAAGAAGTTAAGTTTCTGTTGTATATAAACCATCCAGTCTATAGCATTCTGTTATAGCGACCTGAACAGGATAAGACAAATGCATCTGCTCGGAATTAACAGATGGAACTGCACTCAACTTTTCTAACGCCTTCTCCCATTATATCTCCACTTTCTAGAACGCTGTTGTACCCTGAGGGAAAATGTATGAAAGGTCCCTGTCATGGCCAGGTGGCACTTGCATACCAGGCCTTCCCTCATGACTGGAGTCTCTTTGCCCCTCAGCCCCAGTCACTCCTGGCAATGACTGGGTACTCCACACAGATTTACTGCCACCTCTGCACCTGCCTTCGTCTGCCCAGTGGCTGCCTGTGTTCCAACAGTGCTCCAGTGTCACTGACACCGAGCGATATCCTTATGTGACTTAAAGTTTCAATAAAAAGATAATGTTTGTATACCAGCCAATATGGATACATTTCAATATAGTAACTCCCAGTAAAACTACAGTGGTGCAAACCAGCTGAATGTCTGCCTTGCCTGGGCACAGAGATTAACTCGCACTTCTCAAAATCTTAGAAATAGCCTAGACCAGCCCGGAGCACTGTAAGCATGACTGCGAAGAATCACAGGGGCTTTGCACATTGCCATTGGGAGAAAGCCGCATCTCTTTCTCATTCCTTAGGTTGTGCTGCCTATAATTCACTTCAGTAGGGATGTTCTGAGCCATCATCTGTAGTCTTCCATCCTAAATAGAGGATGTGGGATGGACAAAGAAGGGAGAAATTCCAGGAAGCTAACAGACAGTAAGAAATTGGTGGGATCCTTTCTCTGTTATTTGACACGGTTGACAAAAGAAAACCAAGAGTGTGGAACTTGCTAGATAACATCCTTTAGGCTGCCAACATGAGTATCTTTCTTTTTGTTGCCAGTGTCCTATATACATTAAGCATCCACTGCTTTTTTAAAAACAATCCCATACATCATGCAGACTCCAAAGGCAACGTTTGTGCTGCAATCACAAGTTGCTTAAGGAAAAAGCAGTTTCTGTAGCCCTAGATAGGCAAGTGCTTCAGGTTAACAGTTTGAGAAATTAAATGTTCAAGGCCTCTGGTGCTTCCAGTTCTGTTTGGAAGAGGACACAGACCTGGCATTTGGAAAGCATTTGCTCTCCATTAAACTTACTGAACCTTGACAAACCAGAGGGGCCAGGAATTAGTCTGCCACCAGCCAAGGCTGGGCCTTCCAAAACCGATAACGACAATGAAAACAATAACACTGCCATTTATAATCTTCAAAGGGATTCTGCCAACTTTTAACCCAAAAGGACCTCACAATCTGAAAAGTATCTCAAGCTTTGTTCTATAGCAAAACAAGAAAGTGTTTAATCAGAATCTCCTTTCTTGCTGCTTTTTGTCCAGCATTTCCCTCTTAGCTATAGAAGCAAGTGAAATATGTCTCCATCTCACTGTCACTCTCTGTTGGGGGTAAATTTACTATGATGACATTCAGGAATGGAGAGGAAACAGGAAGAGTGGGTGGTCTTTAGGTCTGAAGTGCTCCAGTGGCCAAGCGTCAGGTTTAACTCCCTAAACCATTAGCATAGTGTAGTTAACGCCATCCTGACCCCTTCGGCCTTGACATCATCTAACCTCCATCCATTAACAACCGAATTTACTGGATTATGGATTTTCCCATTCCTGGCCTATCATAAAGTAAGTCGTGTTGCACAAAATGTTTGATCTGCTCGAGCAATGGATGCCATTAACCAGGTTCCCTGGTTATCTATTTGGGAACAGAAAATGGGATTTAGAGAGTTTGGAAACTGAGTACGGACTTCTTCACATCTTATTCTAGGCTTTTACCACTAACAGAAGTGGCCCACATTGGATGATGACAATTCAAATCATTTCCCATGTCAAGGTGTGTCAAAATTTTACTCTCATTCTTGACATTTATAGCACTAAGTCCCACTACAATACTAACTCTTTAAGTGAATCAACTCCCACTATAAAGCTTGCAAGACGTGAAGCAACAGTAAGTGTCAACTATGGGAACTGACTGAAGGCAGGCTGGGAGGACAAGTGAAAGACAAATGCCCCTTAACCTCACTTCTAACACTAATCAAGCTTGCTCAAGAATTTGTCAGCGATAGGCCTACATGTTCCCTTCTGTACCTCCAGAGAGATTAAGGGGGAACAAAGTGAACAATCACCCATCAAATAATAGAGCTTCCTGGGCCAGGAATGGTCTTTGCGAATCCTCCCTTGGAGACCCCCATTCTTCAGCCTAGGCGTGCCAGCCATGCATCCCAGTTGCCCACAAATAACACCCCTGTAGTGGAAATCCCAGCTGTATACATTTTACTCTACCAGTGCTTCATTTTTTCCGAACTCTTTCTTCCCTCCATGTGGTTACCCAGACCAATTCATGTGCTTATTGGCATGTTATGAAACATGGAAACAATTAAAGACCACATTCTGGGGCACAGGAATAAGTTGCTGCAGAATCAGTGAACTACGCAGAACTTGAGACGATTTGGCAAAAAAAGATGGAAACTGTGGAATAAAACCCACTAACCATATCTCATGTCACACAGTATACAAGTCTTTAAATTTATTTGTGCATTTTCAGGCAGCAATCAAACTTCAACTTCAAAATCTCTAGTTTTTAGCATTATATATATATATATATATGTATATATATATATATATTTAATATATCCTAATGAAACTCATAGAAAATATTCAACTTACACATTTTCTCCTCAGGCTTGATATATGAATGTACACACTGTGCAAACAGTCTCCAGATTTAAGTTTGGGATTCTTGCAAGGCCACATTTAAGGGAGACTGATGGCATTTGAAAAATCAAAGAACTGAAGTTTTCAAATGGCCACCGTAAGCCCTAAGCCCTACCTTACACTTGTAAGCCTTTGTCAGTCTTCCAAGTGCGAATAATGGTCAATTCTCTAACAAAAGATCAGGGAAATGTCTAACACATGCGAGAGTAAATTTTTTCTTGAGTGAACTATTCTAATTCAGCAAGGGTTACAAGCCCTGCTGCTGTGTCAGCCACAGAGAGAAGTTGGGAGTGAGCCTTGGCACAGAATGAGGGCTAGAAAACAAAGGAGGTTGGTTCTGAGAAGAGAATTCCCTATTATCATAAATAAATAAGAAAGGGAAGGAGAATGAAAAGCTGAACCAAAAGGAAATGTGGTATCAAAACTATATTTAGTGGTAATTATTACTACATGTAACTCATGTTCATAATAATACTATTTTCACATTGTATTGCTCCAAGATAAGTGAAAGTAGCAGCCAGAATGTTCTATAGTAGACATTTTACAGGCAGATTAACACACTTCCTGTGTCAGGGTCTCCATTCTGGAGATTCTGTCAAAGACAAACGCAAAGGGACCCCATGTTCTGAGCTACACTCTCCTGTTGACTAGGATGCATGGCTGTGCAACCCTGGGCTGGGAACAGGGGGCAAAACTGACTACATGGAGTGACTCTTGTGTTTGGTTAGGGTTTGCCACCAACCACAGAGAAACAGACTCATTTCATTTGGGAACAAAACTTGATTTATTTGGAAGCCAGCTTTAGGAGAAACTAAAGCTATAATGGTAAGGCCTCTAACTTCTCTATTTCAACCAAAAAATAATAGTGTAGACTCACTGAGACACCTTGTCACATTCTTTATCTAAGGTAATATCCACATTAACGTTTCCATGTAATCCAGAAAGACTCTGAGGTGTCCAGCAGCTCGCTTAATGTCACATAGCTAGTGTGCACTAAAGTTGGGCTCTAAACCCAGACATGTGACTGCAAGGCATCCCTGCTTGGAACTCTGTCAGGTAGATTCCTCTGATGGTGGGGTCCCCAGCAATTCTGGGCAGTATCATGCAATCTTTTCTTCCTATTCTTTTCTCTTTCCCACTTCAGTTAATAGGTATTCCTGATTACTTGTAATGCACAGAAGTGTTTACACACATACACATGCCTTGTTTTTAATAAGCCAAGGGGATGAATTTTATTTTAGGAACCCAAGCAAGCCTTCATCAAAATAATGAAATTTTAAGCTTTAGCCCTTGGAGAAGTGATTTGTTTAAGCTGCCTGGACCTTTATGAGAGAGACTACAGCAGTTTCTAAATAAAGCCAAGTAGATAATATGACTGCTTTGAAGTTGGCTGCTGGGAACTGAGAATTTAGTGAGTTGCAGGTCAGCCCACATAACCCTAAAAGTTCCCCAAGTATGGAGCTATATATTTCAGCAACAACTAACCACTGTTTCAAACACTGTTTGTATAGCAAAATTTAACCTGTGTTCTTGTTTTGAAAATCCAGGAATGCTTTCCCCTTGCTTCCTGGGACTTTAGGGGAAAGAGCAAGTGTACAGGGGAAATTGAGGTGGGAGGATGTGAGGGAGGAAGATGAAGAGCAGGTGAGATAATTTGGGGGTTCAGTGCTTTGTTAGATCTCTCCAGGGCATTTGTTCATTTATTTTCAAGTGTTCTAGACTGAGGAACAAAGGCTTTGGGGATCAGAGTATCATTTGTATAGCCAGGGTTGATGATGATTGAGATCTCTCAATATTGGCTTATGTGTCGTAAGTTTGGGTACAGATAACCATCACAGAATAAAAAGCACAAGGCAGCACTTTATTCGGCCTCCTCAGGTCATTTAACAAAGGAGAGAGCTAACTTGCAAGAGCAAAGAGTAATTAATGAAGGGAATAAACAGAGTTCATTTAGTAACTTTCAAATAAGTTTCTCTGTCTGAGGTGGGAGAAAAAAAGGTAGCCTGCAACAGAAAGATAAACTGTGGGTATTTAAGTCACAATGCCTTCCACCAAGAACTGCTCATTACCATCACATGTTGCACTGGCAGTGGGGCCAGTTAGAACTAACTTTATTATTAGAAGCAATTAGGGAGAAAAGGGGCAGAATTTCATTTGGTTATTTCAAAACAAGTTTCTGTGCATGGCTTAATGAAAGCCTGCAGTGTCAAGATAAAACTGTGTGTTTTACTGAAAACAGCTTTTGCAAATGACTGCTTGTTACCAGCCAGTATCTCTAGGCAGAGCAGTCTGGGTAGGTTGGATTTACATGCATACTGTAACATAATAGTTCAGCTGCCTCTGCTTCACAGATGTGCTAACAGGCAGTATGGCCTTGTGGGTAAGCACATGTGTTGTGGAGACAAGACTGTCTGTTTTCAATTCTTCATTCTGACCTTGGTAACTGAAAGAGCTTGGGTGACCTTCTGGAATGTCCTGGCCTCAGTTTACTCATATATAAAGTGGAAATCATAGTAGTGTTTATCTCATGGATTGTTGTAAAATATCAATGCACCCAATATATGTTAGACATTGTTAAAATTATTAACAACTGTATCCAAGAATCATTTGGATAGGAGTTGCTTTAAGGAAAGGGCTGGTTATATATAGGGGTTATATAGAGTTTACCCTGAGTATGAGTCAATAAAAGATCTATTTACATCTTTCAAATGGTATTTGAATGTAATGTGTAACACATACATATCTTCACAGTCATACAAGTTTTTTTTAATCTAAATTCATTTCAGACAATATTTTTGTAGAATTCACATTTGAAAAGATCTGATTGCTTTTTAGCTTTGCTAAACCAGTTGTGTTCCATGTTTATTGATTTCCCAGCTTTAAAGTAACAGCTGGGACTTTTTATTTTCTCCGAAGTCTGAGCTGTTTCCTTAGGGATCTCCTGGGCAGTTTTCAAGTCCTCTCTCATAGACACACAGGCTAAGAGAAACTGCCATGTATTGAGCTTAGAAGAATGTTTAAATCCTGGCTGTCGCACAACAAATGAGGACTCAGGCTTTGACTTCCTTTTAAATATCCTTTTTGAGAATACTGTGGCCCCAGTAAAAGAGCCCTCTCACTGTTAGTTTCAAACTCTGCCCCGAATGCCCCACACTTCAGGGAGAGTATATGCTGTCTTCAGTGATTTGTCAGACTTATTCCTTAAATTCTCAAGGTTACAGACTGATTTTCATCAAATGGCTACAATATTTGCATGTACACTTGGGAATGTGGATACTGCTTACCCATTATGTTCTAGTTTTGCAAATCAAGAGCATTTAACCAATATGCCATGCTTCATAATACTGGATCCATATGATGAATAAAATTCCTTTCTTAGACCTTACTAAGCAGTGACTCTGTTATTAAAACCTATTCATTTTGGAGAAGGCTAAACTAGCAAAATGCCCTCTACATTTACATGTTTTCTCAGCTGTGTATTAACCCACATCATTTTTCTGGCTGCCCTGACTTAATTTATGATAATCTGAATAATTTTTGAAAGGACCCTCTTTCACAGAATTTTAGATTTTCACTGCAGATTATGAGAAAGAGAAAGTTGAAAATGTCAGGAAGTACATATTATTGGGGTTTTCCCCCAAAGTCTGTGCATTGCTATTAAATGTGAATTTTAAAAAGATATCCAAGTCGATATTTATTTATCTAGCCAAGTTGCCTACTTCTTTGAGTGCTATTTCTTTTTCCTTTTAGTGATCATACACATCATGAGATAATTTCCTTTTTGAAAGATACAAAAGAATGTTAAAGCATGACTTAGTCTAAGCTGTTGATAGTCATATTTGCTGCTGAGTCGCTTCAGTCATGTCCGACTCTGTGCGACCCCATAGACGGCAGCCTGCCAGGCTCCCCCCGTCCCTGGGATTCTCCAGGCAAGAACACTGGAGTAGGTTGCTGTTTCCTCCTCCAACGCATGAAAGTGAAAAGTGAACGTGAAGTCGCTCAGTCAGGTCCGACTCTTAGCGACCCCATGGACTGCAGCCTGCCAGGCTCCTCCGTCCATGGGATTTTCCAGGCAAGAGTACTGGAGTGGGGTGCCATTGCCTTCTCCGGATAGTCATATTTAGTGGCTTTTAAAGAACCAAAACTTGAAATCTTAGATTCTGACCAGAACTATCTGAGGGAAGATTTTAAGAGGGAGAAGGTAGATACTCATCCTTACCCTGGACCGCTCTTCTAGTTTTGTCATCATAACAACTGTGGCACTCCGCTGTTCCCATATCATTCTCCAGAAGTCCCCGAATGTTTCCGGTAGAGATCCCTGTGTTGCGATATAGGCATTTTGTTTCCTGTAGCCGTCTATGTAATTGGCATTCACATAGTCACTTCCTGGGATACCTGTAAAGCAAGGAGTGTTATGCAACTATGTGAACATATCACAAGAGGAAACAGCCTGGGACATGGCCTGATGACAGTGTTATATTATTGTTTCATACTGTATTAAAGTTTGGGTCTTAAACAGGATTAAAAATGGTTCTTATTGGGACCATCATGTTAAAGAAATACAATGTCTGAAGTGTTCAATCTTTGTGACATGACAACGTAGACTCCAAAGAAATGAAAACACAACTGATTGTTCATGGAATGCCTTTTCTCTCACATGTCTTCTCCATTGCATCAGCAAAATACAGCTTGCAAAGCAATTATCTGGTCATATTCCACATTCATTCTCTTCTTTCTCAGACAAAAACCAAATAAAACAATGCCTGAGTCTGAAAATGCAGTATAGGGTGGACCATGTCCTAACAGTAAAAAATTCTTGCCAGATTTAGCTAAGAGGGAATTCATATATAAACTCATTTAGTCCTCACAACAACTCTCAGAAGTTCAGTCATGATCTTCCTTTCACAAAGGAGGAAACTAAGGTGCACAGAGATGCAAAAATGTGCCAGAATTGGTGGAGTCTGGTCTAATTATAGGCAGGCAGTCTGCTACATCTGTGCCTTAACCTCTGCAGGGTACTGCTTTTCCCTTAAACTTCAACGGGTTGTTGAATCACACAAATCGCTCTTTGGATGATGACAACTGCCTCCTAATTGGTTGTCCCACTTCTACTTTTGTCCTTTGCAGTCTGTTCTCTATTTCAATAAGAGCAGTTTATAAAAATATATTTCAGACACTGAATGTCTCTTCTTCAAACCCAACAATGGCTTCTTCTTATACTTTAAATAAAACCCAAATTCTCAACAATGGCTACAAAGCTGTGTACTTCTCCAACTCATCTTGTCGACTCATCTACTCACTTTCCAGTCTCTAGACCCTGTCCTGCTTCTACATGCTGGCTTTGTTAGAAAACATTACTCCGCTAGCTTGGTGCCATCCCATGTCCCACAACACACTCTCTGTCTCCTTTCCATCAGAAAACACTGAGCCTCCATCTCAGGGGGCCTGTTCTTCATACCCTGGGACCTCAGAACTCTCTTGGCAACATTGTAATTATAAATTTAATTGTTCACTTGCATATTGCTTGTGTTATTTGCCTCTAGACCACTTATCTTTTATTTACCTTCGCTATCCCTGGTGACAAAAAGAGTAAATAATTTGCCCAAGTTCCAACACTGAATAAGCGGCAAAGTTGTAACATAATACAGATATTCTGATTAAAAGTCTAATTTTCCTTCAGCACAGTGCCTTTATAAGGGTTACAGGGAAGTCTGAACTTCGAAGAAGAGTGACCAGAATGATGATGGAAATCAAAGCTATTTCGTATGAGAAAGGAATATATATCAAAACCTGGCAAAAAAATAGGAGTTGGACATAAGAGTTGCCCATCAGTCAAGAGAAGTTGAGGATTACTTTGTTGAGACCCAAATCTTTCAGTTCTGAAGGATGTAACTACAGAGAGATGAGTTTCATCTCCAGTATAATAAAAGCATTTTCATATAGTCATTATCAGAAAGGGTATAGATTTCCTCCAGATGTAATGGGTTGCCTATTCCTGAAGGAACAAACACTTTATTGGGATATTAGCATGATACAAGAACCTGTACATGGTCCCTTCTTACTTTGGGAAAATATGAGTCTTGGATTTATTTTAAAAAATATATTCTTTATAATGGAACATATGTTCCCAAGCTAAGATTACTTTATTTCAGTGATTGCCACTTGCAATTACTTTGACTGCTTTTCTGATTCCAGTTGTAAAATCGATCCTCTCAAGAAAAGTAATGAAAGTCAGATGGAGGCTACTGGCTTCCAAGATGAACACATGGATATGAAATACCAGCAGCATCAGTGAAAAGCCTTTTGAACAAAAACTGAAATGCACGGTTGGTTGTAACATTATTCATCTATCACAGCTACTCAAGAAGCTGTTGGGGTTCTGGCAGCCCTTTGTTGATAAAGATCCTATTCCTCCCTGCCACCACATTACTGCAGATTCAGAGGATAGTTTAAATAAAGTCCTCAGGTTGCAGTCACTGGGAAGCATGTACGTCTCCATGTCTGCAGGATTTGGTTCTGAGCCAACAATGAGTCTACTTTATAACACAGGGAAAGCTCACTTTAAATAATGTAATTTAGCAGGTAACATTAAAGAAATGATAGAAAAGATTCTGGCTAAGGGCTTCACTCAGCTACCAATACACAGAAAACTTTTTTCCCAAGAAAATTCAAAAATGGAGAAATCTGGTTTAATGACTCAGAAAATACATCAGCTGGGCACTGTGCCATTTCTTCCTTATCAAGGGTAACAAATGTGTCTGAACAACGCATCTGAGGACAGAGGTGGTGAATGTGAGACATACATGTAAAGAAGCAGAATCAGACCTAGCCTGCATTCTTGCATAAACTCTAATCAGCTATTACATTTAATTGTTTTTTGATGTATTGCTCAAGTTTGAACAATAGGTTGTTATTATATTTTATGGGGAATAGGTTGATACTGAATAAGAGTCGGGACCAAAATACAAAAATTCTGCTTGAAAACTATTATTGGATCCATATTGTATTACCAAATGCTTTAAGAATTTGGGACTTGATATTGTGCAAAGAAGAGAATTGAAAACAATACTTCAACACCTAGGAGAGCTGACTGTTAGGGTAATATTTATATCTTGAAGATAATGTGAGGATCCTCTTTATATAATTTGACACTTGTCTATAAGTAGGTAATACCTAGAATAAAAGTCTCCTGGCAAATTGCTTTACACATTCTGACAAAAAGACACTTCCAGTAAGTTCTAGCACGTGTTCTTTGCAGTGTGGAGTAGTGAGAGACTACTGTTGTTCTCTAGCAGCTCTAAGACCAAGTGTGTCTTATATTCATACAACCCAACATAATAAGCTGTGCAGAAAGATGAATGAGAAAAGATCTGAGAAATAATGGTGGCTTGTACTTCTAAAAAAAACATTAACCTCAGATTGAAAGCTAAGGTTAAAGAATAGTGTGTTTTGAGTAGACGAGACCTCTGTTTTCAATCTGACATATTTAGAATGATTTTTCAGCCAACTCCAATGAAAAAAAAAAACATACTATATTGACTTTCCTCTAATGCAGTGCAAATCAGTGTGCACTACTAATTCATGAGAAGTGTGTAAGAATTAACTGAATTCTGGGGCTATGTTAAGTAGAAATCTAACTTAAAATGCAGAACTGAAACAATACAGAATTACTGTCAATCAGCTGATTGCTTTTATTTCTTGGATTTGTGAAGATTTGTCCAAAACTATGGTAATGGTGCCTTTTTTTTTTTCTTTTGAGAGGGAAGAGTTATTAAAATAGCAAGAACTTGAAAAAAAGATGTCTGAAACTCATCATAAGTAGAATCTTAGGATTGGTCCTGCTGTAGGCACTCTCTTGGTCCTAGGTCCTGTAGGCACAATTGGTCCTAGGGTCACTGTCCAAGAAAAACAGCTTAGAACTAGACCTTGTCTTTTCCTAGGCACCCATGGCTTTACTACATTTCTAAAAGTAAGTTTTCATGATTTTCTATGCTTTTTTTTTCATTTAAAAATATTTATTTATGGCTGTGATGGGTCTTCATTGCTGCACACAGGCTTTCTCTAGTTGCAGTGACGGGGGCTACTCTTCTTTGAGGTGTGCCAGCTAAGGCAATGGCACCCTACTCCAGTACTCTTGCCTGGAAAATCCCATGGATGGAGGAGGCTGGTAGGCTGCAGTCCATGGGGTCGCTAAGTTGGACATGACTGAGCAACTTCACTTTCACTTTTCACTTTCATGCATTGGAGAAGGAAATGGCAACCCACTCCAGTGTTCTTGCCTGGAGAATCCCAGGGACGGGGGAGCCTGGTGGGCTGCCGTCTATGGGGTCGCACAGAGTCAGACACAACTGAAGTGACTTAGCAGCAGCAGCAGCTTCTCACTGCCATGGCTTCTCTTGTTGTGGAGCACAGGCTCTGGGGCATGCAGGCTTCAGTGTTTATGGTGCATGGGTTCAGTAGCTGCAGCCTGAGGGCTCCGAATTGTGGGCTTAGAAGTTGTGGCACGTGGGCTTAGTTGTCCCCGCAGGAGGTAAGATATTGGACAAGGGTTTGAACCTGCGTCCTCCGCATTGGCAGGCAGACTCCTAACCACTGGACGACCACGGAAGTCCTGATCTCCTATGTATTGTTTCATGTGTATATTCTCCAATTAATAATAGTCACGTGTGCAATTCCAATACCAATAACAGTTATCATTCTAATCTAATCATCTAATAAGTGAGAAAACAGGCTAGATCTTGTCTTCATATTTTACCCCACTATATTCCACATTCCTATCTTCTAGTCTGTTTCATCAGTTAATGGACTTATTTTTTGTGGTACTTAAAAATACTACATACATGTTTTCCACTGGGTCTTTGTGTTTTGGACAAACTTACCTTGGAGCTATACAACTCAAGCCTTTAAGAGATATTGTGATTCAAACATGGTTGGGTCAGGTTTAGGCTCTCATTTTATTTACTGGGAATTGCTAGTTACACTGTTGGTGGAAAAATAAGCATGGGTGTGAAATTTGGGCTCCCTTGTTTTTTCTGTCTGAAAAACTCTGAGAACTTTTGAGTTCAACATGCAGAGGAAATGCCATTTTTCTTCATTTAAGCATGGGATTGACACTTTAGAGCTTTATAATGATTTTCTCCCATATTATTTGAATATTAACAAATGGAGAGGAATTCTTGGAAAGATGAAGCTATTTAGTTTGAAAGAATATTACTGATGAGTAATTAACTCATACTGAGAAAGGCTTTAAAACCTTGAAAGCATGTTGAAATGTCAAAGAACATACTATCTGAGCTGTTTTGTCCTGACTGGGTTAAAATACTTTTTCTTTTTTACCCTTTTTAATTTGATGAGAAATAATTGGGTCATGTGGGTCTCATTATAAAAAAAAAATAAAAATAAATAAACAACTTGCTTTGCACTCGATTTTTCAGGTCAGTAGATAATTTGATTTGAAGATTTCTCTTGTTGAGAGGTGTTTATAATTATAAAATGTTAATAATAAGGCCTTATGCTCTTCAGTGAAAAAGCAGGACCCAAAATAGCACATAAATCATTTTATTAATGTGAAAGTAAGTAATCATACAGGCCAAGTGTGTACTTCTGTATCATAAAAGTTGTGATTCATGAAACAATACTAAGAACATGCTAAGACTTCAGAGACATTGACCAGGAAACTGAAACTCTGGGCTAGGGCTGCTGGGAAGCTGCTCTTTGACATCTGGAGGGTGGTTCAACTTGTCCAGACCTCTGACTGCTTATCTGCTAAACAAGGTGTGCTGGACAAATTGATTTCCTCAAGTCCCTTTAAGTTCTAAAATAAGATTGTGTCTCTGTGGTGTTCTTCTTGGATTCAGAAATCTCTGTAAAGTGATTTTAAGCTATATAGAGCCTTCAGTGGCTGTCAGATTAGGTAGGAACACATTCTGATGATTGTTCAAGTTGGTTTCTATTTCTTCTACCTCTGATGAGCTGTGATGAGATTTATAGGTGTGATTTATACTTTAAATCTTGACTAGAACCCCGTCAGGTGAAAAATAAACAGATTCAAAAGCATGAGGAGGTGGTAGGACTAGGTTAGCACATGGTCTATTCAGGAAAAGCAGCTTTTCTTGACTTGTGGAGGTGAGAATGAGGAAGAGGCAGAGACAGAGGCAAGGTGGGGAACCCCACTCACGGCTCTAGAGGACAAACTACTGCAGCCACCCAGAGCGGGCACCAGAACTTTAGCTCATTGGCTGGCTCTGCTCCAGCTCACAGTGTGGCATCAAAGCTCTAGTACTTTCACTTCCTTTCACTTCTACAAACCCTTTGTGAAGTTTGTGTCACATAATTTTTTTTTTTTTTTGGTAAAGCAGTTTATTCCCTGTTGTAAGACAGTACTCAAGACCCACTAGAGCACAAAAGCTACCTTTCATTTAATCAGTAACGTCTCCTGCTCCACTTCAATATACAAATAGAAAAGAAAAACTGTGTAACAACAATGAATTGCCAGGTAAGATCTAGACTGTAATTTTTACAACCCACAATTCAGAAAAAATAAAGACAAAAAAATGTTTACTTTGTTTGCTGACACCGGCAAAACCATAGAACAGAAAATAGATAAACAAAATCAAATAATACTTTACTAATAAATTTATTTAATTTCAAGGGACGCAGGTCTTCCTTCTACTTCAACTTACACCATGGCAGCCACTCACAGCTGCATCAGAACTAGCAAAACGAAGGCTTCTCTTTGCAACATGCCAGAAAAAACAAATGCTTCTTGCAAAGGCACAGGGTAATATCTGCAGAAGTCTCCCTGGATATGACTGCAGTTTGGCCAATGACCCTCCGTGTTTCTACCAAATGCAGGGCGATTCTTTTTAGAAGTGTGCCTTTATGTGGGTACTGCAGCTCGTCACCACTGTTGAGTTATGGAGGAATGGATACTTTCAGAGAGCCTGTGAACCCAGCCTTCACTCTCCCAGTGTGTTCTCTTTTCTTTGGTTTTCTATACCTTGGTACTGCTGAGGAGGCTGGGTCATGAGAGTGCCTACAGAGAAGGATTCCAAGATTAGACGCGTATTGGGGACTTCTCAGCATTGTGGTGGAAGGGACTCATTTCTAGTTAGGGGCCACTTTGCCCTGAAATAAAGCAGCATTTGGGCCACTGCAGAATGCCTGTTCAGCTAAGCCACAGAGTTTTGGTCAACTTAGCTTATATTAATACACATATACATATATGAAAGTTGCTCAGTCGTGTTCAACTCTTTGCGACCCCAAGGACTATACAGTCCATGAAATTCTCCAGGCCAGAATACTGGAGTGGCTAGCCTTTCCCTTCTGCAGGGGATCTTCCCGACCCAGGAATCAAACTGGGGTCTCCTGCATTGCAGGTGGATTCTTTACCAAGTGAGCTATAATTATTGTAGGGTTTTATTTCACAATGAAGTAGGTAAAATCAAATGCAGAGTATCAGCAGGGGTTCTGTCTGTACGATACTCAAAGCGCCCGTCTCCTCATCTACATCCTTATATATGAGCCGCACTATCATAACATCCTTACCCAACACCCCTGTGAGAGTTTCAAATGAGTCAATTAATTTGAAACGTCTAAAATACACATTGGATACTGTCTATTCTTATGATCGATGTGATCAACAAAAATGAAATAAACCTACTCATTTCTGAATACTATAGTGACAAAAAGAAACTGCAAATCTGGAAGGCCTCTTTCCTATTCTTATGTTAAAAAAAATAATGGAGTGGACAAAAATAGTCATTTTTAAACTTTCCAGTCATGTACAACCTGTGCCTATATTCTAAAAACAGAGCCATACCACAGATGACATAGGTCTCTCTGCAGCGTTAGAGTAATGGAGTGTAGCTTCATTAGCACAACCTGCATAGATGTACCATACAAATGAAAAGAAAATCCCAATAACTGAGCAAAGACAATGGAAATAAAAATAAACTCAGAGCTTTCTGATTTACTCTTCGATTAGCTTCCTGGGACCAAAAGTAAAGGGAAAAACCAACACAACCGACCATGCCTTAAAAATGTTTTTTCTCCTTTCTAGGTAAGAAGCACCACAGGGGCAGGCTGAGGTAGGTGCTGGGAATAACAGATCCCCACACACTTGCTCTGCTGCTCAAAGGAGAGAGATGCCATTTAAATAGCTCTAATTAGTCTTTACGAAGGCTGCAAGCACCTTGTGAAATTGTTCCAAGTTTCCAGAGGTTAAATCCCATCTAGCTTTCAATTTAAGACAAATTAAGCTATAGAAATTTGACTGTGCACTGTTCCTCAAAAAGAAAGATGTCTTTATTTATTAAAAAAAAGGATCACTCTGCAATAAAAGGATTAAATTTTGTCATGCTTGTAAATAATTAACTTGAAAACAGAAAGACTGAAAATGTTAAGGAAATGGAGCTAACTCAGTGATTGATGTTCTAAACAATGTGAGAAAAATGAACTCAACCAATATGGGGTGAGACTAGACATGTTTTTGTGTGTGAGTGTGTGTGTTTTGAGATGAGGCATAGTTTCTAACCAGCTGCCTTCAGTGGTGTAAGCAGAATCTCAAGAGCGAAATAAAACAAACCCAGGTGCCCACAGATTAGTCATTAGTGTCTGGGGTATGGGAGGAGAGGAGTGAGGAAGAGAGAGAGAGAATGAACCAGGAGAGAGGAAAAGGAATCATATTAACTGAGTTGATGTGGGAAATATCACATGACAGCTATTAAAGGAATTCTTGACTGAGGAAAATGATTTTAATTCTTTAATGTAGGTACTTCATATGGAACATTTATAGTCAGTATAATTAAACACTTATTAGAAAATTTTGGATAGATTGCAGCTATTGATTTTCTTGTGTTTGTTTTTAGTTGTTTTTACTTATTGAAAATATATACGGTTACTAGATATGGCCTGTAGAAAAAAAAAAAGGGTAACCCCAGCATGGGTAAGATATGTAACTGGAGAATGTTACCACGTGCTGACAGCTGTTTGAATGAATCAGTAGACATTTGCCATTTAACACTGTACAGAGGAGGCTGAGATAGGGCTTAAATGTAGAGCACAAGTGTGGTGGCAAACGGCAATCAACAGTACAGGGGAGTATCAGTAGTTTCTTCTCTTTTACTTTTTAAATTTAGATTTATCGTAGGAGCAGTGATTCTGAGAGCTGTTCTCTCATTTTAAAGGTGCTAAACTGCCCATCTCACAAATAATCAAGTTGTTGTAACATCATCTATTTTCTTTACAGTTGGAATTTTTTTTTGAGTTGTCCCTATCATGCAAATCAAACAGCAGATAATATATTTTGGATTTCCATTTAAAAGAACACATTCTTCCCCTTGTTGAAATCTGTAATGCTATTATAGATCTGGTTTTCATTTATCAAGCACCAATGTTTTCTTTTGCTTCAGAGAGTGCTGCAAATATATGCAGGTTTTTCATTTGGATAGTATTAATTTTTCCATCGATCATAAACAAAAGATATTCCATCTGTGGATAAAAGGATCTATCGATAGTAGTAATAAAATTCACAACAGTAATGATATTTCCCAGTATTTACTAGGCATTTTCTTTTTGCCAAACACTCATTGAAAGGCTTTATATGCATTAATTCATTAATTCTCCTAATAATTCTAGGAGGCAGGCATTATTATTAGTAATTCTATTGCACAAATGAGGAAACCAAGGCACAGTAACTTATCCAAACAAGTTTTCAGAAGCAAAAAGTGCCTGGGATACTTTAATAGGAAAGAAGTTCTTGAGAAATACACACAGGCCCTTGTAGGAAGGTACCCATTACAGAGATGAAGTGAATAATGATGAATGAATGGTTTGAAACTAAATATATTCCCCAAAACAAGGAAAAAATAAAACAAACCCATATTTTACTAAGCTGCTTTTATCAGATTACAAACACTAGTGTTAAAAATGAGTATAGCATGAAGTGCTTTATTCTTTGTCATTTCTAACTCAGATAAAACCATTTAAACCTGGTTTTGTAGGAGAGACACATACAAGCCAATAATTCTATTTGGGTAAACCCTCTGGATTAAATGTGCTCCCCTCCCCACTCAAAAGAGCTAATAATTTCTTAATGTCCAAGATTTAATACTTATCTATGATCTTTGGATTTAGAATCAACCTTCATAATTTTTTGGAAGAGCAGGGACAATTGTATATGTTCTCATTTTAGGTAGAACCAGACGATAGACACTAAGCGCTCCCTAAATTGAAGAATACATTTGCAAAGAGACTGTGTGTCCATGATCTCTATGAAATTAGTATACAGATGTGGGTAGGTGCCTTTTGTTTGCAAGTGGAATTTGAAATGTTCATCACATTTGAAGAAGGAATCAGCTCCCCCCAAAGGGTTAACTGAAGTAAATGACATGCCCAAGGTCACATAGCTGCTAAAACTGGGATTTAGTTTCCAGTCTTCAGTCTTATTTCTTTTTCTTCTTAAGATACCTCCAAAAATATAGTAATACTAAACAAACAAAAAATCCACCTGAAAGCCTTTTATAAGTTGCTTATTCTTTGGAAAAATTCACTTTAGCTTAAGTCTAAGAACACAACTGAAGAACTCTGGCTCCAAGATTTCTACCATAAGTGTTTCAAAATATATATTTCAAAATTCCTAGACAGTTTTCCCAGTCAAAGGACAGTTTTTGAGTTAGGCTGACATGTAAAGGCTCCATTATCATGATTCAAAAGTGGCTATAGTCCCAAGTTGCCTTTTGGAGAGAATAGCCATCTTGAGTCCAGTCGACTCATGTGTGACAGTTTTGGCTCTGCCAGTTACTAGCTAATGCCTATAAGAAAGTTACTTGACTTGAAAAAGTTTAACAGTTTCCTCATCTCTTAATTTTGTATGATAATGACTAGCTTTTGAGGTTGTTCTACACTATCAATAAAATCTATACATGATTTTATACACTATATATGAAATCTAAAACATGATGCCCAAAAGATGGTAAATATCAAGACAGTTATGTCTATCATAATGTCTTGTCTTTGTTGTTTAACTTAAAAGGAGCATTTTCAATTTTGCTCTTGACACAGGCCTGGACAATGACTTAAAAAAAATTCCATGTCAACATGGCTTTAAAGTGAAATGCTAATTATAATCCTACTAATAGAAATGTAGTACTGGCAGCAGTGAAGAATCATAGTTTAGGGAAAAAAAAAACCTTTTTATTCTGGACTGTGATTGATAGTTACATACAAGGCATTACAATAAATAATCGGCCTCTAATTGATACTCCTGAACTTACAAGAAGTTTAAGATACATAAGAAGATATTTGAGCTAAGAAGATCACCCGTTAGGGACAGATGTAACATTCTGCAGCTGTAGGAGTCTGATGCATCCAGGTCACTGATGATTCCCTATTTTATGTTATAGCCTCAGGAAAGTTAGACCATAAAAAGAGAAAAGAAATACTAAAATGTGAACTTTGTGTTAATACGAGATGATAAAATGGACTATTTTAGACAGAAAGGCAAGGCCGGGTGTTCTCATCCATGCTAAGTTACTTAGTTAAGTCACATCCTGTATCAGCAGGAAAGCAGGGTGAGTGATGTGGGCCTATGGAAGCCTTGATCGAGGAATCAGAAGAATTCAATTCAAATGTAAGCTGTATTAGTTGTTCATCTTTTGCACTGAGACTCAGGGCTGATTCTCTGTTTGAGCTTCAGTTTTCTCATCTCTAAACATGGATACCAATAAAATATTTCTACTGTTGCTTCATCAGACTGTTATGAGTATGGTAAATAAGATAGTTGATGTGAAAACTACATAGAGCTAACTCTTAGAGAACTCAAAAGTGAAAGACATTAGCACTGTGAAAACTGATACTCAGAGAGGTCAAGGTGACATAACGAGTTAGTGAAAGAGTTGTGACCCAAACCAGATTTCCTCGCTCTTTACATTTTGGTTTGGTCCCTTGCTCTTTTCCTACTTTAAAGAAATCGTACTTTCCAGACAAGTTTGGAGTCTATAAGATTAAGCATATTATTATATATTACATTATGCACATATAAATATTAATTTCCATTTAGTCTTTTTTGACAATATTTTAAGTCATTGAAGTAAGTCCTATCATATCTCTCTTTCAGGAATTATTATTTTCTCTTAAGTACTGCCTAAACATGTTGGGATGCCAAGAGGAACTGCACTGGTCAGAAATTCAATTGTGTTTTCATACTGCTTACCATCTAATTCAATAATTGTGAGCATTTTGTAATTAGGACTCTCTTAAATTTATTTTGCATTTTTCCCAGCACACATAATTGTAATTTGGAAATATACATCATGAAATGTCAGTATTTTCAAGGAGTTCAGTAAAGCACATCAGTGCCCATACACAATTCCTTATTCTTTTAAGTTTTTCCCTTGTCATCTCTCAATGGAAGAATGTTAAAAGTTTTGCTTTATTAAACCAAGATAAAGAGAATACAAGTCACTGTGACAACTCCCAGTTTTTTCTTTAATGTCATCAGATCACTCTGCAAAGTAATACAAAGACAGTGATCAGAAACACTGAGAGAACAACAAATGGGTCCCATATAAAACACTCAACCACAGTCATGTAAGTTATCACCATGGGTGGAACCCAAAACAAGCACATTAAATTTTATAAATTGTACGTGAAGTCACATAGCATTTTAATATAGTCTAAAAATCTGGCTGTGAGCTATCAAAGATCCCTTTACAGGAGAAGCCTCAGTTACTGCTTCTGTGGTTCCAGATGCTGGCATTTTTTCTGTGCCTAAGACATAGGATGATTGCTTTTCCCCTTAAATATCTGCTGGCTGGGGCTTAGTCTAAGATAAAACTCTGTTCATGCTTGTAATCTAGATTAAGCTCTCTGTATAGCCCATAAACTTCAATTAAATGCTTCTAACCTTTTGCGTAACACTTAAAATTGAAAAAAACTTTTGGTTTCTAGGTCAGCTCTAGATTTAGGGTGTATTTGTGGACACAAAACTACAAAAAGGCACATTTTAGTCTGATTCAAGTGCTTTGGATCTTATACTGTAAAAATAGCATGGGAATGAAATGTACATAGTTTCCAACTATTATAATAAAGGTACAAGGAGGAATATTCTTTGTCCTTTGACGTACTTTACTGTTATGATGGTGGAAAATAACAGGTTAAGGAAAATAATGACATAGCAGACAAAAAAAGCATAGGGAAGTGGTAGTATTGAGTGACCTAATTCTGAGTGGTTCGAAACAATGCTTCAGGGCAACAAAGGGAGCTTGACAAGTTCTCCAGCCAAGATCATGCCAAATGGGTTCTCTGTTTCTATTCATTTATTTTATTTTATTTTTATCATTTACCTTGCTTCACTGATGACAAAAAAGATTTTTCTCCTCTATGTGTGACTTGGTTTAGTTTCTATTTACCATGAAGATAATTTAGGAGACATGAGACAAGAAATTGCTGCTGTTGTTTTTTACATTTTAAAATGGGAAGTAAAGTATAAGCCCTACATGGTAATCATCTGCATATACCATTCACAGTTTCTAACCAGGACCTCAAAAGAGGCAGCTACCAATGTGACGCTATCCTGCTTGAACTAGCATTGGTGAAACTTTGATGAAAGTGATCTTTTTTTTCAGTATGAAAACAGGTTAACCCCTGAACAACTAGTATCTTTAACTCCCACAAAAAGATTTATTATTTATTATTTTGTTTTGTTAGAACATTTTACAACATCAAAGTAAAATCAATTGTGAGAATTTTACAAACTATATCTATGTCACATAATACCATTTTGAGAAAAGGGGACTGAGGTATGGACTTGCTCAAATGCTGAAAGATATAATAGTTCTTGTTCTAAAACTCAGATTTAACGTGCTATTGCCTTTGGTGCTGACTTGGAAAGTCTTTAAGCAGAGACTCATTTTCAGATTAAATTTGGATACTAGGGAGGCAGGTAGGACTTGGTCAGGGTTATGAGATAAAGTGGTGGCCATCATAGATTTTGGAAGCAGAAAACAGGGAAAGATACTTGAACAACTATAGGTGAAAATATTTCAGTTGTACTGTTCTAGAAAAGGACTGGGTCTGAAGCTGGTATTATTTAATGTTTTATAAAACATCTGGAAGAGAGGAAGCAGTGAACTTTTAAGTATGAAAAAGCCACAATGCTCTCTGGGATACCAGTGAGGATGAATGTGGTATGTGGTAGTTGGTGGTCCACGTTAGCTGTTATGACAGAGGGAAGGATTTAAGTGACACTGTAAACTACTTTTTAAGAAAAGCAATCCAATGCAGTGCTTCAGCCAAAAAGACTAACAAAAGGCTGAGTGTTGAACACGAGCTCTTAGGTACTTTTTAATATGCCATGTGAGAAGGATTTATTATTGGAAAGAGATGAATGGATAATACTCTCATGAATCTTCAGAGCAGCTAGGTATATTTGAGGACTAATCCTCATCTTCTAGGAGCAATCCTTCCTTCTGGGATAAAATCCTTAGTACAACTGATTACCAAGCAGTCCACAAATAGATGAGTCAGACATTTCTAATGCGCTTTGTTTTTATTAATCACCACATCATCGATTCCCAAACTTTTGATTGCCCTTAGTGATTATCCAGATTTATATGCAAACAAGCTTCTCACCATTTTTAAGTTACAGTCTATGGGCATCTTCTGATAATCACCTGTTCATTCATAACCATCAGGAAGCATCAGTGAAACAGGCAACCTCAATTTGCTTCTCTTATATGAACATGAACCAAATGATCAACCTTTCATCCAGGGTGGAAGCAAGAAGGTATTGAAGGATGCCCTGTGTCAAGAATACTGTGTGCTCCAGTACTGGTATATTTGTATGAAAAAAGTGAGAATAAGCAGTGCCTAATTCTTAAGTAACTATATTCATATATGACTGAACACCTAGTTAAAACTGTATTTTCATGCACACATTTAAAGCCATGGAAATAAAGGTATAAATATCATCTGCATTTCCTTACCTTCTATTGCTGATAGGAGAACTCGGGAATGATCATAAGCGATTACGTTTGCATATCTATTCTTTGGTTTGTTTACTTCCAAGTTTGAATGCTCCCATGTGAACTGCTGGCCAGGGTCAATCGACTTTAAAAGAAAAACACACATACACAAAATCAATACTGAATAATGTCAGATTATAGGCATTTATCACAAGTAACAAACGTGATTTAAAAAGAAAATTTTGAAGTTACACTTCATCAAGATGATCCTAGCTGTGAAGCTGAACACTGATATAACCAGCATAAGATGAAGTGATTAGTCATTGAAAAAACAGTGATAGTCACCAACATTGATTCAAATGGGGGAAAAAATCAATATAGATGTTCTGTTAATAGTGAAAAGGCAGTTGTTTTTTTTTTTTTAACTTTTCAATTTTCTTCTCTGTTGCTGTAGTTTACAAGCTATCTTGGTTCAATATTCCTTCCAGTTCTGTGAACATTATTTTATCCTGATTCTTTTTCCTATTCTTTCCTTTCTGGACCTAACCTCACTCTTTAAGGTGACAGAACATTCACTGGATTCATTGGGCACAAACTTCTTTCACCTGCAGGTTTATATCTTGATGGCGACTTAGAATTTTGTCTGCGTCTCTGTAACATACTATGACCATCATCACAAGGCAATTTGTACAATTAAAACAGGTAAGAGTAACAGTAAGAAGGAAAGTCAGTTAAATCTAATAATCATCTTAGAATACTCATTTATAATCTAATACAGATAGGATCTAATCAGTTTTTAACTTATCATTATATGTTATTATGTTTATAAAGTTTGCTCTTTATTCATTTTAAACTTATTTTTTTCCGATTTTTAATGCCTTTCCTGATGCCTTAATTCAACCAAAGTTGTTCTATAAAATATATCTTGCATAGCTATAAAATGATATATAAATTTCTTTTTATACAGAACCATTATTTTGAGACTGAATTCAGGCTTTGATTATAAAATACTGGGAAACTTTTTAATGTCCTGCAGTGTTATAGAAATGAAAGTATTTTTTGTTTCATCATTGCATATTGACACTTTTTTAAGATATAATTTCATGGTATACAGAAACATGAGTTTAGTAATTACAGAAACATGATTTTAAATGACCAAAATCAAGTTTTTGGAACTAATGATATATTAGGTTTATATTCCCAAGATGAAATTCTTTAAAAAGCAAAAACACTTTGCTAAATTCATAGAATTTTTAACAGTTATTTTCGATACTGGATATTTTCCATGCTTTTATGTTGATATCTACAACTTGAAAGTAAAATATATCCAACAGCTGTTATAATATTAAGGATGTACACATTTTGTATATGATGGATAGAGTTTAGCACAATAATAAACTCACAAGTGTAAAGAGTAAAGCCTATTAACAGTCATGGATAGCCTCTAAACATACAGAAATTCTCAGCAGTATAGACTGCAGCCTCTAATTTACTACAGATTATAAGACCCCTTTTCCTTTCTTAGCCTGTGCTAATCTGTATATAAACTAGTTAATCACTGAACAGTATTCAGCAAAATAATTATCCATGTCTTAAAAGTCTAAAGAATAAAGTGATTAGCGGTCCCTCTAGTTTGTTTTTCCAGAGAACCTCATTATCTTCCCTGCAGAATGTACTCCTTTCCGAGTACGCTGTGAGCTAAGTGGAGTTGAAGCATTCAGATGCCCCAACCCTGTGCCTTCTCCATACAAAATAGCTCCATTTATTAATTTTAATTTTAAAATCTTTAATTCTTACATGTGTTCCCAAACATGAACCCCCCTCCCACCTCCCTCCCCATAACATAAAAAACTAAAAAAAAAAAAATTAAAAAAAAAAAAACTTCAGGGTTTAAATAAATATTAGATCAATTCCCTGAAAAAAAAAAAAAAAAGTAGCTCCATTTAGTGACCAAGCCCTGTCTTAAAACCTTATCAACTCCATCCCAAGTCTATATCATTCCCTAAATTACAGCCCTTCAGTAGCTGATGTCTTCTCTAAACTCTCACTCTAATCCATTCTTCATACTGAAGCAGACATTCTAAACCACAGCTCTGAATAGGTTAGGACCATGTTTAAAACTCTCTACAGACTCTGGGTGGCCTTTGGCTAAAACTCTGAAGTCCTTTAGCCACCATCCTACCTAGACACGTTTAGTCATCTTTGTATCTACAAAGATGGCTCAATAAATGGTTCAACAATTTAAAAAAAATGTTGCTGAGAAAAGTTCATAAAGAGAAATCATAGAGTAATTCTTTCTTATAGCATGGGTGTTAGAGAACAGACTTTGAAGACCGCAATGTGCAATGTATTAATTAGTTTAATACTTTAATATTCATTATCATATGACTTAGTAATTAAGAATGTGATCATGAAAGTACAACTACCACTGATATTCCACTTTACACTGATGAGCATTACTGAGTACATAAGCTTTTTACACAGTACTCTCCAAATATTCCACAAAGTTCTTAAACTCACTGATACACAGACATTCCTTTGGTGGAAGACATTACTCCCTCTGATGGCCTTGTTACTCAGATTATGGTCATTCATATGTGTAAATGGCATGCATTTAATTAGACCAGTGAAAATGCATCTATCAACTCAGAGACATTGTGAATTTATGGTCATTTCCACCCTTGCCACATATTTTCAGCCCTCAACATGATTTATTTGATACTTACATAGTCAGTTAAGTCAGTTCAGTCACTGAGTCATGTCCGACTCTTTGGAACCCCACGGACTGCAGCATGGGAGGCCTCCCTGTCCATCACCAAATCCCGGAGCTTATTCAAACTCATGTCCATCAAGCTGGGGATGCCATCCAACCATCTCATCCTCTGTCATCCCACCATCTCATCCTCTGTCGTCCCCTTCTTCTCCTACCTTCAATCTTTACCAGTACAGGGTCTTCTCAAATCAATCAGTTCTTCACATCAGGTAGCCAAAGTATTGGAATTTCAGCTTTAACATCACTCCTTCCAATGAATATTCAAGACTTGATTTCCTTTAGGATGGACTAGTTGGATCTCCTTGCAGTCCAAGAGACTCTCAAGAGCCTTCTCCTACACCGCAGTTCAAAAGCATCAATTCTTCGGTGCTCAGCTTTCTTTATGGCCCAACTCTCACATCCATACATGACTACTGGAAAAACCACAGCTTTGACTAGATGGACCTTTATTGGCAAAGTAATGTCTCTGCTTTTTAATATGCTGTCTATGTTGGTCATAACTTTCCTTCCAAGGAGCAAGCATCTTTTAATGTCATGACTGCAGTCACCATCTACAGTGATTTTGGAGCCCAAGAAAATAAAGTCTCTCACTGTTTCTTGTTTCCCCATCTATTTGCCCTGAAGGGATGGGACCGGATGCCATGATCTTAGTTTTCTGAATGTTGAGTTTTAAGCCAGCTTTTTCACTCTCCTCTTTCATTTTCATCAAGAGGCTCTTTAATTCTTCTTCACTTTCTGCCATTAATGGTGGTGTCATCTGCATATCTGAGGTTATTGATATTTCTCCAGGAAATCTTGATTCCAGCTTGTGCTTCATCCAGCCTGGCATATTGCATGATGTACTCTGCATAGAAGTTAAATAAGCAGGATGACAATATACAGCCTTGACATACTCCTTTTCCCAGTTTGAAACCAGTTTGTTGTCCATGAGACTCTCTCTTGTTTGTTCCATGTATAGTTCTAACTGTTGCTTCTTGACCTGCACACAGATTTCTCAGGAGGCAGGTCAGGTGGTCTGGTATTCCCATCTCTTGAAGAATTTTCCAGTTTGTAGTGATCCACACAGTCAAAGGCTTTGTAAAGTTTACAACTTGGTAACGGAAAGATAAGTTGTATATCATGTATGTTAATATATTTAGGCTTAAAGTGAGACCCATGAGGTGAAGACTTGTAGGCAACAGGATAATGATAGTAATACCTACCAGGTGATTATGCTTTTCCATGCAGTATCCTGTTTAAATTTCACAAGTTTTAATAGGTTTAGTATTTTTTGTTGTTGTTATGAAGATAAGGAAATGGAAGCAAAGAAAGACTAATTCAATCAGTTTTACTGAGGGACTTCTCTGAGGCAGGCGTTTTGGTTGTTAACTAATTTGGTCACATGGTGAAATTCCATATATTAACCCTGTAACCCAGGTTTGGGTGATTTCAAAATCCACTGATGATTAACAGCTGGTAATTCCTAATCCATGGCACCACTTCACTATCTAGAAAGCTACTGCAAAGTAAAGAAGCCCATCCTTTATTTTATCAGTCCAAATATTTCTTCTAACTGATCATCCTACGTGTATGACCAGCCCACTCAAGATGTCTGTTCTCTTGCTCTCTGTATATTCCCTGATCCACCAATGCCTGCTTCATCTACCCCTATTCAGAGTCTGACCTTCTACACGCTTGCCCCAGGCCACAGCCAGTGATTGTTCTAATCTTCAGATCAGAGCATCTCCACCTGATGGCTTATCAGAGAGAAGGTTAGGGGCATGCCCCTCGGCTAGTTTCCCTGGCAACCTGAAGTCAGTTCACCTGTAACTAGTTACCATCCCCTCCCCCATCGTGAAGGCTGCTGCCATGTTCTGCCCATTACTGTCTGCCATCTGCAGTCAGTGGGGTGTTGCTCCAGGACCCTGCTTCAGACATGTAAGTCCCCCCATTCATTAAACCATTGATGTCTCTGTTGCCAACTCTGGGCTCTTTCTTCAGTCTTGAGAATGGGCAAGCACAGGTCTGGCGGCCCTGCAGGGTGAAGCCCAACAACTAACTGGTAGAGTGACCAGGAGACTGTGGAAACTCCTGTGAGTACCGGGATGCTGGGAAGGAAGGCCTGGGAATGGGAAGCTGTGGGCCCACCTTCTGATATGTGGGCCTGGAACTTGCAGATGGTCCCGGGGTGGCTGTCCACTAATGGGAAGCCTGAAAGTTGCAGGGGTGATTCTGGGGTGGCCGTCCACCTGTCTGTGGGGCCCTGTGGTAGCTGTTATTGACGAACAGGGGCCACCAAGAGAGTACAGGAACTCATGGACACCCCAAGGCTGTTGGGGAGATGCTGGGTCCTATTACAGTGGGATAAAAATGGCGGTGGCTGCGGGCTGGCTATTGTTTTTTTGTGCTCAGAAAGTCTAGGAGGCTGAGCTAACAGCCTAGTAGAAGGTTAACTTTAAGTGTTGATTTGAGTTCCTCTCAAAAGTGAGCCATGTGAATGTGAGTGAATGATACCTATTATTGTCTATTACTGCTATTTATTTAAAGTGAACTGGTTACTTAGAAACCAAAAAACAAAACAAAAAAATCCCTGAAAATGTCCACGGTGGGATTCTATTGACATTATAAACTGGTTTTTGTGTATGTGGTAAGAGGAAGTTAGCTTTCTAGAAGGAATTGGTATTTCTCTTCTTTTTCCTTTGATATTAAGTAATGGACCTGGGTTCAAAGGAACTTTAATCATCTGATCTCTGAGAGTGAAGAAAAAATAAAAGTAAAGAGGCCTTTTGAAACTCTGGCTGGAAGCCTGTGAAATCTGTTTCTATATAGATATATATCTGTGTATACCTTAGAAATGGGCCTCTGCCTCTAAAGGGCATGGTCAGGACTGGTTTGTGGATGAGCTGTTTAACTGGACTAAGAGAAATTAAGTGTGTATATAAATTCATTGATATCTCTGTTGTTGACTCTGGGCTTTCTCTTTGCTGTTGAAGTGGGGCGAGTACAGGCCTTGTAGGCAAGTGCAGGGTGCAGCCCCACAGTGTCATTCTGGGGCAATTACATAAGAGATCAAGTTTTAAAAATGAGGCTGGCTTCACATGGATGATAAAGCAGATGGGATGCGGCTTACATTTATACTCATTTTACACGGATCAAACAAACATTGATTAAATAATGCTGACTTGTCTTTGTGCAACACACACTCATCCATCTGTATCTGTCTGTCTGACTGAACGTTTAGCAATACACAGCCTAGGTCATTATTCTGGAGCTTGTCAGGATGCCTAGAGCAGTAAACTCAGTGAAAAAGCATAACTACTGGAAGTAGATGAAGTATAAGAAAAGATTTTATACTAAAAAAATTAGGAAAATAAAATTTCAATTATCCATGTTAATGAAGCAAATATATCATGGATGAATAGGACTCTAATATTCAAAACCCAATGTTCAGGCTCTCCTTAGTGCTAAATGATGACACCATTGTTTTGCTTCTTTGTTTTCTGGCTTCTCTTGTTGAGATCTTACCAAGGAAGAATGAAATGGCCAAGTGGACAAGGAGCAACACAGGTCTTAAGTGATACCCGAGTTATATCTTGGCTAATTCATCATGACCACACACCTACCTTCTATAAAATTAGGCTGAGGTCTCCCTAATATTATTCAAAACAATCTGAAATAAGCACCCTTGTTCCTAATGTTCCTAATGGATCCAGTCATTTCTTGCTGTATTTAGATTTATTTCCTGAGTGTTTGGTTTTGATTTTCAGATATTTCCACTTATCCTTCTGTGTCTGTTTATCCAGACATTGAGTGGGATCCACCTCCTTCTTCGTACTCAATCCAAAATTCTACCCTCTTGAACCAAAATCTTGACCAGGTCATCGTCATCCTCCCCTAAGAGTTTTGCAAGTTGGAAAAGAAGAAAGGTTGATGTATTCAACCCAAAGCTGATTAATGGGATTTAAAATAATTTGTATGAATGTGGACATTACATTGTCACAGAATTTATAAACAACAATGCTATTTCATAATATTTACTTTTGTTTCTCCAAATCAGTATGGCTCTTCAAGGTGTGCTGGATGAACCCTATGTGGTATCTAAAACTTTACCAAGATGCCAAACCATTCTGCACTACCTCCCTATCTGCACACTTGGTACATTACATAGGCCCCTTCAGACATGTAAGTCCTCCATCCATTAAACCACTGATGTCTCTGTCGCTGACTCTGGACTCTTTCTTTGGTCTTGAGGCTGGGCAAGCACAGATCTGGCAGGCCTGCCGGGTGCAGTCCAACAACTGGCAGAGAGAGCAGGATACCTAGGAAACTCCTGTGAGTGTCAGGACGCTCAACAGTTTTTGAGGATCTCAGTAGATTTTGGCTGAATCACTCTAATGCTAACAGAAGATGGCTAGCCACCTTCAACTCAATGGCTTAACCATACCGAGAAAAAGTGACAAAATAAAAGGAAGATCTCCTTGTAGCTTAGAGAAGGGAAAACACCAACTAAACACTTGCTGATATCAAATACTTTGAATCTATGCAGTCTTTAACTTGATGGTCTGAAAGTTCTAATTTTTTTCTTTAATCAACTGTAACTTTGCCTTAAAATAGGTAAGAGGAATATATATGTAAGTGGAGATAAAAGCTACCTTTAACTTACGGATTTACCATTCTTCCCTGTGTTCTTGATGAAAAGTTAGAATTAAAATACATAAGTATTTTATACTGTAACACACTTACGGAATGGAACATCTAGTTTTCATTTACATTTTTTTGTGCTTTACCTATCTCCCATCATTTTATCTTCACAAAGACTCTGGAAATAGTTATCATCATTATCACAGTTCTGTTGATGAGAAAACTAAGGTATAGAGAAGTTAAATTGCTTTCTCAGTTTCAGACAGCTACTAGGGAAGGAACTTAGATTTGGTGCCAAGGTATTCTGCACCCTGCCCTCATTTGAGTGACTAGCCACCATGATATGTGTCCTGGCCAAGCTGGAAAGGGCTCTGGACTGCTTCACACATGCCTATCAACTGTTCTCCTGAAACACAATGGGAAGTCTAGGAACAAAAGTTTCTGTAGTGCTTCTGATCTGTATTTATAATTTTAAATTAAAAAAAAAGAAAGTGCTCATAAATTTGCCAATCAGATTACAGTCATTGAGTAAAATTACATCTTGATATGAGAATGACCTTTTTTGACAAAGCTGAAGTCATTTTACAGCAAAGCTCTTAACTATGGTTTAAAATTTCAACTTCTCTATCCAGAAGAAAAATATAATTCACATGTGCAGAACACCATACAAGTTGCTTTGTGTTTCCTTTCTCATTCCACCAAGAGAAAACCTCAAAATATTCCCTTTAGAAACTCAAAAGAGAAACCACAAAAAAGATACATCCTGTTTTTTTAACTTTTGAAACTAACAACATTTAATTATATAGAACTAAAAAAACAGCTACTTGACTAGCCAGACTATGGGTCAGACTAAGTATCCTTTATACAGGGAGATGAACTTTCATTGACCTTAACCTTCAGAAAAATACTATCTTTCCACATAGTTCCCCATCAATAGGTTCATTTGGTCTTCACTGTGGTTTGCCCCCAGATATTCTCAAGTTTTTATTTATTTATTTATTGAGGTTTAGAAGAAGAATTGGCCATTGACTATATATTTTTGCAATGAAGCCTTTTTATTTTATTTTTTTTAATATACTCTTTGGGGCATGTCTTTCTTTTTTAAACTTGAAATATAGTTGATTTAAAATGTGTCAGGTATATATCAAAGTGATTCAGTTATACATAGGTATATTCTTTTTCCAGATTCAGTTTTCTATTCAGTTTCTGTTTTGTAAAGAAGTTCCTTTGTATCATATGTTAGATTCCACATATAAATGATGTCATATTTGTCTTTGTCTAACTCACTTTATTTAGTATGATAACTTCTAGGTCTACACGTGATGCTGCAAATGGCATTATTACATTCTCATTTTTATGGCTGAGTAGTATTCACATCATCTTTATCCATTTATCTGTTGATGAACATTTAGGTTGCATCCATGTCTTGGCTATTGTAAATAGTGCCATTATGGACACTGGGGTGCAGGTATCTTTTCAAAGTAGGTTTTCTCCCAGATATATGCCCAGTAGTGGGATTGCTGTATCATATAGCAGCTCTTTTTTTTTTTTTTTTTAAGAAATTTCTATACTGCTGTATACCAACTTACATTCCTATCAACAGTGTAGGGAAGTTCCCTTTCTCCACGCCCTCTCCAGCATGTATTATTTGTAGGCTTTTTAATGATATGGCCATTCTGATCGGTGTGAGGTGATACTGCATTTTAGTTTAGATTTGTATTTGTCTAATAATGCCAAGCATCTTTTCACCTTGGCCATATGTATGTCTTCTTTGGAGAAATGTCCGTTTGGTCTTCTGCTCATTTTTCTATTGGGTTGATTACTGTTGCTATGGAGTTGTATGAACTGTTGTGTATTTTGGAAATTAAATCCTTATTGGTTGCAGGACCTACAAATTTCGTCTCCCAGTCCATAGGCTGGCTTTCCATTTTGTTTATGGTTTCCTTTGCTGGGCCGAAGATGACAAGTTTGATTAGGTCCCATTTGTTTATTTTTATTTCTATTGCTTTGGGACACTGAACAAAGAAAATATTGCCAAGATTTATCTTAGAATGTTTTGATTATGTTCTCTTTTAGGAGTTTTATCATGTCTTGTCTTTTGTGTATGATGTCAGGGTATGTTCTAACTTCACTGATTTATGTGCAGCTGTCCAGCTTTCCCAATACCACTTGCTGAAGAGACTCTTTTTCCCATTGACTTTTCTCTCCTTCTTTGCTGAAATTTAATTGACTATAGGTGTGTGAGTTTATTTCTGATTTCTCTATTCCGCTCCATTGACCACCTGTCATTTGTGAGCTGATACCACCATTTTGGTTACTGTAGCTTTGTAGTACTCTTTTAAGTCTGGCAGGATTATGCCTTCAACTTTGTTCTTTTCCCTCAGGACTGCTTTGGTAATTCTGGATATTTTATGGTTCCATATAAATCTTAGAATTATTTATTCTAGCTCTGTGATAAATGTCGTGGGTAATTTGGTAGGGATCATACTAAATCTGTAGATTGCTTTGGGTAGTATGACCATTATAACAATATTAATTCTTCCAATCCAACAGCATGGTATATTTTTCCATTTCTTTGAGTCAGTTAATTTCCTTTATCAGTGTTTATAGTTCTCAGTATATAAGCCTTTTATCTCTTTGGTCAGGATTATTCCTAAGTATTTTGTTTTTTAAAAGGGATCTTTAACTTTCCCTTTCTGATATTTCATTGCTAATGTAAAGAAATGTAGCCAATTTCTGTATGTTATTCTTATATCCTGCTACCTTGCTAAGTCTGTTTATCAATTCCAGTATTTTTTGTGTTGAGGTTTTAGGATTTTCTACACATATTATCCTACTGTCAACATATAATGACAAGTTTACCTCCTCCCTTCCAACTTGGATACCTACTATTTCTTTTCCTTGTCTGATCGCTGTGGTTAGAACTGTCAATAAAAATGGGAAGAGTGGGCATCCTTGTCTTGTTCTGGATTATAGCAGAAAGGTTTTAAGTTTTTCACCATTGAGTACTATGTTAGATGTAGGTTTGTTGTAAATAGCTTCTATTGTGTTAGAATATGCTCCCTCTATTACCACTTTGGTGAGAGTTTTATCATGAATGAATGTTGCATTTTATCAAATGCTTTTTCTGCATCTATTGAAATGATTATGTGGTTTTGTGTTTAATTGATGTTGTGTATCCTACTGCTTGATTTATGTATGTTGAACCATCCCTGTGATCCTAGGATTATTCCAACTTGATCATGGTATATGATCTTTTTCATGTGTTGTTGGTTTCAGTTTGCTGATAATTTGTTGAGATTTTTTTTTTTTTGCATCTATATTCACCAGAAAGATTAGTCAATAACTTTGTCTTTTGGTAGTATCTTTGCCTGGTTTTGGTACCGAGTGGGGTGATGATGGCTTCATAGAATGACTTTGGGAGTGTTCCCTCCTCTCCACTCTTTTGGAAGAGTTTGAGAAGGATAAGTATAAGTTCTTTGTCTGTTGGATACAACTCCTTATTGAAGCCATCTAGTCCTGGACTTCTGTTTGCTGATATTTTTTTGAATTATAGATTCTATTTCGCTTCTAGTGATAAGTTTTTTCAAACTATCTTTCCTCTTGATTCAGTTTTAGGTGGGCTGTATATTTCTAGAAACTTGTCCAGTCTAGCTTGTCCAATTGGTATTTAATTGCTCATGGTTTTCTCTTATGGTTTTTGTGATTCTATGTCATTGGTTATTATTCCTCCTCTTTCATTTCTTATTTTTGCTTATTTGGGTCCTCCTTCTTTTCTTCTTATTGAGTCTAGACAGAGATTTGTTGATTTTGTTTAACCTTTCAAATAGTTCTTGATTTTATTTTTTTCCCATTTAAAAAAATATTTATTTATTTTCTCTCTGATCTTTATCGTTTCCTTCCTTCTGCTGACTTTAGGTTGTTTGTTATTTTTTTCTAATTTTTTTTGGTGGTAGGGCAGTTTTTTTTTGGGGGGGGGTGCAGTTTGCTGTAGCTGTGAACTTCCCCCTAAGGATTGCTTCTGCTGCCTCCCATAGAGTCTGTCTTGTGTTTTCACTGCCATCTGTCTCAAGATATATATTTTTAATTTCCTCTTTTTCATCATTGATCCACTTTTTTTTGTTTCCTTTAGTAGAGTATTGTTCAGTCTCTATGTAATCATTTTTTTTTCTCCTTTTTCTGTGGTTAATTTCTAGTTTCATGCCACTTTGGTCAGAAGATATTTGAAATAATTTCTAAAATTTGTTGTGGCTTATTTTGTGTCCTACTATATGGTCTCTCCTAGAGAATGTTCCATGTCCACTTGAAAATAATATGTATTTTCTTTATACTTTTTTGGATGAAGTGTCCTGAAAATATCAATTATGTCAAACTGCTCTATTGTGTTATTTAGGGCCTCTGTTGTCCAGTGGACACGGAATGTTCTCTAGGAGAGACCACATACTAGGACACAAAGTCAGTTCAATCATATGTGTCTGACTGCGACACCATGAACTGTAGCACACTAGGCTTCTCTGTCCATCACAAACCCCCAAAGTCTGCTCAAACTCATGTCCATTGAGTCAGTGATGCCATCCAACCATCTCATCCTGTTATCCCCTTCTCCTGCCTTCAACTTTCCCAGCATCAGGGTCTTTTCCAGTGAGTTGGTTCTTTGCATGACATGACCAAAGTATTAGAGCTTCAGCTTCAGCATCAGTTGTTCCAATCAGTTTAGGATTGATTCATTTAGGAGGGACTGGTTTGATCTCTTGCAGTCCAAGGGACTCTCAAGAGTCTTGTTCAATACCACAGTTCAAAAACATCAACTCTTCGGCGCTCATCTTTCTTTGTGGTCCAACTCTCACATCAATACATGGCTACTGCAAAAACCATAGCTTTGGCTAGATGGACCTTTGTTGGTAAAGTAATGTCTCTGCTTTTTAATATGCTGTCTAGGTTTGCCATACTTCTCTCCACAAGTGCAAGTGTCTGCTAATTTCATGGCTGCAGTCACCATCTACAGTGATTTTGGAAACCAAGTAAAGAAAGGCCGTCACTGTTTCCATTGCTTCCCCCTCTATTTGGCATGGAGTGATGGGACCAGATGGCATGATCTTCATTTTTTGAATGTTGACATTTTAGCCCACTTTGTCACTCTTCTCTTTCATCAAGAGACACTTTAGTTCCTGTTTGCTTTCTGCCATTAAGGTGGTGTCATATGACTATTTGAGGTTATTGATTTTTCTCCTGGCAGTCTTGATTCCAGCTTGTGCTTTATCCAGCCTGGCGTTTCACATGATGTACTCTGCATATAAGTTAAATAAGCAGGGTGACCATATACAGCCTCAACGTACTCCTTTCCCAATTTGGAACCAATCTGTTGTTCCATGTCCAGTTCTAACTGTTCCTTCTTGACCTGCATACAGATTTCTCAGGAGACAGGGAAGGTGGTCTGGTATTCCCATCTCTTTCAGAATTTTCCATAGTTTGTTGTGGTCCATAGTCAAATGCTTTGGCATAGGCAATAAAACAGAAGAAGATGTTTTTATGATCTCTGTTGCTTTTTTGTATGATCCAACGGATGTTGGCAATTTGATCTCCAGTTCCTCTTCCTTTTCTAAAATCCAGCTTGAACATCTGGAAGTTCTTGGTTCATGTACTGTTGAAGCCTAGCTTGGAGAATTTTAAGCATCTCTTGTGGCTCAGCTGGTAAAGAATCTACCTGCAATGTGGGAGACCTGGGTTTGACCCTTGGATTGGGGAGATCCCCTGGAGAAGGGAAAGGCTAACCCCTCCAGTATTCTGGCCTGGAGAATTCCTTGGACTGTACAGTCCATGGGGTTGCAAAGAGTCGGACATGACTGAGCGTCTTTTACTTTCTCTCTCCCGGCTAGTGCGTGAGATGAATGCAACTGTGTGGTAGTTTGAATATTTGGGGCATTGCCTTTCTTTGGGATTGGAATGAAAACTGACCTTTTACGGTCCAAAACTCCAGTCAATGGCTGAGTTTTCCAAATTTCCTGGCATATTGAGTGCAGCACTTTCACAGCATCATCTTTTAGGATTTGAAATAGATCAACTGGAATTCCATCACCTCCACTTTCTTTGTTTGTAGTGATGCTTCCTAAGGCCCACTTGACGTCACACTCCAGTATGTCTGGCTCCGCATTAGTGATCACCCCATCATGGTTATATGAATCATAAAGATCTTTTTTTGTGTAGTCCTGTGTATTCTTGCCACCTTTTCTGTCTTCTGCTTCTGTTAGGTCCATACCATTTCTGTCCTTTATTGTGCCTATTTTTGCATGAAATGTTCCCTTGATATCTTTAGTTTTCTTGAAGAGATCTCTAGTCTTTCCCATTTTATTGTTTTCCTTCATTTCTTTGCATTGATCACTGAGGAAGCCTTTTTTTTTTATCTCTCCTTGCTATTCTTTGGAACTCTGCGTTCAGATGTGTATATCTTTTCTTTTCTCCACTGCCTTTAGCTTCTCTTCTTTTCTCAGTTATTGCTAAGAGCTTCTCAGACAACCATTTTGCCTTTTTGCATTTCATTTTTTTGGGGATGGTCTTGATCACTCCCTCCTATACAATGTTATGAACCTCCATCCATAGTTTTTCAGGCACTCTATCAGATCTAATACCTTGAATCTACCTATCACTTCCACTGTATAACTGTAAGGGAGTTTTTTAGGTCACACTGGAATGGTATAGTGGTTTTCCCTACTTTTTTCAATTTAAATCTGAATTTGGCAATAAGGAGTTCATGATCTGAGCCACAGTCAGCTCCCAGTCTTATTTTTGCTGACTATAAAGAGCTTCTCCATCCTTGGTTGCAACAAATATAATCAATCTGATTTCAGTATTGACCATCTGGTGATGTCCATGTGTAGAGTTATCTCTTGTGTGTTAGAAGAGGATGTTTGCTATGACCAGTGCATTCCCTTGGCAAAATTCTGTTAGCCTTTGTTAGCCACAACAAGTTTACGGTAGAAATTATTTAAAACATTTTTTCTGGCCACAGTGGCATAAAACTAGAAATCAACCACAGAAAAAGGAGCAATAACAATGATTACATAGAGACTGAACAACATGCTAGTAAAAAACAAAAATATTACCTCAATGATGAAAAAGAGGAAATTAAAAAATGTCTTGAGATAAATGACAGACTGATTTTCTGCCTGGATGATATGTCCATTGATGGAGGGTTAATATCTGCCGGTATAACTGCATTCCTGCCAATTTCTTATCTACTTAGACGCTCCTGTATTGGATGCTTATATGTTAATGAATGTAATATCCTCTTCTTGTATTGATCCTGCTATCAATATACAGTGTCCTTCTTTATCTTTTTTTTATGGCCTTCGTTTTAAAGTCTATTTTGTCTGATAGGAATATTGTCACCTTTGCTTTTTTGTCATTTCCATTTGCATAAAATGTCTTTTTCTTTCTATCCCCTCACTTTAAATCTATGTTTGTTCTTCGCCCAAAGTGGTCTTGTAAATAGCATATTATAGGCTCTTGTTTTATTATTCAACTGCCACTCTGTCTTTCGACTGGAGCATTTCACCCATTGACATTTAAGGACCACAAGGACTGTAGCCAGCCAGGCTCTTCTGTCCATGGGATTTCCCAGGGAAGAATACTGGAGTGGGTTGCTTTTTCCAGGGGATCTTCCTAACACAGGGATCTAACCTGTGTCTCCTACATTGCAAGTGGTTCTTTAGTGCTGAGCCACCAGGGAAGCCCACTTGTTCCATTATCCCCAAAACAAGGTTTATTATTGTTGACTTACAGAAATTTTTCAAGACATAAAGTTCTTGTCAATATTTAACAATAACATACCAGGAAAGTCCAGAACACTTGAATCGATACACTAAGTCACCCATTTACACCACTAGGAAAGATCAGTGACGGGAATTTTTTCTCTTTTGCCTCTTTATTAAGAATCCTGAGAAAGTCGATCAGGAAAAAACAAAAACCAAAACGAATCAGGCAAGATATCACTACAAGTAAAAGAATTTAGAAATTCACTAAGTCATTTTAAATGAGATTTAACCATGAGAGAAAAACTAGAAGTCAACATCCCCAAGTATTTTAAAGGGCAGATAGTTAGTACCTTACATTTTGAGCTTAGGAATAAAATGGCAACAAATATCTGGGGGTCAAGTCCTAAGAAGTCACTTCATGCTTAAGTATTTCAAATCATGATGCCATTGAGTGAAATTGTGTCTGGTTTGTTTGTAAGTACTTTTACTGGACTTTGTGAAATTGTCCAGAATGTATTCTTAACTTTAAAAGGACAAAAAAATTGTGCTTCACTGTTTATATGTCTGAAATCACCCATCCTAATCATATACAAGCTTATTTACTGAGGAACTACAAGTTTATGTTTTGTCCCACAAGATCTGTTCCTATTTAATGTAGATTTAAAATCTCTTACTGCCTTAACACAGTCCTGCATAGATCAGGCTGTGTGTCTAACACCCATTGTGTGTACCCAGAGTGGCCATTCATTCCAATTGTAATCACTGTAATCATGGTAGCCTCTATTCCTTCTCTCGTGGATACTGGACATCTTTCTCCACATCAAGTCCTGATGGAAAGTAACACCTGTGCTGTTTCTTGGAGATACTGTCCCCGGTCTCAGATTTCACAAATCCCTGGGAATGTGTTGAAGGCTGTGATTCTTGTCCAATGGTTTCAAGTGGAAAAGTCCTAAAGGCCAAATCTTTGCTAGCTAAGTCTCTGGAATGCAATGATGCAATACAAATTTTCCCCAACCTTCTTTGTTTTTCCATACTGTAGCCCCCTCTCTATGGGCTTCCCTGATAGCTCAGCTGGTAAACAATCTTCCTGCAATGCAGAAGATCCCCGGTCAATTCCTGGGTTGGGAAGATGTGCTGGAGAAGGGACAGGCTACCCACTCCAGTATTCTTGGGCTTCCCTTGTGGCTCAGCTGGTAATGAATCCACCTGCAATGTGGAAGACCTAGATTGGGAACATCCCCTGAAGGGAAAGGCTACCCACTCCAGTATTCTGGCCTGGAGGATTCCATGGATACTCTATGTAGCCCTCTCTCTAAGGGCAGGATATCTATATACTCTGGATTTTGAGTGTTTAAATCAGTAACAGTATCTGCCCATTTTTTTTTTTTTAACAGTGAATATCAGGATGTTTTCTACTTGATTCTCCAATTAGGTTCCAATATTCTACTTCTTATGGCTAGAGGGGACCCCTGCTGAATGTTCTAATTGCTTTAACAGGTTTTCCAGTTAATTTATATTTCTTATTTTTTTTTCCCTTTCCTTTTGTGATTAGGTGATTTTCTTTTTTGTTATACTGGTGTTCTCTTCTCTTTGGTTTCTGTGAACATATTGTCTATTTATAGTTTGTGGTTACTGTGGTTTTTCAAGCATGTTAACCCATTATTACATTTATTTGCTTTAGAGTGGTAGTCATATGAACTCAAACACATTCTTTAAAAATAAAGAAAGAAGGAGAAGGCAATGGCAACCCACTCCAGTACTCTTGCCTGGAAAATCCCATGGACGGAGGAACCTGGGTGGCTTCAGTCCATGGGGTCAAACAGAGACGGACACGACTGAAGCGACTTAGCAGCAGCAGCAGCAGCAGCATGCAGTTGCAAGCATAATGTAGATGGATCCTAAACTACATATCATGTGTAATTCATAAATGAGATAGTGCTTACATAAAGAAATGATCCTCTTAAGTGTAGAATTAATGGACTTTTAGATACACAGATGACACCACCCTTATGGCAGAAGTGAAGAGGAACTAAAAAGCCTCTCGCTGAAAGTGAAAGAGGAGAGTGAAAAAGTTGGCTTAAAGCTTACCATTCAGAAAACTAAGATCATGGCACCTGGTCCCATCATTTCATGGGAAATAGATGGGGAAACAGTGGAAACAATGTCAGGCTTTATTTTTGGGGTCTCCAAAATCACTGCAGATGGTGATTGCAGCCATGAAATTAAAAGATGCTTACTCCTTGGAAGGAAAGTTATGACCAACCTAGATAGCATATTAAAAAGCAGAGACATTACTTTGCCAACAAAGGTCCATCTAGTCAAGGCTATGGTTTTTCCAGTGGTCACATATGGATATGAAAATTGGACTGTGAAGAAAGCTAAGCACTGAAGAATTGATGCTTTTGAACTGTGCTGTTGGAGAAGACACCTGAGAGTCCCTTGGACTGCAAGGAGATCCAACCAGTCCATTCTAAAGGAGATCAGTGCTGGGTGTTCATTGGAAGGAATGATGCTAAAGCTGAAACTCCAGTACTTTGGCCACGTCAAGTGAAGGATTGATTCATTAGAAAAGACTCTGATGCTGGGAAGGATTGGGGGCAGGAGGAGAAGGGGACAACAGAGGATGAGATGGCTGGTTGGCATCACCGACTCAATGGACATGAGTTTGGGTGAACTCCGGGAGTTCGTGATGGACAGGGAGGCCTGGCGTGCTGTGATTCATGGGATCGCAAAGAGTCGGACACAACTGAGCAACTGAACTGAACTGAACTGACACAATATCCTTTCTGTGCTGGTGCTTGTATTTAAGACTGTAAATCTCATCAGCTTTTGCACAGTTAATGTCTCTATTAGACTCTTTAAAAAACTATCTTCTATGGTTAATAAAATGTAAAGACTGCACCTGCTATTATGTTAGCTTTCATTCTTAAATATTTTCATAGGGAACCTGCTTTAATGAATTTATTTTGAGAAGTTTTAAATCAAATTCTATATCAGGATTTTACATTAATGTCCAATAGGTGGTTAGATTTGTTCAATGTTAAAATAGGTATTATGGTAACTTCCTCAACAGTTAAATTACTAATTTAAAGTATAACATGTTTTTTATTAAGAGAAACTAACTTATAGGGAAGTTTGGCTGAGAATAGACAACTTTTAAGACCCTTTGTTGTACAGAATGCTGTGCTTTAATAAATCATGATGTTATAATAGAAAAAAATTAAGAAAATCTACATTTTCTCACTCCCTTCCTCCACATTTTATGATTTTTTTTACTGTCCTCATATCTTTTTGTTATTCATTATAGTTATCATCACTTTCACAATATATGTATTTTAATTCTGTGTACTGCCTTATTGAAATTATTTACTTTCCAGCTGTGATTTTCTCTTTCCTATAGATTCTTGCTGCTCTTTTATTTAGATGATACCTTTCAATATTTCTTTTTGGGTAGGGTTAGTACTGCTGTACTCTTTTAGTTTTTGATTGAGAGTTTATTTCTCTCTCCTAAGTGATAATCTTGCTGAGTATCCTAGGTTGCAGGATTTTCTTTTTCAGGGATTTGAATATACCTTGCTGTTCCCTTCTAGACTGCAATATTTCTCTAGAGAAATCAGTCAATAGCTTTATGGGGGTTCCTTTGTTATTAATTCTGTTTTTCTCATGTTGCCTTTAGAATCCTTTCTGTATCTTTAACTTTTAATATATCATGGTGTAAGTCTGTATTTAAGGTACACTTAAGGCAATTATCTATATGTATATTCTTACTGTCATTTTGTTCATTGTTTTGGATTTTTTGTTCTTTTGTGCTTTAATGACTATCTTTAGTGTTATGTCTGGATTCCTTTTTCATTTGATTGTTTGTATATCTATCACAGACATTGGTAGTGGTTACCATGAGGTTTTTCTATAGCCCTGTGTATATGTGCGTGTGTGTGTACAAAATTATTTTGCTGATTTCTTAATTTCAAATGCATTTTTTAATACTTTACATGTCTACTCTCTTCTGCTTATGACTACTGCTTTTGAATATCACATTTCACATCTAATTATTCTGTGTGGATTATTTCCTACTTTTACTGCATGTATGCCTTATTAGTGAGCTTTTTCCTTTTCTAATTTTCTCATCCTAGTTGTGGCCTTTTCTGTTTTGCCTAGAGAAATTCCTTTAACATTTGTTTTAAAGCTGGTTTAATGGTACTGAATTATTTTAGCTTTTGCTTGTCTGCAAAGCTTTTGATTTCTCCATTAAATCTTAATGAGAGCCTTGGTAGGTAGAGTATTCTCTATCGTAGGCTTTTACCTTTCATCACTTTAAATACATTGTGCCATTTATGAAACCTTGTTTTTAAAAATTCTCATGCATTTATATTCTTTCTTTCCATTTTGAGAACAGTAAATTAATATGTATCCATTTGAAAAAGACCCATGTTCACATGGGTTGTGAACCCATGGTTCATGGTTGTGAAAGACTGTATTATGCACAATTAGCAGAGAGCTGCAATCGACATAATGAGTATTTGCTTCAAAGAAAACAGTGTGAGTTCTGTTGAATCTAATGATACTTTATAAACTGAAATGTGAGGAAGGGGTGGAAAGTATGGTAATGAGCAGAGTCTAGGATTCAGAATCTCGGGTGCTTGCTTTCCCTTTGACCCTAGTTAGCTTTGGCACATCATGTACTTGGGCCTGTTTGCTTTGAGTTCCTTTTCTCAGTTAATGTCAGCCAAGCATCATGTTTGTGCCTTCATTTTCTCTCTTTACCTAATTACTAAACAGAACTTCCTAAGTCTTCTCCTATAAATGTACATCTCATGTAGGCCACTGTTCAGAGTCTGAAGGACTGAAATAGGGACTTTTCAAGGCTCTCATTATTAACTAATGAATGGATGTGGGTATTTCCCTTTAAGAGTAGAAGTATGTATAATTTATAAACATATCACACTCACTGGAGGCATCAAAAAGTATTTCAGTCAGGTGTTTTTTGTATATAGTTAATTTTTTTCTTTAAGTGATAATACTGTACAACTTTAAATGCTGTCTAAAGATTTGAAATGAAAGTATGACTATAACTTATTGTGTAACAAATAGTTATAGAAAATTACCTCAACTAATAATGTCTTTATTTACATTATTACAGTTGATAGGTAGAGAAGCATAAAGGATATATTATAGTAGGGCTTCCCTGGTAGTTCAGACGTTAAAGAATCTGCCTGCAGTGCAGGAGACCTGGGTTCGATCCCTGCATAGGAAAGATCCCATGACAACCCACTCCAGTATGCTTGCCCGAAGACGGCCCAGGAACACGGGAGCCTGGCGGGCTACAGTCCATGGGGTCATATAGAGTCAGACATGACTGAGCGACTAAATACAAGCACATAGTAAACATTCAGCAATATCAGGTGAGTAAATATTTGAGGCTGAATTAGTTTTTTTCCTGAGGATAGCATTTACTTCTACATGTACATGTGACTTACCCAAATTTACTGCGGCTTCAAAATTACAAAAACAGTAATAACAACAATAGTAGATTCTTTTCACTCAGTAGGACAAAGCTTTGTGATCTCAAGTATGCAGATACATTTTTTTCTCTTGATATATGTGACTCTAGAAGATTATTTTTTGAGTGACTCTTTCAAATAGGAGTTCAAAAAAGAAGATATAGTGTTAATATATAAAGAATTAGAAGCCCAAATTAAAAAAAAACATGATAATTTTAAACCAAATGTTTTAGGTTTCAGCTGTTTATTGCTTGCTTCAAATTAAACTGAATAATAATAATAATAAATGGGGATGGACAATTATAGTTGATCTTATAGACTAGAGCTTCATGGAGAATCATTTTATGATTCACAGACTAGGATTTCTGTTGTTATTTGGAAAAGCAAAAGGAATTAAGAATTTTCCAGACTATTTGGGGCTAGAAAATGTTATTAGAAATGTATTAACTGCTCTGATTAAAGAGATAAAGTTGATTGAATTGGTAGAAAGTAATTACAATGTTTATAAAGAGAACTGTCCATAGGTAACAAACAAAATTACTAAATGCAATCGATGTGCAGCATATAACTGAGTAATTCACAGTGGCATTTCTTTTCCATGAATAAAAGAGCACTGGATTTTGGTACTGATTTAACAAGATGAATGCATTTATTTCTCAACACTCTTTGTAAATGTTGACACATCTGTTTAGATGCAAAAGTAGTAAGTAAAATAAAATGCTTAAGACACCTGTTGCCAAATTATCACTAAAAGAAATGATAAGTGTTTCTACCCACTGACTTATGTACAAACATGTGTTTCAGTTAGGGGCATCTTATTATCCCAGTTTATACCAGCTATCCCAGTTTAATTGTCAATAGGACCATCTTTCACCCTTACTGTGTTCATTCTCACTTTGAGGCATAAATTATAAGGTTAGAGCAGGCTCTAAGTACTTCATATCCACATCTAAGACCGCATCTACATCTTGGGATCTTGGTGATTTTCATGACACAGTGTCACAGCCATCAGAGCCAGGGGAGCACACATACATGGAAAGAGAGACAACAGACAGATGGCAAATCTGCCTACTAAGTTCACATACGAATTATCATGTGGGAAAAGTAAACACGGCCACTTCTGCAGAATAAGAGCTATTCTACTTATTTACTATGTTTACACAAGAGTGGGATATGAAAACCAGAATGATAGAAAGAGGCTGGACTGACCCAGTGATTCCTATGAAACTGCACAGAAGACACACAAAAAAAACCCAACAAACCAGCCAGAACTTGATTCTTAATATATATTTACCTTGCTCTCTACTAGTCTAGCAATTTAGCCTATTCAGATTTTATATATATATATACACACACACACGCACACACACACACACACACATATATATATACACACACACACATACATACTGGGGCAGGCTGGCAGAAGGGAGAAACCTGATGGTATAAAAGCTGGTTGGATGTGTGTTCAATTGTGAAGGAAAAGAATGGAGTTAAGGAATTGACTTTATACACTGATCATTCCATACAAACCTTCAATATTTTGTGTCTAACATATATTTTTAAACTATTATGAAAACAGGTATAATTAGCTATACTTTCTTTTTTTATGCTCTATAACTGGAACCATAGGTTTACTCTGTTGCTTGACTATCACTCAGTTCCACCATCACATCCTCAAATAATACATCTTTTAAAGTATTAGAACATACATTAACATGTTTTGAAATCTGCATTAACATACTTAAATTCTAAGTCAGGGGTAGATAAATTGAGTTATAGATGCATAGAAAATGGAGGATCAGAGAGGACGGCAATCATGACTTTCTCGTCCTCTCAGAAGGATGGTGGCATCCAGTCATCACAGCTTGATGACATGGCTGTTAAAATCACACAATTAATGAAGGTGAGGTCCCTGGAAATAAGTCAACAATCAGAAGTTTAGAAAACTAAGAATCTGGCTCTGGAGTAAAGTGACCTTATCAAAGGTACTGAATTTCATGACCTAGAAGATTAGTTTAGGATCACTTTGCCTTCCTCAATTGACTCTCACTCATCTTACCCTGCACCTTCTTCAAACTAAGCTAGTCACTGATTCATCATCTCCTAGGGTTAGACATTAGAGATACCATCAGGCACTAAACTCTGCCTAAATGCCTTGAAAGTGAAAAACATGTTTGTCTACTAGACAAATGTATAGGGCAGTCATTATATAGTCCTTTGCAACAGGAAAAAATAGGTAATAGTTTTAATATATAATAGATGGTTACGGTATTTTTAAAAAGTATGAAACTATTGAAGTGTTCTGTATCTACTGACATAAAGATGTCCACTTTTACTAAGTTTTAAAAAATAAACTATGAAACAGTACTATTATTAAAATTCTTGGACTTCCCTGGTGGCTCAGATGGTAAAAAATCTGACTGTAATGTGGGAGACCTGGGTTAATCCCTACATTGGGAAGATCCCCTGGAAGAGGGCATGACAACCCATTCAGTATTATAGCCTAGAGAATGCCATGGACAGAGGAGCATGGTGGGCTACAGTCCATGGGGTTGCAAGGAGTTGGACATGACTGAGCAACTAAACACAAACAAAACAAATTATTAAAATATATACATTTATATACACACACTGCAGATATGGATATAGATACATAGATCAGTATAAAAAGCTAGAATGTTACACATCAATGCTACCAGCACTTATTTCTTGGATGTGAGGATAGATAATGTTAATTAAGCAAGGAGGAAATTAGATTGAGTGGCTCTAAACCCATGGTAGTCTACATAAGTAAACCAAAATATAAGCCTTTAAAGATTTCCCTGGTGGCTCAGATGGTAAAGCATCTGCCTACAATGTGGGAGACCCAGGTTTGATTCCTGGGTCGGGAAGATCCTCTGGAGAAGAAAGCAGCGACCCACTCCAATACTCTACCCTGGAAAACCCTAGGGAGAGAGGAGCCTGGTAGTCTACAGTCCATGGGGTGGCAAAGAGTTAGATACGACTGAGTGACCAAACTATGTACTTTAAGGTTATGAAATCACAATACTAGGGAAAACCAATCACACACAGCCATCGAGACTTTAAGCCACAGCCCATCAATAATTTGTTTACTCTGCTTCCATTCTTTTGTTTGTACGTCTCTCCCCAGCTGCTGCCTGCTGAGTGTTCCTAACCACTCTTGGTTTGGTGCTGCCCTATTTGCATAAACTTTCGCTCAAACTCTTCATAATTCTAAATGTATCTCTGTTTAACTGTAATTATTTTAACATTTTATGTTTATCTTGTTTTTAAATTTTTCATCTTGTAAACATGGTACTATGTCCAAAACGGGAAGAAAAGGGTATTGAAGGACATTCTTCACAACTCCATGTCTGATTTCCTCTTACTATGGTCAGAGGCAAAACCAACAGATTATAGGACTCAACATTCTGGAGTGTCTTTTGTGAAATCTATGTCAAGTTTTCTTTGGGACTGGGATGAAAACTGACCTGTGGCCACTGCTGAGTTTTCCATAATTGCTGGCAAATTGAGTGTAGCACTTTCACAGCATCATCTTTCAGGATTTGAAATAGCTCAGCTTGAATTCCACTAGCTTTGTTTGTAGTGATGTTTCCTAAGGCCCACTTGACTTTGCATTCCAGGATGTCTGACTCTAGGTGAGTGATCACACCATCGTGATAATCTGGGTCGGGAAGATCTTTTTTGTACAGTTCTTCTGTGTATTCTTGCCACCTCTTCTTAATATCTTCTGTTTCTGTTAGGTTCCTACCATATCTGCCATTTATTGAGCCCATCTTTGCATGAAATGTTCCCGTGGTATATCTAATTTTCTTGAAGAGATCTCTAGTCTTTCCCATTCTATTGTTTTCCTCTATTTCTTTGCATTGATCACTGAGGAAGGTTTTCTTATCTCTCCTTGTTATTCTTTGGAACTCTGTATTCAAATGGGTGTATCTTTCCTTTTTTCCTTTGCTTTCTGCTTCTGGTCTTTTCACAGCTATTTGTAAGGCCTCCTCAGATAGCCATTTTGCTTTTTCGCATTTCTTTTTCTTGGGCAATGCCAAAGAATGCTCAAACTACTGCACAATTGCACTCATCTCACATGTTAGTAAAGTAATGCTCAAAAGTCTCCAAGCCAGGCTTCAGCAACACGTGAACCGTGAACTTCCAGATGTTCAAGCTGGTTTTAGAAAAGGCAGAGGAACCAGAGATCAAATTGCCAACATCCAAGCAAGACAGTTCCAGAAAAACATCTGTTTCTGCTTTATTGACTAAGCCAAAGCCTTTGACTGTGTGGACCACAAGAAACTGGAAAATTAATGAAAGAGATGGGAATACCAGAGCACCTGACCTGCCTCTTGAGAAACCCATACGTAGGTCAGGAAGCAACAGTTCGAACTGGACATGGAAGAACAGACTGGTTCCAAATAGGAAAAGGAGTATGTCAAGGCTGTATGTTGTCACCCTGCTTATTTAACCTATATGCAGAGTACATCATGAGAAACGCTGGGCTGGAGGAAGCAAAAGCTGGAATCAAGATTGCTGGAAGAAATATCAATAACCTCAGATATGCAGATGATACCACCCTTATGGCAGAAAGTGAACTAAGAACCTCATGATGAAAGTGTAGAGGAGAGTGAAAAAGTTGGCTTAAAGCTCAACATTCAGAAAACGAAGATCATGGCATCTGGTCCCATCACTTCATGGCAGATAGATGGGGAAACAGTGGAAACAGTGTCAGACTTTATTTTGGGGGGCTCCAAAATCACTGCAGATAGTGACTGCAGCAATGAAATTAAAAGACGCTTACTCCTTGGAAGGAAAGTTATGATCAACCTAGATAGCATATTCAAAAGCAGAGACATTACTTTGCCAACAAAGGTCCGTCTAGTCAAGGCTATGGTTTTTCCAGTAGTCATGTATGGATGTGAGAGTTGGACTGTGAAGAAAGCTGAGCACTGAAGAATTGATGCTTCTGAACTGTGGTGTTGGAGAAGACTCTTGAGAGTCCCTTGGACTGCAAGGAGATCCAACCAGTTCATCCTAAAGGAGATCAGTCCTGGATGTTCATTGGAAGGACTGATATTGAAGCTGAAACTCCAATAATTTGGCCACCTGATCAGTTGATGCTGGAAAATATTGAGGGCAGGAGAAGGGGATGACAGAGGGTGAGATGGTTGGATGGTCATCAACTCGATGGACATGGGTTTGGGTGGACTCCGTGATTTGGTGATGGACAGGGAGGCCTGGCGAGCTGTGGTTCATGTGGTCGCAAAGTCGGACACGACTGAGCAACTGAACTGAACTGATGTTTTCAGCTGGCTTCTGTGGCCATCTATGGAGTTAAACTGCAGTGTAGACTTACAACCAAGAAAAAACACTGAAAGGGCCAAGACAGGACTTAATCATCTCCCTGTAACCTCATCAGAGAGTGGCACTGAGAAGTAATCAGGTTAAAGTGGTTCTGATTTTGATTATGATGAGAGCATCATCATTATGCATTGAATCTCATGTAATTTTAAAACAAATTTAGGTAGATTCATTGGTCCACACACTAAGTCCTGTCTGACTCTTTGCAATCCCATGGACTGTAGCAGGCCAGGCTTTCCTGTCCTTCACTATCTCCCCGAGTTTGCTCAAACTAATGTCCATTGAGTCGATGATGCCATCCAACCAACTCATCCTCTGTTGTCCCCTTCTCCTCCTGCCATCAATCCTTCCCAGCATCAGAGTCTTTTCCAATGAGTCAGCTCTTTGCTCAGGTGACCAAAGTACTGAAGCTTCAACTACAGAACTTCAGCTTCAGTCTTTCCCATGAATATTCAGGGTTGATTTCTTTAGGATTCACTGGTTTGATCTTCTTGCAGTCCAAGGGACTCCCAGGAGTCTTCTCCAGCATCACAGTTTGAAAGCATCAGTTCCTACATGGTCAATCTTCTGTATGCTACAACCCTCACATCCATACATGACTACTGGAAAAACCACAGCTTAAACTATGGACCTTTGTTTGCAAAGTGACATCTCTGCTTTTTAATATGCTGTGTAGGTTGGTCATAGCTTTCCTTCCACAGAGCAAGTGTCTTTTAAATTCATGGCTGCAATCACCATCTACAGTGATTTTGGAGCTCAGGAAAATAAAGTCTGTCACTGTTTCCTTTGTTTCCCCATCTATTTGCCATGAAGTGATGGGACCAGATGCCATGATCTTCGTTTTTTAACAGTTGAGTTTTAAGTCAGCTTTTTCTTTCTCCTCTTTCACTCTCATCAAGAGGCTGTTTAGTGTCTCTTTGCTTGCTGCCATTAGGGTGGTATCATCTGCATATCTGAGGTTGTTGATATTTCTCCCAATGGTCTTGATTCCTGCTTCTGACTCATCCAGGCCAGCATTTCATATAATGTACTCTGCATGTAAGTTAAATAAGCAGGGTGACAATATACAGTCCTAAAGTACTCCTTTCTCAATTTGGAACCAGCATGTTGTTTCATGTCCAGTTCTAACCATTGCTTCCTGACCTGCATACAGGTTTCTCATGAGAAAGGTAAGGTGGTCTGGTATTCCTGTTTCTCTAAGAATTTTCCAGTTTGTTGTGATCCACACAGTCAAAAGCTTTCACATAGTCAATGAAGCAGAAGTAGATGTTTTTCTGGAATTCCCTTGCTTCTTCTATGATCCATAGGGTGTTGACAATTTGATCTCTGGTTCTTCTGGCTTCCCTAAATCTAGCTTGAACATCTGGAATTTCTCAGTTCACATACTGTTGAAGTCTAGCTTGAAAGATTTTGAGGATTACCTAGCTAGCATGTGAAATGAGTGCAATTGTGTGGTAGTATGAACATTCTTTGGCATTGCCTTTCTTTGGGATTGGAAGGAAAACTGACCTTTTGCAGTCCTGTGGCCACTGTGAGTGTTCCACATTTGCTGGCATATTGAGTGCAGCACTTTCACAGCATCATCTTTTAGGATTTGAAATGGCTCAGATGGAATTTCTTCACCCCCCCTAGCTTTGCTGGTAGTCATGCTTCCTAAGCCCACTTGACTCCAGGGTGCATGGCTCTAGGTGAGTGATCACCCCATCATGGTTATCTGGATCATTAAGATCATTTTTGTACAGTTCTGTGTATTCTTGCCACCTCTTCTTAATCTCTTCTGCTTCTGTTAGGTCCTTGCCATTTCTGTCCTTTATTGTGCTCACATTGTGTGTGAAGTGTTCCCTTCACAGGTATCCCTGAAGGATACCTCTAATTTTCTTGAAGACATCTCTAGTCTTTTCTATTTTATTGTTTTCCTCTATTTCTTTGCATTGTTCACTTAGGAAGGCTTTCTTAGCAAGCAGAGATCTCTGCTTGCTATTCTTTGGAACTCTGCATTCAGATGGGTATATATTTCCCTTTCTCCTTTGCCTTTTGCTTCTCTTCTTATCTCAGCTGTTTGTCAGATACTGTTATGTGTGTATTAAGAATAAAGAAATGGAGTCCTACAGGGGTTAAGTTACTCCCCCCTCCCCACACCCTCGCTCCCGTGCCGCCAACAGTCCATAAAGAACTGGAGCTGAGACCTGAATCGAAGTTTCCTGACTTTGAAGTCTGAGCTCTTAACTACTATACTCTAGTGCTTATATATAAATTATGACTTTGAATTTACTATCATGAAGTTGAGTTCCTTATTTTGAAACTCTGGACAGTAAAGAAAATAGATTAAACACCAGATATACCTGTCAGTTTGGTTTAATGATTCATTCATCCTACTGTACTTTTCACTTCCAAACTTTCCTGAATGTAAAAAGCTACAGCTTTCTCTATAATTAAATTTTTCACACAATTCGTATCATATTTAAAAGAAATCTTCACTATTCACCCTATACAGTTAAGAACGTAGAGATACAGGATTTTGGTTTCCATTCTCCCAACCATGCCCCCTTCCCTTCTATCTGTGCCTCTGTCTTATATACAGCCCCTCACTCCCACCCCCAATACACACAACCACATACATTCTCAAGAAAAGAGAGATTGAAGAGAGTTCATTCCTTGGAAGTGAATAACCACAGTGGAGCAAAGACCATGATCGTATTAGCAGAGATGACCGAGAATATTATGAGACCAATAACTCATGAACAGCAAGTCTGCAATAACTGTCTTAATGACCAGTCTAATAGATGGCACTTTAACAACATTTCTGGTACAATTCTTCTGTAAGCTCATCTTCAATAAATCTATCATTACAAAGAACTGGATTGCTTCACCACATAACCACAGTTTACTGCATCTGGACACAGAAGCATTATGTCAGTTGTCTTACCGTATTGACTATTGAGATAGACAACTACATGCTCAAAATGTAGGCTGTCAGTGAAAGAGAGATTTTTATGCTACAGAGATGCAGTGGACATTAAATAAAACAGGACAGAAAGCTCACAATTATGTGTATGAGGGACAAAGTAGAAATAGTCATTGTCATCCAGACACATAGGAGTGTGAACACTGAAACTCTAGAGACTAACTGGTGTTCTTTTTGAAATGGCTTATTGAATTCTTAGTTTTTGGATGCCTCGAGCACCATTTCTACATTTGTCCTATATTATTTTACACTGACATATTTCTTGTACTGACTTAAAGTTTAGAGTGAAGGATTGCCATGCTGTGTTCCTCACTGTGTATGCCACGTCTGGCCCCAAATTCCAGCCCTTGACTCCATTTTTCTCTGTCAGAGACTTGCAATCCTGACTCTCTAAAAATAGTAGAATACTTCTTGTCTGGAGAGAACTTTTTATCACTTCTGTTTTTTTTAAATCCTACCTTTCTTCCAAGGTTCAGCTCAAATCCTGAAATTCTACTTCCTTGCTACCTAGAGATGTCTCTTAGGTGCTTTCAGATGAACCATCAGTATATGTTACACCATTGCCTATACATTTGACAATTAGTTATGCTTAGCCTTGTAGCATTGCCTCTTTTAAAGTTTTTAGAATTCATTATTATAAATTATCCTTTCATTTAATAATTCCTTAGTTTTCCAACTCCACTATAAATTACTGAATGAAATATACTTTACTATTTTTCTTTGTAGTCTATAAAACAGGACAAGTGAAAGTAAAATACATTGGTATAATTTTAACAATTTTTGTCTCAGTTGCTGTGAAAGTCTTTTGAAATTAGGAAAGTCATTTCTTTTGTAATTCTACTTTCACCCTGATTTATAATGCTGAGTAAATATATACAAAAATTTTGAATCTGGAAATAACAGGCTGATGCCCTCCCTCTTCAGATAATCTCATCAAAGCTGAAAACTGGAAATTCATTGACCTTACAACAATTGATATTGTTACAATATCAATTACAATCAATTATATTGATTTGAAAGACTACTAAAAATAACCTATTGGATAAGCTATGGTCCATAAAATTGCACAGTTTAAACAAGGTCCACAGTATGTTAGAGGAATAATAAGATCCTTTTCCCTATCTAATGTTGGAAAAAGCTGAATAGATACACCCTTTCTAGGGGATCTATGTATGTCTATTTACAACTGATGTTACTGAGAAAAGACCATTTTTTCCAAAGTAAAGATATTATTAATCAAGCTATCCATACAGCTTTATTCTTGAAAGATAATTATGTATGTGCTTATTTAAAATATCCATTGTTAAGAAAATATTGTACATTCTTTTTATCACACTGCACAAATCTTATTTACTCCAACTTGAAGGTACGCTTTGATAGTTTAAGAAGACAGTAAACAAAATACAAAGAGACTAAACAGTCTTATAAATAGCAATATGGGTAATGTACCAAACACAAAGGAAAGGTAATAGCAGATATAATCTCTTTTACAATATAGATACAATATAAAGCAAGTAGGTTTTACAATGAGGGAAGTAAAAAAAAAAAGTTTATATGACATTTTAGTAGCTCATACTACTTCCTGGAGGTATGTATTTCATCCCATTAAGGAATTTTGGTTAAAATGATAACACAAAATACTGTGCTTGATACTTGTTTTCATTGCTTACAGAAACATTAAAAATTCTGTCATGGGGAAATATAATAAAGAACAAATTCTGTCCCATAATCTTATTTAAATATATTCAAATAACAGAATATGAGAAAAGGAAATATGCTTTCTCTAAAATGGGTCCAAAAACCTATGAGTTTAAAGGATTTATTTTTCAGTCCAAGAAATTAGCAAAAACAGACTTTGAAAAATAGATTTTAGATAGCTGCTGGAACTCTAACTGGATTTCTAAATCCCTGAAGTTTATCGAATATTAGAAAAGCAAAAAAAAAAAAAAATCATGTCTCACATGGTAGCTATAACAAATATAGACAAAAAACCAAGTCCTATAAGAGTGGAGTAAAACTCATAGCTGTATGTTACTGGAATCCTGGCAAAATCCAGTCACTGAAGTTGTGGTCAAAAATTTAGGTAATAAACTGAAGGAAACTCTAGACTCAGAATTCAAGGGCAACGATTGTGTACCATTAGTTTTTGTATCCCCTGAGCTTAGCAAAGTAGCTGGCGCAGTAAGAATTCAGTAAATGACTATAATATGAGATGAACTGAATATAAAGCTGGAAGGGGAGACAGACCTCTAAAGGAATGGACATTCATGTGTTTGGAAATTTTTTTTAGAGCTAGCCAATATTTTTAGAATTGGTCTTCCACTGTTCACAGGGATATTTGGAAGAAATGAGCAGCTTTGTTTCACAGAGTTCATTTGATTATTCTCTAAGGAAAACTATAATCCTTGGTCTGTGGCACCACAATTGTTTGTTGTGGGAATGATTATAGATCAAAAACAAAAAGATTATATCCCTTTTCAAGAGCAAATGAGTAGCAAGAACAGATGAAGTCTTAAGGAAACAAAGACGTTCTTTTCATGCAAATGTGTTTATGATAAAACTAGAGAGAGATAAATACTGAAACTACTAGTCTTTGTGAAACTTGCTGGCAGATTTTTAGTTTTGAGGAAAGATGATTTCCCCGCCCAGAGTTGGCCTTGAGCTATGAATAGCACAGATCATTTTTCTTTACAGATATAGAAAATAGGAAAAGTGAGTTCTGCAATGAGCTTTCTTCTGTGCTTAGGAAGGAATGAATGAACGAATGAATGGCTTCCCTATCTCTGCACAGAATCCCCATCAGCTACTTGATCGCCTGTTGTGTTGTTGTTTAGTTGCTAAGTCTGTCTGACTCTTTTGTGACTCCATGGACTAGCCTGCTACACTCCTCTGTCCACGGGATTTCTCAGACAAGAAAACTGGAGTGGGTTGCTATTTCCTTCCCCTTGGGGATCTTCCCCATCCAGGGGTTGAACTCCTGTTTCCTGCATTGCAGGCAAATTCTTTATCACTGAGTCACCAGGGAAGCCCCCCATCTCCTGTACTGTCCCACTAATATATTACCCATGAGGGGTCCACCACGGAGAGCCAAAGGTGGATGTTCCCCCTAGACAGAGGACTGTTGGCCATGAAGTTGCTGTCCTTCTGTTCCCATAGGATCTATGCTGTCGTACAGAACATTTTAACTGAATGAAGCATCTATACTCATGACTTGATAAATGATGTCCATCTTGATGTTGTGCGACTATGTTTGGGAAGAGTGAGATGTGAAGAGCAGACTATGTTCCTGCTTCATGTTTTACACTTATTCCTATATTCATCCCAGAAACATTTATCATGCTAGTCATAGGTTAATAGTCCAATATTATCTGCTAGTCACAAGGATACCCCAATAAATACAGCAACTTTCCCTGCCCCAAAAAAGCTTTGCTTCCAGTGGAAGGCACACCGGTAAAACAATAAAGACTGTGATCCCTTGCAGTGGATTCAAGCATCGTGAAGAGTGAATCCGCTGCCACAGCCACAGGCACTGTCCCACCTTAACACCGGCCTTTCACTCAAGCTTCCTTCAGACTCTGACAGGAGTATTTTCAAACAACTCCACGGAGACATGAGCTCCCTCTGTCAGGTGTTTAAACGTGATACAAACAAAAGCAGCATAAATCTTCATAAAAATGTAGGGGAAAAAAGTTTAGGTCTCCTTGACTCTTGATAATGTATCCATCAAATATTCAAATATAAAGTATATCCAGTGAATTGTTCACTTTAGAAAACTGTACTTTATATTAAAATATATGAATTCTCTCTCAATAAAGAAAAATACACAAAATATATCAGAGAAATTTCCTTTTGGCCTAAGAGCACCTTATTTCTTCCAGTAAATAAAAACCACTTCTTTTATCAAAAACGTTGACAGCTTCCTGAATATATAGCACTGTTTATAATTAGGGTTCTCATATAGATAGAAAAACTTTTTGTTTGCAGTATTGTACAGTGTTTTGTTTTTTGAATATAAGTCTATTTGAATCTAGGGAGTCTATCCAGAAAACATCAGCTGTTTTTAATGTCAGATGAGAAACTGGCTGAGTGACTTCAGCCACATCGCTTAACCTCTGGGAAAATGTCACCTCTTCAGTGAAACCACAGACTAGATTTGAAGATTTTTGGAAATCCTCAAATATAATTCCCAGCGGAATTCTATGACACTAGATTCAAACTTCTGAAACTTTAGGACAGTGTTCTGTTTTTTGTTTTCTAAGATAATGGGAGACTCCCTGAGCTGTGACAGAAGGATCAATATGGCAGGAATAGAAAAGGAAGAAAAAAGGAAATCAATGCCCAGTTGGTTGCACAGCAACACCCACCAACTCCAGTGCTCAGGCTGAAACTTTTGATTTCTCTTCATGTCTCAACTGATGACAGGGAGCCCAATTAATTACCTTGGGGGGAAAACGAGACCAAGTTTTTCCACTGTCACTAATGTGACACCCTAACTGCTCCTAATACAAAGGGAGGCAGCATTTCAAAGTTCGTTAACTGTACTAATTACAGTTTCTCAATCACTTCAGCCATGCTTGCACTTCTAAGTTACAGATTTGGTTCTAGGTCGGTGGGACGGGATAGGGCTTGAGCACAGTGAGGGGGAAGGGAGCTCCTGATCTATGTGATACTTAGTGGTTCTTATGGAGAAGGAAATGGCAACCCACTCCGGTGTTCTTGCCTAGAGAATCCCAGGGATGGGGGAGCCTGGTGGGCTGCCGTCTATGGGGTCGCACAGAGTCGGACGCGACTGAAGCGACTTAGTAGTAGTAGTGGTTCTTAAGGGACTCATTCATGTTACTTGAACATTGACTGTTTTGCAAGTAATCTTTGTCAAACAGATGAAGGCATTCAAACTGTTCCTTTTTTTTCACTTTTCATTTTATATTAGAGTATACTTGATTTACATATACATATATCTATTATTTTTCATTTAGGTTATTATAGAATATTGAGTAGAGCTTCCTGTGCTATACAGTAGGTCCTCTGATTATCTACTTTGATAATCTATTTTATATAATCTCTATACATAGCAGTGTGTGTATTTCTTATTTTTAATTGGAGCATAATTGCTTTACAATATTGTGTCATACATCAACATGAATCAGCCACAGGTATACATGTGTTCCCTCCCTCTTCAGCCTCCCTCTCACCTCCCACCTCATTCTACCCCTCTAGGTTGTCACAGAGCACAGGGTTGAGCTCTCTGGCTCATGCTGAAAATTCCCACTGGCTATCTGTTTTACATACGGTAATGTGTATGTTTCAATGCTACTCTCTCCATTTGTCCCAAAAGAACTTCACCATGCTGTCTTCATCACTACTCACCTTCTAACTGCTTTCATAGAGCTTCTTTTTGGAGGAAGAAAGGAATGTTACAGCAGACAAGATGAGCTCTGGAACAAATTCAGTGCTAGTGCCTAACATATATTCACCTTCATACCAACTTTATGAGTAAAGGCTAATATTCTTATTCTAACTAAGAGAGAAGCAGGGCCACGAGAGGTCCAGTAACTGGTTCAAGCGGCACAGTGCTAATTGGCAGAATGAAAATAGGAACCTTGTTTTCCCTGACTTCAAAGCTCTCTCCTGCATCTGCTATTGTAACCCTCAAAGTACACACTTATCACTCAGGCCTTAAAACCCCAACTTCATTTTAAAATCAAAATAAAACTCCAAAGTGGCCTCTCTCTCGCTATTGATCTCTTTGAAGTTGAAAGCTTGCTTTGGAAGTAGAGACACTTCAGGATTAACTGTTTCCTGAGAGCCTTGGGCTCCACATAGGAGCAGTAGAAAGAGTCTGGACAATGTCCAGTGATGGTTAAGAGCCAATCAGTTAGGACAGACTAGTGTGAGAACAAGGATTGAGAGACAGAAAATTGAAGTTACATGAGATTCCCCCCAAATGCTGCTATGACTCCCAGAAGAAGAAAATGAGAAGTTTAAGTATAAAAGATATGGAGTTTAACCTTGCTATGGAAACTGTGTAAGGTTTTTTTTTTGTTAATTTTTTTAAAGGTGGTCTGTGAACATTAAAGAAGTCCAAATTCAAGTAAGTTTTAGAACTTGAGAATTTGCTTGCAATTTGAATTCTAACAGCTACAAAAGTACAGAAAGAATAAAAGACTATAAACACATATCTACACACCCTGGTTTTGGATGCAACATTAACTTCTAAGGGGAGCTGCTGTGTCTTTGTGTCCTACTAGATTTGTTTACAAGATGCAGAATGGCAGCCAGCCGGGAAGGGACTCTCTGCACCTTCATATCTTACTTGATGAGGCTAGTCCTCAGCTATGAACAAAGAAAGTGTCTTCTCAGACTGCCAGCTGGCAGGCTTGTTTTCACTCTAAACACCGCACTGGGAGTTTAATCAGCAGGTATATTTGAGTTAAAGCTGAGGGGTCTGCATTAAAATGCATTCACTTCTGTACTGTCTAAAGATAATGACAGTGTATTTTCTGAGAGAAAAGGGTCTGAAAATAAGGTTTCAACTGCTGATAAATCAGGTGGGGATGAGAAAAGCAGCTCTTTTTACAGAAAGACATTCTTTGTTCTGTTTGCTCCTGTTGTTCCTACTAGCAATTTTGACCACAACAAAGAGCTTCCATGAACTGTAAATTCAGTTAGAAATTGATCCAGACACACACTTTGGTTAATCATCTGCTGTGGGGCCAGTGGTGAGTGGTTTGCTGGGTGGCCAACAGCATACAGAGAAGGCCTAACACCTGACCAGGAGAAGTTAATATTCGAACGCAGGAGGTGAGCAGAATAAAAGAAACGACAGCCTAGTGCTGAGAGCATTGGTTTAAGTTAGCAAGTTTTCCTTTTTTTTCTTGATGATGATGATGCTTTTTTTTTCTTTTTTATTGAGTTCAGAAAAGCCCTACAGGTATGATCAATGACAGGGATGGGAAGAGGCCAGAGTTTCATTGATTCAAAGAATTTTTTTTTTTTTGCGTTTTAATTTCTCTGAAATTGACGTGCATCTTAAAATTGATGGCATCTCTTTGATGAAAGAGGACCTACTCAGACTGCTGAGCACTTGTATCAGGGGCTCTGTGAGCATTTTGTATGTATCTATTTATTTTTAATTACCTTCGAGGTAGGTTTACTTCTATTTTAGAAATGAAAAAAGTAAAGTACAGAGAGGTTCAGTTATGTGCTTAAGGTCACACAGCTTGAGACAAACAGCCTGACTCCATGAGCTGTGATTTCAGCCACTGGTGTCCTCCCACCCCACCGTTAGCTCAGGGAGTACAAGGCTCCGAGTGGCACGCAGGGTGCTTTAGACCTAATCTGAAACAGGAAAACTACTGTGTTTTTAAAGAAGTAGGTAATGATTCCCACACTCTTACCCCCAGTCAGCATGTTCCACCTTGGAACAGTAAATTCAGCCATTCATCTCCCCCAAAGGAGGTTAAATTGGTTTATCCAGCCCAGGTATGAAAAGGATACTAGTTTTTTTTATTATAAAATCATTCATTTTCTCATTCATTACACTAACCACCAAAATGTGTTCAAAGTTTAAAAAAAAAAAAAAGACAAAACACTTTCTATCTCTGTCGCTCATGTGTCAGACATAATTAAAAATGTTCCCTGGTCAATTTTACTCATCAACTCTGCATAAAAGATGAAAATAGATCTGTCAGCCACCACTTTTTTACTTGAGAAAGGCAGGGAAGCCACTCTGAAGAAAAATTCAGTGCATTGAAACCTAGACAAAAAGAGAAATGTGCATATATGTATGTTTGGTTTCTTGTTTACGTCTCTGTAATGCCCTAATGAGTGTCCACTGCCATGAGTTTACACATAAATTATAAATTAATTGAAAGCAGATATGACGAGTAGTTTTTGCATTATGAATGCTTGGAGGTTTACAGAACATGAGCAATAAAGGCTTTCTGCCTACAAATGCACTCTGGCACACAAACACAGTCAGATACACCTACAGCCTTTTTCTAGAGAACACAGAAATGTTTTCTTTGGGGAACTTTGCTTTGATGACAGATAGTTTTGTCCCTCTGTGGAGAAAGACAAAGTTTACCATTGGAGATGAAGAAACATCTATGGAGAATGTAGAAAATGACAAAGGAAAAACCACTGGGTTTGCCCAGGGATAATGATGTAACACAAACTGGGGACTAAGACATTTTTACAAAATTTTTAGCATAAATATTGACATAGTTGAAGACTTAGATTTCTGGATTCTATAACCAACACATAAGAAACAACAGTAAAATCTTTGGTGTCTAGAGCAGGTGAGTTAAAAGTGTTCTTCTTCGAACAGGAAGTCATGAATTTGTGAACCGTTTCAGCCGCGTACCCGGTGTGTGACCTTGAATAAGTTGCTCTTTCTCAGTCTTTTGTTCCCTACCCCTATGATGAGAAGGTTAAACTACATGATCCCTGAGGTCTATTCCAGCTCTATCCATTTAAAAATAGGATCTAAGCAATGTTTTTTTTAACATCTCTATATATCTTGGCATCTCTTGATATGTTTCATCATTCATGAGGAAATAATATATCTTTTTAATTTACCTGTCTCACCAGTATTGTGAAGATTTTAGCCTATTAGACAAAGGTGCCACATACATGCTGTCATTAAAATGGAAAGACAGGGCACTTTTATCTGGAATGTTTCAGATAAGAGGCTCATTATCCTCTGCCCAGACTGGAGATGTGAGAGCGTTGCCATGAGTACAGGAAGAAACTCTTTGCACATTAGGATGCTAAATGTTGGAGGGCACACGGGCGCTGAGATTAAAGATAATACGCTTGCACAGATGGCAGCAAAGATCCTGGACTAGACCGAGTAGCAACAAAATAGGTCAAAGGTATCCTTCTGATAGGCCTTCTGTGAATCAGGTGTTCACCTTTCTCTGACTGCAGCAAAAACAAACCAAAACAAACGTGATCTTCAGAGGGTGTGTGTGTGTGCTCACTCATTGTCTGACTCTTTACAACCTCATGTACTGTACAGCCTGACAGGCTCCTCTGTCCATGAATTTCTCAAGCAAAAATACTGGAGTGTGTTGCCATTTCCTACTCCAGGGGATCTTCCTGATCCAGGGATTGAACTTGTTTCTCCTGCATTAACTGATGGATTCTTTATCAATGCCCATTCAGAATAGTTAAGCTTTATTTCTTTCTACATTTATTTATTTATTTAATTGAAGTATAGTTGATTTTTTTTTCTGGTGTACAGCAAGGGCTATACATATTCTTTTCCAGATTCATTTCCACTATAGTTTATTATAAGACACTGGATATAGTAGTAGTTTCAGGGTATGTGTGTGTGTGTATATACATATAGATAGAGTTGTTGTTCAGTCACTCAGCTGTGTCTGACTCTTCACGACCTTGTAGACTGCAGCACGCCGGGCTTCCCTGTCCTTTACAACCTCCTGGAGTTTGCTCTATCTCGTATATACACACGTTATGTATGTATGTGTGTGTGTGCATGAGTGTGCACGTGTGTGTGTATTTAAGATGATACCACTAAAAGGCCTAGTGATGACAAATTTGAAAATATAATAGATACTGGATAAGTATTTATGTAACTGCCATGGGCAGATAGACTGTGGCCTAAAAAGTAATTTGTAAGTCACCTGCTTGGAACTTTGAAATCAGCTGAGTTAACTACCTTTAAAAGGGAGATGATTTCCTTAATGTAGAAAACAAAGGTATAGATTCTGTAATGTACCTGAAGTACACTGCCCCCTGACAAAATGCTCCTCACTGCTGTTCTTCCTATTTATGCTATCAGCTATTGTTGTCCACTCAGTTGTGTCTGACTCTTTGTGATCCCATGAACTGCGGCACACTGGGCTTCCCTGTCCTTTGCTATCTCCTGGAGTTTGCTCAAACTCATGTCCATTGAATCAGTGATGCCATCCAATCATCTCATCCTCTGTCACCCCTTTCTCCTCCTGCCTTCAATCTTTTCCAGCATCAAGGTCTTTTCCAAGAACTTTTTTCAGTTCTTTGCATCAGTTGGCCAAAGTACTGGAGCTTCAGCTTTAGCATTAGTCCTTCCAATGAATATTCAGGGTTGATTTCCTTTAGGATTGACTGGTTTGATCTCCTTGCTGTTGAAGGGACTCTCAGAGAGTCTTAACCAGCACCACAATTTGAAAGCATCAATTCTTGAGTGCTCAGCCTTCTTTAAGGTCCAACTTTCACATCCATACATGACTACTGGCAAAAATATAGCTTGGACTGTACAGACCTTTGTTGGCAAAGTGATGTTTCTACTTTTTAACATACTGTCTAGGTTTGTCATAGCTTTTTCCAAGGAGTAAGAACTTTTTAATTTCATGGCTGCAGTCACTGTCTGCAGGGATTTTGGAGCCTAAGAAAATAAAGTCTGTCACTATTTCCATTGTTTCCCCATCTATTTGCCATGAAGTGATCAGACCAGATGCCATGATCTTTGTTTTTTTGAATGTTACGTTTTCAGCCAGCTTTTTCACTCTCCTCTTTCATTTTCATCAAGGGGCTCTTTAGTTCCTCTTCACTTTCTGCCATTAGGGTGTTATATCATCTGCTTATCTGAGGTTATTGATATTTCTTTCAGCAATCTTGATTCCAGCTTGTGCTTCATCCAGCCTGGCATTTTGCATGATGTACACTGCATATAAATTAAACAAATACGGTGACATTATACTGCCTTGATGTACTCCTTTCCCAACTTCGAACCAGTCCTTTGTTCCATATCCAGATCTAACTGTTGCTTCTTGACCTTCACATAGGCAAGTGGCACGTAAGGTAGTCTGGTTTTCCCATCTGTTGAAGAATTTTCCGCAGTTTGTTGTGATCCACACAGTCAAAAGCTTTACCATAGTCAATTAAGCAGATACTTTTTCTGGAATTTCCTTGCCTTTTCTATGATCCAACGGATGTTGGCAATTTGACCTCTGGTTCCTCTGACTTTTCTAAACCCAGCTTGCACATGTGGAAGTTCTCAGTTCACATACTGTTGAAGCCTAGCTTGAAGGATTTTGAGCATTATCTTGCTAGCATGTGAAATGAGTATAACTGTGCTATAATCTGAACATTCTTTGACATGGCATTTCTTTGGGATTGCAATGAAAACTGACCTTTTCCAGTCCTATGGCCACTGCTGAGTTTTCCAAATTTGCTGGCATATTGAGTGCAGCACATTCACAGCATCATCATTTAGGATTTGAAATAGCTCAGCTGAAATTCTATCATCTCCACTAACTTTGTTTGTAGTGATGCTTCCTAAGGCCCACTTGACTTCACATTCCAGGATGTCTGGACGCTCTAGGTGAGCGATTACACCATTGTGGTTATGTGGGTCATGAAGATCTTTTCTGTACAGTTCTTCTGTGCATTCTTGCCTCCTCTTCTTACTCTCTTCTGCTTCTTTTAGGTCCTTACTGTTTCTGTCCTTTATCACACCCAACTTTGCATGAAATGTACTATCAGTACTACCTTTTGTTCAGTACCTTTTCCAGTTCTTTATGCCACTACTCTCTCCCTTTACTGAAACTCAGCAACACGGCATAGTACTATGGATTAGCTTCTAGATGTTCTTGTTAGTATTTTGTGGGGTGGGGTGGGGACTAAGGTATGTAGCTAACATTGCCTACTCGACATCCTAGAAATGGAAGTTTCTTGTGACTTTTATACTCCTCTCAGTACTTAGCATGGTGCTTTTCTGCAGCACTATGGTAGATAATTATTGTTTCTCCCTCCAGCTCAGAAGTAACTTTGTCTCTTCGATCCAAGAAGGAATCAGATATATAGGGATGGGCTATTAGGAGCTATGTCCTAAAATGTGCCTCCACAACCCAGTAAGTCCATTTAAGTTCACAGTTTGTTTTCTGGAATTTGCAATTTGACAAGAAAAATTCTCTTTCTTTAGGGATTCTCTATGTACAAGAATATATGATCAAAGGATCTATTTTCTTTATGTGGGTGGGAGAAACAGAAGAAGCTGGCATGTACAGGGGAGAGAACAGTGCAGCCCAGAGAAAAACACTACGGGGAGAGTTTCAGAGGGGGTGTGGAAATCTCTACAGTCTTCCAGTGTCAGATAACAGTTCTGTTTTTAATGTATTTTTAATTTATTGAAGTATAGTTGGTTTACAATATTGTGTTTCTAATGTACAGCACAGTGATTCAGTTATACATCTCTATCTACCTATATTCTTTTTCAGATTCTTTTCCATAATAGGTTATTACAAAGTAATATAGTTCCCTGTGCTATACAGTAGGATCTTATTTATTTTATTTATAAGTAGTGTGTATCTGTTCATCCTAAATTCTTAATTTATGTCCCTGCTCCCTTTTGGTAAGCATAAGTTTTCTCTGTCTGTGAGTCTGTTTCTGTTGTGTAAGTAAGTTCACCTCTATCATTTTTTAGATTCCACATATGTGATATCATATGATATTTATCTTACTTCAGATAAAAGTTTTTGAAGCATAACTGCATGGATAGCATTTGCTTCCATATAAATATATAATTTATAATACATGTATAATAGATGATATATAATAAATACAAAAAATGGCCCTTTATTTTCCTTTAAGCAGACTCTAGGAGCTGCAGTTAATTTCTTGTTCAGTCGCTAAGTCGTGTCTGACTCTTTGTGATCCCATGGATTGTAGCCCATCATGGGATTTCCCAGGCAAGAACACTGGAGTGGGTTGCCATTTCCACTTCCAGGGGATCTTACTCACCCAGGGATCAAACCTGTGTCTAGTTACTTACAGTCAATCTAATATAAACAGGATTCATGTATATGATATTGATAATGCTGACTGTGATCGCTATCAAATTGATCTCATACACAGATACATTTGCCATCTGAGGAATGGTGAAATGATGATTGGAGGGACATATGTGTATTGTGTACACACACACACAGAGTCTTAGATAAGATTCAGTCTTAAATAAGATTATTATCATTATCATTATAATAATATTATTCAGTCTTAAATAAGATTCAGTCTCAAATAAGATTCTGCCATTTGCAACAACACTGATAGACTGAGGGCATGGGCATCATGCTAAAGGAAATAAACCAGACAGAAAAATATTGTATGACTTGACTTAGATGGAATCTAAAAAAACCAAAATTCTCAGAAACAGAAAACAGATTGGTCATTTTCAGAGGCATAGGGTGGATGATGGAAGAAATGAGTCAAAGTGGTCAAAAGGTATAAGCTTCCATTTTACAACTGACTCTTGAACAATGTAGCAGTTAATACTATAATTTATAACTGGGTTTTGCTATTGAAAAATATCCATGTATAAATGGAATTGTGCAGTTCATATTCATGTTGTTCAAGGGTTAACTGTATAAGTCCTGAGGATGTAATGTACAACATGTGGCTATTTAACAATAATGTGATGTATATTTGAAAGTTGTTAAGGATAGATATTCAGAGTTCTCATTACAAGAAAAAATAGTTTGTAGTTATGTTAAGTGATAGACTGTAACTAAATTCATTGTGGTAATCATTTTGCAATATACGCATATATCAAATCACACTGTATGATAAACTAATACAATGTTAAATTTCAGTTATGTCTCAATATAACTTGAGATAAAGAAATTAAAATAAACATTCATAATTAGCATGGTTGAATTACTAGACTAGAATTTTTGAAGTTCGGACAAGGAATTCGGATTTTAATTGGGCTTCCAAATGATCCATTTGTAAACAGTAGCTAGGAGTTTGTTTGGCAAGATGTACACATCTATTCTAAATCAGTCGAAACATTCATCAGCCTGATGTACTGACTTTTGACAGTGATACCAAATTTAATTTCTCTGCATTCTAGATGCTATCCTCATATTCTGGCCACTTAAATTCTAGTAGGACTTGGCAGTCTCATTGAAGAAAATAAAAACCTAAAGTAGTTGTAAAGACCTTCAAGATGCAGTTATACTAATTCCTCAGGTTTGTTCTTCCAACTGTCATGAATGTGACTTCAATTTTCTTTATAGTAAAGGAAGTCTCTCACATAATCTAATAATATTGCTTTATAATTTAAACTCACTTCCTCCTAGTCTAACCTCAGAATCAGTATAAACAGGTTTCATGCATTTAACTCCTATTTTAATTTTAGAATCAGAGTAGCAGATTTAGCTTCACCCATCTTGAGATGTCTGAGTAAACATTAATCTATAGTGATTATGCTAAAATAATTATGTTTGAAAGTAATATGACTTGTCTCTCCTCACTGAAAAACAGTGAAAAATCTATTCAAGTTTACATAGAGATAATATGTCAAAAAAAAGGATAAAAATAACTTCTTCAAGTGTGGTGTTCTCTGGTCTAAAATACTATGCAGAAGTATTTATCATATTATCACAGATGAACACAACACTTAAATATCCCCTTCATGGCTGTTAAGGCACAGTAGAGTCAATTCATGCCCAGGGAGCTTTAATCACAGATCATCGTCATGATAAACGGTGAAGTCAGTGTGGGCTATCATGTCAACGGCTACTCGGGGAGTTCTTAATGGGAGTGCTGCCAGCATGAAGTTCATAACTACTTTCAAGGAGCACTTCTAATCTAATGGCTAAATGAGTGTCATTAGAGTATCTTTACATGCAGCATTTCTAGAGAAATCTTGTATTTAAAGGAGGCAAGTTACTCTAGTCAATGCATACAACTGAGACTGCTTGAATAATGCAGATATTGTTAATGGTTTAAACTTATAAGAGCAGAAAGTTAATTAATGGCTTATTAACAAGTTGAGCTATCAAGTGTATTTCTGTGACCCATCATATCATTCATAATCACACATAATGTGTTAAAGTGGGGCCATGAAAATATCACACATAGAAACACACTAAGAATAACAATATCAACACTTATGATAACAATAAAGAGCAGGTTGGCAGTGCTAAAAACTCTGGCTAGTGAAAGCTAACACTTAACTATGTGATTTTATGTTGCCCCAAATGGCATTCATCATATGCCTTGTTTTCTTTTTAAAACTCAATTTTCAATCTGAAGCCTCAAACCAGAAACTATTTTCAAGAATACTGCACAATGTAAAGAGAGCCGTTATGACTAAGAGGAAGAATAGGAAAGAAATAAGAAACAGACCATTTAGAAAATAATTCACAATCCAATGTGATTCCTAAAACTGAAATATTCCCCTAAATGCTTGAAAGAGAATAAGTGAAAATATAATTTAACCAATGAGTGAGCAAACAAAATCTCCTTTGCGTTCTATCAACAAAGATGTTGGAATATGCAAACTGAGTAAAAGGTTACCAGCTCTTGAGACTGAATGTATATGGGGCTACAGATATGTTTTGCTTAGGAAGTACAGTAAAATAATCAAAACTTGAATGTTTAAAGACTAGGAAATCCATGCAAATGTCCAGATTGCCACAGGCCCCACTGCTCCACATCCTCTTACATGGAGCTTCTTCACGTGGTTGATAACTCTCTAGCCACTTGAGGTTAGGGCTGTTCTTAGTTTTCTAACCAAATATGACAGGACAAAATGTTAGAGTTGGTAGGAACTGAGAGAAATCCAGTTCATCAGCCTCATTTCAGGCCGATAATAAGAGAAATCAAGGGCAATAACAAGGATGTGTTTTAATATTCCCATTAAGTAAACCAGAAGAACCTCTCTATGGTAGAAATTGAACAGTTTCAGTTTTGTTACCTGGCACAGTTATAAGACTTTATTTGGACATTTTACTCTTATGCTTATGCTAGTTAAACTTGATCTAAAAGATAAATGATCATTCAGTTATAAATAATCCATGAACTGGTTCCACTATGGGTCCCTGTTTCTGAGGAATATGATACTCAGTTTCACAATCTTCTGCTTGATAAATGACACAATATCTAAATACCCACACATATACAACACTTTTTTATTCACTTTCATCAAGGATTAACATAAAACCTTTAAGGATTCTGAAACTGTAAGATACTGTTAAGTTCACCACTGCTTCAGAAACACGCAACAGTCTGGGAACATATTACTATCTTAATATTAGCTCAAATATTATTTTATACTGAATGGGTAAAATCATGTTATGTACTTAATAATTACAGTTTTCAGGTCATGTAAACTGACCAAGAACACTGGGAAATCTGCTTATTCTCTGTAACTTCTTTTTCAGTAAGCTTTCTCACCATAATTTAGTGTATCTGGCACTCATATGGGATACTGGGAAGCTTATACATTCAGTATATTAATTTGAAATCAGGAAAGATAAACCAACCTCATTAAATAACACTGAACAAACATAAAAAATTAGATACTTTTAAAAGTACAACTATTCTATTAATTATACAGATACTTTTAAGTTGGCTATTTGTTGTAAACTTTTGTTATCAGATGCTGAGTCATATTTAAAGGAAAAAGAACTGATGGATATGATCCGAAAGAAGAGGGGAATAATTCTTGAAAATACTATCAAGTATAAACACACTGAATTACCTCATATTCCTGGGAAAACTTCAAGTTGTCATTTGCTTTCAACCTTTCAATGTGATCTGCAAGTTCCAAGATAGGTATTGGAGGATGGCTAGCCATACCTATTAAAAGGAAAGAATACAGACATTTGAAAACAAATGAAAGTAATGCTAACTATTCCAAAATACAGAGAATACTATAGTTAGAAATGGCCTGAAAATATGTGAGTAGTAAAGATGTTTAATGTGAAGAAGCAGGCAGATAGTTTGGTTACTCAAAGCAGGACATGCTCTGGAAGGATGAATTTTGTAGCCAAATGAAAAGTCACCAAGCATAATCTCCAAACTAATACTCCTAATGTGAAAGAAAGTGTTATTGTGCTATGAATCAATGCAGTTAGCTAGTGGAGGAAACTGAGAGTCAGGCTTGATGTCAACTTCTGCTTTGAGTAATGACTGTTATGTCATTTCAAACTCCTTCTCCTGCACTGTGTGAAATGGAAATTGTGTGGAATTAAATGGTGTAAAGTGAACTAAGAAAATACACACTGAGAAAGGCCTAAAAAGGGAAAGAGTTGTAGCTTGATAGGAAACATAAAGTGACTTATGCAGAATCAAGGAAAACTAACTTGAAGAATGAAGGTTACCAGGGTAACCGGAATCATCTGAACCTGCAAAGGAAATGATGGTGTAAATAAAATAAAACAGAACAAATTTGTTAAAAAAAAAAAAAAGAAATGGATAGCCTGATATACTTTTAAATAGCACTAATAAAAATGCTGCAGGTTTTAACAGGATTGATATACATTGTGACTAGATTAAGATCGCTTTAATATTTCACAAACCTGTAGGTGACTGACATTCACATGCAAACATGAACACAAAGAATGACATGCACCACAGACGATAGACAATAATCACTGATGACAAAATAAGACACAAAACTGAGTTTCAAAAATGTTTCCACTAGTAGCAGATTGTAGAGGTTGGGGATGCAGCCTTCTCCTGGACATTTATCAATGGCCACACTGACAGCTTGGTGATATTTTGCCCCAAGTCCCCATTATTCAACCCCTAGCAAACCTACAATCTACTTCAGGTGTAAACATCTTTGTCCACTAGTGGGAACTGAATGCAGGAAAGGGAGCAAATTGTGAAAGGATGAAGAGGAAAAAGAAGGTGGTAAAAGAAAGCAGTGACATGGGGGTGATACATCTTAGTGCAGTCTGCCAGCTGAAGGTATTCGATTCTGTTAAAAATAAACCACCACTCACTATGGTGATTCCAGTGTCTTTATAATGATTTTTCATTTTTCATATGATTTACATTTTACTTCTGATTAATTTTTCAAAAAGTCACCACTGCTGACTCATGTCTTATAGGTGCCAATTCCAGCTGACTAGAAAAACTTGAACTAGCATGCCACCAGGGAGGCCTCTAAAGTGAAAAAAAAAAAAAAAAGTAAGGGAGGGGCTCAAGCTGGAAACCCTGTCCCTGTGGACATTCAGCTGTCCCTGGGACTCTCTGGAGGGTGTCAGGCTGAAGTATGGTGACCATTAAGTCAGCACAACATGCAATTACTTTGTAATTACTTCATGGGTATTTTAAATATTGTACTGATATTGAAAGCCAATGAGTTCCTTTGTCTCTAATGCCAAATTATCAATGGTTTGGTAAGTTAAGTAAAAAACTATCTTGCTTCTCCCAGACAATCATTTTAGCACTGTGCTGTGACAGGCAGTACTTTAGTATCTGGAAGATCCAATAAAAATGAGTCAGCTTGGACGGAGAAACTCTTCGTTGCTGATGTGATTATGCACTTGGACCTAAATGTTGGAACCCGTTTCTAGAACGGTTCCCTGTAGATGGTAGCACTGAACTCATCTCCATTTTGTGGGAGGAGCAGTTGAGAGACAGTGATCTAAGAATTCTAGTGATCTTATCCAGATGAGGCACCCCCAATGACAAGAATGGAAATGCAAAGGCACAAGAGACTGTAGGCTCGTTTGGAGATGAAATGATGTGGACATCCATTACAGTGCTTTAACAGAGAAAATAATAGAGACAAAGATGTTTAGACCTTTTCGAGCGAATCGTGGGAGAGAGTTATTATCATATATGGACTGAGTGGTGGTTTGGCTAGAGAGGGAGGACACAGAGCCAATCAGGGAGGCGTAGGGGACTGAATTACTGCTCAAAGCTGCAAAAGTAAAGCCAGTTGGAGATGGGAAAAGCATTAGTATAACAGCAGTAGAAGACCATCATAATCAACCAATATTTACTTCTGGCATGCACTGGCACGTGGTCTGGATGTATTACTTTGGAAGCTAATGACAGAGAAATCCAAGCAAATCTGTACTGATCCATTACATTCTAATTCAGCATATGTACGTATCACAGGCAAAGATATCATGGCATTCAAGAATCATTATTTATGATCTGGCAATATTGCACCAAAGCACTAGGACCAGTAAAAATGTCAATATGGACGTTCCACAGAAAGGGGAGGAGAGCTTGTGGGAACCTGATGGTTCAGGAGAAGAAATCCTAGGCCAGTATACTGAACAGGAGTTCTACTTCTAGGCCTGCCATCTACTAGTAAGAGACAAACCTTTTGTTACCAAGCACCTAAATTTCTTTTTGTGTAAAAATAAAAGTGGGCAGCTAGATAAATTCTGGAGTCACTTCTTTATAACTCATTTCAAAATATTCAGGATTTCTGAGTCGAGAAGGGTCTCATGGAAGTAGTTCATATGTGAAGGTTTTAAATGCAACTGTATCTTTTCTTTGAGGGGTGAGGAACATTTATAGTCTACAAAATAGAAAATTATGCAATTGTCAATTTTTTCAATGAAGTTTAGCACATTTTTTAGCTAGCCAAATTACCTTATATCATAAGAATATATGATGTATATATGCATATCATATATGTATTCAAAATAGGTAAATGTCAACATAAAAATTATGCTAAAGAATAGATCTGGGATGAAACTCCTCTAACATAAAACTCATTTATTTTCATTATTATTTTTTAAATTAAAGTGTAGTTGATTTACAGTGTTCTGTTAGTTTCTGGTATACAACAAAATGATTCAATTATACGTGTATATATACTTTTTTACATTTTTCCCATTTATTGTTTATTACAATATATTGAATATCGTTCCCTGTGCTATAGACTAGAAACTTGCATGTTGGGCTTCCCTGTGGCTCAGTTAGTAAAATACTCTGTCTGCAATGCTGGAAATCCAGGTTCAATCGTGGGTTGGAAAGAGCCCCTGGAGAAGGGAATGGCTACCCACTTCAGTGTTCTTGCCTGGAGAATTCCATGCACAGAGGAGCTGGATAGGGTGACAAAGAGTGGGGCACGACTGAGCAAGTTTGTATTTGCTGCAGTTCATGGGGTTGCAAAGAGCTGGACACCACTGAGCAACTGAACTGAACTGAACTGAACTGAAACTCCTAATTTACTCCTCCCCCATCCTCTCCTCTTTGGTAACTATAAGTTTGCTTTTTATATCTGTGAAGCTGTTTCTGTTTAGTAAATAATTCTATTTGTGTACTTTAGATTTGACACATAAGTGATATGTTATTTGTCTTTGTCTGACATCACTTAGTACAATATGATAATCTCTAGGTGCATCCATGTTGCTGCAAATAGTATTTCATTCGTTTCTATGGCTAAGATACTCTGTGTGTGTGTATACATACACACACACACACACACACACACACATCTTCTTTATCCATTAATCTGTCGATGGGCATTTTAGATTTCTTCTGTGTCTTGGTTATTGTAAATAGTGCTGTTATGAACATTGCGGGTGCACGTGTATTTTCAAATTAGTTTTCTCTGGATATATCGTCAGCTTTTTCTTAAGGAACCTCCACGCCGTTCGCCATAGTGCACTGATTTACTTTCCCACCAAGAGTAGGAGGGTCCCCTTTTCTCCACACCCTCTCCAGCATTTATTATTTAACATGAAACTCTCTAGCTCATTTCAGAAAATAATCACCAAGGATCTGTTGCAAAATGCTATTATATAATTCTTCCTAAACTTCTCCATTGTCCAATGTGGAAATAAAGTTTACAGGATATAATCAAGTATGTTAGAATCTGAATGAAACAGGAGACACTGAGAAAATTATGAATTTGACCTCACCAAAGTATTTTTTCACTCTTTTGTTTGGCAACCTGGTCACTGCTCACAGTCTGGGAACCAATGTTTTTATTAAAACAGTGTTTTCACATTAGCATCTTTTGAGGTGCTTTAAAATCCCTTCTTTCCAGGCTGCACACCTGACCAATTAACTCAGAATATCTGGGGATAGGAGACAGACTTTGACATTTTTAGAATTCCCCAGTAATATGTTTCAGTCCTTTGAGGATTTTTTTTTTGGGGGGGGGGGCTGAAACTTTTTTCATTCAATAATCATATTAGAGTATGTAAGAATGAGATCAGCTTTCTCCTGTTGATACCCTTGAATCTGCTTTAAGTCTCGCTTAGGAAGCTTTAGTGCTTTAGCTATTATTAGCAGCAAAGAACTTGAAGTGCAGTTCACAGCTGATGAGGACTTGCTAGGGTCTCGACCTCATCAGTTCAAAGCTACAAATGCACGACATAAATGCATTTTAAAGGAAGGCACCCATTGCATCAGAGCAGAGTTTTCATTATGGAGTTATGATATCAACAATGCACACTGTCAACATGAAAAATGACAGTGTAGTCAATGAAATCTGCCTTAGATTGGAGGAAAAAACAGGATGGCTTTTTTTTTTTTTTTGATAGTAACTGTGTAATGGCTTCCTTATAAGATGTAAAACTTTAAAAATAATGGTGCCTTAGACATAGACATTACTTTGCCGACTAAGGTCCATCTAGTCAAGGCTATGGTTTTTCCTGTGGTCATGTATGGATGTGAGAGTTGGACTGTGAAGAAGGCTGAGTGCCGAAGAATTGATGCTTTTGAACTGTGGTGTTGGAGAAGACTCTTGAGAGTCCCTTGGACTGCAAGGAGATCAGCCCTGGGATTTCTTTGGAAGGAATGATGCTAAGGCTGAAACTCCAGTACTTTGGCCACCTCATGTGAAGAGTTGACTCATTGGAAAAGACTCTGATGCTGGGAGGGATTGGGGGCAGGAGGAGAAGGGGACGACAGAGGATGAGATGGCTGGATGGCATCACGGACTCGATGGACGTGAGTTTGAGTGAACTCCAGGAGTTGGTGATGGACAGGGAGGCCTGGCATGCTGCGATTCATGGGGTCGCAAAGAGTCGGACTTGACTGAGCGACTGAACTGAACTGAACTGAGACATTACTTAGTCCAGCATTTTCATTTTATAAAAGAGTTCTGAAGACTAGGAAAGTTAAGTGATCTGTATATTTTAGCCCATTATTATTTAGCCCATAGTAAGTAACAAAACCATATGTGATTTTGGCATTCTTCTACTGTTTTATTTCTGGAATTGAGGTTATGATCGTCTAAAGCAGGGGGCAAAGTTTCCAGTGCTAAAGGGCCCAAGTCAGTTAGGAAAAGAAGTAAAAGTATCAACAGATACTGAATAGTAAACACTCACAAAAAATGTATTCCTCCCCATTTTTGTGCAACTAGGAATCGCCTAGGACTGGTTTTCATTTCTCTACTTTCAATATGAAGTCTCAGGAAAGAGAAATATTTCCCTATTTAAAAAAAATACACTTGTGATGAATGGCAGCTGATATTCTCGTTCAGTGTCAGGATTATCCTTAGGGATGCTACAGACTGTGGAGAGCTTCTAGAAGGTTGGAAAGCTCTAGCAGATATCTTCCAAGTGATGCTACACAGCCAAGAGGATGAGGCTTCTCAGGCTTTCAGTAGCAACTGAAAACCCAGACAATTATGTTGCTTTCCTCCTTTGCCACTATTGATTAAAAATCTTGTTGAAATCCAGTGGGGGTCAAAGAAAAGACCTTTGGAGGCCACATGTGGCTAACAGTGACCTCTGTTTTAGAGGAGTGGAATGTTCCTTTGGTGTGTGAATTAAAATCTAAGAATGCTGAAAGTGAGAGGCAGCATATGTGTGTCACTAGGAGAGACACTGAGGATTGTGTGTGGGACTGGGCAATGTGTACCTCCCCCATGGTCCACCCTCCATCCCCACTCCTCTCCAATTAAGTCCACTAGGAGGGCAAATGAAGCTCAGAGGAGCAGAAGGACTTGATCAAGGCCATCTTTATCAGTACACTATGGCCCACCTTGCCAGTTCTCATTCAGGGAGCTTCTCATTATGCTATGCTATCTCTTAAACCATTGAACATCCCTGGGACAGTGGTGTCACATACATAAATATGGAGTTGTGAAACTGGACTGTTCATGCAGTAACATGGCAGCATAAACTATTCTCAGTTTGAGAAAGTGAAAGTGAAGTCGCTCAGTCGTGTCCGACTCTTTGCGACCCCGTGGACTGTAGCCCACCAGGCTCCTCCGTCCATGGGGTTCTCCAGGCAAGAATACTGGAGTGGGTTGTCATTTCCTTCTCCAGGGGATCCTCCCAACCCAGAGATCGAACCCAAGTCTCCTGCATTGCAGGCAGACGCTTTAACCTCTGAGCCACCAGGGAAGCCCAATAAATGTGAACTGAACGTAAAATCTAAAGGAATTACCTCTTACTATGTGCCAGGTGCTTAGTATGCCTTATTTTGGTATATCTTTACCAGATTATCCTGAGTTACATCTGAGGAAACCAGAAGCTCAGACAGGGAAAGTGGCTTGCCTAATAACCCAGCTGGTCAGCAGCTAAACCCTGATGGGCCTCAGGGCTACCTGAGTTAAGATGCTGGCCTCAGGCCTGTCACCTCTCTGCACAGGGTCTCTTGAAGCTCGTGGCCCAGTAGAACAGAGGCCAGACCAAGGTCACACTAAAACCATATATTCGCTTCATTTAGAAGGTATGCGTGTGTTGGTGGTGGGGAACAAGTAAAGGACACTCATACACACACCTGTTTTTTTTTGTTATGTCTTACCAAGACATTGTGAGCTTCCATGAAAATATGTTACATGTATACATTTAGTTCATGTTAAAAACTGTAGTGCTATACAGCACACATGTTTTCAACCCCCCCCTGAAATATCATGTTTTTGCTTTTCAAATGTTCTATTTTATGAGGCCAGTACTCTAACCAATATTAAGTTTCAAATGAATTTTTTATATAGAGAGAAATGTTTATCAAATACTTGCCTTATTTTTTAAACACTGCATTAAATGCCAGTAGATACTTTAAAACCTCATAACAACTTTGTTAACTGGAGGTTTTGGGGTCACTAATAGTGGTGGAACATCTCTTAGATGACTTTGCTGTTAATATTCATGTGTGATAATGTAGTAACACTGTCTTCATGGTTTTCCTTAACATATTGTGATAAAGACTGAAGAGGTCGTGGCCATGGAATAGAGAAACGTTATTTTGCTCATCAAATCAGAATTATACCTACCTGACTTAATAAATCATAGCAACTTAGTTTATAAAATATTTGACAGCTTTTCACATCATTTATGAACTACTTAGCGTAACTTCAATAACTATAAATACTCTATGTTTACAATTTGCCTCACAAATGAATGGTGAATTAAAGACAAAAGAGAACATTGATTTGTAAGGTATAATTGCTTCTTAGTACGACAATGCCATTTTGACTTAATCCATGACTAGGATCATCATTAAGGGCAAGGTACTCCAAGAGTGCTTTGTCAGGTGAGCACTAAATGACATAATTAAAATGCATTTTTATGTAGGATTTCTCAAAATGCAGGATTTGAACAAACCGTGTTCCTTTATATCGGACATTTAGCATTTAGACGCAAAGAACCAATGTTTCTGAAATACAAAAAGAGTATATCTAGTATTATTCATTTAGGTATATGCCTACGTTTCCTACAGTACAAAATAAAATATAAGGAGATACGTATAAAAATTGATTTTTTTTTAGCACTGATCCAGTTAATACTACTGGTGCATCAGAAGAGATGCCTCAAGAGCTTTCAAAATCACTCAGCTGCTGTGCAGACATTTCTGTTGCTGACACTGCTACTTCTGATGCGCCAACATTTTATGAGTCTGTTCTTGTTTTTCACAGCCCATCAATCATCTGCCGTCCATGTATGCTTTAGGGCAGAACATATTAAGGTCATTCATGGAATGAAAGTGAGGTCTTTACATTGTACCATCTGATCAATTTTTAAATCTCTCTTCCTAAAAGGTGCAAGTACAAAGTCTAGAGTTTTGTTTTTGTGTGGAAAAAAAAATAAAAATTGGGAGTAGGGGGAGAGAGGATTCTAAGTAAGGGGTACAGATACTGGAAGAAAAATTTTTTTAGGAAAAAAAATAAAAAAAAATCTAAACAATTCAGAGCAAAGTGGATTGGTCTGAGGGAGAAGTCTGCAGGCACAAAAAAAAAGATGCTGACTAGCATGCCACAAGATGGTATTAGTTACATGTTCCTTTACATTTTTTTTTTTAAATACTAGAAAGAAAGCTTATTTCTTTAAGATGCTGAACTTCTAAATTTGCTGTGTTGGAAAAAATAGAAATAGGACCACATACCAGTAATGTTTTGGTTTTCTTAGAAATCACCATCTTTTGATAATATCATATTTTAGTCATTGTGTCCAATTCTAGAGGCCACCTCCCAGATGGGCTACTCAGTAGGTAAGGCTTTTTACAGTATTTCAAAAATATCCATCACTGACCATCTCTATCAAACTGGTAAAGTAAAATGTGCCTGCCCTAGGGCTCAGCCATCACACTCCCAGGTGCCCATCATTCAGAAATAACAGCAATGTGAAAAGGTCTGGGCTCAGGACTGCTCAGTATAGTATGTTTTGTAAGAGCAAAATGCAGGAAATGAGTTAGCCTCCATTAATAAGGACTCAGATGATATATTTTGTGACATCTGTTGAACAGAGTATCATCAATGCCATCAGCTATTAAAGGAGATAAAACTTCATGTATTAGCTTGGAAAATGTAGTTAAATATTAAAATAGGAAATTTTATGTAAATGCATCTGTATCTATATACCTGCTATATAATCATTTAAAGAACTGTATATACAAAAAATTCTGGAAATATATGCATGAAACTCCTTACGGTAGATATTTCTGGAGAGTAAAATTGAGAGTATAGGAAATCATTTACATTTTATTTTAAATATGTCAAAAGAAGAAAAAATGAGATAAAGAGTAATTTTTCTTTTCCAGAAGTATTTTTTTTGCCTTTTACAACTTATAAAGATCACACACAAAATTTAAATAATACACTGCACAACTATATAGCCATAACCTAAGTATAACTATTGTTAAGCTTGCTGCTGCTGCTAAGTCACTTCAGTCGTGTCTGACTCTGTGGAACCCCATAGACAGCAGCCCACCAGGCTCCCCCGTCCCTGGGATTCTCCAAGCAAGAACACTGGAGTGGGTTGCCATTTCCTTCTCCAATGCATGAAAGTGAAAAGTGAAAGTGAAGTCGTTCAGTCATGTCCAACTCTTCGAGACCCCATGGACTGCAGCCCACCAGGCTCCTCCGCCCATGGGATTTCCCAGGCAAGAGTGCTGGAGTGGGGTGCCATTGCTTTCTCCCATTGTTAAGCTTACTTTCTATTAAAAAAAAATTTCCTCAGTAAACATATGCTACTTTTATAAATAAGAAATATTGATGGGCCAATTATAAAGTAACTTAGAATTTCTTTTTTATAAGAAAAGCTTTCTTCCCACCCAAAAAGTAGTTCACTTTTGTTTAACATGTAACTCATCTATCAGCCATCCTAACACATATCCAGTTACCACTGTCCACAGAGATGTGTAAGGCTTAAATAGGGGTTTCATTAAAAGCATCTTTTATAAGTGAGTATTATCTTCCCTTCCTTCACAGATCTTAAAGATTTATAAAAGTTGATGACTAGTTACTAATTCTAGAACATTCTTCTACTACATCTCTTCCCTCACTTACTCATTGTGTCCATTTTATTCCATTATCCTCTTGAGGTTGTAAGTCTCACCTTCGCTAAATGATCCCTTCAATTGACATATTCCACACCAGTTCTGACTGTCCCTGCAGACCATTAAGTGATGTCACTGTTGTAAACCATAGTCTCTTAAGAGATTAGGCAGTTCAGGTTCTCACAATTACAACCTGGCTGCATACTGCCATCTGAAATCCTTAACAGACAGATAAATATATTCGTGGAAAATACCTACCTACAAGCAGAGGTACCTGCTCTTAATTTGCAAAGGGCGAGCATTTCTAGTTCCGTCTAGATGCTTGAATACAGTGTTTAACAAACAGAAGGACCTATTATCACCCCAAATTTGGCAAGTATGCTTAAAGCAAAGTTCCTCTCCACATCCCACAACTTCGCAGAGACGGTATCATTAGAAGAACAGATTTCTCTGTTTTCACTTTGTGTCCAACTGAGTGCCTAGAGACAAAATTCTGACCCTTTTTCCTTCCCAGACCCAGAGACATATGTGTTTGTGGTACTACAATTAGGGAAATAATTCTTTGAAGTACTTAATGCCAAATACTGTATCTATATGAAATTTTGTATGTATGTTTCAATATCTTTTGAATATGAAGCAGCATTTTGGAAAAAGATCTGGCTCTTTAAATCCAGACGCTCCAACAAAAATAAGTAACTCAAAATGTAAATAGATTCTTAATCTACAAGATGATTGTTTTTTTAAAGGAAAGTAGAATTAAGAATCAGTGAACTAAGCAATAAGCTTCCTTTACCTTCTGAAAGATCTACTGAATTTCAAATGATAATGTTAGTTTGACATTTTATCATCCACAACAGACTCATCAGAAGTAGAAATCAATTTGCTTTCAAGATCAAATTCTGTGCTAGGGGCTGGTTACATAAATCACAAGTTTCTGATTTCATTGAAAATCATGGATTGTTAAGTCTCTACTTATGTATACCATTAAGTAACACTGTCATATTATATAATAGTTGTACATAACTATATACACAAAGGTATGATGTATATAAAAGCACATTTCAGAAACTGAAGGGTGAATGGTTTAAAATCCAAAAATATAAGTAAAAATTAAAATTGCTTCCTGTGCAATACCTAAGAAAAGTGTTTTAGAATAAAAGAATCATTTCATTTGATCATCCAGCAAAGGCCTTGATTATGTACAAATCAGGGAGGATTAGCACAATAAAGCTACTTGGTTAACAATCCCAACTTCTGCTCTTATCCTATCAGCAAGTAATTAAATTCATAGCCACCGGCTAGAATCCACACTGGCTGAAGCAAACTGAAACATTCTCTACAAATTTCACATTAACACCTGAGTCTATTTTCTTTGTTAACATCAGATTTTCATGACAGCAGGCCACATTCTAGAGCTTGGGAGGCACACACACTATTTCAACAAACCAAGACTTAACTAGACTGCTTTAACTGAGCGTAGCGCTGCCTTGATGAATACACGTGCTAGGATCTTGGGACAATTTCTCCTGTTTTATTTTATTCCTCTTAAACCACCTCTCTCCTTTTTACTGTTTGCCCACTTTATTCCACTATCCATTTGAGGTAAGTTTAATCTTAGTTAAATGGCTCAAATGGTACAGAATCTGCCTGCAATGCAGGAAACCCAGGTTTCATCCCTGGGTCAGGAAGATCTCTTGGAGAAGGAATGGCTGCCCACTCCAGTATTCTTGCCTGGAGAATTCCATGGACAGAGGAGCCTGGTGGGCTACAGTCCATGGGGCTGTAAAGAGTTGGACACGACTAAGTCCCCATTTTATTTTGTTAAAGCTGTTGTTGATTAAAGCAAGTTCACTTCAATTATACCCCTTCATTCTTTCTAGTGACTTATATGGAACTTAGTATGTTCTACTCTATAAAGGGATCTAATATTCCCACATACATTGGGGAAATTAGATTCTTATTAGCATTCTTGAATATGGAGATATGTTGGTTGAAGGCACTGGTATTTCCCTTGTAGCCACCAGCACTCTGCTAGTAACCCTTTCTGCATTGTAGCCATTCAGGTGTCACTCTCTTGGTGCTGGGGTGATGAGGGATAGCACTCCCACTGGCTCTATTTTGCTGCTAACCTTGCCTTTATACTAAGCCTCTTAAATAAATGCCCATCAAGAGAAATTTAGTTATATGGAAAATTTCTTTTAACTTTCATGCTGACGAAGGTATATCTTTGCTTTTTAAAGAATAAACCTCATTTGAGATAGAAAAAAATTTTTTTAAAAGCCCACATCTATGGTGATTGGTAGAGCCACATTTAAAATTCCAGGCATTTCTTTTAACTGGATAGTTACTAGTTACTACAGCATATCTACATGTAAAATAACACATATGCTAAATACAGTAAACTGTGCCCTTTCAATTCCAAGCAATTCACTGAAAATGTGTAGTTTAGTAAATCTGTGGTATACCATAATGAGTAGAATATCCATTTGACACAGAAAACTTTCAAACAGTTTGGCATACAATACTACCATCAAATTGTCATCAAATGGACTTCTTAGATCAGCTCTCTAATTTTTTTCATTTTCATTAGGTACTGAGACAATGCTACTCAGTTGTATAGTTTAGCTCTCTCTACCATTCATCATTTTGGCAAAAATAAGATTTAGGTGAAAAAAGGCAAAATGGAGTTAGCCTTGCATTAACAATGCTGAACAAAGCACACCTCAGCAGGAATAATATTTTTCCTCTGTTGAAGCACTTAATGTTCTTCAAGAAACAAGCATATATTTCTTATCCTCGATCACTCTGAGCATCTCCTCAGCAAGAAACCTAAACTGGTTACTGAAATTTAGTAAAGGTAACCTACAAATTTTTTCCCTTGTTTTTCTCTTCCCCTCCCCTTTCTTTCAGAATAACACAGACACAAATAAATAGGGAAATAGATTTAAAAAAATGTATTGTTTCCCAATGAGATGAATGAGGTAACATTCCATCCATCCCCTCATTCACTTTATAAGATAAGAAACTGGATTCTTTCCGGATAGGTGTCACTGAAAATAATCAACTGTGCTCATAAAATAATAAGCTCATAAAAATGGCAAATATTTTTAAGACTTTAGGTTTTCCAAAATTTGAAGGGAAATTATTATTTTTTTCCTTTTTCTACCCCACCTCAGATTTTCACAAAGAATATAATTTCCTTTCAAGACATGTTTTGCTGAGTCTTAGTAATAATAAAGAAGGAAGATAAACAACTGTTTGAAATAAAGTGATACAGTCACCTCTCATGGCGATGTCATTGGGGCTATAAAACTTTCAGGAAACACTGGGTTCTGGACAAGATGAGTCGTGCTTCTTACCTGGTGTTTGGAAATTAAGGCGCCTCAGTTCTACTGGGTCTGTTGGATGGTGTGAAGGGACCTCCTTACTGTTTGGTATGCTGCTCTTTCTAGAGTCAGATTCTGCCCTCTTCCTATAGGGAGATAATAAAAATTTAAGAATAAAACAACCAAAAAAACTGAAACTGATTTAAAAAAGCAAACAATTATGCATGAGTTGCCACCCTCCCCTCCACCCCCACCCCCCGCCGCTGTCCCCATTTGTAGTTTGAAAACTTTCTGACCTTTCTGACTTTGTTAAGCTAACTTTTTTCTCTCCTGGCCTACAGTATTTCCTCAAGTCTGAAAATCTTAAGTGGATGATCTCTAAGTCCTCCTTTAGCTCTAGAATTAAATAATTCAGAGACTCTGCCTTTATAAGGAGGTGCCGGTGAGATAGGTTTGGCAACTTGTTCAGCTTTTCTTCCTTGTCCACTAGCTCTTTGGGAGGAAAAGGATAGAGCAACCCTAATAACCAATACTATGAGTGTAGTTACCATGGAAATAAACTCAGAAACTACTTGGCCTCAAGCTAAACAGCTAAATCTGCCTCCACTCTTTTTCCTGCAGGATTCATGACCGGTGACTACAAAGTGGACCTGCATTGGATTTTCCCATAAGCAGATAAATACAGTAAGTGTATTTCTAAGAGTTACCCTAATACCTGGAAGGAGAATCAGGACCACACCAACCAACATCCTTTTTCTCTTTTAAATTCCAAGGAAAAAGCCATGTTGCCTGTTTATGCTGTCAAGGTAAGTATCTTTGCTTAAGGTGTCATGATGCAATTTTTAAAAATGTCTATGCAACAAATGTCGGGTTTTTCATAAGATTGCTTTATCCATGTTTTTTTCCAGACAAATAATCACAGAGTGGTACCTAAATATTTTCCTTAAGGTTGAATTAGATTAAAAACTCACTTAACTAAGGGAGAACTTTTCAAACAGTGGTTTCTTCCCAATACAGATTCCAGCAATCTCCAGGCTGGAGTCATAATCATAGCATCTCACCCTGCTCAGAGCAAAGACATTCTTATCTGGGAGGAGGGTGCAGCAGTGGGTGGGAACTCTCTCTGTCCCTTTTTGATATGACTGTGGTACAGCTCATTAGTGTTGCTGTGGCAATGGGCTCTCATTCAGTGCCACTCAGGTCGTTCCATGGTTAGCTAGAGGGCTCCTGTTAAATAGCCTTTCCTCCCATCTCTGCTCATCTGTATAGAATGAAACCAACCAGAGGATGAAGGGAAGATTGATGCGAAGGGAACGTATACTTGATTTGCTCAAGTGCAATGCCTTTGGCAAAATGTTCTCAGTGCGATGAATTTTGGGGGGGTGAGTCCTGTTAGACACGTTGTTCTCTCAGAACCTTGGATTAACCTGTCTCAGGATTTACTGTTTCTACCTAAAATTCTCACGTATAGCCTTAGGACACAGCATACTGCCAAATATACTACCAGTCAGGGGAAAGCAGTGAATTGGAGGCGTGTCAGAGGAACTGGCAGCTCCAGTTATATGGAGTGGAAAATGAGAAGGAAAGAAAAGGAAGAGATGGAAAGCTGGTGAGAGACGGATGAGAATGAAGAGAAAAAGGGGCTAAGAAGACGATGTGAAAGGAGGAGAGGACAACCACTTGCAGAGTAGAAAAGGTGACTGTGTTTATGCTGTGGGTTGTTAGCCTCACGATACAGAGACATGCTTTACTATCGAAGATAAACTGGTTAACAAAACACCACCACGTTTGGCCAGTCAATCAATCTCAAGTGTAAAAAACATATGGTTGGTCTTTTCCAAGTAATCCCAGTAGCCCTTCTCAGGTTTTGATCTTTTCACAGTCTGGCACTTTTTTTTTTTCCCCACTTATGTGCCAGAACCGATGCCTAAAATCTGGATTTGTATCCCTTTTCAGAATTGCTCTACAGTCATTCTTGCAGTATTATGGAAGCCACATGAAGAACTATCTGGGCAAGACACTGACTATTACAGATATTGGGGGACATCCTCCTTATCTTCTGTTGCACTGAGGACAAGATTGAGTGGCGGTGAGGCACAGGGAGAAAAAAGAACACTCTGTAAAGACATTTAGTCAATTTCTTTGGTAACAGGAAAGCTAAAATCCTATCTGGTTGCCCAGTGCGTCTTGAGAAACCCATATCATGAGACCAAAATGACAAGTCACTCTTGTAATAAGTGGGAGGGGTGTCCTGACATTTAATAACTAACTTGTCCCTCAATCTTTCGAAATAAGATAATCTCTAAGAAACCAGTTTCCAAAACTCCTAGCCAGCTAGGAAAATCAGCTGTTTAAATTTCATTCTGCTTCATTTAGTAGTGATGATCACCACACGGGTAATTCTGACTGCCCACACTTTACTGTGTGGTTTCTAAACAGAAATGTGTTAGTTAAAATGTGAGTTTTCTAACAAAGAATTTCTAAGCAAGATTTGCAGGATGCAGAGTTTGATCATCATCAGAAACAACGATCGTTTTTAAAAATGAAATTTACTGTTACAAAGTATTAAATGGCATATAATGTTCTAACTCAAGCCCCGTGTGAACATAAGAGTGACATTTCTTTTTTTCTGCTAAGTTTTCGGAGATCTCATTGTTCTCAACTAGAAAAAAAATAACAAATAGTGACTAGAAACAGATTCTGAATATTGCCTTGCTATTTTTTCTATCAGAATTATGAATTCCTAGGGTAAGTTTATTTCCCACAGCGAGAAGTATCTAACATGGGCAGGCGTTATCTGCGTGAAAATAAAAAAGCACATGCCATTTCAGATATGGCAGAAAATGCCAACTGTATAAAAGTATGTGTTTATTTGGGCTGTGAATAATGTACAACAAAAGCTCTGCTCTATGGTCTCCGTGGGGTTTCATTTTCATCTAGTCTCCCCTGATCTACATGTAAAGTGGGGAGCAAAAACGCAGGGACATTGTGTGGAAGATCATATCTATTGTATTTGGAACAATAATATTCAGACATATGCATACAGGCTTTTGGAAAAAATGTATTTATTTACTATTAATAGAGATTTCAAAGAAATCAGTTCACAATGATCCTGACGTCATCAAGAACAGAAGCCCAACTTTGCCACTACTGGTCTGTATCTCCTCGGGTAAGTCAACTACAAACCTAACTTACTTAATTTCTTCACTTATAAAACAGGGGAGGAGGGTTAGATGTGAAGTTTTGGTCCAGCTCTCTTGATAGAACAAGAAGGTAGTGATGAAATTGTGAAATGTGGACAGTTTTATAGTGAGAGGTAGATCTCTGAGCATATTAAATGGATTCAAAGTGTTTTCACTTTTGCCTTAAAAAAAACTATTTTGCATGTGTTTTTCTGCTGGATTAATGACAAGCATAGCTTCTCTGAGGTACTCAAAGTTTGCTGTCGGTGAAAGTGTAACACAGCTTGTTGACCAGTGTTACCTGGTTTTAAGGAAAATAATGTAGCGGTGATTCTCTGGTATGCAGCAGAGTCACCCAAGAGGGCTTGTTAAACTACAGGCTGCTGGACCAACTCCCCAGAGTTTCTGAGGTCAGAAACTGGTCTGAGGTCAGTGGGATCAACAATTTGTGTTTCTATCAGGTTCCTAGGTGATGCTGATGCTCTTGCTACTTGTATTCCAGTGGTTCTCTATGGAGACAACACTGGAAGGGAGGCAGGTTAGATGGGCATTGAGATCCTTTGCTTAATTTTAATCAGGAATTCATATCTAGGTGTGTGTGTGTTAGAAAGCTGAAAGGTTAGCTTGGACTGATCAGTAAATAAGCAAGCAACATAGGAATGATTATTATTCCTATTATTCTTCAAGGCTGGAGGACAGGGAAAATAATTTAGAATTAAATATAAATTTTTACTGACCTACTGCCATCAATATTAGGGTATAAAAATGTTAGTATTCTTGTACAAAGGGTCTTGAGATCATACTTTCAGTAAAAACAAACAAAACGAAAATGATTCACATTAACACATACAAATGCTCATTTAACCTTGACTACAAACAAAACTCAGAGACAAGTTTTACTACCTTCTAAATCTACCTTTAAATAATCTATTTTAGCATCATATATAGATAAAACTACTCCTTCCTGAATCATTTTAATATCAAAATTACTTTTTATACCTAAGCTTTGTCCCTGTTCCCTTTGCCAGTTTCATCTTTTATATCCAGCTTCCACCATTACCCCCTCAATACCTCCAAAGTCTACCCTTTTTTTTTTTGTACTGAGCATTAAAGGGGTTTGTTCTCTATTCCTCACCTGTCAGGTTTACTGCTCCATTTTAATGCAGCAAGAAAGAAAAAGAGAGGCTAAATGTTAGTTGGCCAAGGTAACAAGAGTAACCATGACAACCAAGATTTAACAGCTCATAATTAGGGACATACACTGACACACATTAGAAAATGATAGCATATCAAAATATTTCAAGGCCTCTAATCATGAAGCAAATGCAGGACATGCGAGTACATGGGCAAGCAAAGCATTTGTGTGGGTATTAATGTCAGACTCACTTTTATTCATCAACCTACAAAACGCTGCCACAATTAATTATATCCTAGGAAGAGTTTGATGGTGGAGATATTTGATTTTTAAAAAACATGCCATGAGACAACAACTAATGTACTTAATGGGAAAATAACATTATCCCATATAAGAAATTTAGTTCGTTAAAAACATTCTTCTTTAAGAGGTACATTGTTCCTTTAAAATACCTGCAAATTGCACTGACCTGCAGAAAAACTTGCACAACTATATAATATACCACAAGGTAGTGAAGTGGCAGAGATGAGTTTTTCAAACACATTTTGGCAAGTAAGGTGATTATAAATCTTTTTTTTCCAGTAAAAGCTTAAATACATTTTCAGTTTTGGAAAATATAATACTCATCATTGTATCTACAGAACATAACCCATCTATATAGCTGTGTTAATCCAGAAAAGCAATTTATTAGCAGCCACTGACATGACCCATAGTTTCCTAGTCACAGAGGCACTACTGTATGTGAACACTTCCAGCTCACTCTCATTGGCACTTTCACCTGTGATAATAATGAGGACTGTTTAACCACGTTCTTTATGCAGAAAGTATAACCTTCACCTAAAAAGAATTCATCTAAATAGTCTTCATGTTGCGGCAAACTGCAAAATATTTTGTGAGTTCTCAATTGTAAGAAACAAAAGTCTACCTCATTGCCAATGAACTATACACCCATATTGCTACAATATCTTCCCTTAAGGTAATCCAGTCCATAGCTTTTGAAAAGTACAAAGTCCACATTTAAACTGTACACACACACACACACACATAAAGTGAATAATGAAAAATGATATCAGACACACAGGTTCTTTGGATTCTTAAAGTGATTTAGCTAGTTATGCCAAGTTTTTAAAAATCCTACAAGTGTTCCTAACTTGGCTTATTTTTAATCAGTGAAGTCATCAGTGAATCCGTTGTAAGAAAACCTATTTATCTGACAGAGTGAAATACTTCGTGAACTGCCAGTTTTGTATATGGAAAGGCTGTTGAATACTACAATGAACCAGTGCATAGTCTCCGCTTCATTCCTCTGCCACAGAAATGTCAGCCTTACTGCACATGGGTACATAGTTTGTGCAAATATCTATAAGTTTAAAATCTTTTGGAATTTAAATTGCAGTAAGGATTTCATTACAGCTCTTGCCAGTCAAGATGAAGGTGATAATGAGAGATGGAATAAATAAGAGGAGGAAAGTTTATCTATCACTGTTTGACGCTTGTAAATTTGATTATTCAGTAGCCCTCTGCACCATGTACTCGCCTTAGCACAAAGAAGTACCACGGGGAATAAGATGGAGTCCTTGACCTACAGTTTAGTGGGTGCAGAAAGCCAAGGAACTGGGCAATGGCAGTAATGCAGTAGGCTCTATGATAAAGATAAGCAGAAAGTGCTTTAGAAGCATAGAGAAGGGGACCCTAAGGCAGCCTTAACTGCAAAAAGAGGACATGAGGTGGACACTCAGAAAGGCTTTCATTTAGTAAGTGGATCTTAGCTTACTTCTAAAGGGTGAGTGAGAGTTGCTCCGTCAAGACAAGTGCCTGTGGAATGAGTAGAAAGGCTTTCAGAAGGACCTCCTCAAAGGTGAGAAGGCATAGCCCAGTGTGGATGCCTATTTCTTCACAGCATCTCAAAATATTCTGGACTCTATTTTTTTCCTTGATGATACCATGGAAATAGGAAAGGTCTATACCTTAGTCACATCCTCATGGTCTTCACACATGAACATGCAGAGGTGGGGAATGGAAATGATTTACTCTCGACAGCGTCCATTCACATTAGACTATTACTATTCAAGAATGATAATTTGGCCTAAACCATGCCTTAGTGCTTTCTAACAAACATCCTAATCCATTTTTCCCTTTCATAGTATATAACAAATACTTATCCATCTTGAAATGCTTTTCATAGATTTACATTTTAAGAATATTTTCTATAGAAATAATTCCTGAACAGTTTTAGAACTAATGATTGAAAAGTCTTGCAGATGTAGCAGATGTGCAGGGTAGATGAACACCAGAGAACATTCAATTACTTTATGAATTCTTTTTTCTTTGTAGGGGAAGATAGATGAAGGGCAACACAGAGTCATTCAGAAAATGTACACATGCGCTGAAGGTAAAAATAATACAATGTAAGTGAAGAAACCAGGGCCTGGAGTGTTAGCATGACTTTCTATCCCCTACAGCCAGCTAGTTACAAAGCTGGGACTTGAACTCAGGTTTCCTGCTTCCATATTTACTTTTTTTCTAAACCTTGCTACATCTTCTCTCTGAAGTTTAAACTTTGTTATATCATTGCACATGTATCACAGACACAGTCCAGAATTTTAAAAAAAATCTTAGTGCAGGAAAATTAACAAAACCTACCAAACATTTCATTAATACTATTCTGATGGTCCTTTAAGACCCTTACAAAGCCTCAGTGATATGTTTTGTTATTGATTATCAATGTATTATGGGTTTTAGCACATTTAAAACAAAGTCAAATGAACAGAATGCAAAATGAAAATAACTGCTATTCCATATTACTATAATTAATAAAAGTAAATCTCCTCAACCAACTCAGTGAGATTTATTTTTTTATATGGACAAACCATCCACAGCTATAGACCTATTCCTAACAAAGGTCGTCTTGTAAACAGGTGTATATTACCAACAGGATTATCGAGATACTGTGGAGTCAACAGTATTACATACTCATTCCCCCTTATTAAATTATTATTTGCATAAGGAAGTAAAATACTTTAAGAATAGTAATGATGATAATCAATTCTGAGTGATTACCAATGACCTGTGTATAAACTGAAAAGCACCTAAAAAGAGAGGTATAGTGTTTGTTATATAATTTTCTTTGCTCAGATTCCAAGCTATTAGAGACACTATTCATTGCCTACAGAAGATTTCCTCTTGAACTGTTTCATGATAATCAGGAAGGACATTGTTGGGTCTACTTGAGTTTCAAGTCAGGAATGTTCTTTACTGCTGAAGCAAGCATTTCTATTTCAGAAATGCTTCATGGGCTTTCAGATGGTTAGCTAAATATACTTAGCATTTGAGGATGTGTGCATTTCCCAACAATTGCTTTAGACAATGCTCACATATGCATACACTAAAATGCAACTTAAATAGCCATAGTATCTTTAAATATGATGCCTTTTTTGTAGGATTAGGAAACATCAAAATAACTGAGTTGTTATTTTTCAAGCACATGTGGATAAAGAAAACTTAATTACCAAGGTTAGAATCTTCTTTCTCCATATTTACATAACTAGTTTACAAGGCCATGCACATATCTATTAAGTGGCATGACTTAATGATAGCCAAATAGATCCTAATGAAATGCAACTTAAAAAGGTAAGCATCTTGTTCATTCTGAGTAATAACAAATGTCATGTGATCTAGAAATGCAATTGTCAACAAGCAATTTTCTGCTTTGACCCCCACAGCAGGATGTCAACATAGAGTTGTTTTCTGTAAAACATGTATTTTTTCACTTTCTCCTTATTGTATTCTCTTCTGGTAATAAGTGCAGTATGTAAGAAGCAAAGGGTACTAGCTCTTACCCCCCTGGACTCACATAGGATCTTTTCCTGTTCTGGGGCATATGGGAACCTTGAGCTTTCAGGCCTTAGCTCTTACACAAGACCCAAGTGATCAAATACAACAGGCTTCTTACCATACACGCTAATAAGACACAAACTGGAAGGTGGAGACTGAAACCATCGACTAAGATATTCTGGCCTGCAATCATTTGCCTTTTCAGCCATTGTAGGGGGTGGACAATTGAGCAATGGTAATGATTAGGAAAAATTATGATTTTTTTCTTCATTCTTTGTAATTCTGAAAGAGGCTAGGTAATTTAATGCACTAGGATTATAAACTTCTTCAACTTGACTTTTTTTTTTCCCTCAGCCCTGGAATGGAATTGGAAAACAGCCTCAGAAGAGACTTATTCAAAGGAGCAATGTCTTGAAAAGTAAAGGAAAAAAAAAAAAAGATCTATTCAGAGAACAAAGGAATGCAGGTAGGAATAATTAATGTAAACCAATGAAAGGAGTTACAGGAGTAGGAAAAAGAAATAATGAAGATAAGATTGTCAGATTAAACATGTAAGCCAGAGTCAAAATGAAGACACTCTCATCTAATTTTGAAGGTCAAGGTTACGGTGATGGATGGTGATTTAGTCGCTAAATTGTGTCCAACTCTCGCGACCCCATGGACTATAGCCCACCAGCCTCCTGTGTCCATAGGCATTCTCCAGGCAAGAATACTGGAGTGGGTTGCCATTTCCTTCTCCAGGGGATCTTCCTAATCCAGGAATCGAACTCGGGTCTCAAAGAGAAAAATTATCTTGCAGAAGAAGGAAGGGAGTACCTTCACAGTAGCATTCTACAAGATGACACACTACAAAGGAAAACAGGAACACAGATTGAAGTGCATGAAAATAAAATCTGGATTGGAAGAAGAACTGATATAAAGGAAAGGAATTCAGTCATTTTGAATATCATATTTTTTTAGTTCAGGAAGAAGTTAGAAGAAACATAATTACTGTGTTTTCTACCCAACTAAGCAGTGACCTAGGGGACAAAATCCTACATGTAATGGAGACAGATATAGGATTGACAAAACAGTACATTAGAAAATATGGGTTACTGTGGATTATTTGCATCCTACCTGTGGTCAAAGACACTAAGAAGGAAAATGATACCTTGGATTTCCTCTTGGACACAGATGAGAATTCAATACTGAAGATGCAGAATAAGCGTTAGAAGAAAAATGGGAAAGGGAAGAAGTTCATCTTCTTCCTCTCTTTCCTTTCTTTGATCTTCAATGTTTAGCTACTTTTGCTAAATTTTGAGAAATAGCTACAGAAAAAAATCTCAGTACTCGGGCAAGGTTAATAGTGTTTCAGAATCCATGCTGATATGGAGCAATTAACGATCTAATTTGCTTCGGATTATCTGCTTGGGAATGTAACAACGTCTCAACCGTCATGCAAAGAACTCATACTGTGTAAGTACCTCAGAAGATGGAGATTGGATCCATGCCTGCTGGGCAGCAGAGTCTACACACACTGAATGAGCTCGGTCTTTATATTTTGTTCTAACAGTAATGGATACATTTCTCCCCCCAGTGATTGCTGGAAATATTTGTACCAAGATCAACCACACAATGACCATGGAAGGATGATAAAGTCTCTGAAAACAAGGCAGCCCCCAAGAGGCGCAGGGCGAAGCCCCCTGCAACAGAGGCGCAGGGCGAACCTACCTTTTATAAAGAAGAATAGCGATGACAATGCAGATGATGAAGACCACCGCAAGCACAGGACCCACAACCCAGATCAAGCCTTCCTCTTCATCTGTGATGGGCTGTGGGTCCAGATCCATCGACACAACCGGATCAGAGTAAGGGCTGGTTGCATACATCTTCTGAGGAAAAACAGAGTCTATGTTAGTTATAAAATAATGACTTTCCAGACAGTATCTTTAGCATTAGAAGAAGCAAAGATTCAAGACATTATGGATTTGACAGTAGTTTTAAACTATTTAAAAGGTGGAGGGAAAGGAAGAAAAAAGGAGGTTTTGCAATCTAAATTTCTTTATAAAGTATTTAATAATAAAATAATTTTTGATGGTATACATTTTCATAGATACCTTTTCACTGGAATCTATATATTGGAATAGTAAATGATCTTATGAAGTAAGTACCAGTAAATTAACCAGTCACAAAATGTTCAATGAGCAACTTACATTGTGCCAATCTATTACATACAATATGAAAAATAAAAATATTATAGTTCTAACCCTTAAGATATAATCACTCATTAAATACTTATACAGCAAAATGTAAGTATTTCATTAAATATTATGAAATATATATTATACATTATTATATATAATATTTATATGTGCAGTCTTAAGTATTGCACATTGAAGTCTAAAACTTCAAAAGAAAAGTTCAGTGTTCAAACTATATAGATGCAAGATATATGAAAGTGATAATATGGCTTTCTAGAACATAAAATTTTGAGGACTTAAAAGGATTTAGCAGTTTCTATATAATTTTATTACAGTACTGCTCAGAGGTTGATATGATTATTCCCAATAGAAAACTGATAAAGAGGAAAGAAAACCTTATACACTGTTGAGGGGAATGTAAATTGGCACAGCTATTATAGAAAGTAGTTCTTGGTTCCTCCAAACATTAAAAATAAAACTACAATATAACCCAGCAATCCCACTCTCCTAGGTTTATATCTAAAGGAAATGAAATCACCGTCTCAGAGAGATATCTGCATACTTGTGTTCTCTGCAATATACTCACAATATCTAACACATGGAAGCAACCTAAAAGTTTCCTTTGGATGAATGGACAAATAAAATGTGATTACATATATACACATATACATATGTACACAGTGGGATATTATTTGGCCATCAAAAGGAGAAAATCCTGCCAAGATCTTCAATGACAGGGATCAATCTGCACTGCAGGGTATTATGCTAAGTACAATAAGCCAGACCGAGAAATACATATCACAGTATGAGTTCTGAGGATCTAACGTGCAGCAAGGTGACTATGGTAAATAACATAGTATCATATACCTAAAAGTTACTGAGAGTAGATCTTAAACTTTCTCACCATACACACAAAGGAGTTACTTATCTTGATCTTGGCAATCATTCACAGTATGTGTATATGAATAAATAGATAAAATCATCACAGTGTACATTTTAAATATGTACCACTATATTTGGCAATTAGTCCTCAGTACCGTTGGAAAGATATATGCAAAAAAATTACTTGGTGAAGGAAGGGATTGAATATACATAAATTCTGCTTCTCTAATATCTAGTTTTGTTCTGTCCTATTTTAGATTAACTCAGAAGAAGATTCTCTTGATTCTGCCCCTCTTTAAAATACTGGCTTTTTCAATAGAGACCAGTCCACAGTGAGCTGCCCCACATCTTAAGAATAATCTAACAGCTCATACAGCTCAAAAAGAAACAACCCAATAAACAAATGGGCAGACCTAAATAGAGATTTCTCCAAAGACGACATACAGATGACCAACAGGCACATGAAAGGATGCTCCACATCACTAATTATTGGAGAAATGCAAGTCAAAACTACAATGAGCTATTGCCTCACACGGATCAGAATGGCCATCATCAAAAAAAATCTACAAATAATAAATGCTGGAAAGGGTGTGGAAAAAGGGAACCCACTTACATTGTTGGTGGGAATGTGGATTGGAATAGTCACTATGGAAAACAGTAAGGTGGCTCCACGGAAAACTAAAAATAGAATTACTATATGATCCAGCAGGCCCACTCCTTCATATTCAGAGAAAAACTATCTCAAAAAGACACAGGCACCCCAGGGTCCATAGCGGCACTATTCACAATAGCCAAAACATGGAAACAGACAGTCTAAATGCCCATCAACAGAGGAATGGGTACAGAAGAAACGGTACATATGTAATGGAATATTCAGTTCAGTTATTCAGTTATGTCTGATTCTTTGTGACCCCATGAATTGCAGCACGCCAAGCCTCCCTGTCCATCACCAACTCCTGGAGTTCACCCAAACTCATATCCATCGAGTCGGTGATGCCATCCAGCCATCTCAGCCATAAAAAGGAATGTGCTAAGTCACTTCAGTAGTGTCCAACTCTTTACAACCCCATGGACTGCAGCCCACCAGGCTCCTCTGTCCATGGCATCTCACAGGCAAGAATACTGGAGTGGGTTGCCATGCCCTTCTCCAGAAAAAGGAATGAAACAGTGCCATTTTCAGCAACATAGATGGACCTAGAGATTATTATACTAAGTGAAATAAGTCAGACAAAGTCAAATACCATATGATAGCATTTATATGGGGAACCCAAAATATGATGCAAACAAATCTATCTATGAAGCAGAAATGGATTCACAGACACAGAGAACAGATTTGTGTTTACCAAGGGGAGGAGAGGAGGGTTGGACTGGGAGTTTGGGGTTAGAGATGCAAACTATTACATTTAGAATGGACAGACAATAAGGTCTTACTGTATATTGCAGGGAACTATATTCAATATCCTGGGATAAACCATAATGAAACAGAATGTAGTATGTGCGTGTGTGTATACATATATACACACACACAGACACACACACACACATATATATATGTATATACACTCACAACTGCCATCGCAAGAGACACAGGGGTTGGGAAGATGCCCTGGAGCAGGAGATGGCAACCCACTCCAGAAATCCCATGGACAGAGGAACCTGGCAGGCTACAGTCCATGGGATCACAAAGTGCTAGACATGGCTCAGCAACTAAACAACTCTCTCTTTCATATATATATACACATATATACATATACACGCACACATACATATATACATTATATATGTAACAGGCACTAGCTGTACAGCAGAAATTAATACAACATTATAAATCAACTATTTCAATTAAAAAAAAAAAAACCTGTTCCTCCTCTCTCACTCGAGCACCACCATAGATCCTATTTTCTCATTTGCTAATCTCACCTTATACAGTTCTTACACATCCAGACACCTTTTCCAGATTAGCCACAGTTGACCAAGCCTTTTCAAAAAACTTTTTCCTTTGTGACTGACAAGGGATTGTGACTTCCAAATTAAACAGTTCATACAGCTTGATATCAAAGAAACAAGCAACCCAATTAAAAAAGGGCAGAAGATCCAAATAGACCTTTCCCCACAGAAGACATACAGATGGCTAAGAGGCACATGAAAAAAAATGCTCAACAGTGCTAATTACTAGAGACAGGCAAATCTTAACTAGAATGAGATATCACATCACACCAATCAGAATGGCCATCATCAAAAAGTCTACAAATAAATAAACACTCCTATACTGGTTGGTGAGCATGTAAACTGCAGCCAGTGGAGAACAGGAACTGTGGAGGTTCCTTAAAAAACTGAAAATAGAACTACCATATAACACAGTGTCCCTACTCTAAGACATTTATCCAGAGAAAAGTATAATTCAAAAAAATACATACACCTCAATGTCTACTGCAGCACTATTTACAATAGCCAAGACATGTGAATAACTTAAATGTCCATGGATAAATTAATAAAGAATGCATATATATACATATACATCAAAATATTACTCAAGCATAAAAAAGATCAATGCCATTTGCAGCAAATGGCTGGACTTAGAGATTACCATACTGATTGAAGAAAGCTGGAAACAGAAAGATAAATATCATATGATACCACTCCGTACATGGAAGCTAATTTAAAAAAAAATTATAAAAAGTGACCCTATTTAGAAAACAGAAATAGACTCACAGGCATAGAAAAAAACCTACGGTTACCAAAGGGGAAATAAGCAGGAGAAGGATAAATTAGTTAGGGACTCTTATATATAAAATGGATAACCAACAAAGACTGGGATGGGAACTCTACTCAATATCTTGTGATAATCTAAAAGGGAAAACAATCTGAACTAGAATAGATACATATAGATATGTACAACAGAAGCACTTTGCTATACAACTGAAACTAACACACTGTAAATTAGCTATTCTTCAATTAAATAAAAACGCTCTCCTTTGGTTCTCCTAATTCTATACTGAACAGATCCCTTCCTGATCTTTCCAACTGACTATGTCTTGTTAACTGTCTCTGAATCCATTTTATGAGCCAGTACTCTTAAATTCTATTCTCTGCCATCTCTTTTTCACTCCTGTGTAGCAAGGTGATCCTCAGCTTTAATTTCCAACCACCATGTAGATTACTTCCCCATTAATGGTCCTTAACTTAGTAACTCTGCTAAGTCCTAGACCTTCATTTCCAAATTCAGTTCCTAGAGATTCCTAAATCTATCCCCAAATTAAGAACTTCGGGTTATTTTTCCAGATATACCCTCCTTTCAACTTGCTAATTTCTCTTTCCTCTCAACATCTAGGAATGAAAACTTAATGATTTTATCTGATCAGTTCCCTCCAGTCTCAGCCCTCAGGTCCTCTTTCCATTGTCACAGAGCACTTTTCTCATTACCTCATTCATGTTTACCCAAACCATACCAAGAAGTTCTTTCCTCTAGCAGTCTCTACTGCTTCTAGACCTATTATCCTAAACTGCAGCTGTAAAACCTTCAGGAGGCTCTCTGGTGATTCCTAAATAAAAATCAGACATCTTAGCATGATTCTTAAGGGCCTCCACAATATATATATATATTTTAACCTTACCACATATAACATCAGTTCACTTCAGTTGCTCAGTCATGTCCAGCTCTTTGTGACCCCATGGACTGTAGCACGCCAGGCCTCCCTGACCATCACCAACTCCCCGAGTTTACTCAGACTTATGTCCATTGAGTTGCTGATGCCATCCAACCATCTCATCCTCTGCCATCCCCTTCTCTTCCTGCCTTCAATCTTTTCCAGCATCAGGGTCTTTTCAAATGAGTCAACTCTTTGCATCAGGTGGCCAAAGTACTGGAGTTTCAGCTTCAACATCAGTCCTTCCAATGAACACTCAGGACTGATCTCCTTTAGGATGGACTGGTTGGATCTCCTTGCAGTCCAAGGGACTCTCAAGAGTCTTCTAGAACACTACAGTTCAAAAGCATCAGTTCTTTGGCACTCAGCTTTCTTTATAGTCCAACTCTCGCATCCATACATAACTAATGGAAAAACCATAGCCTTGACTAGACAGACTTTTGTTGGCAAGTAATGTCTCTGCCTTTTAATATGCTATCTAGGTTGGTAATAACTTTCCTTCCAAGGAGTAAGCATCTTTTAATTTCATGGCTGCAATCACCATTTGTAGTGATTTTGGAGCCCCCAAAAACAAAGTCAGCCACTGTTTCCCCATCTATTTGCCATGAAGTGATGGGACTGGATGCCATGATCTTCGTTTTCTGAATGTTGAGCTTTAAGCCAGCTTTTTCACTCTTCTCTTTCACTTTCATCAAGAGGCTTTATAGTTCCTCTTCACTTTCTGCCATAAGGGTAGTGTCATCTGCATATCTGAGGTTATTGATATTTCTCCCGGCAATCTTGATTCCAGCTTGTGTTTCATCCAGCCTAATGTTACTCATGATGTACTCTGCATATAAGTTAAATAAGCAGGGTGACAATATACAGCCTTGACGTACTCCTTTTCCTATTTGGAACCAGTCTGTTGTTCCCTGTCTAGTTCTGACTGTTGCTTCCTGATCTGCATACAGGTTTCTGAAGAGGCAGGTCAGGTGGTCTGGTATTCCCATCTATTTCAGAATAGTTCCACAGTTTATTGTGATCCACACAGTCAAAGGTTTTGGCATAGTCAATAAAGCAGAAATAGATGTTTTTCTGGAACTCTCTTGCTTTAACATATTCTATAAAAATAGACATCTTGTTACTACTACCAAAATGCTCTATTTTCTCTTTGCTGTCTGCAGTTCCATAACATTTAGTTCCTGAAATTCAACTCATCTTCAACACCTCATTTAAATTTTGCCTCCGTTGAAGCTCTGTCTCTTTAACTGGAAATAATCAGTCATTTCACAAAATGTAAGTAAAATAATTTTAACAATTTGAGGTAATCCTCTTTGTTTTTTAATGATAGTGGTCAATCTATATTGTGTTTTGTTCTGTGTATATGCCTTATTTTCTTTAATGAAACTATAAACTCCTTGAAGGTAAAGATTTATATAAAATTTATGTTTGTATGCTTAAAGCAGCCAGTACAGGACTTTGCATTTAGTGGGTTCCCAGAAAATCTTTGTTGAATAAAGTGCTCATTTTTGTCAAATGAGTGACATTATTAAAACATGAGACAGTATACTTATTTTTCCATGATCAGTAAATATACTTATTTTCAGTCTGCATTTTTTAAAAAGTAGGGCATATTTTCTGAATTTAAGTAGGATAAGCTCAGCAGTCATTCTGGAGAATACATGCCCACTTAATGCATATATGCTAGTCTCCTTTCCCATTTTCCTTACTATGTCCAAGAAAAAGATTGACTTGACTTTTAGATTTTCTATTGGCATTAAAAGATTAAAAACTCAATATATTCCAAAGCTTCTTAGAAGTAGATAAAAAAGGATAGATATGTACAGTATAAGGATTTACACAAAGGACTTGGCAAATATATTTTATATCCAAGAAACATGATTCTTTATATAATTGTTTTGCTTTAAATTTTCCCCTATTTTGTAGGTCACATTCAAACTATTTGGGAGACTGAAGTAAGCAAAACTCTGTGATGTGAAATTCTCTACCAAGAGCCTTTGAGATAATAATCTTGGTTAGTCAAGACAGAAATCTAACCAGAGATTTTTCCCAAAGTACATCAATTTCCAACCCAAATCAGGAAATAAGAGACATGTGAAAATGAAAAGAAAAATGTAAAATTATACCAACCTTATGAAAAGCAGAATTTGTTCAGTATGTGGGGGTAATGGAAAAGGTTAAATGTTAGTCATTCTAAACCAGTCCTTTGATACTCTTAATGAGGCAGTTAACTGGGGGACAGCTCACGTCACTGGTGGGAAGGTAGACATTTTCTGTATGCAAATTACCACCCCATCCTTTCATCGCTTATGAAAATCTGGAGTTTACAAAAGACTGTATCCCTACAAGAGCATTATATGAGTTGAATGCAAGTCTCTTCTAATAAATGCTGACATGGACACATAGAAAACAAAGGAAATACTGTTAGTTTTGAAAGTGATGTTGAAAAAGATAATGAAGAAAGGGGCAATTTAGACAATTTACATTTGGAAGGAAATGCTAATTATATAATTTATTCATATGGTGATACTTTCCAACACTAGTAGAAACATTTGGGAGACATTAGAAACCAGAGTCTCTGACAGTGCATGAGCTGATGAACTTCCTTTACGTTGGAGTCTCTGATCTGCTCAACGCTCTGAACGTGCTTTAGGAAATGTCCTAGAGCTATTTAAAGAAAATTTCTTTAAATATCTAAAAATAATTTTAAAAAAGAATATGATTCCAGCATCCCATGCTCTGACTTAAAACCTTCAATTAGAAAGAGAAAGCTTATCTGTACATTAGAATTCCAGGAAGCCTGTCACTTTGTTTTCAAATGACACCCTGTGCACAAAGGTAAACCAGGCAGAAAGGCTACCTTTGTGTTTTGATTTTCCATGAGGGAATTCCTTCAGTCATTTGAAGAGAAGCCCCACTGTATATGCTAACACCTGATGTGGAGAAATCTTTGATATATCTTAGACTTCCTATAGAGGGGAAGGGCCTGGCTCTACCTAATTGCCATACCTGTCAGTTTTAGGCCCCCAAAGAAGATACAGTTTAGAATATATATATTAAATGTTAATGTGACCAGCCACTTCAAAATCTACCTCCCTCGCATCTACATTCTCGCCCTCTCTCTCTGTCTTTTTAACATTCAAAGCAACTGAAGCACAAAACAACGTAAGAGCAAGATGAATTACATAAAAGAAGACAACTCATTATTTAGAGTACCTCAGGAATCCTCTGTTTTATTGAATTATTTTCTAACTTCCTTGGCTTTTCACTGATAAAGTCACTGGTAAATTGCTATAATTTAAGATACAGGCTATGCCTGCCTTTTCCTAGAAAGAACATCCCTTGAATCGGGGCAGAAAGCATTATGGGCTCACTGGCAGTTCTAGGACAATAAAATACATACGATCACCACTCCCCTCTCAGTTGATCTTTTCAAATACTTGGAAATATACTATGTTTAATCTCAGAGTTTGTTAGTTCCTATTGTAATCACACAGGCTAAGGTCTATTAGGTATTTTGCAACAACATACCTAGTATTAAGTGCACACACACGCACACACACATATATATATACATATTTGAGAACAGCCAGTTTAAGAGGATGAGCAATGAGAAAAGAGATGAGCAATGATAGCTGTCACCTTTCTATCCAGACGTGTGTCACATTAAGATTCCTATAAAAGGCATCCAAATTGAAAAGGAAGAAGCAAAACTGTCACTATATGTAGATGATATTATAGTATATATAGAAAACCCTCATGTCTCCACCAAAAATATTATTAGAACTAGTAAATGAATTCAATAAATTTGCAGGATACAAAATTAATATACAGAAATTTGTTGCTCTTCTATATACAAATAATGAACTATCAGAGAAAGCAAGAAAACAATCCTGATTAAAATTGCATCAAAAAGAACATAAAACCTAGAAATAAACTTAACCAAGGAGGTGAAAGACCTATACTATAAGACACTGATGAAAGAATTTGAAAATGATGAAACGAATTAGGACGATGTCACCTGTCCTTGGACTGGAGGAACTAATATTATAAAATGTCCAAACTACCGAAGGTAATCCACAGACTTCATGCAAACCCTATCAAGTTACCCATGACATTTTTCACAGATCCAAAACCAAATAACCCTAAAATTTATATGAAACAACAAAAGATTCTGAAAAGTCAATATGATATTGAGAAAAAAAAGAACAAGTTTAGATGAATCTTGCTCCCTGACTTCAGACTACATTATAAAGCTGCAGTAACCAAAATCGCATGGTACTGGCACAAAAACAGACTAACAGATCAATGGAAAAGAAAACAGACTCAAGAAATAAGTCCATGCACCTATGGTAAACTATTTTACCACAGAGGTGAGAATATATAATAGAGAAAAGATAGTCTTTTCAATAAGTAATGCTGGGAAAGCTGCTGCTGCTGCCAAGTCACTTCAGTTGTGTCTGACTCTGTGCGACCCCATAGACGGCAGCTCACCAGGCTCCCCTGTCCCTGGGAATCTCCAGGCAAGAACACTGGAGTGGGTGGCCATTTCCTCCTCCAATGCATGAAAGTGAAAAGTGAAAGTGAAGTCACTCAGTTGTGTCCAGCTCTTTGCGACCCCATGGACTGCAGCCTACCAGGCTCTTCCATCCATAGGATTTTCCAGGAAAGCTAGACAACTACATATAAAAGAATGAGATTAGAACATTCCGTCACTTATCCCCTCCCTTATTATATTCACAATAATCTTAAAATGGATTAAGGACCTAAATGTAAGACCTGAAACCAGAAAACTCCTAGAAGAGAATATAGGCAGGAAATACACAAATCATATCTTTTTTTTTCCTCTCTTAAGGCAAAAGAAATAAAAAAGAAAAAAGCACCTAATTAAACTTTGCACAGCAAAGAAATCCATCAACAAAACAAGATAATCTACTGAGAGAGAGAAAAATATTTGTAAATGACAAGACTGGTAACTACTTAGTATCCAAAATATAGGGCTTCCCTGGTAAAGAATTTGCCTGCAATGCGGGAGACCTGGGTTTGATCCCCGGGTAGGGAAGATTCCCTGGAGAAGAGAACGGCAACCCACTCCAGTATTCTTGCCTGGAGAATTCCATGCACAGAGGAGCCTGGCAGGCTACAGTTCATGGGATTACAAAAAGCTGGACAGGACTGAATGATTTTTACCTCACCTCACCTTATCCAAAATATAAACAGCTCATACAACTCAATATATATGTTTTTTAAAGATAACCCAGTTAAAAATGAGCAGAATACCTGAATAGACATGGTTTTGAAAGAAGACATACAGACAATAGTCACATGGTGCTCAACGTCTCTAATCATTACAGGTGAATGAGTAAAGAAAATATGATATATATATATATATGCATATATATATATATGCAATGGAATATTACTCAGTCATAAAAAATTATGCCATTTTAAACAACATGGATGACCCTAGGAAGAATCATGCTTAGTGAAATAAGTCAGAGAGAAAAAGACAAATACCGTATGGTATCACTTACATGTAGAATCTAAAATAGTAAAACAAGCTAATGAATACCAAACAGAAACAGACTCACAGATATAAAGAACAAACTAGGGGTTACCAGTGGAGAGTGAGAAGGGACTTGGGGCAAGATGGGGGTCTTGGATTAAGATATACAAATGCCAGAAGAAGAAAAAAACAAGAAACAAATGGCACCATGCACTATTGATCTGGACTTCATAAACCAAAAAGCCACCTAAATGTCCTGTGATTAGAGACACAGCCTTATCTGTAATGAAATCACAAGCAGATTACTTAGCAACAGTCAAAGAGTAGACAGCCTGTTACTACATTTAGGTCAAATCTCATGAGAAACAATTAGGATGCATGTAGCTCCATATCCCCACATTCTGGTGAAACACGTATTTAAGAATACCATAGAAAATAAGACGGATGCCATCACATTTCACTTACAGACTCTGCGTGTTCCATCACTGCTAACACAAAGAAGACATACTCTTGACCACTTTGGAGCTGCTTGTTTGTAAATCCACCATAATGTTTGTCATCCCCCAGGGTGAACTCAGTGGGAAGGACATCAAAATGAGCGGCAATATATGGCTTTAATTCAACTTCTCTTCCATGACGGAGGCTTCTGCGTTTCCTAGATATCTCTTTAAGCAACTTAAAGAAAAAAAGTGGGAAACAGAGAAAGAAATGTAAACAATAATAACCCAACTTAACGACAGTTTAATAAGGGAAATTAATTCAGAGCTGGGAACAACCCAAATACAATGTGTCCACTTCTCACACATGTCAGCATTACTAAATCTCAGTCTGTCTTCCAAATGCCTATCCTCCTGGTAAGGTAAGACACTGCATTGCGGGTGCAAGGCTCAGGCCATAAACATAGCGCAATTAGATCCTTTACTGGTAGCTCACATCATTGTCCACTCGAATGAAATCCTTTCAAGGGACAAGAAAGAATTACAACTTGTCTATGGAAAAAAAAGTCAGTTTGATTCACAAAAGCCTGTCATGCAGGCTTTATCACTGTGATTTATTAAACAAGTACTAACCTCAGATAAAGTCAAAGACCAACATTTTGAAGAGATTAGTACCATGTTAGACTGCTCTTAGTAATGACATAATTTGGATGATGTATAGTCCCTCAAATAAGCATAAAATAGACTTTGATGACCAATTTTTAATTAACATTTTAAAGAGACATTGTCATTTATTTAACAATTTTTGGCTTGACTTGTCTCCTTGATTAACCATTTAGGGTACAATTCCTTGCATTTATCACGACAACTAGTTTTTTCAGAGCTAACAGCTCTCTGGAGATATTAAATTATCTAGCTAGGTGATAAAGGCAGGTTAGAGATAAAATAATCATATTACCCAGAATGAAACAAACATAAACATGCATATATACAAATCCTTCGTGTATTTTGAAAAGGAAAAAACAGTATAAATTATGGTTTGATACTCTATTGTTTTTAGAGTCACTATTTGGAGAAAATCATGTTAATGATATGACAATTTCAACATGATGACTAAGTTCTCACCGCTCCCATTAAATACTGATATTTTATAGGGCTTAGGGAAAGTTTATAGCAGTCTGAGATGCCTTTGAATCTAAGAGGCAACTTAACTGTTTTTTTGAAAGAATGCTGATTTATTTTACTACCTTTATAGAGAAGACTGTTTATCTGAGACCCTACACAATGAAAGCCAGGCTTCTGTAATCATAACAGCTGCAGACTATACACACGGCAAATACCAAAAGCTTCTGTTAGGAACTTGATGGTAAACTTGTCTCTAACACAAAGTTGTAAATGTGCTAAGCTGGTCAAAATTATAACCTAAAGTGTAAAAATTACTCTTTTGTAATTATTATATATAATTTGTGCCCATGTTATTGAATATTTAATTTATAATGTTCTCAAATTTTCTGTTAAAATTTGAGTTTATTGATACAATTAAAATTATTTAACATGTAAGCTCTTTTATGAAAACCACAATAGACTTCTTTAGCAAAATTGGACCATCTCATGATAAATTCAGATATACTGATCATTTACGGATCAGCTGGCCTAAAATAAAGCTAGTCTAGAAATATAGCACTATCTTTCAATCCTGTTGTCAAATTTAGGTTTTCTTATAATAATGATAATGGCAATAATAATTGTATTTGTTAGGCACTTACTAGGTGCCAGGCACCATTCTCAAGAGACTAAACATAGCTTATTTCATTTACTCATAAAAACTCTATAAGATAGATTATTATTACCTCTATATAAATGAGGAAACTGAGGCACAATAGAAAGTAATAATATTGGATTCAATTGGTAAAATGAAATTATTTGTAAGATATTTTTTCCAACCATATTTTTGTTTACTTGGAGGCCGCACAATATTAAAGAAACACAAATGCAACATTAGGCTAAATTAATACTCTTAATTGTTTTAACTGAGTCTATACTTAAATATATAATTTTTGTGTATCTGCTTTCATTAACACAGAAAAATGCATACTTTCTTTTTTTTCTGGATTCTTTAAATATTTTTTAAAATTCTGATGTAAATGTTTAATATATACTTGAAAAGTCACTACACAGGTTCTTGTTGATATGCAGGAGATGAAGGGCCATTAGTTTGAGAAGGACAAATGCAGTACAGATAAGCTGAAAAGCTTTTTGAAGTTGGTTAATCAGAAACATTTACCATCAGTTGTTTATGCAACTGTGTCCCCTCTTCTACTTCACTGATCAAACCCTACCTTGATTTTATTCATACTTCAGATGTAGGCAACTGTCATAATTCATCCATATCACTGTCATGAGTGAGTACCTTTTGCTGGGGTTTCTTTAGAAGACTTACAGGAAGTACCTTAAAATATTTCAGTGTTTTGGTCCTCCTTAGGCCAATGCTGCCATTCCCTAAGGTCAAACCTGGAACCTTAGGCTGCCCTAACCTCTGTGGGATGCTTCCTGTGTTATACTTTAAATGGGTCAAGTGTGCTCAAATGACATGAAGTGAGCCAATATGTTCAAGTTACAACCACAAATGACCACATTATTTTATAGCAAGCCTTTGAAGTACAATGCGATGAAAAGCTTATGATATATTATAAGACTTGCCCTGAATTAAATATAACTAATATTTTTAGGAGTCATTCTGTCCAAAATTCATTTTGACTATCAAGGTCTGCTCTGCCCAGTCTGACCTTGACAACTAAGACTTCCAGTCTACGAATTTATTATGTGAAGATTCTACCCAGACAAAGGATAAATGAGCTCAGAAGACAATACTGAGAGTGACTCTGTTTAGAAAGCCTCTTTCTATTTTTTATGGGCCTCGATGTGAAGCACACATGTGGAAATCCCCTTAGGCCACCATTCTATTTGATGATAGGGTTTCAGTGATTTGAATTATAGGCCTTTCTAAAAAATCACTTGGTCAAATACATTTAAGAGAGGAACACAGCTTTGTCAAACCTGGCAGTACCAAGCTATAGATAAAATTACTACAATGCTTTTATTATCCATGGTAGGAAAAAAAAAAAAAAAAACCTGTCTGTAGGAATCAGAAACTGGATGAGTAAGCACAAAGTGAGGCCATAGCCTACTTTCATTTGTTCCCCTCCACAATAGTTACAAGATGTATTGGAGGTAATTCCAGAAGATATATCAAGGGCTTTAGTTTTTTATCAGAAATAATTTTCATTTTCCAGTCAATGCATATCTTATTTCTTCCACCATTAATTCTACAATGTGGTCTCAATTATATCAGTAACAAAAGTAGGAAAGAACCCATCCTGACCCCAAAATTTTGAATTAATAAATGTTCTTTATCGAACTATTATACAGATTAATGCACCACAACTTGTGGGATGATTAAAATGACCCTTTGTTATGGGAATCAGCAGCAGAGACCCATAGAATTTAATTGCAAGAAAGTTCAATGTCATATAGCTCTATACTTTAATCCATTAGAATTGCTGTACATTTTGGAGGTTAAAACCTGGCTATAAAAGAGAATCAGCCTGCTATTACTTACTATCAAATGGCTCTACTTCTAAGGAAAGCTTTTTTTTTTTAAAGTATTTGATGTCATTTTTGGCTTGGATCTTAACTCCTTGGAAACTGTTTTTTTCAATAGATAGAAAGAATCAGATTTTATAACTTGCCTTTCCATTTTAAGTCCAATTCTAACTGAATTCTGTATTTTAGCTGAGAACTGTTTAAAATAATAAAGAATATGTTAGGATTAACTGATCAGTTGCAAGTAAACCATGACTTGCTTCAGAATGTTTACGGAACAGCTCATCAGCTGGCATTTTCAGATAGACTCCTCTGACAGCATAAAAAGGGTTTAGTTCCTTTAATATCAGCAGAAAAGAAATGTAAAATATAAAGCCTATATTACTTGACAACATTATAGAAATGTGCTTCATTTTACGCTCCTTCAATGCTTATCTAATCACTACACGTTGACCCCAAACACAGTCCTAACCTTGAACTCATCTCCCATTCCAAACTTGATCAACTTGAAGTCAGATAAATGAAATGGGTGATGATGAACCATACTTCTAGGGATGACATACATTTGCCAAAAGAAGTTAACAGTTCTTATCTCTCAAGATCATAGTCTCCTTAGTACAGACATGAATGAAATAAACATCTCCCTGTAATGTAGTTGGGAAATTCCTGCTTTTCTTTACTTTGTAAGAACTAATTTGATGGAGAGAAAATACCTAAGAATAACATGTTGAGTTATAAGATGTACAACATGCTGTAAATAAATTCAGTACATTAAAATATCATATTTCCCCAAATAGGGACTTTTGGCTTTTTATTTGACTTCGGAACTGGTTCAGACTAGAATCATATTAAAATCATAAAGTCTCTCCTATATGGTATTTCAAAATGTGAACCCCAGCCATTAATTTGCTGTGGTCCTCTGAGGGTCTGGCTTAACCCTTCCAATCACACTTTTCTCATCTAAATGGAAGTATGAAAAATTAGCTCTTGTTCTGTATTGTATGTATTCACTTTCAAAAAAAAGTTCTTTTTGCAAAAACAATACCAAGGTACTTACTGTTGTTATTGTAAGATTTTAGAAATTAAAATCATACTACCTTATGGTACTTTTGTACCATATTTCTTGCTCAGCTCAAAATTCTGTGATTTGTTTTGTTTGCTCCTAAAGTTATATGCATTTTTGATTCTGAAATCCTATAAAACACAGAAGGTAGTAAAAATGTGCTAATCAGCACAATTCTGTCAGCAACTGGTCAAGAACACATAGTAGGTCAAGTGTTGAACTCTGGTGCAAACTGTAACTTAGCATTTTTAACAACCTCAGCTACCACTGCCCTAATGAAGTGGACCTTGGAATTCCTAACAGTGGTGATTAAGTCTTTGCTGACAATTCACTTCTCCTTCCACACCTCTGCATTATGTTTTACAAGGAGCAAGGGGCAAAATATTAAAGCCAACAAAGATTAGATAGGTTGTAAGCTTTACAGCAGCTTAATGTCTTTTAATTAAAGAAAAAGCTCTTTGTTGGGATCCCAAGAGGTTAACATGCCCATAGCACTGAACCATCCAACTAGCCAGCCATGTAGGAGCTGGTCTGCCCAGATCAGATGCTGCAAGGTCTCCATAGAGAGGAGACATTTATTTTAAAAATTAAGTAACTAATGAAAGATACCACCCAAAACACAGTTTACCTCATCTAATTCCATTTCATCTGGACTCTCCCATGGCTTGATAAATTTCCCACGAGATTTCTTCAAAGGCACAATTATTATGTAGTAACCTCTGCACGAGAATAGACAGATAAAAATAAGGTTAGTTCAGAGGGAAAAGAAGATGGATATATCCTTAAATCTTCCACAGACCAGTGATTGAGATTGAAAGCAAATTATGAATATGGAGTGACTTGTCCATCAATGACAAATAACCACCTGTTTGTTCAATTTTAAAAACAACATGGGTAGACATTTATGTGTAACTTCAATGATCTTGTATGGTAATATTACTATGGTTGACTGCCCTTTATTAGGTATCATAAACAGAACAGAAAGAGTTTGTTAGTACCCTGTTGCTGGACACATGCAAGGCAGGTATATTGAAATCCACCACCACAGGCTGCTGAGCCAAGAATTTTCTATGACATTAATTTATAAGAGGGTTTTTTAAAAAGAAGATGTGTAATAAAAATTACTCTGTGCTATGCTTAGTTGCTCAGTCATGTCCGACTCTGCGATGCCATGGACTATAGTCTGCCAGGCTCCTCTGTCCATGGGGATTCTCCTGGCAAGAATACTGGAATGGGTTGCCACGCCCTCCTCAAAAATTACTCTAAGCTCATACAAATGCCTGTACAATGATGATGATTTTGTTTATACACCATATAAGTACTTTTTATTTGGAAAAAATAAAAGCATAAAAATTACTTATCTCACAGTTATTAAATATATAAAGGCATACAGATTCTCCTCGCTTTCTACCCATCAAATTGCACATCTTCAGGTAGAACTGCAGAAATTTTGAGACAGTTACTATCTGAGGCTTTCAAAATAGATTTTAATATAATACAATTACAGGAAAAGACAAAAAGATTAATAAGCAAGTCCTCACATTGAGAATGGTCAACTCCACTTTATGTATAACAGAACCTGTCCCCAAACAGATACAGGTTATTTGTAAAATTATTTTGTGACTTCTATATAGTGTATACCCTGCTCTGGTATTCACAGGGACTCTGTTCATACTGATTTTTGGTAGTTCCTATACAAAGACTTTGAACATAGATGTATAATAACAGTTAGCACATTAATCACTTCCTACTGTTCATGTATTATAGGAAATGCATAATTTCACTTTGCCCTGTTTAAAAAAAAAAAACACTTTAAGAACAGGTAACTGACCAAATAAATAAATAAATAAAATTCACAGAGACTGAATAATTGCTCAAGATAAAACAGTAACGGGATATAAGTGAAAGTGAGAGTCACTCGGTCGTGTCTGACTCTGCGACCCCACGGACTATACAGTCCATGGAATTCTCCAGTTCAGAATCCTGGAGTGGATACCGTTCCCTTCTCCAGGGGATCCTCCCAACTCACGGATCAAACCCAGGTCTCCCGCATTGCAGGTAGATTCTTTACCAGCTGAGCCACAGGGGAAGCCCAAGGGGAAATAAAACTATATATTATACCTACATACATATATTTACGTGTGTGTGTGTGTGTGTGCTTAGTCACTCAATCATGTCTGACTCTTTCCAACCCCATGGACTGTAGTCTGCCAGGTTCCTCTGTCCCTGGGATTTCCCAGGCAAGAATACTGTAGTGGGTTGTTATTTCCTTCTCCAGGGCATCTTCCCAACCCAAGGACTGAACCCACATCTGCTGCATTGTAGGCTGACTCTTTACCACTGAGCCACTGGGGAAGCCCATATGTGTGTATGTATGTATGTGTGTATGTTTGTATGTATGTGTATATGTGTGTATGTATGTGTGTGTGTGTGTATAAACTATGGCAAGAGTCTGCTTTTGTTTCATTTATTTTGTATCATAAAGCACTTCTTAGACTCTACATTTTGTGGAAATTTATTGTGGAAATGAACACACACCTTTAGAAGAGAAGGCTGCCACTCAGGAAAGGAATGAGAATAGGATGGGCTCCATCAAGCTTGTGTCACATTCTATTACAGAGATTAATTACACACACAGGAGCCTTCATTGTTCTTTTTTTTTTTTATTTTTTTTTTATTTTTTTTTTTTTGCCTTCATTGTTCTTAAAGCAAAATCTGTAATAAACTCAGCAAATCTTGTGTGATTAAGAACTCCATTTCCACAAACAGAGTCTAGAGCAACTCTATCCAGTATGGTAGCCACTAGCCTCCAGTGGTTATCAAGCACTTAAAATGTGGCTAGTCTGAACTGACAGCTGCTCTATACAAAACAATGGATTTCAAAGACTTGGTATGAAAAATAAATGTAAACTATCATAGCAATATTTTTTAATAATGGTCACATATTAAATGATAATACTCTGGATATATTGGGCTTCATAAAATATGTAATTAAAATTAATTACATCCATTTCTTTGTACTTTTCACCACACCTGCTAGAAAGTGTAATATTTCACATGTGGCTCTCATCGCATTTGCTGGGCTGTGGAGATCTAGAATGTTTCTAGTAAAGAATGTGGCATCCAGAGACACATCTAGCCCAGAATGTAGGTTCTGCCACTAATAAGCCGTGTGATCCTGGGCTGATCATCTAACATCCCCGAATCTCAGCTGCACATTCTGAGAATGTGAGTAAATAATATCAGACTTACTGAGGGAAAATAAATGGACACAAAGTGCTCAGAACAGTGTGTATCACAGAGCACTTAACAGAAACCAGCTGCTACTGGCTGGTACTGACCACCATAGTGGGAGAGACGGACGAGAACACGGACACAGGGGGACAGTGAAATCCCCTGAGATGCAGATTAAAGGACTTATCAAACTTTTTTTTTTCCCTGACCGAGAAATTCAGGTCAAACCAGACAGCAGTAGGTGCATTCTCTCCATGGTGCTCTGAACAACTCATCAGCAGGCTCATGGAATCACATCACTTAGCCATCCATTTTCTTTCCTACAAATAATCTTGATGAGCAAGGAGGGTGAGGAGAAGGAAGAGTAGAGTACATGAGCAAGGCCAATATCTTTTATTTTATGATCCAGAGTAAGCTTCCTCCTTTTCCTGTCCTCCCACCACCTGAAGGATTTGCCAAACAAGTCCATCATGTTAAATCAGCTTGGAGAAGAATGACAGGGGCTGCAACCTAGCGTACAAAATGACACTGCAGGTGGGCTTGATAAACACACTTGTCAGGGAAACTCTTGCTTTTCACTACCAATTGCACAAAGAATAGCTTCTCTTTGCCTAAAGCGATGATACTGCACGTCATCAGGGAGTTCCCATTGTTTTCCTTCAGAATCTTCTAAATCCAGGTTAAGCTGATGAACTCTTAATTTTATTTCTGTTTTCATACTCTGCGTTGCCACTCTTGTACCTGGAAAAAGAATTCATTCTTCCTTCTGCAGCACTCCTTGACTACCCATGTCATTTGTGGCTCAGATAAGAATTGAACAGCCTCCCCCATAACAATTAATTACAGCGTGGCCAGACATCCATAACCTTTTCTCTCCAAGATCTCTAAAGCATTCAATGAGGGCAGGCAAAATGGAACCTGCTTCAAAGTAGCTCTCACCTCCTGAAGAAATGAGGAGGCGGGAATTTGGAACTCCTGGGTCTAAGTCCATACATTTCAATTATATTCTCAGCAATTACAATTTCATAAACCACCACCCATTAGCCTTTCCTGAAGCTTAACCATCCCCTCAGGATATTGCTTCCACTGTAGACTTCTCCAGTAGTGGCATGTCACTTTACCCCTCTCCCTCGGCCATGAGCCTCACGTTTAGGGCTTGGGGTTTCTTTCCTAGTTCCCTGTTGCTTCTTGCAGGTGTCTTTCCCTCTACCCTTTTGCTACAAAATACAATGTGCATGCATCTGTGTGTGCATGCTCAGACTTGTCTGATTTTTTGCAACAACATGGACTGTAGTAGCCCGCCAGGCTCCTCTGTCCATGGGATTTTCCAGACAGAAATACTGGAGTGGGTTGCCATTTCCTACTCCAGGGTATCTTCCTGACCTAGGGACTGAACCTGTATCTCTTATATCTCTTACATCTCCTGCATCGGCAGGTGGATTCTTTACCTCTGCACCACCCACCCTGGGTTGATGGTCTTTTTTTTTTTCCCTCAAACTCTGCCATCATTTTGGGTGATTTAACCGTTCAGAGGGCTGGCCCATGAACCACCTAAGGTTCAAAATTCCTTGAACTCTTTTGTTCCAAAACCCACATCCTCCACTCCACCTTAGCTGAAATCTATCATTGCCTTTCTCTGTGCCTGAACACAAGGAGCAGTATACAGTTTGAAAAGTAATGAACAGGGTAGAATGATGCTATAAGTTCATATTCAGCAAACTCCAATAGAAGTTCAGTGATGCCTATCAATATGACCACCACAGTTTCAATGTTCACAGAAACTTTTCCAAACTTTCTTTCCTGGCCTCAAATCCTGGATGCTCATGCCTCTCTGCTACAAGATGGCTTTATGTCTTATATACAGAGGAAAAAAAAAATTAGACAAGAATACCCTCCCTCTCTAACAAACTACAAGACCACCTATATCTGGATGCAAACTGTAGTCTTTCTCAGTGGTACAGTAGAAGGGCTGGCTCCACTTTTCAAGGTCAGTTACTTTTTCTTGAATTGGGTTCCACATCTCACTCTTTGGATGCTGACCATACATCATACTCCTTGCTTTTGTTGATTAGTCGCTAAGTTGTGCCTGATTCTTTGCAACCCCACGGACTGCAGCATGCCAGGCATCCCTGTCCTTCACTATCTCCTGGAGTTTGCTCAGACTCATATCCATTGAGTCAGTGATGCCATCTAGCTATCTCATTCTCTGTTGCTCCCTCTCCTCCTTCAATCTTTCCTAGGATCAGGGTCTTTTCCAGTGAGTTGGCTCTTCACATCAGGTGGCCAAAGTACTGGAGCTTCAGCTTCAGCATCAGTCCTTCCAATGATACTCAGGGTTGATTTCCTTTAGGATTGACTGGTTCTAGTTTCCCATATGTCTGAATATCTCCATCCTCACTGGATTCTATCCATTAGATTTCAATCACTGGAAGGACAAAACAAACCACATCCCGATCCAGTCATCACTCTCCTACCTCTTGCGGCCCCAGTACTGAGAACAGTCCTTGCTGTTCTCTAGGACTTTACCTTCCACTCACTCCCCAGTCAATGGTCCTCTAGCTTCTGCCCCATCCACCACCTCACCACCTTCACCAGGGTCCTCAAGCTTGCATCAAAAGGAGAGTTTTGGACTCTCTTACTTGATCTGAGTATTCATAAGACCCTACAGGAAACATTTTCAGTTCTTCCTCTGTATCCAGCTCTCGTAGTTTTCTACTAAGATCTCTCACCATGTTAACCTTATGTCTTTAGCAGGATTTATTATCTGCTACCCAGCTTTTCAGTAAGGGTGGAATTCCTCAAGGATCTGGCCAAGGATTTCTCTTTCCGTCCTCATTTCTTGCCATGTGATCTCATTCCAGCTCAGGGAATCAGTTAACCCCTCAATGCAGATCATTTACAGATTCGTACCTTCAGCCAAGAGTGCTCCTCTGAACTCCACAGTGTCTCCCATTCCAACTTTATATTTCCATTTCTATGTCACAATAGTACCTCAAATTTACTGGGGTTAAAATAAAACAACAACAAAAAATGTGGCTCCAAAATAAATCCTCTTTCAATACTGCACCATGATCCATTTTAGTGCATGCTGTAAACCTAGGTGTTATCAGTGACAATCTGAGTTAACTCTCTCCCTCTCTCATACCCAAGTTACCATCAAACTCTACTACTTCCAAACTCTCTATAGTGCGTTCATTTCTCCTCCTCCCTACTGCCACTGCTTCAGCTTTATTCCATTGTCTCATGCTTGGATTACTTCTAAATTTCTCTCTCCAATGAATTTAACCTCCTTTAGTCCAATCTCTGAAATTTTGGAATATTCTACAATAGAAAATCAACTGTAACATTTCCATTTTTAAAAACTTTTCAATGGATCCTGGAATTTATCTCTCTGTGTCCTGTGAGCTATACCCTGCTGGGCTTTTAGTTTCTTGAATTTACTTTGGTCCATTCCATCTTTGATCATTCTGTACCATCTGTTTAGAAACTTCTGCCACTCCCAACAAATTCCAAGTTAACTCTTCTCTTTTCTCAAATAGCAACTCATTTTTTACTGCCAGACTGAAACCTTTCCTGACGTCTGATTAGATCAATGATCACAACTATATGGTCTTTAAGGAACCATTTTTTTAATTGATAATTTTCTTCTATGTTTAAGACATGTTTGCATTTTTTCAAAATGCATTCCCAGAACAGATATACATATATTCCCCAAATTTGTTGACTTTGCCATTTTATCACTGAATTCTTCACTGAAAAGTAGAAGTGGGTAAAGTGGGTAATTCTTGGGGATTTATGCCTCTCCTAGATCAGGGCAGTCAAAAACATTTTAGAACTCTTCTCTTGCACTAGAACTTTCCAACTTGAGACCTCATCAAGCTTCTTCTTTCAATCCAAACCAGCAACAACATACCTGAACAGAATTTGTAAAATATTTAACTCCTTACTACAAAGGTTCTTTTCGATACAGCAAAGTTGTGACCCTAGTTACAATCTCACAGGATATAAGGAAAGTAAGATAACTGATAGGATGAGTAAAATGAGGAACTAACATGTCCCGACAAGCTCGTAACAACCAAATCATATGAACTCAAAGAACCTGATCTAAATTAAAAAAAAAAAAAATGCTTTTGGACATAGATCAGCTTTATATTGGAGAAGGAAATGGCAACCCACTCCAGTACTCTTGCCTGGAGAATTCCATGGACAGAGGAGACTGGTAGGCTACAGTCCATATGGTCGCAAAGAGTCAGACACAGTTGAGTCACTAACACATCAATAGCAGTGAAAACACTCTGCCTGTCTAACTCAAGCTTGGTGTTTAGCCTTCAAATACTCTTTCCAACAGAGACCTTAACTATTAAACTAATAGAAAAATAAATAACTTGAGAATCAATATATTTGAGAAAGCCCTGGACTACTTATAAAGCAAGCTGCGTTTTCCCAGTATATTAGATTTAATTAGGTAAGTTAAATCTAACCTTCAGAATTTTAATTATACTAAGTAAAGTTTTACTAATTTTATTTAATATGTTATCATCAAGGGGCCCAGCTCCATATAATTATATGGGAAGGTGAACTCTGGTCTTTGTGGAAGTCCCACTTCAAATTGAGGAAAGCTTTTTGTATTAACAGTCCATATTGCATTCTTGAACTCATTATTTAACTGGGAGGTCAAAATTTGTCTCAGAGTTTAATGATGAATGTCATGCCTTGCATAATTTTTTGATATATATATATATATATATATATATATTGCTATGGTCATTTGGGTATATATACTGTTTAACTCAAATTAATTAACCACAGAAAAACCAAAGCTGTCTGAATGATCTTTCCAGTTTCTGTGTTTAAATTAAGGTTTCTAATCTTCTAAGCTATGTGTTGTCAGACATTATTAATTGCCTTAAGTTCCATTTTCATCAGTTAGAAAATGGCAGGTGATAGTACTGTCCTGTGGGTAGCCTCTTTATTTCTTGCCTCTAAATTCACATGACAACCTACCAATTGTAGTGTTCCACATTTAACATATTTTTCTAAAATCTGTGGCTGAGCATTTGTAACTGATTCCTCTTGATTCTGAGGTGTGTCTGGGGCCGTCCTATTGATGCCTAATTGTCATGGAGTTCTTACGCGTTTATGATGGTTTTAGGAAAAAATGTCCTTGTTTGGTCAATACATTTTATGGTCAGAGGCACAGTTGTGGTTCAACATGTAGACTCTGGAGCCAGACTGCCTAAGCTCAAATCTTTCCTCTCTGCTCTTGTGTTACCAGGACAAATCATTGGGTTGGCCAAAAGATTTGTTTGGGTTTTTCTATAATAGCTTACAGAAAAGCCTAAACTTTTTGGCCAGCTCAATAGTATACTACCTTATAGCTTCCTCAGCTGTAAAATGATGAAGGCCCTTGGTGTGAAGATTATAGCAGTCACTGTGTGCAGCGTCCTTTGAAGAATACTTAGGAAGTTCTCTGTCCTTATTAACTATTAGCAGTAGCAACTCTGATCTTGCTTGGGCCACTTAGTGTCTCTGAGCCTCACCTTACTACCTGTAAAAGGGGAGAACACCTATCTTATAGGTGGGAAACTTAAGTCAAATGATGTAATACATTCAGTAAATTGTAAAGTGCTACACATATTTAAGCCTTTACCATGTCAATAACAAAAATATGTTTAATCAATTAAATACTAAATAGCTTATAAATTAAAACACTGAGCTGCTACTAGTGGTGCCATATATCATGAGTCAATTTTGCTTCTAAGAATGTCTACTTTTTATTTTTGTAAAGAAAGATAATCTGAAAGCCAAATCAGTAAGATCAAAGAAACTTGAAATTTCATAGAATGCTCTTTTTCTTCATTTTTGTTTTTCAGAAACATGAAATTGTTGCTATGGAGTTAATTTACATTAGGTACCTTCTGGCAGCTTTTTCTCTGAGTACAATCTGTGTGGTGCTTCTTTCTTTCTTTTTTTTTAACCAACCAGAGTAAAGTCCTGCTCCACACAGTCACAGAAGTCCCCTTTGTTACCACAACTTGCTTCTGTAGGACGGTGGCATTGCTCAAGTTCCTGATCAGCATCCTGTCCCCTTAGTGTATTCAAACAGAAGGTTGAAGTCCCACAAAATCCCTAATACTAGAACCTGCAATACCCCCATGGCTGTTCCACAAGAAATCTGTCCTTTCCCTAAAGGATTGCTCAGCTTCTCCACACAAAAGCCAAGTGTGAAATCCCAGAAGCAAGGAGCTCTACCTGCATTATGTTTAAAAGAGACAGATTTATGTTTAGACGGTGAGGAGTTCAGGTCTGGGGATTAAGATCTCTCAGTTTTCTTGGCCAGAAACAAGGAAAGCACAGTTTCTGTTGATAAAACAGCCTTTCAATAATCGAAATTGTATTTTGATAGAAAAACAAACTAGACTCATTTTTGTAGTTAGCTTTTACATAAATCCAAATTAGCAACCCACTCCAGAACTCGAATCAATTCTTTCCTCGTCCCTCATTTTTTCTGTCGAATATTTACCAGAAACCTCCATTCTAATATCTGAACTTACCAATGACTGCAAGTGGCACAGCCTGGCACACAGCTTTTTGTCATATCTGATGATGCCACATGAACCAACCTAAAGACTAGATGGGTAACTTTATGCTATTGCTCCTCTAGGAAACATAATGAATAGGAATTATCTGGAGCTTTTTGCTAACATATTTGCTTTCCATTTCCTACGGTTCTTATACCCTTCCCCAGTTTTGTCTTTTGCTCTTGTTTTTTTCCCCAGTGTTTAGAATATATTTATGGGAATTTCTAGAGCATATATTTTTTTTTTCCATAATGGTCTGCTTTCTTTTTCTGATCTGTAATAGTCTCTCATCTTTGTTATCAAACCTTTTAATCCCTTTTCCTGACCCCCCCTTTCAAATGTTACAAACAGTAAGTACATAAATAAAACAAAAAGAAAAATTGAACTACCTAAAGAAAAATACTAAGAGATAAACTCGATTTTGTAGTACAAATTTACTCAGAAATTAGAAAATGAAAGAGAAATATGTTACCATGGACTAAAATGTCATTCCAGTGATGTCTAAGACATTCTACTAAGCTAATCTGGTAAATAGGCATTGAGATTTTTTTTTTTAACTATATAAAGAAAAATTTTGCGTTTAATAGTTAAAACCGTAGATTATATGACACTGTTTTTACCTTGCATCTACTCTTTCCCTGAATAGACAGTACATATTTTTAACAGATTGAATTCATAGCCCATTGTTTATAGTTCTTTATTGTTTGCAACTATTTTACCTTCTTTAAATCTTCCTCATTGTTCAAGACTCATTAGATATCAGCTCCTTCTGGATCTCTCTCTTGACATCCAAGTTGGGCTAGAATTCTGTATTTATGTGTCCACAGTACCTGGCAGTACTTGCTCCACTATATTCTAATTATCTTTTCCCTGTATCTGTTTGCCCACTGTAGGGGAGAGTTTTCTCTCAATCATCTTCCTACTCTCAGACCTAGCGCCGGCAATACGGTATGTCTAGAATATATGTTTGTTGGATGTCAGCTGAAAAGGCTCAGTGGATGGGGAAGATGTGGCTAAGTAACAGGTGCTAGTCTTCCTGTTGTTTGTGAAATATTACATGTGCCGTCCTTTGCTTGAAACAGTGTCTTCCCCCCTCTAAACCCCCAGACCAGCTTCTTGTCATTTTTAAATCTCAGCTTAGATGTTCGGGACTTCTTTCCTGAACTGCTAAGCTGGGTTTGGGAGCTCCTCCCGTGGCCTCCCTTATCTATCTAATTTTTGGTATCATAGGACTCCACTCCACTTGACCCTCTACTTGTCCAAATTTCCCAATTAACTACCCTGTGTAAGAGCAGTGAGAAAGTCTGCATCATCACCACTGAATCCATGAAACATGGTCTGGCACTAGGGGGAGAGACCAAGTAATATTCACAGGCTATTTAAACAAATAAATAATCTCATTTTCATATTAAATTTCGCTGGAAGAAAAATCACAGTAATAGTCCGTTCTTGTTTCTATTTTTATGAACGACAGAACAAAAATAATGGACAAAATGGAGACTGATTTCACTTTTACCTCATGTAAAATGTACACAGACTTAAACTCATTAATTTTCTCCTGATCGCTCACCCTTCAGGATGAATGGCAGCACCATTTATTTCATTATCCAAGCTCAAATCTCACAGCCATCTATGACATTTTCCTCTCCCCTGATTGCTCCACGAAGGCCATTGCCATTTCCTACTTCTCTGCCTGCCTCTACATCCCATTTCTAGCATCACCATCTCATTTCAGAATCTTATTTGTCTAGAAATAACTAACTGCACGCCAGAGGGGGCGACACATGATGAGATGGTTAGATGGCATCACTGACTCAATGGACATGAGTCTGAGCAAGCTCGGAGATGGTTAAGGACAGGGAAGCCTGGTGCGCTGCAGTCCACAGACTCACAAAGAGTCGGACACGAATTAGCGACTGAACAGCAGCAACTAAGTGCGCAGTGACTGCTCAAAACTTTTCTCTGTGGTGCTCCAATCTTCCGACACACCTCCAGGAGCCATCTTCCCTAAGAACTGTCCTAAATTATGTCACCAGAATGCTACGAAATGTAAAGGCTCCAACCATCCATAAACTGTGTCTGAATGCCTCTGCTTGACCTTCAAACCTTTCACAGCAAGTTCCATCCAAACTTGATCATGTGGAATAGAAGAAATGACAAAGGGTTTAGTCTTATCCCAAGCTGGGAGCATAGTTTCTAACATGCAGCAGACACACAATAAATATTTCCTAAAATGGTAACAGAGGAAACCTGGGTTTTATTATACACAGACGCTCTCATGTCACTCTGCTGTATAAAACCCTTTAATGGATTTTCACCGTCTACAGCAGCAGTCCCTAACCTTCTTGGCACCAGAGAACAGTTTTATGGAAGACACTTTTTCCATGAACCAGGGGTTGGGGGATACTTTCAGGATGATTCAGGCACATTACATGTATTGCATGCTTAATTTCTATTATTATTATATCAGCTCCATCTCAAATCATCAAGCCTTAGATTCCGGAGCTTGGGGACCTCTGGTCTACGGATACCATCCCCACTTGTGAGCACGACTTGGCTCTTGCACACCTACCTCTCACCACTCTCGCCCTGGCTCTCTCAGCTCCTGCTTACAGAATTGCTTGCTTTCCGTACTCATGAGCCTTTATGCACAATTTCCTCAGTCTGACTTCTTGTATACCTCTTATTTGTCCATCAAGATTAAATTCAGAAACTTTCTTGACCCAGACTCTATCACTAGCATGTATTACATCTTTCTGTTTCTCTGTACCCGTCACCCTATGGTAAACTAAAGACAGGGACAATATCCTCTTTTTTTTTCTTCCAGGGTTTTCTTTTTTTTCTTCCAGGGTTTACCACAATACTCCTACTTAATACACTTTGGTGAAAACACTTATTTTCTTCTACTGGCTACCATCAACTAGCTATATAAAACCAACAAACTACTTAATTGACTGGATTTAATTTCCACTTCATAAAACACTCTCATTAATGCAACATTAATGAGAATCTGTGTCAAAATGAACACTAGGAAATGCAACAGAACATGAATAATAAAACTGTGAGCCTATGCAAAAGCCTCTTTCACTCTATATACAGCAATATATTCTACACACTCTTTTATAACCAGGTAGCACCAAGACGTAACCTTTTTTTTCTTGTTTACATGCATTTCTGTGGTTCAGCCCTGACCTGCAGTCAACTTACTTTATGTTCTCATTTGCAGGTACTTCGGGCAGTTGCACGGTAATCATGCCATCCAAGTTAGTCTTCCCGATGAAGGCAGGCTTGGTGCGGAGAACGTCGGGTGCAGTCTTAGCCGTCACCCTGTGCTGCAGCCCCCCGGCGCTGTTGCCACGATTCGTCAGCACAAAGGAATAGGACTTCTCAGGCTTCAGGTGGACAATGAGCTTCTGGGTGGCACGGCCATCCACCTCTTCTACCATTTTCCCGTCATCATAAAGAATCTAGAGAGACACAACCAATCAGAAGGATTTGGCTCTCGGTCAGGCAAGGAATATTTTCTAAACTAATGTGTACCTGCTTACAGAAAACACATATTGGTCATTTCCAATTTGGGGCATTTCATAAGCCTGTAAGTGCTCCCCAAATTCTAGAGATGGCATCAATTTTCCTTTTTTTTCTTATGTATATTAATATAAGTTTTATAAGTCTATCAAAAAACACAAATGTGCAATAACCTGTCAATATTTGGCCTGTCAGTTGTCATGATCTTAAGAGAATAATGCAGCAATGCTCTAAGTTTTCAATGCATCTTACACACCACTTTTTTTCCAGACACTTCCATTCTTGTTCCCCAATATTTTTTTTTGTACTCTTATAGATGCTTCTCTAGTCTTTATTTCACAGACTTGTACCTCTTGCTAACACTTTTCAGTATCTCTCTATGGCAAACTAGTTTAAAATATGCCAATAAACAAATTACTTAAATCCCAGGATGCTGCATTATAAATAGGTAGAAACCATGTAAATTTCATTTTCTGATGAAAAAGCAAAAGCACGAGTTCAGATGTAAAAATTTCAACTTGGAAGTACTAGGCTACCCACAAGGAATGCAGGCCCTGCCTCCTCCTGAGAGGGGAAAGGTCATACTGGCCAAGAACCAGACTTCATCTCCGATGTGAAAGCCACAAATGAGAACAATACATACGTGTGGCTGAATCAAAGCAGTCTGTGTGGTTTTTAAGTGATTTCCCCGGGTGACTGGCACCCTCCACGTTTATCCACGATACCTTACACATTAGGAAACAACTTACTTTGAAAGGCATGGCAGAATTATAATTCTCTGGAATCTCCCAAGACAGCAGCACCGAAGTCTTCATTACTGCTTTGACATGAAAATTTTTTGCAAACACTGCTGGAAAAGGAAAAACAGTGTATTTACACTACTCCTAAAACCTTCGACCAGTCCTCTTCCACGGACAAGAAGGCTTAAGCTAGATGCCATCTACTTTGATCAGAGAGAGAAGTGTGATTCGCCTACCTGTTAAAAGCATTCATTTTACTACCTCAGTCTCACCAAGATCTCTCCTTTCTCTCCAACTGAGTCAACTCTATTGTGTTTTCCTTACCTGGGAACATTGGGGGTGCTGTCAGCCAGACTTGCTTGGCATTCTCTAACTGAAATCTAAGGCATCCAAACATGTTAAGTTTTACACACCTTACCTTTTTGCTTTTGCTGAACCTATGAATATGAATGAGCCGATCAGTTATCTATAGCTTCAAAACACTGATTTCCAAAGACCGACATTCCTTTAAAGGAGAAAGGCCGTAAGCAGACAAATCCTACCTTGATTCACAGGCAGTGTCCTGAACTGGACACTGGGACTATATGGCCCGGGCCCTTTGCTCGTGTGAGCACGTACTTTTACATCATATGTGGTATCTGGTTTTAAGCCACTGAGTGTCAGAGTGGTGTCAGCTGGAACAATAAGCTGCTCCACTGGAAGAAGAGGGATGTTGATATCCCTATACAGAAGGGTGTACTTGGTGATAATGCCATTTCTCTCGGCCAGGACAGGTGGCTGCCAAGATAACTGGGTGGAGGTTGCTGTGGTGCCTTCCGACTGGAGGTTTTGAGGGAATCCAGTTGGAACTTCTTCTGGAACGGAAATCTCCTTCACCATCTCCTCCCCAAAGCCCACTTTGTTTCTGGCCGAGAGCCTGAAGATGTACGATGCTCCTTTGTGGATGTCTGTCGCTGTGAAGTGATCTTCCTTTTCGGAGAACTCAAGAGTAGTAAGCGGTTCCACATCCTTTCGGCCAAATTTTAGACGGTAGCCCTGGAGGGGTCCAAATGTGTCCACAGGGGGGTGCCACTGAATGAGGGCTGTATTCATCTGAGTGTGGTTAATCACGAGCCGGGGTCTCCCTGGAACTGGAGACACAGGATAGAGGGGTAAGACCAGCCTACACAGATATTCATATTTCAATCACTGTTGAATGGGAATCCCCTTGGAGTGGCATTCCCGTTCTTACTAATAAAAATTACTTATTTCAAGTAATTCCACAGGCATTACCATTTCTTCACTTATAAAAAGTCCAAGGCTTGGTCTATATGCCTTTGTGGAAACATGCTCCTTCTCATACTCTTGAAGGTAGGGTGAATATTAGAATGTGATAATGGAGAGAAAATAGGAAATATTACTGAAATGATAATTTAAGGAGATTTTTAAAGAATATCGTCACATTTCAACTCTTCATACATATAGGTTCATGTCACACAGAAATGAAGCTAAGTAAGGATTAGCCAGTAACATACAGCTAATAAGAATAATAATCAAAATATATTTAATCATTGAGTATATGCAGTGTATCAGGTACTATACTAAGAGCACTACCTGTAGTATCTCACTTGAGTACACTCTTCACTCCTGACTATGTGATTAGTTATCTTCACTTTGCATCATAAGAAGATGAAATGGAAAACTGCATAGTCAGATGTGTAATAAGTGAGAAATTTATGAGACAAACACAGGTATATCTGAATCCATAGCCAAACAGTTAACTATTATACTGATTATAAGTTAGGAAGAAAAAAGGTAATACAAAATGTTGCTTAGACTTCCTGTGGATCTAATTTGCAATTTTTATTTATACTATCCACGCCAGTCATCCCCATCAAGTTTTGCATCTACTAGAATGGGAATTATATTAAGACCCACCCCATATTGTTGTGAATATTAATGAGAAAATGCATGTAAAAGCCTTAGAATAGTATTTTATATTTCATTAATAATAATTATTATTAATAATCAGAATATTAAGCTTTTTGTGGCAAAGGGCTCATTTCTCATAAGTACATAATTTCCTTTCATGTTAAGTAGGTTAGATATTGCTTATCTAACTTAATTAAGTCACTTTAACTAAGTTAAATAAGTTAGTTAACTAAGTTAAGTACGTAACTTAAAAAGTAATTTAGATATTTTGCTCCTTGGAAGAAAGGCTATGACCAACCTAGACAGCATATTAAAAAGCATTACTTTGCCAACAAAGGTACATCTAGTCAAAGCTATGCTTTTTCCAGTAGTCATGTATGGATGTGAGTTGGACTATAAAGAAAGCTAAGCACCGAAGAATTGATGCTTTTTGAACTGTGGTGTTGGAGAAGATTCTTGAGAGTCCCTTGGACTTAAGGGAAATCCAACCAGTCCATCCTAAAGGAAATTAGTCCTGAATATTCACTGGAAGGACTGATGCTGAAGCTGAAACTCAGTACTTTGGCCACCTGATGTGAAGGGCTGACTCACTGGAAAAGACCCTGATGCTGGGAAAGACTGAAGGCAGGAGGAGAAGGGGACGAAGAGGATGAGATGGTTGGATGGCATCACTGACTCGATGGACATGAGTCTGAGTAAGCTCCGGGAGCTGGTGATGGACAGCTCCGTAGAGGCTAGACACAAGAAGAGAATACCTGAAATCTCCCCAAATGTGTAAACAGTAAACACAGTATAGATCAGCTAGGGTAGTGATTGTGGGCCGTCATGGTATTTCACCCAGGGAGTAACGGCAGAAAAGAAGAAAAAGGAATGAGGAGAATTCTATAACACTGCATGTGCGATTAAAAAGAATTCTACAAAACTGTACATATCGGCAATGGAACCCACTCCATTTCTTGCTTTCAGAAGTTCTATGTGGAAAACATTTACCAACTACTCACTTTGTGGAAAGACTTATATACTGGCACACAGGCGTTTGGGTGGGAAAATGAAAGATGGGTAATGCAGGGACCTTGCCCTCTGAGCGGTGCATACTCAAAGCAGAGAAATGAAGACAACCAGTAGATGGTGCCGCACATGTGGAGTTTGGGTTCAAGGTCTGTGATGCCTTAGGGTTACCATCTGGGCCACTTTTAAAGGCCATCCAGTGTCAGTCAGGGTTTCCCAAGTAGCAGTAGTGGTAAAGAATCTGCCTACAGATGCTGGAGATGCAGGAGACACAGGTTTGATTCCTGGGTTTGGAAAATCGCCTGGAAGAGGAAAATGGCAACTTCCTCCAGTATTCTGGTCTGAAAAATTCCATGGACAAGAGAAGCATGGTGGGTTATAGTCCATGGGGTCGCAAAAAGTCGTACATGACTGAGCACACCGTGGCAGGCTCAATGGATCTGCTTGTTCCAATTCAGAAGCTGGAGGACTGGAAAAATAAAGGCGTCTTAAATACTTACTCTGGGGAGATTGGAGGGCATTTTTAGAAGTGAGCATATTAGAATAAGCAGAGAGGGTCCTTCTGTAGAGCAAATAAGCTAATTCTTAAGTCACGATGTATAATCCATTCTCCCTTTTGCCTTTTGAGTTCTCATTTGCTTACCATATTCTTCCCTCTTAAAAATCTGTCAGGACTTCAGAAACGGCACACGTGTGCTGCTGCCCTCTATTACTTAGTAACAGCAATCACTGGAGATCCATCAAGGCACTCAGTCCCAATGGCTCTAAACTAAGCTTCAATTTAACTTAGCACCTAACTAGCAACAGTCATAATTGACTGACCTAAGCCTAGAATTACTTTCAAATTCTTCATATCATAGTCACCTTTCTCTCATCCTTAAACACAGCTGTCAGTACAGTAGTGAAATCTATGTAAAAATACAGAGAAAATTTCAAACAAAAGAATTTGCCTAAAACTGCAAGATTTCAGGCAGTAGACTAATTATTATGATACAGAGCACGGGAGTATTAACAAAGAAACTACAAAAATGTCATAATCACTGAAACATAAAATCCAACATTTTATTAAAAAGCAGCCCTCAGGTTACATGAATCCTATGTGGATTGCTTAAGTTATGGCCTGTACTCTTTATTTCAAAGATATGATTGTTCGCAGATTCTAGGAACAATGTATTATACATAAACCTATCCTAAAACCAGGAATTTTATGATTAAAGTAAAATTTAATGGGAATTTGTGAATTTTCAATGGAAGCTATAATTAAATACCTTTATAACTATAGTTAAATAGGAGTTCACATCTGTGAGATAAACTCATCAATCTTCATAGTCATATAAATACAAGTTTCTTTTTTAAATATTATACAAAACAAAGCAAATTAATCTGTTCACTAATGATTAGGGAATGCTTTTTTACTACAGGTTGGCAGCAAAAAGAAAAAACAAAACAAAACACTAGAGCTTTTCTCTTTGAAGGATTATCAATCTCCTGGATTTATAATCCAGAAGATTATAAATGGATTCTTCAGATGGATTCTATTTCCACTTCAAGAACAGTGAGGAGATCCCAAGAAAATAAACATGCAGACATCTAAATTATAAGCATTTCCTCAATAATGAAGTTTCCATTGATCAAGAAAGATCTGAAATCACGAATGTAAACTGTGAAATAATTCTGTAAGATCCACAATTCTAAATAATGTTCTGTACAGTGACTAAAAAGTGACGAGTTAAACTCAATGACGTTAAAGTAGGCAGTAGCATTCTTGTTCTAGGATTCACATCCCTTGGAGATAAATCCTCTACTTTTTCATCCTCATTATAAGACATCCCCCCCCCCCCATATTATGGGCAATAGGAGGTTGATGTTTCATGTAAGACACTTCAGTTTTCTTAAGACACAATTATAAATATGGGTGAAGGAAGTGTATTTTTTCATTTTGGGGTTCAGTTTTAGGGGTTCACTCTTAGCTGGCAACATTCCAGGAGAAGCTGGTTCCATAGCTAGACAGTCAGCATATCCCACTTAACACGTACTAACATGTACTGTATCTCCTATGCAGGGTGCTGGATTAACCTGATACAATGGTATTAAAAAAAAATAAGGCCCAGAAGATTTTGCCTTGAAGGAGCTTTGCCATCTGTAATCCTGCTGCTTGAGGCAGTTCCAGGTGGCGGGATATGAGTGAGGCAAATCTTATGACATTTAGACAAATTTGGAAGTGAGCACAGCACCCAGGAGGGCACTCAACATCACAGCTGTTCTTTGCTTTATGCCTTGACATAGAGGTGTGTTCCTAAAAAGTTGTGCCAGAAGTGATTCGGGAGGAGTAAATCAAATCATAGTTTAAATGTTCCATGGGAGATTTCTATATAAAGGGATTGAAGGAGAATCCTTCTGTAATTATCTCAATTTATTGGTTTTACAACGTCAGGTCTTCCTTCACGCTGTCTTTTCCTAATGTGGCAGATCAATGTGTAAGTCTCAATAGCGCTAAGAAGCTTTATTCTTCAGAAAGGAGCAATCTATATTAGTCTTTCTGCTTTCTTCATTCTCTTTTATTTACCATTTTTGGTGCAATTTGTTGTCTTTTGATACCCCAGAACAAGGGGTCAGGAGGAGAAAATGATAAAAAATAAAATATTAAGTCATCAACCCAGCTTAAGATGGCAGCTCTTCTAACAAGGTTTTTTTCTTTTTCTTTTTTTGGGGGGCGGTCAGCGTGCTGAGGCTGTCACGTGGTTTTCCTCCCTAGATGATCTGCCTTCCAGACCCTCATGGGATCCGCTCCCTCACACCATTTAAGTCTCAGCTCAAATATCCTGCCTCTAAAAGACATCACTGTTTCTAAAACTGCCCGTAGGAACTGCCTAAAGGTATGCCTGCATATCTTTCTTTACATAATTTATCACTTCCTGGCACTTTATTATTATAAAACATTTGTTCACTTGTTAATTATCCAATCTCAGCCAGAAAATAAATTTCAGGAGGCCAGATTCTGTTTTTTTTTTTTTGATTGTTCTTCAAGTACCGGTATAGTTCTTGATGAACAGTAGGTACTCAAATAATATTTGGTGAATGAGTGATTAAATAATGTGGGCAAAGCAGGTTCTTCAATTATTTTACCTTACTTAAGATATATCAAAATCCACAAAAGTTGACTACAGTCCATTCTCCCCTCTAACAGAAGCCACCCATACCATTTGGAAAATTATTATTGTTGCCTGAAACATATTGAAGACATATACATGCATAGACGTGGTTACCTGCCCCTGTGGTGGACACCAGCTTGGGTTTGCTGCGAGCTCCGTCTCCTTTAGTGGTGTAAGCTGTGACAGTGAGGGAGTAGGAAGTTTCAGGCTGTAGCCCAGAAATAATCATGTCCTGAAATGATACAACAGAATAACAATGATTCAAAACTATGCTACAGTTGCCCTGGGGGGAAACTAAGGCATCCGCCTTCATGCTGTGCATGCATGCACATCCCCTGCAGCCATGCCAAGCACTGGACGCATCATGCCTAGAGCTCATGCTGTGGAAGATCGGTCTTCATGCTGATACTGAAATGGGGTCTTCAGCCATCCTCAGAGGCAGCTCTAAGGGGTAATAATCGAAACCACAAAAACTGGAGTCAGACTGCCTGAATGCTTGGATTTAAACTTGCCTTTCCTTATTTACGAGTTTGGTGACCCAGGGCAAGTGAGTTCACCCCATCTGTGCCTCAGTTCTCCATGTGAAAGTTGGGATGCTAGGACCTTCTAGGCTATTAAAGGATTAAATGTTATACCGGGTAAACACTTAAAACAATGTCTGGCTTGTAGTGAGCAGTTCATACTCTAGCTATTATATATTCCAGCCACAATCCATGTGCTTCCATCGTAGCCTGGTCCTCAGACTGTTAGTGGCGCTGATGCCAAACAGTATGTTTAATCATGTAAATTCTGATATCTTGCCAAATGGCTTGTCTGTTGGATCTAGACAGCCACAGAAGTTTCTCAGGACTCAAATAATATATTACTGGTTAGTTGTATAGGTTATGAACTAAAATTATTATAAACTAAGGAGAACAATCTGTAGATCTGAGGCCTTGTCATAAAACCATGTATCAGGATCTTGTTCTATCACATCACGGATATATGCTCAATCAATTCTGAAAATGTTAAATACCACAAACTATTCATCAAAACTATTAGCTTTCTCTTAGTAAGGACCCAAAGTTGTGATGGTTGTAAGAGTAGATAGTCTACGAATTATTCTTCCAAATTGGAAGTTACATGATTCTTTAAATAGAGTGCTGGCTATTAATGTTTTGGTATTTTCTTTGGAGCTACACACACACAATTTTAAAAGTAACTTTTCAGATTTCTGGCACAGCTATGTTTTCAAATTCAATATGGACAAATTTAAGAAAATATTGACTGTCATCTTTTGCATCTAAAGACAATGCATGTGAGAGTTTAGTGAATGCATTTCATTGTGTGAATGGAAAACAGTGGGACTTTTTTGTGCAAGGCTGTAAAGGGCACCATAGAAATCAATGGTTGAATCTGAACCCAGGGATGACAGCTTTTGACAATGTGCTTTTCTTGAAAGAGTAGGAATCTCACCAGTGTGGAAATTCAAAAATTTCAGATACCATCCTGAAGAGACATAGGAAAAATTATTCTATCAGATGAACAGACTAAATTTGAGAGATAGATTTGTATCTTTAGGAATGGTTTCACCAACATCACAGAGAATATACAAATTAAGTGAACCACTCCAGAGTGACATTTAAAATTATGGTAGGCACACTGGAAATTCCAAAAATTAGCATGGGTAAATATCAACATTATTATTTCCAAGGTCTCCCTCGTGTCACAGAACTACTGATGAAAACAGGCTAGGTTGGGAGAAAAAAGAAGAGAAGCTTGATTCTATCACTAAATTGAGAAGCAAGTAATTTACAAATGCTGAGCCTTCTCTAAGATTCTCATTTATAAAACTGAAGTTAACCATTCGCACATGACCTTCCTTCCACACAGGTTGTGACTGGATAATGTAAGTAGTGCCAGTCCAAATGTTCAAACCTTCAGTGGTCTAATCTCTAGCATACCTCTCTTTGCTTGAATCACTTTAAGCTGTGGCTGTACTACCTTGGTGGTCTCCACACCCTCTCTGGCTGACATCATAACCACTATTCCTCTCTCTGTATCCTCCTATTCCATTCTGCACCCTAATTCTTGCCCCTGCTTGCTAATAGCTGTCATTCCCAAATGTCCTGACAGTCATTTCTCTGCTGCCTTTCTTCCTAGTCCTAAAAAAAAACAAAAAAACCAAACTAGTTTCATTTCTAAAACTTAGAGAATTTTGTCTGTTTATATCCTAAATTCATCTCTAGCCTTGACTTTCCCCCAGGGCCCCAGCAGTATGTATATTGGAAATATCTGCTGGACAGTTTCCCTTAACTGTCAAATGGTACCTCATATTTAATTTAACTAAAGCACATGTTACTCCCAGAAGTGGAGTCCCCTTCTTCCATAAAATATTTCCATATTTTAACGAATGACGAAGCATCTTCAAAACTTACGAACAATCTTTGGTCCAATGGTCTCCCTCAAATTCTTAGCTAGTTAGTATGGTTCTGTTCATTCTTCCTTTAAAATATTGATCATAACTTTCCCTTTTTCATTTCTGATACTCCACTTTAAAAAAAAATCACTTCATGATTTAGGAAAAGAACTGTTTACTTGTTTCCTTATCAACTGTATTAGTTCTCTTAATCTATCCATGAAGTTACTGATTTTTAAGCTGCAGGTAACGACCCATTTAGTAGCTGATGAAATGAATTTAGCCATTTAAGACCAGCATTTTTTAAACAAATGGATATACTTGAACATTAAAATGTGAATATATTTAAAAGTAAGGTATTACTTTGTGAAACCTTTATTTCAAACATACACATGCATTGGTCATGGCAAATAATTCATTTTTACTATGGGTTATGATCAAAGAAGTTTATAAAACACTGTTACAGTGTTGATTTTATGAGAAGTGATAACTTGATCATCATATTTACCAAGAACCCCTATAAGGGACCTGTGTTTTGGCAAAAAATATTTATTTACTAAATGAAAGAAAACCTCCTACCAGTCTTTATCTTATTGCTCTTTTTTAACAGTTTAAAAAAAATCTCTCAAGTACTGAATAGTTAGAGATCAGGTCTTTAGCTTCAAATTTTAGATTTTTCCCCTAGAGAAGGGAAGGGCTAACCACTCCAGTATTCTGGCTTGGAGAATTCCATGGACAGAGGAGCCTAGCAGGCTACAGTTTTTGGGGTCAGAGAGTCTAACCTGATTGAGCAACTTTCACTTTTTCACTTTGGATTTTTCCAACATCATATTAAAATATAATGTATTTAATAACTTGAACTCTCAGTTCTGTCAAACTGCCAAGCTCATTGTCAGCTGACTTCTGCCACACTCTTGTGTCTATGTCTACTTCTGCTGAGTTCAGAATGAACTTCAATAAGTACATTCTCACTTCCAACTCCGCAACATGCACAGACACCCAGGGATTACCTCTTTAATCCCTACTCATCAGGGATGAATTCTCACAGAAGCTTCAGGACGTCTACCATCCTGGTGCTCTGTCTCTAAGCTCACAGCTCTAACTGATACTGTCATTTAAATACTAATTATTCATACATTGCTTGAGGGCATCACATTGGTTGTATTCATGGAACTTTTCTGAACTTTACATCCTTCCTAGCCACCCAGACTGTAAGCACTTAGTAGGCAGTGTCATCCAATATAAAACAACAATATAAAAACAAACAGACTAACAGTCCACTCATTACAGTATTTTTAAAGAATTCTTCACTCAGTAATATACCTCCTACTTCTTGGCGTTTCCACTCACGCAATTTCACTCAAATTTGTATGGGTTCAACAGAGAACTGCCATTTCTAGATAGAGTTAATTGGTGCCAGATTTAGATCATATTATGCACTGAATATGCAACCCTGGAGCAGGATTTATGAGCAGTCCAGAACAAACTAGACATCTCCAGTCTGTGATACCTCCACTTAAAGCATGCCTCCTCTAACCGTGTCACAAGGCAGAGTTAGTAACAGCCATCAAACAATATGAACTCATGATATTTCTTATGTAATCAATAGCACCACATCAATTTCACAAAACAACAAGGGGAAAAAAATTTAAAAAATAAGTATACCATGTAGTGAAAACACTTTAAAAAATAATTTGTTAGTTCATGCATCCAAGCAAACTGTGATGTCACAGTACAAATAAATGAAAGGGGATTATCAGTAAAAAACAACCATTTATAATCTGTTTCGACAGAGCAGCCAAAAATTACTCACATGTTCAGTAGTATCATCAAATTCCCACTGATTGAGATTAAGAAGGTTGGGGAGGAGGGAAACAAAATAAAAAGAAATGAAGAGAAGTTTGTAGCCTGATAAAGGCAATGGTGCCCTCCTTAGACTTAAAAAAAAAAGAAAAAATAAGCAACTGAAGAGGTGTGTACAATAAAATCCCAAACAGTATGTGTTATGCTGCCACCTCCACTCCTAGCTGAGAAATTTAAAGTAAATATACTCTATATTGTTATCACTAAAACCAATTAATTTTTTTAATATGTAATTCATTGGAACAGATCAATAAGGCATACAAAATGCTATGTACACTACATTGTGACGTTTATTTTGATTTCTATCTAGATTATGCAATTCAAGTTACTATTTAGATTAACATCTTCATTGTATTGAAAATGTACATCAATGAAGTCCTATATGTAAAAAAAAAATTTCAATGAATTATCAGAACATGATATGAGCAAAAAACAAATCAACCAAAAACCAGAACAACAACACAAGGAAAATTAGCAAAATAAGAAAGGAAAGCCAAGGTAGAGGAGGAGGGGAAAAAAAGACTGAGCTGACACTTAAGGCATTTTGCATTCCATGGTTTCATTGACTACCATATTCCCAATGAAAAGAGCAAAAACACTACTGATCCGTAATGTAAGCTTATCTAAGAACTGAGGAAGGACATCAAAACATGATGGTCATATCACTTTATTTTCCAAAACTACAGATGCACCAAATAAAACATAAGCATTTTTTATGCTATACTTTATAAAACCTTTCTGTTTTACGGGTAGTACAAAATAAATATTTATTAAAAGCCAAATCAATAGTGCTTTCTCCGGAATATTATGGGACACTATGAATCTCCAACTAAATTTATAGAAATGTCCTTCAAACAAAAACCATACAACTGGATTTTTGAGGTAAATAAGTCACTAAGCTAGATTCCTTTTAGTTAAAATGCTTTATAGCTAAAGCAAATAAGCACCTTTGTGAGTTAAGACTTTGGGATAAATACGAAGTAAAGACTCTGGGGTAAAAAGCTGGGATATTTATTGCCCTGTTATTTTCACAGAGAAAAGAAGGCAAAATGTAGCAATCCAGTACAACAGTTTTCCACTTTGTTCATAATCTTCCCTACTTTCATACAAAAGAAGGAATTTTCGACTGAATTCGACTGAATTTCAAATCTGCATTAATCCCATCTATTTCCAGGCCCAGCTACCAATTTTGCTGAATAAGCAAAACACTCCATTCTCATACCCAATCACTACTAGAACAAGGTAAACTAGTCCATGGGATATGTATAATCCCCAGCAGGATGCTTATTAATTACAATCTTCCTCTCCTTTTCAGAAAAATATATACAGGTAGATTTATTATGGTATTGCTTTTGATTCACTTCTAGTTTATTTTAAAAATTGAAAAAAATATAAAGTCCTCTTTTAAATAACTTATTACAAAACCAAGTTGTGACTATATGGTTATAAATCACTGCCTTTGGCTTGATAGAATTTCTCACAAACTCAACTACACTTAATAATTTTAACTGGCTCAACATACAGGATCTCATTAATTCCCTGGGAAATTCTATAATTTTTGTCATTATCATTATCTCCATTTTCTGGGAAATGAAATAATTATTTTAATTAAATATGTAATTTGGTAAATAAATGACAGATAAAAATACTGTCTGGATACATTTCCCACCAAAAAATGTTTACTCTTCAGTGAAAGAAGGCATTCATTTAGAAATTACAGATTAATTGAGTTTCAAATACTTTTAGCACAGCAGAAAGTAGACTATAAGTAAAACTGCTGTTTAAAATTCTTCCCTTTGATTTAATTAAGTCAATTTTTTTAAGTCAGAAAGGCAAACTGAGAAATAGCTGTAGAGAGCCAAGTATCTGTATTAAAAAAAAACAAATGTTCTGTGTTTTGAATCAGATGTGTCATTTCAATTCACTTCCTCACTTGAAGTCAACTCTGACTGAAAAGATAAATATGGATTGTGTGTTTTTAAAGCTAGAATGTTATGAACTTATCTACAAAACAGAAACAGACTCCACATGCACAGAGAACAGACTTCTAGCTGCTAAGTGGGATGCAGGGTCCAGGAAGGATAGAGTGAGAGGCTGGGATTAGCAGAGGCAAACCTCTGTATCTTTGTCTGTATCTGTATCACTGAATCACTTTGCTGTACAGTAGAAATTAACACAACACTGCAAATCAATTATACTTCAAGTTTCTTAAGAATCTAGAATTTTGCATAGACATTTTAAAATGTCAAAGAAAAAATGAAAACGGGGCCCATTTTAAGGTACAGGCTAAAATAGATGTATCCTATAAAAGTATACCTATATAATTTCTCAGATGCTTACCTGTGCATCAGCCAGCATGACATCCTTCAGCATGGGCTGGCCCTTGGGCTCACCATTTTCCATCCTCACATAATGCACCTGGTATCCTCTTATCTGGCCATGCTGTTTATTGGGCACAGGTGAGCGCCATGAGACTTTAACAGATGTTGAGTTGACAGCCTCTACCTCGACTTTGCGAGGAGGACCACTAGGAACTGGAACAACATCATTGGATAAAAGAAAATTATAGGCACTTGTCCCACCCAGTCAGAGCATTTTCTTTACTCAGGTTTAAAAAAAAAATATGGGTAGACCCCACCATGTCTGTTTGTGGAATACAAACATTTTCAACCAATGAAAATGCTCAACCAATCTGCTCTACCTTTTAAGAAAAGATCAAAAAGCATGACCAATGCCAAAAAAAAAAGAAAAAAAATGGAAGAAAAAAAGAGTATCAGAGAAATAGAAAAACATGTAAAAAATGTACAAAAGCCAAGGAAGATGCTTTGAGGTTCAAAGCATTAAAGCACAAAGAAGTATAGCATTGAAATAATAACAAAAACTGGTTGTTGATTGCTGTGTGTGTTTTTTAGGTTTCTTTTTTAGCAGAATAAAAAGATTCTTGATTATATGGATTTTCTTCTTTTTTTTCCCCATATCAAAGGTATTCCATACAACAGATGCCAAAAATTGAATGTCGAGCATCACTGTCTCTGAAATGTTCAAGACAAAAAGGCAACAAAAAGATAAGAAGGCGCTTTTGAAAAGTTAACATCAAAATGTAAAAGTAGCGACTACAAAAGGCCAAGAAAAACGCAGAAGACATTAGATGGAGGTACAGAGAAGGGCCTGGATTGCAAGGTCACAGGAGCAAACTGTTCTTTAAAAAGGAAGCAAATGACTGTGTTGAGATTAAAAAACAAAAAACAAAAACAATAAAAGATTCCCAGGCTGTAGCAAAGATAGGTCTTTAGCAAAAACTGCTGAAGTTACAGTGACACTGGGTAAAAAAAGATGAGCAGAGAAAAGCACATTACTGTTAGCCTAAGACAGCAGAGCAAGACCGTGGTAGAAGGGTGCAAACTGATGGAGCAGAGGCAACATACCATCTTCATCGGTTCGAATCAACACGGACAAGCTCTCAGGGCCAGGGCCGACGTCGGTGTGGGCTGTCACAGTGATCCGGTATTCAGTCCATTTTTCCAGCTGTTCCAAAAGGTATTTGGTAGTGTCCGAAGGGATTCCCAAAATCTCGTGAGGTTTGTCATCTTCTCCGTCCACTGCAGTATACTTGATGGAGTATTCAGTAATAATGCCATTCTGCTTGTCCACTGGTGGAGGTTGCCAACTTACCAAAATACTAGTGGAACTTGGACTGGTGCAACTAATGTCTTGAGGAGGAGCTGACGGCTCTTATTTTGGTAGTGAGTTAAAGGAGGGTTTGAGTGAAAGGACAGGAGTGGTTGGAAAAAAAAAATGATAAAACAAAAGAAAAGGCGAAAATAAATAGACGAACAAGAAGGGCAACAAAATGAAAATAAGACTTTGAAACTTAAAATTTTAAAGATAAATTTATGAACCTTGGCTTAGTAATATGAATAAACCAAAAAATGAATAAATGACCAAAAATAATTGTTAAATAATGGGTGGGGGGAATATGTGAAAATGAAATCTTAAGGTAACAGAGCCTCAAATAAAGTTACCTACCTGCAATTTAAATTCTTCTTCTAAAACAATCCCTCAGTATTCCCCAGCCCTATTTTACAGACTATCGAACTTCATAAAAAGCTGCAAACAGTACAAGATTTGTTACATGAGAGTCTGATGATGTTTAAGAGATGCCATTTCAAGCTTTGGTTACTGAACTGTGTTCTGATTCATATACAGTATTTATTTGCAAAAAGGTTCTTCAGTGTGAAAAGTGGCAATAACTGTTAGATGCCCTTCTGCCAATTAAAATTTTAAAAAGAGAAATAAAAGCCGAACAAACATAAAAGGGTTCCCTCTGACTGTCTGAAAATCAGTATTCTGACCAGTTCTAATGAGAAGTGTTAGCCTAATACTGATCATAGCCCATAGACAGTGAGCATGCAGATCGATAAAGGATGAAAATGCAGTCCAAGGTTTACCTACCCGAGGGTAAATTTCAGGCTGGTTGATTCTGACTGTAACTTGTACTTACCCTATGTCAGCTTCCAGTTTGTTTTTATTTTTAAATTTAACTCTTCTTGGGACATCATTGCTAGTGAAGAATTAGATCCCACCAGCAAATTTTGGTAAAATCAATAAAAATCATCTATCCCTTACAAAATGTCAATAACACAGCCATTAAAAAGAACTGTTTAAAAAAATCCTGAGACCCATCTGGGAAAGATTTGACTTATCTTCCAATTTGTATGTAGCTCTTTTCATTTTGTACATAATTATTCATATAAAGTAGAATTTACATGAGAGTTAAAAGATAAACTTTCTTAATGCCCATTCTAATATAAACTAGTCACCTTCTGAGTAATTATTTTCCATCAAATAAATCAAACATATCATTATTTGAAAAAAAGCAAGAAAGAACAATGTGACTACTAAGTTACTTTTTCAAGTTAGTAATGTATATTCCTAAAGAAGCACAAAGAATTTAGATGAAATATATATAAATATGTATGCATATATATATTATATAAGACAATATATATGATTGAAGAGTAAAACATTTCTATTTCTTTTTTTGTATTTGAACATGCAGTTTAAGTAGTTCTTTATATTCTGTGAACCTTAATAATATGTAGTGTCAGGTATATCTTATTATATAGACAATTATCAGTCTTTCTTAATTTACATGTCTTGTGTTCTTCATTATAGGCAGTCAAAATGAAAAGATCTTTGTACAGACAAAAAGAAAATTATCATTAAACAGCCTTGTAAATCTGGTATAAGATTTGCAAAATCACAAGAACATCATTTTTATTGATTCTGACTATAGGTTCTTATATCTCAAATTATGAAACTATTTCATATGTGCTATCATTCATAATAAATTGAGTTGTTCATGTAACAGCAAAGACTCATTTGTAATTCTTTTTAAAAAACTGATTTGGTTTTCACTGCATTCCTACTTTCAGACCTCCTATTCTGGGAGAGTGTATGCAACATCACTTGAAACTCTAATAAAGAGTAGATAAGCTTTTGATGTGGTTACAAAAGTCCATTCTGTCTCTTTGTATTTAAGTATCTATATATGCATTTGCGGTGCTGTGCTTAGTTGCTCAGTCGTGTCCTACTCTTTAGGACCCCAGGGACTGTAGCCCACCAGGCTCCTCTGTCCACAGACTTCTCCAGGCAAGAATACTAGAGTGGGTTGCCATGCCCTCCTCCAGGGGTTCTTCCCAACTCAGGGATCAAACTCAGGTCTTCTGCAATATAGTCAGATTCTTTACCATTTGAGCCACCAGGGAAGCATGTATGTGTACATTAGATGTATATATACAAAAAAAGTTTGTAAAAAAAAAAACATGCAAAATATAATAAAGCATGTGACCTTCCTGTTAATTAAATGTCTGATTTTAAGAGTTATCTTCTGCAATATTACTTATTAGCCTGCCTGGAACTCAAAGAAGACATACAATACTGCACTGATTTACATGTTTCAGTTTTAGAAGAAAGGGAATGTTATAGGAATAAGCTATAATCAGTAAGGGATTAAGCAATAGAATACTAATACTTTTCATATGAATAATCATGTGTTGAGGAAAACTATGAATTTTATCATCAAAAATTGAAAAGATTTATCTATAGAAAATGAAATTCTAGAAGACTTGCTTATATGAAAGGAAACTCATTCTCTAAAAAACTGTAAATTTCATGTTTTCTGATAGGTCTAACAATTAGGTCAATAGAACATCCTCTTTATGAAATTCCACATATTCATTTTATACATATCTATGTCACTATATCACAAATAACATAAAATATACAATACTTTTAAAATCTAAGGAAACTCAAAAAAACCATTCAAGAAAAAAATGGTTGTTTAATAAATTATAGAAACTTATTAATAAAGAGCAAACAGTAGTAGTATATAAGCCGCCAGACTTTCCATCAAAAACAAGCTGCCATATAACATTATACAGAACAGTCCTCCCTAGATACAATGAACTCCATTGTGAAAAACACAACTATGCTTTAGAGTAATAGTCCTCAAATGAAAAGAAACCTGAGGAAACAAAATACAATTTAGGATTGCCGCTATACTTGTGATTATTCCATTGTTCCTAAATTTGTCCAAATACAGACTTCTGTGAATGTCTCAAATTTCCATATGAACTACTTGCAAAGTTAACAACAAACTGGGAACAAATACGTGACATGAAGACTTGGTCATTAGCAAAATTAAAATCTGTGTCCTTCAAAGAGGTGAAAGTTCGGTCTTTTGCTATCTTTGCTAAGCCCTCCTCTGACTATTTTGCAGTGTCCTCAACTTGAATTTTGCTTTACAGCTTTATAATTCATTAACTGGGGCCTGATCCAACGCTTTTACCCATTATTCTCAAGGAGGTTTACTGTTGCTGCTGCTGCTAAGTCACTTCAGTCCAACTCTGTGTGACCCCATAGACGGCAGTCCACCAGGCTCCCCCGTCCCTGGGATTCTCCAGGCAAGAACACTGGAGTGGGGTGCCACTGCCTTCTCCAGGAGGTTTCCTAACTTCTCTAAATGACTTTCGATTCCAGAAGTGAGAGAATAGCATCTGTCATTTGGGCCCAGCCTGAAAACCAAGGTCTTGATAACTCTAATCTCTAAAACTGGACACTTGCTGGTATAGACTACCAACTATTAAAAGAATATGAATTAGCAAGTCTGTTGGTAAGGATAAAAGCCAGCAACACGGCCTAGTGAGAAAAAGGGGCAGAAAATAAGCAAAGAGAGACACCTACTTGACTGCATGGTTCTGGCTGATATTTCAGCCGTGGAAGCACCCAGGCCTTGGGGAGAGCGTGCCGCCAGACGGAAGTAGTACAAGCTGTTTGGTCTCAGCCCTTGCAGTCTGTAAGATGTCCCTGGTTCAATGGTGATCCGTTGCTGTGGATATGTAACAAGGGAACTTGATCATTTTCATGAAGATCTGTATTTTTATCATGTATTTTTATCATGTATTTTTATCACACTGCTCAGAACATCAGATTTCTGTCATGAGGGTTATAATGTTATCAACATATCACAAACAGAATCAACAGTGAGTATCAAGAGCCCCACTAGGGGTAGCACATAATGAAGATTGTTGTTTTTAGTTGCTAAACCGTGTCAAGCCTCTGAGACCCCATGGACTGTAGCCAAGAAGGCTCTTCTGTCCATGGGATTTCCCAGGCAAGAATAGTGGAGTGGTAAGTTTCTACAAGTAAGACAACTAGAAAAAAGGCAGTCAAGGATCTATTTAATGATGTCACAGTGTTTCAAATACATCAGATAAGGGGCAGTGAGAGGCCACCACCCATGAAGGCATTTGAACGTTAAGGCATGTGTGTGGTTGTGACATTGTCCACCAGAGAAACTGACACCCATTCCTGACAGTGGCTACCATTTGAAGAGATGTCTAGCTCATTTCCCATGACAGCCTGAAACCCAAGTATGGGAAAAGAAAATATGGCCAGAAGTAACATAACAATGGAAACTGGCATACAATTTACATGACAGTGTTATAAAAGAGATCTGAAATTGCCAAGGTTGGCAGGGATAAAAATCAGATGTTAGTTACTGAAGAAAGCTGGCTAATGTATATGAAACCATATCATTACTCTAGGTTGATTTCAAATTAATTTTTAAGTTATTTTTAATTGGAGGATAATTGCTTTACAATATTGTGTTGGTTTCTGCCTTACATCAACACGAATCAGCCATAGGCATGATGTATGTCCTCTCCCTCTTGAACCTCCCTCACTCCTCCCACCCCATCCCACTCCTCTAGGTTATCACAGAGCACCAGATTTGTGCTCCCTGCATCACAGGGCCTACAGGAAGGAAAAAGAAACCACAAATTTTTCTATCACCTGACATCAAAAAGGGCTTCTGAAATAAGTGGGTTTTTTTTTTAATTGAATGTTGTAACTCTTATTTTCATGCTTGAAATCCGCCTTTGCCATTTTAGTAAAAATATAGCTATCTATGGGTAATCAATCTCAGATTGAACATGAGTCTGTAGCAGACCTTAAAAAACATACTAATATGTAATCTTGTAATGGCATCAATAATCTTACAAGGCTTTTTATTAAGCAGTGTTTGGCATTCACACAAACCAGAAATCGGGGAAGGGGAATTCAAATATAAAATTAGAAAAAACATCCTTAGGGTGTTCTGGCTTGCAAATAAAAAAGCTTTCACAAATTTTAGACTTACCAAATAATAAGAAAAAAAAGGAATTTCCTAAATAAACATTTGTAAAGCAGAGTAGGGATGCCAACAGTCAAGTATCCAACCATTGCCAAAAGACCACCTGTCTCATAACTGTTTTTATTTTTAACAGGGTATGCAAGTCAGGAAGAAAGTTAGAATTGGACATGGAACAACACACTGGTTCCAAACAGGAAAAGGAGTGCGTCAAGGCTGTACACTGTCACCCTGCTTATTTAACTTATATGCAGAGCACATCATGAGAAATGCTGGGCTGGAGGAAGCACAAGCTGGAATCAAGATTGCCGGGAGAAATATCAATAACCTCAGATATGCAGATGACACCACCCTTATGGCAGAAAGTGAACTAAGAACCTCTTGATGAAAGTGAAAGAGGAAAGTGAAAAAGTTGGCTTAAAGCTCAACATTCAGAAAACTAAGATCATGGCATCCGGTCCCATCACTTCATGGGAAATAGATGGGAAAACAGTGGAAACAGTGGCTGACTTTATTTTTGGGGGCCCTAAAATCACTGCAGATGGTGACTGCAGCCATGAAATTAAAAGACACTTACTCCATGGAAAGAAAGTTATGACCAACCTAGAGAGCGTATTAAAAAGTAAAGAAATTACTTTGTACACAAAGGTCTGTCTAGTCAAAGCTATGGTTTTTCCAGTACTCATGGATGGATGTGAGAGTTGGACTATAAAGAAAGCTGAGGGCCAAAGAACTGATGCTTTTGAACTGTGATTTTGTAAAAGACTCTTGAGAGTCCCTTGGACTGCAAGGAGATCCAACAAGTCCCTCATAAAGCAGATCAGTCCTGGGTGTTCATCAGAAGGACTGATGTTGAAGCTGAAACTCCAATAATTTGGCCACCTGATGTGAAGAGCTGACTCATTTGAAAAGACCCTAATTCTGGGAAAGATTGGGGGCAGGAGGAGAAGGGGACGACAGAGGATGAGATGGCTGGATGGCATCACCGACTCAACGGACATGGGTTTGGGTAGATTCCGGCAGTTGGTGATGGACAGGGAGGCCTGGTGTGCTGCGGTTCATGGGGTCGCAAAGAGTCAGACAAGACTGAGCGACTGAACTGAACTGAAGGATTTTAAACAATTTAATGTTGATTTATGTTGTACTATAAACATTTGTAACACGAGTACTTAAATCAACGCTTTAGTTCTAGAATTTTCTGAGTTATTAATTGGAATTGGCTTTGTTAGCTAAACCTAAAAGCACTGCTCTTAGAACCTGCTCACTTCAGAGATGTAATAAAACAGGTTTATTAACATTAACTTTTATAGCATTCATAGTGATGAGCTACAAGTTAATTGGTAATAGTTCACTGTGTTTGTGAGTCTTAAAAAAGTATTCTTTGTTAGAAATCAGGGCTGTTGTGCTTTGTGAAGTTGGCTGTTTTTAAGAAAAAGAATGCTAAGAGATATAATAAAATGGCTTGGTGAATCAAGTTTTCACATACAGTTTTATAAACTTTTTTGTCCTGATGTTACTTGTGAGTTTCATGATAAATGAAATATATATTATTATCATATATCCCCTTCCCGAAAATATTAGATGTATTTTAATAGTGATTTATAGAATCTGTTCAAAGTATATCCACGGGCCAGTGTATCATGAAGTCAAGAGAACAGATTCTAGAAATTGTCTATATGAGGCTTTGGGCAAATACTTCAACTTTTTTTTTGTATCCATTTTGTTAATATGTGAAACAGATTAATAACAGAGGCTGAGACAAAGTACTACTGTTGGATTGAGTTAATATATGTGAAACCCTTATTACAGTACCTATAAATGTATGTTATTCTGATTTTTATTTCTCTTTTTAGTAACTATTAACAATTACTATTCTTCTATACTATTTGCATAACCTAATCAAATTACATGTGTGTGCATGTGTGTGTGTGCACCAAGTTGATTCACATCTGATTCTTTGCAACCCTATGGACTGTAGCCCTCCAGGCTCATCTGTCCATGGGGATTCTCTAGCAGAGAATTCTGGAGTGGGTTGCCATGGCTTCCTCCAGAAGATCTTCCCAACCTAGGGATTGGACCCACATGTCTTGTGCCTCCTGCATTGGCACGTGGGTTCTCTAGTTCCACCTGGGAAGCCAATAGGTGTTGATATAGATATAGATACATACACACTCATATCAAACAATCAATAGCACATGAATGAACATTTGCTCTGGGGCATCTTTCTCTGAAACCAGTTGGGACAAATTCATCTACCCAAAGCCTTGGAGCTCACTTAGTCAAGGGTTAACTGTGACTTAAGTACTTTAATGCAGAAGACAAAGAAAAGAAATCTCCAAATATCAAGGAGTATGTTCTTTTACAACCCAATACTTCCCTAAATATCTTGGAAACCTGAATTTAAAACAAGAAATCCATTAGAGACAATAGCTGTTTTTCTGTCTCTTCTGTCCTACCCCCATCAAGTCTCCAAACACTCTTCTTTCCTTTTTTTTTTTTTTTGGTCAATTTTCTCTTTTTATGAATAAACCTTTTCCACCAATGTCCTCAGTAGCTATCTGACCTTTCAATGGAACTTGGGCAAGTAAACAGAATGAGAGTAGTGTCTCGATGCCATGAATGGCGACAAGGTGAGAAGCACAGTCCTACCTCCTCTCCATGCTCCCCATCCTTGTAGACCAGTTCATAGCTGGCGATGGTGTCTGAACGAGGAGGTGTCCAAGAGAGCAAAATACTTGTTTCGGATTCAGGTTCTGCCTTGAAATTTAGTGGCTGCCCTGGGACTAAAAACAAGAAAGCAAAGGATTAAGCTCATCGTCACCAGAAATAATCAGAAATTCTTGCATTAACTGTTTAACCTTTCGGTGTTCACATGTATTAGTTTAGTGGAGAGTAAGGTTTCTTATACTGTCCAAGTTAACCTATGAGTACAAAGCCCACTTTTTCTCCTTTAAGGGATAAGGACAATGTTATGAATATTGTCCTTGTCCTTGAGTGGTTTAATATATATGTAAGATGTGGAATTAGCAAATGTAAATATATCAGTTTCTGAGTTCAACTTTAAGGATAATATTTATTATAATATTGTTATAAGCAATAAATGTGATGATATTGTAAGCAATAAACATGATTTATATAGAGTACTTGGAATGAATACTGCCTAAATCACATAAAATGTTAAATACATAAAAGCTATTGCTATTTTACAACTTAGGAGGAACTTATTTTTTAGTACTATAGTTTACTTTCAAAACAATTTCCAATTAGGTTTATAAAATCTCAGCTTCACTCCATTAGCAAAATCTATAGGCAAGCATAATGATTAGTATTTTTTTTTGTTACCAACCCATTTTTTTGAACACTAACAATTCTTTCTGACCTCTAAATGAGTTTATATGAGTTAATACACTAGACCCAATATAAATTTAATATTGTCCCAAGTGAGAAAGAGCTAAATTACTACACAAGTTAAAAAGTTATAGACTACACTTACAATCACAAATATATGAATTTAATATAGGTTTCCCTGGTGGCTCAGACAGTAAAGAATCTGCTAGCAATGTGGGAGACCAGGGTTTGATCGCTGGGTTGAGTATTCCCCTGGAGAAGAGAATGGCAACCCACTTCAGTATTCTTGCCTGGAGAACTCCACGGACACAGAGGCGTGGTAAGCTCCAGTCCATGGGATCACAAAGAATCAGACATGATTGAGCAACTAACACTTTCACTTTCATAGGAATTTAATGGAGGTCATCTATAATTTGTACCTTGGTCATGTAATCCATGCAATAGACAATTTGGAACAGCTATATATCAGATGAAATCAAGAATTGGATCTAGTTGAAAACACCTTACACAAATGTTGAATTAGAATAAATTTTACCAACACCAACCTTCTAGTTAGCACCTAATCCCACAAGGTCCTCTACCCATTATATATAAGGCTAATGCACTTCAGGGCATCAGTGGCACAATTACCCTTACTTACGCTGTTCTTGCCCAATGTCTACTCTGGCTGATGCCCATGTCTCGTGGCCATTAAATATTTTGATCATTACTCCTGATATTATGGTATGTTTCAAAGTGCCATATCTGAATATATGTCCGTATGCCCACAAGTTCACATGAGAATTGTGTGTATATTTAAATTAAAAAAAAAAAGACAAGAATAATACTCCACACTAGAGGGGAAAAGAACACCTCAAGTATTTTTTTGGCAAATGAGCATAAGCATTCAAAAATATGTACAAACAACATAACTTGTAGCTGATGTATGACATCAGTTTCTTAAACAATAATTAAAGCATCATTTTCAGAAAGAAAGTCGCTGGAAATATAAAATGCAATGCTTCCTTTTCTTTCTGTAGTCATCTCTCTGCAGTATGACTAAAAAACTGCCTTTTGTTTGAAAAAGAGATTCGAGTTTAAAAGGACCTACAATGGTTTCTGGGATCCCTAATGATCATTTCATTCCTCATCTGGTCTGTTAACCTGTGAGTGTGTGTGTGTGTGAACAAGTGCACACACTCATGTCTGGACTGATGTGTAAGGCCACCAATAATCAGTGCTTCATATTTCTAATTAATCTTCTTTTCTCCCCTGTTGTACCACAGGCTTTGAGATACTCATTAATTTGATGCCTCCAGAAATGTACTTTCTGAACTGGGTATCTATTTTTTTTTAAGTACCTGCCCAATAGGTGACCTAACACAATCATTCACACTGAGAGGTGAGAGGTGGGGAGAAAAGAAGGGATCAAGAGCAGGTAGAAGAGAGGGAAATAAGAAAACAATCAGGCAAATAGCAAATCAAAGAGAAAATGCATAATTTTTAAAAGGAAAATACCAAAATCACAGGCAGGAGCAACAGTGGAAGCCAAGAATGATCAGACAGATGGGGGAATGATGTTTGAATTCTAATATTCAGACGATGAAACACTTTCTCAACCTAAAAATACACATGCCTATGCATATGTATGCAGTCACTTCTTTTTCTCTAGTTTTATTCCAACTTCCACAAGTCTGGGAAAGAACACCTTGTGATAACTTCTGACATAATCCAAACTGAATAAAGTACTGTCAAGAATTAACAACACAGACAGTATTGAAAGGCTGCTCTCAGGATAATAAATGCTGGTTATATATTTCCTCCCTGCTAATGCTAATAATAAATTGAGTGACAGCAACTGAAAACATTGTGGGAATCTAATTAACTTTTTCTTACTTAAACTGTTTACTTTTTTGCTTTTAATTTGTCTCAAACAAATTCCTGGTAGGTCCCGATGTTTCATCCTTGTTTAGTGCCATACACTTCCTTTAATCCCCTAATTCTGTTTGGTTTTACTCAAAGCCCTCTCTTTCTAAATAATGAAATAGCTACATCAAAGTCTCAGAGGGTGTAAATGTTCATTTTATCCTTGCACAAAGTAAGTAAGTAGTGATCACGAAACTGGATAGTTAGACTTTTTAAACAGTATAATGAGGTTCTCCTCCTCTGCTATATAATACAATGAGGTTCTCCTCCTCTGCTTTCACCATCTTCTTTTGAAGTGGGCTGGCAGATAATTTATTAGATTGTAAACTTGTAGTAGAAACACCAGTGCCTAGAAATGCCAGGCGGATGAGAAGGCCGTATGGACACAGGGTCACAGGAGTGCCTGGGCCACCAGAAGGAGTCAGTGATGCTCTGAGCCAGTACACTGCTGCCTTGTGGGATGTGGGTTCAGTCTTGCCCCAAGCTTCTGATTTTTCAACAGAAGTTGATAATGAATCTTCTAGGTAAAATCTTTCAACTTCTTTATAATCTTAAATAAAATGAAACAGTTGAAATGAAATAAAAAATACTGTATTGGGCAAAAGATGTCTACAGACAAAATCTAGCATATGGACCAGGGCTTAAAAGATCTTTTTGTTATATCAGGCTCTGTGCCCACACTACTCAGACTTTTCTAGGGAATTTGAAAGTGAAAGTCACTCAATCCTGTCTGACTCTTTGCAAACCTATGGACTATAGCCTTCCAAGCTCCGCTCTCTCTGGAATTCTCTAGACAAGAACACTGGAGTGGGTTGCCATGCCCTCCTCCAGGGGATCTTCCCGACCCGGGGATTGAACACAGGTCTCCTGCATTGCACACAGACTCTTTACGGTTTAGGCCCCCAGGGAAGCCCAAGAATACTGGAGTGGGTAGCCTATCCCTTCTCCAGGGGATCTTCCCAACTCAGGAATCGAACCCACGTCTCTTGCTCTGCGGGCGGATTCTTTACTGTCTGAGCCACCAGGGAACTGTGGGTTCACCTTATAAAGATATTGCTTCCTCAGTATCATTTAGTCAGTGCTGAAACATCCACAATGAAGCTGAGGCTTCAAAGGAAAAAAAAAGCTATGATAGTAATGTATTTACTTATATATTCCCCAAACAAATTAGTCCTAATGATCATAATATATGTTTAGAAGAAAACACTTTAGTGGACTCCCAACTGTCATATTTATTTTGTTTGTGCCACTTGGAGACACAGGGAAATTTCATCACTGGTCAGAATTTTACACCAAATACAATGCTACAAAGGCTCTATTAACATTTACATTTGTCTTCTTCCATACCCTTCCCCTTTCTCTCCTTCCCTGACTGTCTCCCTCCCTCTCCCCTTTCCTTCTCAATATATACATGTATATATATATCTATACACACATGACTGAGCGACTTTCCTTTCACTTTTTGCTTTCATGCATTGGAGAAGGGAATGGCAACCCACTCCAGTGTTCTTGCCTGGAGAATCCCAGGGATGGGGGAGCCTGGTAGGCTGCATCTATGGGGTCGCACAGAGTCAGACACGACTGAAGTGACTTAGCAGCATATATATATATATATATATATATATATATATATATATATAAATACTCTCACAATGTTTACACCACAAACTTGCTGACATTCTTTTATCTCATTTACTTCATGTTAGACTATGTATATTTAATTTTTATTCTATTAAGAGCTTTCCTGTTTTGTCCCATTTCTCTCACTAATGAACCTAAGATTCTTTTTATGGGAAAATCTGATTCTGGAAAATATATGGAAGAAGAAGAACAACAACAACAATAACAAAAACAACAAAACTCACCCAGAAATGTAAGTGTAGTAACTGTGACCAGAAACCAAAAAATGTACATGTGGCCAGAGAAAAAGAATGTAGAAAAATAGTTTTTCTTTAAAATTATATTTAATAAATCCTTATATTTGGTGAAGTGTTGCTGTTATATCCTTCTTCTTGATTGCTTATTTAATGTCCACAAAGAAATATAAATATGGGTTATCAATTCCCTAAAATAAGATTATAACCCATTGAGAAATGTAAAATATTTGCATAGTAATACAATTATACTCAATACAAATATCTGAAGGCAACTTAGAGAGAATGGAGAACGAATAAAAAGTGAAAAGAAAATCTGCATGACATCTAAACTTTGATAATTAGAAGCAATCAAATTTCAGTAGATTTTAGAAGAGAAACAGGTTAGCATACATATAAGCTGGCTAAAAAACAATTTTACCTCACCATAGTATAAATATGAAATGTACCAAAGAGACCAAAAAAACCCTCAAATAACTTATTGTTAAAATAGCTGGTGCTCTAATAAGGTACATATTTTAAAATGTGAGTATCTAGCATATTGACAAACAGTAACGACAACAATAAAACAACAGCCAGAATTATAGCGGTGGTAAAACAAAACCAAATTCAAACAAGGAGTCAGATTTCTAAGTGCTACAGATATATTATTGACAAAAGTAGTACTTAACACACATGCACCTGCATAAATCTTGTTCTCAACTGTCATTAAACATCAATAAGAAAAAGTTAAATTTTATTACAGTTGTATTTATAGCCATAGCTCCTTTACTCATTGCTAAAATAACCTAGAAAAAGCATTTAAATTTTTGTTATTGGAAATCAGTCTTTTTTAATTTGCCTATATTGACTTGTTGATATATATTTAATAGTAATGAAATGATTTGAAAATTCTGAAAATCTAAAGCACGACGTCTCTAAAATGTCATAGTTCTATAACAACTTTGCTCCTTCGAAACATTTAAAGTTGATATGACTCATTAATATTTACTTAGTAAATGCATATAATTATTTTCCTTTCAAAGACCTATACTATTAAGGTCTGCACATAAAAATCAGTACTTTCTCCAAGAATTTATTGAATGCATAGAAGAATTAGAGGTCAGATGTGTTTTCTAAAGAAAGTTCAGAAAAAAGACACTCATTAGGATTTAACAGCTCTATGATTGCCCTATTAGCATGAACAACATACATTTATTTCAGTGAACAGGTTTAAGGTGTTAATTTATTACAATTCTTTAGAAGAGTTTTATTTGTACTTCTTTTGTAAAATATAGTTACCCTACACTCTTATATAATTATATACATGAGAAAACTATAACAGACATCTTTTCCGAAGTTTTTCTATTGCAGAGTTTTTTTCCAACATAACGCAAATACGTCCCTTGTCAATGACCATACAGTCGACGTATTTTCAACGTGAACTAGTTGCAAGTAATTATAATGCCAGAAGTTAAAGTGATGTAAACTCTGGGTGATTAATCCATACATTTAGAAAATAATCATTTTAACCAAAACTTTTTTATATTTAAAATCATTTAAAGATTATGTGATAGTTTCATCTGCACTAATATTCATAATTAAGACACTATATTACTGACTATAAATAGATACCCAAGAAAAAGATACACAGAAAGGCAAAGTGGTTGTCTGAGGAAACTTACAAATAGCTGAGAAAAGAAGAGAAGCGAAAGGCAAATGAGAAAAAGAAAGATATATCCATCTGAATGCAGAGTTCGAAAGAAGAGCAAGGAGAGATAAGAAAGCCTTCCTAAGTGAACAATGGAAAGAGAGGAAAACAACAGAATTGAAAAAGACAAGAGAACTTTCAAGAAAATTAGAGATACCAAGGGAACATTTCATGCAAAATGAGCACAATAGTGGACTTTTGGACTCAGAGGGAGAGGGAGAGGGTGGGATGATTTGGGAGAATGGCATTGAAACATGTATACTATCATGTAAGAATCAAATCACCAGTCTATGTCCGATGCAGGATACAGCATGCTTGGGGCTGGTGCATGAGGATGACCCAGAGGGATGTTGTGGGGAGGGATGTGGGGGGAGGGGGTTCATGTTTGGGATTGCATGTACACCCATGGTGGATTCATGTCAATGTATGGCAAAACCAATACAGTATTGTAAAGTAAAATAAAGTAAAAACAAAAATTAAAAAAAAAAGTTCAAAAAAAAATGAGCACAATAAAGGAAATGGTATGGTCTTAACAGAAGATAAAGATATTAAGAGGAGGTGACAAAAATTCACAGAAAAACTAAACAAAAAAGATCTTAATGACCTGGATAACCACAATGATGTGATCACACACCTAGAGCCAGACATCCTGGAGTGTGAAGTCAAGTGGGCTATAGGAAGCATCATTACAAACAAAGCTAGTGGTGGTGATGGGATTCCAGCTGAGCTATTTGAAATCCTAAAGATGATGCTGTGAAAGTGCTGTACTTAAAATGCGAGCAAATCTGGAAGACTCATCAGTGGCCACAGGACTGGAAATGGTCAGTTTTCATTTCAATCCCAAAGAAAGACAATGCCAAAGAATGTTCAAACTACCACAGTGTTGCTCTCATTTCACAGGCTAGCAAAGTATGCTCGATATCTTCCAAGCGAGGCTTCAACAGTAGGTGAACCGAGACCTTCCAGATGGTCAAGATGGATTTAGAAAGGCAGAGAAAACAGAGGTCAAATTGCCAACATCTTTTGGATCATAGAAAAAGCAATAGAATTCCAGAAAACAAAACAAAACAAAACAAAACATATACTTCTACTTCACTGATACACTAAAACATTTGACTTTGTGAATCAAAACAAACTGTGGAAAATTCTTAAAGAGAGATGGGAATACCAGACTACTTTACCTGACTCCTGAGAAACCTGTATACATGCCAAAAAGCAACAGTTAGAACCAGACATGGAACAAGGAACTGGTTCCAAATTGGGAAAGGAGTACGTCAAGGCTGCACACTGTCATCTTGCTTATTTAACTTCTATGCAGAGTACATAATGCCAAATGCTGGGCTGGATGAAGCACAAGCTGGAATCAAGATTGCTGGGAGAAATATCAACTACCTCAGATTTGCAATGACACCATCCTGATGGCAGAAAGCAAAGAGTAACTAAAAAGCCTCTTGATGAAAGTGACAAAGGAGAGTGAAAAAGCTGTCTTAAAATTCAACATTCAAATAACTAAGATGATGGCATCTGGTCCCATCACTTCATGGCCAAACAGAGGGGAAAACAATGGAAACAGTGACAGATTTTACTTTCTTGGGCTCAAAAATCACTGTAGAGGGTGACTACAGCCATGAAGTTAAAAGATGCTTGCTCTTTGGAAGAAAAGCTACGAAAAACCTGGACAGCTTATTAAAAAGCAGAGACATTACTTTGCTGACAAAGGTCCATCTAGTTACAGTTAAAACTATGGTTTTAATAGCAGTCATGTACAGATGTGAGTTGGCCATAAAGAAGGCTGAGCATAGAATAACTGATGCTTTTGAACTGTGGTGTTAGAGAACTCTTGAGAGTCTCCTGGACTGAAAGGAGGTCAAACCAGTCAATCCTAAAGGAAATCAACCCAGAATATTCATTGGAAGGACTGATACTGAAGTTGAAGCTGCAACAGTTTGGCTATCTGAGGCAAAGAGCTGACTCATTATAAAAGATCCTTTTGCTGGGCAAGATTGAAGGCAGGAGGAGATGGGGATGGCAGAGGATGAGATGGTTGGATGGCATCACTGACTCAATGGACATGAATTTGAGCCAGCTCTGGGAGATGGTGAAGAACAGGGAAGTCTGGTGTGCTGCAGTCCACGGCGTCGCAAAGAGTCAGACAAGACTAAGTGACTGAACAACAACAATAGATAGATATTTTGATTGTCTATATCCCTAGAAATTACGAATTTACATCAACTCCATTTATATCAATATGTATGACAGTACTCTTGGAAAAGATCAAAAGTAATAATGTCTCTCTTAAACTCACTTTATTTCTAAATACCGTTTCTGCAGAGTCTGATTTTAAACAAAAACAGAAATATTATTGTCAGGGAATTAAAGGTAATATAATGAAAGTACCTTTCTGATTAAGTAGACATACAATATATATCTCTCTGGATATAAAATTAAAATATATTTGAGTTTATATAGATATATTACTGACCTGTGAATTTTTTTAGGTTCGGAAAAAAACAAAATATTAGTGAGAATAATCATAAACTCAAATTTTATATAACCTAACTAAAATAACATTTTATAATGGTTTTATGTTTTGCTGAGCAGTGGTTCTATGATTTAGCTAATCAAGAGCATCTCAGCATTAATTATATCAGAACTAACATCATTGTATTTGGCAGGTGTCCACTAACATCAAATGGCCTTTGTTAATTAAGTCTGGAGAACAGATCAAATCATTGTGCCATTTCGGAAGGTTTTCTTAGCCTATTGATCTTGGCAGGCACAAGTCATCATGTCATTATATATCTTCTCAATCAATAGGTATTAAAATCACAACTATTATGCAAGGTTCTTGGAAATATCTTAATGTAAAAAAAAAAGTTAAACAGAAATTGATAACAGCTATTCTAATGCATCTGTGACCCATTTATCTAGATTTTTTTTTTTAGGTACAGAGTCCCTGGATCACATTAACTCAATTGCTCCTGTCACAATATTACCTTCACTGAGTAATGATTTATGTTACATTATGTCCCCTGGTAATATAGAAAATCAAAATATGGTCTATTGAAACATCAGCTCTATATCTTTCATTAAATTGTGACTGAAAGCATTATTGTCTGCCATTCCATGTTCTTAAGATAAGGATCTCATGACTCTCAAAGATTCTTATGTTTTGGTTGAATTTAGTTTCAGAAACTATTTGGTTTCTTAGCTAAATCCTCCTGTCATAAGAAAAAAAAATAAAACACTTTGATATTCATGCTAAAATTTGTAGTTAGAAAATTAAGAACCAGATTTAGTGATTAAGTATAATAACCTCCAAATAGAAAGGTATTCCTTCTTCGTGTAGATAAATATATTGTTTTTTCCTATGTAAATAGTTTAATGTACCTCTGTACTGGAATAATCGGATAGCTACTGCAAGTATTTCAGAAGTAAATCATACTTAATTCTTGGATACAATACTTGAAACCCTGTATTTCCTGCCTCTGTTCAAAAACCCAGTAGGAACCAAAAAAAAAAAGATATTTGTAAATTATTAATTTGAAAGACAATGGTGCTTCAGCAAAGGAGACAAAAAAGAAAATAAAAAGATAACCCACCAATTGGTATTAGGATAATGGATAAGGAACTAGTCTCTAAAATTAACAAATAGTTCATGATGCTTAACAGTATCAAAACAATCCACTCAAAATGGGCAGAAGACCTAAATACATATTTCTTCAAAGAAGAATCAGTTCAGTTTATTTCAGTTCAGTCGCTCAGTCATGTCCGACTCTTTGCGACCCCATGAATCACAGCACACCAGGCCTCCCTGTCCATCACCAACTCCCGGAGTTCACCCACTCACATCCATCGAGTCAGTGATGCCACCCAGCCATCTCATCCTCTGTCGTCCCTTTCTCCTCCTGCCCCCAATCCCTCCCAGCATCAGTCTTTTCCAATGAGTCAACTCTTCACATGAGGTGGCCAAAGTACTGGAGTTTCAGCTTTAGCATCATTCCTTCCAAAGAACACCCAAGGTTGATCTCCTTCAGAATGGACTGGTTGGATCTCCTTGCAGTCCAAGGGACTCTCAAGAGTCTTCTCCAACACCACAGTTCAAACGCATCAATTCTTCGGCGCTCAGCCTTCTTCACAGTCCAACTCTCACATCCATACATGACCACAGGAAAAACCATAGCCTTGACTAGACGGACCTTAGTCGGCAAAGTAATGTCTCTGCTTTTGAATATGCTGTCTAGGTTGGTCATAACTTTCCTTTCAAGGAGTAAGTGTCTTTCAATTTCATGGCTGTAATCACCATCTGCAGTGATTTTGGAGCCCCCAAAAATAAAGTCTGACACTGTTTCCCCATCTATTTCCCACGAAGTGATGGGACCGGATGCCATGACCTTTGTTTTCTGAATGTTGAAAAGGCAGAGGAACCAGAGATCAAATTGCCAACATCCGTTGGATCATGGAAAAAGCAAGAGAGTTCCAGAAAAACATCTATTTCTGCTTTACTGACTATGCCAAAGCCTTTGACTGTGTGGATCACAATAAACTGTGGAAAATTCTGAAAGAGATGGGAATACCAGACCACCTGACCTGCCTCTTGAGAAATCTGTATACAGGTCAGGAAGCAGCAGTTAGAACTGGACATGGAACAACAGACTGGGTCCAAATAGGAAAAGGGGTACGTCAAGGCTATATATTGTCACCCTGCTTATTTAACTTATATGCAGAGTACATCATGAGAAACGCTGGACTGGAAGAAACACAAGCTGGAATCAAAATTGCCAGGAGAAATATCAATAACCTCAGATATGCAGATGACACCACCCTTATGGCAGAAAGTGAAGAGGAACTAAAAAGCCTCTTGATGAAAGTGAAAGTGGAGAGTGAAAAAGTTGGCCTAATACAGATAGCTAACAGGCACATGAAAAGATGTTCCATGTTGCTAATTATTAGAGAAATGCAAGTCAGAACCACAATGAGATATCACCTCATAGCAGCCAGAATGGCTATCATGAATAATTCTACAAACAATAAATGCCAGGGAAGGTGTGGAGAAAAGGGGACCCTCCCACACTGCTGGTAGAATACACATTGGTACAGCAATGGTATGGAGTTTTCTTAAAAAAAATTAAAAACAGAGTTGCCATATGACCCTGCAATCCCACTCCTGGGCTTGTATCTGGAGAAAAACAAGATCCGAAAAGATATATGTACAGCAGTGTTCATTGCAGCACAATACCCAATACCCAAGACATGGAAGCAACCTAAAAGTCCATTGACAGAGGAATGGATAGAGAGACATGGTACATATACACAATGGAATATAACCAGCCAATAAAAGGAATGAAGTAATTCCATGTGTAGCAACATGCATGAACCTAGAGAAGGTCCTACTACGTGAAGTAAGTGAGACAGAGAAGGAGAAATATCCTAAGACATCCCTTATATGTGGAACCTAAAAAGAAATAAAGCAACTGATGTAACAGAAACAGACTCACAGAGGGAGAACAAGCCTACGGTTGACAAGGGTAAGGAAGCAGGGAGGGGCAGTTAGGGAGTTTCGGATGGACACAGACACACTGCTATTTTTAAAATGGATAACCCACAAGGTCACACATGAAACTCTGCTCAATGATATGTGGCAGCCTGGATGGGAGGGGAGTTTGGGGGAGAATGGATACATGTATAGGTATGGCAGAATTCCTTCACCACTCACCTAAAACTATCCCAACATTGTTTCTCAATCAGCTATACCCCATATGAAATAAAAATTTTGAAAAGTAATAGAAAAGATAATGGTGCTTAAAAGAATCTAGCTGCTGCTGCTGCTGCTGCTAAGTCACTTCAGTCGTGTCTGACTCTGTGCGACCCCAGAGATGGCAGCTCACCAGGCTCTTCTGTCCCTGGGATTCTCCAGGCAACAGCACTGGAGTGGGCTGCCATTTCCTTCTCCAATGCACGAGAGTGAAAAGTGAAAGTGAAGTCGCTCAGTCGTGTCCGACTCTTTGCGACCCCATGAACTGCAGCCCACCAGGCTCCTCCGTCCACGGGATTTTCCAAGCAAGAGTACTGGAGTGGGCTGCCATTGCCTTCTCCAAAAAGAATCTAGAGTATCCAGATAATAACCTATGACCCAAAGGAAGTTACTGACTCTTTTTACCTTTACTGATCCTCAATTTACTTGAGATAATTCCACATCTATCTAAATGAGTAGGAAGAATTAATACACCCAGAAGCAGACTGCCCAGCATGTTAGTTACGATGATGATGATCACGCACAACTGAAGTTAGAAAATATTTCTGTCCATTATCTAATTGATTGTCTTGTTACGGGTTGAAGAGTCTCCCACAAAAATGATCATACATTGAATTTCTAATACCAAGAACCTTATTAAGTGACCTTATTTGGAAATAAAATTACTGCAGATACAATCAGTCATTGTATTAGATGTAATTAGTCATTATCAGGATTACATGGGATCATTAGGTTGGGCCCTAATCCATTATGACTGATACCTTATAAAAAAGGGAAATTTGGACAGAGAAACATGCACCCAGGGAGAAGGCCATGAACAATGTAGGCAGAAATCACAGTGATGCTTCTACAAGCTGAGGAACAGCCAAGATTACCTGCAAACCATCAAAAGCTAGGAGCGAGCCCCAGGGCCTCCCTAACAGCTCTCAGAGGGAACCAAGCCTGCTGACACGTGGTTCTCAAATTTCTAGTCACTACAACCAAAGACGATCCATTTTTGTTGTTTCAGCCGCCCAGGAAGTAGCATTCTGTACAGCAGCCTTAGGAAAATTAAAACAAAAACAAAAACAGAAAAAAACTACTACTCCTAAACTCTATAAGGGGGTTATTACTTTAGATGAGAAAACTGAAGTTCAGAGAGATGAAGTAACTCGCCAAAGGTTATAGAGCTAAAAATGGGACTTAAGGATTCAAACCTTGGTTACATTACTCTAAGATCAGAGTTTCTTTCCGTATAAACGCTGAAAAACCTAAAAACCTAGAACTGGAGTTTAGGTATATACTCTTCCTATATACTTTCTTATATCTTTAATGGTTATTTAACTGCTAGAATAGTATAATAAAAAATAATCTCAACAGTTGACTATTTTCAGTCAAGAAAAAGAATGAGATTCACTGATTTCTACATTTTTCAATGAGAAACTTATGAGAAACTTACTCTATAATACTTTCATGCATATTAACATAAGAAACACAGAAGAACTGGAAACACAATAAAAGCCAAACCAAGAAGATATATGGATGAGTTTTAGTAGAACAATGATAAAACACTTCTACAGTCATCTTTTTGATATTTTAGTGGTAAATCCATGAACAAACCAATAAGAGCCAAGTAACAGTATGAGAATAAAGGTAGGAGAGCTATAAACATACTAGATTTCTAGCAGCCTAGGCGAACGTTCTCAGCCACAAGATGCAGAAAGTCCACAACATAAAAATAAGTCAGTGGTTCAACATAAGTTTACCGACTTTTGACAGCTGAGAAAATGTAATCATTCATTCTCAGGATTACCCATGAGCTATGACTACAGATTATAGACACACTCTCCAATTACATGGTCCATATGTGGATTTTCAGAACAAACCAATGGCATGCCGCCAAGACAATCACAGATTAATGTAGGTTTGAAAGTGTCAGTCACTCAGTTGTGTCCAACTCTTTGTGATCCCATGGACTGTAGCCCACCAGGCTCCTCTGTCCATGGGGTTCTCCAGGCAAGAATACTAGAGTGAGTTGCCATTTCCTTCTCCACGGGATCTTCCTGACCCAGGGATTGAACCCAGGTCTCCTGCATTGCAGGCAGATTCTTTACCATCTGAGCCACTAGGAAGCCCCAATAACAAGTTTAAGAGGCTCCAACAAAATAAACAGTCACATGAACAGTTCTTAGATATTTAAGAATAAACTTAAAAAGAAACCCACTATGGTTTATTCCCGTGTATGTGTGTGCATGCTCAGTCACGCCCAACCATTTGGACTGCAGCCAACAGGCTCCTCTGCCCTTGGGATTTCCCAGGCAAAACTCATCCCATGACAAATTGATCAATTTGAATCTAAGACCACAGAAATCTGATATCCTCTTATAAAAATAAAACTACTAGAAGGGCCAAGTTTTTCTTCATAAAATCACTGGTGTCTGCTCTAACATACAGTAAAATGGGTGAATAAGGCCCCAAAGTTTGATTTCAGATATTGGCAACTGTCTTTACCCATGAGCCCATACAAAGACAAAAAAATTAAAAACATTAACAGAATATTAATTTTTAAGCAAGCTGCTTCCTGGCAAATATAAACCATTTAATATCCAAGGCCTCCTGACAAATGGTTTTAGTTTTAACTTTATCTTGAATTACCCACTCCTCCACAGATTAAATAAATTGTGGGACTCTTCTATTAGAGTTGCTAATATAAAGGAGCACGGTTCTTCTATTCTCTAAATGCTGCATGGTGGATGCATTCATCCATCTCCTGCAGAAAGCCTTCAAGTCATTTGGATACAAAAAGAAAGGATGCTACATACAGGGGTAGGAGAGTAAGTTATAGACGATTAGGTATACGCTATAAAGATTTATTGCACAGCATGGGGAATATTTAGCCAATATTTTATAATAACCATAAATGGGGCATTACCTTTAAAACCTGTGAATCACTGTATGGTACACGGGAAACCTATGCAATATTGTACACCAACCATAATTCAATTAAAAAAAAGATGTTAAATACATCCTCTTTTCAAAGGACTGTATTATTTATAGTCTTTCAGTGTCCATGCCTGTTCCTTTTCACATGCCTTAACTCCTTACTTAGAAGCTCTAAATCTCAAAAACTAGATTGTCTACTACCTTTATTCTTTGTTTTTGCCCCTGCCATTTCTTCGCACCAACTCTCCTCCACCCTGCTCCCCATTCAGAAGCAGACCTACCTCCTGTCTGAGTAATGACTTGAATGTCACTTGAAAGAGGACCATCTCCAATCGAGGTAAAAGCCAGAACTTTGACAGAATACGTTTTCTGGGGCACTAAGTTGCCTATGGTCGTGATTTGGCTGTCAGCTACGTTGTGTTTCATCCAGTTGTTGACATGCTGAGTGGGATCCATTGTATAATAAACTCTGTATCCTTGAATCTGTCCATTTGGTTCTTCAGGCTCCTTCCACTGTACCAGAATGGTGGTTGAACTCAACATCCGTGCCTGGACATCCCGCGGGGCGCTGGACGGTGCTTGCTCTGAGGTCTGCGTCAGCACGGGCTCGCTGGGAGGCCCCCGCCCAATGTTATTGACAGCGACGACCCTGAACTCATAATCCGAGTAGGGGCTTAGTCCGGCGACACTGTAGCGTGTCGTTGCCACTCCATCAATTTCTTTGTAAGGTTCCTCAGCATTCTTAGGTTTATGCTGGATGATGTAGTAAGAGACTGGCTCGGGGTTCCCAGAGTCCCATGTCAGCGTGATGCTTGTAGCTGTGCTCTCAGTCACGACAGGCGTTCCTGGAGGTTTGGGTAAGGCTTGAGGGAGAAAAAAGGCCATGAACACCCATCATCTTTAAGAAATCACAAGATTCCATAACTCTCGTATTAGAGTGATGCGATTACGTATCTAGTGAAGATTTAATTAGATGAAATCATAGCAAAGTACGGTTTTCTAAGTGGTCAGGATGTACAGTAAGACATGCGCAGGTGGCAAACCCCAGGTGACTCGAAGTGTATTATATAGCATTGCAATTGGGGGCTGATAATGAAATTCACCACTTATTATCTATGAGATTCTGGATACATTGCTTAATTTCAGTTTGCTCTAGTTTTCTCATGTGAAAAATAGGAAAAAATGCATTATTGGAATTGTACAGTTGGGTAACTGTATTTCATGAGTTTGTGGTGAAGATTAATGAGCTAATCCAGTAATGCTCTTAGAATGTATCTGGCACCCTGAGAAAACTGGTTCCAGTTATTACAATTACTATAACCAAAAGCTTGGCCAATGAGATTCTCACTTCAAAAAAATGATACAACTAAATACTAATAAACATTGAAAATAGCAAAATTTTAAATATAATGAAATGGAATTCAATTGCTATAAGAGTATTCATTATGTTTTCAAGATGTATGACATAGACAACAGTATATAATTTTTTAAATAAATTATCTAACCAATAATTTTAAGGTTAACAAAGAATAACAATTTCAAGTTAATCAATCAAATTCATGCTTTTTTACTTAATATTCAAAATATGCTGAAGGAACTAAATTAAAGCCTATCCAGAAATCTCTTTAAAAAATATTTTATTGTCATAATATATATTCTATATCCAATATCAGTAATATATTATAGCTACATGAAAAACATTTCAATTAACTTCATATTTTAGAAATCATGTTCTTTTTTTTTTTTTTAGAAAAAAAGCACAACTCAAAATGCTACTAACTAAGAAAAAAAGCCATCTACACCAATGGCCTCGTATTCAAGCACTTCCCCTGGACAGTGATTCAGAAAGGTATGGTGTTAGGGAAGAAAGGAGAATTTCACAAGCTGATTTTTTTAGCGAAAACTCAGACAGTAACACTCCTATAAACAGCTCTTTAGTACTCTTCTTTCCTTTTCAACTTAAAGAAAATAAAACACTCCTTACAATGGTAACTCTTCAAGAATAACAAACTTGCATTTAATCACTGTTACACCAACAATACCTAGAACACTGTCTAGACCTGAGTAGGTTTTTAAGAAGCATTGTGAAATGACTACCTAAATAAATGAGTCCTTTCTCTAAGGTGCTTTTAGTTTCGATTCACTTTTTGCCATCAAGTTTCACCCTCATGTTTTATTATTTATGTTGGAGGAGGAGGGGGTAGGGAAGTGGCAAGAGTCAGGAAAACAAAGACAAGAAATTGAACAAGATATTACTTTAATGTGACTCCTGCTTTTGCATTCCTGAAGGTCTTTAGTAAATCTTCAAATATTTAAAGCTGACATGGTTAGTATGGGAAAGGTGATTCAATATTTGCATATGACTCTAAGAACCATGGAATGATAATATTTGGCCAAGGGATTTTATGGAAAATAATAATAAAAAGACATTTGTTTAAATATTATGGTCTGGCATTTTGCAAGAAAGCGGATAATCTGAATTTTCCCTAGATGCTTTTCTGTATTCTTGAGGCAAGTAAAAATATTGCTAATTAAAGATGTGTGTTTACTGATATTTAACAGATACTCTCAGTTTCACTGACGCCGATTATACAGTACAGGTTTTGTGTCTGTAATAGTATGCTTAGTACAGTAATTATATGTAATGAAACATTATTCTTAATATTTTAAATGAGGAAATATTGAAAACGGTGTGTACCTTGTTCTTACGCCACATTATTTTTATACGGTATATAGTAAGTATATATATATTTGGTCAAAGGTATGGCACTGATTACATTATGTGTGGTCCATTATTTTTTTTAGGGTCACAATTCCTAGAAGGGGAAGATAATTTGTGTTCACTTTGCAACAGTTCCAGACATTTGCAGAAATCTAAAGTTACTCTCATACTGACTCATTTTAGGAAAGTTTTCTAAAATTCTATAAATACTTTGTAAAAACAGCTGGTTCCCTCACATATTCATTTCCCCTCCTTTGATTCAAAAGTAACCAAGGCATATAATTCATTGGTTATAGGCAGTACCCTTATTTCAAGAAAAAAAAAAAATTGTTGAGCACTTCACCTACACAAGGTGAGAGATGAAGCTAAAACAGAATATAATCACACTTACATTTTGCATTTTAATGGCAGAGTCTATAAAAAATTTAAAGCATCTATTATTAGACCATGTTGATTTCAACTCTATTTTTCTGTCTTCTGGGATTTTGAGCATTTATTAACACTTACTTGGATTTTTCTGTCATGTACCTCTTCTCAAGGTTCTGGATGAATGTAAAACCTGTCCCCAACATCCCGACCATTACAGCCGAGCATGCTGAGCATTCCTCATCCTGCCCTGTTAGTGCCTGAGCCTGGCTACCACTTAAATATTTTGAAAATTATCATGACTTAGGTTGTCAATACTTTTAAGAGAGAACCTGCCTACCTAGATATGTGTATCTAACGTGATACCACAAATAAGACTATGTGAAACAGTGCCCAATGAACGGATTCATTTTAGGATTTCAAGAACAGACTTTGTAGAGGCATTAGTCAGTTGATGTGAGGGGACCCAGATCCTCCAAGCATGAACTACTAAGCATACCTTTGACAGTGATCTGTGCTATTGCTTCAATGACACCCAGTGTTGACATAGCAACACAGGTGTAATTTGCTGACTGTCTTACATCATTCAGTTCCAGGACATTTCTTCCTATTGGCATATCATCTTCAGGTGTCAGATCTTCTGCCCCCAACATCCACTTCACATAAGGCATTGGTGACCCCACAGCCACACAGGTGATATTAACACTTCCACCTGGCATAATCTCATGATTAGTGGGTGGGATAGAGAATCTTGGTGGGACACGGCGAACTGGAACAAAACACAAAGGAAGATGATAAAATATACAAGGCAAGAAAAAGCAGCCTGATTCAACACATGACATGCACTGTACAGACACATATTGAAACATATTGTGGACTGTCCAAAAACAAAACATGTAAAACTGTGGATAATACACACCATACAAGTATGGTATGTGTATACACAGAAAAAATTATTTTAGTCATTGATATCTTAGGCACATTCATACAAAAGTTGATTCAGACCTACAAGGGCCCCACAAAAAAACTATCTACAAACTAACAATACACAAACATCATGCATAAGA